>NC_141688.1:237530835-238730835 GCF_964263255.1 Lissotriton vulgaris | reverse complement strand
GGAACCAGGCAATGTCGGGCGCAATCAGGCGGTTGTCGATAGGCTTCTCTCCGCTGTCACGTGGGCTCTGGGGCATCTGCGACGTCCAGGAGCAGGTCACGATCTGTCCCACGTAGGCTCTCGCCGTCAGCACCGTCGGCTTGAAGATTGTAGCAAACAGCACTTGGCAAAAGCAATCCACGCGGAACCGGGAGATTGCTTATCACTCGAACCAGGAGGGTCAGAGTGGGTGCTCCTTTTCACAGGAGCTGGTGCAGATCTGGAGCAACCAGAAAAGCAAGTCGTATTTCGAAGTTCGTCGGCACAGGGGCCACAAGCCAGCTGGCAAGTGACCGGGCCAACGCGTCGAGCGCACACAAGCAGAAGGGCCCCACGCAGCACTCAGCGAGTGTGGAGGGGTGAGCTTTGGTGCAAGTGGAGCTCGGGGCTGGGGCTTCTCAAACCCCGGTGTACAGCTTCGAGGGTCACTCGTGGGCCGCACGGTCAGCGTCTCGTGGCCTTTTCAAGATGGCGTGCCCCACGCTTCCGGTCGCCTCCACGGGTCTCAGCTCTGCAGGGACTGTGGATCGGGCAGGTAGAAGGCAGGCAAGCTTGATCTCGTCGATCTCTGTCGCTCGAGTTCCGGCGGGAACTGCAACAAAGCAAGGGTCGAGGGCTGGATGGTGCCTGTTTGCACAGGGTGGTCACTCCTTGACCACAAGGGAGATTCTTCAGTCTTCTCACGTCGTGTAGAAAGTCGAAGGGTCCAGATTTCGTTTCTTATGTTTCTTCAGGATGATCTGAGGTCCGTTGGGACTGCTCCCCCTCTTATTCGAATCTAGGGGGTTGGACATCCTGCTAGGTCCCCTCCTATGGGTGGGACCCAGGAAGGGGGTGGTTACACCCCTCTCCTTTGATCCTGGCCGCGCTGGGACAGGGGCTGGGAGGCCCCAGAACCGGTTTGGCCGGATCCTGCAAGGGGCAGCCTTGTGCTCCCCAGGCAGTGTCTGGTTTCATTGAAACCTCCCTACTCCAATCCACTATCTCCTGTCTGGGGTGGTTTGACACCGCCCTGTGACAGGAAACTCTTTGTCCAGGCCTCCTCTGCCGGGTTTCGGTCAGCAGCAGGAGGTCAGACCCGTGTCTGTGGCAGGGGCATCCATTTTGTGGATCTGAGGCTCATTTTAAATCAACCGCGTTTCAGTAAAGTAACATGTCTTCTCCCTCTAGAAGGGTGGAATGCTATCCCCGTCGCCAGAACTGGCGAGGGGATAGTATTCCAATTCGTATGACACCTTACACGACATGTTTTGATAAAGCCAAACCAAAGTTGCTATATAACCGCGAGGATTATAATGCGCTTAAGAGTATATGGTATGGCATTATCCCGGATCAGCTTAGGGAGTTGTTCCCGACAGCTGCAGACAGGCTCAGCTCACGCCAGAGCACCATCTCACATAAAACCACGCACTCTGCCTCCAGGATTGATGAGGCCTTCCATAGGAGTGGCTTACAGGCTATATATGTGTCCAGATATAGGTTTAGATATAGGTATACTATATCTAAGCAAGGGGTGATTACACCCACTTGCCCCAGCTGAGTGATCAGCCAGTTGTGTCAATTTAAGAACCAGCCAGGGGTGGCAAAAGCTATGCTTCAGCCCCTGGTAGGCCTTGGTGGCACCTATGCCCTGGGCACCTATAGTGCATGGTACAGGGGCTGACAAGGAGTCCATTTCCAATTGTGGTATGTACCTATAGCACATGTATTACAAATTTAGAGAGAGAACAGCAGGCTGGGGGTCTGATTAGCAGGCCCACAGCCTCAGTAAGTCGAAAACCAGTGAAGCAAAAAGCAAAAATTGGGGTGACCATAGGATAGCAGACCCTACTCTCCTACACATGTGGTGTCATGTGTCATCATGTGTCATGTGGGTCATGTGGGGTCATGTCATCATGTGTCATGTGGGTCATATGGTGTCATGTGTCATGTGGGTCATGTGGTCTCATGTGTCATCATGTGTCATCATGTGTCATGTGGGTCATGTGTTTTCATGTGTCATCATGTGTCATGTGTCATGTGTCGTCATGTGGTGTCATGATGTGGTGTCATAGTCTCATCATTTGGTGTCATGTGTCATCATGTGTCATGTGTCATTGTGTGTCATCATGTGTCATCATGTGTCGTCATATGTCGCCATGTGGGGTCATTTTGGGTCATATGTCATAATGTGTCATGTGGTGTCATGTGTTGTCATGTGTCGTCATGTGTCGTCATGTGACGCCATGTGCCGTCATGTGTTGCCATGTGGGGTCATGTGGGGTCATGTGTCATCATGTGTCATGTGGTGTCATGTGATGTCATGTGGTGTCATGTGTCATCATGTGTCATCATGTGTCACAATATGGGGTCATGTGGGGTCATGTGTCATGTGGTATCATGTGGTGTCATGTGGTGTCATGTGGTCTCATAGGTCATCATGTGGTGTCATGTGGTGTCATGTTAAACAAAGGAGATTGCTGAACTGTTCCTAAAGAAAGTGAGGAATTAAATAAGACTGGCGTGACCGGAGGTGTGTTTGTTACACCTTTGGACATCCATTTTGTTGGACGTGTCTGCCTGACACACCCAAAAGGGTGTCATGCTTCATCATAGGTGTTGCTCCTCGTCGGGGAGGCGGTGCAATCCCCGACGGGCTCACCTCGGAGAGGGGCTCTTTGGCGGAGATCTTTTTGTCCAACAGCCTATTGGTGAAGTGCGGGTGTGTGGGTTAGGGCAGTAAGTTTCCTGGAGAAAGTGATTAAAATGTAGCAGGGGGTGCCGGAAAACACTTTATTCTGGGGGTCCCCCTACTGCAATTAAAAACGTGAGTCTAGCTCGCTGGGTGACGGCAGGTTAGGTAGTGTAACCCTGGAAGAGACTAGAGTGAGGGTTGGTCGACATGTTTCTCGCATGGGAAAATTTCCCGTGATTCTTCAGGACCTAGTGATGGTGAGAGCTAAAAAGAAAAGAAAAACATGCTGGTGTCATGTGTTAGGTGTGGGTATAGTTTACCTCAATGGTTAATCCTATGCCTAATGGTCGGGGATTAATTACCACATGAGTAGTCAGTGGGTCGGTACATCAGGGTTGTGCCTACAGTTTTGGCTCAAACTTCCCGTGTCTGTGCGGATTCACCTACCCATCACCGCCGAGCTCGAATAGGTGTGGTGTCATGTGTCATCATGCGTCATCATGTGTCATGTGGTGTCATGTGGTGTCATGTGTCATCATGTGTCATGTGGTGTCATGTGTTGTCATGTGTCATCATGCATCACATGGTGTCATGTGTTGTCATGTGTCATGCGTCATCATGTGCCATGTGGTGTCATGTGGTGTCATGTGTCATTATGTGTCATTATGTGTCATGTGGTGTCATGTAGTGTCATGTGTAATGGGATGTCATGTGGTGTCATGTGTAATGTGGTGTCATGTTGTGTCATGTGGAGTCTTGTGGTGTCTTGTGGTGTCATGTGGTGTAATAAGGTGTCATATGTCACGTGGTGTCATGTGGTGTCATGTGGTATCATGTGGTGTCATGTGTCATCATGTGGGGTTATGTGGTGTCATAAGTTGTCATGTGTCATCATGTGTCATCATGTGTCATGTGGTGTCATGTGTCATGTGGTATCATGTGGTGTCACATGGTGTCATGTGGTATCATGTGGTGTCACGTGGCTTCATGTGGTGTCACATGGTGTCATGTGTTTTGTGGAGTCATATATCATATGTCATGTGGTGTCATATGGTGTCATGTAGTCATGAGGTGCCATGTGTTATGTGGTGTCATGAGTCATGTGGTGTCATGTGGTGTCATGTGGTGTCATGTTTCATGTGGTGTCATGTGTTGTCATTTGGTGTCATGTGGTGTCATGTCTCATGTGGCGTCATGTGTCTTGTGGTGTCATGTCTCATGTGGTGTCACGTATCATGTGTCTTGTGGTGTCATGTGGTGTCATGTGGTGTCATGTGTCATCATGTGTCATCATGTGTCATGTGTCATCATGTTTCATCATGTGTCATCATGTGTCATCATGTGTCATGTGGTGTCATGTGTAATGTGGTGTCATGTTGTGTTATGTGTAATGTGGAGTCATGTGGAGTCATGTGGTGTCATGTGGAGTCATGTGGAGTCATGTGGTGTCATGTGAGGCCATGTGTCATCATGTGTCATCCTGTGTCATGTGGTGTCATGTGGTATCATGTGGTGTCATGTGGTGTCATGTGTCATCATGTGTCATGTGGTGTCATGTGGTGTCAAGTGGTGTCATGTTGTGTCATGTGGTGTCATGTGGTGTCATGTGTTATCATGTGTCATGTGGTGTCATGTGTCATCATGTGTCATGTGGGTCATGTGGTGTCATGTGGTGTCAAGTGGTGTCATGTTGTGTCATGTGGTGTCATGTGGTGTCATGTGTTATCATGTGTCATGTGGTGTCATGTGTCATCATGTGTCATGTGGGTCATGTGGTGTCATGTCATCATGTGTCATGTGGGTCATATGGTGTCATGTGTCATGTGGGTCATGTGGTCTCATGTGTCATCATGTGTCATCATGTGTCATGTGGGTCATGTGTTTTCATGTGTCATCATGTGTCATGTGTCATGTGTCGTCATGTGGTGTCATGATGTGGTGTCATAGTCTCATCATTTGGTGTCATGTGTCATCATGTGTCATGTGTCATTGTGTGTCATCATGTGTCATCATGTGTCCTCATATGTCGCCATGTGGGGTCATTTGGGGTCATATGTCATAATGTGTCATGTGTTGTCATGTGTCGTCATGTGACGCCATGTGCCGTCATGTGTTGCCATGTGGGGTCATGTGGGGTCATGTGTCATCATGTGTCATGTGGTGTCATGTGATGTCATGTGGTGTCATGTGTCATCATGTGTCATCATGTGTCATCATGTGTCACAATATGGGGTCATGTGGGGTCATGTGTCATGTGGTATCATGTGGTGTCATGTGGTGTCATGTGGTCTCATAGGTCATCATGTGGTGTCATGTGGTGTCATGTTAAACAAAGGAGATTGCTGAACTGTTCCTAAAGAAAGTGAGGAATTAAATAAGACTGGCGTGACCGGAGGTGTGTTTGTTACACCTTTGGACATCCATTTTGTTGGACGTGTCTGCCTGACACACCCAAAAGGGTGTCATGCTTCATCATAGGTGTTGCTCCTCGTCGGGGAGGCGGTGCAATCCCCGACGGGCTCACCTCGGAGAGGGGCTCTTTGGCGGAGATCTTTTTGTCCAACAGCCTATTGGTGAAGTGCGGGTGTGTGGGTTAGGGCAGTAAGTTTCCTGGAGAAAGTGATTAAAATGTAGCAGGGGGTGCCGGAAAACACTTTATTCTGGGGGTCCCCCTACTGCAATTAAAAACGTGAGTCTAGCTCGCTGGGTGACGGCAGGTTAGGTAGCGTAACCCTAGAAGAGACTAGAGTGAGGGTTGGTCGACATGTTTCTCGCATGGGAAAATTTCCCGTGATTCTTCAGGACCTAGTGATGGTGAGAGCTAAAAAGAAAAGAAAAACATGCTGGTGTCATGTGTTAGGTGTGGGTATAGTTTACCTCAATGGTTAATCCTATGCCTAATGGTCGGGGATTAATTACCACAAGAGTAGTCAGTGGGTCGGTACATCAGGGTTGTGCCTACAGTTTTGGCTCAAACTTCCCGTGTCTGTGCGGATTCACCTACCCATCACCGCCGAGCTCGAATAGGTGTGGTGTCATGTGTCATCATGCGTCATCATGTGTCATGTGGTGTCATGTGGTGTCATGTGTCATCATGTGTCATGTGGTGTCATGTGTTGTCATGTGTCATCATGCATCACATGGTGTCATGTGTTGTCATGTGTCATGGGTCATCATGTGCCATGTGGTGTCATGTGGTGTCATGTGTCATTATGTGTCATTATGTGTCATGTGGTGTCATGTAGTGTCATGTGTAATGGGATGTCATGTGGTGTCATGTGTAATGTGGTGTCATGTTGTGTCATGTGGAGTCTTGTGGTGTCTTGTGGTGTCATGTGGTGTAATAAGGTGTCATATGTCACGTGGTGTCATGTGGTGTCATGTGGTATCATGTGGTGTCATGTGTCATCATGTGGGGTTATGTGGTGTCATAAGTTGTCATGTTTTGTCATGTGTCATCATGTGTCATCATGTGTCATGTGGTGTCATGTGTCATGTTGTATCATGTGGTGTCACATGGTGTCATGTGGTATCATGTGGTGTCACGTGGCTTCATGTGGTGTCACATGGTGTCATGTGTTTTGTGGAGTCATATATCACATGTCATGTGGTGTCATATGGTGTCATGTAGTCATGAGGTGCCATGTGTTATGTGGTGTCATGAGTCATGTGGTGTCATGTGGTGTCATGTGGTGTCATGTTTCATGTGGTGTCATGTGTTGCCATGTGTCACCATGTGTCATCATGTGTTGTCATGTGTCATCATGTGTTGCCATGTGTCGCCATGTGTTGCCATGTGTCGCCATGCGTCATCATGTGTCATCATATGTTGCCATGTGTTGTAATGTATCATGTGGAGTTATTTGGTGTCATGTGTCATCATGTGTCATGTGGTGTCATGTGGTGTCATGTGTCATGTGGTGTCATATGTCATGTGGTGTCATGTGTCATGTGTCATGTGGTGTCATGTGTTGTCATGTGTTGTCATGTGTTGTCATATGTCACCATGTGTTGTCATGTGTCGTCATGTGTTGTCATGTGTCATCATGTGTCGTCATGTGTCGCCATGTGTTGCCATGTGTTGCCATGTGTCGCCATGTGTCGCCATGTGTCATCATGTGTCATGTGCCGTCATGTGTCATCATGTGTCCTCATGTGTCATATTGCCATGTGTTGTCATGTGGTGTCAAGTGGTGTCATGTGGTGTCATGTGGTGTCATGTGGTGTCATGTGGTATCATGTTACATGTGGTGTCATGTGTCATCATGTGTCATGTGGGTCATGTGGTGTCATGTGTCATCATGTGTCATGTGGGTCATGCGGTGTCATGTTTCATCATGTGTCATGTGGGTCATGTGGTCTCATGTGTCATCATGTGTCAATATGTGTCATGTGGGTCATGTGTTGTCATGTGTCATCATGTGTCATGTGTCGTCATGTGGTGTCATGTGTCGCCATATGTCGCCATGTGGGGTCATGTGTCATCATGTGTCATGTGGTGTCATGTGATGTCATGTGGTGTCATGTGTCATCATGTGTCGTCATGTGTCATCATGTGTCGCAATAATGGGTCATGTGGGGTCATGTGTCATGTGGTATCATGTGGTATCAAGTGGTGTCATGTGGTGTCATGTGTCATCATGTGGTATCATGTGGTGTCATGTGTCATCATGTGTCATCATTTGTCATGTGTAGTCATGTGTCATCATGTGTCATGTGGTGTCATGTGTTGTCATGTGTCATCATGCGTCATCATGTGTCATGTGGTGTCATGTGGTGTCATGTGTCATCATGTGTCATGTGGTATCATGTGGTGTCATATGGTGTCATGTGGTGTCATGTGTCATCATGTGGTGTCATGTGTCATCATGCGTCATCATGTGTCATCAGGTGTCGTCATGTGTCACAATGTGGGGTCATGTGGGGTCAAGTGTCATCATGTGTCATGTGGTATCATGTTGGATCATATGGTGTCATGTGGTGTCATGTGTCATCATGTGGTGTCATGTGGTGTCATGTGTCATCATGCATCATCATGTGTCATGTGGTGTCATGTGGTGTCATGTGGTGTCGTGTGGTGTCATGTGTCATTTGGTGTCATGTGTTGTCATGTGGTGTCATGTGGTGTCATGGTACCACCATGTGTCGTCATGTGTCGTCATGTGTTGTCATGTGTCATCATGTGTCGTCATGTGTCGCCATGTGTTGCCATGTGTTGCCATGTGTCGCCATGTGTCGCCATGTGTCATCATGTGTCATGTGCCGTCATGTGTCATCATGTGTCCTCATGTGTCATATTGCCATGTGTTGTCATGTGGTGTCAAGTGGTGTCATGTGGTGTCATGTGGTGTCATGTGGTGTCATGTGGTATCATGTGTCATGTGGTGTCATGTGTCATCATGTGTCATGTGGGTCATGTGGTGTCATGTGTCATCATGTGTCATGTGGGTCATGCGGTGTCATGTTTCATCATGTGTCATGTGGGTCATGTGGTCTCATGTGTCATCATGTGTCAATATGTGTCATGTGGGTCATGTGTTGTCATGTGTCATCATGTGTCATGTGTCGTCATGTGGTGTCATGTGTCGCCATATGTCGCCATGTGGGGTCAGGTGTCATCATGTGTCATGTGGTGTCATGTGATGTCATGTGGTGTCATGTGTCATCATGTGTCATCATGTGTCATCATGTGTCACAATATGGGGTCATGTGGGGTCATGTGTCATGTGGTATCATGTGGTATCATGTGGTGTCATGTGGTGTCATGTGTCATCATGTGGTATCATGTGGTGTCATGTGTCATCATGTGTCATCATTTGTCATGTGTTGTCATGTGTCATCATGTGTCATGTGGTGTCATGTGTTATGTGTCATCATGCGTCATCATGTGTCATGTGGTGTCATGTGGTGTCATGTGTCATCATGTGTCATGTGGTATCATGTGGTGTCATGTGTCATCATGTGGTGTCATGTGGTGTCATGTGTCATCATGCATCATCATGTGTCATCAGGTGTCGTCATGTGTCACAATGTGGGGTCATGTGGGGTCAAGTGTCATCATGTGTCATGTGGTATCATGTTGGATCATATGGTGTCATGTGGTGTCATGTGTCATCATGTGGTGTCATGTGGTGTCATGTGTCATCATGCATCATCATGTGTCATGTGGTGTCATGTGGTGTCATGTGGTGTTGTGTGGTGTCATGTGTCATTTGGTGTCATGTGTTGTCATGTGGTGTCATGTGGTGTCATGTCTCATGTGGCGTCATGTGTCTTGTGGTGTCATGTCTCATGTGGTGTCATGTATCATGTGTCTTGTGGTGTCATGTGGTGTCATGTGGTGTCATATGGTGTCATGTGGTATCATGTGTCATCATGTGTCATTTGGGTCATGTGTTGTCATGTGTCATCACGTGTCATGTGGTGTCATGTGTCATGTGGTGTCATGTGTTGCCATGTGTCATCATGTGTCATCATGTGTCACCATGTGTCGCCATGTGTCGTCATGTGTCATGTGTCATCATGTGTTGCCATGTGTTGCCATGTGTCGCCATGTGTCGCCATGTGTCGTCATGTGTCGCCATGTGTCGCCATGTGTCGCCATGTGTCATCATGTGTCATGTGTCGTCATGTATCGTCATGTGACATCATGTGTCATGTTGCCATGTGTTGTCATGTGTCATCATGTGTCATGTGGTGTCATGTGGTGTCAAGTGGTGTCATGTGGTGTCATGTGTCATGTGGTGTCATGTGGTATCATGTGTCATGTGGTGTCATGTGTCATCATGTGTCATGTGGGTCATGTGGTGTCGTGTCATCATGTGTCATGTGGGTCATGTGGTGTCATGTGTCATGTGGGTCATGTGGTCTCATGTGTCATCATGTGTCATGTGGGTCATGTGTTGTCATGTGTCATCATGTGTCATGTGTCATGTGTCGTCATGTGGTGTCATGATGTGGTGTCATAGTCTCATCATTTGGTGTCATGTGTCGTCATGTGTCATGTGTCATTGTGTGTCATCATGTGTCATCATGTGTCGTCATATGTTGCCATGTGGGGTCATTTGGGGTCATATGTCATAATGTGTCATGTGGTGTCATGTGTTGTCATGTGTCGTCATGTGTCGTCATTGGTCGCCATGTGCAGTCATGTGTTGCCATGTGGGGTCATGTGAGGTCATGTGTCATCATGTGTCATGTGGTGTCATGTGATGTCATGTGGTGTCATGTGTCATCATGTGTCATCATGTGTCGCAATATGGGGTCATGTGGGGTCATGTGTCATGTGGTATCATGTGGTGTCATGTAGTGTCATGTGGTTTCATGTGGTGTCATGTGTCATGTGGTGTCATGTGGTGTCATGTAGTGTCATGTGGTTTTGTGTGGTGTCATGTGTCATGTGGTGTCATGTGTCTTGTGGTGTCATGTCTCATGTGGTGTCGTGTATCATAGGTCTTGTGGTGTCATTTCTCATGTGTCATGTGGTGTCATGTGGTGTCATGTGTCATCATTTGTCATGTGGGGTCATGTGTCATGTGGTGTCATGTGGTGTCATGTGGTGTCATGTGTAATCATGGGTCATGTGGTGTCATGTAGTGTCATGTGTTATCATGTGGTGTCATGTGTCATGTGGGTCATGTGGTGTCATGTCTTGTCATGTGTCATGTGTCATGTGGGTCATGTGGTGTCATGGGTCATGTGGGTCATGTGGAGTCTTGTGTCATGTGGAATCATGTGTCATCATATGGTGTCATGTGGTGTCATGTGTCATCATGTGTCGTCATGTGTCGTCATGTGTTGCCATGTGTCATCATGTGGGGTCATGTGGGGTCATGTGTCACCATGTGGCATGTGTCAAGTGTTGTCATGTGTTATGTGGTGTCATGTGTCATCATGTGTCATGTGGTGTCATGTGTTGTCATGTGTCATCATGTGTCATGTGTGGTCATGTGGTGTCATGTGGTGTCATCATGTGTCATCATGTGTTGTCATGTGTCGTCATGTGTCGTCATGTGTTGTCATGAGTCATGTGTCGTCATTTAGTATCTTTTGGTGTCATGTGGTATCATGTGTCATGTGTCATCACGTGTCATGTGTCATGTGTTATCATGTGGTGTCATGTGGTGTCATGTGTCAAGTGGTGTCATGTGCCATCAAGTGTCGTGGTGGCATGTGGTGTCATGTTGTGTCATGTGGTGTCATGTGCCATGCATCATCATGTGTCATCATATGTTGCCATGTGTTGTCATGTATCATGTGGACTCATGTGGTGTCATGTGTCATCATGTGTCAAGTGTCATGTGGTGTCATGTGGTATCATGTGGTGTCATGTGTCATCATGTGGGGTTATGTGGTGTCATAAGTTGTCATGTGTCATCATGTGTCATCATGTGTCATGTGGTGTCATGTGTCATGTGGTATCATGTGGTGTCACATGGTGTCATGTGGTATCATGTGGTGTCACGTGGCTTCATGTGGTGTCACATGGTGTCATGTGTTTTGTGGAGTCATATATTGTGAGAAGTTGGCCTGATAGGTAGTGTTTCCAATTCTGGAACCACTGGTTATCAGTCCAAACAAACCCCAAAGATGTCAGGTTGTAAGTCAACCTTGTAGACAAGCGATCCTAGTGGTAGCATGGACTAAGCAGCCTTAAAGGCTTAACTTAAGAGGTCGTGTTAAGCGAGCTTGTTTTACCACATACAATCCTGTAATCAAATGAAAGGACACCACACAAGTATATATTATAAAAATATATGTATTTATTACTAAATTACTCCCCAGTACTCTTTATGAGGAAAGGGGCACAAGCGTTAAATCAAAAGCACTGTTACACATATAAAGTTGGCACAATTATGGCTGAGGGCGGGGGGCCACTCAGACCATATATAAAAAAAGTGGTATAAGTAACACTTTACGAACAATGGTTAGGCCTAGGGCCTAGAGATTCGCTGGGAGCAGTCAGGACAAGCAATGAAGAAGTCGGGAGTAGCCCACAGGAGACGGGTGCAGCACGGAAAGTGCAGCGCGCACCAATGCACTGTCAATGGTGCGTAAAAGTCAGTTAAAGTGAATAAAAAGATACTTCCGCTGAACCTAGGAACACAAAACTTTAGACACAGACCCTAGAGGTGTGTGCCAGTGTAAAGACACCGGCGTTGCAAAGTTACCTCACCCACAGGCCGTGGGTGCACAGGGTCGAAGTGGCGTCGGGTTCTGTCACGCAGGTTCTGGGTGCTTGGAGCTGTTGCAGCTGCAGGCGCTGTGAAGCAGAAGTGTCCGGTGCGATCCAAGGGTGGATCGATGTAGAAAAGTACCTGAAAGCAGAGGGGACAGAGTCTGGGTCACTCAGCAGTGACCAGGGTGGAACCAGGACGGAACCAGGCAATGTCGGGCGCAATCAGGCGGTTGTCGATAGGCTTCTCTCCGCTGTCACGTGGGCTCTGGGGCATCTGCGACGTCCAGGAGCAGGTCACGATCTGTCCCACGTAGGCTCTCGCCGTCAGCACCGTCGGCTTGAAGATTGTAGCAAACAGCACTCGGCAAAAGCAATCCACGCGGAACCGGGAGATTGCTTATCACTCGAACCAGGAGGGTCAGAGTGGGTGCTCCTTTTCACAGGAGCTGGTGCAGATCTGGAGCAACCAGAAAAGCAAGTCGTATTTCGAAGTTCGTCGGCACAGGGGCCACAAGCCAGCTGGCAAGTGACCGGGCCAACGCGTCGAGCGCACACAAGCAGAAGGGCCCCACGCAGCACTCAGCGAGTGTGGAGGGGTGAGCTTTGGTGCAAGTGGAGCTCGGGGCTGGGGCTTCTCAAACCCCGGTGTACAGCTTCGAGGGTCACTCGGGGGCCGCACGGTCAGCGTCTCGTGGCCTTTTCAAGATGGCGTGCCCCACGCTTCCGGTCGCCTCCACGGGTCTCAGCTCTGCAGGGACTGTGGATCGGGCAGGTAGAAGGCAGGCAAGCTTGATCTCGTCGATCTCTGTCGCTCGAGTTCCGGCGGGAACTGCAACAAAGCAAGGGTCGAGGGCTGGATGGTGCCTGTTTGCACAGGGTGGTCACTCCTTGACCACAAGGGAGATTCTTCAGTCTTCTCACGTCGTGTAGAAAGTCGAAGGGTCCAGATTTCGTTTCTTATGTTTCTTCAGGATGATCTGAGGTCCGTTGGGACTGCTCCCCCTCTTATTCGAATCTAGGGGGTTGGACATCCTGCTAGGTCCCCTCCTATGGGTGGGACCCAGGAAGGGGGTGGTTACACCCCTCTCCTTTGATCCTGGCCGCGCTGGGACAGGGGCTGGGAGGCCCCAGAACCGGTTTGGCCGGATCCTGCAAGGGGCAGCCTTGTGCTCCCCAGGCAGTGTCTGGTTTCATTGAAACCTCCCTACTCCAATCCACTATCTCCTGTCTGGGGTGGTTTGACACCGCCCTGTGACAGGAAACTCTTTGTCCAGGCCTCCTCTGCCGGGTTTCGGTCAGCAGCAGGAGGTCAGACCCGTGTCTGTGGCAGGGGCATCCATTTTGTGGATCTGAGGCTCATTTTAAATCAACCGCGTTTCAGTAAAGTAACATGTCTTCTCCCTCTAGAAGGGTGGAATGCTATCCCCGTCGCCAGAACTGGCGAGGGGATAGTATTCCAATTCGTATGACACCTTACACGACATGTTTTGATAAAGCCAAACCAAAGTTGCTATATAACCGCGAGGATTATAATGCGCTTAAGAGTATATGGTATGGCATTATCCCGGATCAGCTTAGGGAGTTGTTCCCGACAGCTGCAGACAGGCTCAGCTCACGCCAGAGCACCATCTCACATAAAACCACGCACTCTGCCTCCAGGATTGATGAGGCCTTCCATAGGAGTGGCTTACAGGCTATATATGTGTCCAGATATAGGTTTAGATATAGGTATACTATATCTAAGCAAGGGGTGATTACACCCACTTGCCCCAGCTGAGTGATCAGCCAGTTGTGTCAATTTAAGGACCAGCCAGGGGTGGCAAAAGCTATGCTTCAGCCCCTGGTAGGCCTTGGTGGCACCTATGCCCTGGGCACCTATAGTGCATGGTACAGGGGCTGACAAGGAGTCCATTTCCAATTGTGGTATGTACCTATAGCACATGTATTACAAATTTAGAGAGAGAACAGCAGGCTGGGGGTCTGATTAGCAGGCCCACAGCCTCAGTAAGTCGAAAACCAGTGAAGCAAAAAGCAAAAATTGGGGTGACCATAGGATAGCAGACCCTACTCTCCTACATAACCCCCCCCCAAACGCAGGGACATTAAACTTAACCTTGACCAGATAAGTCTTCATGTTCTAAGTGGAAGTACCTGGAGAGACCATCTGCATTACCATGGTCAGTCCCTGGGCGGTGCTCCACTGTAAAGTCCATCCCCTGTAGGGAAATGGACCACCTGAGCAGTTTGGGATTTTCACCCTTCATCTGATTTAGCCACAAGAGGGGCTTATGGTCTGTCTGAATTAGGAAGTGAGTACCAAACAAGTATGGCCTCAACTTCTTCAGGGCCCAAACCACAGCAAAGGCCTCCCTCTCAATAGCTGACCAACGTTTCTCCCTGGGGGTCAGCCTTCTGCTAATAAAAGCAATGGGCTGGTCTTGACCATCTTGATTAAGTTGTGAAAGCACAGCTCCCACCCCCAACTCAGAAGCATCTGTCTGTACAATGAACTGTTTGGAGTAGTCAGGACTCTTCAGGATAGGTGCAGAGCACATGGCCTTCTTCAGGTCATCAAATGCCTTTTGACAGCTAACTGTCCACTGAACCTTTTTGGGCATCTTCTTGGATGTCAAGTCATTCAATGGTGTCACAATGGACCCATAGTTCTTTACAAATTTTCTGTAATACCCAGTCAGGCCCAAGAAGGCTCTGACTTGTGTCTGGGTAGTTGGAGGAGTCCAGTCCTGTATGGTCTGGATCTTGCTCTCCAGTGGTTGAACTTGACCCCCACCTACTAGGTGGCCCAAGTACACAACCTTGCTCTGCCCTATCTGGCACTTAGTAGCCTTGATAGTCAGGCCTGCCTTTTGCAGGGCCTCCAGAACCTTCTTCAGGTGGATCAGGTGATCCTCCCAGGTGGAGCTAAAGACAGCAATATCATCTAGATATGCTGCGCAAAAGTCATCCAACCCAGCAAGGACTTGGTTCACCAACCTTTGGAAAGTGGCAGGTGCATTCTTCAAACCAAAGGGCATTACCACAAACTGATAATGCCCACTAGGGGTAGAGAATGCTGTTTTGGCTTTTGACTCCTCAGCTAGTCTGATTTGCCAGTAGCCAGCTGTCAAATCAAATGTGCTCAGAAACTTGGCAGAAGCCAATTTATCAATGAGCTCATCTGCTCTTGGAATGGGATGAGCATCTGTCCTAGTGACAGCATTGAGACCTCTGTAGTCCACACAAAACCTCATTTCTCTCTTCCCATCTTTGGTATGAGGTTTTGGCACCAGGACCACTGGGCTAGCCCATGGGCTCTCTGATGGCTCAATCACTCCAAGCTCCAACATCTTTTGCACCTCAGCCTTTATACAATCCCTGACATGGTCAGGTTGCCTGTAGATTTTATTCTTCACAGGCAGATTGTCACCAGTATCCACCTCATGGGTGCACCAGTTAGTCTGACTGGGTGTGAGTGAAAACAATTGTCTGTGGGCCTGCAACACCTGTTTGCAGTCCACCTGTTGCTGCTCAGTGAGGCTGCCTGCCAAGGCTACTCCATCAACTGAACCATCATCAGGGTTCTGGGAAAGCAGGTCGGGGAGAGGGTCACTCTCTTCCTCCTGTTCCCCATCTGTGGCCATGAGGAGACTCATGTCCTCCCTGTCAACAAATGCTTTCAAACGATTGACATGGAGCACCCTGTGGGGGCTCCTAGGGGTGCCAAAGTCAACCAGGTAGGTGACTTCTCCCTTCTTTTCAATGATAGGGTAGGGTCCAGTCCATTGGTCCTGGAGAGCTGCTGGCCCCACTGGGTCCAACACCCACACCTTCTGCCCTGGCTGGTACTCAACCAGAACAGCCTTTTGGTCATGCCAGGCTTTCTGTAATTCCTGACTGGCCTCCAGGTTTTTGGATGCTCTCTCCATGTATTCAGCCATCCTGGAGCGGAGACCAAGTACATAATCCACAATGTCTAGTTTAGGCTTTTTGAGAGGTAACTCCCATCCTTCCTTCACCAAACTCAATGGACCTCTTACAGGGTGGCCAAACAAAAGTTCAAAAGGGCTGTAGCCAACCCCCTTCTGTGGGACCTCTCTGTAAGCAAAGAGCAAGCAGGGTAAAAGGATGTCCCATTTCCGCCTAAGCTTCTCTGGTAACCCTTTTATCATTCCCTTTAGGGTCTTGTTGAACCTTTCCACAAGCCCATTGCACTGTGGATGGTAGGGTGTGGTAAACTTATAGTTTACTCCACACTCTTTCCACATTGCTTTTAAGTATCCAGACATGAAGTTGGTACCTCTGTCTGAAAGAACCTCCTTTGGAAAGCCCACTCTTGAGAAAACTGCAATGAGGGCTTTTGCCACCACAGGAGCTGTGGTGGTCCTCAGGGGAATTGCTTCTGGGTACCTGGTGGCATGATCCACTACCACCAGTATAAATCTGTGCCCAGATGCTGTTTGAGGATCCATGGGACCCACAATGTCTATTCCAACTCTTTCAAAGGGTACCCCCACCACAGGTAGTGGTATCAGGGGGGCCTTTGTTGTGCCACCTGACTTACCACTGGCTTGGCAAGTGACACAGGAGCGACAAAACTCCTTGACATTTTCTGACATGTGAGGCCAGTGAAAGTGTGGAACAAGCCTGTCCCAAGTCTTATTCTGGCCTAAGTGTCCTGCAAGGGGAATATCATGGGCCAAGGTAAGAAGGAAGCCCCTAAACTTCAAAGGTATAACCAACCTCCTGGTTGTGCCAGGCTTGGGGTCTCTAGCCTCTGAATAAAGGAGTCCTTCATCCCAATACACTTTATGGGTACCTTGAGCATTCCCTGCAGCCTCAGCAGCAGCTTGCTGTCTGAGGGGTTCAAGTGAAGGGCAATCTAATTGGGCCTGCCCCAGGTCTGCCCTTGAGGGTCCCCCTGTCCCCAGAAACTCAACCTGATCAGGTTCAAGCTCCTCAGAGACAGTCTCCTCTTGGACTGCAGAATCAGTTTCCTGTGAAACCTGATCCTCAACCTGGGGCAAGTGGGAAGGCACAGCCTTAACCCTATTGCTCCTTCTCTTGGGTTGTGGTTGGTCTATTGTTTCAAGATCCACCACTGGTTCAGGAAGGCACTTCTTAGCCTGAGACCTTGTCACTGCAAGGACATGAGCTGAAATCCCTAGCATTTCTGCATGAGTCCTGTACTCCACTTCTGACCAAACTGAGCTTTCAAGATCATTGCCTAACAGACAGTCTACTGGGAGGTCTGCACTCACAACAACTTTCTTTAGGCCATCTACCCCTCCCCAGGAGAAGTTCACAACAGCCACACTATGGGAAGTAGTGGAGTTGCTTGCATTGGTCACTAGGTAACTTTCACCTAGTACAATTTGTCCAGGGTCCACAAAGCCAGGTGCCACCATTGTGACACTGGCACAAGTGTCCCTGTAGGCCTGAGCCAGTTTCTCATTAATTAAGGGAGTCTGCCTATATTTGCCCAGGTTACTGGGGCTTACTGCAGTGGGCAAAGATATGTCCACATCATATAGGAGAACTGCCTGTGTGGGGATTCTGACTAGGCCAGATTCCACCTCAGTACCCAGGGTCAACCCTACTAAACCCTTTGGCTGTGTACCACCACTGCTGACTGTACTAGGGGGTGCAGTTGCTTTAGGAGCTGCAGTGGTGGGGACTGGATTTTTCTTAGTGCATTCACTGCCCCAGTGTGAAACTGATTTGCAGGTATTACACCAAGGTTTCTTTGGGCCATCATTCTTCTTTTTCTTGTTTCCATTTTGGGAACCCCCCTCCTTATTGCTAGTTTGGGGGCCTGAAGACTTCTGGTCCTTTTCTTTATCTTTCTGATTCCCACCCTTCTGGTCTGTTTTCTTCTGGTCACCTTGGTTCTGGTTTTTCTGCTTAATCCTTGTTCTGACCCATTTGTCTGCCTTCTTTCCCAATTCTTGGGGAGAGGTCAAATCAGAGTCAACAAGGTATTGATGCAACAGCTGGTTCTGACAGTTATTAAGGATCTGTTCTCTCATCATAAGATTGTACAATCCTGTATAGTCTGAAACTTTACTTCCCTGCAGCCAACCCTCCAGAGCCTTAGTGGCACAATCTACAAAATCAGTCCAGTCCTGAGTCTGTGCTTTTTGGGTGTCTCTGAACAACAACCTGTATTGCTCAGTGGTTAGGCCAAACCCTTCAATAAGAGCACTCTTCAGAACAGAGTAGTTTTTGGCATCCTCAGGTCTAACAGTGAGGAGCCTGTCCCTCCCTTTCTCAGAAAAGGAGTACCATAAAATTGCTGCCCACTGATCCTCAGGGACCTGCTGTACCATGCAGGCCCTCTCAAGAGCAGTCATCCATTTGTGGATATCATCCCCTTCCTTGTAGGGGGGCACAATTTTTGTCAGGTTTCTATTGTCATAGGCCCTGTCTTTTTCTTTAGGAACTTTGCTGCCACCAGTGGCATCTAAGCCACACAATTTTTTCTCTCTTGCTAAAGCAAGTTTAGCTTGAGCCAAGGCTACCTCTTCCCTTTCTATTTGGAGTTGGACAGCCCTCATCCTGGCCCTATGCTCTTTTCTCTGGGAGGGAGTCATCCCTCTTTGAGATTCTCTTGAGGCACTAGAAAGGTGAGAGTCCCTTGACAGAGATCTCTCCCTTCTATTACCTGGGAGAATTTGGTTATGAGATCTGGAGTGGTGCTGGCCCCCTCCATTCCCATGTAGGTCCAAGTTGGCCTGGTTAAGCCTGGCAACCTGTACCTGGTTTCCCACCTGATCCTGATCTTCAGGCTCATCTACATCAGAGCCTTCCTCTTCTTCTTCCTCCTCCACTACATCATCTTGAAGATCCTCATTCTCAGGGGAGTTTATCCCTTCCTCTGTTTCTAAGGGAGTCTGACTCACCTTGTCTAGGTCATCCTTTTCTAGGAGAGCTATTAGGGAAGGAATGGTAGGGCCTCTGCCCTTTTTTAGCCCCCTGGCTGTGCACAAGGCACTCAGGTCTTTGTGGCTAAGGTTGTCATATCTGGATGTTGTCCCTATAGGATCAACTATTACAGGAGCAGAGCCTGAGGCTCTTTCTGTATCAGACATGACTGCTAGTGAGGTGTAAGTGGTGCACTTACCTACACTAAGTGGTTTCCTACTGTACCTTGCTAGTGAGTTGTAGTCAGGGTGTGCTAATCCCTTTAATCTACAACTACTAAGTTCAGTAGAACTTAATATGCTAAGCTTTTGATTTATATGTACCTAGAGGTACTTGATGTGATCTTTCAATTTGATAAAGATTGCAATGGTAAAACAAACAGCAAGCTCAAATCCGCACCGCTGCACACCAATGTGAGAAGTTGGCCTGATAGGTAGTGTTTCCAATTCTGGAACCACTGGTTATCAGTCCAAACAAACCCCAAAGATGTCAGGTTGTAAGTCAACCTTGTAGACAAGCGATCCTAGTGGTAGCATGGACTAAGCAGCCTTAAAGGCTTAACTTAAGAGGTCGTGTTAAGCGAGCTTGTTTTACCACATACAATCCTGTAATCAAATGAAAGGACACCACACAAGTATATATTATAAAAATATATGTATTTATTACTAAATTACTCCCCAGTACTCTTTATGAGGAAAGGGGCACAAGCGTTAAATCAAAAGCACTGTTACACATATAAAGTTGGCACAATTATGGCTGAGGGCGGGGGGCCACTCAGACCATATATAAAAAAAGTGGTATAAGTAACACTTTACGAACAATGGTTAGGCCTAGGGCCTAGAGATTCGCTGGGAGCAGTCAGGACAAGCAATGAAGAAGTCGGGAGTAGCCCACAGGAGACGGGTGCAGCACGGAAAGTGCAGCGCGCACCAATGCACTGTCAATGGTGCGTAAAAGTCAGTTAAAGTGAATAAAAAGATACTTCCGCTGAACCTAGGAACACAAAACTTTAGACACAGACCCTAGAGGTGTGTGCCAGTGTAAAGACACCGGCGTTGCAAAGTTACCTCACCCACAGGCCGTGGGTGCACAGGGTCGAAGTGGCGTCGGGTTCTGTCACGCAGGTTCTGGGTGCTTGGAGCTGTTGCAGCTGCAGGCGCTGTGAAGCAGAAGTGTCCGGTGCGATCCAAGGGTGGATCGATGTAGAAAAGTACCTGAAAGCAGAGGGGACAGAGTCTGGGTCACTCAGCAGTGACCAGGGTGGAACCAGGACGGAACCAGGCAATGTCGGGCGCAATCAGGCGGTTGTCGATAGGCTTCTCTCCGCTGTCACGTGGGCTCTGGGGCATCTGCGACGTCCAGGAGCAGGTCACGATCTGTCCCACGTAGGCTCTCGCCGTCAGCACCGTCGGCTTGAAGATTGTAGCAAACAGCACTTGGCAAAAGCAATCCACGCGGAACCGGGAGATTGCTTATCACTCGAACCAGGAGGGTCAGAGTGGGTGCTCCTTTTCACAGGAGCTGGTGCAGATCTGGAGCAACCAGAAAAGCAAGTCGTATTTCGAAGTTCGTCGGCACAGGGGCCACAAGCCAGCTGGCAAGTGACCGGGCCAACGCGTCGAGCGCACACAAGCAGAAGGGCCCCACGCAGCACTCAGCGAGTGTGGAGGGGTGAGCTTTGGTGCAAGTGGAGCTCGGGGCTGGGGCTTCTCAAACCCCGGTGTACAGCTTCGAGGGTCACTCGGGGGCCGCACGGTCAGCGTCTCGTGGCCTTTTCAAGATGGCGTGCCCCACGCTTCCGGTCGCCTCCACGGGTCTCAGCTCTGCAGGGACTGTGGATCGGGCAGGTAGAAGGCAGGCAAGCTTGATCTCGTCGATCTCTGTCGCTCGAGTTCCGGCGGGAACTGCAACAAAGCAAGGGTCGAGGGCTGGATGGTGCCTGTTTGCACAGGGTGGTCACTCCTTGACCACAAGGGAGATTCTTCAGTCTTCTCACGTCGTGTAGAAAGTCGAAGGGTCCAGATTTCGTTTCTTATGTTTCTTCAGGATGATCTGAGGTCCGTTGGGACTGCTCCCCCTCTTATTCGAATCTAGGGGGTTGGACATCCTGCTAGGTCCCCTCCTATGGGTGGGACCCAGGAAGGGGGTGGTTACACCCCTCTCCTTTGATCCTGGCCGCGCTGGGACAGGGGCTGGGAGGCCCCAGAACCGGTTTGGCCGGATCCTGCAAGGGGCAGCCTTGTGCTCCCCAGGCAGTGTCTGGTTTCATTGAAACCTCCCTACTCCAATCCACTATCTCCTGTCTGGGGTGGTTTGACACCGCCCTGTGACAGGAAACTCTTTGTCCAGGCCTCCTCTGCCGGGTTTCGGTCAGCAGCAGGAGGTCAGACCCGTGTCTGTGGCAGGGGCATCCATTTTGTGGATCTGAGGCTCATTTTAAATCAACCGCGTTTCAGTAAAGTAACATGTCTTCTCCCTCTAGAAGGGTGGAATGCTATCCCCGTCGCCAGAACTGGCGAGGGGATAGTATTCCAATTCGTATGACACCTTACACGACATGTTTTGATAAAGCCAAACCAAAGTTGCTATATAACCGCGAGGATTATAATGCGCTTAAGAGTATATGGTATGGCATTATCCCGGATCAGCTTAGGGAGTTGTTCCCGACAGCTGCAGACAGGCTCAGCTCACGCCAGAGCACCATCTCACATAAAACCACGCACTCTGCCTCCAGGATTGATGAGGCCTTCCATAGGAGTGGCTTACAGGCTATATATGTGTCCAGATATAGGTTTAGATATAGGTATACTATATCTAAGCAAGGGGTGATTACACCCACTTGCCCCAGCTGAGTGATCAGCCAGTTGTGTCAATTTAAGGACCAGCCAGGGGTGGCAAAAGCTATGCTTCAGCCCCTGGTAGGCCTTGGTGGCACCTATGCCCTGGGCACCTATAGTGCATGGTACAGGGGCTGACAAGGAGTCCATTTCCAATTGTGGTATGTACCTATAGCACATGTATTACAAATTTAGAGAGAGAACAGCAGGCTGGGGGTCTGATTAGCAGGCCCACAGCCTCAGTAAGTCGAAAACCAGTGAAGCAAAAAGCAAAAATTGGGGTGACCATAGGATAGCAGACCCTACTCTCCTACATATATCATATGTCATGTGGTGTCATATGGTGTCATGTAGTCATGAGGTGCCATGTGTTATGTGGTGTCATGTGGTGTCATGTGGTGTCATGTTTCATGTGGTGTCATGTGTTGTCATTTGGTGTCATGTGGTGTCATGTCTCATGTGGCGTCATGTGTCTTGTGGTGTCATGTCTCATGTGGTGTCACGTATCATGTGTCTTGTGGTGTCATGTGGTGTCATGTGGTGTCAAGTGTCATCATGTGTCATCATGTGTCATGTGTCATCATGTTTCATCATGTGTCATCATGTGTCATCATGTGTCATGTGGTGTCATGTGTAATGTGGTGTCATGTTGTGTTATGTGTAATGTGGAGTCATGTGGAGTCATGTGGTGTCATGTGGAGTCATGTGGAGTCATGTGGTGTCATGTGAGGCCATGTGTCATCATGTGTCATCCTGTGTCATGTGGTGTCATGTGGTATCATGTGGTGTCATGTGGTGTCATGTGTCATCATGTGTCATGTGGTGTCATGTGGTGTCAAGTGGTGTCATGTTGTGTCATGTGGTGTCATGTGGTGTCATGTGTTATCATGTGTCATGTGGTGTCATGTGTCATCATGTGTCATGTGGGTCATGTGGTGTCATGTGGTGTCAAGTGGTGTCATGTTGTGTCATGTGGTGTCATGTGGTGTCATGTGTTATCATGTGTCATGTGGTGTCATGTGTCATCATGTGTCATGTGGGTCATGTGGTGTCATGTCATCATGTGTCATGTGGGTCATATGGTGTCATGTGTCATGTGGGTCATGTGGTCTCATGTGTCATCATGTGTCATCATGTGTCATGTGGGTCATGTGTTTTCATGTGTCATCATGTGTCATGTGTCATGTGTCGTCATGTGGTGTCATGATGTGGTGTCATAGTCTCATCATTTGGTGTCATGTGTCATCATGTGTCATGTGTCATTGTGTGTCATCATGTGTCATCATGTGTCGTCATATGTCGCCATGTGGGGTCATTTGGGGTCATATGTCATAATGTGTCATGTGTTGTCATGTGTCGTCATGTGACGCCATGTGCCGTCATGTGTTGCCATGTGGGGTCATGTGGGGTCATGTGTCATCATGTGTCATGTGGTGTCATGTGATGTCATGTGGTGTCATGTGTCATCATGTGTCATCATGTGTCATCATGTGTCACAATATGGGGTCATGTGGGGTCATGTGTCATGTGGTATCATGTGGTGTCATGTGGTGTCATGTGGTCTCATAGGTCATCATGTGGTGTCATGTGGTGTCATGTTAAACAAAGGAGATTGCTGAACTGTTCCTAAAGAAAGTGTGGAATTAAATAAGACTGGCGTGACCGGAGGTGTGTTTGTTACACCTTTGGACATCCATTTTGTTGGACGTGTCTGCCTGACACACCCAAAAGGGTGTCATGCTTCATCATAGGTGTTGCTCCTCGTCGGGGAGGCGGTGCAATCCCCGACGGGCTCACCTCGGAGAGGGGCTCTTTGGCGGAGATCTTTTTGTCCAACAGCCTATTGGTGAAGTGCGGGTGTGTGGGTTAGGGCAGTAAGTTTCCTGGAGAAAGTGATTAAAATGTAGCAGGGGGTGCCGGAAAACACTTTATTCTGGGGGTCCCCCTACTGCAATTAAAAACGTGAGTCTAGCTCGCTGGGTGACGGCAGGTTAGGTAGCGTAACCCTAGAAGAGACTAGAGTGAGGGTTGGTCGACATGTTTCTCGCATGGGAAAATTTCCCATGATTCTTCAGGACCTAGTGATGGTGAGAGCTAAAAAGAAAAGAAAAACATGCTGGTGTCATGTGTTAGGTGTGGGTATAGTTTACCTCAATGGTTAATCCTATGCCTAATGGTCGGGGATTAATTACCACATGAGTAGTCAGTGGGTCGGTACATCAGGGTTGTGCCTACAGTTTTGGCTCAAACTTCCCGTGTCTGTGCGGATTCACCTACCCATCACCGCCGAGCTCGAATAGGTGTGGTGTCATGTGTCATCATGCGTCATCATGTGTCATGTGGTGTCATGTGGTGTCATGTGTCATCATGTGTCATGTGGTGTCATGTGTTGTCATGTGTCATCATGCATCACATGGTGTCATGTGTTGTCATGTGTCATGCGTCATCATGTGCCATGTGGTGTCATGTGGTGTCATGTGTCATTATGTGTCATTATGTGTCATGTGGTGTCATGTAGTGTCATGTGTAATGGGATGTCATGTGGTGTCATGTGTAATGTGGTGTCATGTTGTGTCATGTGGAGTCTTGTGGTGTCTTGTGGTGTCATGTGGTGTAATAAGGTGTCATATGTCACGTGGTGTCATGTGGTGTCATGTGGTATCATGTGGTGTCATGTGTCATCATGTGGGGTTATGTGATGTCATAAGTTGTCATGTTTTGTCATGTGTCATCATGTGTCATCATGTGTCATGTGGTGTCATGTGTCATGTGGTATCATGTGGTGTCACATGGTGTCATGTGGTATCATGTGGTGTCACGTGGCTTCATGTGGTGTCACATGGTGTCATGTGTTTTGTGGAGTCATATATCATATGTCATGTGGTGTCATATGGTGTCATGTAGTCATGAAGTGCCATGTGTTATGTGGTGTCATGAGTCAAGTGGTGTCATGTGGTGTCATGTGGTGTCATGTTTCATGTGGTGTCATGTGTTGCCATGTGTCACCATGTGTCATCATGTGTTGTCATGTGTCATCATGTGTTGCCATGTGTCGCCATGTGTTGCCATGTGTCGCCATGCGTCATCATGTGTCATCATATGTTGCCATGTGTTGTAATGTATCATGTGGAGTTATTTGGTGTCATGTGTCATCATGTGTCATGTGGTGTCATGTGGTGTCATGTGGTGTCATGTGTCATGTGGTGTCATATGTCATGTGGTGTCATGTGTCATGTGGTGTCATGTGTTGTCATGTGTTGTCATGTGGTGTCATGTGTCACCATGTGTCGTCATGTGTCGTCATGTGTTGTCATGTGTCATCATGTGTCGTCATGTGTCGCCATGTGTTGCCATGTGTTGCCATGTGTCGCCATGTGTCGCCATGTGTCATCATGTGGCATGTGCCGTCATGTGTCATCATGTGTCCTCATGTGTCATATTGCCATGTGTTGTCATGTGGTGTCAAGTGGTGTCATGTGGTGTCATGTGGTGTCATGTGGTGTCATGTGGTATCATGTGTCATGTGGTGTCATGTGTCATCATGTGTCATGTGGGTCATGTGGTGTCATGTGTCATCATGTGTCATGTGGGTCATGCGGTGTCATGTTTCATCATGTGTCATGTGGGTCATGTGGTCTCATGTGTCATCATGTGTCAATATGTGTCATGTGGGTCATGTGTTGTCATGTGTCATCATGTGTCATGTGTCGTCATGTGGTGTCATGTGTCGCCATATGTCGCCATGTGGGGTCATGTGTCATCATGTGTCATGTGGTGTCATGTGATGTCATGTGGTGTCATGTGTCATCATGTGTCGTCATGTGTCATGTTTCATGTGTCATCATGTGTTGCCATGTGTCATCATGTGTCGTCGCCATGTGTCGCCATGTGTCGCCATGTGTCGCCATGTGTCGCCATGTGTCGCCATGTGTCGCCATGTGTCATGTGTCATCATGTGTCGTCATGTGTCATCATGTGTCATGTTGCCATGTGTCGTCATGTGTCATCATGTGTCATGTGGTGTCATGTGGTGTCAAGTGGTGTCATGTGGTGTCATGTGGTGTCATGTGTCATGTGGTGTCATCATGTGTCATGTGGGTCATGTGGTGTCGTGTCATCATGTGTCATGTGGGTCATGTGGTGTCATGTGTCATGTGGGTCATGTGGTCTCATGTGTCATCATGCGTCATCATGTGTCATGTGGTGTCATGTGGTGTCATGTGTCATCATGTGTCATGTGGTATCATGTGGTGTCATATGGTGTCATGTGGTGTCATGTGTCATCATGTGGTGTCATGTGGTGTCATGTGTCGCAATGTGGGGTCATGAGGGGTCATGTGTCATCATGTGTCATGTGGTATCATGCTGGATCATATGGTGTCATGTGGTGTCATGTGTCATCATGTGGTGTCATGTGGTGTCATGTGTCATCATGCGTCATCATGTGTCATCGTGTGTCGTCATGTGTCGCAATGTGGGGTCATGTGGGGTCATGTGTCATCATGTGTCATGTGGTATCATGTTGGATCATATGGTGTCATGTGGTGTCATGTTTTATCATGTGGTGTCATGTGGTGTCATGTGTCATCATGCATCATCATGTGTCATGTGGTGTCATGTGGTGTCATGTGGTGTCATGTGGTGTCATCATGTGTTGTCATGTGTCGTCATGTGTCGTCATGTGTCGTCATGAGTCATGTGTCGTCATTTAGTATCTTGTGGTGTCATGTGGTATCATGTGTCATGTGTCATCATGTGTCATGTGTCATGTGTTATCATGTGGTGTCATGTGGTGTCATGTGGTGTCATGTGTCAAGTTGTGTCATGTGCCATCAAGTGTCGTGGTGGCATGTGGTGTCATGTTGTGTCATGTGGTGTCATGTGCCATGCATCATCATGTGTCATCATATGTTGCCATGTGTTGTCATGTATCATGTGGACTCATGTGGTGTCATGTGTCATCATGTGTCAAGTGTCATGTGGTGTCATGTGGTATAATGTGGTGTCATTTTTCATCATGTGTCATGTGTTATCTGTGTCATCATGTGTCATCATGTGTTATGTGGTGTCATGTGGTGTCATGTGTCAAGTGGTGTCATGTGCCATTAAGTGTCATGTTGTGTCATGTGGTGTCATGTGCCATGCGTCATCATGTGTCATCATATGTTGCCATGTGTTGTCATTTATCATGTGGAGTCATGTGGTGTTATGTGTCATCATGTGTCATGTGGGTCATGTGGTGTCATATGTCATCATGTGTCATGTGTTGTCATGTGGTGTCATCATGTGGTGTCATGTGTTTTCATGTGGTGTCATGTGTCATCATGTGGTGTCATCATGTGTCATCATGTGTCATGTGGTGTCCTGTGTCATCATGTGTCATGTGGTGTCATGTGGTGTCATGTGTCATGTGTTGTCATTTGTCGCTATAAGTCGTCATGTGTCGTCATGTGTCGTCATGTGTCACCATTTGTCGCCATTTGTCGCCATGTGTGGCCATATGTCGCCATGTGTCACCATGTGTCGTCATGTGTCATCATGTGTCGTCATGTGTCACCATGTGTCGCCATGTGTTGTCATGTGTCGTCATGTGTCATCATGTGTCATCATGTAGAAAGGAGTACCCGCTCTAACCTTGCTGGTCAGAGTAATAAGCCTTTTTCACTTTCCCCGTGGCTTGCATTAGCCAAGGCTTGTTTGCTTCAATCGAGTTGCCGACACCGCCATCAGCTAGAGCTTTTGAGACACAGCTTGTGATCGATGTCTGGATGTCCTTGGCCTCTTCGTGTTTACGTGGCTGCAGAGAGAAGCAACACCTCATCACCTGTTTGCACCCGACTTTGCCTGGTTCCAATCTGGTTCCACGGTGGTCACTGGTCAGTGACTTTAAACATTGTCCCCTCTGCTTTCAGGTCTTCACCACTTCAGATCCACCCTTGGATCACACCGGACACTTCTGCTTCCCATCGCCTGCAGCATCTTCAAAACCCGACACCTCATCGACCCTGTGCACCCACTTCCTGTGTGTGAGAAGTTGGCCTGATAGGTAGTGTTTCCAATTCTGGAACCACTGGTTATCAGTCCAAACAAACCCCAAAGATGTCAGGTTGTAAGTCAACCTTGTAGACAAGCTATCCTAGTGGTAGCATGGACTAAGCAGCCTTAAAGGCTTAACTTAAGAGGTCGTGTTAAGCGAGCTTGTTTTACCACATACAATCCTGTAATCAAATGAAAGGACACCACACAAGTATATATTATAAAAATATATGTATTTATTTCTAAATTACTCCCCAGTACTCTTTATGAGGAAAGGGGCACAAGCGTTAAATCAAAAGCACTGTTACACATATAAAGTTGGCACAATTATGGCTGAGGGCGGGGGGCCACTCAGACCATATATCAAAAAAAGTGGTATAAGTAACACTTTACGAACAATGGTTAGGCCTAGGGCCTAGAGATTCGCTGGGAGCAGTCAGGACAAGCAATGAAGAAGTCGGGAGTAGCCCACAGGAGACGGATGCAGCACGGAAAGTGCAGCGCGCACCAATGCACTGTCAATGGTGCGTAAAAGTCAGTAAAAGTGAATAAAAAGATACTTCCGCTGAACCTAGGAACACAAAACTTTAGACACAGACCCTAGAGGTGTGTACCAGTGTAAAGACACCGGCGTTGCAAAGTTACCTCACCCACAGGCCGGGGGTGCACAGGGTCGAAGTGGCGTCGGGTTCTGTCACGCAGGTTCTGGGTGCTTGGAGCTGTTGCAGCTGCAGGCGCTGTGAAGCAGAAGTGTCCGGTGCGATCCAAGGGTGGATCGATGTAGAAAAGTACCTGAAAGCAGAGGGGACAGAGTCTGGGTCACTCAGCAGTGACCAGGGTGGAACCAGGACGGAACCAGGCAATGTCGGGCGCAATCAGGCGGTTATCGATAGGCTTCTCTCCGCTGTCACGTGGGCTCTGGGGCATCTGCGACGTCCAGGAGCAGGTCACGATCTGTCCCACGTAGGCTCTCGCCGTCAGCACCGTCGGCTTGAAGATTGTAGCAAACAGCACTTGGCAAAAGCAATCCACGCGGAACCGGGAGATTGCTTATCACTCGAACCAGGAGGGTCAGAGTGGGTGCTCCTTTTCACAGGAGCTGGTGCAGATCTGGAGCAACCAGAAAAGCAAGTCGTATTTCGAAGTTCGTCGGCACAGGGGCCACAAGCCAGCTGGCAAGTGACCGGGCCAACGCGTCGAGCGCACACAAGCAGAAGGGCCCCACGCAGCACTCAGCGAGTGTGGAGGGGTGAGCTTTGGTGCAAGTGGAGCTCGGGGCTGGGGCTTCTCAAACCCCGGTGTACAGCTTCGAGGGTCACTCGTGGGCCGCACGGTCAGCGTCTCGTGGCCTTTTCAAGATGGCGTGCCCCACGCTTCCGGTCGCCTCCACGGGTCTCAGCTCTGCAGGGACTGTGGATCGGGCAGGTAGAAGGCAGGCAAGCTTGATCTCGTCGATCTCTGTCGCTCGAGTTCCGGCGGGAACTGCAACAAAGCAAGGGTCGAGGGCTGGATGGTGCCTGTTTGCACAGGGTGGTCACTCCTTGACCACAAGGGAGATTCTTCAGTCTTCTCACGTCGTGTAGAAAGTCGAAGGGTCCAGATTTCGTTTCTTATGTTTCTTCAGGATGATCTGAGGTCCGTTGGGACTGCTCCCCCTCTTATTCGAATCTAGGGGGTTGGACATCCTGCTAGGTCCCCTCCTATGGGTGGGACCCAGGAAGGGGGTGGTTACACCCCTCTCCTTTGATCCTGGCCGCGCTGGGACAGGGGCTGGGAGGCCCCAGAACCGGTTTGGCCGGATCCTGCAAGGGGCAGCCTTGTGCTCCCCAGGCAGTGTCTGGTTTCATTGAAACCTCCCTACTCCAATCCACTATCTCCTGTCTGGGGTGGTTTGACACCGCCCTGTGACAGGAAACTCTTTGTCCAGGCCTCCTCTGCCGGGTTTCGGTCAGCAGCAGGAGGTCAGACCCGTGTCTGTGGCAGGGGCATCCATTTTGTGGATCTGAGGCTCATTTTAAATCAACCGCGTTTCAGTAAAGTAACATGTCTTCTCCCTCTAGAAGGGTGGAATGCTATCCCCGTCGCCAGAACTGGCGAGGGGATAGTATTCCAATTCGTATGACACCTTACACGACATGTTTTGATAAAGCCAAACCAAAGTTGCTATATAACCGCGAGGATTATAATGCGCTTAAGAGTATATGGTATGGCATTATCCCGGATCAGCTTAGGGAGTTGTTCCCGACAGCTGCAGACAGGCTCAGCTCACGCCAGAGCACCATCTCACATAAAACCACGCACTCTGCCTCCAGGATTGATGAGGCCTTCCATAGGAGTGGCTTACAGGCTATATATGTGTCCAGATATAGGTTTAGATATAGGTATACTATATCTAAGCAAGGGGTGATTACACCCACTTGCCCCAGCTGAGTGATCAGCCAGTTGTGTCAATTTAGATAGCCAGCCAGGGGTGGCAAAAGATATGCTGCAGCCCCTGGTAGGCCTTGGATGCACCTATGCCCTGGGCACCTATAGTGCTCTGTACAGGGGCTGATAAGGTGACCCAAGCCAATCTAGTTATGCACCCAGGGTACATGGAATCCATTTTACAGAGAGAGCAGATAGCCTGGGGCCCTGATTAGCAGGGAACCAGGCCAACTAAGTCGAAAACCAGCTAAACACAGGGCAAAAAATCTGGGGTAACCATAGTCAGGTAGCCACCTTCCTACATAACCCCCCCCCAAACGAAAGGAGATAAGGCTATCCTTGGCCAGGTAAGCCTTTATTGCCTGAGTGGCCATATAAGGAAGTACCTGCACTAGCATGGGTACCCCCTGTCTCATGGTCCACTAAGCAGTCCCTCACCCTAGGGGTATTAGAGGGTCTCCACCATAGGGAATCACTACCTTGGGTGTGCTTATGCAAAGTTAAAGGCTGGTTTGGATATGGAGTATTGAAGTGAGGCTCCACTATTTTTGGGCTCAACTTCCTCCAATTATCTTCCACCATATGTGCCTTTCTTTCTTCAACTGAGTTGCACTGAGCTCTCAGGGTCAACCTCTGGCTACCTAAAGCTGGAGGCTGGGTCCCTCTGTTTGGCTTGCTGGAGGGACAGTTCAGGTTTGGGCCCTTTGGGTCCCAGGTTTGGCTGTGCCCAACAGCATCCATCTGTGGGAGGTCCCTAACTGTTTTTAAGGGGGCTCCCTCAGGAGTTTTTAAAGTTTTCACCTTACTAGGCCTCCTAGTTTTGGTGCCCCTAATCTGTTGATGGGGGTGCTTTATTTGACAGGGGGCCCTCTGGGTCTCACTGTCCTTCTTGTCCTCTGCAGCCCTGGGCTGACTAAGGCAAGGTAGAGAGGGGCAGGTTACCTGCTCCAGACTGGATCCCACCTGAGAAGGGTCCACTGCCATCAGAGGCTCTGTCAGGCCAGGCCTAACAACCTCTGGGGCAGTTCCTTCATCAGGGGTAAGATCAGTTCCCTGAGGAGGCTGATCCTGTCCTACTGTCTGGCGAGGGGGAGATTTCTCTTCCTCCTCCATGCTCTCAGTTTGGGTGGAGTGATCCATCATTTCAGGCTTCACAACACACATATCTGTTTGAGTTTGGGCTGTGGCCATCACAGCCCCACCAACCTTTTCAGGAGGAGACTCAGTTTGGGTTTCTGCTGTTATCATAACAGCTTTGCTATTCTGTCTGGGAAGAGCTTCTGGTAAAGATGGGGCAGAGAGTTGCTCAGCCCTACCAACCTTTTCAGGAAGGACATCTTGAATTGGGGCCATAGCCAGTACAGCCCCACTAACCTTTCCATTGGAATTTACCATTCTAGAATGGATTTCCTGTTCAACCTCAGCCCAGGCTGAGATTTCCAAATCATTACCCAGTAGACAGTCTACAGGCAAGTTTGGTGACACTGCCACTCTCTTTGGGCCAATGACACCTCCCCAGCTGAGACTTACTACTGCCATTGGATGATTTGTTTGGATACCATCAATGTTTGTTACCTGGTATGTGGCACCTGGTAAAAGTTGCTTAGAGGGGACTATACAGTCAGCCACCATGGTGATGCTAGCCCCTGTGTCTCTAAAAGCTTCCACTTTCAAACCATTGATGATGGGTTCCTGCCTATATTTGCTCAAGGTATTTGGGCAAACAGAGAAGTTGGCAAACCCCATGCCAGTCTCATAGACAAGATCATTTGGGGATGGGGACCTGGATAGGCCAGGGTCCCCTTGGGCTCCAAAAGTAAACCCACCCAGATTCCTGGGTGTGCTCCCACTTCCTGGGGGATTACTGCTGACAGTAACAGGAGGTGTTGGAGCTGGCTTTGGAGGTATGTTTTCTTTATTGCCATTCTTGGGACAACAGCTGTCTGTTTTGTAATGCCCAACCTGTTTACAGGCATGGCAATAAGGCTTTTTCTCTGTTGAAGAAGTGTCTTGGGACCCACCCCCCTTCTTGGAGTTTTGGGGCCCTGGGGAAGTGTTTTCTTTACTTTTATCCCCACCCTTATCTTGAGGCTTGGTAGACTCCTTCTTCTGGTTATTGTCCTGATTCTTAGGCCTAATCCTGGTTCTGACCCACTTATCTGCCCTCTTTCCCAATTCTTGGGGAGAGGTCAAATCTGAGTCCACCAGGTGCTGGTGTAAGAGCTGGTTCTGACAATTACTAAGGATCTGCTCCCTCATAATCAAATTATACAATCCTGTAAAGTCATGTACTTTGCTGCCATTCAGCCAACCCTCCAGAGCCTTAGTTGCACAATCAACAAAATCAGTCCAGTCCTGAGTCTGTGTCTTCTGGGTATCTCTGAACTTTAACCTGTATTGTTCAGTGGTTAAGCCAAACCCATCTATCAGAACACTCTTCAGGACTTTGTAATTGCTGGCATCCTCATGTCTGACAGTGAGGAGCCTATCCCTCCCTTTCTCTGAAAAGGAGTACCATAAGATTGCTGCCCACTGTTCCTCAGGAACCTGCTGTACCATGCAGGCTCTCTCCAGAGCAGTCATCCATTTGTGGATGTCATCCCCTTCCTGATAGGGGGGCACAATCTTTGTCAGGTTTCTACTATCATAGGACCTGGGTTTCTCTTTAGGAACTTTGCTGCCACCAGTGGCATCTAAGCCACACAATTTTCTCTCTCTTGCTAAAGCAAGTTTAGCTTGAGCCAAGGCTACCTCTTCCCTTTCTATTTGGAGTTGGACAGCCCTCATCCTGGCCCTATGCTCTTTTCTCTGGGAGGAAGTCATTCCTCTTTGAGATTCTCTTGAGGCACTAGAAAGATGAGAATCCCTTGATAGAGATCTCACCCTCCTATTACCTGGGAGAATTTGGTTATGAGATCTGGAGTGGTGCTGGCCCTCTCCATTCCCATGTAGGTCCAAGTTGGCCTGGTTAAGCCTGGCAACCTGTACCTGGTTTCCCTCCTGATCCTGATCTTCAGGCTCTTCTACATCAGAGCCTTCCTCTTCTTCTTCCTCCTCCACTACATCATCTTGAAGATCCTCATTCTCAGGGGAGTTTATCCCTTCCTCTGTTTCTAAGGGAGTCTGAATCGCCTTGTCTAGGTCATCCTTTTCTAGGAGAGCTATTAGGGAAGGAATGGTAGGGCCTCTGCCCTTTTTTAGCCCCCTGGCTGTGCACAAGGCACTCAGGTCTTTGTGGCTAAGGTTGTCATATCTGGATGTTGTCCCTATAGGATCAACTTCTACAGGAGCAGAGCCTGAGGCTCTACCTGTATCAGACATGACTGCTAGTGAGGTGTAAGTGGTGCACTTACCTACACTAAGTGGTTTCCTACTGTACCTTGCTAGTGAGTTGTAGTCAGGGTGTGCTAATCCCTTTAATCTACAACTACTAAGTTCAGTAGAACTTAATATGCTAAGCTTTTGATTTATATGTACCTAGAGGTACTTGATGTGATCTTTCAATTTGATAAAGATTGCAATGGTAAAACAAACAGCAAGCTCAAATCCGCACCGCTGCACACCAATGTGAGAAGTTGGCCTGATAGGTAGTGTTTCCAATTCTGGAACCACTGGTTATCAGTCCAAACAAACCCCAAAGATGTCAGGTTGTAAGTCAACCTTGTAGACAAGCTATCCTAGTGGTAGCATGGACTAAGCAGCCTTAAAGGCTTAACTTAAGAGGTCGTGTTAAGCGAGCTTGTTTTACCACATACAATCCTGTAATCAAATGAAAGGACACCACACAAGTATATATTATAAAAATATATGTATTTATTTCTAAATTACTCCCCAGTACTCTTTATGAGGAAAGGGGCACAAGCGTTAAATCAAAAGCACTGTTACACATATAAAGTTGGCACAATTATGGCTGAGGGCGGGGGGCCACTCAGACCATATATCAAAAAAAGTGGTATAAGTAACACTTTACGAACAATGGTTAGGCCTAGGGCCTAGAGATTCGCTGGGAGCAGTCAGGACAAGCAATGAAGAAGTCGGGAGTAGCCCACAGGAGACGGATGCAGCACGGAAAGTGCAGCGCGCACCAATGCACTGTCAATGGTGCGTAAAAGTCAGTAAAAGTGAATAAAAAGATACTTCCGCTGAACCTAGGAACACAAAACTTTAGACACAGACCCTAGAGGTGTGTACCAGTGTAAAGACACCGGCGTTGCAAAGTTACCTCACCCACAGGCCGGGGGTGCACAGGGTCGAAGTGGCGTCGGGTTCTGTCACGCAGGTTCTGGGTGCTTGGAGCTGTTGCAGCTGCAGGCGCTGTGAAGCAGAAGTGTCCGGTGCGATCCAAGGGTGGATCGATGTAGAAAAGTACCTGAAAGCAGAGGGGACAGAGTCTGGGTCACTCAGCAGTGACCAGGGTGGAACCAGGACGGAACCAGGCAATGTCGGGCGCAATCAGGCGGTTATCGATAGGCTTCTCTCCGCTGTCACGTGGGCTCTGGGGCATCTGCGACGTCCAGGAGCAGGTCACGATCTGTCCCACGTAGGCTCTCGCCGTCAGCACCGTCGGCTTGAAGATTGTAGCAAACAGCACTTGGCAAAAGCAATCCACGCGGAACCGGGAGATTGCTTATCACTCGAACCAGGAGGGTCAGAGTGGGTGCTCCTTTTCACAGGAGCTGGTGCAGATCTGGAGCAACCAGAAAAGCAAGTCGTATTTCGAAGTTCGTCGGCACAGGGGCCACAAGCCAGCTGGCAAGTGACCGGGCCAACGCGTCGAGCGCACACAAGCAGAAGGGCCCCACGCAGCACTCAGCGAGTGTGGAGGGGTGAGCTTTGGTGCAAGTGGAGCTCGGGGCTGGGGCTTCTCAAACCCCGGTGTACAGCTTCGAGGGTCACTCGTGGGCCGCACGGTCAGCGTCTCGTGGCCTTTTCAAGATGGCGTGCCCCACGCTTCCGGTCGCCTCCACGGGTCTCAGCTCTGCAGGGACTGTGGATCGGGCAGGTAGAAGGCAGGCAAGCTTGATCTCGTCGATCTCTGTCGCTCGAGTTCCGGCGGGAACTGCAACAAAGCAAGGGTCGAGGGCTGGATGGTGCCTGTTTGCACAGGGTGGTCACTCCTTGACCACAAGGGAGATTCTTCAGTCTTCTCACGTCGTGTAGAAAGTCGAAGGGTCCAGATTTCGTTTCTTATGTTTCTTCAGGATGATCTGAGGTCCGTTGGGACTGCTCCCCCTCTTATTCGAATCTAGGGGGTTGGACATCCTGCTAGGTCCCCTCCTATGGGTGGGACCCAGGAAGGGGGTGGTTACACCCCTCTCCTTTGATCCTGGCCGCGCTGGGACAGGGGCTGGGAGGCCCCAGAACCGGTTTGGCCGGATCCTGCAAGGGGCAGCCTTGTGCTCCCCAGGCAGTGTCTGGTTTCATTGAAACCTCCCTACTCCAATCCACTATCTCCTGTCTGGGGTGGTTTGACACCGCCCTGTGACAGGAAACTCTTTGTCCAGGCCTCCTCTGCCGGGTTTCGGTCAGCAGCAGGAGGTCAGACCCGTGTCTGTGGCAGGGGCATCCATTTTGTGGATCTGAGGCTCATTTTAAATCAACCGCGTTTCAGTAAAGTAACATGTCTTCTCCCTCTAGAAGGGTGGAATGCTATCCCCGTCGCCAGAACTGGCGAGGGGATAGTATTCCAATTCGTATGACACCTTACACGACATGTTTTGATAAAGCCAAACCAAAGTTGCTATATAACCGCGAGGATTATAATGCGCTTAAGAGTATATGGTATGGCATTATCCCGGATCAGCTTAGGGAGTTGTTCCCGACAGCTGCAGACAGGCTCAGCTCACGCCAGAGCACCATCTCACATAAAACCACGCACTCTGCCTCCAGGATTGATGAGGCCTTCCATAGGAGTGGCTTACAGGCTATATATGTGTCCAGATATAGGTTTAGATATAGGTATACTATATCTAAGCAAGGGGTGATTACACCCACTTGCCCCAGCTGAGTGATCAGCCAGTTGTGTCAATTTAGATAGCCAGCCAGGGGTGGCAAAAGATATGCTGCAGCCCCTGGTAGGCCTTGGATGCACCTATGCCCTGGGCACCTATAGTGCTCTGTACAGGGGCTGATAAGGTGACCCAAGCCAATCTAGTTATGCACCCAGGGTACATGGAATCCATTTTACAGAGAGAGCAGATAGCCTGGGGCCCTGATTAGCAGGGAACCAGGCCAACTAAGTCGAAAACCAGCTAAACACAGGGCAAAAAATCTGGGGTAACCATAGTCAGGTAGCCACCTTCCTACACTGTGCGTGAGGTAACATTGCAACACCGGTGTCCCTACACTGGTACCCACCTCTAGGGTCTGTGTCTTAAGTTTTGTTCCTCTAGGTTGAGCGGAAGTGTCATGTGGTGTCATGTGGTGTCATGTCTCATGTGGTGTCATGTGTCTTGTGGTGTCATGTCTCATGTGGTGTCACGTATCATGTGTCTTGTGGTGTCATCTGGTGTCATGTGGTGTCATGTGTCGTCATGTGTCGCCATGTGTTGCCATGTGTTGCCATGTGTCGCCATGTGTCGCCATGTGTCATCATGTGTCATGTGCCGTCATGTGTCATCATGTGTCCTCATGTGTCATATTGCCATGTGTTGTCATGTGGTGTCAAGTGGTGTCATGTGGTGTCATGTGGTGTCATGTGGTGTCATGTGGTATCATGTGTCATGTGGTGTCATGTGTCATCATGTGTCATGTGGGTCATGTGGTGTCATCTGTCATCATGTGTCATGTGGGTCATGCGGTGTCATGTTTCATCATGTGTCATGTGGGTCATGTGGTCTCATGTGTCATCATGTGTCAATATGTGTCATGTGGGTCATGTGTTGTCATGTGTCATCATGTGTCATGTGTCGTCATGTGGTGTCATGTGTCGCCATATGTCGCCATGTGGGGTCATGTGTCATCATGTGTCATGTGGTGTCATGTGATGTCATGTGGTGTCATGTGTCATCATGTGTCGTCATGTGTCATCATGTGTCGCAATATGGGGTCATGTGGGGTCATGTGTCATGTGGTATCATGTGGTATCATGTGGTGTCATGTGGTGTCATGTGTCATCATGTGGTATCATGTGGTGTCATGTGTCATCATGTGTCATCATTTGTCATGTGTAGTCATGTGTCATCATGTATCATGTGGTGTCATGTGTTGTCATGTGTCATCATGCGTCATCATGTGTCATGTGGTGTCATGTGGTGTCATGTGTCATCATGTGTCATGTGGTATCATGTGGTGTCATATGGTGTCATGTGGTGTCATGTGTCATCATGTGGTGTCATGTGTCATCATGCGTCATCATGTGTCATCAGGTGTCGTCATGTGTCACAATGTGGGGTCATGTGGGGTCAAGTGTCATCATGTGTCATGTGGTATCATGTTGGATCATATGGTGTCATGTGGTGTCATGTGTCATCATGTGGTGTCATGTGGTGTCATGTGTCATCATGCATCATCATGTGTCATGTGGTGTCATGTGGTGTCATGTGGTGTCGTGTGGTGTCATGTGTCATTTGGTGTCATGTGTTGTCATGTGGTGTCATGTGGTGTCATGTGTCACCATGTGTCGTCATGTGTTGTCATGTGTTGTCATGTGTCATCATGTGTCATCATGTGTCGCCATGTGTTGCCATGTGTCGCCATGTGTCGCCATGTGTCATCATGTGTCATGTGCCGTCATGTGTCATCATGTGTCCTCATGTGTCATATTGCCATGTGTTGTCATGTGGTGTCAAGTGGTGTCATGTGGTGTCATGTGGTGTCATGTGGTGTCATGTGGTATCATGTGTCATGTGGTGTCATGTGTCATCATGTGTCATGTGGGTCATGTGGTGTCATGTGTCATCATGTGTCATGTGGGTCATGCGGTGTCATGTTTCATCATGTGTCATGTGGGTCATGTGGTCTCATGTGTCATCATGTGTCAATATGTGTCATGTGGGTCATGTGTTGTCATGTGTCATCATGTGTCATGTGTCGTCATGTGGTGTCATGTGTCGCCATATGTCGCCATGTGGGGTCATGTGTCATCATGTGTCATGTGGTGTCATGTGATGTCATGTGGTGTCATGTGTCATCATGTGTCGTCATGTGTCATCATGTGTCGCAATATGGGGTCATGTGGGGTCATGTGTCATGTGGTATCATGTGGTATCATGTGGTGTCATGTGGTGTCATGTGTCATCATGTGGTATCATGTGGTGTCATGTGTCATCATGTGTCATCATTTGTCATGTGTTGTCATGTGTCATCATGTGTCATGTGGTGTCATGTGTTGTCATGTGTCATCATGCGTCATCATGTGTCATGTGGTGTCATGTGGTGTCATGTGTCATCATGTGTCATGTGGTATCATGTGGTGTCATATGGTGTCATGTGGTGTCATGTGTCATCATGTGGTGTCATGTGGTGTCATGTGTCATCATGCGTCATCATGTGTCATCAGGTGTCGTCATGTGTCACAATGTGGGGTCATGTGGGGTCAAGTGTCATCATGTGTCATGTGGTATCATGTTGGATCATATGGTGTCATGTGGTGTCATGTGTCATCATGTGGTGTCATGTGGTGTCATGTGTCATTATGCATCATCATGTGTCATGTGGTGTCATGTGGTGTCATGTGGTGTTGTGTGGTGTCATGTGTCATTTGGTGTCATGTGTTGTCATGTGGTGTCATGTGGTGTCATGTCTCATGTGGCGTCATGTGTCTTGTGGTGTCATGTCTCATGTGGTGTCATGTATCATGTGTCTTGTGGTGTCATGTGGTGTCATGTGGTGTCATGTGGTGTCATGTGGTATCATGTGTCATCATGTGTCATTTGGGTCATGTGTTGTCATGTGTCATCACGTGTCATGTGGTGTCATGTGTCATGTGGTGTCATGTGTTGCCATGTGTTGCCATGTGTCGCCATGTGTCGCCATGTGTTGTCATGTGTCGCCATGTGTCGCCATGTGTCGCCATGTGTCATCATGTGCCATGTGTCATCATGTGTCGTCATGTGACATCATGTGTCATGTTGCCATGTGTTGTCATGTGGCATCATGTGTCATGTGGTGTCATGTGGTGTCAAGTGGTGTCATGTGGTGTCATGTGTCATGTGGTGTCATGTGTTGCCATGTGTTGCCATGTGTTGTCATGTGTCGCCATGTGTCGCCATGTGTCGCCATGTGTCATCATGTGTCATGTGTCGTCATGTGTCGTCATGTGACATCATGTGTCATGTTGCCATGTGTTGCCATGTGTCGCCATGTGTCGCCATGTGTTGTCATGTGTCGCCATGTGTCGCCATGTGTCGCCATGTGTCATCATGTGTCATGTGTCGTCATGTGTCGTCATGTGACATCATGTGTCATGTTGCCATGTGTTGTCATGTGGCATCATGTGTCATGTGGTGTCATGTGGTGTCAAGTGGTGTCATGTGGTGTCATGTGTCATGTGGTGTCATGTGGTATCATGTGTCATGTGGTGTCATGTGTCATCATGTGTCATGTGGGTCATGTGGTGTCGTGTCATCATGTGTCATGTGGGTCATGTGGTGTCATGTGTCATGTGGGTCATGTGGTCTCATGTGTCATCATGTGTCATGTGGGTCATGTGTTGTCATGTGTCATCATGTGTCATGTGTCATGTGTCGTCATGTTGTGTCATGATGTGGTGTCATAGTCTCATCATTTGGTGTCATGTGTCGTCATGTGTCATGTGTCATTGTGTGTCATCATGTGTCATCATGTGTCGTCATATGTTGCCATGTGGGGTCATTTGGGGTCATATGTCATAATGTGTCATGTGGTGTCATGTGTTGTCATGTGTCGTCATGTGTCGTCATTTGTCGCCATGTGCAGTCATGTGTTGCCAAGTGGGGTCATGTGAGGTCATGTGTCATCATGTGTCATGTGGTGTCATGTGATGTCATGTGGTGTCATGTGTCATCATGTGTCATCATGTGTCGCAATATGGGGTCATGTGGGGTCATGTGTCATGTGGTATCATGTGGTGTCATGTAGTGTCATGTGGTTTCATGTGGTGTCATGTGTCATGTGGTGTCATGTGGTGTCATGTAGTGTCATGTGGTTTTGTGTGGTGTCATGTGTCATGTGGTGTCATGTGGTGTCATGTGGTGTCATGTGGTGTCATGTGTCATGTGGTGTCATGTGTCTTGTGGTGTCATGTCTCATGTGGTGTCGTGTATCATAGGTCTTGTGGTGTCATTTCTCATGTGTCATGTGGTGTCATGTGGTGTCATGTGGTGTCATGTGTCATCATTTGTCATGTGGGGTCATGTGTCATGTGGTGTCATGTGGTGTCATGTGGTGTCATGTGGTGTCATGTGGTGTCATGTGTAATCATGGGTCATGTGGTGTCATGTAGTGTCATGTGTTATCATGTGGTGTCATGTGTCATGTGGGTCATGTGGTGTCATGTCTTGTCATGTGTCATGTGTCATGTGGGTCATGTGGTGTCATGGGTCATGTGGGTCATGTGGAGTCTTGTGTCATGTGGAATCATGTGTCATCATATGGTGTCATGTGGTGTCATGTGTCATCATGTGTCGTCATGTGTCGTCATGTGTTGCCATGTGTCATCATGTGGGGTCATGTGGGGTCATGTGTCACCATGTGGCATGTGTCAAGTGTTGTCATGTGTTATGTGGTGTCATGTGTCATCATGTGTCATGTGGTGTCATGTGTTGTCATGTGTCATCATGTGTCATGTGTGGTCATGTGGTGTCATGTGGTGTCATCATGTGTCATCATGTGTTGTCATGTGTCGTCATGTGTCGTCATGTGTCGTCATGAGTCATGTGTCGTCATTTAGTATCTTGTGGTGTCATGTGGTATCATGTGTCATGTGTCATCACGTGTCATGTGTCATGTGTTATCATGTGGTGTCATGTGGTGTCATGTGTCAAGTGGTGTCATGTGCCATCAAGTGTCGTGGTGGCATGTGGTGTCATGTTGTGTCATGTGGTGTCATGTGCCATGCATCATCATGTGTCATCATATGTTGCCATGTGTTGTCATGTATCATGTGGACTCATGTGGTGTCATGTGTCATCATGTGTCAAGTGTCATGTGGTGTCATGTGGTATAATGTGGTGTCATTTGTCATCATGTGTCATGTGTTATCTGTGTTATCATGTGTCATCATGTGTTATGTGGTGTCATGTGGTGTCATGTGTCAAGTGGTATCATGTGCCATCAAGTGTCATGTGGTGTCATGTGCCATGCGTCATCATGTGTCATCATATATTGCCATGTGTTGTCATTTATCATGTGGAGTCATGTGGTGTTATGTGTCATCATGTGTCATGTGCGTCATGTGGTGTCATGTGTCATCATGTGTCATGTGTTGTCATGTGGTGTCATCATGTGGTGTCATGTGTTTTCATGTGGTGTCATGTGTCATCATGTGGTGTCATCATGTATCATCATGTGTCATGTGGTGTCATGTGTCATCATGTGTCATGTGGTGTCATGTGTCATGTGGTGTCATGTGTCATGTGTTGTCATTTGTCGCTATAAGTCGTCATGTGTCGTCATGTGTCGTCATGTGTCACCATTTGTCGCCATTTGTCGCCATGTGTCGCCATATGTCGCCATGTGTCACCATGTGTCGTCATGTGTCATCATGTGTCGTCATGTGTCACCATGTGTCGCCATGTGTTGTCATGTGGCGTCATGTGTCATCATGTGTCATCATGTAGGAAGGAGTACCCGCTCTGACCTTGCTGGTCCGATTAATAATCCTTTTTCACTTTCCCCGTGGCTTGCATTAGCCAAGGCTTGTTTGCTTCAATCGAGTTGCCGACACCGCCATCAGCTAGAGCTTTTGAGAGACAGCTTGTGATCGATGTCTGGATGTCCTTGGCCTCATCGTGTTTACGTGGCTGCAGAGAGAAGCAACACTTCATTACCTGTTTGCACCCGACTTTGCCTGGTTCCAATCTGGTTCCGGGGTGGTCACTGGTCAGTGACTTTAAACATTGTCCCCTCTGCTTTCAGGTCTTCACCACTTCAGATCCACCCTTGGATCACACCGGACACTTCTGCTTCCCATCGCCTGCAGCATCTTCAAAACCCGACACCTCATCGACCCTGTGCACCCACTTCCTGTACGTGAGGTAAAATTGCAACACCGGTGTCCCTACACTGGTACCCACCTCTAGGGTCTGTGTCTTAAGTTTTGTTCCTCTAGGTTGAGCGGAAGTGTCATGTGGTGTCATGTGGTGTCATGTCTCATGTGGTGTCACGTCTCATGTGGTGTCACATATCATGTGTCTTGTGGTGTCATCTGGTGTCATGTGGTGTCATGTGGTGTCATGTGGTATCATGTGTCATCATGTGTCATGTGGGTAATGTGTTGTCATGTGTCATCACGTGTCATGTGTCATGTGGTGTCATGTGTCATGTGGTGTCATGTGTTGCCATGTGTTGTCATGTGTCATCATGTGTCCTCATGTGTCATCATGTGTCGCCATGTGTCGCTATGTGTCGCCATGTGTCGTCATGTGTCATGTGTCATCATGTGTTGCCATGTGTTGCCATGTGTTGCCATGTGGTGTCATGTGTCATCATGTGTCATCATTTGTCATGTGTTGTCATGTGTCATCATGTGTCATGTGGTGTCATGTGTTGTCATGTGTCATCATGCGTCATCATGTGTCATGTGGTGTCATGTGGTGTCATGTGTCATCATGTGTCATGTGGTATCATGTGGTGTCATATGGTGTCATGTGGTGTCATGTGTCATCATGTGGTGTCATGTGGTGTCATGTGTCATCATGCGTCATCATGTGTCATCAGGTGTCGTCATGTGTCACAATGTGGGGTCATGTGGGGTCAAGTGTCATCATGTGTCATGTGGTATCATGTTGGATCATATGGTGTCATGTGGTGTCATGTGTCATCATGTGGTGTCATGTGGTGTCATGTGTCATCATGCATCATCATGTGTCATGTGGTGTCATGTGGTGTCATGTGGTGTTGTGTAGTGTCATGTGTCATTTGGTGTCATGTGTTGTCATGTGGTGTCATGTGGTGTCATGTCTCATGTGGCGTCATGTGTCTTGTGGTGTCATGTCTCATGTGGTGTCATGTATCATGTGTCTTGTGGTGTCATGTGGTGTCATGTGGTGTCATGTGGTGTCATGTGGTATCATGTGTCATCATGTGTCATTTGGGTCATGTGTTGTCATGTGTCATCACGTGTCATGTGGTGTCATGTGTCATGTGGTGTCATGTGTTGCCATGTGTCATCATGTGTCATCATGTGTCACCATGTGTCGCCATGTGTCGTCATGTGTCATGTGTCATCATGTGTTGCCATGTGTTGCCATGTGTCGCCATGTGTCGCCATGTGTCGTCATGTGTCGCCATGTGTCGCCATGTGTCGCCATGTGTCATCATGTGTCATGTGTCGTCATGTGTCGTCATGTGACATCATGTGTCATGTTGCCATGTGTTGTCATGTGGCATCATGTGTCATGTGGTGTCATGTGGTGTCAAGTGGTGTCATGTGGTGTCATGTGTCATGTGGTGTCATGTGGTATCATGTGTCATGTGGTGTCATGTGTCATCATGTGTCATGTGGGTCATGTGGTGTTGTGTCATCATGTGTCATGTGGGTCATGTGGTGTCATGTGTCATGTGGGTCATGTGGTCTCATGTGTCATCATGTGTCATGTGGGCCATGTGTTGTCATGTGTCATCATGTGTCATGTGTCATGTGTCGTCATGTGGTGTCATGATGTGGTGTCATAGTCTCATCATTTGGTGTCATGTGTCGTCATGTGTCATGTGTCATTGTGTGTCATCATGTGTCATCATGTGTCGTCATATGTTGCCATGTGGGGTCATTTGGGGTCATATGTCATAATGTGTCATGTGGTGTCATGTGTTGTCATGTGTCGTCATGTGTCATCATTTGTCGCCATGTGCAGTCATGTGTTGCCATGTGGGGTCATGTGAGGTCATGTGTCATCATGTGTCATGTGGTGTCATGTGATGTCATGTGGTGTCATGTGTCATCATGTGTCATCATGTGTCGCAATATGGGGTCATGTGGGGTCATGTGTCATGTGGTATCATGTGGTGTCATGTAGTGTCATGTGGTTTCATGTGGTGTCATGTGTCATGTGGTGTCATGTGGTGTCATGTAGTGTCATGTGGTTTTGTGTGGTGTCATGTGTCATGTGGTGTCATGTGGTGTCATGTGGTGTCATGTGGTGTCATGTGTCATGTGGTGTCATGTGTCTTGTGGTGTCATGTCTCATGTGGTGTCGTGTATCATAGGTCTTGTGGTGTCATTTCTCATGTGTCATGTGGTGTCATGTGGTGTCATGTGGTGTCATGTGTCATCATTTGTCATGTGGGGTCATGTGTCATGTGGTGTCATGTGGTGTCATGTGGTGTCATGTGGTGTCATGTGGTGTCATGTGTAATCATGGGTCATGTGGTGTCATGTAGTGTCATGTGTTATCATGTGGTGTCATGTGTCATGTGGGTCATGTGGTGTCATGTCTTGTCATGTGTCATGTGTCATGTGGGTCATGTGGTGTCATGGGTCATGTGGGTCATGTGGAGTCTTGTGTCATGTGGAATCATGTGTCATCATATGGTGTCATGTGGTGTCATGTGTCATCATGTGTCGTCATGTGTCGTCATGTGTTGCCATGTGTCATCATGTGGGGTCATGTGGGGTCATGTGTCACCATGTGGCATGTGTCAAGTGTTGTCATGTGTTATGTGGTGTCATGTGTCATCATGTGTCATGTGGTGTCATGTGTTGTCATGTGTCATCATGTGTCATGTGTGGTCATGTGGTGTCATGTGGTGTCATCATGTGTCATCATGTGTTGTCATGTGTCGTCATGTGTCGTCATGTGTCGTCATGAGTCATGTGTCGTCATTTAGTATCTTGTGGTGTCATGTGGTATCATGTGTCATGTGTCATCACGTGTCATGTGTCATGTGTTATCATGTGGTGTCATGTGGTGTCATGTGTCAAGTGGTGTCATGTGCCATCAAGTGTCGTGGTGGCATGTGGTGTCATGTTGTGTCATGTGGTGTCATGTGCCATGCATCATCATGTGTCATCATATGTTGCCATGTGTTGTCATGTATCATGTGGACTCATGTGGTGTCATGTGTCATCATGTGTCAAGTGTCATGTGGTGTCATGTGGTATAATGTGGTGTCATTTGTCATCATGTGTCATGTGTTATCTGTGTCATCATGTGTCATCATGTGTTATGTGGTGTCATGTGGTGTCATGTGTCAAGTGGTATCATGTGCCATCAAGTGTCATGTGGTGTCATGTGCCATGCGTCATCATGTGGGGTCATGTGGGGTCATGTGTCACCATGTGGCATGTGTCAAGTGTTGTCATGTGTTATGTGGTGTCATGTGTCATCATGTGTCATGTGGTGTCATGTGTTGTCATGTGTCATCATGTGTCATGTGTGGTCATGTGGTGTCATGTGATGTCATCATGTGTCATCATGTGTTGTCATGTGTCGTCATGTGTCGTCATGTGTCGTCATGAGTCATGTGTCGTCATTTAGTATCTTGTGGTGTCATGTGGTATCATGTGTCATGTGTCATCACGTGTCATGTGTCATGTGTTATCATGTGGTGTCATGTGGTGTCATGTGTCAAGTGGTGTCATGTGCCATCAAGTGTCGTGGTGGCATGTGGTGTCATGTTGTGTCATGTGGTGTCATGTGCCATGCATCATCATGTGTCATCATATGTTGCCATGTGTTGTCATGTATCATGTGGACTCATGTGGTGTCATGTGTCATCATGTGTCAAGTGTCATGTGGTGTCATGTGGTATAATGTGGTGTCATTTGTCATCATGTGTCATGTGTTATCTGTGTCATCATGTGTCATCATGTGTTATGTGGTGTCATGTGGTGTCATGTGTCAAGTGGTATCATGTGCCATCAAGTGTCATGTGGTGTCATGTGCCATGCGTCATCATGTGTCATCATATATTGCCATGTGTTGTCATTTATCATGTGGAGTCATGTGGTGTTATGTGTCATCATGTGTCATGTGCGTCATGTGGTGTCATGTGTCATCATGTGTCATGTGTTGTCATGTGGTGTCATCATGTGGTGTCATGTGTTTTCATGTGGTGTCATGTGTCATCATGTGGTGTCATCATGTATCATCATGTGTCATGTGGTGTCATGTGTCATCATGTGTCATGTGGTGTCATGTGTCATGTGGTGTCATGTGTCATGTGTTGTCATTTGTCGCTATAAGTCGTCATGTGTCGTCATGTGTCGTCATGTGTCACCATTTGTCGCCATTTGTCGCCATGTGTCGCCATATGTCGCCATGTGTCACCATGTGTCGTCATGTGTCATCATGTGTCGTCATGTGTCACCATGTGTCGCCATGTGTTGTCATGTGGCGTCATGTGTCATCATGTGTCATCATGTAGAAAGGAGTACCCGCTCTGACCTTGCTGGTCCGATTAATAATCCTTTTTCACTTTCCCCGTGGATTGCATTAGCCAAGGCTTGTTTGCTTCAATCGAGTTGCCGACACCGCCATCAGCTAGAGCTTTTGAGAGACAGCTTGTGATCGATGTCTGGATGTCCTTGGCCTCATCGTGTTTACGTGGCTGCAGAGAGAAGCAACACTTCATTACCTGTTTGCACCCGACTTTGCCTGGTTCCAATCTGGTTCCACTGTGGTCACTGGTCAGTGACTTTAAACATTGTCCCCTCTGCTTTCAGGTCTTCACCACTTCAGATCCACCCTTGGATCACACCGGACACTTCTGCTTCCCATCGCCTGCAGCATCTTCAAAACCCGACACCTCATCGACCCTGTGCACCCACTTCCTGTACGTGAGGTAAAATTGCAACACCGGTGTCCCTACACTGGTACCCACCTCTAGGGTCTGTGTCTTAAGTTTTGTTCCTCTAGGTTGAGCGGAAGTGTCATGTGGTGTCATGTGGTGTCATGTCTCATGTGGTGTCACGTCTCATGTGGTGTCACATATCATGTGTCTTGTGGTGTCATCTGGTGTCATGTGGTATCATGTGGTGTCATGTGGTATCATGTGTCATCATGTGTCATGTGGGTAATGTGTTGTCATGTGTCATCACGTGTCATGTGTCATGTGGTGTCATGTGTCATGTGGTGTCATGTGTTGCCATGTGTTGTCATGTGTCATCATGTGTCCTCATGTGTCATCATGTGTCGCCATGTGTCGCTATGTGTCGCCATGTGTCGTCATGTGTCATGTGTCATCATGTGTTGCCATGTGTTGCCATGTGTTGCCATGTGTCGTCATGTGTCATCATGTGTTTTCATGTGTCGCCATGTGTTGCCATGTGTCGCCATGTGTCGCCATGTGTCGCCATGTGTCTTCATGTGTCATGTGTCATCATGTGTCATCATGTGTCCTCATGTGTCATATTGCCATGTGTCGTCATGTGTCATCATGTGTCATGCGGTGTCATGTGGTGTCAAGTGGTGTCATATGGTGTCATGTGGTGTCATGTGGTGTCATGTGGTATCATGTGTCATGTGGTGTCATGTGTCATCATGTGTCATGTGGGTCATGTGGTGTCATGTGTCATCATGTGTCATGTGGGTCATGCGGTGTCATGTGTCAACATGTGTCATGAGGGTCATGTGGTCTCATGTGTCATCATGTGTCATTATGTGTCATGTGGGTCATGTGTTGTCATGTGTCATCATGTGTCATGTGTCATGTGTTGTCATGTGGTGTCATGTGTCGCCATATGTCGCCATGTGGGGTCATGTGTCATCATGTGTCATGTGGTGTCATGTGATGTCATATGGTGTCATGTGTCATCATGTGTCGTTATATGGGGTCATGTATCATGTGGTATCATGTGGTGTCATGTGGTGTCATGTGTCATCATGTGGTGTCATGTGGTGTCATGTGTCATCATGCATCATCATGTGTCATGTTTTGTCTTGTGTCATCATGTGTCATGTGGTTTCATGTGTTGTCATGTGTCATGCGTCATCATGTGTCATGTGGTGTCATGTGGTGTCATGTGTCATCATGTGTCATGTGGTATCATGTAGTGTCATATGGTGTCATTTGGTGTCATGTGTCATCATGTGGTGTCATGTGGTGTCATGTGTCATCATGCGTCATCATGTGTCATTATGTGTCGTCATGTGTCGCAATGTGGGGTCATGTGGGGTCATGTGTCATCATGTGTCATGTGGTATCATGTTGGATCATATGGTGTCATGTGGTGTCATGTGTCATCATGTGGTGTCATGTGGTGTCATGTGTCATCATGGATCATCATTTGTCATGTGGTGTCATGTGGTCTCATGTGGTGTCATATGGTGTTGTGTGGTGTCATGTGTCATTTGGTGTCATTTATCATGTGTCTTGTGGTGTCATGTGGTGTCATGTGGTATCATGTGTCATCATGTGTCATGTGGGTCATGTGTTGTCATGTGTCATCACGTGTCATGTGTCATCATGTGTCATGTGGGTCATGTGTTGTCATGTGTCATCACGTGTCATGTGGTGTCATGTGTCATGTGGTGTCATGTGTAGCCATGTGTCATCATGTGTCATCATGTGTCATCATGTGTCACCATGTGTCGCCATGTGTCGTCATGTGTCATCATGTGTTGCCATGTGTTGCCATGTGTCGCCATGTGTTGCCATGTGTCGTCATGTGTCGCCATGTGTCGCCATGTGTCGCCATGTGTTGCCATGTGTCGCCATGTGTCATCATGTGTCATGTGTCATCATGTGTCGTCATGTGTCATCATGTGTCATGTTGCCATGTGTCGTCATGTGTCATCATGTGTCATGTGGTGTCATGTGGTGTCAAGTGGTGTCATGTGGTGTCATGTGGTGTCATGTGGTGTCATGTGTCATGTGGTGTCATGTGGTATCATGTGTCATGTGGGCCATGTGGTGTTGTGTCATCATGTGTCATGTGGGTCATGTGGTGTCATGTGTCATGTGGGTCATGTGGTCTCATGTGTCATCATGTGTCATCATGTGTCATCATGTGTCATGTGGGTCATGTGTTGTCATGTGTCATCATGTGTCATGTTTCATGTGTCATCATGTGTTGCCATGTGTCATCATGTGTCGCCATATGTCACCATGTGTCGCCATGTGTCGCCATGTGTCGCCATGTGTCGCCATGTGTCATGTGTCATCATGTGTCGTCATGTGTCATCATGTGTCATGTTGCCATGTGTCGTCATGTGTCATCATGTGTCATGTGGTGTCATGTGGTGTCAAGTAGTGTCATGTGGTGTCATGTGGTGTCATGTGTCATGTGGTGTCATCATGTGTCATGTGGGTCATGTGGTGTCGTGTCATCATGTGTCATGTGGGTCATGTGGTGTCATGTGTCATGTGGGTCATGTGGTCTCATGTGTCATCATGCGTCATCATGTGTCATGTGGTGTCATGTGGTGTCATGTGTCATCATGTGTCATGTGGTATCATGTGGTGTCATATGGTGTCATGTGGTGTCATGTGTCATCATGTGGTGTCATGTGGTGTCATGTGTCGCAATGTGGGGTCATGAGGGGTCATGTGTCATCATGTGTCATGTGGTATCATGCTGGATCATATGGTGTCATGTGGTGTCATGTGTCATCATGTGGTGTCATGTGGTGTCATGTGTCATCATGCGTCATCATGTGTCATCGTGTGTCGTCATGTGTTGCAATGTGGGGTCATGTGGGGTCATGTGTCATCATGTGTCATGTGGTATCATGTTGGATCATATGGTGTCATGTGGTGTCATGTTTCATCATGTGGTGTCATGTGGTGTCATGTGTCATCATGCATCATCATGTGTCATGTGGTGTCATGTGGTGTCATGTGGTGTCATGTGGTGTCATCATGTGTTGTCATGTGTCGTCATGTGTCGTCATGTGTCGTCATGAGTCATGTGTCGTCATTTAGTATCTTGTGGTGTCATGTGGTATCATGTGTCATGTGTCATCATGTGTCATGTGTCATGTGTTATCATGTGGTGTCATGTGGTGTCATGTGGTGTCATGTGTCAAGTGGTGTCATGTGCCATCAAGTGTCGTGGTGGCATGTGGTGTCATGTTGTGTCATGTGGTGTCATGTGCCATGCATCATCATGTGTCATCATATGTTGCCATGTGTTGTCATGTATCATGTGGACTCATGTGGTGTCATGTGTCATCATGTGTCAAGTGTCATGTGGTGTCATGTGGTATAATGTGGTGTCATTTTTTATCATGTGTCATGTGTTATCTGTGTCATCATGTGTCATCATGTGTTATGTGGTGTCATGTGGTGTCATGTGTCAAGTGGTGTCATGTGCCATCAAGTGTCATGTGCCATGCGTCATCATGTGGTGTTATGTGTCATCATGTGTCATGTGGGTCATGTGGTGTCATATGTCATCATGTGTCATGTGTTGTCATGTGGTGTCATCATGTGGTGTCATGTGTTTTCATGTGGTGTCATGTGTCATCATGTGGTGTCATCATGTGTCATCATGTGTCATGTGGTGTCCTGTGTCATCATGTGTCATGTGGTGTCATGTGGTGTCATGTGTCATGTGTTGTCATTTGTCGCTATAAGTCGTCATGTGTCGTCATGTGTCGTCATGTGTCACCATTTGTCGCCATTTGTCGCCATGTGGGGCCATATGTCGCCATGTGTCACCATGTGTCGTCATGTGTCATCATGTGTCGTCATGTGTCACCATGTGTCGCCATGTGTTGTCATGTGTCGTCATGTGTCATCATGTGTCATCATGTAGAAAGGAGTAGTAATAAGCCTTTTTCACTTTCCCCGTGGCTTGCATTAGCCAAGGCTTGTTTGCTTCAATCGAGTTGCTGACACCGCCATCAGCTAGAGCTTTTGAGACACAGCTTGTGATCGATGTCTGGATGTCCTTGGCCTCTTCGTGTTTACGTGGCTGCAGAGAGAAGCAACACCTCATCACCTGTTTGCACCCGACTTTGCCTGGTTCCAATCTGGTTCCACGGTGGTCACTGGTCAGTAACTTTAAACATTGTCCCCTCTGCTTTCAGGTCTTCACCACTTCAGATCCACCCTTGGATCACACCGGACACTTCTGCTTCCCATCGCCTGCAGCATCTTCAAAACCCGACACCTCATCGACCCTGTGCACCCACTTCCTGTGCGTGAGGTAACATTGCAACACCGGTGTCCCTACACTGGTACCCACCTCTAGGGTCTGTGTCTTAAGTTTTGTTCCTCTAGGTTGAGCGGAAGTGTCATGTGGTGTCATGTGGTGTCATGTCTCATGTGGTGTCATGTGTCTTGTGGTGTCATGTCTCATGTGGTGTCACGTATCATGTGTCTTGTGGTGTCATCTGGTGTCATGTGGTGTCATGTGGTGTCATGTGGTATCATGTGTCATGTGGGTCATGTGTTGTCATGTGTCATCACGTGTCATGTGTCATGTGGTGTCATGTGTCATGTGGTGTGTGAGAAGTTGGCCTGATATGTAGTGTTTCCAATTCTGGAACCACTTGGTATCAGTCCAAACAAACCCCAAAGATGTCAGGTTGTAAGTCAACCTTGTTAGACAAGCTATCCTAGTGGTAGCATGGACTAAGCAGCCTTAAAGGCTTAACTTAAGAGGTCGTGTTAAGCGAGCTGTTTTACCACATACAATCCTGTAATCAAATGAAAGGACACCACACAAGTATATATTGTAAAAATATATGTATTTATTTCTAAATTACTCCCCAGTACTCTTTATGAGGAAAGGGGCACAAGCGTTAAATCAAAAGCACAGTAAAACATATAAAGTTGCACAATTATGGATGAGGGCGGGTGGCCACTCAAACCGTATACTAAAAAAGTGGTATAAGGAACACCAATCGAACAGTGGTTAGGCCTAGGGCCTAGAGATTCGCTGGGAGCAGTCAGGACTAGCAATGCTGAAGTCAGGAGTAGCCCACAGGAGACGGGTGCAGCACGGAAAGTGCGGCTCGCACCAATGCAATGTCAATGGTGCGTAAAAGTTAGATTAAGTGAATTAAAAGTTACTTCCGCTGAACCTAGAGGAACAAAACTTTAGACACAGACCCTAGAGGTGTGTACCAGTGTAAGAACACCGGCGTTGCAATGTTTCCTCACCCACAGGCCGTGGGTGCACAGGGTCGAAAATGCGTCGGGTTTTGACACGCAGGTTCTTGGTGCTTGAAGCTGTTGCAGCTGCAGGCGCTGTGAAGCAGAAGTGTCCGGCGCGATCCAAGGGTGGATCGAAGTAGAAAAGTACCTGAAAGCAGAGGGGACAGAGTCTGGTCACTCAGCAGTGACCAGGGTGGAACCAGGACGGAACCAGGCAATGTCGGGCGCAATCAGGCGGTTGTCGATAGGCTTCTCTCCGCTGTCACGTGGGCTCTGGGGCATCTGCGACGTCCAGGAGCAGGTCACGATCTGTCCCACGTAGGCTCTCGCCGTCAGCACCGTCGGCTTCAAGATTGCAGCAAACAGCACTTGGCAAAAGCAATCCACGCGGAACCAGGAGATTGCTTATCACTCAAACCAGGAGGGTCAGAGTGGAGGCTCCTTTTCACAGGAGCTGGTGCAGATCTGGAGCATCCAGAAAAGCGAGTCGTATTTCAAGTTTTGTTGGCACAGGGGCCACAAGCCAGCTGGCAAGTGACCGGGCCAACGCGTCGAGCCCACACAAGCAGAAGGGCCCCACGCAGCACTCGTCGAGTGTGGAGGGGTGAGCTTTGGTGCAAGTGGAGCTCGGGGCTGGGGCTTCTCAAACCCCGGTGCACAGCTTCGAGGGTCACTCGTGGGCTGCACGGTCAGCGTCTCATGGCCTTTTCAAGATGGCGTGCCCCACGCTTCCGGTCGCCTCCACAGGTCTCAGCTCTGCAGGGACTGTGGATCGGGCAGGTAGAAGGCAGGCAAGCTTGATCTCGTCGATCTCTGTCACTCGAGTTCCGGCGGGAACTGCAACAAAGCAAGGGTCGAGGGCTGGATGGTGCCTGTTTGCACAGGGTGGTCACTCCTTGACCACAAGGGAGATTCTTCAGTCTTCTCACGTCGTGTAGAAAGTCGAAGGGTCCAGAATTCGTTTCTTATGTTTCTTCAGGATGATCTGAGTTGCATTGGCACTGCTCCCCCTCTTATTCGAATCTGGGGGGTTGGACATCCTGCTAGGTCCCCTCCTATGGGTGGGACCCAGGAAGGGGGTGGTTACACCCCTCTCCTTTGATCCTGGCCGCGCTGGGACAGGGGCTGGGAGGCCCCAGAACCGGTTTGGCCGGATTATGCAAGGGGCAGCCTTGTGCTCCCCAGGCAGTGTCTGGTTTCTTTGAAACCTCCCTACTCCAATCCACTATCTCCTGTCTGGGGTGGTTTGACACCGCCCTGTGACAGGAAACTCTTTGTCCAGGCCTCCTCTGCCGGGTTTCGGTCAGCAGCAGGAGGCCAGACCCGTGTCTGTGGCAGGGGCATCCATTTTGTGGATCTGAGGCTCATTTTAAATCAACCGCGTTTCAGTAAAGTAACATGTCTTCTCCCTCTAGAAGGGTGGAATACTACCCCCGTCGCCAGAACTGGCGAGGGGGTAGTATTCCAATTCGTATGACACCTTACACGACATGTTTTGATAAAGCCAAACCAAAGTTGCTATATAACCGCAAAGATTATAAGGCGCTTAAGAGTATATGGTATGGCATTATCCCGGATCAGCTTAGGGAGTTGTTCCCGACAGCTGCAGACAGGCTCAGCTCATGCCAGAGCACCATCTCACATAAAACCACACACTCTGCCTCCAGGATTGATGAGGCCTTCCCTAGGAGTGGCTTACAGGCTATATATGTGTCCAGATATAGGTTTAGATATAGGTATACGATATCTAAGCAAGGGGTGATTACACCCACTTGCCCCAGCTGAGTGATCAGCCAGTTGTGTCAATTTAAGAACCAACCAGGGGTGGCAAAAGCTATGCTTCAGCCCCTGGTAGGCCTTGGTGGCACCTATGCCCTGAGCACCTATAGTGCATGGTACAGGGGCTGACAAGGAGTCCATTTCCAATTGGGGTATGTACCTATAGCACATGTATTATAAATTTAGAGAGAGAACAGCAGGCTGGGGGTCTGATTAGCAGGCCCACAGCCTCAGTAAGTCGAAAACCAGTGAAGAAAAAAGCAAAAATTGGGGTGACCATAGGATAGCAGACCCTACTCTCCTACATAACCCCCCCCCCCCCTAAACGCAGGGACATTAAACTTAACCTTGACCAGATAAGTCTTCATGTTCTAAGTGGAAGTACCTGGAGAGACCATCTGCATTACCATGGTCAGTCCCTGGGAGGTGCTCCACTGTAAAGTCCATCCCCTGTAGGGAAATGGACCACCTGAGCAGTTTGGGATTTTCACCCTTCATCTGATTTAGCCACAAGAGGGGCTTATGGTCTGTCTGAATTAGGAAGTGAGTACCAAACAAGTATGGCCTCAACTTCTTCAGGGCCCAAACCACAGCAAAGGCCTCCCTCTCAATAGCTGACCAACGTTTCTCCCTGGGGGTCAGCCTTCTGCTAATAAAAGCAATGGGCTGGTCTTGACCATCTTGATTAAGTTGTGGAAGCACAGCTCCCACCCCCAACTCAGAAGCATCTGTCTGTACAATGAACTGTTTGGAGTAGTCAGGACTCTTCAGGATAGGTGCAGAGCACATGGCCTTCTTCAGGTCATCAAATGCCTTTTGACAGCTGTGAGAAGTTGGCCTGATAGGTAGTGTTTCCAATTCTGGAACCACTTGGTATCAGTCCAAACAAACCCCAAAGATGTCTGGTTGTAAGTCAACCTTGTTAGACAAGCTATCCTAGTGGTAGCATGGACTAAGCAGCCTTAAAGGCTTAACTTAAGAGGTCGTGTTAAGCGAGCTGTTTTACCACATACAATCCTGTAATCAAATGAAAGGACACCACACAAGTATATATTATAAAAATATATGTATTTATTTCTAAATTACTCCCCAGTACTCTTTATGAGGAAAGGGGCACAAGCGTTAAATCAAAAGCACTGTTACACATATAAAGTTGCACAATTATGGATGAGGGCGGGTGGCCACTCAGACCATATATCAAAAAAGTGGTATAAGTAACACTTATCGAACAATGGTTAGGCCTAGGGCCTAGAGATTCGCTGGGAGCAGTCAGGACTAGCAATGATGAAGTCGGGAGTAGCCCACAGGAGACGGGTGCAGCACGGAAAGTGCGGCGCGCACCAATGCACTGTCAATGGTGCGTAAAAGTCAGTTAAAGTGAATTAAAAGATACTTCCGCTGAACCTAGGAACACAAAACTTTAGACACAGACCCTAGAGGTGTGTACCAGTGTGGGAACACCGGCGTTGCAATGTTACCTCACCCACAGGCCGTGGGTGCACAGGGTCGAAGTGGCGTCGGGTTCTGTCACGCAGGTTCTTGGTGCTTGAAGCTGTTGCAGCTGCAGGCGATGTGAAGCAGAAGTGTCCGGTGGATCCAAGGGTGGATCTGAAGTGGTGAAGACCTGAAAGCAGAGGGGACAATGTTCAAAGTCACTGACCAGTGACCACCGTGGAACCAGATTGGAACCAGGCAAAGTCGGGTGCAAACAGGTGATCAGGGGTTGCTTCTCTCTGCAGCCACGTAGACACAAAGAGGTCAAGGACGTCCAGGAGTCGATCACGAACTGTCCCTTGAAGGTTCTAGCTGATGGCAGTGTCGGCAACTCGATTGAAGCAAACAAGCCTTGGCTAATGCAAGCCACGGGGAAAGTGAAAAAGGCTTATTACTCGGACCAGCAAGGTCAGAGCGGGTACTCCTTTCTACAGGAGCGAGGGCAGGTCTGGAGCAACCAGACCCACAGTGTAAATTGTAGGTTTCGTCGCCAAGATGGCCGCTGACCACGTGACAAGCGGACGGGATGGCGAGTCAAGTGGCACAAAACAAAAGGGCCCCACGCAGATCGTGGAGATGCTGGAGGGCTGATCTTTAGTGCAAATGCTGCTCGGTTGTGGGGCTTTACAAACCCCAAAGCACAGAGTCGAGGGTGCCTTGGGTGCTGCGCAGTCAGCGTCTCGGGGGTCTTTCAAGATGGCCGCTCCCACGTCTCTCGGTGCCTCCACGGGTCCCTTCTTTGCAGGGACTGTGGATCGGGCTGGGAGAAGTCTGGGAAGCTTGACTGGATTATGCAAGGGGAAGCCTTGTGCTCCCCAGGCACTGTCTGGTTTCATTCAAACCTCCCTGCTACAATCCACTATCTCCTGTCTGGGGTGGTGTCACACCTCCCTGTGACAGGAAATCCTTTGTCCAGGCCTCCTCTGCTGAGTTTCGGTCAGCAGCAGGAGGTCAGACATGTGTCTGTGGCAGAAGCATCCATTTTGTGGATCTGAGGCTCTTTTAAAAATCAACCGCGTTTTAGCAAAAGTAACATGTCGTCCCCTCTAGAGGGGTGGAATGCTACCCCCGTCGCCAGGACTGGCAAGGGGGTAGTATTCCAAATCGTATGACACCTTACACGACATGTTTTGATAAAGCCAAACCAAAGTTGACATATAACCGCGAGGATTATAATGCACTTAATAGTATATGGTTTGGCATTATCCCGGAACAGCTAAGGGAATTGGTCCCGACCGCTGCAGACAGGCTCAGCTCATGCTAGAGCACCATCTCACATTAAACCACGCACTCTGCCTCCAGGATTGATGAGGCCTTCCATAGGAGTGGCTTACAGGCTATATATGTGTCCAGATATAGGTTTAGATATAGGTATACTATATCTAAGCAAGGGGTGATTACACCCACTTGCCCCAGCTGAGTGATCAGCCAGTTGTGTCAATTTAGATAGCCAAGATATGCTGCAGCCCCTGGTAGGCCTTGGATGCACCTATGCCCTGGGCACCTATAGTGCTCTGTACAGGGGCTGATAAGGTGACCCAAGCCAATCTAGTTATGCACCTAGGGTACATGGAATCCATTTTACAGAGAGAGCAGATAGCCTGGGGCCCTGATTAGCAGGGAACCAGGCCAACTAAGTCGAAAACCAGCTAAACACAAGGCAAAAAATCTGGGGTAATCATAGTCAGGTAGCCACCTTCCTACATAACCCCCCCCCCCCCCAAACGAAAGGAGATAAGGCTATCCTTGGCCAGGTAAGCCTTTATTGCCTGAGTGGCCATATAAGGAAGTACCTGCACTAGCATGGGTACCCCCTGTCTCATGGTCCACTAAGCAGTCCCTCACCCTAGGGGTATTAGAGGGTCTCCACCATAGGGAATCACTACCTTGGGTGTGTTTATGCAAAGTTAAAGGCTGGTTTGGATATGGAGTATTGAAGTGAGGCTCCACTATTTTTGGGCTCAACTTCCTCCAATTATCTTCCACCATATGTGCCTTTCTTTCTTCAACTGAGTTGCACTGAGCTCTCAGGGTCAACCTCTGGCTACCTAAAGCTGGAGGCTGGGTCCCTCTGTTTGGCTTGCTGGAGGGACAGTTCAGGTTTGGGCCCTTTGGGTCCCAGGTTTGGCTGTGCCCAACAGAATCCATCTGTGGGAGGTCCCTAACTATTTTTAAGGGGGCTCCCTCAGGAGTTTTTAAAGTTTTCACCTTACTAGGCCTACTAGTTTTGGTGCCCCTAATCTGTTGATGGGGGTGCGTTATTTGACAGGGGGCCCTCTGGGTCTCACAGTCCTTCTTGTCCTCTGCAGCCCTGGGCTGACTAAGGCAAGGTAGAGAGGGGCAGGTTACCTGCTCCAGACTGGATCCCACCTGAGAAGGGTCCACTGCCATCAGAGGCTCTGTCAGGCCAGGCCTAACAACCTCTGGGGCAGTTCCTTCATCAGGGGTAAGATCAGTTCCCTGAGGAGGCTGATCCTGTCCTACTGTCTGGTGAGGGGGAGATTTCTCTTCCTCCTCCATGCTCTCAGTTTGGGTGGAGTGATCCATCATTTCAGGCTTCACAACACACATATCTGTTTGAGTTTGGGCTGTGGCCATCACAGCCCCACCAACCTTTTCAGGAGGAGACTCAGTTTGGGTTTCTGCTGTTATCATAACAGCTTTGCTATTCTGTCTTGGAAGAGCTTCTGGTAAAGATGGGGCAGAGAGTTGCTCAGCCCTACCAACCTTTTCAGGAAGGACATCTTGAATTGGGGCTATAGCCAGTACAGCCCCACTAACCTTTCCATTGGAGTTTACCATTCTAGAATGGATTTCCTGTTCAACCTCAGCCCAGGCTGAGATTTCCAAATCATTACCCAGTAGACAGTCTACAGGCAAGTTTGGTGACACTGCCACTCTCTTTGGGCCAATGACACCTCCCCAGCTGAGACTTACTACTGCCATGGGATGATTTGTTTGGATGCCATCAATGTTTGTTACCTGGTATCTGGCACCAGGTAAAAGTTGCTTAGAGGGGACTATACAGTCAGCCACCATGGTGATGCTAGCCCCTGTGTCTCTGAAAGCTTCAACTTTCAAACCATTGATGATGGGTTCTTGTCTATATTTGCTCAAGGTATTTGGGCAAACAGAGAAGTTGGCAAACCCCATGCCAGTCTCATAAACAAGATCATTTGGGGATGGGGACCTGGATAGGCCAGGGTCCCCTTGGGCTCCAAAAGTAAACCCACCCAGATTCCTGGGTGTGCTCCCACTTCCTGGGGGATTACTGCTGACAGTAACAGGAGGTGTTGGAGCTGGCTTTGGAGGTATGTTTTCTTTATTGCCATTCTTGGGACAACAGCTGTCTGTTTTGTAATGCCCAACCTGTTTACAGGCATGACAATAAGGCTTTTTGTCAGTTGATGAAGTGTCTTGGGACCCACCCCCATTCTTGGAGTTTTGGGGCCCTGGGGAAGTCTTTTCTTTACTTTTATCCCCACCCTTATCTTGAGGCTTGGTAGACTCCTTCTTCTGGTTATTGTCCTGATTCTTAGGCCTAATCCTGGTCCTGACCCATTTATCTGCCCTCTTTCCCAATTCTTGGGGAGAGGTCACATCTGAGTCCACCAGGTGCTGGTGTAAGAGCTGGTTCTGACAATTACTTAGGATCTGCTCCCTCATAATCAAATTATACAATCCTGTGAAGTCATGTACTTTGCTGCCATTTAGCCAACCCTCCAGAGCCTTAGTTGCACAATCAACAAAATCAGTCCAGTCCTGAGTCTGTGTCTTCTGGGTGTCTCTGAACTTTAACCTGTACTGTTCAGTGGTTAAGCCAAACCCATCTATTAGAACACTCTTCAGGACTTTGTAATTGCTGGCATCCTCATGTCTGACAGTGAGGAGCCTATCTCTCCCTTTCTCTGAAAAGGAGTACCATAAGATTGCTGCCCACTGTTCCTCAGGAACCTGCTGTACCATGCAGGCTCTCTCCAGAGCAGTCATCCATTTGTGGATGTCATCCCCTTCCTGATAGGGGGGCACAATCTTTGTCAGGTTTCTACTATCATAGGACCTGGGTTTCTCTTAAGGAATTTTGCTGCCACCAGTGGCATCTAAGCCACTTAATTTCTGTTCCCTAGCCAAGGTAAGTTTAGCTTGAGCCAAGGTAAGTTTAGCTTGAGCCAGAGCTACCTCCTCCCTCTCTATCTGGAGTTGGACAGCCCTCATTCTGGCCCTATGCTCTTTCCTCTGGGAGGGAGTCATCCTTCTCTGAGATTCTCTTGAGGCACTAGAAAGATGAGAGTCCCTTGATTGAGATCTCACCCTCCTGTTACCTGGGAGAATTTGGTTATGAGATCTGGAGTGGTGCTGGCCCTCTCCATTCTCATGTAGGTCTAGGTTGGCCTGGTTAAGCCTGGCAACCTGTACCTGGTTTCCCCTCTGATCCTGATCTTCAGGCTTTTCTAAATCAGAGCCTTCCTCTTCCTCTTCCTCCTCCTCTTCTTCTTCTGGAAGATTCTCATTCTCAGGGGAGTGTATCCCTTCACCTGAATCTAAGGGAGCCTGACTCACCTTATCTAAGTCATCCTTTTCTAGGATAGCTATTAGGGAAGGAATGGTAGGGCCTCTGCCCCTTTTTAGCCCCCTGGCTGTGCACAAGGCACTCAGGTCTTTGTGGCTAAGGTTGTCATATCTGGATGTTGTCCCTATAGGATCAACTATTACAGGAGCAGAGCCTGAGGCTCTACCTGTATCAGACATGACTGCTAGTGAGGTGTAAGTGATGCACTTACCTACACTAAGTGGTTTCCTACTGTACCTTGCTAGTGAGTTGTAGTCAGGGTGTGCTAATCCCTTTAATCTACAACTACTAAGTTCAGTAGAACTTAATATGCTAAGCTTTTGATTTATATGTACCTAGAGGTACTTGATGTGATCTTTCAATTTGATAAAGATTGCAATGGTAAAACAAACAGCAAGCTCAAATCCGCACCGCTGCACACCAATGTGAGAAGTTGGCCTGATAGGTAGTGTTTCCAATTCTGGAACCACTTGGTATCAGTCCAAACAAACCCCAAAGATGTCTGGTTGTAAGTCAACCTTGTTAGACAAGCTATCCTAGTGGTAGCATGGACTAAGCAGCCTTAAAGGCTTAACTTAAGAGGTCGTGTTAAGCGAGCTGTTTTACCACATACAATCCTGTAATCAAATGAAAGGACACCACACAAGTATATATTATAAAAATATATGTATTTATTTCTAAATTACTCCCCAGTACTCTTTATGAGGAAAGGGGCACAAGCGTTAAATCAAAAGCACTGTTACACATATAAAGTTGCACAATTATGGATGAGGGCGGGTGACCACTCAGACCATATATCAAAAAAGTGGTATAAGTAACACTTATCGAACAATGGTTAGCCCTAGGGCCTAGACATTCGCTGGGAGCAGTCAGGACTAGCAATGATGAAGTCGGGAGTAGCCCACAGGAGACGGGTGCAGCACGGAAAGTGCGGCGCGCACCAATGCACTGTCAATGGTGCGTAAAAGTCAGTTAAAGTGAATTAAAGGATACTTCCGCTGAACCTAGGAACACAAAACTTTAGACACAGACCCTAGAGGTGTGTACCAGTGTGGGAACACCGGCGTTGCAATGTTACCTCACCCACAGGCCGTGGGTGCACAGGGTCGAAGTGGCGTCGGGTTCTGTCACGCAGGTTCTTGGTGCTTGAAGCTGTTGCAGCTGCAGGCGATGTGAAGCAGAAGTGTCCGGTGGATCCAAGGGTGGATCTGAAGTGGTGAAGACCTGAAAGCAGAGGGGACAATGTTCAAAGTCACTGACCAGTGACCACCGTGGAACCAGATTGGAACCAGGCAAAGTTGGGTGCAAACAGGTGATCAGGGGTTGCTTCTCTCTGCAGCCACGTAGACACGAAGAGGTCAAGGACGTCCAGGAGTCGATCACAAACTGTCCCTTGAAGGCTCTAGCTGATGGCGGTGTCGGCAACTCGATTGAAGCAAACAAGCCTTGGCTAATGCAAGCCACGGGGAAAGTAAAAAAGGCTTATTACTCGGACCAGCAAGGTCAGAGCGGGTACTCCTTTCTACAGGAGCGAGGGCAGGTCTGGAGCAACCAGACCCACAGTGTAAATCGTAGGTTTCGTCGCCAAGATGGCCGCTGACCATGTGACAAGCGGACGGGATGGCGAGTCAAGTGGCACAAAACAAAAGGGCCCCACGCAGATCGTGGAGATGCTGGAGGGCTGATCTTTAGTGCAAATGCTGCTCGGTTGTGGGGCTTCACAAACCCCAAAGCACAGAGTCAAGGGTGCCTTAGGTGCTGCGCAGTCAGCGTCTCGGGGGTCTTTCAAGATGGCCGCTCCCACGTCTCTCGGTGCCTCCACGGGTCCCTTCTTTGCAGGGACTGTGGATCGGGCTAGGAGAAGTCTGGGAAGCTGTGTCTTGTCAGGCTTTGCACTCGGGCTCCGGCGGGAGGCGGCGGCAAAGCAGACGTCGAGGTGCTGGGTGATGCCTGTGTTCACAGGGTGGCCCCTCCTAGGCCACAAGGGAGATGCTCTTCAGTCTTCTATTCATCAGAAAGTCGAAGTCCAGTCGTCTTCTTAGTTTAAAGTTGATTTCAGGATGATCTGAGTTGCATTGGCACTGCTCCCCCTCTTATTCCAATCTGAGGGGTGGATCTCCTGCTAGGTCCCTCCCCTATGGGTGGGACCAGGAAGGGGGGTGGTTACACCCCCTTTCCTTTGTCCAGGTCTCACTGGAGCTGGGGCTGGGCTGCCCCAGAACCGGTTTGACCGGATTATGCAAGGGGAAGCCTTGTGCTCCCCAGGCACTGTCTGGTTTCATTCAAACCTCCCTGCTACAATCCACTATCTCCTGTCTGGGGTGGTGTCACACCTCCCTGTGACAGGAAATCCTTTGTCCAGGCCTCCTCTGCTGAGTTTCGGTCAGCAGCAGGAGGTCAGACATGTGTCTGTGGCAGAAGCATCCATTTTGTGGATCTGAGGCTCTTTTAAAAATCAACTGCGTTTTAGCAAAAGTAACATGTCGTCCCCTCTAGAGGGGTGGAATGCTACCCCCGTCGCCAGGACTGGCAAGGGGGTAGTATTCCAAATCGTATGACACCTTACACGACATGTTTTGATAAAGCCAAACCAAAGTTGACATATAACTGCGAGGATTATAATGCACTTAATAGTATATGGTTTGGCATTATCCCGGAACAGCTAAGGGAATTGGTCCCGACCGCTGCAGACAGGCTCAGCTCATGCTAGAGCACCATCTCACATTAAACCATGCACTCTGCCTCCAGGATTGATGAGGCCTTCCATAGGAGTGGCTTACAGGCTATATATGTGTCCAGATATAGGTTTAGATATAGGTATACTATATCTAAGCAAGGGGTGATTACACCCACTTGCCCCAGCTGAGTGATCAGCCAGTTGTGTCAATTTAGATAGCCAGCCAGGGGTGGCAAAAGATATGCTGCAGCCCCTGGTAGGCCTTGGATGCACCTATGCCCTGGGCACCTATAGTGCTCTGTACAGGGGCTGATAAGGTGACCCAAGCCAATCTAGTTATGCACCTAGGGTACATGGAATCCATTTTACAGAGAGAGCAGATAGCCTGGGGCCCTGATTAGCAGGGAACCAGGCCAACTAAGTCGAAAACCAGCTAAACACAAGGCAAAAAATCTGGGGTAATCATAGTCAGGTAGCCACCTTCCTACAACAGCTAACTGTCCACTGAACCTTTTTGGGCATCTTCTTGGATGTCAAGTCATTCAATGGTGTCACAATGGACCCATAGCTCTTTACAAATTTTCTGTAATACCCAGTCAGGCCCAAGAAGGCTCTGACTTGTGTCTGGGTAGTTGGAGGAGCCCAGTCCTGTATGGTCTGGATCTTGCTCTCCAGTGGTTGAACTTGACCCCCACCTACTAGGTGGCCCAAGTACACAACCTTGCTCTGCCCTATCTGGCACTTAGTAGCCTTGATAGTCAGGCCTGCCTTTTGCAGGGCCTCCAGAACCTTCTTCAGGTGGATCAGGTGATCCTCCCAGGTGGAGCTAAAGACAGCAATATCATCTAGATATGCTGCACAAAAGTCATCCAACCCAGCAAGGACTTGATTCACCAACCTTTGGAAGGTGGCAGGTGCATTCTTCAAACCAAAGGGCATTACCACAAACTGATAATGTCCACTAGGGGTAGAGAATGCTGTTTTGGCTTTTGACTCTTCAGCTAGTCTGATTTGCCAGTAGCCAGCTGTCAAATCAAATGTGCTCAGAAACTTGGCAGAAGCCAATTTATCAATGAGCTCATCTGCTCTTGGAATGGGATGGGCATCTGTCCTAGTGACAGCATTGAGACCTCTGTAGTCCACACAAAACCTCATTTCTCTCTTCCCATCTTTGGTATGAGGTTTTGGCACAAGGACCACTGGGCTAGCCCATGGGCTCTCTGATGGCTCAATCACTCCAAGCTCCAACATCTTTTGCACCTCAGCCTTTATACAATCCCTGACATGGTCAGGTTGCCTGTAGATCTTATTCTTCACAGGCAGATTGTCACCAGTGTCCACCTCATGGGTGCACCAGTTAGTCTGACTGGGTGTGAGTGAAAACAAATGTCTGTGGGCCTGCAACACCTGTCTGCAGTCCACCTGTTGCTGCTCAGTAGAGGCTGCCTGCCAAGGCTACTCCATCAACTGAACCATCATCGGGGTTCTGGGAAAGCAGGTCTGGGAGAGGGTCACTCTCTTCCTCCTGTTCCCCATCTGTGGCCATGAGGAGACTCATGTCCTCCCTGTCAACAAATGCTTTCAAACGATTTACATGGAGCACCCTGTGGGGGCTCCTAGGGGTACCAAAGTCAACCAAGTAGGTGACTTCTCCCTTCTTTTCAATGATAGGGTAGGGTCGAGTCCATTGGTCCTGGAGAGCTGCTGGCCCCACTGGGTCCAACACCCACACCTTCTGCCCTGGCTGGTACTCAACCAGAACAGCCTTTTGGTCATGCCAAGCTTTCTGTAATTCTTGACTTGCCTCAAGGTTTTTGGATGCTCTCTCCATGTATTCAGCCATCCTGGAGCGGAGACCAAGTACATAGTCCACAATGTCTAGCTTAGGCTTTTTGAGAGGTAACTCCCATCCTTCCTTCACCAAACTCAATGGACCTCTTACAGGGTGGCCAAACAAAAGTTCAAAAGGGCTGTAGCCAACCCCCTACTGTGGGACCTCTCTGTAAGCAAAGAGCAAGCAGGGTAAAAGGATGTCCCATTTCCGCCTAAGCTTCTCTGGTAAACCTTTTATCATTCCCTTTAGGGTCTTGTTGAATCTTTCCACAAGCCCATTGCACTGTGGATGGTAGGGTGTGGTAAACTTATAGTTTACTCCACACTCTTTCCACATTGCTTTTAAGTATCCAGACATAAAGTTAGTACCTCTGTCTGAAAGAACCTCCTTTGGAAAGCCCACTCTTGAGAAAACTTCAATGAGGGCTTTTGCCACCACAGGAGCTGTGGTGGTCCTCAGGGGAATTGCTTCTGGATACCTGGTGGCATGATCCACTACCACCAGTATAAATCTGTGCCCAGATGCTGTTGGAGGATCCATGGGACCCACAATGTCTATTCCAACTCTTTCAAAGGGTACCCCCACCACAGGTAGTGGTATCAGGGGGGCCTTTGTTGTGCCACCTGACTTACCACTGGCTTGGCAAGTGACACAGGAGCGACAAAACTCCTTGACATTTTCTGACATGTGAGGCCAGTGAAAGTGTGGAACAAGCCTGTCCCAAGTCTTATTCTGGCCTAGGTGTCCTGCAAGGGGAATATCATGGGCCAAGGTAAGAAGAAAGCCCCTAAACTTCAAAGGTATAACCAACCTCCTGGTTGTGCCAGGCTTGGGGTCTCTAGCCTCTGAATAAAGGAGTCCTTCATCCCAATACACTTTATGGGTACCTTGAGCATTCCCTGCAGCCTCAGCAGCAGCTTGCTGTCTGAGGGGTTCAAGTGAAGGGCAATCTAATTGGGCCTGCCCCAGGTCTGCCCTTGAGGGTCCCCCTGTCCCCAGAAACTCAACCTGATCAGGTTCAAGCTCCTCTGAGACAGTCTCCTCTTGGACTGCAGAATCAGTTTCCTGTGAAACTTGATCCTCAACCTAGGGCAAGTGGGAAGGCACAGCCTTAACCCTCTTGCTCCTTCTCTTGGGTTGTGGTTGGTCTATTGTTTCAAGATCCACCACTGGTTCAGGAAGGCACTTCTTAGCCTGAGACCTTGTCACTGCAAGGACATGAGCTGAAATCCCTAGCATTTCTGCATGAGTCCTGTACTCCACTTCTGACCAAACTGAGCTTTCAAGATCATTGCCTAACAGACAGTCTACTGGGAGGTCTGCACTCACAACAACTTTCTTTAGGCCATCTACCCCTCCCCAGGAGAAGTTCACAACAGCCACACTATGGGAAGTAGTGGACTTGCTTGCATTGGTCACTAGGTAACTTTCACCTAGTACAATCTGTCCAGGGTCCACAAAGTCAGGTGTCACCATTGTGACACTGGCACAAGTGTCCCTGTAGGCCTGAGCCAGTTTCTCATTGATTAAGGGAGTCTGCCTATATTTGCCCAGGTTACTGGGGCTTACTGCAGTGGGCAAGGATAAGTCCACATCATATAGGAGAACTGCCTGTGTGGGGATTCTGACTAGGCCAGATTCCACCTCAGTACCCAGGGTCAACCCTACTAAACCCTTTGGCTGTGTACCACCACTGTTAACTGTACTAGGGGGTGCAGGTGCTTTAGGAGCTGCAGTGGTGGGGACTGGATTTTTCTTAGTGCATTCACTGCCCCAGTGTGAAACTGATTTGCAGGTATTACACCAAGGTTTCTTTGGGCCATCATTCTTCTTTTTCTTGTTTCCATTTTGGGAACCCCCCTCCTTATTGCTAGTTTGGGGGCCTGAAGACTTCTGGTCCTTTTCTTTATCTTTCTGATTCCCACCCTTCTGGTCTGTTTTCTTCTGGTCACCTTGGTTCTGGTTTTTCTGCTTAATCCTTGTTCTGACCCATTTGTCTGCCTTCTTTCCCAATTCTTGGGGAGAGGTCAAATCAGAGTCAACAAGGTATTGATGCAACAGCTGGTTCTGACAGTTATTAAGGATCTGTTCTCTCATCATAAGATTGTACAATCCTGTATAGTCTGAAACTTTACTTCCCTGCAGCCAACCCTCCAGAGCCTTAGTGGCACAATCTACAAAATCAGTCCAGTCCTGAGTCTGTGCTTTTTGGGTGTCTCTGAACAACAACCTGTATTGCTCAGTGGGTAGGCCAAACCCTTCAATAAGAGCACTCTTCAGAACAGAGTAGTTTTTGGCATCCTCAGGTCTAACAGTGAGGAGCCTGTCCCTCCCTTTCTCAGAAAAGGAGTACCATAAAATTGCTGCCCACTGATCCTCAGGGACCTGCTGTACCATGCAGGCCCTCTCAAGAGCAGTCATCCATTTGTGGATATCATCCCCTTCCTTGTAGGGGGCACAATTTTTGTCAGGTTTCTATTGTAATAGGCCCTGTCTTTTTCTTTAGGAACTTTGCTGCCACCAGTGGCATCTAAGCCACTTAATTTCTGTTCCCTAGCCAAGGTAAGTTTAGCTTGAGCCAAGGTAAGTTTAGCTTGAGCCAGAGCTACCTCCTCCCTCTCTATCTGGAGTTGGACAGCCCTCATTCTGGCCCTATGCTCTTTTCTCTGGGAGGAAGTCATCCCTCTTTGAGATTCTCTTGAGGCACTAGAAAGATGAGAGTCCCCTGATAGAGATCTCACCCTCCTGTTGCCTGGGAGAATTTGGTTATGAGATCTGGAGTGGTGCTGGCCCTCTCCATTCTCATGTAGGTCCAAGTTGGCCTGGTTAAGCCTGGCAACCTGTACCTGGTTTCCCCCCTGATCCTGATCTTCAGGCTCTTCTCAATCAGAGTCTTCCTCTTCCTCCTCCTCCACTACTTCATTGTCAGGAAGATCCTCATTCTCAGGGGAGTTTATCCCTTCACCTGATTCTAAGGGAGCCTGGCTCACCTTATCTAGGTCATCCTTTTCTAGGAGAGCTACTAGGGAAGGAATGGTAGGGCCTCTGCCCTTTTTTAGCCCCCTGGCTGTGCACAAGGCACTCAGGTCTTTGTGGCTAAGGTTGTCATATCTGGATGTTGTCCCTATAGGATCAACTATTACAGGAGCAGAGCCTGAGGCTCTACCTGTATCAGACATGACTGCTAGTGAGGTGTAAGTGATGCACTTACCTACACTAAGTGTTTTCCTACTGTACCTTGCTAGTGAGTTGTAGTCAGGGTGTGCTAATCCCTTTTGTGAGAAGTTGGCCTGATATGGAGTGTTTCCAATTCTGGAACCACTGGGTATCAGTCCAAACAAACCCCAAAGATGTCTGGTTGTAAGTCAACCTTGTTAGACAAGCTATCCTAGTGGTAGCATGGACTAAGCAGCCTTAAAGGCTTAACTTAAGAGGTCGTGTTAAGCGAGCTGTTTTACCACATACAATCCTGTAATCAAATGAAAGGACACCACACAAGTGTATATTATAAAAATATATGTATTTATTTCTAAATTACTCCCCAGTACTCTTTATGAGGAAAGGGGCACAAGCGTTAAATCAAAAGCACAGTAAAACATATAAAGTTGCACAATTATGGATGAGGGCGGGTGGCCACTCAGACCATATACTAAAAAAGTGGTATAAGGAACACTTATCGAACAGTGGTTAGGCCTAGGGCCTAGAGATTCGCTGGGAGCAGTCAGGACTAGCAATGCTGAAGTCGGGAGTAGCCCACAGGAGACGGGTGCAGCACGGAAAGTGCGGCGCGCACCAATGCAATGTCAATGGTGCGTAAAAGTTAGATAAAGTGAATTAAAAGATACTTCCGCTGAACCTAGAGGAACAAAACTTTAGACACAGACCCTAGAGGTGTGTACCAGTGTATGTACACCGGCGTTGCAATGTTACCTCACCCAGAGGCCGTGGGTGCACAGGGTCGAAGTGGCGTCGGGTTCTGACACGCAGGCTCTTGGCGCTTGAAGCTGAAGATGCTGCGGGCGATGTGAAGGAGAAGTGTCCGGTGGATCCAAGGGTGGATCTGAAGTGGTGAAGACCTGAAAGCAGAGGGGACAATGTTCAAAGTCACTGACCAGTGACCACCGTGGAACCAGATTGGAACCAGGCAAAGTCGGGTGCAAACAGGTGATCAGGGGTTGCTTCTCTCTGCATCCACGTGGACACGAAGAGGTCAAGGACGTCCAGGAGTCGATCACGAGCTGTCCCTCAAAGGCTCTAGCTGATGGTGGTGTCGGCAACTCGATTGAAGCAAACAAGCCTTGGTTAATGCAAGCCATGGGGAAAGTGAAAAAGGCTTATTACTCGGACCAGCAAGGTCAGAGCGGCTACTCCTTTCTACAGGAGCGAGGGCAGGTCTATCGCAACCAGACCCACAGTGTAAATTGTAGGTTTCGTCGCCAAGATGGCCGCTGACCACGTGACAAGCGGCCGGGATGGCGAGTCGAGTGGCAAAAAGCAAAAGGGCCCCACGCAGATCGTGGAGATGCTGGAGGGCTGGTCTTTAGTGCAAATGTTGCTCGGTTGTGGGCCTTCTCAAACCCCAAAGCACAGAGTCGAGGGTGCCTCGGGTGCTGCGCAGTCAGCGTCTTGGGGGTCTTTCAAGATGGCCGCTCCCACGTCTCTCGGTGCCTCCACGGGTCCCTTCTTTGCAGGGACTGTGGATCGGGCTGGGAGAAGTCTGAGAAACTGGGTTTTGTCAGGCTCTGCACTCGGACTCCGGCAGGAAGCGGCGGCAAAGCAGACGTCGAGGTGCTGGGTGATGCCTGTGTTCACAGGGTGGCCCCTCCTAGGCCACAAGGGAGATGCTCTTCAGTCTTCTGTCATCGGAATGTCGAAGTCCAGTCGTCTTCTTAGTTTAAAGTTGATTTCAGGATGATCTGCCTTGCATTGGCACTGCTCCCCCTCTTATTCCAATCTGAGGGGTGGATCTCCTGCTAGGTCCCTCCCCTATGGGTGGGACCAGGAAGGGGGGTGGTTACACCCCCTTTCCTTTGTCCAGGTCTCACTGGAGCTGGGGCTGGGCTGCCCCAGAACCGGTTTGACCGGATTATGCAAGGGGAAGCCTTGTGCTCCCCAGGCACTGTCTGGTTTCATTCAAACCTCCCTGCTACAATCCACTATCTCCTGTCTGGGGTGGTGTCACACCTCCCTGTGACAGGAAATCCTTTGTCCAGGCCTCCTCTGCTGAGTTTCGGTCAGCAGCAGGAGGTCAGACATGTGTCTGTGGCAGAAGCATCCATTTTGTGGATCTGAGGCTCTTTTAAAAATCAACCGCGTTTTAGCAAAAGTAACATGTCGTCCCCTCTAGAGGGGTGGAATGCTACCCCCGTCGCCAGGACTGGCAAGGGGGTAGTATTCCAAATCGTATGACACCTTACACGACATGTTTTGATAAAGCCAAACCAAAGTTGACATATAACCGCGAGGATTATAATGCACTTAATAGTATATGGTTTGGCATTATCCCGGAACAGCTAAGGGAATTGGTCCCGACAGCTGCAGACAGGCTCAGCTCATGCTAGAGCACCATCTCACATTAAACCACGCACTCTGCCTTCAGGATTGTTAAGGCCTGCCATAGGAGTGGCTCACAGGTTTATATGTGTCCAGATTGGTTTAGATATAGGCATACTATATCTAAGCAAGGGGTGATTACACCACCTTGCCCCAGCTGAGTGATCAGCCAGTTGTGTCAATTTTAGATAGCCAGCCAGGGGTGGCAAAAGATATGCTGCAGCCCCTGGTAGGCCTTGGATGCACCTATGCCCTGGGCACCTATAGTGCGCTGTACAGGGGCTGATAAGGTGACCCAAGCCAATCTAGTTATGCACCTAGGGTACATGGAATCCATTTTACAGAGAGAGCAGATGGCCTGGGGCCCTGATTAGCAGGGAACCAGGCCAACTAAGTCGAAAACCAGCTAAACACAAGGCAAAAAATCTGGGGTAACCATAGTCAGGTAGCCACCTTCCTACACAACTCCCCCCCAAACGAAAGGAGATAAGGCTATCCTTGTCCAGGTAAGCCTTTATTGCCTGAGTGGCCATATAAGGAAGTACCTGCACTAGCATGGGTACCCCCTGTCTCATGGTCCACTAAGCAGTCCCTCACCCTTGGGGTATCAGAGGGTCTCCACCATAGGGAATCACTACCTTGGGTATGTCTTTGCAAGTTAGAAGGCTGGCTTGGATATGGAGTTTTGAAGTGAGGCTCCACTAATTTAGGACTCAGCTTCCTCCAATTATCTTCCACCATGTGTGCCCTTCTCTCTTCAACTGAGTTGCACTGTGCTCTCAGGGTCAACCTCTGGCTACCTAAAGCTGGAGGCTGGGTCCCTCTGTTTGGCTTGCTGGAGGGACAGTTCAGGTTTGGGCCCTTTGGTTCCCAGGTTTGGCTGTGCCCAACAGAACCCATCTGTGGGAGGTCCCTAACTACTTTTAAGGGGGCTCCCTCAGGAGTTTTTAAAGTTTTCACCTCACTAGGGCTACTAGTTTTGGTGCCCCTAATCTGTTGATGGGGGTGCTTTATTTGACAGGGGGCCCTCTGGGTCTCACTGTCCTTCTTGTCCTCTGCAGCCCTGGGCTGACTAAGGCAAGGTAGAGAGGGGCAGGTTACCTGCTCCAGACTGGATCCCACCTGAGAAGGGTCCACTGCCATCAGAGGCTCTGTCAGGCCAGGCCTAACAACCTCTGGGGCAGTTCCTTCATCAGGGGTAAGATCAGTTCCCTGAGGAGGCTGATCCTGTCCTACTGTCTGGTGAGGGGGAGATTTCTCTTCCTCCTCCATGCTCTCAGTTTGGGTGGAGTGATCCATCATTTCAGGCTTCACAACACACATATCTGTTTGAGTTTGGGCTGTGGCCATCACAGCTCCACCAACCTTTTCAGGAGGAGACTCAGTTTGGGTTTCTGCTGTTATCATAACAGCTTTGCTATTCTGTTTTGGAAGAGCTTCTGGTAAAGATGGGGCAGAGAGTTGCTCAGCCCTACCAACCTTTTCAGGAAGGACATCTTGAATTGGGGCTATAGCCAGTACAGCCCCACTAACCTTTCCATTGGAGTTTACCATTCTAGAATGGATTTCCTGTTCAACCTCAGCCCAGGCTGAGATTTCCAAATCATTACCCAGTAGACAGTCTACAGGCAAGTTTGGTGACACTGCCACTCTCTTTGGGCCAATGACACCTCCCCAGCTGAGACTTACTACTGCCATGGGATGATTTGTTTGGATGCCATCAATGTTTGTTACCTGGTATGTGGCACCTGGTAAAAGTTGCTTAGAGGGGACTATACAGTCAGCCACCATGGTGATGCTAGCCCCTGTGTCTCTAAAAGCTTCAACTTTCAAACCATTGATGATGGGTTCTTGTCTATATTTGCTCAAGGTATTTGGGCAAACAGAGAAGTTGGCAAACCCCATGCCAGTCTCATAGACAAGATCATTTGGGGATGGGGACCTGGATAGGCCAGGGTCCTCCTGGGCTCCAAAAGTAAACCCACCCAGATTCCTGGGTGTGCTCCCACTTCCTGGGGTATTACTGCTGACAGTAACAGGAGGTGTTGGAGCTGGCTTTGGAGGTATGTTTTCTTTATTGCCATTCTTGGGACAACAGCTGTCTGTTTTGTAATGCCCAACCTGTTTACAGGCATGACAATAAGGCTTTTTCTCTGTGGATGAAGTGTCTTGGGACCCACCCCCATTCTTGGAGTTTTGGGGCCCTGGGGAAGTCTTTTCTTTACTTTTATCCCCACCCTTATCTTGAGGCTTGGTAGACTCCTTCTTCTGGTTATTGTCCTGATTCTTAGGCCTAATCCTGGTTCTGACCCATTTATCTGCCCTCTTTCCCAATTCTTGGGGAGAGGTCAAATCTGAGTCCACCAGGTGCTGGTGTAAGAGCTGGTTCTGACAATTACTTAGGATCTGCTCCCTCATAATCAAATTATACAATTGTAGGAGAGTAGGGTCTGCTATCCTATGGTCACCCCAATTTTTGCTTTTTGCTTCACTGGTTTTCGACTTACTGAGGCTGTGGGCCTGCTAATCAGACCCCCAGCCTGCTGTTCTCTCTCTAAATTTGTAATACATGTGCTATAGGTACATACCACAATTGGAAATGGACTCCTTGTCAGCCCCTGTACCATGCACTATAGGTGCCCAGGGCATAGGTGCCACCAAGGCCTACCAGGGGCTGAAGCATAGCTTTTGCCACCCCTGGCTGGTTCTTAAATTGACACAACTGGCTGATCACTCAGCTGGGGCAAGTGGGTGTAATCACCCCTTGCTTAGATATAGTATACCTATATCTAAACCTATATCTGGACACATATATAGCCTGTAAGCCACTCCTATGGAAGGCCTCATCAATCCTGGAGGCAGAGTGCGTGGTTTTATGTGAGATGGTGCTCTGGCGTGAGCTGAGCCTGTCTGCAGCTGTCGGGAACAACTCCCTAAGCTGATCCGGGATAATGCCATACCATATACTCTTAAGCGCATTATAATCCTCGCGGTTATATAGCAACTTTGGTTTGGCTTTATCAAAACATGTCGTGTAAGGTGTCATACGAATTGGAATACTATCCCCTCGCCAGTTCTGGCGACGGGGATAGCATTCCACCCTTCTAGAGGGAGAAGACATGTTACTTTACTGAAACGCGGTTGATTTAAAATGAGCCTCAGATCCACAAAATGGATGCCCCTGCCACAGACACGGGTCTGACCTCCTGCTGCTGACCGAAACCCGGCAGAGGAGGCCTGGACAAAGAGTTTCCTGTCACAGGGCGGTGTCAAACCACCCCAGACAGGAGATAGTGGATTGGAGTAGGGAGGTTTCAATGAAACCAGACACTGCCTGGGGAGCACAAGGCTGCCCCTTGCAGGATCCGGCCAAACCGGTTCTGGGGCCTCCCAGCCCCTGTCCCAGCGCGGCCAGGATCAAAGGAGAGGGGTGTAACCACCCCCTTCCTGGGTCCCACCCATAGGAGGGGACCTAGCAGGATGTCCAACCCCCGAGATTCGAATAAGAGGGGGAGCAGTCCCAACGGACCTCAGATCATCCTGAAGAAACATAAGAAACGAAATCTGGACCCTTCGACTTTCTACACGACGTGAGAAGACTGAAGAATCTCCCTTGTGGTCAAGGAGTGACCACCCTGTGCAAACAGGCACCATCCAGCCCTCGACCCTTGCTTTGTTGCAGTTCCCGCCGGAACTCGAGCGACAGAGATCGACGAGATCAAGCTTGCCTGCCTTCTACCTGCCCGATCCACAGTCCCTGCAGAGCTGAGACCCGTGGAGGCGACCGGAAGCGTGGGGCACGCCATCTTGAAAAGGCCACGAGACGCTGACCGTGCGGCCCACGAGTGACCCTCGAAGCTGTACACCGGGGTTTGAGAAGCCCCAGCCCCGAGCTCCACTTGCACCAAAGCTCACCCCTCCACACTCGCTGAGTGCTGCGTGGGGCCCTTCTGCTTGTGTGCGCTCGACGCGTTGGCCCGGTCACTTGCCAGCTGGCTTGTGGCCCCTGTGCCGACGAACTTCGAAATACGACTTGCTTTTCTGGTTGCTCCAGATCTGCACCAGCTCCTGTGAAAAGGAGCACCCACTCTGACCCTCCTGGTTCGAGTGATAAGCAATCTCCCGGTTCCGCGTGGATTGCTTTTGCCAAGTGCTGTTTGCTACAATCTTCAAGCCGACGGTGCTGACGGCGAGAGCCTACGTGGGACAGATCGTGACCCGCTCCTGGACGTCGCAGATGCCCCAGAGCCCACGTGACAGCGGAGAGAAGCCTATCGACAACCGCCTGATTGCGCCCGACATTGCCTGGTTCCGTCCTGGTTCCACCCTGGTCACTGCTGAGTGACCCAGACTCTGTCCCCTCTGCTTTCAGGTACTTTTCTACATCGATCCACCCTTGGATCGCACCGGACACTTCTGCTTCACAGCGCCTGCAGCTGCAACAGCTCCAAGCACCCAGAACCTGCGTGACAGAACCCGACGCCACTTCGACCCTGTGCACCCACGGCCTGTGGGTGAGGTAACTTTGCAACGCCGGTGTCTTTACACTGGTACACACCTCTAGGGTCTGTGTCTAAAGTTTTGTGTTCCTAGGTTCAGCGGAAGTATCTTTTTATTCACTTTAACTGACTTTTACGCACCATTGACAGTGCATTGGTGCTCGCTGCACTTTCCGTGCTGCATCCGTCTCCTGTGGGCTACTCCCGACTTCTTCATTGCTTGTCCTGACTGCTCCCAGCGAATCTCTAGGCCCTAGGCCTAACCATTGTTCGTAAAGTGTTACTTATACCACTTTTTTGATATATGGTCTGAGTGGCCCCCCGCCCTCAGCCATAATTGTGCCAACTTTCTATGTGTAACAGTGCTTTTGATTTAACGCTTGTGCCCCTTTCCTCATAAAGAGTACTGGGGAGTAATTTAGTAATAAATACATATATTTTTATAATATATACTTGTGTGGTGTCCTTTCATTTGATTACAGGATTGTATGTGGTAAAACAAGCTCGCTTAACACGACCTCTTAAGTTAAGCCTTTAAGGCTGCTTAGTCCATGCTACCACTAGGATAGCTTGTCTACAAGGTTGACTTACAACCTGACATCTTTGGGGTTTGTTTGGACTGATAACCAGTGGTTCCAGAATTGGAAACACTACCTATCAGGCCAACTTCTCACATTGGTGTGCAGCGGTGCGGATTTGAGCTTGCTGTTTGTTTTACCATTGCAATCTTTATCAAATTGAAAGATCACATCAAGTACCTCTAGGTACATATAAATCAAAAGCTTAGCATATTAAGTTCTACTGAACTTAGTAGTTGTAGATTAAAGGGATTAGCACACCCTGACTACAACTCACTAGCAAGGTACAGTAGGAAACCACTTAGTGTAGGTAAGTGCACCACTTACACCTCACTAGCAGTCATGTCTGATACAGGTAGAGCCTCAGGCTCTGCTCCTGTAGAAGTTGATCCTATAGGGACAACATCCAGATATGACAACCTTAGCCACAAAGACCTGAGTGCCTTGTGCACAGCCAGGGGGCTAAAAAAGGGCAGAGGCCCTACCATTCCTTCCCTCATAGCTCTCCTAGAAAAGGATGACCTAGACAAGGTGAGTCAGACTCCCTTAGAAACAGAGGAAGGGATAAACTCCCCTGAGAATGAGGATCTTCAAGATGATGTAGTGGAGGAGGAAGAAGAAGAGGAAGGCTCTGATGTAGATGAGCCTGAAGATCAGGATCAGGTGGGAAACCAGGTACAGGTTGCCAGGCTTAACCAGGCCAACTTGGACCTACATGGGAATGGAGGGGGCCAGCACCACTCCAGATCTCATAACCAAATTCTCCCAGGTAATAGAAGGGAGAGATCTCTGTCAAGGGACTCTCACCTTTCTAGTGCCTCAAGAGAATCTCAAAGAGGGATGACTCCCTCCCAGAGAAAAGAGCATAGGGCCAGGATGAGGGCTGTCCAACTCCAAATAGAAAGGGAAGAGGTAGCCTTGGCTCAAGCTAAACTTGCTTTAGCAAGAGAAAAAAAATTGTGTGGCTTAGATGCCACTGGTGGCAGCAAAGTTCCTAAAGAAAAAGACAGGGCCTATGACAATAGAAACCTGACAAAAATTGTGCCCCCCTACAAGGAAGGGGATGATATCCACAAATGGATGACTGCTCTTGAGAGGGCCTGCATGGTACAGCAGGTCCCTGAGGATCAGTGGGCAGCAATTTTATGGTACTCCTTTTCTGAGAAAGGGAGGGACAGGCTCCTCACTGTTAGACCTGAGGATGCCAAAAACTACTCTGTTCTGAAGAGTGCTCTTATTGAAGGGTTTGGCCTAACCACTGAGCAATACAGGTTGTTGTTCAGAGACACCCAAAAAGCACAGACTCAGGACTGGACTGATTTTGTAGATTGTGCCACTAAGGCTCTGGAGGGTTGGCTGCAGGGAAGTAAAGTTTCAGACTATACAGGATTGTACAATCTTATGATGAGAGAACAGATCCTTAATAACTGTCAGAACCAGCTGTTGCATCAATACCTTGTTGACTCTGATTTGACCTCTCCCCAAGAATTGGGAAAGAAGGCAGACAAATGGGTCAGAACAAGGATTAAGCAGAAAAACCAGAACCAAGGTGACCAGAAGAAAACAGACCAGAAGGGTGGGAATCAGAAAGATAAAGAAAAGGACCAGAAGTCTTCAGGCCCCCAAACTAGCAATAAGGAGGGGGGTTCCCAAAATGGAAACAAGAAAAAGAAGAATGATGGCCCAAAGAAACCTTGGTGTAATACCTGCAAATCAGTTTCACACTGGGGCAGTGAATGCACTAAGAAAAATCCAGTCCCCACCACTGCAGCTCCTAAAGCAACTGCACCCCCTAGTACAGTCAGCAGTGGTGGTACACAGCCAAAGGGTTTAGTAGGGTTGACCCTGGGTACTGAGGTGGAATCTGGCCTAGTCAGAATCCCCACACAGGCAGTTCTCCTATATGATGTGGACATATCTTTGCCCACTGCAGTAAGCCCCAGTAACCTGGGCAAATATAGGCAGACTCCCTTAATTAATGAGAAACTGGCTCAGGCCTACAGGGACACTTGTGCCAGTGTCACAATGGTGGCACCTGGCTTTGTGGACCCTGGACAAATTGTACTAGGTGAAAGTTACCTAGTGACCAATGCAAGCAACTCCACTACTTCCCATAGTGTGGCTGTTGTGAACTTCTCCTGGGGAGGGGTAGATGGCCTAAAGAAAGTTGTTGTGAGTGCAGACCTCCCAGTAGACTGTCTGTTAGGCAATGATCTTGAAAGCTCAGTTTGGTCAGAAGTGGAGTACAGGACTCATGCAGAAATGCTAGGGATTTCAGCTCATGTCCTTGCAGTGACAAGGTCTCAGGCTAAGAAGTGCCTTCCTGAACCAGTGGTGGATCTTGAAACAATAGACCAACCACAACCCAAGAGAAGGAGCAATAGGGTTAAGGCTGTGCCTTCCCACTTGCCCCAGGTTGAGGATCAGGTTTCACAGGAAACTGATTCTGCAGTCCAAGAGGAGACTGTCTCTGAGGAGCTTGAACCTGATCAGGTTGAGTTTCTGGGGACAGGGGGACCCTCAAGGGCAGACCTGGGGCAGGCCCAATTAGATTGCCCTTCACTTGAACCCCTCAGACAGCAAGCTGCTGCTGAGGCTGCAGGGAATGCTCAAGGTACCCATAAGGTGTATTGGGATGAAGGACTCCTTTATTCAGAGGCTAGAGACCCCAAGCCTGGCACCACCAGGAGGTTGGTTATACCTTTGAAGTTTAGGGGCTTCCTTCTTACCTTGGCCCATGATATTCCCCTTGCAGGACACTTAGGCCAGAATAAGACTTGGGACAGGCTTGTTCCACACTTTCACTGGCCTCACATGTCAGAAAATGTCAAGGAGTTTTGTCGCTCCTGTGTCACTTGCCAAGCCAGTGGTAAGTCAGGTGGCACAACAAAGGCCCCCCTGATACCACTACCTGTGGTGGGGGTACCCTTTGAAAGAGTTGGAATAGACATTGTGGGTCCCATGGATCCTCAAACAGCATCTGGGCACAGATTTATACTGGTGGTAGTGGATCATGCCACCAGGTACCCAGAAGCAATTCCCCTGAGGACCACCACAGCTCCTGTGGTGGCAAAAGCCCTCATTGCAGTTTTCTCAAGAGTGGGCTTTCCAAAGGAGGTTCTTTCAGACAGAGGTACCAACTTCATGTCTGGATACTTAAAAGCAATGTGGAAAGAGTGTGGAGTAAACTATAAGTTTACCACACCCTACCATCCACAGTGCAATGGGCTTGTGGAAAGGTTCAACAAGACCCTAAAGGGAATGATAAAAGGGTTACCAGAGAAGCTTAGGCGGAAATGGGACATCCTTTTACCCTGCTTGCTCTTTGCTTACAGAGAGGTCCCACAGAAGGGGGTTGGCTACAGCCCTTTTGAACTTTTGTTTGGCCACCCTGTAAGAGGTCCATTGAGTTTGGTGAAGGAAGGATGGGAGTTACCTCTCAAAAAGCCTAAACTAGACATTGTGGATTATGTACTTGGTCTCCGCTCCAGGATGGCTGAATACATGGAGAGAGCATCCAAAAACCTGGAGGCCAGTCAGGAATTACAGAAAGCCTGGCATGACCAAAAGGCTGTTCTGGTTGAGTACCAGCCAGGGCAGAAGGTGTGGGTGTTGGACCCAGTGGGGCCAGCAGCTCTCCAGGACCAATGGACTGGACCCTACCCTATCATTGAAAAGAAGGGAGAAGTCACCTACCTGGTTGACTTTGGCACCCCTAGGAGCCCCCACAGGGTGCTCCATGTCAATCGTTTGAAAGCATTTGTTGACAGGGAGGACATGAGTCTCCTCATGGCCACAGATGGGGAACAGGAGGAAGAGAGTGACCCTCTCCCAGACCTGCTTTCCCAGAACCCTGATGACGGTTCAGTTGATGGAGTAGCCTTGGCAGGCAGCCTCACTGAGCAGCAACAGGTGGACTGCAAACAGGTGTTGCAGGCCCACAGACAATTGTTTTCACTCACACCCAGTCAGACTAACTGGTGCACCCATGAGGTGGATACTGGTGACAATCTGCCTGTGAAGAATAAAATCTACAGGCAACCTGACCATGTCAGGGATTGTATAAAGGCTGAGGTGCAAAAGATGTTGGAGCTTGGAGTGATTGAGCCATCAGAGAGCCCATGGGCTAGCCCAGTGGTCCTTGTGCCAAAACCTCATACCAAAGATGGGAAGAGAGAAATGAGGTTTTGTGTGGACTACAGAGGTCTCAATGCTGTCACTAGGACAGATGCTCATCCCATTCCAAGAGCAGATGAGCTCATTGATAAATTGGCTTCTGCCAAGTTTCTGAGCACATTTGATTTGACAGCTGGCTACTGGCAAATCAGACTAGCTGAGGAGTCAAAAGCCAAAACAGCATTCTCTACCCCTAGTGGGCATTATCAGTTTGTGGTAATGCCCTTTGGTTTGAAGAATGCACCTGCCACTTTCCAAAGGTTGGTGAACCAAGTCCTTGCTGGGTTGGATGACTTTTGTGCAGCATATCTAGATGATATTGCTGTCTTTAGCTCCACCTGGGAGGATCACCTGATCCACCTGAAGAAGGTTCTGGAGGCCCTGCAAAAGGCAGGCCTGACTATCAAGGCTACTAAGTGCCAGATAGGGCAGAGCAAGGTTGTGTACTTGGGCCACCTAGTAGGTGGGGGTCAAGTTCAACCACTGGAGAGCAAGATCCAGACCATACAGGACTGGACTCCTCCAACTACCCAGACACAAGTCAGAGCCTTCTTGGGCCTGACTGGGTATTACAGAAAATTTGTAAAGAACTATGGGTCCATTGTGACACCATTGAATGACTTGACATCCAAGAAGATGCCCAAAAAGGTTCAGTGGACAGTTAGCTGTCAAAAGGCATTTGATGACCTGAAGAAGGCCATGTGCTCTGCACCTATCCTGAAGAGTCCTGACTACTCCAAACAGTTCATTGTACAGACAGATGCTTCTGAGTTGGGGGTGGGAGCTGTGCTTTCACAACTTAATCAAGATGGTCAAGACCAGCCCATTGCTTTTATTAGCAGAAGGCTGACCCCCAGGGAGAAACGTTGGTCAGCTATTGAGAGGGAGGCCTTTGCTGTGGTTTGGGCCCTGAAGAAGTTGAGGCCATACTTGTTTGGTACTCACTTCCTAATTCAGACAGACCATAAGCCCCTCTTGTGGCTAAATCAGATGAAGGGTGAAAATCCCAAACTGCTCAGGTGGTCCATTTCCCTACAGGGGATGGACTTTACAGTGGAGCACCGCCCAGGGACTGACCATGGTAATGCAGATGGTCTCTCCAGGTACTTCCACTTAGAACATGAAGACTTATCTGGTCAAGGTTAAGTTTAATGTCCCTGCGTTTGGGGGGGGGTTATGTAGGAGAGTAGGGTCTGCTATCCTATGGTCACCCCAATTTTTGCTTTTTGCTTCACTGGTTTTCGACTTACTGAGGCTGTGGGCCTGCTAATCAGACCCCCAGCCTGCTGTTCTCTCTCTAAATTTGTAATACATGTGCTATAGGTACATACCACAATTGGAAATGGACTCCTTGTCAGCCCCTGTACCATGCACTATAGGTGCCCAGGGCATAGGTGCCACCAAGGCCTACCAGGGGCTGAAGCATAGCTTTTGCCACCCCTGGCTGGTTCTTAAATTGACACAACTGGCTGATCACTCAGCTGGGGCAAGTGGGTGTAATCACCCCTTGCTTAGATATAGTATACCTATATCTAAACCTATATCTGGACACATATATAGCCTGTAAGCCACTCCTATGGAAGGCCTCATCAATCCTGGAGGCAGAGTGCGTGGTTTTATGTGAGATGGTGCTCTGGCGTGAGCTGAGCCTGTCTGCAGCTGTCGGGAACAACTCCCTAAGCTGATCCGGGATAATGCCATACCATATACTCTTAAGCGCATTATAATCCTCGCGGTTATATAGCAACTTTGGTTTGGCTTTATCAAAACATGTCGTGTAAGGTGTCATACGAATTGGAATACTATCCCCTCGCCAGTTCTGGCGACGGGGATAGCATTCCACCCTTCTAGAGGGAGAAGACATGTTACTTTACTGAAACGCGGTTGATTTAAAATGAGCCTCAGATCCACAAAATGGATGCCCCTGCCACAGACACGGGTCTGACCTCCTGCTGCTGACCGAAACCCGGCAGAGGAGGCCTGGACAAAGAGTTTCCTGTCACAGGGCGGTGTCAAACCACCCCAGACAGGAGATAGTGGATTGGAGTAGGGAGGTTTCAATGAAACCAGACACTGCCTGGGGAGCACAAGGCTGCCCCTTGCAGGATCCGGCCAAACCGGTTCTGGGGCCTCCCAGCCCCTGTCCCAGCGCGGCCAGGATCAAAGGAGAGGGGTGTAACCACCCCCTTCCTGGGTCCCACCCATAGGAGGGGACCTAGCAGGATGTCCAACCCCCGAGATTCGAATAAGAGGGGGAGCAGTCCCAACGGACCTCAGATCATCCTGAAGAAACATAAGAAACGAAATCTGGACCCTTCGACTTTCTACACGACGTGAGAAGACTGAAGAATCTCCCTTGTGGTCAAGGAGTGACCACCCTGTGCAAACAGGCACCATCCAGCCCTCGACCCTTGCTTTGTTGCAGTTCCCGCCGGAACTCGAGCGACAGAGATCGACGAGATCAAGCTTGCCTGCCTTCTACCTGCCCGATCCACAGTCCCTGCAGAGCTGAGACCCGTGGAGGCGACCGGAAGCGTGGGGCACGCCATCTTGAAAAGGCCACGAGACGCTGACCGTGCGGCCCACGAGTGACCCTCGAAGCTGTACACCGGGGTTTGAGAAGCCCCAGCCCCGAGCTCCACTTGCACCAAAGCTCACCCCTCCACACTCGCTGAGTGCTGCGTGGGGCCCTTCTGCTTGTGTGCGCTCGACGCGTTGGCCCGGTCACTTGCCAGCTGGCTTGTGGCCCCTGTGCCGACGAACTTCGAAATACGACTTGCTTTTCTGGTTGCTCCAGATCTGCACCAGCTCCTGTGAAAAGGAGCACCCACTCTGACCCTCCTGGTTCGAGTGATAAGCAATCTCCCGGTTCCGCGTGGATTGCTTTTGCCAAGTGCTGTTTGCTACAATCTTCAAGCCGACGGTGCTGACGGCGAGAGCCTACGTGGGACAGATCGTGACCCGCTCCTGGACGTCGCAGATGCCCCAGAGCCCACGTGACAGCGGAGAGAAGCCTATCGACAACCGCCTGATTGCGCCCGACATTGCCTGGTTCCGTCCTGGTTCCACCCTGGTCACTGCTGAGTGACCCAGACTCTGTCCCCTCTGCTTTCAGGTACTTTTCTACATCGATCCACCCTTGGATCGCACCGGACACTTCTGCTTCACAGCGCCTGCAGCTGCAACAGCTCCAAGCACCCAGAACCTGCGTGACAGAACCCGACGCCACTTCGACCCTGTGCACCCACGGCCTGTGGGTGAGGTAACTTTGCAACGCCGGTGTCTTTACACTGGTACACACCTCTAGGGTCTGTGTCTAAAGTTTTGTGTTCCTAGGTTCAGCGGAAGTATCTTTTTATTCACTTTAACTGACTTTTACGCACCATTGACAGTGCATTGGTGCGCGCTGCACTTTCCGTGCTGCATCCGTCTCCTGTGGGCTACTCCCGACTTCTTCATTGCTTGTCCTGACTGCTCCCAGCGAATCTCTAGGCCCTAGGCCTAACCATTGTTCGTAAAGTGTTACTTATACCACTTTTTTGATATATGGTCTGAGTGGCCCCCCGCCCTCAGCCATAATTGTGCCAACTTTCTATGTGTAACAGTGCTTTTGATTTAACGCTTGTGCCCCTTTCCTCATAAAGAGTACTGGGGAGTAATTTAGTAATAAATACATATATTTTTATAATATATACTTGTGTGGTGTCCTTTCATTTGATTACAGGATTGTATGTGGTAAAACAAGCTCGCTTAACACGACCTCTTAAGTTAAGCCTTTAAGGCTGCTTAGTCCATGCTACCACTAGGATAGCTTGTCTACAAGGTTGACTTACAACCTGACATCTTTGGGGTTTGTTTGGACTGATAACCAGTGGTTCCAGAATTGGAAACACTACCTATCAGGCCAACTTCTCACAACAATCCTGTGAAGTCATGTACTTTGCTGCCATTTAGCCAACCCTCCAGAGCCTTAGTTGCACAATCAACAAAATCAGTCCAGTCCTGAGTCTGTGTCTTCTGGGTGTCTCTGAACTTTAACCTGTACTGTTCAGTGGTTAAGCCAAACCCATCTATTAGAACACTCTTCAGGATTTTGTAATTGCTGGCATCCTCATGTCTGACAGTGAGGAGCCTATCTCTCCCTTTCTCTGAAAAGGAGTTCCATAAGATTGCTGCCCACTGTTCCTCAGGAACCTGCTGTACCATGCAGGCTCTCTCCAGAGCAGTCATCCATTTGTGGATGTCATCCCCTTCCTGGTAGGGGGGCACAATCTTTGTCAGGTTTCTACTATCATAGGACCTGTCTTTAGGAATTTTGCTGCCACCAGTGGCATCTAAGCCACTCCATTTCTGCTCCCTTGCCAAGGTAAGTTTAGCTTGAGCCAAGGTAAGCTTAGCTTGAGCCAAGGCTACCTCCTCCCTCTCTATCTGGAGTTGGACAGCCCTCATTCTGGCCCTATGCTCTTTCCTCTGGGAGGGAGTCATCCCTCTCTGAGATTCTCTTGAGGCACTAGAAAGATGAGAGTCCCCTGATGGAGATCTCACCCTCCTGTTACCTGGGAGAATTTGGTTATGAGATCTGGAGTGGTGCTGGCCCTCTCCATTCTCATGTAGGTCTAGGTTGGCCTAGTTAAGCCTGGCAACCTGTACCTGGTTTCCCCTCTGATCCTGATCTTCAGGCTCTTCTAAATCTGAGCCTTCCTCTTCCTCTTCCTCCTCCTCTTCTTCATCTTCTGGAAGATTCTCATTCTCAGGGGAGTGTATCCCTTCACCTGATTCTAAGGGAGCCTGACTCACCTTATCTAAGTCATCCTTTTCTAGGATAGCTATTAGGGAAGGAATGGTAGGGCCTCTGCCCTTTTTTAGCCCCCTGGCTGTGCACAAGGCACTCAGGTCTTTGTGGCTAAGGTTGTCATATCTGGATGTTGTCCCTATAGGATCAACTATTACAGGAGCAGAGCCTGAGGCTCTACCTGTATCAGACATGACTGCTAGTGAGGTGTAAGTGATGCACTTACCTACACTAAGTGTTTTCCTACTGTACCTTGCTAGTGAGTTGTAGTCAGGGTGTGCTAATCCCTTTAATCTACAACTACTAAGTTCAGTAGAACTTAATATGCTAAGCTTTTGATTTATATGTACCTAAGGTACTTAATGTGATCTTTCAATTTGATGTAAAGATTGCAATGGTAAAACAACAGCAAGCTCAAATCCGCACCGCTGCACACCAATGTGAGAAGTTGGCCTGATATGTAGTGTTTCCAATTCTGGAACCACTGGGTATCAGTCCAAACAAACCCCAAAGATGTCTGGTTGTAATTCAACCTTGTTAGACAAGCTATCCTAGTGGTAGCATGGACTAAGCAGCCTTAAAGGCTTAACTTAAGAGGTCGTGTTAAGCGAGCTGTTTTACCACATACAATCCTGTAATCAAATGAAAGGACACCACACAAGTATATATTATAAAAATATATGTATTTATTTCTAAATTACTCCCCAGTACTCTTTATGAGGAAAGGGGCACAAGCGTTAAATCAAAAGCACAGTAAAACATATAAAGTTGCACAATTATGGATGAGGGCGGGTGGCCACTCAGACCATATACTAAAAAAGTGGTATAAGGAACACTTATCGAACAGTGGTTAGGCCTAGGGCCTAGAGATTCGCTGGGAGCAGTCAGGACTAGCAATGCTGAAGTCGGGAGTAGCCCACAGGAGACGGGTGCAGCACGGAAAGTGCGGCGCGCACCAATGCTATGTCAATGGTGCGTAAAAGTTAGATAAAGTGAATTAAAAGATACTTCCGCTGAACCTAGAGGAACAAAACTTTAGACACAGACCCTAGAGGTGTGTACCAGTGTATGTACACCGGCGTTGCAATGTTACCTCACCCACAGGCCGTGGGTGCACAGGGTGGAAGTGGCGTCGGGTTCTGACACGCAGGCTCTTGGCGCTTGAAGCTGAAGATGCTGCAGGCGATGTGAAGGAGAAGTGTCCGGTGGATCCAAGGGTGGATCTGAAGTGGTGAAGACCTGAAAGCAGAGGGGACAATGTTCAAAGTCACTGACCAGTGACCACCGTGGAACCAGATTGGAACCAGGCAAAGTCGGGTGCAAACAGGTGATCAGGGGTTGCTTCTCTCTGCAGCCACGTGGACACGAAGAGGTCAAGGACGTCCAGGCGTCAATCACGAGCTGTCCCTCAAAGGCTCTAGCTGATGGCGGTGTCGGCAACTCGATTGAAGCAAACAAGCCTTGGCTAATGCAAGCCACGGGGAAAGTGAAAAAGGCTTATTACTCGGACCAGCAAGGTCAGAGCGGCTACTCCTTTCTACAGGAGCGAGGGCAGGTCTGGAGCAACCAGACCCACAGTGTAAATTGTAGGTTTCGTCGCCAAGATGGCCGCTGACCACGTGACAAGCGGCCGGGATGGCAAGTCAAGTGGCAAAAAGCAAAAGGGCCCCACGCAGATCGTGGAGATGCTGGAGGGCTGATCTTTAGTGCAAATGTTGCTCGGTTATGGGGCTTCTCAAATTCCAAAGCACAGAGTCGAGGGTGCCTTGGGTGCTGCGCAGTCAGCGTCTTGGGGGTCTTTCAAGATGGCTGCTCCCACGTCTCTCGGTGCCTCCACGGGTCCCTTCTTTGCAGGGACTGTGGATCGGGCTGGAAGAAGTCTGGAAAACTGGGTCTTGTCAGGCTCTGCACTCGGACTCCGGCAGGAGGCGGCGGCAAAGCAGACGTCGAGGTGCTGGGTGATGCCTGTGTTCACAGGGTGGCCCCTCCTAGGCCACAAGGGAGATGCTCTTCAGTCTTCTGTCATCAGAATGTCGAAGTCCAGTCGTCTTCTTAGTTTAAAGTTGATTTCAGGATGATCTGCCTTGCATTGGCACTGCTCCCCCTCTTATTCCAATCTGAGGGGTGGATCTCCTGCTAGGTCCCTCCCCTATGGGTGGGACCAGGAAGGGGGGTGGTTACACCCCCTTTCCTTTGTCCAGGTCTCACTGGAGCTGGGGCTGGGCTGCCCCAGAACCGGTTTGACCGGATTATGCAAGGGGAAGCCTTGTGCTCCCCAGGCACTGTCTGGTTTCATTCAAACCTCCCTGCTACAATCCACTATCTCCTATCTGGGGTGGTGTCACACCTCCCTGTGACAGGAAATCCTTTGTCCAGGCCTCCTCTGCTGAGTTTCGGTCAGCAGCAGGAGGTCAGACATGTGTCTGTGGCAGAAGCATCCATTTTGTGGATCTGAGGCTCTTTTAAAAATCAACCGCGTTTTAGCAAAAGTAACATGTCGTCCCCTCAGGAGGGGTGGAATGCTACCCCCGTCGCCAGGACTGGCAAGGGGGTAGTATTTCAAATCGTATGACACCTTACACGACATGTTTTGATAAAGCCAAACCAAAGTTGACATATAACCGCGAGGATTATAATGCACTTAATAGTATATGGTTTGGCATTATCCCGGAACAGCTAAGGGAATTGGTCCCGACAGCTGCAGACAGGCTCAGCTCATGCTAGAGCACCATCTCACATTAAACCACGCACTCTGCCTTCAGGATTGTTAAGGCCTGCCATAGGAGTGGCTCACAGGTTTATATGTGTCCAGATTGGTTTAGATATAGGCATACTATATCTAAGCAAGGGGTGATTACACCACCTTGCCCCAGCTGAGTGATCAGCCAGTTGTGTCAATTTTAGATAGCCAGCCAGGGGTGGCAAAAGATATGCTGCAGCCCCTGGTAGGCCTTGGATGCACCTATGCCCTGGGCACCTATAGTGCGCTGTACAGGGGCTGATAAGGTGACCCAAGCCAATCTAGTTATGCACCTAGGGTACATGGAATCCATTTTACAGAGAGAGCAGATAGCCTGGGGCCCTGATTAGCAGGGAACCAGGCCAACTAAGTCGAAAACCAGCTAAACACAAGGCAAAAAATCTGGGGTAACCATAGTCAGGTAGCCACCTTCCTACACAACTCCCCCCCAAACGAAAGGAGATAAGGCTATCCTTGTCCAGGTAAGCCTTTATTGCCTGAGTGGCCATATAAGGAAGTACCTGTGTAGGAGAGTAGGGTCTGCTATCCTATGGTCACCCCAATTTTTGCTTTTTGCTTCACTGGTTTTCGACTTACTGAGGCTGTGGGCCTGCTAATCAGACCCCCAGCCTGCTGTTCTCTCTCTAAATTTATAATACATGTGCTATAGGTACATACCACAATTGGAAATGGACTCCTTGTCAGCCCCTGTACCATGCACTATAGGTGCCCAGGGCATAGGTGCCACCAAGGCCTACCAGGGGCTGAAGCATAGCTTTTGCCACCCCTGGCTGGTTCTTAAATTGACACAACTGGCTGATCACTCAGCTGGGGCAAGTGGGTGTAATCACCCCTTGCTTAGATATAGTATACCTATATCTAAACCTATATCTGGACACATATATAGCCTGTAAGCCACTCCTATGGAAGGCCTCATCAATCCTGGAGGCAGAGTGCGTGGTTTTATGTGAGATGGTGCTCTGGCATGAGCTGAGCCTGTCTGCAGCTGTCGGGAACAACTCCCTAAGCTGATCCGGGATAATGCCATACCATATACTCTTAAGCGCCTTATAATCCTCGCGGTTATATAGCAACTTTGGTTTGGCTTTATCAAAACATGTCGTGTAAGGTGTCATACGAATTGGAATACTACCCCCTCGCCAGTTCTGGCGACGGGGGTAGCATTCCACCCTTCTAGAGGGAGAAGACATGTTACTTTACTGAAACGCGGTTGATTTAAAATGAGCCTCAGATCCACAAAATGGATGCCCCTGCCACAGACACGGGTCTGGCCTCCTGCTGCTGACCGAAACCCGGCAGAGGAGGCCTGGACAAAGAGTTTCCTGTCACAGGGCAGTGTCAAACCACCCCAGACAGGAGATAGTGGATTGGAGTAGGGAGGTTTCAAAGAAACCAGACACTGCCTGGGGAGCACAAGGCTGCCCCTTGCAGGATCCGGCCAAACCGGTTCTGGGGCCTCCCAGCCCCTGTCCCAGCGCGGCCAGGATCAAAGGAGAGGGGTGTAACCACCCCCTTCCTGGGTCCCACCCATAGGAGGGGACCTAGCAGGATGTCCAACCCCCGAGATTCGAATAAGAGGGGGAGCAGTCCCAACGGACCTCAGATCATCCTGAAGAAACATAAGAAACGAAATCTGGACCCTTCGACTTTCTACACGACGTGAGAAGACTGAAGAATCTCCCTTGTGGTCAAGGAGTGACCACCCTGTGCAAACAGGCACCATCCAGCCCTCGACCCTTGCTTTGTTGCAGTTCCCGCCGGAACTCGAGCGACAGAGATTGACGAGATCAAGCTTGCCTGCCTTCTACCTGCCCGATCCACAGTCCCTGCAGAGCTGAGACCCGTGGAGGCGACCGGAAGCGTGGGGCACGCCATCTTGAAAAGGCCACGAGACGCTGACCGTGCGGCCCACGAGTGACCCTCGAAGCTGTACACCGGGGTTTGAGAAGCCCCAGCCCCGAGCTCCACTTGCACCAAAGCTCACCCCTCCACACTCGTTGAGTGCTGCGTGGGGCCCTTCTGCTTGTGTGCGCTCGACGCGTTGGCCCGGTCACTTGCCAGCTGGCTTGTGGCCCCTGTGCCGACGAACTTCGAAATACGACTTGCTTTTCTGGTTGCTCCAGATCTGCACCAGCTCCTGTGAAAAGGAGCACCCACTCTGACCCTCCTGGTTCGAGTGATAAGCAATCTCCCGGTTCCGCGTGGATTGCTTTTGCCAAGTGCTGTTTGCTGCAATCTTGAAGCCGACGGTGCTGACGGCGAGAGCCTACGTGGGACAGATCGTGACCTGCTCCTGGACGTCGCAGATGCCCCAGAGCCCACGTGACAGCGGAGAGAAGCCTATCGACAACCGCCTGATTGCGCCCGACATTGCCTGGTTCCGTCCTGGTTCCACCCTGGTCACTGCTGAGTGACCCAGACTCTGTCCCCTCTGCTTTCAGGTACTTTTCTACTTCGATCCACCCTTGGATCGCACCGGACACTTCTGCTTCACAGCGCCTGCAGCTGCAACAGCTCCAAGCACCAAGAACCTGCGTGACAGAACCCGACGCCACTTCGACCCTGTGCACCCACGGCCTGTGGGTGAGGTAACTTTGCAACGCCGGTGTCTTTACACTGGTACACACCTCTAGGGTCTGTGTCTAAAGTTTTGTGTTCCTAGGTTCAGCAGAAGTATCTTTTTATTCACTTTAATTGACTTTTACGCACCATTGACAGTGCATTGGTGCGCGCTGCACTTTCCGTGCTGCACCCGTCTCCTGTGGGCTACTCCCGACTTCTTCATTGCTTGTCCTGACTGCTCCCAGCGAATCTCTAGGCCCTAGGCCTAACCATTGTTCGATAAGTGTTACTTATACCACTTTTTTAATATATGGTCTGAGTGGCCACCCGCCCTCATCCATAAACGTGCAACTTTATATGTGTAACAGTGCTTTTGATTTAACGCGTGTGCCCCTTTCCTCATAAAGAGTACTGGGGAGTAATTTAGAAATAAATACATATATTTTTATAATATATACTTGTGTGGTGTCCTTTCATTTGATTACAGGATTGTATGTGGTAAAACAGCTCGCTTAACACGACCTCTTAAGTTAAGCCTTTAAGGCTGCTTAGTCCATGCTACCACTAGGATAGCTTGTCTACAAGGTTGACTTACAACCTGACATCTTTGGGGTTTGTTTGGACTGATACCAAGTGGTTCCAGAATTGGAAACACTACATATCAGGCCAACTTCTCACATTGGTGTGCAGCGGTGCGGATTTGAGCTTGCTGTTTGTTTTACCATTGCAATCTTTATCAAATTGAAAGATCACATCAAGTACCTCTAGGTACATATAAATCAAAAGCTTAGCATATTAAGTTCTACTGAACTTAGTAGTTGTAGATTAAAGGGATTAGCACACCCTGACTACAACTCACTAGCAAGGTACAGTAGGAAACCACTTAGTGTAGGTAAGTGCACCACTTACACCTCACTAGCAGTCATGTCTGATACAGGTAGAGCTTCAGGCTCTGCTCCTGTAATAGTTGATCCTATAGGGACAACATCCAGATATGACAACCTTAGCCACAAAGACCTGAGTGCCTTGTGCACAGCCAGGGGGCTAAAAAAGGGCAGAGGCCCTACCATTCCTTCCCTAGTAGCTCTCCTAGAAAAGGATGATCTAGATAAGGTGAGTCAGGCTCCCTTAGATTCAGGTGAAGGGATAAACTCCCCTGAGAATGAGAATCTTCCAGAAGAAGAGGAGGAGGAAGAGGAAGAGGAAGGCTCTGATGTAGAAGAGCCTGAAGATCAGGATCAGGTGGGAAACCAGGTACAGGTTGCCAGGCTTAACCAGGCCAACTTGGACCTACATGGGAATGGAGAGGGCCAGCACCACTCCAGATCTCATAACCAAATTCTCCCAGGTAATAGAAGGGAGAGATCTCTGTCAAGGGACTCTCACCTTTCTAGTGCCTCAAGAGAATCTCAAAGAGGAATGACTTCCTCCCAGAGAAAAGAGCATAGGGCCAGGATGAGGGCTGTCCAACTCCAAATAGAAAGGGAAGAGGTAGCCTTGGCTCAAGCTAAACTTGCTTTAGCAAGAGAGAGAACATTGTGTGGCTTAGATGCCACTGGTGGCAGCAAAGTTCCTAAAGAAAAAGACAGGGCCTATGACAATAGAAACCTGACAAAAATTGTGCCCCCCTACAAGGAAGGGGATGATATCCACAAATGGATGACTGCTCTTGAGAGGGCCTGCATGGTACAGCAGGTCCCTGAGGACCAGTGGGCAGCAATTTTATGGTACTCCTTTTCTGAGAAAGGGAGGGACAGGCTCCTCACTGTTAGACCTGAGGATGCCAAAAACTACTCTGTTCTGAAGAGTGCTCTTATTGAAGGGTTTGGCCTAACCACTGAGCAATACAGGTTGTTGTTCAGAGACACCCAAAAAGCACAGACTCAGGACTGGACTGATTTTGTAGATTGTGCCACTAAGGCTCTGGAGGGTTGGCTGCAGGGAAGTAAAGTTTCAGACTATACAGGATTGTACAATCTTATGATGAGAGAACAGATCCTTAATAACTGTCAGAACCAGCTGTTGCATCAATACCTTGTTGACTCTGATTTGACCTCTCCCCAAGAATTGGGAAAGAAGGCAGACAAATGGGTCAGAACAAGGATTAAGCAGAAAAACCAGAACCAAGGTGACCAGAAGATGCCCAAAAAGGTTCAGTGGACAGTTAGCTGTCAAAAGGCATTTGATGACCTGAAGAAGGCCATGTGCTCTGCACCTATCCTGAAGAGTCCTGACTACTCCAAACAGTTCATTGTACAGACAGATGCTTCTGAGTTGGGGGTGGGAGCTGTGCTTTCACAACTTAATCAAGATGGTCAAGACCAGCCCATTGCTTTTATTAGCAGAAGGCTGACCCCCAGGGAGAAACGTTGGTCAGCTATTGAGAGGGAGGCCTTTGCTGTGGTTTGGGCCCTGAAGAAGTTGAGGCCATACTTGTTTGGTACTCACTTCCTAATTCAGACAGACCATAAGCCCCTCTTGTGGCTAAATCAGATGAAGGGTGAAAATCCCAAACTGCTCAGGTGGTCCATTTCCCTACAGGGGATGGACTTTACAGTGGAGCACCGCCCAGGGACTGACCATGGTAATGCAGATGGTCTCTCCCGGTACTTCCACTTAGAACATGAAGACTTATCTGGTCAAGGTTAAGTTTAATGTCCCTGCGTTTGGGGGGGGGGGTTATGTAGGAGAGTAGGGTCTGCTATCCTATGGTCACCCCAATTTTTGCTTTTTGCTTCACTGGTTTTCGACTTACTGAGGCTGTGGGCCTGCTAATCAGACCCCCAGCCTGCTGTTCTCTCTCTAAATTTATAATACATGTGCTATAGGTACATACCACAATTGGAAATGGACTCCTTGTCAGCCCCTGTACCATGCACTATAGGTGCCCAGGGCATAGGTGCCACCAAGGCCTACCAGGGGCTGAAGCATAGCTTTTGCCACCCCTGGCTGGTTCTTAAATTGACACAACTGGCTGATCACTCAGCTGGGGCAAGTGGGTGTAATCACCCCTTGCTTAGATATAGTATACCTATATCTAAACCTATATCTGGACACATATATAGCCTGTAAGCCACTCCTATGGAAGGCCTCATCAATCCTGGAGGCAGAGTGCGTGGTTTTATGTGAGATGGTGCTCTGGCATGAGCTGAGCCTGTCTGCAGCTGTCGGGAACAACTCCCTAAGCTGATCCGGGATAATGCCATACCATATACTCTTAAGCGCCTTATAATCCTCGCGGTTATATAGCAACTTTGGTTTGGCTTTATCAAAACATGTCGTGTAAGGTGTCATACGAATTGGAATACTACCCCCTCGCCAGTTCTGGCGACGGGGGTAGCATTCCACCCTTCTAGAGGGAGAAGACATGTTACTTTACTGAAACGCGGTTGATTTAAAATGAGCCTCAGATCCACAAAATGGATGCCCCTGCCACAGACACGGGTCTGGCCTCCTGCTGCTGACCGAAACCCGGCAGAGGAGGCCTGGACAAAGAGTTTCCTGTCACAGGGCGGTGTCAAACCACCCCAGACAGGAGATAGTGGATTGGAGTAGGGAGGTTTCAAAGAAACCAGACACTGCCTGGGGAGCACAAGGCTGCCCCTTGCAGGATCCGGCCAAACCGGTTCTGGGGCCTCCCAGCCCCTGTCCCAGCGCGGCCAGGATCAAAGGAGAGGGGTGTAACCACCCCCTTCCTGGGTCCCACCCATAGGAGGGGACCTAGCAGGATGTCCAACCCCCGAGATTCGAATAAGAGGGGGAGCAGTCCCAACGGACCTCAGATCATCCTGAAGAAACATAAGAAACGAAATCTGGACCCTTCGACTTTCTACACGACGTGAGAAGACTGAAGAATCTCCCTTGTGGTCAAGGAGTGACCACCCTGTGCAAACAGGCACCATCCAGCCCTCGACCCTTGCTTTGTTGCAGTTCCCGCCGGAACTCGAGCGACAGAGATCGATGAGATCAAGCTTGCCTGCCTTCTACCTGCCCGATCCACAGTCCCTGCAGAGCTGAGACCCGTGGAGGAGACCGGAAGCGTGGGGCACGCCATCTTGAAAAGGCCACGAGACACTGACCGTGCGGCCCACGAGTGACCCTCGAAGCTGTACACCGGGGTTTGAGAAGCCCCAGCCCCGAGCTCCACTTGCACCAAAGCTCACCCCTCCACACTCGACGAGTGCTGCGTGGGGCCCTTCTGCTTGTGTGCGCTTGACGCGTTGGCCCGGTCACTTGCCAGCTGGCTTGTGGCCCCTGTGCTGACGAACTTCGAAATACGACTTGCTTTTCTGGTTGCTCCAGATCTGCACCAGCTCCTGTGAAAAGGAGCACCCACTCTGACCCTCCTGGTTCGAGTGATAAGCAATCTCCCGGTTCCGCGTGGATTGCTTTTGCCAAGTGCTGTTTGCTGCAATCTTGAAGCCGACGGTGCTGACGGCGAGAGCCTACGTGGGACAGATCGTGACCTGCTCCTGGACGTCGCAGATGCCCCAGAGCCCACGTGACAGCGGAGAGAAGCCTATCGACAACCGCCTGATTGCGCCCGACATTGCCTGGTTCCGTCCTGGTTCCACCCTGGTCACTGCTGAGTGACCCAGACTCTGTCCCCTCTGCTTTCAGGTACTTTTCTACTTCGATCCACCCTTGGATCGCACCGGACACTTCTGCTTCACAGGGCCTGCAGCTGCAACAGCTCCAAGCACCAAGAACCTGCGTGACAGAACCCGACGCCACTTCGACCCTGTGCACCCACGGCCTGTGGGTGAGGTAACTTTGCAACGCCGGTGTCTTTACACTGGTACACACCTCTAGGGTCTGTGTCTAAAGTTTTGTGTTCCTAGGTTCAGCGGAAGTATCTTTTTATTCACTTTAATTGACTTTTACGCACCATTGACAGTGCATTGGTGCGCGCTGCACTTTCCGTGCTGCACCCGTCTCCTGTGGGCTACTCCCGACTTCTTCATTGCTTGTCCTGACTGCTCCCAGCGAATCTCTAGGCCCTAGGCCTAACCATTGTTCGATAAGTGTTACTTATACCACTTTTTTAATATATGGTCTGAGTGGCCACCCGCCCTCATCCATAAACGTGCAACTTTATATGTGTAACAGTGCTTTTGATTTAACGCGTGTGCCCCTTTCCTCATAAAGAGTACTGGGGAGTAATTTAGAAATAAATACATATATTTTTATAATATATACTTGTGTGGTGTCCTTTCATTTGATTACAGGATTGTATGTGGTAAAACAGCTCGCTTAACACGACCTCTTAAGTTAAGCCTTTAAGGCTGCTTAGTCCATGCTACCACTAGGATAGCTTGTCTACAAGGTTGACTTACAACCTGACATCTTTGGGGTTTGTTTGGACTGATACCAAGTGGTTCCAGAATTGGAAACACTACATATCAGGCCAACTTCTCACAACCTGCACTAGCATGGGTACCCCCTGTCTCATGGTCCACTAAGCAGTCCCTCACCCTTGGGGTATCAGAGGGTCTCCACCATAGGGAATCACTACCTTGGGTGTGTCTTTGCAAGTTAGAAGGCTGGTTTGGATATGGAGTTTTGAAGTGAGGCTCCACTAATTTAGGACTCAGCTTCCTCCAATTATCTTCCACCATGTGTGCCCTTCTCTCTTCAACTGAGTTGCACTGTGCTCTCAGGGTCAACCTCTGGCTACCTAAAGCTGGAGGCTGGGTCCCTCTGTTTGGCTTGCTGGAGGGACAGTTCAGGTTTGGGCCCTTTGGGTCCCAGGTTTGGCTGTGCCCAACAGAACCCATCTGTGGGAGGTCCCTAACTACTTTTAAGGGGGCTCACTCAGGAGTTTTTAAAGTTTTCACCTCACTAGGGCTACTAGTTTTGGTGCCCCTAATCTGTTGATGGGGGTGCTTTATTTGACAGGGGGCCCTCTGGGTCTCACTGTCCTTCTTGTACTCTGCAGCCCTGGGCTGACTAAGGCAAGGTAGAGAGGGGCAGGTTACCTGCTCCAGACTGGATCCCACCTGAGAAGGGTCCACTGCCATCAGAGGCTCTGTCAGGCCAGGCCTAACAACCGCTGGGACAGTTCCTTCATCAGGGGTAAGATCAGTTCCCTGAGGAGGCTGATCCTGTCCTACTGTCTGGTGAGGGGGAGATTTCTCTTCCTCCTCCATGCTCTCAGTTTGGGTGGAGTGATCCATCATTTCAGGCTTCACAACACACATATCTGTTTGAGTTTGGGCTGTGGCCATCACAGCTCCACCAACCTTTTCAGGAGGAGACTCAGTTTGGGTTTCTGCTGTTATCATAACAGCTTTGCTATTCTGTTTTGGAAGAGCTTCTGGTAAAGATGGGGCAGAGAGTTGCTCAGCCCTACCAACCTTTTCAGGAAGGACATCTTGAATTGGGGCTATAGCCAGTACAGCCCCACTAACCTTTCCATTGGAGTTTACCATTCTAGAATGGATTTCCTGTTCAACCTCAGCCCAGGCTGAGATTTCCAAATCATTACCCAGTAGACAGTCTACAGGCAAGTTTGGTGACACTGCCACTCTCTTTGGGCCAATGACACCTCCCCAGCTGAGACTTACTACTGCCATGGGATGATTTGTTTGGATGCCATCAATGTTTGTTACCTGGTATGTGGCACCTGGTAAAAGTTGCTTAGAGGGGACTATACAGTCAGCCACCATGGTGATGCTAGCCCCTGTGTCTCTAAAAGCTTTAACTTTCAAACCATTGATGATGGGTTATTGTCTATATTTGCTCAAGGTATTTGGGCAAACAGAGAAGTTGGCAAACCCCATGCCAGTCTCATAGACAAGATCATTTGGGGATGGGGACCTGGATAGGCCAGGGTCCTCCTGGGCTCCAAAAGTAAACCCACCCAGATTCCTGGGTGTGCTCCCACTTCCTGGGGTATTACTGCTGACAGTAACAGGAGGTGTTGGAGCTGGCTTTGGAGGTATGTTTTCTTTATTGCCATTCTTGGGACAACAGCTGTCTGTTTTGTAATGCCCAACCTGTTTACAGGCATGACAATAAGGCTTTTTCTCTGTGGATGAAGTGTCTTGGGACCCACCCCCATTCTTGGAGTTTTGGGGCCCTGGGGAAGTCTTTTCTTTACTTTTATCCCCACCCTTATCTTGAGGCTTGGTAGACTCCTTCTTCTGGTTATTGTCCTGATTCTTAGGCCTAATCCTGGTTCTGACCCATTTATCTGCCCTCTTTCCCAATTCTTGGGGAGAGGTCAAATCTGAGTCCACTAGGTGCTGGTGTAAGAGCTGGTTCTGACAATTACTTAGGATCTGCTCCCTCATAATCAAATTATACAATCCTGTGAAGTCATGTACTTTGCTGCCATTTAGCCAACCCTCCAGAGCCTTAGTTGCACAATCAACAAAATCAGTCCAGTCCTGAGTCTGTGTCTTCTGGGTGTCTCTGAACTTTAACCTGTACTGTTCAGTGGTTAAGCCAAACCCATCTATTAGAACACTCTTCAGGACTTTGTAATTGCTGGCATCCTCATGTCTGACAGTGAGGAGCCTATCTCTCCCTTTCTCTGAAAAGGAGTACCATAAGATTGCTGCCCACTGTTCCTCAGGAACCTGCTGTACCATGCAGGCTCTCTCCAGAGCAGTCATCCATTTGTGGATGTCATCCCCTTCCTGGTAGGGGGGCACAATCTTTGTCAGGTTTCTACTATCATAGGACCTGTCTTTAGGAATTTTGCTGCCACCAGTGGCATCTAAGCCACTCAATTTCTGCTCCCTTGCCAAGGTAAGTTTAGCTTGAGCCAAGGTAAGCTTAGCTTGAGCCAAGGCTACCTCCTCCCTCTCTATCTGGAGTTGGACAGCCCTCATTCTGGCCCTATGCTCTTTCCTCTGGGAGGGAGTCATCCCTCTCTGAGATTCTCTTGAGGCACTAGAAAGATGAGAGTCCCCTGATGGAGATCTCACCCTCCTGTTACCTGGGAGAATTTGGTTATGAGATCTGGAGTGGTGCTGGCCCTCTCCATTCTCATGTAGGTCTAGGTTGGCCTAGTTAAGCCTGGCAACCTGTACCTGGTTTCCCCTCTGATCCTGATCTTCAGGCTCTTCTAAATCTGAGCCTTCCTCTTCCTCTTCCTCTTCCTCCTCCTCTTCTTCATCTTCTGGAAGATTCTCATTCTCAGGGGAGTGTATCCCTTCACCTGATTCTAAGGGAGCCTGACTCACCTTATCTAAGTCATCCTTTTCTAGGATAGCTATTAGGGAAGGAATGGTAGGGCCTCTGCCCTTTTTTAGCCCCCTGGCTGTGCACAAGGCACTCAGGTCTTTGTGGCTAAGGTTGTCATATCTGGATGTTGTCCCTATAGGATCAACTATTACAGGAGCAGAGCCTGAGGCTCTACCTGTATCAGACATGACTGCTAGTGAGGTGTAAGTGATGCACTTACCTACACTAAGTGTTTTCCTACTGTACCTTGCTAGTGAGTTGTAGTCAGGGTGTGCTAATCCCTTTAATCTACAACTACTAAGTTCAGTAGACCTTAATATGCTAAGCTTTTGATTTATATGTACCTAAGGTACTTGATGTGATCTTTCAATTTGATGTAAAGATTGCAATGGTAAAACAACAGCAAGCTCAAATCCGCACCGCTGCACACCAATGTGAGAAGTTGGCCTGATATGTAGTGTTTCCAATTCTGGAACCACTGGGTATCAGTCCAAACAAACCCCAAAGATGTCTGGTTGTAAGTCAACCTTGTTAGACAAGCTATCCTAGTGGTAGCATGGACTAAGCAGCCTTAAAGGCTTAACTTAAGAGGTCGTGTTAAGCGAGCTGTTTTACCACATACAATCCTGTAATCAAATGAAAGGACACCACACAAGTATATATTATAAAAATATATGTATTTATTTCTAAATTACTCCCCAGTACTCTTTATGAGGAAAGGGGCACAAGCGTTAAATCAAAAGCACAGTAAAACATATAAAGTTGCACAATTATGGATGAGGGCGGGTGGCCACTCTGACCATATACTAAAAAAGTGGTATAAGGAACACTTATCGAACAGTGGTTAGGCCTAGGGCCTAGAGATTCGCTGGGAGCAGTCAGGACTAGCAATGCTGAAGTCGGGAGTAGCCCACAGGAGACAAGTGCAGCACGGAAAGTGCGGCGCGCACCAATGCTATGTCAATGGTGCGTAAAAGTTAGATAAAGTGAATTAAAAGATACTTCCGCTGAACCTAGAGGAACAAAACTTTAGACACAGACCCTAGAGGTGTGTACCAGTGTATGTACACCGGCGTTGCAATGTTACCTCACCCACAGGCCGTGGGTGCACAGGGTCGAAGTGGCGTCGGGTTCTGACACGCAGGCTCTTGGCGCTTGAAGCTGAAGATGCTGCAGGCGATGTGAAGGAGAAGTGTCCGGTGGATCCAAGGGTGGATCTGAAGTGGTGAAGACCTGAAAGCAGAGGGGACAATGTTCAAATTCACTGACCAGTGACCACCGTGGAACCAGATTGGAACCAGGCAAAGTCGGGTGCAAACAGGTGATCAGGGTTGCTTCTCTCTGCAGCCACGTGGACACAAAGAGGTCAAGGACGTCCAGGAGTCGATCACGAACTGTTCCTCAAAGGCTCTAGCTGATGGCGGTGTCGGCAACTCGATTGAAGCAAACAAGCCTTGGCTAATGCAAGCCACGGGGAAAGTGAAAAAGGCTTATTACTCGGACCAGCAAGGTCAGAGCGGCTACTCCTTTCTACAGGAGCGAGGGCAGGTCTGGAGCAACTAGACCCACAGTGTAAATTGTAGGTTTCTTTGCCAGGATGGCCGCTGACAACGTGACAAGCGGCCAGGATGGCGAGTCGAGTGGCAAAAAGCAAAAGGGCCCCACGCAGATCGTGGAGATGCTGGAGGGCTGGTCTTTAGTGCAAATGTTGCTCGGTTGTGGGGCTTCTCAAACCCCAAAGCACAGAGTCGAGGGTGCCTCGGGTGCTGCGCAGTCAGCGTCTTGGGGGTCTTTCAAGATGGCCGCTCCCACGTCTCTCGGTGCCTCCACGGGTCCCTTCTTTGCAGGGACTGTGGATCGGGCTGGGAGAAGTCTGGGAAACTGGGTCTTGTCAGGCTCTGCACTCGGACCCTGGCAGGAGGCGGCGGCAAAGCAGACGTCGAGGTGCTGGGTGATGCCTGTGTTCACAGGGTGGCCCCTCCTAGGCCACAAGGGAGATGCTCTTAAGTCTTCTGTCATCAGAATGTCGAAGTACAGTCTTCTTCTTAGTTTAAAGTTGATTTCAGGATGATCTGCCTTGCATTGGCACTGCTCCCCCTCTTATTCCAATCTGAGGGTTGGATCTCCTGCTAGGTCCCTCCCCTATGGGTGGGACCAGGAAGGGGGGTGGTTACACCCCCTTTCCTTTGTCCAGGTCTCACTGGAGCTGGGGCTGGGCTGCCCCAGAACCGGTTTGACCGGATTATGCAAGGGGAAGCCTTGTGCTCCCCAGGCACTGTCTGGTTTCATTCAAACCTCCCTGCTACAATCCACTATCTCCTGTCTGGGGTGGTGTCACACCTCCCTGTGACAGGAAATCCTTTGTCCAGGCCTCCTCTGCTGAGTTTCGGTCAGCAGCAGGAGGTCAGACATGTGTCTGTGGCAGAAGCATCCATTTTGTGGATCTGAGGCTCTTTTAAAAACCAACCGCGTTTTAGCAAAAGTAACATGTCGTCCCCTCTAGAGGGGTGGAATGCTACCCCCGTCGCCAGGACTGGCAAGGGGGTAGTATTCCAAATCGTATGACACCTTACACGACATGTTTTGATAAAGCCAAACCAAAGTTGACATATAACCGCGAGGATTATAATGCACTTAATAGTATATGGTTTGGCATTATCCCGGAACAGCTAAGGGAATTGGTCCCGACAACTGCAGACAGGCTCAGCTCATGCTAGAGCACCATCTCACATTAAACCACGCACTCTGCCTTCAGGATTGTTAAGGCCTGCCATAGGAGTGGCTCACAGGTTTATATGTGTCCAGATTGGTTTAGATATAGGCATACTGTATCCAAGCAAGGGGTGATTACACCACCTTGCCCCAGCTGAGTGATCAGCCAGTTGTGTCAATTTTAGATAGCCAGCCAGGGGTGGCAAAAGATATGCTGCAGCCCCTGGTAGGCCTTGGATGCACCTATGCCCTGGGCACCTATAGTGCACTGTACAGGGGCTGATAAGGTGACCCAAGCCAATCTAGTTATGCACCTAGGGTACATGGAATCCATTTTACAGAGAGAGCAGATAGCCTGGGGCCCTGATTAGCAGGGAACCAGGCCAACTAAGTCGAAAACCAGCTAAACACAAGGCAAAAAATCTGGGGTAACCATAGTCAGGTAGCCACCTTCCTACACCTTTAATCTACAACTACTAAGTTCAGTAGAACTTAATATGCTAAGCTTTTGATTTATATGTACCTAGAGGTACTTGATGTGATCTTTCAATTTGATAAAGATTGCAATGGTAAAACAAACAGCAAGCTCAAATCCGCAACGCTGCACACCAATGTGAGAAGTTGGCCTGATATGTAGTGTTTCCAATTCTGGAACCACTGGGTATCAGTCCAAACAAACCCCAAAGATGTCAGGTTGTAAGTCAACCTTGTTAGACAAGCTATCCTAGTGGTAGCATGGACTAAGCAGCCTTAAAGGCTTAACTTAAGAGGTCGTGTTAAGCGAGCTGTTTTACCACATACAATCCTGTAATCAAATGAAAGGACACCACACAAGTATATATTATAAAAATATATGTATTTATTTCTAAATTACTCCCCAGTACTCTTTATGAGGAAAGGGGCACAAGCGTTAAACCAAAAGCACTGTTAAACATATAAAGTTGCACAATTATGGATGAGGGCGGGTGGCCACTCAGACCATATACTAAAAAAGTGGTATAAGTAACACTTATCGAACAATGGTTAGGCCTAGGGCCTAGAAATTCGCTGGGAGCAGTCAGGACTAGCAATGATGAAGTCGGGAGTAGCCCACAGGAGACGGGTGCAGCACGGAAAGTGCGGCGCGCACCAATGCACTGTCAATGGTGCGTAAAAATCAGTTAAAGTGAATTAAAAGATACTTCCGCTGAACCTAGAAACACAAAACTTTAGACACAGACCCTAGAGGTGTGTACCAGTGTGGGAACACCGGCGTTGCAATGTTACCTCACCCACAGGCCGTGGGTGCACAGGGTCGAAGTGGCGTCGGGTTCTGACACGCAGGTTCTTGGTGCTTGAAGCTGTTGCAGCTGCAGGCGCTGTGAAGCAGAAGTGTCCGGCGCGATCCAAGGGTGGATCGAAGTAGAAAAGTACCTGAAAGCAGAGGGGACAGAGTCTGGGTCACTCAGCATTGACCAGGGTGGAACCAGGACGGAACCAGGCAATGTCGGGCGCAATCAGGCGGTTGTCGATAGGCTTCTCTCCGCTGTCACGTGGGCTCTGGGGCATCTGCGACGTCCAGGAGCAGGTCACCATCTGTCCCACGTAGGCTCTCGCCGTCAGCACCGTCGGCTTCAAGATTGCAGCAAAAAGCACTTGGCAAAAGCAATCCACGCGGAACCGGGAGATTGCTTATCACTCGAACCAGGAGGGTCAGAGTGGGGGTTCCTTTTCACAGGAGCTGGTGCAGATCTGGAGCAACCAGAAAAGCGAGTCGTATTTCAAGTTTCGTCGGCACAGGGGCCACAAGCCAGCTGGCAAGTGACCGGGCCAACGCGTCGAGCCCACACAAGCAGAAGGGCCCCACGCAGCACTCGTCGAGTGTGGAGGGGTGAGCTTTGGTGCAAGTGGAGCTCGGGGCTAGGGCTTCTCAAACCCCGGTGCACAGCTTCGAGGGTCACTCGTGGGCTGCACGGTCAGCGTCTCGTGGCCTTTTCAAGATGGCGTGCCCCACGCTTCCGGTCGCCTCCACCGGTCTCAGCTCTGCAGGGACTGTGGATCGGGCAGGTAGAAGGCAGGCAAGCTTGATCTCGTCGATCTCTGTTGCTCGAGTTCCGGCGGGAACTGCAACAAAGCAAGGGTCGAGGGCTAGATGGTGCCTGTTTGCACAGGGTGGTCACTCCTTGACCACAAGGGAGATTCTTCAGTCTTCTCATGTCGTGTAGAAAGTCAAAGGGTCCAGAATTCGTTTCTTATGTTTCTTCAGGATGATCTGAGTTGCATTGGCACTGCTCCCCCTCTTATTCGAATCTGGGGGGTTGGACATCCTGCTAGGTACCCTCCTATGGGTGGGACCCAGGAAGGGGGTGGTTACACCCCTCTCCTTTGATCCTAGCCGCGCTGGGATAGGGGCTGGGAGGCCCCAGAACCGGTTTGGCCGGATTATGCAAGGGGCAGCCTTGTGCTCCCCAGGCAGTGTCTGGTTTCTTTGAAACCTCCCTACTCCAATCCACTATCTCCTGTCTGGGGTGGTTTGACACCGCCCTGTGACAGGAAACTCTTTGTCCAGGCCTCCTCTGCCGGGTTTCGGTCAGCAGCAGGAGGCCAGACCCGTGTCTGTGGCAGGGGCATCCATTTTGTGGATCTGAGGCTCATTTTAAATCAACCGCGTTTCAGTAAAGTAACATGTCTTCTCCCTCTAGAAGGGTGGAATGCTACCCCCGTCGCCAGAACTGGCGAGGGGGTAGTATTCCAATTCGTATGACACCTTACACGACATGTTTGATAAAGCCAAACCAAAGTTGCTATATAACCGCGAGGATTATAAGGCGCTTAAGAGTATATGGTATGGCATTATCCCGGATCAGCTTAGGGAGTTGTTCCCGACAGCTGCAGACAGGCTCAGCTCATGCCAGAGCACCATCTCACATAAAACCACGCACTCTGCCTCCAGGATTGATGAGGCCTTCCCTAGGAGTGGCTTACAGGCTATATATGTGTCCAGATATAGGTTTAGATATAGGTATACTATATCTAAGCAAGGGGTGATTACACCCACTTTCCCCAGCTGAGTGATCAGCCAGTTGTGTCAATTTAAGAACCAACCAGGGGTGGCAAAAGCTATGCTTCAGCCCCTGGTAGGCCTTGGTGGCACCTATGCCCTGAGCACCTATAGTGCATGGTACAGGGGCTGACAAGGAGTCCATTTCCAATTGTGGTATGTACCTATAGCACATGTATTATAAATTTAGAGAGAGAACAGCAGGCTGGGGGTCTGATTAGCAGGCCCACAGCCTCAGTAAGTCGAAAACCAGTGAAGAAAAAAGCAAAAATTGGGGTGACCATAGGATAGCAGACCCTACTCTCCTACAACCGGGGTTTGAGAAGCCCCCACCCCGAGCTACACTTGCACTCAAGCTCACCCCTCCACCCTCGACGAGTGCTGCGTGGGGCCCTTCTGCTTGTTTTGGCTCGACGCGTTGGCCCGGTCACTTGCCAGCCGGCTTGTGGCCCCTGTGCCAACGAAACTTGAAATACGACTTGCTTTTCTGGTTGCTCCAGCTCTGCACCAGCTCCTGTGAAAAGGAGCCCCCACTCTGACCCTTCTGGTTCGAGTGATAAGCAATCTCCCGGTTCCGCGTGGATTGCTTTTGCCAAGTGCTGTTTGCTGCAATCTTGAAGCCGACGGTGCTGACGGCGAGAGCCTACGTGGGACAGATCGTGACCTGCTCCTGGACGTCGCAGGTGCCCCAGAGCCCACGTGACAGAGGAGAGAAGCCTATCGACAACCACCTGATTGCGCCCGACATTGCCTGGTTCCGTCCTGGTTCCACCCTGGTCACTGCTGAGTGACCCAGACTCTGTCCCCTCTGCTTTCAGGTACTTTTCTACTTCGATCCACCCTTGGATCGCACCGGACACTTCTGCTTCACATCGCCTGCAGCTGCAACAGCTCCAAGCACCAAGAGCCTGCGTGTCAAGACCCGACGCCACTTCGACCCTGTGCACCCACGGCCTGTGGGTGAGGTAACATTGCAACGCCGGTGTACATACACTGGTACACACCTCTAGGGTCTGTGTCTAAAGTTTTGTTCCTCTAGGTTCAGCGGAAGTATCTTTTAATTCACTTTATCTAACTTTTACGCACCATTGACATTGCATTGGTGCGAGCCGCACTTTCCGTGCTGCACCCGTCTCCTGCGGGCTACTCCCGACTTCAGCATTGCTAGTCCTGACTGCTCCCAGCGAATCTCTAGGCCCTAGGCCTAACCACTGTTCGATAAGTGTTCCTTATACCACTTTTTTAGTATATGGTCTGAGTGGCCACCCGCCCTCATCCATAATTGTGCAACTTTATATGTTTTACTGTGCTTTTGATTTAACGCTTGTGCCCCTTTCCTCATAAAGAGTACTGGGGAGTAATTTAGAAATAAATACATATATTTTTATAATATATACTTGTGTGGTGTCCTTTCATTTGATTACAGGATTGTATGTGGTAAAACAGCTCGCTTAACACGACCTCTTAATGTAGGAGAGTAGGGTCTGCTATCCTATGGTCACCCCAATTTTTGCTTTTTGCGTCACTGGTTTTCGACTTACTGAGGCTGTGGGCCTGCTAATCAGACCCCCAGCCTGCTGTTCTCTCTCTAAATTTACAATACATGTGCTATAGGTACATACCACAATTGGAAATGGACTCCTTGTCAGCCCCTGTACCATGCACTATAGGTGCTCAGGGCATAGGTGCCACCAAGGCCTGCCAGGGGCTGAAGCATAGCTTTTGCCACCCCTGGCTGGTTCTTAAATTGACACAACTGGCTGATCACTCAGCTGGGGCAAGTGGGTGTAATCACCCCTTGCTTAGATATAGTATACCTATATCTAAACCTATATCTGGACACATATATAGCCTGTAAGCCACTCCTATGGAAGGCCTCATCAATCCTGGGGGCAGAGTGCGTGGTTTTATGTGAGATGGTGCTCTGGCATGAGCTGAGCCTGTCTGCAGCTGTCGGGAACAACTCCCTAAGCTGATCCGGGATAATGCCATACCATATACTCTTAAGCGCCTTATAATCCTCGCGGTTATATCGCAACTTTGGTTTGGCTTTATCAAAACATGTCGTGTAAGGTGTCATACGAATTGGAATACTACCCCCTCGCCAGTTCTGGCGACGGGGGTAGCATTCCACCCTTCTAGAGGGAGAAGACATGTTACTTTACTGAAACGCGGTTGATTTAAAATGAGCCTCAGATCCACAAAATGGATGCCCCTGCCACAGACACGGGTCTGGCCTCCTGCTGCTGACCGAAACCCAGCAGAGGAGGCCTGGACAAAGAGTTTCCTGTCACAGGGCGGTGTCAAACCACCCCAGACAGGAGATAGTGGATTGGAGTAGGGCGGTTTCAAAGAAACCAGACACTGCCTGGGGAGCACAAGGCTGCCCCTTGCATAATCCGGCCAAACCGGTTCTGGGGCCTCCCAGCCCCTGTCCCAGCGCGGCCAGGATCAAAGGAGAGGGGTGTAACCACCCCCTTCCTGGGTCCCACCCATAGGAGGGGACCTAGCAGGATGTCCAACCCCCCAGATTCGAATAAGAGGGGGAGCAGTCCCAATGCAACTCAGATCATCCTGAAGAAACATAAGAAACGAATTCTGGACCCTTCGACTTTCTACACGACGTGAGAAGACTGAAGAATCTCCCTTGTGGTCAAGGAGTGACCACCCTGTGCAAACAGGCACCATCCAGCCCTCGACCCTTGGTTTGTTGCAGTTCCCGCCGGAACTCGAGCGACAGAGATCGACGAGATCAAGCTTGCCTGCCTTCTACCTGCCCGATCCACAGTCCCTGCAGAGCTGAGACCCGTGGATGCGACCGGAAGCGTGGGGCACGCCATCTTGAAAAGGCCACGAGACACTGACCGTGCAGCCCACGAGTGACCCTCGAAGCTGTACACCGGGGTTTGAGAAGCCCCAGCCCCGAGCTCCACTTTCACCAAAGCTCACCCCTCCACACTCGACGAGTGCTGCGTGGGGCCCTTCTGCTTGTGTGGGCTCGACGCGTTGGCCCGGTCACTTGCCAGCTGGCTTGTGGCCCCTGTGCCGACGAAACTTGAAATACGACTCGCTTTTCTGGTTGCTCCAGATCTGCACCAGCTCCTGTAAAAAGGAGCCCCCACTCTGACCCTCCTGGTTCGAGTGATAAGCAATCTCCTGGTTCCGCGTGGATTGCTTTTGCCAAGTGCTGTTTGCTGCAATCTTGAAGCCGACGGTGCTGACGGCGAGAGCCTACGTGGGACAGATCGTGACCTGCTCCTGGACGTCGCAGATGCCCCAGAGCCCACGTGACAGCGGAGAGAAGCCTATCGACAACCGCCTGATTGCGCCCGACATTGCCTTGTTCCGTCCTGGTTCCACCCTGGTCACTGCTGAGTGACCCAGACTCTGTCCCCTCTGCTTTCAGGTACTTTTCTACTTCGATCCACCCTTGGATCGCACCGGACACTTCTGCTTCACATCGCCTGCAGCTGCAACAGCTTCAAGCACCAAGAACCTGCGTGTCCGAACCCGACGCCACTTCGACCCTGTGCACCCACGGCCTGTGGGTGAGGTAACATTGCAACGCCGGTGTTCCCACACTGGTACACACCTCTAGGGTCTGTGTCTAAAGTTTTGTGTTCCTAGGTTCAGCGGAAGTATCTTTTAATTCACTTTAACTGACTTTTACGCACCATTGACAGTTCATTGGTGCGCGCCGCACTTTCCGTGCTGCACCCGTCTCCTGTGGGCTACTCCCGACTTCATCATTGCTAGTCCTGACTGCTCCCAGCGAATCTCTAGGCCCTAGGCCTAACCATTGTTCGATAAGTGTTACTTATACCACTTTTTTAGTATATGGTCTGAGTGGCCACCCGCCCTCATCCATAATTGTGCAACTTTATATGTTTAACTGTGCTTTTTGATTTAACGCTTGTGCCCCTTTCCTCATAAAGAGTACTGGGGAGTAATTTAGAAATAAATACATATATTTTTATAATATATACTTGTGTGGTGTCCTTTCATTTGATTACAGGATTGTATGTGGTAAAAGAGCTCGCTTAACACGACCTCTTAAGTTAAGCCTTTAAGGCTGCTTAGTCCATGCTACCACTAGGATAGCTTGTCTAACAAGGTTGACTTACAACCTGACATCTTTGGGGTTTGTTTGGACTGATACCCAGTGGTTCCAGAATTGGAAACACTACATATCAGGCCAACTTCTCACATTGGTGTGCAGCGGTGCGGATTTGAGCTTGCTGTTTGTTTTACCATTGCAATCTTTATCAAATTGAAAGATCACATCAAGTACCTCTAGGTACATATACATCAAAAGCTTAGCATATTAAGTTCTACTGAACTTAGTAGTTGTAGATTAAAGGGATTAGCACACCCTGACTACAACTCACTAGCAAGGTACAGTAGGAAACCACTTAGTGTAGGTAAGTGCATCACTTACACCTCACTAGCAGTCATGTCTGATACAGGTAGAGCCTCAGGCTCTGCTCCTGTAATAGTTGATCCTATAGGGACAACATCCAGATATGACAACCTTAGCCACAAAGACCTGAGTGCCTTTTGCACAGCCAGGGGGCTAAAAAAGGGCAGAGGCCCTACCATTCCTTCCCTAGTAGCTCTCCTAGAAAAGGATGACCTAGATAAGGTGAGCCAGGCTCCCTTAGAATCAGGTGAAGGGATAAACTCCCCTGAGAATGAGGATCTTCCTGACAATGAAGTAGTGGAGGAGGAGGAAGAGGAAGACTCTGATTTAGAAGAGCCTGAAGATCAGGATCAGGGGGGAAACCAGGTACAGGTTGCCAGTCTTAACCAGGCCAACTTGGACCTACATGAGAATGGAGAGGGCCAGCACCACTCCAGATCTCATAACCAAATTCTCCCAGGCAACAGGAGGGTGAGATCTCTATCAGGGGACTCTCATCTTTCTAGTGCCTCAAGAGAATCTCAAAGAGGGATGACTTCCTCCCAGAGAAAAGAGCATAGGGCCAGAATGAGGGCTGTCCAACTCCAGATAGAGAGGGAGGAGGTAGGTCTGGCTCAAGCTAAACTTACCTTGGCTCAAGCTAAACTTACCTTGGCTAGGGAACAGAAATTAAGTGGCTTAGATGCCACTGGTGGCAGAAAAGTTCCTAAAGAAAAAGACAGGGCCTATGACAATAGAAACCTGACAAAAATTGTGCCCCCTACAAGGAAGGGGATGATATCCACAAATGGATGACTGCTCTTGAGAGGGCCTGCATGGTACAGCAGGTCCCTGAGGATCAGTGGGCAGCAATTTTATGGTACTCCTTTTCTGAGAAAGGGAGGGACAGGCTCCTCACTGTTAGACCTGAGGATGCCAAAAACTACTCTGTTCTGAAGAGTGCTCTTATTGAAGGGTTTGGCCTAACCACTGAGCAATACAGGTTGTTGTTCAGAGACACCCAAAAAGCACAGACTCAGGACTGGACTGATTTTGTAGATTGTGCCACTAAGGCTCTGGAGGGTTGGCTGCAGGGAAGTAAAGTTTCAGACTATACAGGATTGTACAATCTTATGATGAGAGAGCAGATCCTTAATAACTGTCAGAACCAGCTGTTGCATCAATACCTTGTTGACTCTGATTTGACCTCTCCCCAAGAATTGGGAAAGAAGGCAGACAAATGGGTCAGAACAAGGATTAAGCAGAAAAACCAGAACCAAGGTGACCAGAAGAAAACAGACCAGAAGGGTGGGAATCAGAAAGATAAAGAAAAGGACCAGAAGTCTTCAGGCCCCCAAACTAGCAATAAGGAGTGTCGTAATTGGCCCGTTCGTATTAGCGATTAGCTGAACCTACACGTTGTCCTCCTTAACTTGGCTATATATGACAAACGCCATTTTGAATGTTACAGCGGCCATCTTAGATCATGAGCGGCCTCGTGGCCGACGTGCCCTTTAGTCCGTTGTCCGTTCCACTGACCACGCTTATCTGCCCAGCAACAGGCTATTTTTAGTACTGGTCAAGCCGCACATGCGCAGTTCCCACTGACCCGTAATCCTTCAGGAATGTGCACCAAACTGACCAGCGGAGTTGTGCCCCCTCCAATGAGCTGGCGGTATTCCAAAACATGACCATATATGTCTCGAAAATGTGTCTTAACTTGTGCCGCCTATCTTTTATTGCCCCAAAACTGTATATAATATGAGGTAGCACCGATGTTCGGTGTGATACCTCTTGCATTACCGAAGGGTGCTGTTTGAGTGTACCACCACCCCATGGGGTTTTAATAAACTTGTTCTTTGCATTTTACAGTTTCCGTGCCAACAGTTCTTGAGTGTGAGTGGGTTATCTCCGGAGCGTGTAGGCCTTGGGAACCCCGAAATACTTCAATTGGCGACTCTGGTGGGACTCATCGGCGACTCGGATGCCCGAAGGAGAGGTCGTGACGAAGGCTTGGAAACCCGCCATGGGCGCGCGCTGCCACGAGTGACCCGAGTCTTGGCTGCCACGGTGTTTTTTCCTTTCCTTCCGATCTGACCTTCCAGGTGGCGCCGGTCTCCGACTGAGTCTTCGAAGTGTCTGCATCATTGAGAAAGTGCCGTTTGGCTGATTTGGCTTACAAGACCATGGCAGTTGGAATCTGGACAGTTGGGAATTTGGTAAGCTTTGTGTTCGGTAAGGTAGTCTTCGGACGCTTACTGAAGTCCTGCGATTTGTGTTCGGTAAGGTAGTCTTCGGACGCTTACTGAAAATCTGCGCTTTGTGATCGGTGAGGTAGTCTTCGGACGCTTGCCGAGTTCTAGGAACTTTGATTTGAGTTAGCTAACATTGTGAATTTGTGATCTTTGAACTTATATGTGTAGTGCACTTCACATAGGCAGGCATGTAGAGATGTTTCTCTAACTTTGTTTTTTTCCTTTGAGCGGCACGATCGTGTGGAGAACTGTAAGTGCCATTTTGTCCGGTGTCACGCTTTCGTGATACTTTTTGAACATGCCTGTTTTCAGCACACTCCGGGGAATGTGTTGTTTTGGAGAAGGTACCTCAATTAGGTTAGCGGAATCACAGCCGGCTCCCCCAGAGGGAACACCAAATAGGGACATGTATATCAAATTCGGCCTTCCACCTATTATGTACAGTAAATTATGGCATAAATACACTAAGGCCGATCCTGAATTGCAATGGCCTCTACACGGGTCGTACGATTTGAGTAAAATCCAATTTGTAGAGCAATGTATATTTCAACGCAGGTCTAGACAAAACATGTTTGATTGCGTGCGAATGTGGGAGAAAGCGGCGCGTGAGCGAATGAAGCGTGAGGTTGCCTTGGCGGACAAAGAGCAGCGCAAGGCTGCTCGGGATAAGGCTTTACAGCTTGAGGAAAAGGAGGCTCAGGAGAAGAAAGAAAGGGAGGAACGGGAACGTAATTTGCAAACGACTGGTCAGTTTCCTATTCGCCGACCACTTTATCCTGTCCTTAATAATGAAATTGATGATTTTTGTTTGTTAGATCGGTCACCGCCTCCGTACGTTTCACCGACGGCTCCGGCTGCGGATTCCGAGGATGATGGACAGGATCGGTCGAGCCAGAAAGGGGTATCGGCTCTCAGGTTTACTGCGGAGAGGTCCGCTCATTTACGCAGTTGGGCTCGTAAAGTGAATAAGCATTGTGTTACTCAGGAGCAGTTGTTAACAGAGAAGAAAGGGTGGTCGGATCTTGAATTAATGTATTTTCTGTCCAGCCTGGCGGATGAAGTTGTAAACGCATATCGTGAACTTTCTGATACGTTAGAGCCTAAAGTTTTGTCGGTGTATCGTGAGAATTTAGCTAAAGGTGATTTTGATCTTACAGATGTTGACGACCTGTTCAAGCAATTGATCAAGCTGCGGGATGAGACAACCCAATTGTGACAGGAACGAAAACGGAGGCAAAAGGAGTCCGAGCCGGGAAATAACGGGGAGGCTAAGGAGTGTTCTCTTCGTGGTTCAGATAAGAATTCTGCGTTGCATGTTATGCCTATGCGTGAAGCCGCGCCTTTGTATGTTCCACCAAAAGGGGAAGGTACGGATGATGATAAATTGTCGAAGGACGCGAAAGGGTACTTTGTGTATAATTGGGTTTACACTCCATGGAATAGAGCAGATGTCATGGCATTGAAAAATTCTTTACCTGATCTCCGAAAAAATCCAGCGGCATTTTATGAGGGGGTGGAGGGGGCTATATCGTCTTGTGTGATGACTCTTGTAGATATAGATTTGTTTTTTGGGTTGATATTACCACCTGATATGTGGCGGCAGATTCGTAAAAATAATGATGAGACAATATTGGGAGGGACATGGAAAGAAATAAATGCTGCAGATTTAGACAGGGAACCAGCATGCAAGCCTTGTCAGCTAATCCTAGAACTCCCGGCAGCTATTTTGCGTAAATTAAAAATGCTTGTTCCCGCCAAAAAGATTGATTGGACTATGTTAACGTCGTGCAAGCAGAAACCCGATGAAACGGTCTCAGATTTCTTTACGCGCTTCGAGGAGGCCTTTCATGATTACAGTGGTCAATCTTTAACAGACGATACGGGTCGGCATTTGTTTGTAGATAAGTATGTAGCTAATCTCCTACCAGAGATTGCTAAGCGATTGAAGTCGAGTGAAAGTTCCTGGGCCACGGCGACCCCTGCGTCCTTGCTAACTATGGCTCAGTACTATGAGCGGCAGGAAGTGGAGGCTAGAGAAAGTGCAGAGAAAAAGACGAAGGAATTGAAAACGAAGGTGATGTTGGCGCAGGTTCGGGGAACACAGGGTAGAGGGAATGATAGAGGTAGACGAGGTGGAGGAAATGCATCGCATGGTCGTACGGACATTGCGGAGGATCAGTGTGCTTATTGTAAGGAGTTTGGGCATTGGGCCGAAGATTGTCCGGTACTTCGTGAACAGCGTAGTCAGCGTGGTCGAGGCAGTGGAAGGTCAAGAGGAGGTTATACTGGAACGAGAGGTGGCGGAGGTGATCGTAGACAGGTTGAGGAGAGGGGCCGTGGCCAGGACGAACGAAATACGTTTGATAGACGGAATCAATATCAGATTTCGGAAGGAGAGAATGTGGAACATCAGGATTATGTGCATGCATAGGATTGCGTAGGATGGGGTAAGGAATCAGTTGAAGTGCCGGTAGATCAGCAAGGTCCATATGTAACAGCGGTATTTTGGATTCTACTGATCAATTTCTAGTCGACACAGGAGCTACTCGAAGTGCTCTGTCGAAAAACTTGGTTCCGAGGGCTCCCCTGTCTGGCGAAATGATTACGTGTGTAGGGTTTGATGGCACACCCTCCCCCAGCCCATTGTCCAAGCCCCTTGCACTATGCATTGACAAATACTTTAGTTTTGGCCAATTTTTGTTATCACCCCATACCCCAGACAATATCCTGGGCATTGATTTGCTTAAATATTTTCGAGCAACAATACGCTGCGCTCCAGAGGGAGTGCGGGTTATTCTGAACGACAATTACCCTGACCCTGATGATTGCCCTGACCCTGATAGATTTTATGCCATTTTAGACATCCCCGCTTTGGCTTCCCTGCCGCACACGTTGTGGGCGACCTCAGATACGGATGTGGGAGAGATGCGCATTCCACCAATACGCATTACTGTTAAGGAGGGGGCCCCTCTGCCACGAGTGCCACAGTATAAGATTTCGAAAGAAGGTGAAATTGCACTGACACATATTGTTCAGGACCTGATTTCTGCAGGGGTGGTGGAGGAGGTCCCTTATAATGTCTGTAATAGCCCTATTCTACCGATTCTTAAGAGAGACTCAGATGGCAAAATCTACCGATTTATTATTGATTTGCGTGAGATAAATAAAATTGTCATTCCCCAATACCCGGTGGTGTCTGATATCACGACTTTGCTCACTTTGGTTCCACCGACGGCCACCACCTTTAGCGTTATTGACTTAAAGAATGCGTTCTTTTCCATCCCTGTGCACCCAGATAGCAGATATCTGTTTGGTTTTACGCTCAATAATAAATCGTATAGATTTTGTCGTGTTCCCCAAGGATATACCGAAAGCCCTAGCATCTACAGCCAGGCTTTGAAACGACAACTAGATTCCTTTAAATTGCAGTCTGGCGTTGCGCTCATCCAGTATGTGGATGACCTTTTGCTTGCCGCCGACTCCTATGCACAATGTAAACAGAGTACGCTTGCACTGCTTTCCTTTTTGGCACAAAACAATCACAAGGTTTCCAAGAAAAAGCTTCAATACTGTAGACCCCAGGTGACCTACCTCGGTCATCTGTTGTCTAAGGAGGGGCGGTGTAGGAAGGTGGCTACCTGACTATGGTTACCCCAGATTTTTTGCCCTGTGTTTAGCTGGTTTTCGACTTAGTTGGCCTGGTTCCCTGCTAATCAGGGCCCCAGGCTATCTGCTCTCTCTGTAAAATGGATTCCATGTACCCTAGGTGCATAACTAGATTGGCTTGGGTCACCTTATCAGCCCCTGTACAGAGCACTATAGGTGCCCAGGGCATAGGTGCATCCAAGGCCTACCAGGGGCTGCAGCATATCTTTTGCCACCCCTGGCTGGCTATCTAAATTGACACAACTGGCTGATCACTCAGCTGGGGCAAGTGGGTGTAATCACCCCTTGCTTAGATATAGTATACCTATATCTAAACCTATATCTGGACACATATATAGCCTGTAAGCCACTCCTATGGAAGGCCTCATCAATCCTGGAGGCAGAGTGCGTGGTTTTATGTGAGATGTTGCTCTGGCATGAGCTGAGCCTGTCTGTAGCTGTCGGGAACAACTCCCTAAGCTGATCCGGGATAATGCCAAACCATATACTATTAAGTGCATTATAATCCTCGCGGTTATATGTTAACTTTGGTTTGGCTTTATCAAAACATGTCGTGTAAGGTGTCATACGAATTGGAATACTACCCCCTCGCCAGTCCTGGCGACGGGGGTAGCATTCCACCTCTCTAGAGGGGACGACATGTTACTTTTGCTAAAATGCGGTTGATTTTTAAAAGAGCCTCAGATCCACAAAATGGATGCTTCTGCCACAGACACATGTCTGACCTCCTGCTGCTGACCGAAACTCAGCAGAGGAGGCCTGGACAAAGGATTTCCTGTCACAGGGAGGTGTGACACCACCCCAGACAGGAGATAGTGGATTGTAGCAGGGAGGTTTGAATGAAACCAGACAGTGCCTGGGGAGCACAAGGCTTCCCCTTGCATAATCCTGTCAAACCGGTTCTGGGGCAGCCCAGCCCCAGCTCCAGTGAGACCTGGACAAAGGAAAGGGGGTGTAACCACCCCCCTTCCTGGTCCCACCCATAGGGGAGGGACCTAGCAGGAGATCCACCCCTCAGATTGGAATAAGAGGGGGAGCAGTGCCAATGCAACTCAGATCATCCTGAAGAAACATAAGAAACGAAATCTGGACCCTTCGACTTTCTACACGACGTGAGAAGACTGAAGAATCTCCCTTGTGGTCAAGGAGTGACCACCCTGTGCAAACAGGCACCATCCAGCCCTCGACCCTTGCTTTGTTGCAGTTCCTGCCGGAACTCGAGCGACAGAGATCGACGAGATCAAGCTTGCCTGCCTTCTACCTGCCCGATCCACAGTCCCTGCAGAGCTGAGACCCGTGGAGGCGACCGGAAGCGTGGGGCACGCCATCTTGAAAAGGCCACGAGACGCTGACCGTGCGGCCCACGAGTGACCCTCGAAGCTGTACACCGGGGTTTGAGAAGCCCCAGCCCCGAGCTCCACTTGCACCAAAGCTCACCCCTCCACACTCGCTGAGTGCTGCGTGGGGCCCTTCTGCTTGTGTGCGCTCAACGCGTTGGCCCGGTCACTTGCCAGCTGGCTTGTGGCCCCTGTGCCGACGAACTTTGAAATCCGACTTGCTTTTCTGGTTGCTCCAGATCTGCACCAGCTCCTGTGAAAAGGAGCACCCACTCTGACCCTCCTGGTTCGAGTGATAAGCAATCTCCCGGTTCCGCGTGGATTGCTTTTGCCAAGTGCTGTTTGCTACAATCTTCAAGCCGACGGTGCTGACGGCGAGAGCCTACGTGGGACAGATCGTGACCTGCTCCTGGACGTCGCAGATGCCCCAGAGCCCACGTGACAGCGGAGAGAAGCCTATCGACAACCGCATGATTGCGCCCGACATTGCCTGGTTCCGTCCTGGTTCCACCCTGGTCACTGCTGAGTGACCCAGACTCTGTCCCCTCTGCTTTCAGGTACTTTTCTACATCGATCCACCCTTGGATCGCACCGGACACTTCTGCTTCACAGCGCCTGCAGCTGCAACAGCTCCAAGCACCCAGAACCTGCGTGACAGAACCCGACGCCACTTCGACCCTGTGCACCCACGGCCTGTGGGTGAGGTAACTTTGCAACGCCGGTGTCTTTACACTGGTACACACCTCTAGGGTCTGTGTCTAAAGTTTTGTGTTCCTAGGTTCAGCGGAAGTATCTTTTTATTCACTTTAACTGACTTTTACGCACCATTGACAGTGCATTGGTGCGCGCCGCACTTTCCGTGCTGCACCCGTCTCCTGTGGGCTACTCCCGACTTCTTCATTGCTTGTCCTGACTGCTCCCAGCGAATCTCTAGGCCCTAGGCCTAACCATTGTTCGTAAAGTGTTACTTATACCACTTTTTTGATATATGGTCTGAGTGGCCACCCGCCCTCATCCATAAACGTGCAACTTTATATGTGTAACAGTGCTTTTGATTTAACGCTTGTGCCCCTTTCCTCATAAAGAGTACTGGGGAGTAATTTAGAAATAAATACATATATTTTTATAATATATACTTGTGTGGTGTCCTTTCATTTGATTACAGGATTGTATGTGGTAAAACAGCTCGCTTAACACGACCTCTTAAGTTAAGCCTTTAAGGCTGCTTAGTCCATGCTACCACTAGGATAGCTTGTCTACAAGGTTGACTTACAACCTGACATCTTTGGGGTTTGTTTGGACTGATAACCAGTGGTTCCAGAATTGGAAACACTACCTATCAGGCCAACTTCTCACATTGGTGTGCAGCGGTGCGGATTTGAGCGTGCTGTTTGTTTTACCATTGCAATCTTTATCAAATTGAAAGATCACATCAAGTACCTCTAGGTACATATAAATCAAAAGCTTAGCATATTAAGTTCTACTGAACTTAGTAGTTGTAGATAAAAGGGATTAGCACACCCTGACTACAACTCACTAGCAAGGTACAGTAGGAAACCACTTAGTGTAGGTAAGTGCACCACTTACACCTCACTAGCAGTCATGTCTGATACAGGTAGAGCTTCAGGCTCTGCTCCTGTAATAGTTGATCCTATAGGGACAACATCCAGATATGACAACCTTAGCCACAAAGACCTGAGTGCCTTGTGCACAGCCAGGGGGCTAAAAAAGGGCAGAGGCCCTACCATTCCTTCCCTAGTAGCTCTCCTAGAAAAGGATGACCTAGATAAGGTGAGTCAGACTCCCTTAGAAACAGAGGAAGGGATAAACTCCCCTGAGAATGAGGATCTTACAGAGGAAGTAGAGGAGGAGGAGGAAGACCCAGAGGAAGGCTCTGATTTAGAAGAGCCTGAAGATCAGGATCAGGGGGGAAACCAGGTACAGGTTGCCAGGCTTAACCAGGCCAACTTGGACCTACATGGGAATGGAGAGGGCCAGCACCACTCCAGATCTCATAACCACATTCTCCCAGGTAACAGGAGGGTGAGATCTCAATCAAGGGACTCTCATCTTTCTAGTGCCTCAAGAGAATCTCAAAGAGGGATGACTCCCTCCCAGAGAAAAGAGCATAGGGCCAGGATGAGGGCTGTCCAACTCCAAATAGAAAGGGAAGAGGTAGCCTTGGCTCAAGCTAAACTTGCTTTAGCAAGAGAAAGAAAATTGTGTGGCTTAGATGCCACTGGTGGCAGCAAAATTCCTAAAGACAGGTCCTATGATAGTAGAAACCTGACAAAGATTGTGCCCCCCTATCAGGAAGGGGATGACATCCACAAATGGATGACTGCTCTGGAGAGAGCCTGCATGGTACAGCAGGTTCCTGAGGAACAGTGGGCAGCAATCTTATGGTACTCCTTTTCAGAGAAAGGGAGAGATAGGCTCCTCACTGTCAGACATGAGGATGCCAGCAATTACAAAGTCCTGAAGAGTGTTCTAATAGATGGGTTTGGCTTAACCACTGAACAGTACAGGTTAAAGTTCAGAGACACCCAGAAGACACAGACTCAGGACTGGACTGATTTTGTTGATTGTGCAACTAAGGCTCTGGAGGGTTGGCTAAATGGCAGCAAAGTACATGACTTCACAGGATTGTATAATTTGATTATGAGGGAACAGATCCTAAGTAATTGTCAGAACCAGCTCTTACACCAGCACCTGGTGGACTCAGATTTGACCTCTCCCCAAGAATTGGGAAAGAGGGCAGATAAGTGGGTCAGAACCAGGATTAGGCCTAAGAATCAGGACAATAACCAGAAGAAGGAGTCTACCAAGCCTCAAGATAAGGGTGGGGATAAAAGTAAAGAAAACACTTCCCCAGGGCCCCAAAACTCCAAGAAGGGGGGTGGGTCCCAAGACACTTCATCAACTGAGAAAAAACCTTATTGTCATGCCTGTAAACAGGTTGGGCATTACAAAACAGACAGCTGTTGTCCCAAGAATGGCAATAAAGAAAACATACCTCCAAAGCCAGCTCCAACACCTCCTGTTACTGTCAGCAGTAATCCCCCAGGAAGTGGGAGCACACCCAGGAATCTGGGTGGGTTTACTTTTGGAGCCCAAGGGGACCCTGGCCTATCCAGGTCCCCATCCCCAAATGATCTTGTCTATGAGACTGGCATGGGGTTTGCCAACTTCTCTGTTTGCCCAAATACCTTGAGCAAATATAGACAAGAACCCATCATCAATGGTTTGAAAGTTGAAGCTTTTAGAGACACAGGGGCTAGCATCACCATGGTGGCTGACTGTATAGTCCCCTCTAAGCAACTTTTACCAGGTGCCACATACCAGGTAACAAACATTGATGGCATCCAAACAAATCATCCCATGGCAGTAGTAAGTCTCAGCTGGGGAGGTGTCATTGGCCCAAAGAGAGTGGCAGTGTCACCAAACTTGCCTGTAGACTGTCTACTGGGTAATGATTTGGAAATCTCAGCCTGGGCTGAGGTTGAACAGAAAATCCATTCTAGAATGGTAAATTCCAATGGAAAGGTTAGTGGGGCTGTACTGGCTATAGCCCCAATTCAAGATGTCCTTCCTGAAAAGGTTGGTAGGGCTGAGCAACTCTCTGCCCCATCTTTACCAGAAGCTCTTCCAAGACAGAATAGCAAAGCTGTTATGATAACAGCAGAAACCCAAACTGAGTCTCCTCCTGAAAAGGTTGGTGGGGCTGTGATGGCCACAGCCCAAACTCAAACAGATATGTGTGTTGTGAAGCCTGAAATGATGGATCACTCCACCCAAACTGAGAGCATGGAGGAGGAAGAGAAATCTCCCCCTCACCAGACAGTAGGACAGGATCAGCCTCCTCAGGGAACTGATCTTACCCCTGATGAAGGAACTGCCCCAGAGGTTGTTAGGCCTGGCCTGACAGAGCCTCTGATGGCAGTGGACCCTTCTCAGGTGGGATCCAGTCTGGAGCAGGTAACCTGCCCCTCTCTACCTTGCCTCAGTCAGCCCAGGGCTGCAGAGGACAAGAAGGACAGTGAGACCCAGAGGGCCCCCTGTCAAATAAAGCACCCCCATCAACAGATTAGGGGCACCAAAACTAGTAGGCCTAGTAAGGTGAAAACTTTAAAAACTCCTGAGGGAGCCCCCTTAAAAACAGTTAGGGACCTCCCACAGATGGATTCTGTTGGGCACAGCCAAACCTGGGACCCAAAGGGCCCAAACCTGAACTGTCCCTCCAGCAAGCCAAACAGAGGGACCCAGCCTCCAGCTTTAGGTAGCCAGAGGTTGACCCTGAGAGCTCAGTGCAACTCAGTTGAAGAAAGAAAGGCACACATGGTGGAAGATAATTGGAGGAAGTTGAGCCCAAAAATAGTGGAGCCTCACTTCAATACTCCATATCCAAACCAGCCTTTAACTTTGCATAAACACACCCAAGGTAGTGATTCCCTATGGTGGAGACCCTCTAATACCCCTAGGGTGAGGGACTGCTTAGTGGACCATGAGACAGGGGGTACCCATGCTAGTGCAGGTACTTCCTTATATGGCCACTCAGGCAATATAGGCTTACCTGGCCAAGGATAGCCTTATCTCCTTTCGTTTGGGGGGGGGTTATGTAGGAAGGTGGCTACCTGACTATGGTTACCCCAGATTTTTTGCCCTGTGTTTAGCTGGTTTTCGACTTAGTTGGCCTGGTTCCCTGCTAATCAGGGCCCCAGGCTATCTGCTCTCTCTGTAAAATGGATTCCATGTACCCTAGGTGCATAACTAGATTGGCTTGGGTCACCTTATCAGCCCCTGTACAGAGCACTATAGGTGCCCAGGGCATAGGTGCATCCAAGGCCTACCAGGGGCTGCAGCATATCTTTTGCCACCCCTGGCTGGCTATCTAAATTGACACAACTGGCTGATCACTCAGCTGGGGCAAGTGGGTGTAATCACCCCTTGCTTAGATATAGTATACCTATATCTAAACCTATATCTGGACACATATATAGCCTGTAAGCCACTCCTATGGAAGGCCTCATCAATCCTGGAGGCAGAGTGCGTGGTTTTATGTGAGATGTTGCTCTGGCATGAGCTGAGCCTGTCTGTAGCTGTCGGGAACAACTCCCTAAGCTGATCCGGGATAATGCCAAACCATATACTATTAAGTGCATTATAATCCTCGCGGTTATATGTTAACTTTGGTTTGGCTTTATCAAAACATGTCGTGTAAGGTGTCATACGAATTGGAATACTACCCCCTCGCCAGTCCTGGCGACGGGGGTAGCATTCCACCCCTCTAGAGGGGACGACATGTTACTTTTGCTAAAATGCGGTTGATTTTTAAAAGAGCCTCAGATCCACAAAATGGATGCTTCTGCCACAGACACATGTCTGACCTCCTGCTGCTGACCGAAACTCAGCAGAGGAGGCCTGGACAAAGGATTTCCTGTCACAGGGAGGTGTGACACCACCCCAGACAGGAGATAGTGGATTGTAGCAGGGAGGTTTGAATGAAACCAGACAGTGCCTGGGGAGCACAAGGCTTCCCCTTGCATAATCCTGTCAAACCGGTTCTGGGGCAGCCCAGCCCCAGCTCCAGTGAGACCTGGACAAAGGAAAGGGGGTGTAACCACCCCCCTTCCTGGTCCCACCCATAGGGGAGGGACCTAGCAGGAGATCCACCCCTCAGATTGGAATAAGAGGGGGAGCAGTGCCAATGCAACTCAGATCATCCTGAAGAAACATAAGAAACGAAATCTGGACCCTTCGACTTTCTACACGACGTGAGAAGACTGAAGAATCTCCCTTGTGGTCAAGGAGTGACCACCCTGTGCAAACAGGCACCATCCAGCCCTCGACCCTTGCTTTGTTGCAGTTCCCGCCGGAACTCGAGCGACAGAGATCGACGAGATCAAGCTTGCCTGCCTTCTACCTGCCCGATCCACAGTCCCTGCAGAGCTGAGACCCGTGGAGGCGACCGGAAGCGTGGGGCACGCCATCTTGAAAAGGCCACGAGACGCTGACCGTGCGGCCCACGAGTGACCCTCGAAGCTGTACACCGGGGTTTGAGAAGCCCCAGCCCCGAGCTCCACTTGCACCAAAGCTCACCCCTCCACACTCGCTGAGTGCTGCGTGGGGCCCTTCTGCTTGTGTGCGCTCAACGCGTTGGCCCGGTCACTTGCCAGCTGGCTTGTGGCCCCTGTGCCGACGAACTTTGAAATCCGACTTGCTTTTCTGGTTGCTCCAGATCTGCACCAGCTCCTGTGAAAAGGAGCACCCACTCTGACCCTCCTGGTTCGAGTGATAAGCAATCTCCCGGTTCCGCGTGGATTGCTTTTGCCAAGTGCTGTTTGCTACAATCTTCAAGCCGACGGTGCTGACGGCGAGAGCCTACGTGGGACAGATCGTGACCTGCTCCTGGACGTCGCAGATGCCCCAGAGCCCACGTGACAGCGGAGAGAAGCCTATCGACAACCGCCTGATTGCGCCCGACATTGCCTGGTTCCGTCCTGGTTCCACCCTGGTCACTGCTGAGTGACCCAGACTCTGTCCCCTCTGCTTTCAGGTACTTTTCTACATCGATCCACCCTTGGATCGCACCGGACACTTCTGCTTCACAGCGCCTGCAGCTGCAACAGCTCCAAGCACCCAGAACCTGCGTGACAGAACCCGACGCCACTTCGACCCTGTGCACCCACGGCCTGTGGGTGAGGTAACTTTGCAACGCCGGTGTCTTTACACTGGTACACACCTCTAGGGTCTGTGTCTAAAGTTTTGTGTTCCTAGGTTCAGCGGAAGTATCTTTTTATTCACTTTAACTGACTTTTACGCACCATTGACAGTGCATTGGTGCGCGCCGCACTTTCCGTGCTGCACCCGTCTCCTGTGGGCTACTCCCGACTTCTTCATTGCTTGTCCTGACTGCTCCCAGCGAATCTCTAGGCCCTAGGCCTAACCATTGTTCGTAAAGTGTTACTTATACCACTTTTTTGATATATGGTCTGAGTGGCCACCCGCCCTCATCCATAAACGTGCAACTTTATATGTGTAACAGTGCTTTTGATTTAACGCTTGTGCCCCTTTCCTCATAAAGAGTACTGGGGAGTAATTTAGAAATAAATACATATATTTTTATAATATATACTTGTGTGGTGTCCTTTCATTTGATTACAGGATTGTATGTGGTAAAACAGCTCGCTTAACACGACCTCTTAAGTTAAGCCTTTAAGGCTGCTTAGTCCATGCTACCACTAGGATAGCTTGTCTACAAGGTTGACTTACAACCTGACATCTTTGGGGTTTGTTTGGACTGATAACCAGTGGTTCCAGAATTGGAAACACTACCTATCAGGCCAACTTCTCACAGGCGGGCATTAACATCTGATCGAATTCAAGCAATTTTAGATACACCAGTCCCCCGCACGCAGAGAGATGTGCGTGCCTTCATAGGGTTGACATCCTTTTGTAGACAATGGATCATGGGTTTTTCACATATCATAAAACCTTTGCTAGCATTACTGTCCAAAGCTACACCGATGCCTCTTGAGTGGACAGATGAATGCCAGAAAGCTTTTGAACAGTTGAGGCAGGCCCTTTGTTCCGCACCCGTGTTAGGAACACCAGACTACACAAAACTTTTCACATTGTACGTACACGAGAATGATGGGTGTGCATTGTCAGTGTTAGTGCAGTTACACGGGGATAAGCAGAGACCATGTGCATACTTCTCTGCAATTTTGGATCCTGTAGCACGAGGGCTGCCTGGGTGTTTTCGAGCAGTAGCGGCAACAGCAGTAGCCATACGACAGAGTGAGGGCATAGTGTTATCACACAAATTGTTGGTGCTAGTCCCCCATGCGGTAGATGCCCTGTTAAACCAAACAAAGACCCAATACCTCACGAGTGCACGACTTACAGGATACGAGCTGACACTCTTAGCGCCACACATAACATTGAAAAGATGCGCTACTTTGAACCCTGCCACCTTATTGCCCTATCCGGCCGAGGAGGGTCAGGAAGAAAAACATCACGACAGTGTTTTCCTGACTGAGGAACAGACAAAGGGTCGTGTTGACTTACAGGATGTGCCACTTCCTGATGTGGACGGGGAACTGTGGGTTGATGGATCGTGTTTAAGGCTGCCAGATGGTACGACTTCCGCAGCATATGCGATCACGACTCTTAAGACGGTGGTAGAAACAGCTAGAATACCACAAAAATCGGCTCAGGCAGCAGAGCTGATAGCTTTAACAAGAGCCTGCGAATTGAGTGCCGGATTATGTGTGAACATATACACGGACAGCCGGTATGCCTTTGGAGTGGCCCATGACTTCGGGCTTCTTTGGAGGGAACGTGGGTTCCTGACATCACACGGGGAGCACATTATGCACGGAGAGCTAGTGCGTGATCTCCTAAATGCGTTGCTTAGTCCTAAAAAAGTAGCGATAGTGAAGTGCAGTGCCCATAAGAAGATTACGGATAAAGTGGGTCATGGAAATGCCTTTGCAGACAGCATAGCAAGGCAAACGGCTATGTCCCGAACTAGCTCCCCCATGTACGTGGTACAATCACAGGCCGAGCGATGGAGTGATGCTAGAGCAGAGATACGGGATATTCAAAAATCAGCTATAGAATCTGAGCTTGCGGCTTGGGCAGCAGATGGGGTACTAGATGACGAGGGTTGTTGGAGAAGCAAAGACATGGAGAAGTGGAAATTGCCTGCGGCTTACTTACAGGCGATGGTCCAGATGACACATGGACTGGCCCATGTCGGGGCTCTTGCAATCACTCGGCTTTTAACACGAGTTTGGGAACATCCCGAGATTGCGAATACTGCAAAGAGAGTAGTGCAGACCTGCCTGGTATGCTTGCAACACAATCCTGGGAAGGGGACCTATACTCCGAAAGGAGGGTTCGTTCCACCTTCTGCACCGTTTGAAGTGCTTCAAATGGATTACATCCAACTCGAGCGCTGCAATAACCTGAAGTACGTCCTAGTGGTGGTGTGTGCTTTTAGCAAATGGGTTGAGGCCTACCCCACGAAAGACAATACGGCTTTGACAACAGCTAAGGTGTTGCTTAAGGAATTCTTTCCTCGCTTTGGAGTTTGCAGATTTTTGTGGAGCGATAATGGGCCCCATTTTGTTGGAAAGATTGTGGAATATGTACTGAAGGGGTTAGGGATTCAGCAAAAGTTCCACGCTGTATTCCACCCTCAGTCAGCAGGTTTGGTCGAGCGGTACAATGCCACCTTGAAGCTTAAGCTGGCCAAAATCGTGGCGTCTACATCGTTGAAGTGGCCAGATGCATTGCCGCTAGCACTACTATCTCTCAGATCAGTACCCCACTCACGAACTGGCCTTACGCCCTATGAGGTGGTGTTTGGCCGCCCTATGAATATCTGGGGGGTGCCCAAGCCGCGATTAATACATGATGTGCCTTGTGTTATGATGAATGATTATTTGGCACGATTAACAAATGATTTGCTCTCTATTCACCAACAGGTTCGAGAAGCGCTCCCTGACAACTCTACTGGAGAGGGCCACGATCTTCGTCCTGGGGACCATGTGATGATCCGCTCGTTTGAGAGAGCAAGCAGTTTGGAACCCAGGTGGAAGGGCCCCGAGCAGGTCCTCCTGGCGACCCGCACCGCAGTACGAGTGACCAACAGGAAGCGGTGGGTGCATTCGACACATTGTCGCCGAGTCTCTCCGGATCTGGTGACTCCTGCTGTGCTGACTGATTATAAGGAGATCTTGGAGAAAGAAAAGAGCCCAGCTGTGACGTCGGCCGAAGTGGAGGGAGCCTTCCCGGACCAATCTGCTACTGGAAGAGAGCGCTACAATCTACGACCGCGATAAGAAGATTTTTTTGTTCCTTTTTAAGACTGGTTGGTTACCGCTCCAGGTTTGTGAAACGGAAACCGGGAATTCCAAGGGGGGGGGATCAGTTCTGCCAGAGTAGCGACACCCGTCTTGGCCCGGAGAAGAAAACAACGGCTACCTCGGAGTTCAGCACCGCATTTTTTCTTTTTTTTAGGTATACACTCACGTGTATCTGAGACAATTTGTGAAAAACATTGTGAACAATTTGTGCCACTTGAGACTTTGCACAAACTTTCTTGAACTATGGCATCAACGGCATCTTGTGATAAGAAAATATTGGGTGCCTTTCTCTTTGTTCTAACTATTGTGGTGATAGCTGTTATGGCCTGGGTAGTCGAACTTGTGGTGCCTGTACGAGAACATTTGCTGCCGACTACCCCGGCACCGTCTGAACATTTTCATTTTACATTGCCATTCCATGAAGAGCGCCATCGCCAAACGTATTTAAATAACAGCTTCATTCAGATTCTTCACCACACGCATAATATGACCAATACTTCTAATTGCTGGGTGTGTGGAATGTTGCCTGGGCACCAGAAGAGAGGGGGCACCCCACTTATTCCACTCCCGTTTTCGCACAATGGGTCATGCAATGCCTGGTACACCCTCCTCTTTACTCTGAGATGGCCAACCAAAGGGGGGGTGCTTTTCCGTTTGAATAAAGTATGTTCCCATGACAAGGATGGGTTTCCCCGGGCTGAGGGTACACGTTTCGAGTGGGAAGAATACAGGCCTGATAATGTATCTGCTCCACGCATATATAGCAATCAGCGAAATGGGAACGTATCTAGTGCTCATGTCATAAATGTCATTGCTGCAAAAGCCGATTTATGTATTAGAAATAAGGGCACGATAGCAGTGGGGAAAAGTGAATGTAACATTACTCTCACGTTTGATAGCCCGAATGGCATCTCATTTGTTGCATCTCGAAACACCTATTTTATCTGTGGAACGAAGGGGTATCATCAGCTTCCAGTGGGGTGGTTGGGTACGTGCTACGTATCGTTTGTGCTACCACCTGTATTCATTGCCCCTCAGATGTACCACAATGATTACACATTGTACCACGATTTCGTTTTGAACAGGGTTAAACGAACTGTTGCCCTAGAGGACATTGATCAAACGGACACTGCGTTACAACAGTATGTGGATTTCAATCTGGGACTATTCTCCTTTGTGGGGGCTGCACTGAACAGCCGGAAAATAAGACGACTGACACGCGTTGTCGAGGCTGATGCGAATGACACTGCCATTGCCCTGGGGAATATTACCGAGGAACTACAGATTTCCAGAATTGTCACCCTCCAAAACAGGATGGTGTTGGACGTTGTTTTGGCTGATCGTGGGGGGGCATGCAGAATTATCGGAAGCAGCTGCTGTGTATACGTCCCGGACAATTCCCCATCTGTGTATGATGCTATTTCCAAACTGCATAAGATAGCGGCTGAGATACACCCAGACAATGGGACTTGGACACTTTCAGGATGGTTCTGGTCCATGATTGCGACGTGGGGCTGGAAACTGTTGACAATTCTCTGCATACTTGTGGGAGCAATGTTTTTTATCTGCTTGTGTATTCAATGTGGCCCTGCTTTGTGTTCAATGTGTCTATCGGCCTGTTTACCATCGAGACGAGCTCTTGCCTACGACAAAATTATGCTACACAAAGAGGTGACACAAATTATGTTAATTGACATCGAGGACGAACATCCTGACTATGTTCATTATGAGGTAGATTCAGCTAAACGCTAAAAGGGTCGTCTGTCGTAATTGGCCCGTTCGTATTAGCGATTAGCTGAACCTACACGTTGTCCTCCTTAACTTGGCTATATATGACAAACGCCATTTTGAATGTTACAGCGGCCATCTTAGATCATGAGCCGCCTCGTGGCCGACGTGCCCTTTAGTCCGTTGTCTGTTCCACTGACCACGCTTATCTGCCCAGCAACAGGCTATTTTTAGTACTGGTCAAGCCGCACATGCGCAGTTCCCACTGACCCGTAAACCTTCAGGAATGTGCACCAAACTGACCAGCGGAGTTGTGCCCCCTCCAATGAGCTGGCGGTATTCCAAAACATGACCATATATGTCTCGAAAATGTGTCTTAACTTGTGCCGCCTATCTTTTATTGCCCCAAAACTGTATATAATATGAGGTAGCACCGATGTTCGGTGTGATACCTCTTGCATTACCGAAGGGTGCTGTTTGAGTGTACCACCACCCCATGGGGTTTTAATAAACTTGTTCTTTGCATTTTACAGTTTCCGTGCCAACAGTTCTTGAGTGTGAGTGGGTTATCTCCGGAGCGTGTAGGCCTTGGGAACCCCGAAATACTTCAGGAGGGGGGTTCCCAAAATGGAAACAAGAAAAAGAAGAATGATGGCCCAAAGAAACCTTGGTGTAATACCTGCAAATCAGTTTCACACTGGGGCAGTGAATGCACTAAGAAAAATCCAGTCCCCACCACTGCAGCTCCTAAAGCACCTGCACCCCCTAGTACAGTTAACAGTGGTGGTACACAGCCAAAGGGTTTAGTAGGGTTGACCCTGGGTACTGAGGTGGAATCTGGCCTAGTCAGAATCCCCACACAGGCAGTTCTCCTATATGATGTGGACTTATCTTTGCCCACTGCAGTAAGCCCCAGTAACCTGGGCAAATATAGGCAGACTCCCTTAATCAATGAGAAACTGGCTCAGGCCTACAGGGACACTTGTGCCAGTGTCACAATGGTGACACCTGACTTTGTGGACCCTGGACAGATTGTACTAGGTGAAAGTTACCTAGTGACCAATGCAAGCAACTCCACTACTTCCCATAGTGTGGCTGTTGTGAACTTCTCCTGGGGAGGGGTAGATGGCCTAAAGAAAGTTTTTGTGAGTGCAGACCTCCCAGTAGACTGTCTGTTAGGCAATGATCTTGAAAGCTCAGTTTGGTCAGAAGTGGAGTACAGGACTCATGCAGAAATGCTAGGGATTTCAGCTCATGTCCTTGCAGTGACAAGGTCTCAGGCTAAGAAGTGCCTTCCTGAACCAGTGGTGGATCTTGAAACAATAGACCAACCACAACCCAAGAGAAGGAGCAAGAGGGTTAAGGCTGCGCCTTCCCACTTGCCCCAGGTTGAGGATCAAGTTTCACAGGAAACTGATTCTGCAGTCCAAGAGGAGACTGTCTCAGAGGAGCTTGAACCTGATCAGGTTGAGTTTCTGGGGACAGGGGGACCCTCAAGGGCAGACCTGGGGCAGGCCCAATTAGATTGCCCTTCACATGAACCCCTCAGACAGCAAGCTGCTGCTGAGGCTGCAGGGAATGCTCAAGGTACCCATAAAGTGTATTGGGATGAAGGACTCCTTTATTCAGAGGCTAGAGACCCCAAGCCTGGCACAACCAGGAGGTTGGTTATACCTTTGAAGTTTAGGGGCTTCCTTCTTACCTTGGCCCATGATATTCCCCTTGCAGGACACTTAGGCCAGAATAAGACTTGGGACAGGCTTGTTCCACACTTTCACTGGCCTCACATGTCAGAAAATGTCAAGGAGTTTTGTCGCTCCTGTATCACTTGCCAAGCCAGTGGTAAGTCAGGTGGCACAACAAAGGCCCCCCTGATACCACTACCTGTGGTGGGGGTACCCTTTGAAAGAGTTGGAATAGACATTGTGGGTCCCATGGATCCTCCAACAGCATCTGGGCACAGATTTATACTGGTGGTAGTGGATCATGCCACCAGGTATCCAGAAGCAATTCCCCTGAGGACCACCACAGCTCCTGTGGTGGCAAAAGCCCTCATTGCAGTTTTCTCAAGAGTGGGCTTTCCAAAGGAGGTTCTTTCAGACAGAGGTACTAACTTTATGTCTGGATACTTAAAAGCAATGTGGAAAGAGTGTGGAGTAAACTATAAGTTTACCACACCCTACCATCCACAGTGCAATGGGCTTGTGGAAAGGTTCAACAAGACCCTAAAGGGAATGATAAAAGGTTTACCAGAGAAGCTTAGGCGGAAATGGGACATCCTTTTACCCTGCTTGCTCTTTGCTTACAGAGGTCCCACAGAAGGGGGTTGGCTACAGACCTTTTGAACTTTTGTTTGGCCACCCTGTAAGAGGTCCATTGAGTTTGGTGAAGGAAGGATGGGAGTTACCTCTCAAAAAGCCTAAACTAGACATTGTGGACTATGTACTTGGTCTCCGCTCCAGGATGGCTGAATACATGGAGAGAGCATCCAAAAACCTTGAGGCAAGTCAAGAATTACAGAAAGCTTGACATGACCAAAAGGCTGTTCTGGTTGAGTACCAGCCAGGGCAGAAGGTGTGGGTATTGGACCCAGTGGGGCCAGCAGCTCTCCAGGACCAATGGACTGGACCCTACCCTATCATTGAAAAGAAGGGAGAAGTCACCTACTTGGTTGACTTTGGTACCCCTAGGAGCCCCCACAGGGTGCTCCATGTAAATCGTTTGAAAGCATTTGTTGACAGGGAGGACACGAGTCTCCTCATGGCCACAGATGGGGAACAGGAGGAAGAGAGTGACCCTCTCCCAGACCTGCTTTCCCAGAACCCTGATGATGGTTCAGTTGATGGAGTAGCCTTGGCAGGCAGCCTCACTGAGCAGCAACAGGTGGACTGCAGACAGGTGTTGCAGGCCCACAGACATTTGTTTTCACTCACACCCAGTCAGACTAACTGGTGCACCCATGAGGTGGACACTGGTGACAATCTGCCTGTGAAGAATAAGATCTACAGGCAACCTGACCATGTCAGGGATTGTATAAAGGCTGAGGTGCAAAAGATGTTGGAGCTTGGAGTGATTGAGCCATCAGAGAGCCCATGGGCTAGCCCAGTGGTCCTTGTGCCAAAACCTCATACCAAAGATGGGAAGAGAGAAATGAGGTTTTGTGTGGACTACAGAGGTCTCAATGCTGTCACTAGGACAGATGCTCATCCCATTCCAAGAGTAGATGAGCTCATTGATAAATTGGCTTCTGCCAAGTTTCTGAGCACATTTGATTTGACAGCTGGCTACTGGCAAATCAGACTAGCTGAAGAGTCAAAAGCCAAAACAGCATTCTCTACCCCTAGTGGACATTATCAGTTTGTGGTGATGCCCTTTGGTTTGAAGAATGCACCTGCCACCTTCCAAAGGTTGGTGAATCAAGTCCTTGCTGGGTTGGATGACTTTTGTGCAGCATATCTAGATGATATTGCTGTCTTTAGCTCCACCTGGGAGGATCACCTGATCCACCTGAAGAAGGTTCTGGAGGCCCTGCAAAAGGCAGGCCTGACTATCAAGGCTACTAAGTGCCAGATAGGGCAGAGCAAGGTTGTGTACTTGGGCCACCTAGTAGGTGGGGGTCAAGTTCAACCACTGGAGAGCAAGATCCAGACCATACAGGACTGGGCTCCTCCAACTACCCAGACACAAGTCAGAGCCTTCTTGGGCCTGACTGGGTATTACAGAAAATTTGTAAAGAACTATGGGTCCATTGTGACACCATTGAATGACTTGACATCCAAGAAGGTGCCCAAAAAGGTTCAGTGGATGTGAGAAGTTGGCCTGATATGTAGTGTTTCCAATTCTGGAACCACTGGGTATCAGTCCAAACAAACCCCAAAGATGTCTGGTTGTAAGTCAACCTTGTAGACAAGCTATCCTAGTGGTAGCATGGACTAAGCAGCCTTAAAGGCTTAACTTAAGAGGTCGTGTTAAGCGAGCTGTTTTACCACATACAATCCTGTAATCAAATGAAAGGACACCACACAAGTATATATTATAAAAATATATGTATTTATTTCTAAATTACTCCCCAGTACTCTTTATGAGGAAAGGGGCACAAGCGTTAAATCAAAAAGCACTGTTACACATATAAAGTTGCACGTTTATGGATGAGGGCGGGTGGCCACTCAGACCATATATTAAAAAAGTGGTATAAGTAACACTTATCGAACAATGGTTAGGCCTAGGGCCTAGAGATTTGCTGGGAGCAGTCAGGACAAGCAATGAAGAAGTCGGGAGTAGCCCACAGGAGACGGGTGCAGCACGGAAAGTGCGGCGCGCACCAATGCACTGTCAATGGTGCGTAAAAGTCAGTTAAAGTGAATTAAAAGATACTTCCGCTGAACCTAGGAACACAAAACTTTAGACACAGACCCTAGAGGTGTGTACCAGTGTATAGACACCGGCGTTGCAAAGTTACCTCACCCACAGGCCGTTGGTGCACAGGGTCGAAGTGGCGTCGGGTTCTGTCACGCAGGTTCTTGGTGCTTGAAGCTGTTGCAGCTGCAGGCGCTGTGAAGCAGAAGTGTCCGGTGCGATCCAAGGGTGGATCGAAGTAGAAAAGTACCTGAAAGCAGAGGGGACAGAGTCTGGGTCACTCAGCAGTGACCAGGGTGGAACCAGGACGGAACCAGGCAATGTCGGGCGCAATCAGGCGGTTGTCGATAGGCTTCTCTCCTCTGTCACGTGGGCTCTGGGGCATCTGCGACGTCCAGGAGCAGGTCACGATCTGTCCCACGTAGGCTCTCGCCGTCAGCACAGTCGGCTTCAAGATTGCAGCAAACAGCACTTGGCAAAAGCAATCCACGCGGAACCGGGAGATTGCTTATCACTCGAACCAGGAGGGTCAGAGTGGGTGCTCCTTTTCACAGGAGCTGGTGCAGATCTGGAGCAACCAGAAAAGCAAGTCGTATTTCAAAGTTCGTCGGCACAGGGGCCACAAGCCAGCTGGCAAGTGACCGGGCCAACGCGTCGAGCGCACACAAGCAGAAGGGCCCCACGCAGCACTCGTCGAGTGTGGAGGGGTGAGCTTTGGTGCAAGTGGAGCTCGGGGCTGGGGCTTCTCAAACCCCGGTGTACAGCTTCGAGGGTCACTCGTGGGCCGCACGGTCAGTGTCTCGTGGCCTTTTCAAGATGGCGTGCCCCACGCTTCCGGTCGCCTCCACGGGTCTCAGCTCTGCAGGGACTGTGGATCGGGCAGGTAGAAGGCAGGCAAGCTTGATCTCGTTGATCTCTGTCGCTCGAGTTCCGGCGGGAACTGCAACAAAGCAAGGGTCGAGGGCTGGATGGTGCCTGTTTGCACAGGGTGGTCACTCCTTGGCCACAAGGGAGATTCTTCAGTCTTCTCACGTCGTGTAGAAAGTCGAAGGGTTCAGATTTCGTTTCTTATGTTTCTTCAGGATGATCTGAGGTCCGTTGGGACTGCTCCCCCTCTTATTCGAATCTGGGGGGTTGGACATCCTGCTAGGTCCCCTCCTATGGGTGGGACCCAGGAAGGGGGTGGTTACACCCCTCTCCTTTGATCCTGGCCGCGCTGGGACAGGGGCTGGGAGGCCCCAGAACCGGTTTGGCCGGATCCTGCAAGGGGCAGCCTTGTGCTCCCCAGGCAGTGTCTGGTTTCTTTGAAACCTCCCTACTCCAATCCACTATCTCCTGTCTGGGGTGGTTTGACACCGCCCTGTGACAGGAAACTCTTTGTCCAGGCCTCCTCTGCCGGGTTTCGGTCAGCAGCAGGAGGCCAGACCCGTGTCTGTGGCAGGGGCATCCATTTTGTGGATCTGAGGCTCATTTTAAATCAACCGCGTTTCAGTAAAGTAACATGTCTTCTCCCTCTAGAAGGGTGGAATGCTACCCCCGTCGCCAGAACTGGCGAGGGGGTAGTATTCCAATTCGTATGACACCTTACACGACATGTTTTGATAAAGCCAAACCAAAGTTGCTATATAACTGCGAGGATTATAAGGCGCTTAAGAGTATATGGTATGGCGTTATCCCGGATCAGCTTAGGGAGTTGTTCCCGACAGCTGCAGACAGGCTCAGCTCATGCCAAAGCACCATCTCACATAAAACCACGCACTCTGCCTCCAGGATTGATGAGGCCTTCCATAGGAGTGGCTTACAGGCTATATATGTGTCCAGATATAGGTTTAGATATAGGTATACTATATCTAAGCAAGGGGTGATTACACCCACTTGCCCCAGCTGAGTGATCAGCCAGTTGTGTCAATTTAAGAACCAGCCAGGGGTGGCAAAAGCTATGCTTCAGCCCCTGGTAGGCCTTGGTGGCACCTATGCCCTGGGCACCTATAGTGCATGGTACAGGGGCTGACAAGGAGTCCATTTCCAATTGTGGTATGTACCTATAGCACATGTATCATAAATTTAGAGAGAGAACAGCAGGCTGGGGGTCTGATTAGCAGGCCCACAGCCTCAGTAAGTCGAAAACCAGTGAAGCAAAAAGCAAAAATTGGGGTGACCATAGGATAGCAGACCCTGCTCTCCTACATAACCCCCCCCCCCCAAACGCAGGGACATTAAACTTAACCTTGACCAGATAAGTCTTCATGTTCTAAGTGGAAGTACCTGGAGAGACCATCTGCATTACCATGGTCAGTCCCTGGGCGGTGCTCCACTGTAAAGTCCATCCCCTGTAGGGAAATGGACCACCTGAGCAGTTTGGGATTTTCACCCTTCATCTGATTTAGCCACAAGAGGGGCTTATGGTCTGTCTGAATTAGGAAGTGTGAGAAGTTGGCCTGATAGGTAGTGTTTCCAATTCTGGAACCACTGGTTATCAGTCCAAACAAACCCCAAAGATGTCAGGTTGTAAGTCAACCTTGTAGACAAGCTATCCTAGTGGTAGCATGGACTAAGCAGCCTTAAAGGCTTAACTTAAGAGGTCGTGTTAAGCGAGCTTGTTTTACCACATACAATCCTGTAATCAAATGAAAGGACACCACACAAGTATATATTATAAAAATATATGTATTTATTACTAAATTACTCCCCAGTACTCTTTATGAGGAAAGGGGCACAAGCGTTAAATCAAAAGCACTGTTACACATAGAAAGTTGGCACAATTATGGCTGAGGGCGGGGGGCCACTCAGACCATATATCAAAAAAGTGGTATAAGTAACACTTTACGAACAATGGTTAGGCCTAGGGCCTAGAGATTCGCTGGGAGCAGTCAGGACAAGCAATGAAGAAGTCGGGAGTAGCCCACAGGAGACGGATGCAGCACGGAAAGTGCAGCGCGCACCAATGCACTGTCAATGGTGCGTAAAAGTCAGTTAAAGTGAATAAAAAGATACTTCCGCTGAACCTAGGAACACAAAACTTTAGACACAGACCCTAGAGGTGTGTACCAGTGTAAAGACACCGGCGTTGCAAAGTTACCTCACCCACAGGCCGTGGGTGCACAGGGTCGAAGTGGCGTCGGGTTCTGTCACGCAGGTTCTGGGTGCTTGGAGCTGTTGCAGCTGCAGGCGCTGTGAAGCAGAAGTGTCCGGTGCGATCCAAGGGTGGATCGATGTAGAAAAGTACCTGAAAGCAGAGGGGACAGAGTCTGGGTCACTCAGCAGTGACCAGGGTGGAACCAGGACGGAACCAGGCAATGTCGGGCGCAATCAGGCGGTTGTCGATAGGCTTCTCTCCGCTGTCACGTGGGCTCTGGGGCATCTGCGACGTCCAGGAGCAGGTCACGATCTGTCCCACGTAGGCTCTCGCCGTCAGCACCGTCGGCTTGAAGATTGTAGCAAACAGCACTTGGCAAAAGCAATCCACGCGGAACCGGGAGATTGCTTATCACTCGAACCAGGAGGGTCAGAGTGGGTGCTCCTTTTCACAGGAGCTGGTGCAGATCTGGAGCAACCAGAAAAGCAAGTCGTATTTCGAAGTTCGTCGGCACAGGGGCCACAAGCCAGCTGGCAAGTGACCGGGCCAACGCGTCGAGCGCACACAAGCAGAAGGGCCCCACGCAGCACTCAGCGAGTGTGGAGGGGTGAGCTTTGGTGCAAGTGGAGCTCGGGGCTGGGGCTTCTCAAACCCCGGTGTACAGCTTCGAGGGTCACTCGTGGGCCGCACGGTCAGCGTCTCGTGGCCTTTTCAAGATGGCGTGCCCCACGCTTCCGGTCGCCTCCACGGGTCTCAGCTCTGCAGGGACTGTGGATCGGGCAGGTAGAAGGCAGGCAAGCTTGATCTCGTCGATCTCTGTCGCTCGAGTTCCGGCGGGAACTGCAACAAAGCAAGGGTCGAGGGCTGGATGGTGCCTGTTTGCACAGGGTGGTCACTCCTTGACCACAAGGGAGATTCTTCAGTCTTCTCACGTCGTGTAGAAAGTCGAAGGGTCCAGATTTCGTTTCTTATGTTTCTTCAGGATGATCTGAGGTCCGTTGGGACTGCTCCCCCTCTTATTCGAATCTAGGGGGTTGGACATCCTGCTAGGTCCCCTCCTATGGGTGGGACCCAGGAAGGGGGTGGTTACACCCCTCTCCTTTGATCCTGGCCGCGCTGGGACAGGGGCTGGGAGGCCCCAGAACCGGTTTGGCCGGATCCTGCAAGGGGCAGCCTTGTGCTCCCCAGGCAGTGTCTGGTTTCATTGAAACCTCCCTACTCCAATCCACTATCTCCTGTCTGGGGTGGTTTGACACCGCCCTGTGACAGGAAACTCTTTGTCCAGGCCTCCTCTGCCGGGTTTCGGTCAGCAGCAGGAGGTCAGACCCGTGTCTGTGGCAGGGGCATCCATTTTGTGGATCTGAGGCTCATTTTAAATCAACCGCGTTTCAGTAAAGTAACATGTCTTCTCCCTCTAGAAGGGTGGAATGCTATCCCCGTCGCCAGAACTGGCGAGGGGATAGTATTCCAATTCGTATGACACCTTACACGACATGTTTTGATAAAGCCAAACCAAAGTTGCTATATAACCGCGAGGATTATAATGCGCTTAAGAGTATATGGTATGGCATTATCCCGGATCAGCTTAGGGAGTTGTTCCCGACAGCTGCAGGCAGGCTCAGCTCATGCCAGAGCACCATCTCACATAAAACCACGCACTCTGCCTCCAGGATTGATGAGGCCTTCCATAGGAGTGGCTTACAGGCTATATATGTGTCCAGATATAGGTTTAGATATAGGTATACTATATCTAAGCAAGGGGTGATTACACCCACTTGCCCCAGCTGAGTGATCAGCCAGTTGTGTCAATTTAGATAGCCAGCCAGGGGTGGCAAAAGATATGCTGCAGCCCTTGGTAGGCCTTGGATGCGCCTATGCCCTGGGCACCTATAGTGCTCTGTACAGGGGCTGATAAGGTGTCCCAAGCCAATCTAGTTATGCACCTAGGGTACATGGAATCCATTTTACAGAGAGAGCAGATAGCCTGGGGCCCTGATTAGCAGGGAACCAGGCCAACTAAGTCGAAAACCAGCTAAACACAGGCAAAAAATCTGGGGTAACCATAGTCAGGTAGCCACCTTCCTACATAACCCCCCCCCAAACGAAAGGAGATAAGGCTATCCTTGGCCAGGTAAGCCTTTATTGCCTGAGTGGCCATATAAGGAAGTACCTGCACTAGCATGGGTACCCCCTGTCTCATGGTCCACTAAGCAGTCCCTCACCCTAGGGGTATTAGAGGGTCTCCACCATAGGGAATCACTACCTTGGGTGTGTTTATGCAAAGTTAAAGGCTGGTTTGGATATGGAGTACTGAAGTGAGGCTCCACTATTTTTGGGCTCAACTTCCTCCAATTATCTTCCACCATATGTGCCTTTCTTTCTTCAACTGAGTTGCACTGAGCTCTCAGGGTCAACCTCTGGCTACCTAAAGCTGGAGGCTGGGTCCCTCTGTTTGGCTTGCTGGAGGGACAGTTCAGGTTTGGGCCCTTTGGGTCCCAGGTTTGGCTGTGCCCAACAGAATCCATCTGTGGGAGGTCCCTAACTGTTTTTAAGGGGGCTCCCTCAGGAGTTTTTAAAGTTTTCACCTTACTAGGCCTACTAGTTTTGGTGCCCCTAATCTGTTGATGGGGGTGCTTTATTTGACAGGGGGCCCTCTGGGTCTCACTGTCCTTCTTGTCCTCTGCAGCCCTGGGCTGACTAAGGCAAGGTAGAGAGGGGCAGGTTACCTGCTCCAGACTGGATCCCACCTGAGAAGGGTCCACTGCCATCAGAGGCTCTGTCAGGCCAGGCCTAACAACCTCTGGGGCGGTTCCTTCATCAGGGGTAAGATCAGTTCCCTGAGGAGGCTGATCCTGTCCTACTGTCTGGTGAGGGGGAGATTTCTCTTCCTCCTCCATGCTCTCAGTTTGGGTGGAGTGATCCATCATTTCAGGCTTCACAACACACATATCTGTTTGAGTTTGGGCTGTGGCCATCACAGCCCCACCAACCTTTTCAGGAGGAGACTCAGTTTGGGTTTCTGCTGTTATCATAACAGCTTTGCTATTCTGTCTGGGAAGAGCTTCTGGTAAAGATGGGGCAGAGAGTTGCTCAGCCCTACCAACCTTTTCAGGAAGGACATCTTGAATTGGGGCCATAGCCAGTACAGCCCCACTAACCTTTCCATTGGAATTTACCATTCTAGAATGGATTTCCTGTTCAACCTCAGCCCAGGCTGAGATTTCCAAATCATTACCCAGTAGACAGTCTACAGGCAAGTTTGGTGACACTGCCACTCTCTTTGGGCCAATGACACCTCCCCAGCTGAGACTTACTACTGCCATTGGATGATTTGTTTGGATACCATCAATGTTTGTTACCTGGTATGTGGCACCTGGTAAAAGTTGCTTAGAGGGGACTATACAGTCAGCCACCATGGTGATGCTAGCCCCTGTGTCTCTAAAAGCTTCCACTTTCAAACCATTGATGATGGGTTCCTGCCTATATTTGCTCAAGGTATTTGGGCAAACAGAGAAGTTGGCAAACCCCATGCCAGTCTCATAGACAAGATCATTTGGGGATGGGGACCTGGATAGGCCAGGGTCTCCTTGGGCTCCAAAAGTAAACCCACCCAGATTCCTGGGTGTGCTCCCACTTCCTGGGGGATTACTGCTGACAGTAACAGGAGGTGTTGGAGCTGGCTTTGGAGGTATGTTTTCTTTATTGCCATTCTTGGGACAACAGCTGTCTGTTTTGTAATGCCCAACCTGTTTACAGGCATGGCAATAAGGCTTTTTCTCTGTTGAAGAAGTGTCTTGGGACCCACCCCCCTTCTTGGAGTTTTGGGGCCCTGGGGAAGTGTTTTCTTTACTTTTATCCCCACCCTTATCTTGAGGCTTGGTAGACTCCTTCTTCTGGTTATTGTCCTGATTCTTAGGCCTAATCCTGGTTCTGACCCATTTATCTGCCCTCTTTCCCAATTCTTGGGGAGAGGTCAAATCTGAGTCCACCAGGTGCTGGTGTAAGAGCTGGTTCTGACAATTACTAAGGATCTGCTCCCTCATAATCAAATTATACAATCCTGTAAAGTCATGTACTTTGCTGCCATTCAGCCAACCCTCCAGAGCCTTAGTTGCACAATCAACAAAATCAGTCCAGTCCTGAGTCTGTGTCTTCTGGGTATCTCTGAACTTTAACCTGTACTGTTCAGTGGTTAAGCCAAACCCATCTATCAGAACACTCTTCAGGACTTTGTAATTGCTGGCATCCTCATGTCTGACAGTGAGGAGCCTGTCCCTCCCTTTCTCTGAAAAGGAGTACCATAAGATTGCTGCCCACTGTTCCTCAGGAACCTGCTGTACCATGCAGGCTCTCTCCAGAGCAGTCATCCATTTGTGGATGTCATCCCCTTCCTGATAGGGGGGCACAATCTTTGTCAGGTTTCTACTATCATAGGACCTGGCTTTTTCTTTAGGAACTTTGCTGCCACCAGTGGCATCTAAGCCACACAATTTTCTCTCTCTTGCTAAAGCAAGTTTAGCTTGAGCCAAGGCTACCTCTTCCCTTTCTATTTGGAGTTGGACAGCCCTCATCCTGGCCCTATGCTCTTTTCTCTGGGAGGAAGTCATTCCTCTTTGAGATTCTCTTGAGGCACTAGAAAGGTGAGAGTCCCTTGACAGAGATCTCTCCCTTCTATTACCTGGGAGAATTTGGTTATGAGATCTGGAGTGGTGCTGGCCCTCTCCATTCCCATGTAGGTCCAAGTTGGCCTGGTTAAGCCTGGCAACCTGTACCTGGTTTCCCACCTGATCCTGATCTTCAGGCTCATCTACATCAGAGCCTTCCTCTTCTTCTTCCTCCTCCACTACATCATCTTGAAGATCCTCATTCTCAGGGGAGTTTATCCCTTCCTCTGTTTCTAAGGGAGTCTGAATCGCCTTGTCTAGGTCATCCTTTTCTAGGAGAGCTATTAGGGAAGGAATGGTAGGGCCTCTGCCCTTTTTTAGCCCCCTGGCTGTGCACAAGGCACTCAGGTCTTTGTGGCTAAGGTTGTCATATCTGGATGTTGTCCCTATAGGATCAACTTCTACAGGAGCAGAGCCTGAGGCTCTACCTGTATCAGACATGACTGCTAGTGAGGTGTAAGTGGTGCACTTACCTACACTAAGTGGTTTCCTACTGTACCTTGCTAGTGAGTTGTAGTCAGGGTGTGCTAATCCCTTTAATCTACAACTACTAAGTTCAGTAGAACTTAATATGCTAAGCTTTTGATTTATATGTACCTAGAGGTACTTGATGTGATCTTTCAATTTGATAAAGATTGCAATGGTAAAACAAACAGCAAGCTCAAATCCGCACCGCTGCACACCAATGTGAGAAGTTGGCCTGATAGGTAGTGTTTCCAATTCTGGAACCACTGGTTATCAGTCCAAACAAACCCCAAAGATGTCAGGTTGTAAGTCAACCTTGTAGACAAGCTATCCTAGTGGTAGCATGGACTAAGCAGCCTTAAAGGCTTAACTTAAGAGGTCGTGTTAAGCGAGCTTGTTTTACCACATACAATCCTGTAATCAAATGAAAGGACACCACACAAGTATATATTATAAAAATATATGTATTTATTACTAAATTACTCCCCAGTACTCTTTATGAGGAAAGGGGCACAAGCGTTAAATCAAAAGCACTGTTACACATAGAAAGTTGGCACAATTATGGCTGAGGGCGGGGGGCCACTCAGACCATATATCAAAAAAAGTGGTATAAGTAACACTTTACGAACAATGGTTAGGCCTAGGGCCTAGAGATTCGCTGGGAGCAGTCAGGACAAGCAATGAAGAAGTCGGGAGTAGCCCACAGGAGACGGATGCAGCACGGAAAGTGCAGCGCGCACCAATGCACTGTCAATGGTGCGTAAAAGTCAGTTAAAGTGAATAAAAAGATACTTCCGCTGAACCTAGGAACACAAAACTTTAGACACAGACCCTAGAGGTGTGTACCAGTGTAAAGACACCGGCGTTGCAAAGTTACCTCACCCACAGGCCGTGGGTGCACAGGGTCGAAGTGGCGTCGGGTTCTGTCACGCAGGTTCTGGGTGCTTGGAGCTGTTGCAGCTGCAGGCGCTGTGAAGCAGAAGTGTCCGGTGCGATCCAAGGGTGGATCGATGTAGAAAAGTACCTGAAAGCAGAGGGGACAGAGTCTGGGTCACTCAGCAGTGACCAGGGTGGAACCAGGACGGAACCAGGCAATGTCGGGCGCAATCAGGCGGTTGTCGATAGGCTTCTCTCCGCTGTCACGTGGGCTCTGGGGCATCTGCGACGTCCAGGAGCAGGTCACGATCTGTCCCACGTAGGCTCTCGCCGTCAGCACCGTCGGCTTGAAGATTGTAGCAAACAGCACTTGGCAAAAGCAATCCACGCGGAACCGGGAGATTGCTTATCACTCGAACCAGGAGGGTCAGAGTGGGTGCTCCTTTTCACAGGAGCTGGTGCAGATCTGGAGCAACCAGAAAAGCAAGTCGTATTTCGAAGTTCGTCGGCACAGGGGCCACAAGCCAGCTGGCAAGTGACCGGGCCAACGCGTCGAGCGCACACAAGCAGAAGGGCCCCACGCAGCACTCAGCGAGTGTGGAGGGGTGAGCTTTGGTGCAAGTGGAGCTCGGGGCTGGGGCTTCTCAAACCCCGGTGTACAGCTTCGAGGGTCACTCGTGGGCCGCACGGTCAGCGTCTCGTGGCCTTTTCAAGATGGCGTGCCCCACGCTTCCGGTCGCCTCCACGGGTCTCAGCTCTGCAGGGACTGTGGATCGGGCAGGTAGAAGGCAGGCAAGCTTGATCTCGTCGATCTCTGTCGCTCGAGTTCCGGCGGGAACTGCAACAAAGCAAGGGTCGAGGGCTGGATGGTGCCTGTTTGCACAGGGTGGTCACTCCTTGACCACAAGGGAGATTCTTCAGTCTTCTCACGTCGTGTAGAAAGTCGAAGGGTCCAGATTTCGTTTCTTATGTTTCTTCAGGATGATCTGAGGTCCGTTGGGACTGCTCCCCCTCTTATTCGAATCTAGGGGGTTGGACATCCTGCTAGGTCCCCTCCTATGGGTGGGACCCAGGAAGGGGGTGGTTACACCCCTCTCCTTTGATCCTGGCCGCGCTGGGACAGGGGCTGGGAGGCCCCAGAACCGGTTTGGCCGGATCCTGCAAGGGGCAGCCTTGTGCTCCCCAGGCAGTGTCTGGTTTCATTGAAACCTCCCTACTCCAATCCACTATCTCCTGTCTGGGGTGGTTTGACACCGCCCTGTGACAGGAAACTCTTTGTCCAGGCCTCCTCTGCCGGGTTTCGGTCAGCAGCAGGAGGTCAGACCCGTGTCTGTGGCAGGGGCATCCATTTTGTGGATCTGAGGCTCATTTTAAATCAACCGCGTTTCAGTAAAGTAACATGTCTTCTCCCTCTAGAAGGGTGGAATGCTATCCCCGTCGCCAGAACTGGCGAGGGGATAGTATTCCAATTCGTATGACACCTTACACGACATGTTTTGATAAAGCCAAACCAAAGTTGCTATATAACCGCGAGGATTATAATGCGCTTAAGAGTATATGGTATGGCATTATCCCGGATCAGCTTAGGGAGTTGTTCCCGACAGCTGCAGGCAGGCTCAGCTCATGCCAGAGCACCATCTCACATAAAACCACGCACTCTGCCTCCAGGATTGATGAGGCCTTCCATAGGAGTGGCTTACAGGCTATATATGTGTCCAGATATAGGTTTAGATATAGGTATACTATATCTAAGCAAGGGGTGATTACACCCACTTGCCCCAGCTGAGTGATCAGCCAGTTGTGTCAATTTAGATAGCCAGCCAGGGGTGGCAAAAGATATGCTGCAGCCCTTGGTAGGCCTTGGATGCGCCTATGCCCTGGGCACCTATAGTGCTCTGTACAGGGGCTGATAAGGTGTCCCAAGCCAATCTAGTTATGCACCTAGGGTACATGGAATCCATTTTACAGAGAGAGCAGATAGCCTGGGGCCCTGATTAGCAGGGAACCAGGCCAACTAAGTCGAAAACCAGCTAAACACAGGCAAAAAATCTGGGGTAACCATAGTCAGGTAGCCACCTTCCTACAGGAAGTGAGTACCAAACAAGTATGGCCTCAACTTCTTCAGGGCCCAAACCACAGCAAAGGCCTCCCTCTCAATAGCTGACCAACGTTTCTCCCTGGGGGTCAGCCTTCTGCTAATAAAAGCAATGGGCTGGTCTTGACCATCTTGATTAAGTTGTGAAAGCACAGCTCCCACCCCCAACTCAGAAGCATCTGTCTGTACAATGAACTGTTTGGAGTAGTCAGGACTCTTCAGGATAGGTGCAGAGCACATGGCCTTCTTCAGGTCATCAAATGCCTTTTGACAGCTAACTGTCCACTGAACCTTTTTGGGCATCTTCTTGGATGTCAAGTCATTCAATGGTGTCACAATGGACCCATAGTTCTTTACACATTTTCTGTAATACCCAGTCAGGCCCAAGAAGGCTCTGACTTGTGTCTGGGTAGTTGGAGGAGCCCAGTCCTGTATGGTCTGGATCTTGCTCTCCAGTGGTTGAACTTGACCCCCACCTACTAGGTGGCCCAAGTACACAACCTTGCTCTGCCCTATCTGGCACTTAGTAGCCTTGATAGTCAGGCCTGCCTTTTGCAGGGCCTCCAGAACCTTCTTCAGGTGGATCAGGTGATCCTCCCAGGTGGAGCTAAAGACAGCAATATCATCTAGATATTCTGCACAAAAGTCATCCAGCCCAGCAAGGACTTGATTCACCAACCTTTGGAAGGTGGCAGGTGCATTCTTCAAACCAAAGGGCATCACCACAAACTGATAATGTCCACTGGGGGTAGAGAATGCTGTTTTGGCTTTTGACTCTTCAGCTAGTCTGATTTGCCAGTAGCCAGCTGTCAAATCAAATGTGCTCAGAAACTTGGCAGGAGCCAATTTATCAATGAGCTCATCTGCTCTTGGAATGGGATGAGCATCTGTCCTAGTGACAGCATTGAGACCTCTGTAGTCCACACAAAACCTCATTTCTCTCTTCCCATCTTTGGTATGAGGTTTTGGCACAAGGACCACTGGGCTAGCCCATGGGCTCTCTGATGGCTCAATCACTCCAAGCTCCAACATCTTTTGCACCTCAGCCTTTATACAATCCCTGACATGGTCAGGTTGCCTGTAGATCTTATTCTTCACAGGCAGATTGTCACCAGTATCCACCTCATGGGTGCACCAGTTAGTCTGACTGGGTGTGAGTGAAAACAAGTGTCTGTGGGCCTGCAACACCTGTCTGCAGTCCACCTGTTGCTGCTCAGTGAGGCTGCCTGCCAAGGCTACTCCATCAACTGAACCATCATCAGGGTTCTGGGAAAGCAGGTCTGGGAGAGGGTCACTCTCTTCCTCCTGTTCCCCATCTGTGGCCATGAGGAGAGTCATGTCCTCCCTGTCAACAAATGCTTTCAAACGATTGACATGGAGCACCCTGTGGGGGCTCCTAGGGGTGCCAAAGTCAACCACATAGGTGACTTCTCCCTTTTTCTCAATGATAGGGTAGGGTCCAGTCCATTTGTCCTGGAGAGCTGCTGGCCCCACTGGGTCCAACACCCACACCTTCTGCCCTGGCTGGTACTCAACCAGAACAGCCTTTTGGTCATGCCAGGCTTTCTGTAATTCCTGACTTGCCTCAAGGTTTTTGGATGCTCTCTCCATGTATTCAGCCATCCTGGAGCGGAGACCAAGTACATAGTCCACAATGTCTAGTTTAGGCTTTTTGAGAGGTAACTCCCATCCTTCCTTCACTAAACTCAGTGGACCCCTCACAGGGTGGCCAAACAAAAGTTCAAAAGGGCTGTAGCCAACCCCCTTCTGTGGGACCTCTCTGTAAGCAAAGAGCAAGCAGGGTAAAAGGATGTCTCATTTCCGCCTAAGCTTCTCTGGTAAACCTTTTATCATTCCCTTTAGGGTCTTGTTGAACCTTTCCACAAGCCCATTGCACTGTGGATGGTAGGGTGTGGTAAACTTATAGTTTACTCCACACTCTTTCCACATTGCTTTTAAGTATCCAGACATAAAGTTGGCACCTCTGTCTGAAAGAACCTCCTTTGGAAAGCCCACTCTTGAGAAAACTGCAATGAGGGCTTTTGCCACCACAGGAGCTGTGGTGGTCCTCAGGGGAATTGCTTCTGGGTACCTGGTGGCATGATCCACTACCACCAGTATAAATCTGTGCCCAGATGCTGTTTGAGGATCCATGGGACCCACAATGTCTATTCCAACTCTTTCAAAGGGTACCCCCACCACAGGTAGTGGTATCAGGGGGGCCTTTGTTGTGCCACCTGACTTACCACTGGCTTGGCAAGTGACACAGGAGCGACAAAACTCCTTGACATCTTCTGACATGTGAGGCCAGTGAAAGTGTGGAACAAGCCTGTCCCAAGTCTTGTTCTGGCCTAAGTGTCCTGCAAGGGGAATATCATGGGCCAAGGTAAGAAGGAAGCCCCTAAACTTGAAAGGTATAACCAACCTCCTGGTTGTGCCAGGCTTGGGGTCTCTAGCCTCTGAATAAAGGAGTCCTTCATCCCAATACACTCTATGGGTACCTTGAGCATTCCCTGCAGCCTCAGCAGCAGCTTGCTGTCTGAGGGGTTCAAGTGAAGGGCAATCTAATTGGGCCTGCCCCAGGTCTGCCCTTGAGGGTCCCCCTGTCCCCAGAAACTCAACCTGATCAGGTTCAAGCTCCTCTGAGACAGTCTCCTCTTGGACTGCAGAATCAGTTTCCTGTGAAACCTGATCCTCAACCTGGGGCAAGTGGGAAGGCACAGCCTTAACCCTCTTGCTCCTTCTCTTGGGTTGTGGTTGGTCTATTGTTTCAAGATCCACCACTGGTTCAGGAAGGCACTTCTTAGCCTGAGACCTTGTCACTGCAAGGACATGAGCTGAAATCCCTAGCATTTCTGCATGAGTCCTGTACTCCACTTCTGACCAAACTGAGCTTTCAAGATCATTGCCTAACAGACAGTCTACTGGGAGGTCTGCACTCACAACAACTTTCTTTAGGCCATCTACCCCTCCCCAGGAGAAGTTCACAACAGCCACACTATGGGAAGTAGTGGAGTTGCTTGCATTGGTCACTAGGTAACTTTCACCTAGTACAATCTGTCCAGGGTCCACAAAGCCAGGTGTCACCATTGTGACACTGGCACAAGTGTCCCTGTAGGCCTGAGCCAGTTTCTCTTTAATTAAGGGAGTCTGCCTATATTTGCCCAGGTTACTGGGGCTTACTGCAGTGGGCAAAGATAAGTCCACATCATATAGGAGAACTGCCTGTGTGGGGATTCTGACTAGGCCAGATTCCACCTCAGTACCCAGGGTCAACCCTACTAAACCCTTTGGCTGTGTACCACCACTGCTGACTGTACTAGGGGGTGCAGTTGCTTTAGGAGCTGCAGTGGTGGGGACTGGATTTTTCTTAGTGCATTCACTGCCCCAGTGTGAAACTGATTTGCAGGTATTACACCAAGGTTTCTTTGGGCCATCATTCTTCTTTTTCTTGTTTCCATTTTGGGAACCCCCCTCCTTATTACTAGTTTGGGGGCCTGAAGACTTCTGGTCCTTTTCTTTATCTTTCTGATTCCCACCCTTCTGGTCTGTTTTCTTCTGGTCACCTTGGTTCTGGTTTTTCTGCTTAATCCTTGTTCTGACCCATTTGTCTGCCTTCTTTCCCAATTCTTGGGGAGAGGTCAAATCAGAGTCAACAAGGTATTGATGCAACAGCTGGTTCTGACAGTTATTAAGGATCTGTTCTCTCATCATAAGATTGTACAATCCTGTATAGTCTGAAACTTTACTTCCCTGCAGCCAACCCTCCAGAGCCTTAGTGGCACAATCTACAAAATCAGTCCAGTCCTGAGTCTGTGCTTTTTGGGTGTCTCTGAACAACAACCTGTATTGCTCAGTGGTTAGGCCAAACCCTTCAATAAGAGCACTCTTCAGAACAGAGTAGTTTTTGGCATCCTCAGGTCTAACAGTGAGGAGCCTGTCCCTCCCTTTCTCAGAAAAGGAGTACCATAAAATTGCTGCCCACTGATCCTCAGGGACCTGCTGTACCATGCAGGCCCTCTCAAGAGCAGTCATCCATTTGTGGATATCATCCCCTTCCTTGTAGGGGGGCACAATTTTTGTCAGGTTTCTATTGTCATAGGCCCTGTCTTTTTCTTTAGGAACTTTGCTGCCACCAGTGGCATCTAAGCCACTTAATTTCTGTTCCCTAGCCAAGGTAAGTTTAGCTTGAGCTAAGGTAAGTTTAGCTTGAGCCAGAGCTACCTCCTCCCTCTCTATCTGGAGTTGGACAGCCCTCATTCTGGCCCTATGCTCTTTTCTCTGGAAGGGAGTCATCCCTCTCTGAGATTCTCTTGAGGCACTAGAAAGGTGAGAGTCCCTTGATAGAGATCTCTCCCTTCTATTACCTGGGAGAATTTGGTTATGAGATCTGGAGTGGTGCTGGCCCTCTCCATTCCCATGTAGGTCCAAGTTGGCCTGGTTAAGCCTGGCAACCTGTACCTGGTTTCCCCCCTGGTCCTGATCTTCAGGCTCGTCTAAATCAGAGCCTTCCTCTGGGTCTTCCTCCTCCTCCTCTACTTCTTCTTGAAGATCCTCATTCTCAGGGGAGTTTATCCCTTCCTCTGTTTCTAAGGGAGTCTGACTCACCTTATCTAGGTCATCCTTTTCTAGGAGAGCTACTAGGGAAGGAATGGTAGGGCCTCTGCCCTTTTTTAGCCCCCTGGCTGTGCACAAGGCACTCAGGTCTTTGTGGCTAAGGTTGTCATATCTGGATGTTGTCCCTATAGGATCAACTATTACAGGAGCAGAGCCTGAAGCTCTACCTGTATCAGACATGACTGCTAGTGAGGTGTAAGTGGTGCACTTACCTACACTAAGTGGTTTCCTACTGTACCTTGCTAGTGAGTTGTAGTCAGGGTGTGCTAATCCCTTTAATCTACAACTACTAAGTTCAGTAGAACTTAATATGCTAAGCTTTTGATTTATATGTACCTAGAGGTACTTGATGTGATCTTTCAATTTGATAAAGATTGCAATGGTAAAACAAACAGCAAGCTCAAATCCGCACCGCTGCACACCAATGTGAGAAGTTGGCCTGACATGTAGTGTTTCCAATTCTGGAACCACTGGGTATCAGTCCAAACAAACCCCAAAGATGTCTGGTTGTAAGTCAACCTTGTAGACAAGCTATCCTAGTGGTAGCATGGACTAAGCAGCCTTAAAGGCTTAACTTAAGAGGTCGTGTTAAGCGAGCTGTTTTACCACATACAATCCTGTAATCAAATGAAAGGACACCACACAAGTATATATTATAAAAATATATGTATTTATTTCTAAATTACTCCCCAGTACTCTTTATGAGGAAAGGGGCACAAGCGTTAAATCAAAAAGCACTGTTACACATATAAAGTTGCACGTTTATGGATGAGGGCGGGTGGCCACTCAGACCATATATTAAAAAAGTGGTATAAGTAACACTTATCGAACAATGGTTAGGCCTAGGGCCTAGAGATTCGCTGGGAGCAGTCAGGACAAGCAATGAAGAAGTCGGGAGTAGCCCACAGGAGACGGGTGCAGCACGGAAAGTGCGGCGCGCACCAATGCACTGTCAATGGTGCGTAAAAGTCAGTTAAAGTGAATTAAAAGATACTTCCGCTGAACCTAGGAACACAAAACTTTAGACACAGACCCTAGAGGTGTGTACCAGTGTATAGACACCGGCGTTGCAAAGTTACCTCACCCACAGGCCGTGGGTGCACAGGGTCGAAGTGGCGTCGGGTTCTGTCACGCAGGTTCTTGGTGCTTGAAGCTGTTGCAGCTGCAGGCGCTGTGAAGCAGAAGTGTCCGGTGCGATCCAAGGGTGGATCGAAGTAGAAAAGTACCTGAAAGCAGAGGGGACAGAGTCTGGGTCACTCAGCAGTGACCAGGGTGGAACCAGGACGGAACCAGGCAATGTCGGGCGCAATCAGGCGGTTGTCGATAGGCTTCTCTCCGCTGTCACGTGGGCTCTGGGGCATCTGCGACGTCCAGGAGCAGGTCACGATCTCTCCCACGTAGACTCTCGCCGTCAGCACCGTCGACTTCAAGATTGCAGCAAACAGCACTTGGCAAAAGCAATCCACGCGGAACCGGGAGATTGCTTATCACTCGAACCAGGAGGGTCAGAGTGGGTGCTCCTTTTCACAGGAGCTGGTGCAGATCTGGAGCAACCAGAAAAGCAAGTCGTATTTCAAAGTTCGTCGGCACAGGGGCCACAAGCCAGCTGGCAAGTGACCGGGCCAACGTGTCGAGCGCACACAAGCAGAAGGGCCCCACGCAGCACTCGTCAAGTGTGGAGGGGTGAGCTTTGGTGCAAGTGGAGCTCGGGGCTGGGGCTTCTCAAACCCCGGTGTACAGCTTCGAGGGTCACTCGTGGGCCGCACGGTCAGCGTCTCGTGGCCTTTTCAAGATGGCGTGCCCCACGCTTCCGGTCGCCTCCACGGGTCTCAGCTCTGCAGGGACTGTGGATCGGGCAGGTAGAAGGCAGGCAAGCTTGATCTCGTCGATCTCTGTCGCTCGAGTTCCGGCGGGAACTGCAACAAAGCAAGGGTCGAGGGCTGGATGGTGCCTGTTTGCACAGGGTGGTCACTCCTTGGCCACAAGGGAGATTCTTCAGTCTTCTCACGTCGTGTAGAAAGTCGAAGGGTCCAGATTTCGTTTCTTATGTTTCTTCAGGATGATCTGAGGTCCGTTGGGACTGCTCCCCCTCTTATTCGAATCTGGGGGGTTGGACATCCTGCTAGGTCCCCTCCTATGGGTGGGACCCAGGAAGGGGGTGGTTACACCCCTCTCCTTTGATCCTGGCCGCGCTGGGACAGGGGCTGGGAGGCCCCAGAACCGGTTTGGCCGGATCCTGCAAGGGGCAGCCTTGTGCTCCCCAGGCAGTGTCTGGTTTCTTTGAAACCTCCCTACTCCAATCCACTATCTCCTGTCTGGGGTGGTTTGACACCGCCCTGTGACAGGAAACTCTTTGTCCAGGCCTCCTCTGCCGGGTTTCGGTCAGCAGCAGGAGGCCAGACCCGTGTCTGTGGCAGGGGCATCCATTTTGTGGATCTGAGGCTCATTTTAAATCAACCGCGTTTCAGTAAAGTAACATGTCTTCTCCCTCTAGAAGGGTGGAATGCTACCCCCGTCGCCAGAACTGGCGAGGGGGTAGTATTCCAATTCGTATGACACCTTACACGACATGTTTTGATAAAGCCAAACCAAAGTTGCTATATAACCGCGAGGATTATAAGGCGCTTAAGAGTATATGGTATGGCGTTATCCCGGATCAGCTTAGGGAGTTGTTCCCGACAGCTGCAGACAGGCTCAGCTCATGCCAGAGCACCATCTCACATAAAACCACGCACTCTGCCTCCAGGATTGATGAGGCCTTCCATAGGAGTGGCTTACAGGCTATATATGTGTCCAGATATAGGTTTAGATATAGGTATACTATATCTAAGCAAGGGGTGATTACACCCACTTGCCCCAGCTGAGTGATCAGCCAGTTGTGTCAATTTAAGAACCAGCCAGGGGTGGCAAAAGCTATGCTTCAGCCCCTGGTAGGCCTTGGTGGCACCTATGCCCTGGGCACCTATAGTGCATGGTACAGGGGCTGACAAGGAGTCCATTTCCAATTGTGGTATGTACCTATAGCACATGTATCATAAATTTAGAGAGAGAACAGCAGGCTGGGGGTCTGATTAGCAGGCCCACAGCCTCAGTAAGTCGAAAACCAGTGAAGCAAAAAGCAAAAATTGGGGTGACCATAGGATAGCAGACCCTACTCTCCTACAGTGGACAGTTAGCTGTCAAAAGGCATTTGATGACCTGAAGAAGGCCATGTGCTCTGCACCTATCCTGAAGAGTCCTGACTACTCCAAACAGTTCATTGTACAGACAGATGCTTCTGAGTTGGGGGTGGGAGCTGTGCTTTGACAACTTAATCAAGATGGTCAAGACCAGCCCATTGCTTTTATTAGCAGAAGGCTGACCCCCAGGGAGAAACGTTGGTCAGCTATTGAGAGGGAGGCCTTTGCTGTGGTTTGGGCCCTGAAGAAGTTGAGGCCATACTTGTTTGGTACTCACTTCCTAATTCAGACAGACCATAAGCCCCTCTTGTGGCTAAATCAGATGAAGGGTGAAAATCCCAAACTGCTCAGGTGGTCCATTTCCCTACAGGGGATGGACTTTACAGTGGAGCACCGCCCAGGGACTGACCATGGTAATGCAGATAGTCTCTCCAGGTACTTCCACTTAGAACATGAAGACTTATCTGGTCAGGGTTAAGTTTAATGTCCCTGCGTTTGGGGGGGGGGGGTTATGTAGGAGAGTAGGGTCTGCTATCCTATGGTCACCCCGATTTTTGCTTTTTGCGTCACTGGTTTTCGACTTACTGAGGCTGTGGGCCTGCTAATCAGACCCCCAGCCTGCTGTTCTCTCTCTAAATTTATAATACATGTGCTATAGGTACATACCACAATTGGAAATGGACTCCTTGTCAGCCCCTGTACCATGCACTATAGGTGCTCAGGGCATAGGTGCCACCAAGGCCTGCCAGGGGCTGAAGCATAGCTTTTGCCACCCCTGGCTGGTTCTTAAATTGACACAACTGGCTGATCACTCAGCTGGGGCAAGTGGGTGTAATCACCCCTTGCTTAGATATAGTATACCTATATCTAAACCTATATCTGGACACATATATAGCCTGTAAGCCACTCCTATGGAAGGCCTCATCAATCCTGGGGGCAGAGTGCGTGGTTTTATGTGAGATGGTGCTCTGGCATGAGCTGAGCCTGTCTGCAGCTGTCGGGAACAACTCCCTAAGCTGATCCGGGATAATGCCATACCATATACTCTTAAGCGCCTTATAATCCTCGCGGTTATATAGCAACTTTGGTTTGGCTTTATCAAAACATGTCGTGTAAGGTGTCATACGAATTGGAATACTACCCCCTCGCCAGTTCTGGCGACGGGGGTAGCATTCCACCCTTCTAGAGGGAGAAGACATGTTACTTTACTGAAACGCGGTTGATTTAAAATGAGCCTCAGATCCACAAAATGGATGCCCCTGCCACAGACACGGGTCTGGCCTCCTGCTGCTGACCGAAACCCGGCAGAGGAGGCCTGGACAAAGAGTTTCCTGTCACAGGGCGGTGTCAAACCACCCCAGACAGGAGATAGTGGATTGGAGTAGGGAGGTTTCAAAGAAACCAGACACTGCCTGGGGAGCACAAGGCTGCCCCTTGCATAATCCAGCCAAACCGGTTCTGGGGCCTCCCAGCCCCTGTCCCAGCGTGGCCAGGATCAAAGGAGAGGGGTGTAACCACCCCCTTCCTGGGTCCCACCCATAGGAGGGGACCTAGCAGGATGTCCAACCACCCAGATTCGAATAAGAGGGGGAGCAGTCCCAATGCAACTCAGATCATCCTGAAGAAACATAAGAAACGAATTCTGGACCCTTCGACTTTCTACACGACGTGAGAAGACTGAAGAATCTCCCTTGTGGTCAAGGAGTGACCACCCTGTGCAAACAGGCACCATCCAGCCCTCGACCCTTGCTTTGTTGCCGTTCCCGCCGGAACTCGAGCGACAGAGATTGACGAGATGAAGCTTGCCTGCCTTCTACCTGCCCGATCCACAGTCCCTGCAGAGCTGAGACCCGTGGAGGCGACCGGAAGCGTGGGGCACGCCATCTTGAAAAGGCCACGAGACGCTGACCGTGCAGCCCACGAGTGTCCCTCGAAGCTGTACACCAGGGTTTGAGAAGCCCCAGCCCCGAGCTCCACTTGCACCAAAGCTCACCCCTCCACACTCGACGAGTGCTGCGTGGGGCCCTTCTGCTTGTGTGGGCTCGACGCATTGGCCCGGTCACTTGCCAGCTGGCTTGTGGCCCCTGTGCCGACGAAACTTGAAATACGATTCGCTTTTCTGGTTGCTCCAGATGTGCACCAGCTCCTGTAAAAAGGAGCCCCCACTCTGACCCTCCTGGTTTGAGTGATAAGCAATCTCCCGGTTCTGCGTGGATTGCTTTTGCCAAGTGCTGTTTGCTGCAATCTTGAAGCCGACGGTGCTGATGGCGAGAGCCTACGTGGGACAGATCGTGACCTGCTCCTGGACGTCGCAGATGCCCCAGAGCCCATGTGACAGCGGAGAGAAGCCTATTGACAACCGCCTGATTGCGCCCGACATTGCCTGGTTCCGTCCTGGTTCCACCCTGGTCACTGCTGAGTGACCCAGACTCTGTCCCCTCTGCTTTCAGGTACTTTTCTACTTCGATCCACCCTTGGATCGCACCGGACACTTCTGCTTCACATCGCCTGCAGCTGCAACAGCTTCAAGCACCAAGAACCTGCGTGTCCGAACCCGACGCCACTTCGACCCTGTGCACCCACGGCCTGTGGGTGAGGTAACATTGCAACGCCGGTGTTCCCACACTGGTACACACCTCTAGGGTCTGTGTCTGAAGTTTTGTGTTCCTAGGTTCAGCGGAAGTATCTTTTAATTCACTTTAACTGACTTTTACGCACCATTGACAGTGCATTGGTGCGCGCCGCACTTTCCGTGCTGCACCCGTCTCCTGTGGGCTACTCCCGACTTCATCATTGCTAGTCCTGACTGCTCCCAGCGAATCTCTAGGCCCTAGGCCTAACCATTGTTCGATAAGTGTTACTTATACCACTTTTTTAGTATATGGTCTGAGTGGCCACCCGCCCTCATCCATAATTGTGCAACTTTATATGTTTAACTGTGCTTTTTGATTTAACGCTTGTGCCCCTTTCCTCATAAAGAGTACTGGGGAGTAATTTAGAAATAAATACATATATTTTTATAATATATACTTGTGTGGTGTCCTTTCATTTGATTACAGGATTGTATGTGGTAAAACAGCTCGCTTAACACAACCTCTTAAGTTAAGCCTTTAAGGCTGCTTAGTCCATGCTACCACTAGGATAGCTTGTCTAACAAGGTTGACTTACAACCTGACATCTTTGGGGTTTGTTTGGACTGATACCCAGTGGTTCCAGAATTGGAAACACTACATATCAGGCCAACTTCTCACACTTAAGTTAAGCCTTTAAGGCTGCTTAGTCCATGCTACCACTAGGATAGCTTGTCTAACAAGGTTGACTTACAACCAGACATCTTTGGGGTTTGTTTGGACTGATACCAAGTGGTTCCAGAATTGGAAACACTACATATCAGGTCAACTTCTCACATTAATCCTATGCCTAATGGTCGGGGATTAATTACCACATGAGTAGTCGGCGGGTCGGTACATCAGGGTTGTGCCTACAGTTTTGGCTCAAACTTCCCGTGTCTGTGCGGATTCACCTACCCATCACCCCCGAACTCGAATAGGTGTGGTGTCATGTGTCATCATGCGTCATCATGTGTCATGTGGTGTCATGTGTCATCATGTGTCATGTGGTGTCATGTGTTGTCATGTGTCATCATGCGTCATGTGGTGTCATGTGTTGTCATGTGTCATGCGTCATCATGTGCCATGTGGTGTCATGTGTCATTATGTGTCATTATGTGTCATGTGGTGTCATGTAGTGTCATGTGTAATGTGATGTCATGTGGTGTCATGTGTAATGTGGTGTCATGTTGTGTCATGTGGAGTCTTGTGGTGTCTTGTGGTGTCATGTGGTGTAATAAGGTGTCATATGTCACGTGGTGTCATGTGGTATCATTTGGTGTCATGTGTCATCATGTGGGGTCATGTGGTGTCATAAGTTGTCATGTTTTGTCATGTGTCATCATGTGTCATGTGGTGTCATGTGTCATGTGGTATCATGTGGTGTCACGTGGTGTCATGTGGTATCATGTGGTGTCCCGTGGTGTCATGTGGTGTCACATGGTGTCATGTGTTTTGTTTAGTCATATCTCATATGTCATGTGGTGTCATGTGGTGTCATGTAGTCATGAGGTGCCATGTGTTATGTGGTGTCATGAGTCATGTGGTGTCATGTGGTGTCATGTGGTGTCATGTTTCATGTGGTGTCATGTGTTGCCATGTGTCACCATGTGTCATCATGTGTTGTCATGTGTCATCATGTGTTGCCATGTGTCGCCATGTGTTGCCATGTGTCGCCATGTGTCATCATGTGTCGTCATATGTTGCCATGTGTTGTAATGTATCATGTGGAGTTATTTGGTGTCATGTGTCATCATGTGTCAAGTGTCATGTGGTGTCATGTGGTGTCATGTGTCATGTGTCATGTGGTGCCATGTGTCATGTGGTGTCATGTGTCGCCATGTGTCATCATGTGTCACCATGTGTCGCCATGTGTCATCATGTGTCATCATGTGTTTCCATGTGTCGCCATGTGTTGCCATGTGTCGCCATGTGTCATCATGTGTCATGTGTCGTCATGTGTCGTCATGTGTCATCATGTGTCATGTTGCCATGTGTCGTCATGTGTCATTATGTGTCATGTGGTGTCATGTGGTGTCAAGTGGTGTCATGTGGTGTCATGTGGTGTCATGTGGTATCATGTGTCATATGGTGTCATGTGGTATCATGTGTCATGTGGTGTCATGTGTCATCATGTGTCATGTGGGTCATGTGGTGTCGTGTCATGTGTCATGTGGGTCATGTGGTGTCATGTGGGTCATGTGGTCTCATGTGTCATCATGTGTCATCACGTGTCATGTGTCATGTGTCGTCATGTGTTGTCATGATGTGGTGTCATAGTCTCATCATTTGGTGTCATGTGTGTCATCATGTGTCATCATGTGTCATCATATGTCGCCATGTGGGGTCATTTGGGGTCATGTGTCATAATGTGTCATGTGGTGTCATGTGTTGTCATGTGTCATCATGTGTCGTCATGTGTCGCCATGTGCCGTCATGTGTTGCCATGTGGGGTCATGTGTCGTCATGTGTCATCATGTGTCATGTGGTGTCATGTGATGTCATGTGGTGTCATGTGTCATCATGTGGTGTCATGTGGTGTCATGTGTAATCATGCGTCATAATGTGTCATCATGTGTCATCATGTGTTGCAATGTGGGGTCATGTGTCATCATGTGTCATGTGGTATCGCGTTGGATCATATGGTGTCATGTGGTGTCATATGCCATCATGTGGTGTCATGTGTCATCATGCATCATCATGTGTCATGTGGTGTCATGTGGTGTCATGTGGTGTCATGTGGTGTCGTGTGGTGTCATGTGTTATTTGGTGTCATGTGTTGTCATGTGGTGTCATGTGGTGTCATGTCTCATGTGGCGTCATGTGTCTTGTGGTGTCATGTCTCATGTGGTGTCACGTATCATGTGTCTTGTGGTGTCATGTGGTGTCATGTGGTGTCATGTGGTGTCATGTGTCATCATGTGTCATCATGTGTCGTGTCATCATGTTTCATCATGTGTCATCATGTGTCATCATGTGTCATGTGGTGTCATGTTTAATGTGGTGTCATGTTGTGTTATGTGTAATGTGGAGTCATGTGGAGTCATGTGGTGTCATGTGGAGTCATGTGGAGTCATGTGGTGTCATGTGAGGCCATGTGTCATCATGTGTCATCATGTGTCATGTGGTATCATGTGGTGTCATGTGGTGTCATGTGTCATCGCGTATCATGTGTCGCCATGTGTCGCCATGTGTCGTCATGTGTCATCATGTGTCATGTGGTGTCATGTGGTGTCAAGTGGTGTCATGTTGTGTCATGTGGTGTCATGTGGTGTCATGTGTTATCATGTGTCATGTGGTGTCATGTGTCATCATGTGTCATGTGGGTCATGTGGTGTCATGTCATCATGTGTCATGTGGGTCATGTGGTGTCATGTGTCATGTGGGTCATGTGGTCTCATGTGTCATCATGTGTCATCATGTGTCATGTGGGTCATGTGCTTTCATGTGTCATCATGTGTCATGTGTCATGTGTCGTCATGTGGTGTCATGATGTGGTGTCATAGTCTCATCATTTGGTGTCATGTGTCGTCATGTGTCATTGTGTGTCATCATGTGTCATCATGTGTCATCATATGTCGCCATGTGGGGTCATTTGGGGTCATATGTCATAATGTGTCATGTGGTGTCATGTGTTGTCATGTGTCGTCATGTGTCGCCTTGAGTCGCCATGTGCCGTCATGTGTTGCCATGTGGGGTCATGTGGGGTCATATGTCATCATGTGTCATGTGGTGTCATGTGATGTCATGTGGTGTCATGTGTCATCATGTGTCATCATGTGTCATCATGTTTCGCAATATGGGGTCATGTGGGGTCATGTGTCATGTGGTATCATGTGGTGTCATGTGGTGTCATGTGGTGTCATGTGGTGTCATGTGTCATCATGTGGTGTCATGTGGTGTCATGTTAAACAAAGGAGATTGCTGAACTGTTCCTAAAGAAAGTGAGGAATTAAATAAGACTGGCGTGACCGGAGGTGTGTTTGTTACACCTTTGGACATCCATTTTGTTGGACGTGTCTGCCTGACACACCCAAAAGGGTGTCATGCTTCATTATAGGTGTTGCTCCTCATCGGGGAGGCGGTGCAATCCCCGATGGGCTCACCTCGGAGAGGGGCTCTTTGGCGGAGATCTTTTTGTCCAACAGCCTATTGGTGAAGTGCGGGTGTGTGGGTTAGGGCAGTAAGTTTCCTGGAGAAAGTGATTAAAATGTAGCAGGGGGTGCAGGAAAACACTTTATTCTGGGGGTCCCCCTACTGCAATTAAAAACGTGAGTCTAGCTCGCTTGGTGACGGCAGGTTAGGTAGCGTAACCCTAGAAGAGACTAGAGTGAGGGTTGGTCGACATGTTTCTCGCATGGGAAAATTTCCCGTGATTCTTCAGGACCTAGTGATGGTGAGAGCTAAAAAGAAAAGAAAAACATGCTGGTGTCATGTGTTAGGTGTGGGTATAGTTTACCTCAATGGTTAATCCTATGCCTAATGGTCGGAGATTAATTACCACATGAGTAGTCGGTGGGTCGGTACATCAGGGTTGTGCCTACAGTTTTGGCTCGAACTTCCCGTGTCTGTGCGGATTCACCTACCCATCACTGCCGAGCTCGAATAGGTGTGGTGTCATGTGTCATCATGCGTCATCATGTGTCATGTGGTGTCATGTGGTGTCATGTGTCATCATGTGTCATGTGGTGTCATGTGTTGTCATGTGTCATCATGCATCACGTGGTGTCATGTGTTGTCATGTGTCATGCGTCATCATGTGCCATGTGGTGTCATGTGGTGTCATGTGTCATTATGTGTCATTATGTGTCATTATGTGTCATGTGGTGTCATGTAGTGTCATGTGTAATGTGATGTCATGTGGTGTCATGTGTAATGTGGTGTCATGTTGTGTCATGTGGAGTCTTGTGGTGTCTTGTGGTGTCATGTGGTGTAATAAGGTGTCATATGTCACTTGGTGTCATGTGGTGTCATGTGGTATCATTTGGTGTCATGTGTCATCACGTGGGGTCATGTGGTGTCATCAGTTGTCATGTTTTGTCATGTGTCATCATGTGTCATCATGTGTCATCATGTGTCATGTGGTGTCATGTGTCATGTGGTATCATGTGGTGTCACGTGGTGTCATGTGGTATCATGTGGTGTCACGTGGCTTCATGTGGTGTCACATGGTGTCATGTGTTTTGTGGAGTCATATCTCATATGTCATGTGGTGTCATATGGTGTCATGTAGTCATGAGGTGCCATGTGTTATGTGGTGTCATGAGTCATGTGGTGTCATGTGGTGTCATGTGGTGTCATGTTTCATGTGGTGTCATGTGTTGCCATGTGTCACCATGTGTCATCATGTGTTGTCATGTGTCATCATGTGTTGCCATGTGTCGCCATGTGTTGCCATGTGTCGCCATGCGTCATCATGTGTCGTTGTGAGAAGTTGGCCTGATATGTAGTGTTTCCAATTCTGGAACCACTGGGTATCAGTCCAAACAAACCCCAAAGATGTCAGGTTGTAAGTCAACCTTGTAGACAAGCTATCCTAGTGGTAGCATGGACTAAGCAGCCTTAAAGGCTTAACTTAAGAGGTCGTGTTAAGCGAGCTTGTTTTACCACATACAATCCTGTAATCAAATGAAAGGACACCACACAAGTATATATTATAAAAATATATGTATTTATTACTAAATTACTCCCCAGTACTCTTTATGAGGAAAGGGGCACAAGCGTTAAATCAAAAGCACTGTTACACATATAAAGTTGCACGTTTATGGATGAGGGCGGGTGGCCACTCAGACCATATATCAAAAAAGTGGTATAAGTAACACTTTACGAACAATGGTTAGGCCTAGGGCCTAGAGATTCGCTGGGAGCAGTCAGGACAAGCAATGAAGAAGTCGGGAGTAGCCCACAGGAGACGGGTGCAGCACGGAAAGTGCGGCGCGCACCAATGCACTGTCAATGGTGCGTAAAAGTCAATTAAAGTGAATAAAAAGATACTTCCGCTGAACCTAGGAACACAAAACTTTAGACACAGACCCTAGAGGTGTGTACCAGTGTAAAGACACCGGCGTTGCAAAGTTACCTCACCCACAGGCCGTGGGTGCACAGGGTCGAAGTGGCGTCGGGTTCTGTCACGCAGGTTCTGGGTGCTTGGAGCTGTTGCAGCTGCAGGCGCTGTGAAGCAGAAGTGTCCGGTGCGATCCAAGGGTGGATCGATGTAGAAAAGTACCTGAAAGCAGAGGGGACAGAGTCTGGGTCACTCAGCAGTGACCAGGGTGGAACCAGGACGGAACCAGGCAATGTCGGGCGCAATCAGGCGGTTGTCGATAGGCTTCTCTCCGCTGTCACGTGGGCTCTGGGGCATCTGCGACGTCCAGGAGCGGGTCACGATCTGTCCCACGTAGGCTCTCGCCGTCAGCACCGTCGGCTTGAAGATTGTAGCAAACAGCACTTGGCAAAAGCAATCCACGTGGAACCGGGAGATTGCTTATCACTCGAACCAGGAGGGTCAGAGTGGGTGCTCCTTTTCACAGAAGCTGGTGCAGATCTGGAGCAACCAGAAAAGCAAGTCGGATTTCAAAGTTCGTCGGCACAGGGGCCACAAGCCAGCTGGCAAGTGACCGGGCCAACGCGTCGAGCGCACACAAGCAGAAGGGCCCCACGCAGCACTCAGCGAGTGTGGAGGGGTGAGCTTTGGTGCAAGTGGAGCTCGGGGCTGGGGCTTCTCAAACCCCGGTGTACAGCTTCGAGGGTCACTCGTGGGCCGCACGGTCAGCGTCTCGTGGCCTTTTCAAGATGGCGTGCCCCACGCTTCCGGTCGCCTCCACGGGTCTCAGCTCTGCAGGGACTGTGGATCGGGCAGGTAGAAGGCAGGCAAGCTTGATCTCGTCGATCTCTGTCGCTCGAGTTCCGGCGGGAACTGCAACAAAGCAAGGGTCAAGGGCTGGATGGTGCCTGTTTGCACAGGGTGGTCACTCCTTGACCACAAGGGAGATTCTTCAGTCTTCTCACGTCGTGTAGAAAGTCGAAGGGTCCAGATTTCGTTTCTTATGTTTCTTCAGGATGATCTGAGGTCCGTTGGGACTGCTCCCCCTCTTATTCGAATCTAGGGGGTTGGACATCCTGCTAGGTCCCCTCCTATGGGTGGGACCCAGGAAGGGGGTGGTTACACCCCTCTCCTTTGATCCTGGCCGCGCTGGGACAGGGGCTGGGAGGCCCCAGAACCGGTTTGGCCGGATCCTGCAAGGGGCAGCCTTGTGCTCCCCAGGCAGTGTCTGGTTTCATTGAAACCTCCCTACTCCAATCCACTATCTCCTGTCTGGGGTGGTTTGACACCGCCCTGTGACAGGAAACTCTTTGTCCAGGCCTCCTCTGCCGGGTTTCGGTCAGCAGCAGGAGGTCAGACCCGTGTCTGTGGCAGGGGCATCCATTTTGTGGATCTGAGGCTCATTTTAAATCAACCGCGTTTCAGCAAAGTAACATGTCTTCTCCCTCTAGAAGGGTGGAATGCTATCCCCGTCGCCAGAACTGGCGAGGGGATAGTATTCCAATTCGTATGACACCTTACACGACATGTTTTGATAAAGCCAAACCAAAGTTGCTATATAACCGCGAGGATTATAAGGCGCTTAAGAGTATATGGTATAGCATTATCCCGGATCAGCTTAGGGAGTGGTTCCCGACAGCTGCAGACAGGCTCAGCTCATGCCAGAGCACCATCTCACATAAAACCACGCACTCTGCCTCCAGGATTGATGAGGCCTTCCATAGGAGTGGCTTACAGGATATATATGTGTCCAGATACAGGTTTAGATATAGGTATACTATATCTAAGCAAGGGGTGATTACACCCACTTGCCCCAGCTGAGTGATCAGCCAGTTGTGTCAATTTAGATAGCCAGCCAGGGGTGGCAAAAGATATGCTGCAGCCCCTGGTAGGCCTTGGATGCACCTATGCCCTGGGCACCTATAGTGCTCTGTACAGGGGCTGATAAGGTGACCCAAGCCAATCTAGTTATGCACCTAGGGTACATGGAATCCATTTTACAGAGAGAGCAGATAGCCTGGGGCCCTGATTAGCAGGGAACCAGGCCAACTAAGTCGAAAACCAGCTAAACACAGGCAAAAAATCTGGGGTAACCATAGTCAGGTAGCCACCTTCCTACAGTCGTCATATGTTGCCATGTGTTGTAATGTATCATGTGGAGTTATTTGGTGTCATGTCTTTTGTGGAGTCATATCTCATATGTCATGTGGTGTCATATGGTGTCATGTAGTCATGAGGTGCCATGTGTTATGTGGTGTCATGAGTCATGTGGTGTCATGTGGTGTCATGTGGTGTCATGTGTCATGTGGTGTCATGTGTCATGTGGTGTCATGTGTCATGTGGTGTCATGTGTCATGTGTTGTCATGTGGTGTCATGTGTTGTCATGTGTTACCATGTGTCGTCATGTGTTGTCATGTGTCATCATGTGTCGTCATGTGTCGCCATGTGTTGCCATGTGTTGCCATGTGTCGCCATGTGTCGCCATGTGTCATCATGTGTCATGTGCCGTCATGTGTCATCATGTGTCATCATGTGTCATATTGCCATGTGTTGTCATGTGGTGTCAAGTGGTGTCATGTGGTGTCATGTGGTGTCATGTGGTGTCATGTGGTATCATGTGTCATGTGGTGTCATGTGTCATCATGTGTCATGTGGGTCATGTGGTATCATGTGTCATCATGTGTCATGTGGGTCATGCGGTGTCATGTTTCATCATGTGTCATGTGGTGTCATGTGTTGTCATGTGTCATCATGCGTCATCATGTGTCATGTGGTGTCATGTGGTGTCATGTGTCATCATGTGTCATGTGGTATCATGTGGTGTCATATGGGGTCATGTGGTGTCATGTGTCATCATGTGGTGTCATGTGGTGTCATGTGCCATCATGCATCATCATGTGTCATCGTGTGTCGTCATGTGTCACAATGTGGGGTCATGTGGGGTCAAATGTCATCATGTGTCATGTGGTATCATGTTGGATCATATGGTGTCATGTGGTGTCATGTGTCATCATGTGGTGTCATGTGGTGCCATGTGTCATCATGCATCATACTGTGTCATGTGGTGTCATGTGGTGTCATGTGGTGTCGTGTGGTGTCATGTGTCATTTGGTGTCATGTGTTGTCATGTGGTGTCATGTGGTGTCATGTCTCATGTGGCGTCATGTGTCTTGTGGTGTCATGTCTCATGTGGTGTCATGTATCATGTGTCTTGTGGTGTCATGTGGTGTCATGTGGTGTCATGTGGTGTCATGTGGTATCATGTGTCATCATGTGTCATTTGGGTCATGTGTTGTCGTGTGTCATCACGTGTCATGTGGTGTCATGTGTCATGTGGTGTCATGTGTAGCCATGTGTCATCATGTGTCATCATGTGTCACCATGTGTCGCCATGTGTCATCATGTGTCATGTGTCATCATGTGTTGCCATGTGTTGCCATGTGTCGCCATGTGTTGCCATGTATCGTCATGTGTCGCCATGTGTCGCCATGTGTCGCCATGTGTCATCATGTGTCATGTGTCATGTGGGGTCATGTGTCATGTGGTGTCATGTGGTGTCATGTGGTGTCATGTGTCGTCATGTGACATCATGTGTCATGTTGCCATGTGTTGTCATGTGTCATCATGTGTCATGTGGTGTCATGTGGTGTCAAGTGGTGTCATGTGGTGTCATGTGTCATGTGGTGTCATGTGGTATCATGTGTCATGTGGTGTCATGTGTCATCATGTGTCATGTCGGTCATGTGGTGTCGTGTCATCATGTGTCATGTGGGTCATGTGGTGTCATGTGTCATGTGGGTCATGTGGTCTCATGTGTCATCATGTGTCATGTGGGTCATGTGTTGTCATGTGTCATCATGTGTCATGTGTCATGTGTCGTCATGTGGTGTCATGATGTGGTGTCATAGTCTCATCATTTGGTGTCATGTGTCGTCATGTGTCATGTGTCATTGTGTGTCATCATGTGTCATCATATGTCGTCATATGTTGCCATGTGGGGTCATTTGGGGTCATATGTCATAATGTGTCATGTGGTGTCATGTGTTGTCATGTGTCGTCATGTGTCGTCATTTGTCGCCATGTGCCGTCATGTGTTGCCATGTGGGGTCATGTGGGGTCATGTGTCATCATGGGTCATGTGGTGTCATGTGATGTCATGTGGTGTCATGTGTCATCATGTGTCATCATGTGTCATCATGTGTCGCAATATGGGGTCATGTGGGGTCATGTGTCATGTGGTATCATGTGGTGTCATGTAGTGTCATGTGGTTTCATGTGGTGTCATGTGTCATGTGGTGTCATGTGGTGTCATGTAGTGTCATGTGGTTTTGTGTGGTGTCATGTGTCATGTGGTGTCATGTGGTGTCATGTGGTGTCATGTGATGTCATGTGTCATGTGGTGTCATGTGTCTTGTGGTGTCATGTCTCATGTGGTGTCGTGTATCATAGGTCTTGTGGTGTCATTTCTCATGTGTCATGTGGTGTCATGTGGTGTCATGTATCATCATTTGTCATGTGGGGTCATGTGTCATGTGGTGTCATGTGGTGTCATGTGGTGTCATGTGGTGTCATGTGGTGTCATGTGTAATCATGGGTCATGTGGTGTCATGTAGTGTCATGTGTCATCATGTGGTGTCATGTGTCATGTGGGTCATGTGGTGTCATGTCTTGTCATGTGTCATCATGTGTCATGTGGGTCATGTGGTGTCATGGGTCATGTGGGTCATGTGGAGTCTTGTGTCATGTGGAATCATGTGTCATCATATGGTGTCATGTGGTGTCATGTGTCATCATGTGTCGTCATGTGTCAGCATGTGTTGCCATGTGTCATCATGTGGGGTCATGTGGGGTCATGTGTCACCATGTGGCATGTGTCATGTGTTGTCATGTGTTATGTGGTGTCATGTGTCATGTGGGCCATGTGGTGTCATGTGTCATCATGTGTCATGTTGTGTCATGTGTTGTCATGTGTCATCATGTGTCATGTGTGGTCATGTGGTGTCATGTGGTGTCATCATGTGTCATCATGTGTTGTCATGTGTCATCATGTGTCGTCATGTGTCGTCATGAGTCATGTGTCGTCATTTAGTATCTTGTGGTGTCATGTGGTATCATGTGTCATGTGTCATCATGTGTCATGTGTCATGTGTTATCATGTGGTGTCATGTGGTGTCATGTGGTGTCATGTGTCAAGTGGTGTCATGTGCCGTCAAGTGTCGTGGTGGCATGTGGTGTCATATTGTGTCATGTGGTGTCATGTGCCATGCATCATCATGTGTCATCATATGTTGCCATGTGTTGTCATGTATCATGTGGACTCATGTGGTGTCATGTGTCATCATGTGTCACCATGTGTCGCCATGTGTCATCATGTGTCATGTGTCATCATGTGTTGCCATGTGTTGCCATGTGTCGCCATGTGTTGCCATGTATCGTCATGTGTCGCCATGTGTCGCCATGTGTCGCCATGTGTCATCATGTGTCATGTGCCGTCATGTGTCGTCATGTGACATCATGTGTCATGTTGCCATGTGTTGTCATGTGTCATCATGTGTCATGTGGTGTCATGTGGTGTCAAGTGGTGTCATGTGGTGTCATGTGTCATGTGGTGTCATGTGGTATCATGTGTCATGTGGTGTCATGTGTCATCATGTGTCATGTCGGTCATGTGGTGTCGTGTCATCATGTGTCATGTGGGTCATGTGGTGTCATGTGTCATGTGGGTCATGTGGTCTCATGTGTCATCATGTGTCATGTGGGTCATGTGTTGTCATGTGTCATCATGTGTCATGTGTCATGTGTCGTCATGTGGTGTCATGATGTGGTGTCATAGTCTCATCATTTGGTGTCATGTGTCGTCATGTGTCATGTGTCATTGTGTGTCATCATGTGTCATCATATGTCGTCATATGTTGCCATGTGGGGTCATTTGGGGTCATATGTCATAATGTGTCATGTGGTGTCATGTGTTGTCATGTGTCGTCATGTGTCGTCATTTGTCGCCATGTGCCGTCATGTGTTGCCATGTGGGGTCATGTGGGGTCATGTGTCATCATGGGTCATGTGGTGTCATGTGATGTCATGTGGTGTCATGTGTCATCATGTGTCATCATGTGTCATCATGTGTCGCAATATGGGGTCATGTGGGGTCATGTGTCATGTGGTATCATGTGGTGTCATGTAGTGTCATGTGGTTTCATGTGGTGTCATGTGTCATGTGGTGTCATGTGGTGTCATGTAGTGTCATGTGGTTTTGTGTGGTGTCATGTGTCATGTGGTGTCATGTGGTGTCATGTGGTGTCATGTGATGTCATGTGTCATGTGGTGTCATGTGTCTTGTGGTGTCATGTCTCATGTGGTGTCGTGTATCATAGGTCTTGTGGTGTCATTTCTCATGTGTCATGTGGTGTCATGTGGTGTCATGTATCATCATTTGTCATGTGGGGTCATGTGTCATGTGGTGTCATGTGGTGTCATGTGGTGTCATGTGGTGTCATGTGGTGTCATGTGTAATCATGGGTCATGTGGTGTCATGTAGTGTCATGTGTCATCATGTGGTGTCATGTGTCATGTGGGTCATGTGGTGTCATGTCTTGTCATGTGTCATCATGTGTCATGTGGGTCATGTGGTGTCATGGGTCATGTGGGTCATGTGGAGTCTTGTGTCATGTGGAATCATGTGTCATCATATGGTGTCATGTGGTGTCATGTGTCATCATGTGTCGTCATGTGTCAGCATGTGTTGCCATGTGTCATCATGTGGGGTCATGTGGGGTCATGTGTCACCATGTGGCATGTGTCATGTGTTGTCATGTGTTATGTGGTGTCATGTGTCATGTGGGCCATGTGGTGTCATGTGTCATCATGTGTCATGTTGTGTCATGTGTTGTCATGTGTCATCATGTGTCATGTGTGGTCATGTGGTGTCATGTGGTGTCATCATGTGTCATCATGTGTTGTCATGTGTCATCATGTGTCGTCATGTGTCGTCATGAGTCATGTGTCGTCATTTAGTATCTTGTGGTGTCATGTGGTATCATGTGTCATGTGTCATCATGTGTCATGTGTCATGTGTTATCATGTGGTGTCATGTGGTGTCATGTGGTGTCATGTGTCAAGTGGTGTCATGTGCCGTCAAGTGTCGTGGTGGCATGTGGTGTCATATTGTGTCATGTGGTGTCATGTGCCATGCATCATCATGTGTCATCATATGTTGCCATGTGTTGTCATGTATCATGTGGACTCATGTGGTGTCATGTGTCATCATGTGTCAAGTGTCATGTGGTGTCATGTGGTATAATGTGGTGTCATTTGTCATCATGTGTCATGTGTTATCTGTGTCATCATGTGTCATCATGTGTTATGTGGTGTCATGTGGTGTCATGTGTCAAGTGGTATCATGTGCCATCAAGTGTCATGTTGTGTCATGTGGTGTCATGTGCCATGCGTCATCATGTGTCATCATATATTGCCATGTGTTGTCATTTATCATGTGGAGTCATGTGGTGTTATGTGTCATCATGTGTCATGTGCGTCATGTGGTGTCATGTGTCATCATGTGTCATGTGTTGTCATGTGGTGTCATCATGTGGTATCATGTGTTTTCATGTGGTGTCATGTGTCATCATGTGGTGTCATCATGTATCATCATGTGTCATGTGGTGTCATGTGTCATCATGTGTCATGTGGTGTCATGTGTCATGTGGTGTCATGTGTCATGTGTTGTCATTTGTTGCTATAAGTCGTCATGTGTCGTCATGTGTCGTCATGTGTCACCATTTGTCGCCATTTGTCGCCATGTGTCGCCATATGTCGCCATGTGTCACCATGTGTCGTCATGTGTCATCATGTGTCGTCATGTGTCACCATGTGTCGCCATGTGTTGTCATGTGTCGTCATGTTTCATCATGTGTCATCATGTAGAAAGGAGTACCCGCTCTGACCTTGCTGGTCCGATTAATAATCCTTTTTCACTTTCCCCGTGGCTTGCATTAGCCAAGGCTTGTTTTCTTCAATCGAGTTGCCGACACCGCCATCAGCTAGAGCTTTTGAGAGACAGCTTGTGATCGATGTCTGGATGTCCTTGGCCTCTTCGTGTTTACGTGGCTGCAGAGAGAAGCAACACCTCATCACCTGTTTGCACCCGACTTTGCCTGGTTCTAATCTGGTTCCACGGTGGTCACTGGTCAGTGACTTTAAACATTGTCCCCTCTGCTTTCAGGTCTTCACCACTTCAGATCCACCCTTGGATCACACCGGACACTTCTGCTTCCCATCGCCTGCAGCATCTTCAAAACCCGACACCTCATCGACCCTGTGCACCCGCTTCCTGTACGTGAGGTAACATTGCAACACCGGTGTCCCTACACTGGTACCCACCTCTAGGGTCTGTGTCTTAAGTTTTGTTCCTCTAGGTTGAGCGGAAGTGTCATGTGGTGTCATGTGTCATCATGTGTCATGTGGGTCATGTGGTGTCATGTGTCATCATGTGTCATGTGGGTCATGCGGTGTCATGTGTCATCATGTGTCATGTGGGTCATGTGGTCTCATGTGTCATCATGTGTCATTATGTGTCATGTGGGTCATGTGTTGTCATGTGTCATCATGTGTCATGTGTCATGTGTTGTCATGTGGTGTCATGTGTCGCCATATGTCGCCATGTGGGGTCATGTGTCATCATGTGTCATGTGGTGTCATGTGATGTCATGTGGTGTCATGTGTCATCATGTGTCATCATGTGTCGCAATATGGGGTCATGTGGGGTCATGTGTCATGTGGTATCATGTGGTGTCATGTGGTGTCATGTGTCATCATGTGGTGTCATGTGGTGTCATGTGTCATCATGCATCATCATGTGTCATGTTTTGTCTTGTGTCATCATGTGTCATGTGGTGTCATGTGTTGTCATGTGTCATGTGTCATCATGTGTCATGTGGTGTCATGTGGTGTCATGTGTCATCATGTGTCATGTGGTATCATGTAGTGTCATATGGTGTCATGTGGTGTCATGTGTCATCATGTGGTGTCATGTGGTGTCATGTGTCATCATGCGTCATCATGTGTCATTATGTGTCGTCATGTGTCGCAATGTGGGGTCATGTGGGGTCATGTGTCATCATATGTCATGTGGTATCATGTTGGATCATATGGTGTCATGTGGTGTCATGTGTCATCATGTGGTGTCATGTGGTGTCATGTGTCATCATGAATCATCATGTGTCATGTGGTGTCATGTGGTCTCATGTGGTGTCATATGGTGTCGTGTTGTGTCATGTGTCATTTGGTGTCATTTATCATGTGTCTTGTGGTGTCATGTGGTGTCATGTGGTATCATGTGTCATCATGTGTCATGTGGGTCATGTGTTGTCATGTGTCATCACGTGTCATGTGGTGTCATGTGTCATGTGGTGTCATGTGTCGCCATGTGTCATCATGTGTCATCATGTGTCATCATGTGTCACCATGTGTCGCCATGTGTCGTCATGTGTCATGTGTCATCATGTGTTGCCATGTGTTGCCATGTGTCGCCATGTGTTGCCATGTGTCGTCATGTGTCGCCATGTGTCGCCATGTGTCGCCATGTGTCGCCATGTGTCATCATGTGTCATGTGTCATCATGTGTCGTCATGTGTCATCATGTGTCATGTTGCCATGTGTCGTCATGTGTCATCATGTGTCATGTGGTGTCATGTGGTGTCAAGTGGTGTCATGTGGTGTCATGTGGTGTCATGTGGTGTCATGTGTCATGTGGTGTCATGTGTCATCATGTGGTGTCATGTGGTGTCATGTGTCATCATGCATCATCATGTGTCATGTGGTGTCATGTGGTCCCATGTGGTGTCATATGGTGTCGTGTGGTGTCATGTGTCATTTGGTGTCATGTATTATGTGTCTTGTGGTGTCATGTGGTGTCATGTGGTGTCATGTGGTGTCATGTGGTATCATGTGTCATCATGTGTCATGTGGGTCATGTGTTGTCATGTGTCATAACGTGTCATGTGTCATCATGTGTCATGTGGGTCATGTGTTGTCATGTGTCATCACGTGTCGTGTGGTGTCATGTGTCATGTGGTGTCATGTGTCGCCATGTGTCATCATGTGTCATCATGTGTCACCATGTGTCGCCATGTGTCGTCATGTGTCATGTGTCATGTGTTGCCATGTGTTGCCATGTGTCGCCATGTGTCGCCATGTTTCATCATGTGGGGTCATGTGTCATGTGGTATCATGTGGTGTCATGTGGTGTCATGTGTCATCATGTGGTGTCATGTGGTGTCATGTGTCATCATGCATCATCATGTGTCATGTTTTGTCTTGTGTCATCATGTGTCATGTGGTGTCATGTGTTGTCATGTGTCATGCGTCATCATGTGTCATGTGGTGTCATGTGGTGTCATGTGGTGTCATGTGTCATCATGTGTCACGTGTTATCATGTAGTGTCATATGGTGTCATGTGGTGTCATGTGTCATCATGTGGTGTCATGTGGTGTCATGTGTCATCATGCATCATCATGTGTCATGTTTTGTCTTGTGTCATCATGTGTCATGTGGTGTCATGTGTTGTCATGTGTCATGCGTCATCATGTGTCATGTGGTGTCATGTGGTGTCATGTGGTGTCATGTGTCATCATGTGTCACGTGTTATCATGTAGTGTCATATGGTGTCATGTTGTGTCATGTGGTGTCATGTGGTGTCATGTGGTATCATGTGTCATGTGGTGTCATGTGTCATCATGTGTCATGTGGGTCATGTGGTGTCATGTGTCATCATGTGTCATGTGGGTCATGCGGTGTCATGTGTCATCATGTGTCATGTGGGTCATGTGGTCTCATGTGTCATCATGTGTCATTATGTGTCATGTGGGTCATGTGTTGTCATGTGTCATCATGTGTCATGTGTCATGTGTTGTCATGTGGTGTCATGTGTCGCCATATGTCGCCATGTGGGGTCATGTGTCATCATGTGTCATGTGGTGTCATGTGATGTCATGTGGTGTCATGTGTCATCATGTGTCATCATGTGTCGCAATATGGGGTCATGTGGGGTCATGTGTCATGTGGTATCATGTGGTGTCATGTGGTGTCATGTGTCATCATGTGGTGTCATGTGGTGTCATGTGTCATCATGCATCATCATGTGTCATGTTTTGTCTTGTGTCATCATGTGTCATGTGGTGTCATGTGTTGTCATGTGTCATGCGTCATCATGTGTCATGTGGTGTCATGTGGTGTCATGTGTCATCATGTGTCATGTGGTATCATGTAGTGTCATATGGTGTCATGTGGTGTCATGTGTCATCATGTGGTGTCATGTGGTGTCATGTGTCATCATGTGTCATCATGTGTCATTATGTGTCGTCATGTGTCGCAATGTGGGGTCATGTGGGGTCATGTGTCATCATGTGTCATGTGGTATCATGTTGGATCATATGGTGTCATGTGGTGTCATGTGTCATCATGTGGTGTCATGTGGTGTCATGTGTCATGATGGATCATCATGTGCCATGTGGTGTCATGTGGTCTCATGTGGTGTCATATGGTGTCGTGTGGTGTCATGTGTCATTTGGTGTCATTTATCATGTGTCTTGTAGTGTCATGTGGTGTCATGTGGTATTGCAAGAAGTTGGCCTGATATGTAGTGTTTCCAATTCTGGAACCACTGGGTATCAGTCCAAACAAACCCCAAAGATGTCTGGTTGTAAGTCAACCTTGTTAGACAAGCTATCCTAGTGGTAGCATGGACTAAGCAGCCTTAAAGGCTTAACTTAAGAGGTTGTGTTAAGCGAGCTGTTTTACCACATACAATCCTGTAATCAAATGAAAGGACACCACACAAGTATATATTATAAAAATATATGTATTTATTTCTAAATTACTCCCCAGTACTCTTTATGAGGAAAGGGGCACAAGCGTTAAATCAAAAGCACAGTAAAACATATAAAGTTGCACAATTATGGATGAGGGCGGGTGGCCACTCAGACCATATACTAAAAAAGTGGTATAAGTAACACTTATCGAACAGTGGTTAGGCCTAGGGCCTAGAGATTCGCTGGGAGCAGTCAGGACTAGCAATGCTGAAGTCGGGAGTAGCCCACAGGAGACGGGTGCAGCACGGAAAGTGCGGCTCGCACCAATGCAATGTCAATGGTGCGTAAAAGTTGGTTAAAGTGAATTAAAAGATACATCCGCTGAACCTAGAGGAACAAAACTTTAGACACAGACCCTAGAGGTGTGTACCAGTGTGGGAACACCGGCGTTGCAATGTTACCTCACCCACAGGCCGTGGGTGCACAGGGTCGAAGTGGCGTCGAGTTTTGACACGCAGGCTCTTGGTGCTTGAAGCTGTTGCAGCTGCAGGCGAGGTGAAGCAGAAGTGTCCGGTGGATCCAAGGGTGGATCTGAAGTGGTGAAGACCTGAAAGCAGAGGGGACAATGTTCAAAGTCACTGACCAGTGACCACCGTGGAACCAGATTGGAACCAGGCAAAGTCGGGTGCAAACAGGTGATCAGGGGTTGCTTCTCTCTGCAGCCACGTGGACACGAAGAGGTCAAGGACGTCCAGGAGCCGATCACGAGCTGTCCCTCAAAGGCTCTAGCTGATTGCGGTGTCGGCAACTCGATTGAAGCAAACAAACCTTGGCTAATGCAAGCCACGAGAAAAGTGAAAAAGGATTATTACTCAAACCAGCAAGGTCAGAGCGGGTACTCCTTTCTACAGAAGCGAGGGCATGTCTGGAGCAACTAGACCCACAGTGTAAATCGTAGGTTTCGTCGCCAAGATGGCCGCTGACCACGTGACAAGCGGACGGGATGGCGAGTCAAGTGGCACAAAACAAAAGGGCCCCACGCAGATTGTGGAGATGCTGGAGGGCTGATCTTTGGTACAAATGCTGCGCCGTTAGGAGGGTTCTCAAACCCCAAAGCACAGAGTCAAGGGTGCCTCGGGTGCTGCGCAGTCAGCGTCTCGGGGGTCTTTCAAGATGGCCGCTCCCACGTCTCTCGGTGCCTCCACGGGTCCCTTCTTTGCAGGGACTGTGGATCGGGCTAGGAGAAGTCTAGGAAGCTGGGTCTTGTCAGGCTCTGCACTCGGGCTCCGGCGGGAGGCGGCAGCAAAGCAGACGTCGAGGTGCTGGGTGGTGCCTGTGTTCACAGGGTGGCCCCTCCTAGGCCACAAGGGAGATGCTCTTCAGTCTTCTATTCATCAGAAAGTCGAAGTCCAGTCGTCTTCTTAGTTTAAAGTTGATTTCAGGATGATCTGAGTTGCATTGGCACTGCTCCCCCTCTTATTCCAATCTGAGGGGTGGATCTCCTGCTAGGTCCCTCCCCTATGGGTGGGACCAGGAAGGGGGGTGGTTACACCCCCTTTCCTTTGTCCAGGTCTCACTGGAGCTGGGGCTGGGCTGCCCCAGAACCGGTTTGACCGGATTATGCAAGGGGAAGCCTTGTGCTCCCCAGGCACTGTCTGGTTTCTTTCAAACCTCCCTGCTACAATCCACTATCTCCTGTCTGGGGTGGTGTCACACCTCCCTGTGACAGGAAATCCTTTGTCCAGGCCTCCTCTGCTGAGTTTCGGTCAGCAGCAGGAGGTCAGACATGAGTCTGTGGCAGAAGCATCCATTTTGTGGATCTGAGGCTCTTTTAAAAATCAACCGCGTTTTAGCAAAAGTAACATGTCGTCCCCTCTAGAGGGGTGGAATGCTACCCCCGTCGCCAGGACTGGCGAGGGGGTAGTATTCCAAATCGTATGACACCTTACACAACATGTTTTGATAAAGCCAATCCAAAGTTGACATATAACCGCGAGGATTATAATGCACTTAATAGTATATGGTTTGGCATTATCCCGGAACAGCTAAGGGAATTGGACCCGACAGCTGCAGACAGGCTCAGCTCATGCTAGAGCACCATCTCACATTAAACCACGCACTCTGCCTTCAGGATTGTTAAGGCCTGCCATAGGAGTGGCTCACAGGTTTATATGTGTCCAGATAGGGTTAGATATAGGCATACTATATCTAAGCAAGGGGTGATTACACCACCTTGCCCCAGCTGAGTGATCAGCCAGTTGTGTCAATTTTAGATAGCCAGCCAGGGGTGGCAAAAGATATGCTGCAGCCCCTGGTAGGCCTTGGATGCACCTATGCCCTGGGCACCTATAGTGCTCTGTACAGGGGCTGATAAGGTGACCCAAGCCAATCTAGTTATGCACCTAGGGTACATGGAATCCATTTTACAGAGAGAGCAGATAGCCTGGGGCCTTGATTAGCAGGGAACCAGGCCAACTAAGTCGAAAACCAGCTAAACACAAGGCAAAAAATCTGGGGTAACCATAGTCAGGTAGCCACCTTCCTACATAACCCCCCCCCCAAACGAAAGGAGATAAGGCTATCCTTTGCCAGGTAAGCCTTTATTGCCTGAGTGGCCATATAAGGAAGTACCTGCACTAGCATGGGTACCCCCTGTCTCATGGTCCACTAAGCAGTCCCTCACCCTAGGGGTATTAGAGGGTCTCCACCATAGGGAATCACTACCTTGGGTGTGTTTATGCAAAGTTAAAGGCTGGTTTGGATATGGAGTATTGAAGTGAGGCTCCACTATTTTTGGGCTCAACTTCCTCCAATTATCTTCCACCATGTGTGCCTTTCTTTCTTCAACTGAGTTGCACTGAGCTCTCAGGGTCAACCTCTGGCTACCTAAAGCTGGAGGCTGGGTCCCTCTGTTTGGCTTGCTGGAGGGACAGTTCAGGTTTGGGCCCTTTGGGTCCCAGGTTTGGCTGTGCCCAACAGAATCCATCTGTGGGAGGTCCCTAACTGTTTTTAAGGGGGCTCCCTCAGGAGTTTTTAAAGTTTTCACCTTACTAGGCCTACTAGTTTTGGTGCTCCTAATCTGTTGATGGGGGTGCTTTATTTGACAGGGGGCCCTCTGGGTCTCACTGTCCTTCTTGTCCTCTGCAGCCCTGGGCTGACTGAGGCAAGGTAGAGAGGGGCAGGTTACCTGCTCCAGACTGGGTCCCACCTGAGAAGGGTCCACTGCCATCAGAGGCTCTGTCAGGCCAGGCCTAACAACCTCTGGGGCAGTTCCTTCATCAGGGGTAAGATCAGTTCCCTGAGGAAGCTGATCCTGTCCTAATGTCTGGTGAGGGGGAGATTTCTCTTCCTCCTCCATGCTCTCAGTTTGGGTGGAGTGATCCATCTTTTCAGGCTTCACAACACACATATCCGTTTGAGTTTGGGCTGTGGCCATCACAGCCCCACCAACCTTTTCAGGAGGAGACTCAGTTTGGGTTTCTGCTGTTATCATAACAGCTTTGCTATTCTGTTTTGGAAGAGCTTCTGTTAAAGATGGGGCAGAGAGTTGCTCAGCCCTACCAACCTTTTCAGGGAGGACATCTTGGATTGGGGCTGTAGCTATTACAGCCCCACTAACCTTTCCATTGGAGTTTACCATTCTGGAATGGATTTCCTGTTCAACCTCAGCCCAGGCTGAGATTTCTAAATCATTACCCAGTAGGCAGTCTACAGGCAAGTTTGGTGACACTGCCACTCTCTTTGGGCCAGTGACACCTCCCCAGCTGAGACTTACTACTGCCATGGGATGATTTGTTTGGATACCATCAATGTTTGTTACCTGGTATGTGGCACCTGGTAAAAGTTGCTTAGAGGGGACTATACAGTCAGCCACCATGGTGATGCTAGCCCCTGTGTCTCTAAAGGCTTCAACTTTCAAACCATTGATGATGGGTTCTTGTCTATATTTGCTCAAGGTATTTGGGCAAACTGAGAAGTTGGCAAACCCCATGCCAGTCTCATAAACAAGATCATTTGGGGATGGGGACCTGGATAGGCTAGGGTCCCCTTGGGCTCCAAAAGTAAACCCACCCAGATTCCTGGGTATGCTCCCACTTCCTGGGGGATTACTGCTGACAGTAACAGGAGGTGTTGGAGCTGGCTTTGGAGGTATGTTTTCTTTATTGCCATTCTTGGGACAACAGCTGTCTGTTTTGTAATGCCCAACCTGTTTACAGGCATGACAATAAGGCTTTTTGTCAGTTGATGAAGTGTCTTGGGACCCACCCCCCTTCTTGGAGTTTTGGGGCCCTGGGGAAGTGTTTTCTTTACTTTTATCCCCACCCTTATCTTGAGGCTTGGTAGACTCCTTCTTCTGGTTATTGTCCTGATTCTTAGGCCTAATCCTGGTTCTGACCCATTTATCTGCCCTCTTTCCCAATTCTTGGGGAGAGGTCAAATCTGAGTCCACCAGGTGCTGGTGTAAGAGCTGGTTCTGACAATTACTTAGGATCTGCTCCCTCATAATCAAATTATACAATCCTGTGAAGTCATGTACTTTGCTGCCATTTAGCCAACCCTCCAGAGCCTTAGTTGCACAATCAACAAAATCAGTCCAGTCCTGAGTCTGTGTCTTCTGGGTGTCTCTGAACTTTAACCTGTACTGTTCAGTGGTTAAGCCAAACCCATCTATTAGAACACTCTTCAGGACTTTGTAATTGCTGGCATCCTCATGTCTGACAGTGAGGAGCCTATCTCTCCCTTTCTCTGAAAAGGAGTACCATAAGATTGCTGCCCACTGTTCCTCAGGAACCTGCTGTACCATGCAGGCTCTCTCAAGAGCAGTCATCCATTTGTGGATGTCATCCCCTTCCTTGTAGGGGGGCACAATCTTTGTCAGGTTTCTACTATCATAGGACCTGGGTTTCTCTTTAGGAATATTGCTGCCACCAGTGGCATCTAAGCCACTCAATTTCTGCTCCCTTGCCAAGGTAAGTTTAGCTTGAGCCAAGGTAAGTTTAGCTTGAGCCAGAGCTACCTCCTCCCTCTCTATCTGGAGTTGGACAGCCCTCATTCTGGCCCTATGCTCTTTCCTCTGGGAGGGAGTCATCCCTCTTTGAGATTCTCTTGAGGCACTAGAAAGATGAGAGTCCCTTGATTGAGATCTCACCCTCCTGTTACCTGGGAGAATTTGGTTATGAGATCTGGAGTGGTGCTGGCCCTCTCCATTCTCATGTAGGTCCAAGTTGGCCTGGTTAAGCCTGGCAACCTGTACCTGGTTTCCCCTCTGATCCTGATCTTCAGGCTCTTCTAAATCAGAGCCTTCCTCTTCCTCTTCCTCCTCCTCTTCTTCATCTTCTGGAAGATTCTCATTCTCATTCTCAGGGGAGTGTATCCCTTCACCTGATTCTAAGGGAGCCTGACTCACCTTATCTAAGTCATCCTTTTCCAGGATAGCTATTAGGGAAGGAATGGTAGGGCCTCTGCCCTTTTTTAGCCCCCTGGCTGTGCACAAGGCACTCAGGTCTTTGTGGCTAAGGTTGTCATATCTGGATGTTGTCCCTATAGGATCAACTATTACAGGAGCAGAGCCTGAGGCTCTACCTGTATCAGACATGACTGCTAGTGAGGTGTAAGTGATGCACTTACCTACACTAAGTGGTTTCCTACTGTACCTTGCTAGTGAGTTGTAGTCAGGGTGTGCTAATCCCTTTAATCTACAACTACTAAGTTCAGTAGAACTTAATATGCTAAGCTTTTGATTTATATGTACCTAGAGGTACTTGATGTGATCTTTCAATTTGATAAAGATTGCAATGGTAAAACAAACAGCAAGCTCAAATCCGCACCGCTGCACACCAATGCAAGAAGTTGGCCTGATATGTAGTGTTTCCAATTCTGGAACCACTGGGTATCAGTCCAAACAAACCCCAAAGATGTCTGGTTGTAAGTCAACCTTGTTAGACAAGCTATCCTAGTGGTAGCATGGACTAAGCAGCCTTAAAGGCTTAACTTAAGAGGTCGTGTTAAGCGAGCTGTTTTATCACATACAATCCTGTAATCAAATGAAAGGACACCACACAAGTATATATTATAAAAATATATGTATTTATTTCTAAATTACTCCCCAGTACTCTTTATGAGGAAAGGGGCACAAGCGTTAAATCAAAAGCACAGTAAAACATATAAAGTTGCACAATTATGGATGAGGGCGGGTGGCCACTCAGACCATATACTAAAAAAAGTGGTATAAGTAACACTTATCGAACAGTGGTTAGGCCTAGGGCCTAGAGATTCGCTGGGAGCAGTCAGGACTAGCAATGCTGAAGTCGGGAGTAGCCCACAGGAGACGGGTGCAGCACGGAAAGTGCGTCTCGCACCAATGCAATGTCAATGGTGCGTAAAAGTTAGTTAAAGTGAATTAAAAGATACTTCCGCTGAACCTAGAGGAACTGTAGGAGAGTAGGGTCTGCTATCCTATGGTCACCCCAATTTTTGCTTTTTGCTTCACTGGTTTTCGACTTACTGAGGCTGTGGGCCTGCTAATCAGACCCCCAGCCTGCTGTTCTCTCTCTAAATTTATAATACATGTGCTATAGGTACATACCACAATTGGAAATGGACTCCTTGTCAGCCCCTGTACCATGCACTATAGGTGCCCAGGGCATAGGTGCCACCAAGGCCTACCAGGGGCTGAAGCATAGCTTTTGCCACCCCTGGCTGGTTCTTAAATTGACACAACTGGCTGATCACTCAGCTGGGGCAAGTGGGTGTAATCACCCCTTGCTTAGATATAGTATACCTATATCTAAACCTATATCTGGACACATATATAGCCTGTAAGCCACTCCTATGGAAGGCCTCATCAATCCTGGAGGCAGAGTGCGTGGTTTTATGTGAGATGGTGCTCTGGCATGAGCTGAGCCTGTCTGCAGCTGTCGGGAACAACTCCCTAAGCTGATCCGGGATAACGCCATACCATATACCCTTAAGCGCATTATAATCCTCGCGGTTATATAGCAACTTTGGTTTGGCTTTATCAAAACATGTCGTGTAAGGTGTCATACGAATTGGAATACTACCCCCTCGCCAGTTCTGGCGACGGGGGTAGCATTCCACCCTTCTAGAGGGAGAAGACATGTTACTTTACTGAAACGCGGTTGATTTAAAATGAGCCTCAGATCCAAAAAATGGATGCCCCTGCCACAGACACGGGTCTGACCTCCTGCTGCTGACCGAAACCCGGCAGAGGAGGCCTGGACAAAGAGTTTCCTGTCACAGGGCGGTGTCAAACCACCCCAGACAGGAGATAGTGGATTGGAGTAGGGAGGTTTCAATGAAACCAGACACTGCCTGGGGAGCACAAGGCTGCCCCTTGCAGGATCCGGCCAAACCGGTTCTGGGGCCTCCCAGCCCCTGTCCCAGCGCGGCCAGGATCAAAGGAGAGGGGTGTAACCACCCCCTTCCTGGGTCCCACCCATAGGAGGGGACCTAGCAGGATGTCCAACCCCCGAGATTCGAATAAGAGGGGGAGCAGTCCCAACGGACCTCAGATCATCCTGAAGAAACATAAGAAACGAAATCTGGACCCTTCGACTTTCTACACGACGTGAGAAGACTGAAGAATCTCCCTTGTGGTCAAGGAGTGACCACCCTGTGCAAACAGGCACCATCCAGCCCTCGACCCTTGCTTTGTTGCAGTTCCCGCCGGAACTCGAGCGACAGAGATCGACAAGATCAAGCTTGCCTGCCTTCTACCTGCCCGATCCACAGTCCCTGCAGAGCTGAGACCCGTGGAGGCGACCGGAAGCGTGGGGCACGCCATCTTGAAAAGGCCACGAGACGCTGACCGTGCGGCCCACGAGTGACCCTCGAAGCTGTACACCGGGGTTTGAGAAGCCCCAGCCCCGAGCTCCACTTGCACCAAAGCTCACCCCTCCACACTCGACGAGTGCTGCGTGGGGCCCTTCTGCTTGTGTGCACTCGACGCGTTGGCCCGGTCACTTGCCAGCTGGCTTGTGGCCCCTGTGCCGACGAACTTCGAAATACGACTTGCTTTTCTGGTTGCTCCAGATCTGCACCAGCTCCTGTGAAAAGGAGCACCCACTCTGACCCTCCTGGTTCGAGTGATAAGCAATCTCCCGGTTCTGCGTGGATTGCTTTTGCCAAGTGCTGTTTGCTGCAATCTTGAAGCCGACGGTGCTGACGGCGAGAGCCTACGTGGGACAGATCGTGACCTGCTCCTGGACGTCGCAGATGCCCCAGAGCCCACGTGACAGCGGAGAGAAGCCTATCGACAACCGCCTGATTGCGCCCGACATTGCCTGGTTCCGTCCTGGTTCCACCCTGGTCACTGCTGAGTGACCCAGACTCTGTCCCCTCTGCTTTCAGGTACTTTTCTACTTCGATCCACCCTTGGATCGCACCGGACACTTCTGCTTCACAGCGCCTGCAGCTGCAACAGCTCCAAGCACCAAGAACCTGCGTGACAGAACCCGACGCCACTTCGACCCTGTGCACCCACGGCCTGTGGGTGAGGTAACTTTGCAACGCCGGTGTCTTTACACTGGTACACACCTCTAGGGTCTGTGTCTAAAGTTTTGTGTTCCTAGGTTCAGCGGAAGTATCTTTTAATTCACTTTAATTGACTTTTACGCACCATTGACAGTGCATTGGTGCGCGCTGCACTTTCAGTGCTGCACCCGTCTCCTGTGGGCTACTCCCGACTTCTTCATTGCTTGTCCTGACTGCTCCCAGCGAATCTCTAGGCCCTAGGCCTAACCATTGTTCGATAAGTGTTACTTATACCACTTTTTTAATATATGGTCTGAGTGGCCACCCGCCCTCATCCATAAACGTGCAACTTTATATGTGTAACAGTGCTTTTGATTTAACGCTTGTGCCCCTTTCCTCATAAAGAGTACTGGGGAGTAATTTAGAAATAAATACATATATTTTTATAATATATACTTGTGTGGTGTCCTTTCATTTGATTACAGGATTGTATGTGGTAAAACAGCTCGCTTAACACGACCTCTTAAGTTAAGCCTTTAAGGCTGCTTAGTCCATGCTACCACTAGGATAGCTTGTCTAACAAGGTTGACTTACAACCAGACATCTTTGGGGTTTGTTTGGACTGATACCAAGTGGTTCCAGAATTGGAAACACTACATATCAGGCCAACTTCTCACATTGGTGTGCAGCGGTGCGGATTTGAGCTTGCTGTTTGTTTTACCATTGCAATCTTTACATCAAATTGAAAGATCACATCAAGTACCTCTAGGTACATATAAATCAAAAGCTTAGCATATTAAGTTCTACTGAACTTAGTAGTTGTAGATTAAAGGGATTAGCACACCCTGACTACAACTCACTAGCAAGGTACAGTAGGAAACCACTTAGTGTAGGTAAGTGCACCACTTACACCTCACTAGCAGTCATGTCTGATACAGGTAGAGCTTCAGGCTCTGCTCCTGTAATAGTTGATCCTATGGGGACAACATCCAGATATGACAACCTTAGCCACAAAGACCTGAGTGCCTTGTGCACAGCCAGGGGGCTAAAAAAGGGCAGAGGCCCTACCATTCCTTCCCTAGTAGCTCTCCTAGAAAAGGATGATCTAGATAAGGTGAGTCAGGCTCCCTTAGATTCAGGTGAAGGGATAAACTCCCCTGAGAATGAGAATCTTCCGGAAGAAGAGGAGGAGGAAGAGGAAGAGGAAGGCTCTGATGTAGAAGAGCCTGAAGATCAGGATCAGGTGGGAAACCAGGTACAGGTTGCCAGGCTTAACCAGGCCAACTTGGACCTACATGGGAATGGAGAGGGCCAGCACCACTCCAGATCTCATAACCAAATTCTCCCAGGTAATAGAAGGGAGAGATCTCTGTCAAGGGACTCTCACCTTTCTAGTGCCTCAAGAGAATCTCAAAGAGGAATGACTTCCTCCCAGAGAAAAGAGCATAGGGCCAGGATGAGGGCTGTCCAACTCCAAATAGAAAGGGAAGAGGTAGCCTTGGCTCAAGCTAAACTTGCTTTAGCAAGAGAGAGAAAATTGTGTGGCTTAGATGCCACTGGTGGCAGCAAAGTTCCTAAAGAAAAAGACAGGGCCTATGACAATAGAAACCTGACAAAAATTGTGCCCCCCTACAAGGAAGGGGATGATATCCACAAATGGATGACTGCTCTTGAGAGGGCCTGCATGGTACAGCAGGTCCCTGAGGATCAGTGGGCAGCAATTTTATGGTACTCCTTTTCTGAGAAAGGGAGGGACAGGCTCCTCACTGTTAGACCTGAGGATGCCAAAAACTACTCTGTTCTGAAGAGTGCTCTTATTGAAGGGTTTGGCCTAACCACTGAGCAATACAGGTTGTTGTTCAGAGACACCCAAAAAGCACAGACTCAGGACTGGACTGATTTTGTAGATTGTGCCACTAAGGCTCTGGAGGGTTGGCTGCAGGGAAGTAAAGTTTCAGACTATACAGGATTGTACAATCTTATGATGAGAGAACAGATCCTTAATAACTGTCAGAACCAGCTGTTGCATCAATACCTTGTTGACTCTGATTTGACCTCTCCCCAAGAATTGGGAAAGAAGGCAGACAAATGGGTCAGAACAAGGATTAAGCAGAAAAACCAGAACTAAGGTGACCAGAAGAAAACAGACCAGAAGGGTGGGAATCAGAAAGATAAAGAAAAGGACCAGAAGTCTTCAGGCCCCCAAACTAGCAATAAGGAGGGGGGTTCCCAAAATGGAAACAAGAAAAAGAAGAACGATGGCCCAAAGAAACCTTGGTGTAATACCTGCAAATCAGTTTCACACTGGGGCAGTGAATGCACTAAGAAAAATCCAGTCCCCACCACTGCAGCTCCTAAAGCAACTGCACCCCCTAGTACAGTCAGCAGTGGTGGTACACAGCCAAAGGGTTTAGTAGGGTTGACCCTGGGTACTGAGGTGGAATCTGGCCTAGTCAGAATCCCCACACAGGCAGTTCTCCTATATGATGTGGACATATCTTTGCCCACTGCAGTAAGCCCCAGTAACCTGGGCAAATATAGGCAGACTCCCTTAATTAATGAGAAACTGGCTCAGGCCTACAGGGACACTTGTGCCAGTGTCACAATGGTGGCACCTGGCTTTGTGGACCCTGGACAAATTGTACTAGGTGAAAGTTACCTAGTGACCAATGCAAGCAACTCCACTACTTCCCATAGTGTGGCTGTTGTAAACTTCTCCTGGGGAGGGGTAGATGGCCTAAAGAAAGTTGTTGTAAGTGCAGACCTCCCAGTAGACTGTCTGTTAGGCAATGATCTTGAAAGCTCAGTTTGGTCAGAAGTGGAGTACAGGACTCATGCAGAAATGCTAGGGATTTCAGCTCATGTCCTTGCAGTGACAAGGTCTCAGGCTAAGAAGTGCCTTCCTGAACCAGTGGTGGATCTTGAAACAATAGACCAACCACAACCCAAGAGAAGGAGCAAGAGGGTTAAGGCTGTGCCTTCCCACTTGCCCCAGGTTGAGGATCAGGTTTCACAGGAAACTGATTCTGCAGTCCAAGAGGACACTGTCTCTGAGGAGCTTGAACATGATCAGGTTGAGTTTCTGGGGACAGGGGGACCCTCAAGGGCAGACCTGGGGCAGGCCCAATTAGATTGCCCTTCACTTGAACCCCTCAGACAGCAAGCTGCTGCTGAGGCTGCAGGGAATGCTCAAGGTACCCATAAAGTGTATTGGGATGAAGGACTCCTTTATTCAGAGGCTAGAGACCCCAAGCCTGGCACAACCAGGAGGTTGGTTATACCTTTGAAGTTTAGGGGCTTCCTTCTTACCTTGGCCCATGATATTCCCCTTGCAGGACACTTAGGCCAGAATAAGACTTGGGACAGGCTTGTTCCACACTTTCACTGGCCTCACATGTCAGAAAATGTCAAGGAGTTTTGTCGCTCCTGTGTCACTTGCCAAGCCAGTGGTAAGTCAGGTGGCACAACAAAGGCCCCCCTGATACCACTACCTGTGGTGGGGGTACCCTTTGAAAGAGTTGGAATAGACATTGTGGGTCCCATGGATCCTCAAACAGCATCTGGGCACAGATTTATACTGGTGGTAGTGGATCATGCCACCAGGTACCCAGAAGCAATTCCCCTGAGGACCACCACAGCTCCTGTGGTGGCAAAAGCCCTCATTGCAGTTTTCTCAAGAGTGGGCTTTCCAAAGGAGGTTCTTTCAGACAGAGGTACTAACTTCATGTCTGGATACTTAAAAGCAATGTGGAAAGAGTGTGGAGTAAACTATAAGTTTACCACACCCTACCATCCACAGTGCAATGGGCTTGTGGAAAGGTTCAACAAGACCCTAAAGGGAATGATAAAAGGGTTACCAGAGAAGCTTAGGCGGAAATGGGACATCCTTTTACCCTGCTTGCTCTTTGCTTACAGAGAGGTCCCACAGAAGGGGGTTGGCTACAGCCCTTTTGAACTTTTGTTTGGCCACCCTGTAAGGGGTCCACTGAGTTTAGTGAAGGAAGGATGGGAGTTACCTCTCAAAAAGCCTAAACTAGACATTGTGGACTATGTACTTGGTCTCCGCTCCAGGATGGCTGAATACATGGAGAGAGCATCCAAAAACCTTGAGGCAAGTCAGGAATTACAGAAAGCCTGGCATGACCAAAAGGCTGTTCTGGTTGAGTACCAGCCAGGGCAGAAGGTGTGGGTGTTGGACCCAGTGGGGCCAGCAGCTCTCCAGGACAAATGGACTGGACCCTACCCTATCATTGAGAAAAAGGGAGAAGTCACCTATGTGGTTGACTTTGGCACCCCTAGGAGCCCCCACAGGGTGCTCCATGTCAATCGTTTGAAAGCATTTGTTGACAGGGAGGACATGAGTCTCCTCATGGCCACAGATGGGGAACAGGAGGAAGAGAGTGACCCTCTCCCAGACCTGCTTTCCCAGAACCCTGATGATGGTTCAGTTGATGGAGTAGCCTTGGCAGGCAGCCTCACTGAGCAGCAACAGGTGGACTGCAGACAGGTGTTGCAGGCCCACAGACACTTGTTTTCACTCACACCCAGTCAGACTAACTGGTGCACCCATGAGGTGGATACTGGTGACAATCTGCCTGTGAAGAATAAGATCTACAGGCAACCTGACCATGTCAGGGATTGTATAAAGGCTGAGGTGCAAAAGATGTTGGAGCTTGGAGTGATTGAGCCATCAGAGAGCCCATGGGCTAGCCCAGTGGTCCTTGTGCCAAAACCTCATACCAAAGATGGGAAGAGAGAAATGAGGTTTTGTGTGGACTACAGAGGTCTCAATGCTGTCACTAGGACAGATGCTCATCCCATTCCAAGAGCAGATGAGCTCATTGATAAATTGGCTTCTGCCAAGTTTCTGAGCACATTTGATTTGACAGCTGGCTACTGGCAAATCAGACTAGCTGAAGAGTCAAAAGCCAAAACAGCATTCTCTACCCCTAGTGGACATTATCAGTTTGTGGTAATGCCCTTTGGTTTGAAGAATGCACCTGCCACTTTCCAAAGGTTGGTGAACCAAGTCCTTGCTGGGTTGGATGACTTTTGCGCAGCATATCTAGATGATATTGCTGTCTTTAGCTCCACCTGGGAGGATCACCTGATCCACCTGAAGAAAGTTCTGGAGGCCCTGCAAAAGGCAGGCCTGACTATCAAGGCTACTAAGTGCCAGATAGGGCAGAGCAAGGTTGTGTACTTGGGCCACCTAGTAGGTGGGGGTCAAGTTCAACCACTGGAGAGCAAGATCCAGACCATACAGGACTGGACTCCTCCAACTACCCAGACACAAGTCAGAGCCTTCTTGGGCCTGACTGGGTATTACAGAAAATTTGTAAAGAACTATGGGTCCATTGTGACACCATTGAATGACTTGACATCCAAGAAGATGCCCAAAAAGGTTCAGTGGACAGTTAGCTGTCAAAAGGCATTTGATGACCTGAAGAAGGCCATGTGCTCTGCACCTATCCTGAAGAGTCCTGACTACTCCAAACAGTTCATTGTACAGACAGATGCTTCTGAGTTGGGGGTGGGAGCTGTGCTTTCACAACTTAATCAAGATGGTCAAGACCAGCCCATTGCTTTTATTAGCAGAAGGCTGACCCCCAGGGAGAAACGTTGGTCAGCTATTGAGAGGGAGGCCTTTGCTGTGGTTTGGGCCCTGAAGAAGTTGAGGCCATACTTGTTTGGTACTCACTTCCTAATTCAGACAGACCATAAGCCCCTCTTGTGGCTAAATCAGATGAAGGGTGAAAATCCCAAACTGCTCAGGTGGTCCATTTCCCTACAGAGGATGGACTTTACAGTGGAGCACCGCCCAGGGACTGACCATGGTAATGCAAATGGTCTCTCCAGGTACTTCCACTTAGAACATGAAGACTTATCTGGTCAAGGTTAAGTTTAATGTCCCTGCGTTTGGGGGGGGGTTATGTAGGAGAGTAGGGTCTGCTATCCTATGGTCACCCCAATTTTTGCTTTTTGCTTCACTGGTTTTCGACTTACTGAGGCTGTGGGCCTGCTAATCAGACCCCCAGCCTGCTGTTCTCTCCCTAAATTTGTAATACATGTGCTATAGGTACATACCACAATTGGAAATGGACTCCTTGTCAGCCCCTGTACCATGCACTATAGGTGCCCAGGGCATAGGTGCCACCAAGGCCTACCAGGGGCTGAAGCATAGCTTTTGCCACCCCTGGCTGGTTCTTAAATTGACACAACTGGCTGATCACTCAGCTGGGGCAAGTGGGTGTAATCACCCCTTGCTTAGATATAGTATACCTATATCTAAACCTATATCTGGACACATATATAGCCTGTAAGCCACTCCTATGGAAGGCCTCATCAATCCTGGAGGCAGAGTGCGTGGTTTTATGTGAGATGGTGCTCTGGCGTGAGCTGAGCCTGTCTGCAGCTGTCGGGAACAACTCCCTAAGCTGATCCGGGATAATGCCATACCATATACTCTTAAGCGCATTATAATCCTCGCGGTTATATAGCAACTTTGGTTTGGCTTTATCAAAACATGTCGTGTAAGGTGTCATACGAATTGGAATACTATCCCCTCGCCAGTTCTGGCGACGGGGATAGCATTCCACCCTTCTAGAGGGAGAAGACATGTTACTTTACTGAAACGCGGTTGATTTAAGATGAGCCTCAGATCCACAAAATGGATGCCCCTGCCACAGACACGGGTCTGACCTCCTGCTGCTGACCGAAACCCGGCAGAGGAGGCCTGGACAAAGAGTTTCCTGTCACAGGGCGGTGTCAAACCACCCCAGACAGGAGATAGTGGATTGGAGTAGGGAGGTTTCAATGAAACCAGACACTGCCTGGGGAGCACAAGGCTGCCCCTTGCAGGATCCGGCCAAACCGGTTCTGGGGCCTCCCAGCCCCTGTCCCAGCGCGGCCAGGATCAAAGGAGAGGGGTGTAACCACCCCCTTCCTGGGTCCCACCCATAGGAGGGGACCTAGCAGGATGTCCAACCCCCTAGATTCGAATAAGAGGGGGAGCAGTCCCAACGGACCTCAGATCATCCTGAAGAAACATAAGAAACGAAATCTGGACCCTTCAACTTTCTACACGACGTGAGAAGACTGAAGAATCTCCCTTGTGGTCAAGGAGTGACCACCCTGTGCAAACAGGCACCATCCAGCCCTCGACCCTTGCTTTGTTGCAGTTCCCGCCGGAACTCGAGCGACAGAGATCGACGAGATCAAGCTTGCCTGCCTTCTACCTGCCCGATCCACAGTCCCTGCAGAGCTGAGACCCGTGGAGGCGACCGGAAGCGTGGGGCACGCCATCTTGAAAAGGCCACGAGACGCTGACCGTGCGGCCCACGAGTGACCCTCGAAGCTGTACACCGGGGTTTGAGAAGCCCCAGCCCCGAGCTCCACTTGCACCAAAGCTCACCCCTCCACACTCGCTGAGTGCTGCGTGGGGCCCTTCTGCTTGTGTGCGCTCGACGCGTTGGCCCGGTCACTTGCCAGCTGGCTTGTGGCCCCTGTGCCGACGAACTTTGAAATTCGACTTGCTTTTCTGGTTGCTCCAGATCTGCACCAGCTCCTGTAAAAAGGAGCACCCACTCTGACCCTCCTGGTTCGAGTGATAAGCAATCTCCCGGTTCCGCGTGGATTGCTTTTGCCAAGTGCTGTTTGCTACAATCTTCAAGCCGACGGTGCTGACGGCGAGAGCCTACGTGGGACAGATCGTGACCTGCTCCTGGACGTCGCAGATGCCCCAGAGCCCACGTGACAGCGGAGAGAAGCCTATCAACAACCGCCTGATTGCGCCCGACATTGCCTGGTTCCGTCCTGGTTCCACCCTGGTCACTGCTGAGTGACCCAGACTCTGTCCCCTCTGCTTTCAGGTACTTTTCTACATCGATCCACCCTTGGATCGCACCGGACACTTCTGCTTCACAGCGCCTGCAGCTGCAACAGCTCCAAGCACCAAGAACCTGCGTGACAGAACCCGACGCCACTTCGACCCTGTGCACCCACGGCCTGTGGGTGAGGTAACTTTGCAACGCCGGTGTCTTTACACTGGTACACACCTCTAGGGTCTGTGTCCAAAGTTTTGTGTTCCTAGGTTCAGCGGAAGTATCTTTTAATTCACTTGAACTGACTTTTACGCACCATTGACAGTGCATTGGTGCGCGCCGCACTTTCCGTGCTGCACCCGTCTCCTGTGGGCTACTCCCGACTTCTTCATTGCTTGTCCTGACTGCTCCCAGCGAATCTCTAGGCCCTAGGCCTAACCATTGTTCGTAAAGTGTTACTTATACCACTTTTTTGATATATGGTCTGAGTGGCCACCCGCCCTCATCCATAAACGTGCAACTTTATATGTGTAACAGTGCTTTTGATTTAACGCTTGTGCCCCTTTCCTCATAAAGAGTACTGGGGAGTAATTTAGAAATAAATACATATATTTTTATAATATATACTTGTGTGGTGTCCTTTCATTTGATTACAGGATTGTATGTGGTAAAACAGCTCGCTTAACACGACCTCTTAAGTTAAGCCTTTAAGGCTGCTTAGTCCATGCTACCACTAGGATAGCTTGTCTACAAGGTTGACTTACAACCTGACATCTTTGGGGTTTGTTTGGACTGATAACCAGTGGTTCCAGAATTGGAAACACTACCTATCAGGCCAACTTCTCACAATGGACGATAGCGATTCCTCCTCCTGTGTGGCCGGTACGGTCCTTGCGTGTGATCTTATAGTCTTCGGGGATGGCAATGGTGATGTCTGGGGCGGAGGAAGCGTTCATCCATGTTTCTGTTAGGAAGGCGACGTCTGGAGAGATGGTGTCTAGTAGATTCCATAGGTCGATGGCGTGCCTGTGGACCGATCGGGCGTGCCTGTGGACCACTGTGGGTCATGTGGTGTCATGTGTCATTGTGAGAAGTTGGCCTGATATGTAGTGTTTCCAATTCTGGAACCACTGGGTATCAGTCCAAACAAACCCCAAAGATGTCAGGTTGTAAGTCAACCTTGTAGACAAGCTATCCTAGTGGTAGCATGGACTAAGCAGCCTTAAAGGCTTAACTTAAGAGGTCGTGTTAAGCGAGCTGTTTTACCACATACAATCCTGTAATCAAATGAAAGGACACCACACAAGTATATATTATAAAAATATATGTATTTATTTCTAAATTACTCCCCAGTACTCTTTATGAGGAAAGGGGCACAAGCGTTAAATCAAAAGCACTGTTACACATATAAAGTTGCACGTTTATGGATGAGGGCGGGTGGCCACTCAGACCATATATTAAAAAAGTGGTATAAGTAACACTTATCGAACAATGGTTAGGCCTAGGGCCTAGAGATTCGCTGGGAGCAGTCAGGACAAGCAATGAAGAAGTCGGGAGTAGCCCACAGGAGACGGGTGCAGCACGGAAAGTGCGGCGCGCACCAATGCACTGTCAATGGTGCGTAAAAGTCAGTTAAAGTGAATTAAAAGATACTTCCGCTGAACCTAGGAACACAAAACTTTAGACACAGACCCTAGAGGTGTGTACCAGTGTATAGACACCGGCGTTGCAATGTTACCTCACCCACAGGCCGTGGGTGCACAGGGTCGAAGTGGCGTCGGGTTCTGTCACGCAGGTTCTTGGTGCTTGAAGCTGTTGCAGCTGCAGGCGCTGTGAAGCAGAAGTGTCCGGTGGATCCAAGGGTGGATCTGAAGTGGTGAAGACCTGAAAGCAGAGGGGACAATGTTCAAAGTCACTGACCAGTGACCACCGTGGAACCAGATTGGAACCAGTCAAAGTCGGGTGCAAACAGGTGATCAGGGGTTGCTTCTCTCTGCCGCCACGTGGACACGAAGAGGTCAAGGACGTCCAGGAGTCGATCACGAGCTGTCTCTCGAAGGTTCTAGCTGATGGCGGTGTCGGCAACTCGATTGAAGCAAACAAGCCTTGGCTAATGCAAGCCACGGGGAAAGTGAAAAAGGCTTATTACTCGGACCAGCAAGGTCAGAGCGGGTACTCCTTTTTACAGGAGCGAGGGCAGGTCTGGAGCAACCAGACCCACAGTGTAAATCGTAGATTTCGTCGCCAAGATGGCCGCTGACCACGTGACAAGCGGACGGGATGGCGAGTCGAGTGGCACAAAACAAAAGGGCCCCACGCAGATCGTGGAGATGCTGGAGGGCTGATCTTTGGTGCAAATGCTGCTCGGTTGTGGGGCTTCACAAACCCCAAAGCACAGAGTCGAGGGTGCCTCGGGTGCTGCGCAGTCAGCGTCTCGGGGGTCTTTCAAGATGGCCGCTCCCACGTCTCTCGGTGCCTCCACGGGTCCCTTCTTTGCAGGGACTGTGGATCGGGCTGGGCGAAGTCTGGGAAGCTGGGTCTTGTCAGGCTTTGCACTCGGGCTCCGGCGGGAGGCGGCGGCAAAGCAGACGTCGAGGTGCTGGGTTGTGCCTGTGTTCACAGGGTGGCCCCTCCTAGGCCACAAGGGAGATGCTCTTCAGTCTTCTATTCATCAGAAAGTCGAAGTCCAGTCGTCTTCTTAGTTTAAAGTTGATTTCAGGATGATCTGCGTTGCATTGGCACTGCTCCCCCTCTTATTCCAATCTGAGGGGTGGATCTCCTGCTAGGTCCCTCCCCTATGGGTGGGACCAGGAAGGGGGGTGGTTACACCCCCTTTCCTTTGTCCAGGTCTCACTGGAGCTGGGGCTGGGCTGCCCCAGAACCGGTTTGACAGGATTATGCAAGGGGAAGCCTTGTGCTCCCCAGGCACTGTCTGGTTTCATTCAAACCTCCCTGCTACAATCCACTATCTCCTGTCTGGGGTGGTGTCACACCTCCCTGTGACAGGAAATCCTTTGTCCAGGCCTCCTCTGCTGAGTTTCGGTCAGCAGCAGGAGGTCAGACATGTGTCTGTGGCAGAAGCATCCATTTTGTGGATCTGAGGCTCTTTTAAAAATCAACCGCATTTTAGCAAAAGTAACACGTCGTCCCCTCTAGAGGGGTGGAATGCTACCCCCGTTGCCAGGACTGGCGAGGGGGTAGTATTCCAATTCGTATGACACCTTACACGACATGTTTTGATAAAGCCAAACCAAAGTTAACATATAACCGCGAGGATTATAATGCACTTAATAGTATATGGTTTGGCATTATCCCGGATCAGCTTAGGGAGTTGTTCCCGACAGCTACAGACAGGCTCAGCTCATGCCAGAGCACCATCTCACATAAAACCACGCACTCTGCCTCCAGGATTGATGAGGCCTTCCATAGGAGTGGCTTACAGGCTATATATGTGTCCAGATATAGGTTTAGATATAGGTATACTATATCTAAGCAAGGGGTGATTACTCCCACTTGCCCCAGCTGAGTGATCAGCCAGTTGTGTCAATTTAGATAGCCAGCCAGGGGTGGCAAAAGATATGCTGCAGCCCCTGGTAGGCCTTGGATGCACCTATGCCCTGGGCACCTATAGTGCTCTGTACAGGGGCTGATAAGGTGACCCAAGCCAATCTAGTTATGCACCTAGGGTACATGGAATCCATTTTACAGAGAGAGCAGATAGCCTGGGGCCCTGATTAGCAGGGAACCAGGCCAACTAAGTCGAAAACCAGCTAAACACAGGGCAAAAAATCTGGGGTAACCATAGTCAGGTAGCCACCTTCCTACATAACCCCCCCCCAAACGAAAGGAGATAAGGCTATCCTTGGCCAGGTAAGCCTATATTGCCTGAGTGGCCATATAAGGAAGTACCTGCACTAGCATGGGTACCCCCTGTCTCATGGTCCACTAAGCAGTCCCTCACCCTAGGGGTATTAGAGGGTCTCCACCATAGGGAATCACTACCTTGGGTGTGTTTAGGCAAAGTTAAAGGCTGGTTTGGATATGGAGTATTGAAGTGAGGCTCCACTATTTTTGGGCTCAACTTCCTCCAATTATCTTCCACCATGTGTGCCTTTCTTTCTTCAACTGAGTTGCACTGAGCTCTCAGGGTCAACCTCTGGCTACCTAAAGCTGGAGGCTGGGTCCCTCTGTTTGGCTTGCTGGAGGGACAGTTCAGGTTTGGGCCCTTTGGGTCCCAGGTTTGGCTGTGCCCAACAGAATCCATCTGTGGGAGGTCCCTAACTGTTTTTAAGGGGGCTCCCTCAGGAGTTTTTAAAGTTTTCACCTTACTAGGCCTACTAGTTTTGGTGCCCCTAATCTGTTGATGGGGGTGCTTTATTTGACAGGGGGCCCTCTGGGTCTCACTGTCCTTCTTGTCCTCTGCAGCCCTGGGCTGACTGAGGCAAGGTAGAGAGGGGCAGGTTACCTGCTCCAGACTGGATCCCACCTGAGAAGGGTCCACTGCCATCAGAGGCTCTGTCAGGCCAGGCCTAACAACCTCTGGGGCAGTTCCTTCATCAGGGGTAAGATCAGTTCCCTGAGGAGGCTGATCCTGTCCTACTGTCTGGTGAGGGGGAGATTTCTCTTCCTCCTCCATGCTCTCAGTTTGGGTGGAGTGATCCATCATTTCAGGCTTCACAACACACATATCTGTTTGAGTTTGGGCTGTGGCCATCACAGCCCCACCAACCTTTTCAGGAGGAGACTCAGTTTGGGTTTCTGCTGTTATCATAACAGCTTTGCTATTCTGGTTTGGAAGAGCTTCTGGTAAAGATGGGGCAGAGAGTTGCTCAGCCCTACCAACCTTTTCAGGAAGGACATCTTGAATTGGGGCTATAGCCAGTACAGCCCCACTAACCTTTCCATTGGAATTTACCATTCTAGAATGGATTTCCTGTTCAACCTCAGCCCAGGCTGAGATTTCCAAATCATTACCCAGTAGACAGTCTACAGGCAAGTTTGGTGACACTGCCACTCTCTTTGGGCCAATGACACCTCCCCAGCTGAGACTTACTACTGCCATGGGATGATTTGTTTGGATGCCATCAATGTTTGTTACCTGGTATGTGGCACCTGGTAAAAGTTGCTTAGAGGGGACTATACAGTCAGCCACCATGGTGATGCTAGCCCCTGTGTCTCTAAAAGCTTCAACTTTCAAACCATTGATGATGGGTTCTTGTCTATATTTGCTCAAGGTATTTGGGCAAACAGAGAAGTTGGCAAACCCCATGCCAGTCTCATAAACAAGAGCATTTGGGGATGGGGACCTGGATAGGCCAGGGTCCCCTTGGGCTCCAAAAGTAAACCCACCCAGATTCCTGGGTGTGCTCCCACTTCCTGGGGTATTACTGCTAACAGTAACAGGAGGTGTTGGAGCTGGCTTTGGAGGTATGTTTTCTTTATTGCCATTCTTGGGACAACAGCTGTCTGTTTTGTAATGCCCAACCTGTTTACAGGCATGGCAATAAGGCTTTTTCTCTGTTGAAGAAGTGTCTTGGGACCCACCCCCCTTCTTGGAGTTTTGGGGCCCTGGGGAAGTGTTTTCTTTACTTTTATCCCCACCCTTATCTTGAGGCTTGGTAGACTCCTTCTTCTGGTTATTGTCCTGATTCTTAGGCCTAATCCTGGTTCTGACCCACTTATCTGCCCTCTTTCCCAATTCTTGGGGAGAGGTCAAATCTGAGTCCACCAGGTGCTGGTGTAAGAGCTGGTTCTGACAATTACTAAGGATCTGCTCCCTCATAATCAAATTATACAATCCTGTGAAGTCATGTACTTTGCTGCCATTCAGCCAACCCTCCAGAGCCTTAGTTGCACAATCAACAAAATCAGTCCAGTCCTGAGTCTGTGTCTTCTGGGTATCTCTGAACTTTAACCTGTACTGTTCAGTGGTTAAGCCAAACCCATCTATTAGAACACTCTTCAGGACTTTGTAATTGCTGGCATCCTCATGTCTGACAGTGAGGAGCCTATCTCTCCCTTTCTCTGAAAAGGAGTACCATAAGATTGCTGCCCACTGTTCCTCAGGAACCTGCTGTACCATGCAGGCTCTCTCCAGAGCAGTCATCCATTTGTGGATGTCATCCCCTTCCTGATAGGGGGGCACAATCTTTGTCAGGTTTCTACTATCATAGGACCTGGGTTTCTCTTTAGGAACTTTGCTGCCACCAGTGGCATCTAAGCCACACAATTTTCTTTCTCTTGCTAAAGCAAGTTTAGCTTGAGCCAAGGCTACCTCTTCCCTTTCTATTTGGAGTTGGACAGCCCTCATTCTGGCCCTATGCTCTTTTCTCTGGGAGGAAGTCATCCCTCTTTGAGATTCTCTTGAGGCACTAGAAAGATGAGAGTCCCTTGATTGAGATCTCACCCTCCTGTTACCTGGGAGAATGTGGTTATGAGATCTAGAATGGTGCTGGCCCTCTCCATTCTCATGTAGGTCCAGGTTGGCCTGGTTAAGCCTGGCAACCTGTACCTGGTTTCCCCTCTGATCCTGATCTTCAGGCTCTTCTAAATCAGAGCCTTCCTCTTCCTCTTCTTCTTCTGGAAGATTCTCATTCTCAGGGGAGTGTATCCCTTCACCTGAATCTAAGGGAGCCTGACTCACCTTATCTAAGTCATCCTTTTCTAGGATAGCTATTAGGGAAGGAATGGTAGGGCCTCTGCCCTTTTTTAGCCCCCTGGCTGTGCACAAGGCACTCAGGTCTTTGTGGCTAAGGTTGTCATATCTGGATGTTGTCCCTATAGGATCAACTATTACAGGAGCAGAGCCTGAGGCTCTACCTGTATCAGACATGACTGCTAGTGAGGTGCAAGTGATGCACTTACCTACACTAAGTGGTTTCCTACTGTACCTTGCTAGTGAGTTGTAGTCAGGGTGTGCTAATCCCTTTAATCTACAACTACTAAGTTCAGTAGAACTTAATATGCTAAGCTTTTGATGTATATGTACCTAGAGGTACTTGATGTGATCTTTCAATTTGATAAAGATTGCAATGGTAAAACAAACAGCAAGCTCAAATCCGCACCGCTGCACACCAATGTGAGAAGTTGGCCTGATATGTAGTGTTTCCAATTCTGGAACCACTGGGTATCAGTCCAAACAAACCCCAAAGATGTCAGGTTGTAAGTCAACCTTGTAGACAAGCTATCCTAGTGGTAGCATGGACTAAGCAGCCTTAAAGGCTTAACTTAAGAGGTCGTGTTAAGCGAGCTGTTTTACCACATACAATCCTGTAATCAAATGAAAGGACACCACACAAGTATATATTATAAAAATATATGTATTTATTTCTAAATTACTCCCCAGTACTCTTTATGAGGAAAGGGGCACAAGCGTTAAATCAAAAGCACTGTTACACATATAAAGTTGCACGTTTATGGATGAGGGCGGGTGGCCACTCAGACCATATATTAAAAAAGTGGTATAAGTAACACTTATCGAACAATGGTTAGGCCTAGGGCCTAGAGATTCGCTGGGAGCAGTCAGGACAAGCAATGAAGAAGTCGGGAGTAGCCCACAGGAGACGGGTGCAGCACGGAAAGTGCGGCGCGCACCAATGCACTGTCAATGGTGCGTAAAAGTCAGTTAAAGTGAATTAAAAGATACTTCCGCTGAACCTAGGAACACAAAACTTTAGACACAGACCCTAGAGGTGTGTACCAGTGTATAGACACCGGCGTTGCAATGTTACCTCACCCACAGGCCGTGGGTGCACAGGGTCGAAGTGGCGTCGGGTTCTGTCACGCAGGTTCTTGGTGCTTGAAGCTGTTGCAGCTGCAGGCGCTGTGAAGCAGAAGTGTCCGGTGGATCCAAGGGTGGATCTGAAGTGGTGAAGACCTGAAAGCAGAGGGGACAATGTTCAAAGTCACTGACCAGTGACCACCGTGGAACCAGATTGGAACCAGTCAAAGTCGGGTGCAAACAGGTGATCAGGGGTTGCTTCTCTCTGCCGCCACGTGGACACGAAGAGGTCAAGGACGTCCAGGAGTCGATCACGAGCTGTCTCTCGAAGGTTCTAGCTGATGGCGGTGTCGGCAACTCGATTGAAGCAAACAAGCCTTGGCTAATGCAAGCCACGGGGAAAGTGAAAAAGGCTTATTACTCGGACCAGCAAGGTCAGAGCGGGTACTCCTTTTTACAGGAGCGAGGGCAGGTCTGGAGCAACCAGACCCACAGTGTAAATCGTAGATTTCGTCGCCAAGATGGCCGCTGACCACGTGACAAGCGGACGGGATGGCGAGTCGAGTGGCACAAAACAAAAGGGCCCCACGCAGATCGTGGAGATGCTGGAGGGCTGATCTTTGGTGCAAATGCTGCTCGGTTGTGGGGCTTCACAAACCCCAAAGCACAGAGTCGAGGGTGCCTCGGGTGCTGCGCAGTCAGCGTCTCGGGGGTCTTTCAAGATGGCCGCTCCCACGTCTCTCGGTGCCTCCACGGGTCCCTTCTTTGCAGGGACTGTGGATCGGGCTGGGCGAAGTCTGGGAAGCTGGGTCTTGTCAGGCTTTGCACTCGGGCTCCGGCGGGAGGCGGCGGCAAAGCAGACGTCGAGGTGCTGGGTTGTGCCTGTGTTCACAGGGTGGCCCCTCCTAGGCCACAAGGGAGATGCTCTTCAGTCTTCTATTCATCAGAAAGTCGAAGTCCAGTCGTCTTCTTAGTTTAAAGTTGATTTCAGGATGATCTGCGTTGCATTGGCACTGCTCCCCCTCTTATTCCAATCTGAGGGGTGGATCTCCTGCTAGGTCCCTCCCCTATGGGTGGGACCAGGAAGGGGGGTGGTTACACCCCCTTTCCTTTGTCCAGGTCTCACTGGAGCTGGGGCTGGGCTGCCCCAGAACCGGTTTGACAGGATTATGCAAGGGGAAGCCTTGTGCTCCCCAGGCACTGTCTGGTTTCATTCAAACCTCCCTGCTACAATCCACTATCTCCTGTCTGGGGTGGTGTCACACCTCCCTGTGACAGGAAATCCTTTGTCCAGGCCTCCTCTGCTGAGTTTCGGTCAGCAGCAGGAGGTCAGACATGTGTCTGTGGCAGAAGCATCCATTTTGTGGATCTGAGGCTCTTTTAAAAATCAACCGCATTTTAGCAAAAGTAACACGTCGTCCCCTCTAGAGGGGTGGAATGCTACCCCCGTTGCCAGGACTGGCGAGGGGGTAGTATTCCAATTCGTATGACACCTTACACGACATGTTTTGATAAAGCCAAACCAAAGTTAACATATAACCGCGAGGATTATAATGCACTTAATAGTATATGGTTTGGCATTATCCCGGATCAGCTTAGGGAGTTGTTCCCGACAGCTACAGACAGGCTCAGCTCATGCCAGAGCACCATCTCACATAAAACCACGCACTCTGCCTCCAGGATTGATGAGGCCTTCCATAGGAGTGGCTTACAGGCTATATATGTGTCCAGATATAGGTTTAGATATAGGTATACTATATCTAAGCAAGGGGTGATTACTCCCACTTGCCCCAGCTGAGTGATCAGCCAGTTGTGTCAATTTAGATAGCCAGCCAGGGGTGGCAAAAGATATGCTGCAGCCCCTGGTAGGCCTTGGATGCACCTATGCCCTGGGCACCTATAGTGCTCTGTACAGGGGCTGATAAGGTGACCCAAGCCAATCTAGTTATGCACCTAGGGTACATGGAATCCATTTTACAGAGAGAGCAGATAGCCTGGGGCCCTGATTAGCAGGGAACCAGGCCAACTAAGTCGAAAACCAGCTAAACACAGGGCAAAAAATCTGGGGTAACCATAGTCAGGTAGCCACCTTCCTACAGTCATCATGTGTCATGTGTGGTCATGTGGTGTCATGTGGTGTCATCATGTGTCATCATGTGTTGTCATGTGTCGTCATGTATCGTCATGTGTCGTCATGAGTCATGTGTCGTCATTTAGTATCTTGTGGTGTCATGTGGTATCATGTGTCATGTGTCATCATGTGTCATGTGTCATGTGTTATCATGTGGTGTCATGTGGTGTCATGTGTCAAGTGGTGTCATGTGCCATCAAGTGTCGTGGTGGCATGTGGTGTCATGTTGTGTCATGTGGTGTCATGTGCCATGCATCATCATGTGTCATCATATGTTGCCATGTGTTGTCATGTATCATGTGGACTCATGTGGTGTCATGTGTCATCATGTGTCAAGTGTCATGTGGTGTCATGTGGTATAATGTGGTGTCATTTGTCATCATGTGTCATGTGTTATCTGTGTCATCATGTGTCATCATGTGTTATGTGGTGTCATGTGGTGTCATGTGTCAAGTGGTGTCATGTGCCATCAAGTGTCATGTTGTGTCATGTGGTGTCATGAGAAATGCGTCATCATGTGTCATCATATGTTGCCATGTGTTATCATTTATCATGTGGAGTCATGTGGTGTTATGTGTCATCATGTGTCATGTGGGTCATGTGGTGTCATGTGTCTTCATGTGTCATGTGTTGTCATGTGGTGTCATCATGTGGTGTCATGTGTTTTCATGTGGTGTCATGTGTCATCATGTGGTGTCATCATATGTCATGTGGTGTCATGTGTCATCATGTGTCATGTGGTGTCATGTGTCATGTGGTGTCATGTGTCATGTGTTGTCATGTGTCATCATGTGTCATGTGTTATGTGTCGTCATGTGGTGTCATGATGTGGTGTCATAGTCTCATCATTTGGTGTCATGTGTCGTCATATGTCATGTGTCATTGTGTGTCATCATATGTCATCATGTGTCGTGATATGTCACCATGTGGGGTCATTTGGGGTCATATGTCATAATGTGTCATGTGGTGTCATGTGTTGTCATGTGTCGTCATGTGTCGTCATGTGTCGCCATGTGCTGTCATGTGTTGCCATGTGGGGTCATGTGGGGTCATGTGTCATCATGTGTCTGTCATCATGTGTCATGTGGTGTCATGTGGTGTCATGTGTCATCATGTGTCATCATGTGTCATCATGTGTCATCATGTGTCGCAATATGGGGTCATGTGGGGTCATGTGTCATGTGCTATCATGTGGTGTCATGTGGTGTCATGTGGTGTCATGTGGTGTCATGTGGTGTCATGTGTCATCATGTGGTGTCATGTGGTGTTATGTTAAACAAAGGAGATTGCTGAACTGTTCCTAAAGAAAGTGAGGAATTAAATAAGACTGGCGTGACCGGAGGTGTGTTTGTTACACCTTTGGACATCCATTTTGTTGGACGTGTTTGCCTGACACACCCAAAAGGGTGTCATGCTTCATCATAGGCGTTGCTCCTCGTCCGGGAGGCTGTGCAATCCCCGACGGGCTCACCTCGGAGAGGGGCTCTTTGGCGGAGATCTTTTTGTCCAACAGCCTATTGGTGAAATGAGGGTGTGTGGGTTAGGGCAGTAAGTTTCCTGGAGAAAGTGATTAAAATGTAGCAGGGGGTGCCGGAAAACACTTTATTCTGGGGGTCCCCCTACTGCAATTAAAAACGTGAGTCTAGCTCGCTGGGTGACGGCAGGTTAGGTAGCGTAACCCTAGAAGAGACTAGAGTGAGGGTTGGTCGACATGTTTCTCGCATGGGAAAATTTCCCGCGATTCTTCAGGACCTAGTGATGGTGAGAGCTAAAAAGAAAAGAAAAACATGCTGGTGTCATGTGTTAGGTGTGGGTATAGTTTACCTCAATGGTTAATCCTATGCCTAATGGTCGGGGATTAATTACCACATGAGTAGTCGGCAGGTCGGTACATCAGGGTTGTGCCTTCAGTTTTGGCTCAAACTTCCCGTGTCTGTGCGGATTCACCTACCCATCACCCCCGAGCTCAAATAGGTGTGGTGTCATGTGTCATCATGCGTCATCATGTGTCATGTGGTGTCATGTGTCATCATGTGTCATGTGGTGTCATGTGTTGTCATGTGTCATCATGCGTCATGTGGTGTCATGTGTTGTCATGTGTCATGCGTCATCATGTGCCATGATGTGTCATGTGGTGTCATGTGTCATTATGTGTCATTATGTGTCATGTGGTGTCATGTAGTGTCATGTGTAATGTGATGTCATGTGGTGTCATGTTTAATGTGGTGTCATGTTGTGTCATGTGGAGTCTTGTGGTGTCATGTGGTGTAATAAGGTGTCATATGTTACGTGGTGTCATGTGGTGTCATGTGGTATCATTTGGTGTCATGTGTCATCATGTGGGGTCATGTGGTGTCATAAGTTGTCATGTTTTGTCATGTGTCATCATGTGTCATCATGTGTCATGTGGTGTCATGTGTCATGTGGTATCATGTGGTGTCACGTGGTGTCATGTGGTATCATGTGGTGTCCCGTGGTGTCATGTGGTGTCACATGGTGTCATGTGTTTTGTGGAGTCATATCTCATATGTCATGTGGTGTCATGTGGTGTCATGTAGTCATGAGGTGCCATGTGTTATGTGGTGTCATGAGTCATGTGGTGTCATGTGGTGTCATGTTTCATGTGGTGTCATGTGTTGCCATGTGTCACCATGTGTCATCAAGTGTTGTCATGTGTCATCATGTGTTGCCATGTGTCGCCATGTGTTGCCATGTGTCACCATGTGTCATCATGTGTCGTCATATGTTGCCATGTGTTGTAATGTATCATGTGGAGTTATTTGGTGTCATGTGTCATCATGTGTCAAGTGTCATGTGGTGTCATGTGGTGTCATGTGGTGTCATGTGGTGTCATGTGTCATGTGGTGTCATGTGTCATGTGGTGTCATGTGTTGCCATGTGTCATCATGTGTCATCATGTGTCATCATGTGTCACCGTGTGTCGCCATGTGTCATCATGTGTCATCATGTGTTTCCATGTGTCGCCATGTGTCGCCATGTGTCGCCATGTGTCGCCATGTGTCGTCATGTGTCATGTGTCGTCATGTGTCGTCATGTGTCATCATGTGTCATGTTGCCATGTGTCGTCATGTGTCATCATGTGTCATTTGGTGTCATGTGGTGTCATGTGGTGTCATGTGGTGTCATGTGGTATCATGTGTCATATGGTGTCATGTGGTATCATGTGTCATGTGGTGTCATGTGTCATCATGTGTCATGTGGATCATGTGGTGTCGTGTCATCATGTGTCATGTGGGTCATGTGGTGTCATGTGTCATATGGGTCATGTGGTCTCATGTGTCATCATGTGTCATCACGTGTCATGTGTCATGTGTCGTCATGTGGTGTCATGATGTGGTGTCATAGTCTCATCATTTGGTGTTATGTGTGTCATCATGTGTCATCATGTGTCATCATATGTCACCATGTGGGGTCATTTGGGGTCATATGTCATAATGTGTCATGTGGTGTCATGTGTTGTCATGTGTTGTCATGTGTCGTCATGTGTTGCCATGTGCTGTCATGTGTTGCCATGTGGGGTCATGTGGGGTCATGTGTCATCATGTGTCATGTGGTGTCATGTGATGTCATGTGGTGTCATGTGTCATCATGTGGTGTCATGTGGTGTCATGTGTCATCATGCGTCATAATGTGTCATGTGGTGTCATGTGGTGTCATGTGGTGTCATGTGGTGTCATGTGGCGTCGTGTGGTGTCATGTGTCATTTGGTGTCATGTGTTGTCATTTGGTGTCATGTGGTGTCATGTCTCATGTGGCGTCATGTGTCTTGTGGTGTCATGTCTCATGTGGTGTCACGTATCATGTGTCTTGTGGTGTCATGTGGTGTCATGTGGTGTCATGTGTCATCATGTGTCATCATGTGTCATGTGTCATCATGTTTCATCATGTGTCATCATGTGTCATCATGTGTCATGTGGTGTCATGTGTAATGTGGTGTCATGTTGTGTTATGTGTAATGTGGAGTCATGTGGAGTCATGTGGTGTCATGTGGAGTCCTGTGGAGTCATGTGGTGTCATGTGAGGCCATGTGTCATCATGTGTCATCCTGTGTCATGTGGTGTCATGTGGTATCATGTGGTGTCATGTGGTGTCATGTGTCATCGCGTATCATGTGTCGCCATGTGTCGCCATGTGTCGTGATGTGTCATCATGTGTCATGTGGTGTCATGTGGTGTCAAGTGGTGTCATGTTGTGTCATGTGGTGTCATGTGGTGTCATGTGTTATCATGTGTCATGTGGTGTAATGTGTCATCATGTGTCATGTGGGTCATGTGGTGTCATGTCATCATGTGTCATGTGGGTCATATGGTGTCATGTGTCATGTGGGTCATGTGGTCTCATGTGTCATCATGTGTCATCATGTGTCATGTGGGTCATGTGTTTTCATGTGTCATCATGTGTCATGTGTCATGTGTCATGTGGTATCATGATGTGGTGTCATAGTCTCATCATTTGGTGTCATGTGTCGTTATGTGTCATGTGTCATTGTGTGTCATCATGTGTCATCATGTGTCGTCATATGTCGCCATGTGGGGTCATTTGGGGTCATATGTCATAATGTGTCATGTGGTCTCATAGGTCATCATGTGGTGTCATGTGGTGTCATGTTAAACAAAGTAGATTGCTGAACTGTTCCTAAAGAAAGTGAGGAATTAAATAAGACTGGCGTGACCGGAGGTGTGTTTGTTACACCTTTGGACATCCATTTTGTTGGACGTGTCTGCCTGACACACCCAAAAGGGTGTCATGCTTCATCATAGGTGTTGCTCCTCGTCGGGGAGGCGGTGCAATCCCCGACGGGCTCACCTCGGAGAGGGGCTCTTTGGCGGAGATCCTTTTGTCCAACAGCCTATTGGTGAAGTGCGGGTGTGTGGGTTAGGGCAGTAAGTTTCCTGGAGAAAGTGATTAAAATGTAGCAGGGGGTGCCGGAAAACACTTTATTCTGGGGGTCCCCCTACTGCAATTAAAAACGTGAGTCTAGCTCGCTGGGTGACTGTGAGAAGTTGGCCTGATATGTAGTGTTTCCAATTCTGGAACCACTGGGTATCAGTCCAAACAAACCCCAAAGATGTCTGGTTGTAAGTCAACCTTGTTAGACAAGCTATCCTAGTGGTAGCATGGACTAAGCAGCCTTAAAGGCTTAACTTAAGAGGTCGTGTTAAGCGAGCTGTTTTACCACATACAATCCTGTAATCAAATGAAAGGACACCACACAAGTATATATTATAAAAATATATGTATTTATTTCTAAATTACTCCCCAGTACTCTTTATGAGGAAAGGGGCACAAGCGTTAAATCAAAAAGCACTGTTACACATATAAAGTTGCACAATTATGGATGAGGGCGGGTGGCCACTCAGACCATATATTAAAAAAGTGGTATAAGGAACACTTATCGAGCAATGGTTAGGCCTAGACCCTAGAGATTCGCTGGGAGCAGTCAGGACTAGCAATGATGAAGTCGGGAGTAGGCCACAGGAGACGGGTGCAGCACGGAAAGTGCGGCGCGCACCAATGCACTGTCAATGGTGCATAAAAGTCAGTTAAAGTGATTTAAAAGATACTTCCGCTGAACCTAGGAACACAAAACTTTAGACACAGACCCTAGAGGTGTGTACCAGTATATAGACACTGGCGTTGCAATGTTACCTCACCCACAGGCCGTGGGTGCACAGGGTCGAAGTGGCGTCGGGTTCTGTCACGCAGGTTCTTGGTGCTTGAAGCTGTTGCAGCTGCAGGCGCTGTGAAGCAGAAGTGTCCGGTGCGATCCAAGGGTGGATCGAAGTAGAAAAGTACCTGAAAGCAGAGGGGACAGAGTCTGGGTCACTCAGCAGTGACCAGGGTGGAACCAGGACGGAACCAGGCAATGTCGGGCGCAATCAGGCGGTTGTCGATAGGCTTCTCTCCGCTGTCTCGTGGGCTCTGGGGCATCTGCGACGTCCAGGAGCAGGTCACGATCTGTCCCACGTAGGCTCTCGCCGTCAGCACCGTCGGCTTCAAGATTGCAGCAAACAGCACTTGGCAAAAGCAATCCACGCGGAACCGGGAGATTGCTTATCACTCGAACCAGGAGGGTCAGAGTGGGTGCTCCTTTTCACAGGAGCTGGTGCAGATCTGGAGCAACCAGAAAAGCGAGTCGTATTTCAAGTTTCGTCGGCACAGGGGCCACAAGCCAGCTGGCAAGTGACCGGGCCAACGCGTCGAGCGCACACAAGCAGAAGGGCCCCACGCAGCACTCGTCAAGTGTGGAGGGGTGAGCTTTGGTGCAAGTGGAGCTCGGGGCTGGGGCTTCTCAAACCCCGGTGCATAGCTTTGAGGATTACTCGTGGGCTGCACGGTCAGCGTCTCGTGGCCTTTTCAAGATGGCGTGCCCCACGCTTCCGGTCGCCTCCACGGGTCTCAGCTCTGCAGGGACTGTGGATCGGGCAGGTAGAAGGCAGGCAAGCTTGATCTCGTCGATCTCTGTCGCTTGAGTTCCGGCGGGAACTGCAACAAAGCAAGGGTCGAGGGCTGGATGGTGCCTGTTTGCACAGGGTGGTCACTCCTTGACCACAAGGGAGATTCTTCAGTCTTCTCACGTCGTGTAGAAAGTCGAAGGGTCCAGAATTCGTTTCTTATGTTTCTTCAGGATGATCTGAGTTCCATTGGGACTGCTCCCCCTCTTATTCGAATCTGGGGGGTTGGACATCCTGCTAGGTCCCCTCCTATGGGTGGGACCCAGGAAGGGGGTGGTTACACCCCTCTCCTTTGATCCTGGCCGTGCTGGGACAGGGGCTGGGAGGCCCCAGAACCGGTTTGGCCGGATTATGCAAGGGGCAGCCTTGTGCTCCCCAGGCAGTGTCTGGTTTCATTAAAACCTCCCTACTCCAATCCACTATCTCCTGTCTGGGGTGGTTTGACACCGCCCTGTGACAGGAAACTCTTTGTCCAGGCCTCCTCTGCCGGGTTTCGGTCAGCAGCAGGAGGCCAGACCCGTGTCTGTGGCAGGGGCATCCATTTTGTGCATCTGAGGCTCATTTTAAATCAACCGCGTTTCAGCAAAGTAACATGTCTTCTCCCTCTAGAAGGGTGGAAGGCTACCCCCGTCGCCAGAACTGGCGAGGGGGTAGTATTCCAATTCGTATGACACCTTACACGACATGTTTTGATAAAGCCAAACCAAAGTTGCTATATAACCGCGAGGATTATAAGGCGCTTAAGAGTATATGGTATGGCATTATCCCGGATCAGCTTAGGGAGTTGTTCCCGACAGCTGCAGACAGGCTCAGCTCATGCCAGAGCACCATCTCACATAAAACCACGCACTCTGCCTCCAGGATTGATGAGGCCTTCCATAGGAGTGGCTCACAGGCTATATATGTGTCCAGATATAGGTTTAGATATAGGTATACTATATCTAAGCAAGGGGTGATTACACCCACTTGCCCCAGCTGAGTGATCAGCCAGTTGTGTCAATTTAGATAGCCAGCCAGGGGTGGCAAAAGATATGCTGCAGCCCCTGGTAGGCCTTGGATGCACCTATGCCCTGGGCACCTATAGTGCTCTGTACAGGGGCTGATAAGGTGACCCAAGCCAATCTAGTTATGCACCTAGGGTACATGGAATCCATTTTACAGAGAGAGCAGATAGCCTGGGGCCCTGATTAGCAGGGAACCAGGCCAACTAAGTCGAAAACCAGCTAAACACAGGGCAAAAAATCTGGGGTAACCATAGTCAGGTAGCCACCTTCCTACATAACCCCCCCCCCCCCCCAAACGAAAGGAGATAAGGCTATCCTTGGCCAGGTAAGCCTTTATTGCCTGAGTGGCCATATAAGGAAGTACCTGCACTAGCATGGGTACCCCCTGTCTCATGGTCCACTAAGCAGTCCCTCACCCTAGGGGTATTAGAGGGTCTCCACCATAGGGAATCACTACCTTGGGTGTGTTTATGCAAAGTTAAAGGCGGGTTTGGATATGGAGTATTGAAGTGAGGCTCCACTATTTTTGGGCTCAACTTCCTCCAATTATCTTCCACCATATGTGCCTTTCTTTCTTCAACTGAGTTGCACTGAGCTCTCAGGGTCAACCTCTGGCTACCTAAAGCTGGAGGCTGGGTCCCTCTGTTTGGCTTGCTGGAGGGACAGTTCAGGTTTGGGCCCTTTGGGTCCCAGGTTTGGCTGTGCCCAACAGAATCCATCTGTGAGAGGTCCCTAACTACTTTTAAGGGGGCTCCCTCAGGAGTTTTTAAAGTTTTCACCTTACTAGGGCTACTAGTTTTGGTGCCCCTAATCTGTTGATGGGGGTGCTTTATTTGACAGGGGGCCCTCTGGGTCTCACTGTCCTTCTTGTCCTCTGCAGCCCTGGGCTGACTAAGGCAAGGTAGAGAGGGGCAGGTTACCTGCTCCAGACTGGATCCCACCTGAGAAGGGTCCACTGCCATCAGAGGCTCTGTCAGGCCAGGCCTAACAACCTCTGGGGCAGTTCCTTCATCAGGGGTAAGATCAGTTCCCTGAGGAGGCTGATCCTGTCCTACTGTCTGGTGAGGGGGAGATTTCTCTTCCTCCTCCATGCTCTCAGTTTGGGTGGAGTGATCCATCATTTCAGGCTTCACAACACACATATCTGTTTGAGTTTGGGCTGTGGCCATCACAGCCCCACCAACCTTTTCAGGAGGAGACTCAGTTTCGGTTTCTGCTGTTATCATAACAGCTTTGCTATTCTGGTTTGGAAGAGCTTCTGGTAAAGATGGGGCAGAGAGTTGCTCAGCCCTACCAACCTTGTCAGGAAGGACATCTTGAATTGGGGCCCCACTAACCTTTCCATTGGAATTTACCATTCTAGAATGGATTTCCTGTTCAACCTCAGCCCAGGCTGAGATTTCCAAATCATTACCCAGTAGACAGTCTACAGGCAAGTTTGGTGACACTGCCACTCTCTTTGGGCCAATGACACCTCCCCAGCTGAGACTTACTACTGCCATGGGATGATTGGTTTGGATGCCATCAATGTTTGTTACCTGGTATGTGGCACCTGGTAAAAGTTGCTTAGAGGGGACTATACAGTCAGCCACCATGGTGATGCTAGCCCCTGTGTCTCTAAAAGCTTCAACTTTCAAACCATTGATGATGGGTTCCTGTCTATATTTGCTCAAGGTATTTGGGCAAACAGAGAAGTTGGCAAACCCCATGCCAGTCTCATAGACAAGATCATTTGGGGATGGAGACCTGGATAGGCCAGGGTCCCGTTGGGCTCCAAAAGTAAACCCACCCAGATTCCTGGGTGTGCACCCACTTCCTGGGGGATTACTGCTGACAGTAACAGGAGGTGTTGGAGCTGGCTTTGGAGGTATGTTTTCTTTATTGCCATTCTTGGGACAACAGCTGTCTGTTTTGTAATGCCCAACCTGTTTACAGGCATGGCAATAAGGCTTTTTCTCTGTTGAAGAAGTGTCTTGGGACCCACCCCCCTTCTTGGAGTTTTGGGGCCCTGGGGAAGTGTTTTCTTTACTTTTATCCCCACCCTTATCTTGAGGCTTGGTAGACTCCTTCTTCTGGTTATTGTCCTGATTCTTAGGCCTAATCCTGGTTCTGACCCACTTATCTGCCCTCTTTCCCAATTCTTGGGGAGAGGTCAAATCTGAGTCCACCAGGTACTGGTGTAAGAGCTGGTTCTGACAATTACTAAGGATCTGCTCCCTCATAATCAAATTATACAATCCTGTGAAGTCATGTACTTTGCTGCCATTCAGCCAACCCTCCAGAGCCTTAGTTGCACAATCAACAAAATCAGTCCAGTCCTGAGTCTGTGTCTTCTGGGTATCTCTGAACTTTAACCTGTACTGTTCAGTGGTTAAGCCAAACCCATCTATTAGAACACTCTTCAGGACTTTGTAATTGCTGGCATCCTCATGTCTGACAGTGAGGAGCCTATCTCTCCCTTTCTCTGAAAAGGAGTACCATAAGATTGCTGCCCACTGTTCCTCAGGAACCTGCTGTACCATGCAGGCTCTCTCCAGAGCAGTCATCCATTTGTGGATGTCATCCCCTTCCTGATAGGGGGGCACAATCTTTGTCAGGTTTCTACTATCATAGGACCTGGGTTTCTCTTTAGGAACTTTGCTGCCACCAGTGGCATCTAAGCCACACAATTTTCTTTCTCTTGCTAAAGCAAGTTTAGCTTGAGCCAAGGCTACCTCTTCCCTTTCTATTTGGAGTTGGACAGCTCTCATCCTGGCCCTATGCTCTTTTCTCTGGGAGGAAGTCATTCCTCTTTGAGATTCTCTTGAGGCACTAGAAAGATGAGAGTCCCCTGATAGAGATCTCACCCTCCTGTTGCCTGGGAGAATTTGTTTATGAGATCTGGAGTGGTGCTGGCCCTCTCCATTCTCATGTAGGTCCAAGTTGGCCTGGTTAAGCCTGGCAACCTATACCTGGTTTCCCCCCTGATCCTGATCTTCAGGCTCTTCTAAATCAGAGTCTTCTTCTTCCTCCTCCCCCTCTACTACTTCATCTGGAAGATTCTCATTCTCAGGGGAGTTTATCCCTTCACCTGATTCTAAGGGAGCCTGGCTCACCTTATCTAGGTCATCCTTTTCTAGGAGAGCTACTAGGGAAGGAATGGTAGGGCCTCTGCCCTTTTTTAGCCCCCTGGCTGTGCACAAGGCACTCAGGTCTTTGTGGCTAAGGTTGTCATATCTGGATGTTGTCCCTATAGGATCAACTATTACAGGAGCAGAGCCTGAGGCTCTACCTGTATCAGACATGACTGCTAGTGAGGTGTAAGTGATGCACTTACCTACACTAAGTGGTTTCCTACTGTACCTTGCTAGTGAGTTGTAGTCAGGGTGTGCTAATCCCTTTAATCTACAACTACTAAGTTCAGTAGAACTTAATATGCTAAGCTTTTGATTTATATGTACCTAGAGGTACTTGATGTGATCTTTCAATTTGATAAAGATTGCAATGGTAAAACAAACAGCAAGCTCAAATCCCACCGCTGCCACCAATGTGAGAAGTTGGCCTGATATGTAGTGTTTCCAATTCTGGAACCACTGGGTATCAGTCCAAACAAACCCCAAAGATGTCTGGTTGTAAGTCAACTGTAGGAGAGTAGGGTCTGCTATCCTATGGTCACCCCAATTTTTGCTTTTTGCTTCACTGGTTTTCGACTTACTGAGGCTGTGGGCCTGCTAATCAGACCCCCAGCCTGCTGTTCTCTCTCTAAATTCTTAATACATGTGCTATAGGTACATACCACAATTGGAAATGGACTCCTTGTCAGCCCCTGTACCATGCACTATAGGTGCTCAGGGCATAGGTGCCACCAAGGCCTACCAGGGGCTGAAGCATAGCTTTTGCCACCCCTGGCTGGTTCTTAAATTGACACAACTGGCTGATCACTCAGCTGGGGCAAGTGGGTGTAATCACCCCTTGCTTAGATATAGTATACCTATATCTAAACCTATATCTGGACACATATATAGCCTGTAAGCCACTCCTATGGAAGGCCTCATCAATCCTGGAGGCAGAGTGCGTGGTTTTATGTGAGATGGTGCTCTGGCATGAGCTGAGCCTGTCTGCAGCTGTCGGGAACAACTCCCTAAGCTGATCCGGGATAACGCCATACCATATACTCTTAAGCGCCTTATAATCCTCGCGGTTATATAGCAACTTTGGTTTGGCTTTATCAAAACATGTCGTGTAAGGTGTCATACGAATTGGAATACTACCCCCTCGCCAGTTCTGGCGACGGGGGTAGCATTCCACCCTTCTAGAGGGAGAAGACATGTTACTTTACTGAAACGCGGTTGATTTAAAATGAGCCTCAGATCCACAAAATGGATGCCCCTGCCACAGACACGGGTCTGACCTCCTGCTGCTGACCGAAACCCGGCAGAGGAGGCCTGGACAAAGAGTTTCCTGTCACAGGGCGGTGTCAAACCACCCCAGACAGGAGATAGTGGATTGGAGTAGGGAGGTTTCAATGAAACCAGACACTGCCTGGGGAGCACAAGGCTGCCCCTTGCAGGATCCGGCCAAACCGGTTCTGGGGCCTCCCAGCCCCTGTCCCAGCGCGGCCAGGATCAAAGGAGAGGGGTGTAACCACCCCCTTCCTGGGTCCCACCCCTAGGAGGGGACCTAGCAGGATGTCCAACCCCCGAGATTCGAATAAGAGGGGGAGCAGTCCCAACGGACCTCAGATCATCCTGAAGAAACATAAGAAACGAAATCTGGACCCTTCGACTTTCTACACGACGTGAGAAGACTGAAGAATCTCCCTTGTGGTCAAGGAGTGACCACCCTGTGCAAACAGGCACCATCCAGCCCTCGACCCTTGCTTTGTTGCAGTTCCCGCCGGAACTCGAGCGACAGAGATCGACGAGATCAAGCTTGCCTGCCTTCTACCTGCCCGATCCACAGTCCCTGCAGAGCTGAGACCCGTGGAGGCGACCGGAAGCGTGGGGCACGCCATCTTGAAAAGGCCACGAGACGCTGACCGTGCGGCCCACGAGTGACCCTCGAAGCTGTACGCCGGGGTTTGAGAAGCCCCAGCCCCGAGCTCCACTTGCACCAAAGCTCACCCCTCCACACTCGCTGAGTGCTGCGTGGGGCCCTTCTGCTTGTGTGCGCTCGACGCGTTGGCCCGGTCACTTGCCAGCTGGCTTGTGGCCCCTGTGCCGACGAACTTTGAAATCCGACTTGCTTTTCTGGTTGCTCCAGATCTGCACCAGCTCCTGTGAAAAGGAGCACCCACTCTGACCCTCCTGGTTCGAGTGATAAGCAATCTCCCGGTTCCGTGTGGATTGCTTTTGCCAAGTGCTGTTTGCTACAATCTTCAAGCCGACGGTGCTGACGGCGAGAGCCTACGTGGGACAGATCGTGACCTGCTCCTGGACGTCGCAGATGCCCCAGAGCCCACGTGACAGCGGAGAGAAGCCTATTGACAACCGCCTGATTGCGCCCGACATTGCCTGGTTCCGTCCTGGTTCCACCCTGGTCACTGCTGAGTGACCCAGACTCTGTCCCCTCTGCTTTCAGGTACTTTTCTACTTCGATCCACCCTTGGATCGCACCGGACACTTCTGCTTCACAGCGCCTGCAGCTGCAACAGCTCCAAGCACCAAGAACCTGCGTGACAGAACCCGACGCCACTTCGACCCTGTGCACCCACGGCCTGTGGGTGAGGTAACTTTGCAACGCCGGTGTCTTTACACTGGTACACACCTCTAGGGTCTGTGTCTAAAGTTTTGTGTTCCTAGGTTCAGCGGAAGTATCTTTTAATTCACTTTAACTGACTTTTACGCACCATTGACAGTGCATTGGTGCGCGCCGCACTTTCCGTGCTGCACCCGTCTCCTGTGGGCTACTCCCGACTTCTTCATTGCTTGTCCTGACTGCTCCCAGCGAATCTCTAGGCCCTAGGCCTAACCATTGTTCGTAAAGTGTTACTTATACCACTTTTTTGATATATGGTCTGAGTGGCCACCCGCCCTCATCCATAAACGTGCAACTTTATATGTGTAACAGTGCTTTTGATTTAACGCTTGTGCCCCTTTCCTCATAAAGAGTACTGGGGAGTAATTTAGAAATAAATACATATATTTTTATAATATATACTTGTGTGGTGTCCTTTCATTTGATTACAGGATTGTATGTGGTAAAACAGCTCGCTTAACACGACCTCTTAAGTTAAGCCTTTAAGGCTGCTTAGTCCATGCTACCACTAGGATAGCTTGTCTACAAGGTTGACTTACAACCTGACATCTTTGGGGTTTGTTTGGACTGATAACCAGTGGTTCCAGAATTGGAAACACTACCTATCAGGCCAACTTCTCACATTGGTGTGCAGCGGTGCGGATTTGAGCTTGCTGTTTGTTTTACCATTGCAATCTTTATCAAATTGAAAGATCACATCAAGTACCTCTAGGTACATATAAATCAAAAGCTTAGCATTTTAAGTTCTACTGAACTTAGTAGTTGTAGATTAAAGGGATTAGCACACCCTGACTACAACTCACTAGCAAGGTACAGTAGGAAACCACTTAGTGTAGGTAAGTGCACCACTTACACCTCACTAGCAGTCATGTCTGATACAGGTAGAGCCTCAGGCTCTGCTCCTGTAGAAGTTGATCCTATAGGGACAACATCCAGATATGACAACCTTAGCCACAAAGACCTGAGTGCCTTGTGCACAGCCAGGGGGCTAAAAAAGGGCAGAGGCCCTACCATTCCTTCCCTAATAGCTCTCCTAGAAAAGGATGATCTAGATAAGGTGAGTCAGGCTCCCTTAGATTCAGGTGAAGGGATAAACTCCCCTGAGAATGAGAATCTTCCAGAAGAAGAGGAGGAGGAAGAGGAAGAGGAAGGCTCTGATGTAGAAGAGCCTGAAGATCAGGATCAGCAGGGAAACCAGGTACAGGTTGCCAGGCTTAACCAGGCCAACTTGGACCTACATGGGAATGGAGAGGGCCAGCACCACTCCAGATCTCATAACCAAATTCTCCCAGGTAATAGAAGGGAGAGATCTCTGTCAAGGGACTCTCACCTTTCTAGTGCCTCAAGAGAATCTCAAAGAGGAATGACTTCCTCCCAGAGAAAAGAGCATAGGGCCAGGATGAGGGCTGTCCAACTCCAGATAGAGAGGGAGGAGGTAGCTCTGGCTCAAGCTAAACTGACCTTAGCTCAAGCTAAACTTACCTTGGCTAGGGAACAGAAAATAAGTGGCTTAGATGCCACTGGTGGCAGCAAAGTTCCTAAAGAAAAAGACAGGGCCTATGACAATAGAAACCTGACAAAAATTGTGCCCCCCTACAAGGAAGGGGATGATATCCACAAATGGATGACTGCTCTTGAGAGGGCCTGCATGGTACAGCAGGTCCCTGAGGATCAGTGGGCAGCAATTTTATGGTACTCCTTTTCTGAGAAAGGGAGGGACAGGCTCCTCACTGTTAGACCTGAGGATGCCAAAAACTACTCTGTTCTGAAGAGTGCTCTTATTGAAGGGTTTGGCCTAACCACTGAGCAATACAGGTTGTTGTTCAGAGACACCCAAAAAGCACAGACTCAGGACTGGACTGATTTTGTAGATTGTGCCACTAAGGCTCTGGAGGGTTGGCTGCAGGGAAGTAAAGTTTCAGACTATACAGGATTGTACAATCTTATGATGAGAGAACAGATCCTTAATAACTGTCAGAACCAGCTGTTGCATCAATACCTTGTTGACTCTGATTTGACCTCTCCCCAAGAATTGGGAAAGAAGGCAGACAAATGGGTCAGAACAAGGATTAAGCAGAAAAACCAGAACCAAGGTGACCAGAAGAAAACAGACCAGAAGGGTGGGAATCAGAAAGATAAAGAAAAGGACTAGAAGTCTTCAGGCCCCCAAACTAGCAATAAGGAGGGGGGTTCCCAAAATGGAAACAAGAAAAAGAAGAACGATGGCCCAAAGAAACCTTGGTGTAATACCTGCAAATCAGTTTCACACTGGGGCAGTGAATGCACTAAGAAAAATCCAGTCCCCACCACTGCAGCTCCTAAAGCAACTGCACCCCCTAGTACAGTCAGCAGTGGTGGTACACAGCCAAAGGGTTTAGTAGGGTTGACCCTGGGTACTGAGGTGGAATCTGGCCTAGTCAGAATCCCCACACAGGCAGTTCTCCTATATGATGTGGACATATCTTTGCCCACTGCAGTAAGCCCCAGTAACCTGGGCAAATATAGGCAGACTCCCTTAATTAATGAGAAACTGGCTCAGGCCTACAGGGACACTTGTGCCAGTGTCACAATGGTGGCACCTGGCTTTGTGGACCCTGGACAAATTGTACTAGGTGAAAGTTACCTAGTGACCAATGCAAGCAACTCCACTACTTCCCATAGTGTGGCTGTTGTGAACTTCTCCTGGGGAGGGGTAGATGGCCTAAAGAAAGTTGTTGTGAGTGCAGACCTCCCAGTAGACTGTCTGTTAGGCAATGATCTTGAAAGCTCAGTTTGGTCAGAAGTGGAGTACAGGACTCATGCAGAAATGCTAGGGATTTCAGCTCATGTCCTTGCAGTGACAAGGTCTCAGGCTAAGAAGTGCCTTCCTGAACCAGTGGTGGATCTTGAAACAATAGACCAACCACAACCCAAGAGAAGGAGCAAGAGGGTTAAGGCTGTGCCTTCCCACTTGCCCCAGGTTGAGGATCAGGTTTCACAGGAAACTGATTCTGCAGTCCAAGAGGAGACTGTCTCTGAGGAGCTTGAACCTGATCAGGTTGAGTTTCTGGGGACAGGGGGACCCTCAAGGGCAGACCTGGGGCAGGCCCAATTAGATTGCCCTTCACTTGAACCCCTCAGACAGCAAGCTGCTGCTGAGGCTGCAGGGAATGCTCAAGGTACCCATAAAGTGTATTGGGATGAAGGACTCCTTTATTCAGAGGCTAGAGACCCCAAGCCTGGCACAACCAGGAGGTTGGTTATACCTTTGAAGTTTAGGGGCTTCCTTCTTACCTTGGCCCATGATATTCCCCTTGCAGGACACTTAGGCCAGAATAAGACTTGGGACAGGCTTGTTCCACACTTTCACTGGCCTCACATGTCAGAAAATGTCAAGGAGTTTTGTCGCTCCTGTGTCACTTGCCAAGCCAGTGGTAAGTCAGGTGGCACAACAAAGGCCCCCCTGATACCACTACCTGTGGTGGGGGTACCCTTTGAAAGAGTTGGAATAGACATTGTGGGTCCCATGGATCCTCAAACAGCATCTGGGCACAGATTTATACTGGTGGTAGTGGATCATGCCACCAGGTACCCAGAAGCAATTCCCCTGAGGACCACCACAGCTCCTGTGGTGGCAAAAGCCCTCATTGCAGTTTTCTCAAGAGTGGGCTTTCCAAAGGAGGTTCTTTCAGACAGAGGTACTAACTTCATGTCTGGATACTTAAAAGCAATGTGGAAAGAGTGTGGAGTAAACTATAAGTTTACCACACCCTACCATCCACAGTGCAATGGGCTTGTGGAAAGGTTCAACAAGACCCTAAAGGGAATGATAAAAGGGTTACCAGAGAAGCTTAGGCGGAAATGGGACATCCTTTTACCCTGCTTGCTCTTTGCTTACAGAGAGGTCCCACAGAAGGGGGTTGGCTACAGCCCTTTTGAACTTTTGTTTGGCCACCCTGTAAGAGGTCCATTGAGTTTGGTGAAGGAAGGATGGGAGTTACCTCTCAAAAAGCCTAAACTAGACATTGTGGATTATGTACTTGGTCTCCGCTCCAGGATGGCTGAATACATGGAGAGAGCATCCAAAAACCTTGAGGCCAGTCAGGAATTACAGAAAGCCTGGCATGACCAAAAGGCTGTTCTGGTTGAGTACCAGCCAGGGCAGAAGGTGTGGGTGTTGGACCCAGTGGGGCCAGCAGCTCTCCAGGACCAATGGACTGGACCCTACCCTATCATTGAAAAGAAGGGAGAAGTCACCTACCTGGTTGACTTTGGCACCCCTAGGAGCCCCCACAGGGTGCTCCATGTCAATCGTTTGAAAGCATTTGTTGACAGGGAGGACATGAGTCTCCTCATGGCCACAGATGGGGAACAGGAGGAAGAGAGTGACCCTCTCCCAGACCTGCTTTCCCAGAACCCTGATGATGGTTCAGTTGATGGAGTAGCCTTGGCAGGCAGCCTCACTGAGCAGCAACAGGTGGACTGCAGACAGGTGTTGCAGGCCCACAGACACTTGTTTTCACTCACACCCAGTCAGACTAACTGGTGCACCCATGAGGTGGATACTGGTGACAATCTGCCTGTGAAGAATAAGATCTACAGGCAACCTGACCATGTCAGGGATTGTATAAAGGCTGAGGTGCAAAAGATGTTGGAGCTTGGAGTGATTGAGCCATCAGAGAGCCCATGGGCTAGCCCAGTGGTCCTTGTGCCAAAACCTCATACCAAAGATGGGAAGAGAGAAATGAGGTTTTGTGTGGACTACAGAGGTCTCAATGCTGTCACTAGGACAGATGCTCATCCCATTCCAAGAGCAGATGAGCTCATTGATAAATTGGCTTCTGCCAAGTTTCTGAGCACATTTGATTTGACAGCTGGCTACTGGCAAATCAGACTAGCTGAAGAGTCAAAAGCCAAAACAGCATTCTCTACCCCTAGTGGACATTATCAGTTTGTGGTAATGCCCTTTGGTTTGAAGAATGCACCTGCCACTTTCCAAAGGTTGGTGAACCAAGTCCTTGCTGGGTTGGATGACTTTTGCGCAGCATATCTAGATGATATTGCTGTCTTTAGCTCCACCTGGGAGGATCACCTGATCCACCTGAAGAAAGTTCTGGAGGCCCTGCAAAGGCAGGCCTGACTATCAAGGCTACTAAGTGCCAGATAGGGCAGAGCAAGGTTGTGTACTTGGGCCACCTAGTAGGTGGGGGTCAAGTTCAACCACTGGAGAGCAAGATCCAGACCATACAGGACTGGACTCCTCCAACTACCCAGACACAAGTCAGAGCCTTCTTGGGCCTGACTGGGTATTACAGAAAATTTGTAAAGAACTATGGGTCCATTGTGACACCATTGAATGACTTGACATCCAAGAAGATGCCCAAAAAGGTTCAGTGGACAGTTAGCTGTCAAAAGGCATTTGATGACCTGAAGAAGGCCATGTGCTCTGCACCTATCCTGAAGAGTCCTGACTACTCCAAACAGTTCATTGTACAGACAGATGCTTCTGAGTTGGGGGTGGGAGCTGTGCTTTCACAACTTAATCAAGATGGTCAAGACCAGCCCATTGCTTTTATTAGCAGAAGGCTGACCCCCAGGGAGAAACGTTGGTCAGCTATTGAGAGGGAGGCCTTTGCTGTGGTTTGGGCCCTGAAGAAGTTGAGGCCATACTTGTTTGGTACTCACTTCCTAATTCAGACAGACCATAAGCCCCTCTTGTGGCTAAATCAGATGAAGGGTGAAAATCCCAAACTGCTCAGGTGGTCCATTTCCCTACAGGGGATGGACTTTACAGTGGAGCACCGCCCAGGGACTGACCATGGTAATGCAGATGGTCTCTCCAGGTACTTCCACTTAGAACATGAAGACTTATCTGGTCAAGGTTAAGTTTAATGTCCCTGCGTTTGGGGGGGGGTTATGTAGGAGAGTAGGGTCTGCTATCCTATGGTCACCCCAATTTTTGCTTTTTGCTTCACTGGTTTTCGACTTACTGAGGCTGTGGGCCTGCTAATCAGACCCCCAGCCTGCTGTTCTCTCTCTAAATTCTTAATACATGTGCTATAGGTACATACCACAATTGGAAATGGACTCCTTGTCAGCCCCTGTACCATGCACTATAGGTGCTCAGGGCATAGGTGCCACCAAGGCCTACCAGGGGCTGAAGCATAGCTTTTGCCACCCCTGGCTGGTTCTTAAATTGACACAACTGGCTGATCACTCAGCTGGGGCAAGTGGGTGTAATCACCCCTTGCTTAGATATAGTATACCTATATCTAAACCTATATCTGGACACATATATAGCCTGTAAGCCACTCCTATGGAAGGCCTCATCAATCCTGGAGGCAGAGTGCGTGGTTTTATGTGAGATGGTGCTCTGGCATGAGCTGAGCCTGTCTGCAGCTGTCGGGAACAACTCCCTAAGCTGATCCGGGATAACGCCATACCATATACTCTTAAGCGCCTTATAATCCTCGCGGTTATATAGCAACTTTGGTTTGGCTTTATCAAAACATGTCGTGTAAGGTGTCATACGAATTGGAATACTACCCCCTCGCCAGTTCTGGCGACGGGGGTAGCATTCCACCCTTCTAGAGGGAGAAGACATGTTACTTTACTGAAACGCGGTTGATTTAAAATGAGCCTCAGATCCACAAAATGGATGCCCCTGCCACAGACACGGGTCTGACCTCCTGCTGCTGACCGAAACCCGGCAGAGGAGGCCTGGACAAAGAGTTTCCTGTCACAGGGCGGTGTCAAACCACCCCAGACAGGAGATAGTGGATTGGAGTAGGGAGGTTTCAATGAAACCAGACACTGCCTGGGGAGCACAAGGCTGCCCCTTGCAGGATCCGGCCAAACCGGTTCTGGGGCCTCCCAGCCCCTGTCCCAGCGCGGCCAGGATCAAAGGAGAGGGGTGTAACCACCCCCTTCCTGGGTCCCACCCCTAGGAGGGGACCTAGCAGGATGTCCAACCCCCGAGATTCGAATAAGAGGGGGAGCAGTCCCAACGGACCTCAGATCATCCTGAAGAAACATAAGAAACGAAATCTGGACCCTTCGACTTTCTACACGACGTGAGAAGACTGAAGAATCTCCCTTGTGGTCAAGGAGTGACCACCCTGTGCAAACAGGCACCATCCAGCCCTCGACCCTTGCTTTGTTGCAGTTCCCGCCGGAACTCGAGCGACAGAGATCGACGAGATCAAGCTTGCCTGCCTTCTACCTGCCCGATCCACAGTCCCTGCAGAGCTGAGACCCGTGGAGGCGACCGGAAGCGTGGGGCACGCCATCTTGAAAAGGCCACGAGACGCTGACCGTGCGGCCCACGAGTGACCCTCGAAGCTGTACACCGGGGTTTGAGAAGCCCCAGCCCCGAGCTCCACTTGCACCAAAGCTCACCCCTCCACACTCGCTGAGTGCTGCGTGGGGCCCTTCTGCTTGTGTGCGCTCGACGCGTTGGCCCGGTCACTTGCCAGCTGGCTTGTGGCCCCTGTGCCGACGAACTTTGAAATCCGACTTGCTTTTCTGGTTGCTCAAGATCTGCACCAGCTCCTGTGAAAAGGAGCACCCACTCTGACCCTCCTGGTTCGAGTGATAAGCAATCTCCCGGTTCCGCGTGGATTGCTTTTGCCAAGTGCTGTTTGCTACAATCTTCAAGCCGACGGTGCTGACGGCGAGAGCCTACGTGGGACAGATCGTGACCTGCTCCTGGACGTCGCAGATGCCCCAGAGCCCACGTGACAGCGGAGAGAAGCCTATCGACAACCGCCTGATTGCGCCCGACATTGCCTGGTTCCGTCCTGGTTCCACCCTGGTCACTGCTGAGTGACCCAGACTCTGTCCCCTCTGCTTTCAGGTACTTTTCTACTTCGATCCACCCTTGGATCGCACCGGACACTTCTGCTTCACAGCGCCTGCAGCTGCAACAGCTCCAAGCACCAAGAACCTGCGTGACAGAACCCGACGCCACTTCGACCCTGTGCACCCACGGCCTGTGGGTGAGGTAACTTTGCAACGCCGGTGTCTTTACACTGGTACACACCTCTAGGGTCTGTGTCTAAAGTTTTGTGTTCCTAGGTTCAGCGGAAGTATCTTTTAATTCACTTTAACTGACTTTTACGCACCATTGACAGTGCATTGGTGCGCGCCGCACTTTCCGTGCTGCACCCGTCTCCTGTGGGCTACTCCCGACTTCTTCATTGCTTGTCCTGACTGCTCCCAGCGAATCTCTAGGCCCTAGGCCTAACCATTGTTCGTAAAGTGTTACTTATACCACTTTTTTGATATATGGTCTGAGTGGCCACCCGCCCTCATCCATAAACGTGCAACTTTATATGTGTAACAGTGCTTTTGATTTAACGCTTGTGCCCCTTTCCTCATAAAGAGTACTGGGGAGTAATTTAGAAATAAATACATATATTTTTATAATATATACTTGTGTGGTGTCCTTTCATTTGATTACAGGATTGTATGTGGTAAAACAGCTCGCTTAACACGACCTCTTAAGTTAAGCCTTTAAGGCTGCTTAGTCCATGCTACCACTAGGATAGCTTGTCTACAAGGTTGATGTGAGAAGTTGGCCTGATATGTAGTGTTTCCAATTCTGGAACCACTGGGTATCAGTCCAAACAAACCCCAAAGATGTCAGGTTGTAAGTCAACCTTGTAGACAAGCTATCCTAGTGGTAGCATGGACTAAGCAGCCTTAAAGGCTTAACTTAAGAGGTCGTGTTAAGCGAGCTGTTTTACCACATACAATCCTGTAATCAAATGAAAGGACACCACACAAGTATATATTATAAAAATATATGTATTTATTTCTAAATTACTCCCCAGTACTCTTTATGAGGAAAGGGGCACAAGCGTTAAATCAAAAGCACTGTTACACATATAAAGTTGCACGTTTATGGATGAGGGCGGGTGGCCACTCAGACCATATATCAAAAAAGTGGTATAAGTAACACTTTACGAACAATGGTTAGGCCTAGGGCCTAGAGATTCGCTGGGAGCAGTCAGGACAAGCAATGAAGAAGTCGGGAGTAGCCCACAGGAGACGGGTGCAGCACGGAAAGTGCGGCGCGCACCAATGCACTGTCAATGGTGCGTAAAAGTCAATTAAAGTGAATAAAAAGATACTTCCGCTGAACCTAGGAACACAAAACTTTAGACACAGACCCTAGAGGTGTGTACCAGTGTAAAGACACCGGCGTTGCAAAGTTACCTCACCCACAGGCCGTGGGTGCACAGGGTCGAAGTGGCGTCGGGTTCTGTCACGCAGGTTCTGGGTGCTTGGAGCTGTTGCAGCTGCAGGCGCTGTGAAGCAGAAGTGTCCGGTGCGATCCAAGGGTGGATCGATGTAGAAAAGTACCTGAAAGCAGAGGGGACAGAGTCTGGGTCACTCAGTAGTGACCAGGGTGGAACCAGGACGGGACCAGGCAATGTCGGGCGCAATCAGGCAGTTGTCGATAGGCTTCTCTCCGCTGTCACGTGGGCTCTGGGGCATCTGCGACGTCCAGGAGCGGGTCACGATCTGTCCCACGTAGGCTCTCGCCGTCAGCACCGTCGGCTTGAAGATTGTAGCAAACAGCACTTGGCAAAAGCAATCCACGCGGAACCGGGAGATTGCTTATCACTCGAACCAGGAGGGTCAGAGTGGGTGCTCCTTTTCACAGGAGCTGGTGCAGATCTGGAGCAACCAGAAAAGCAAGTCGGATTTCAAAGTTCGTCGGCACAGGGGCCACAAGCCAGCTGGCAAGTGACCGGGCCAACGCGTCGAGCGCACACAAGCAGAAGGGCCCCACGCAGCACTCAGCGAGTGTGGAGGGGTGAGCTTTGGTGCAAGTGGAGCTCGGGGCTGGGGCTTCTCAAACCCCGGTGTACAGCTTCGAGGGTCACTCGTGGGCCGCACGGTCAGCGTCTCGTGGCCTTTTCAAGATGGCGTGCCCCACGCTTCCGGTCGCCTCCACGGGTCTCAGCTCTGCAGGGACTGTGGATCGGGCAGGTAGAAGGCAGGCAAGCTTGATCTCGTCGATCTCTGTCGCTCGAGTTCCGGCGGGAACTGCAACAAAGCAAGGGTCGAGGGCTGGATGGTGCCTGTTTGCACAGGGTGGTCACTCCTTGACCACAAGGGAGATTCTTCAGTCTTCTCACGTCGTGTAGAAAGTCGAAGGGTCCAGATTTCGTTTCTTATGTTTCTTCAGGATGATCTGAGGCCCGTTGGGACTGCTCCCCCTCTTATTCGAATCTAGGGGGTTGGACATCCTGCTAGGTCCCCTCCTATGGGTGGGACCCAGGAAGGGGGTGGTTACACCCCTCTCCTTTGATCCTGGCCGCGCTGGGACAGGGGCTGGGAGGCCCCAGAACCGGTTTGGCCGGATCCTGCAAGGGGCAGCCTTGTGCTCCCCAGGCAGTGTCTGGTTTCATTGAAACCTCCCTACTCCAATCCACTATCTCCTGCCTGGGGTGGTTTGACACCGCCCTGTGACAGGAAACTCTTTGTCCAGGCCTCCTCTGCCGGGTTTCGGTCAGCAGCAGGAGGTCAGACCCGTGTCTGTGGCAGGGGCATCCATTTTGTGGATCTGAGGCTCATTTTAAATCAACCGCGTTTCAGTAAAGTAACATGTCTTCTCCCTCTAGAAGGGTGGAATGCTATCCCCGTCGCCAGAACTGGCGAGGGGATAGTATTCCAATTCGTATGACACCTTACACGACATGTTTTGATAAAGCCAAACCAAAGTTGCTATATAACCGCGAGGATTATAATGCGCTTAAGAGTATATGGTATGGCGTTATCCCGGATCAGCTTAGGGAGTTGTTCCCGACAGCTGCAGACAGGCCCAGCTCATGCCAGAGCACCATCTCACATAAAACCACGCACTCTGCCTCCAGGATTGATGAGGCCTTCCATAGGAGTGGCTTACAGGCTATATATGTGTCCAGATATAGGTTTAGATATAGGTATACTATATCTAAGCAAGGGGTGATTACACCCACTTGCCCCAGCTGAGTGATCAGCCAGTTGTGTCAATTTAAGAACCAGCCAGGGGTGGCAAAAGCTATGCTTCAGCCCCTGGTAGGCCTTGGTGGCACCTATGCCCTGGGCACCTATAGTGCATGGTACAGGGGCTGACAAGGAGTCCATTTCCAATTGTGGTATGTACCTATAGCACATGTATTACAAATTTAGAGAGAGAACAGCAGGCTGGGGGTCTGATTAGCAGGCCCACAGCCTCAGTAAGTCGAAAACCAGTGAAGCAAAAAGCAAAAATTGGGGTGACCATAGGATAGCAGACCCTACTCTCCTACATAACCCCCCCCCAAACGCAGGGACATTAAACTTAACCTTGACCAGATAAGTCTTCATGTTCTAAGTGGAAGTACCTGGAGAGACCATCTGCATTACCATGGTCAGTCCCTGGGCGGTGCTCCACTGTAAAGTCCATCCCCTGTAGGGAAATGGACCACCTGAGCAGTTTGGGATTTTCACCCTTCATCTGATTTAGCCACAAGAGGGGCTTATGGTCTGTCTGAATTAGGAAGTGAGTACCAAACAAGTATGGCCTCAACTTCTTCAGGGCCCAAACCACAGCAAAGGCCTCCCTCTCAATAGCTGACCAACGTTTCTCCCTGGGGGTCAGCCTTCTGCTAATAAAAGCAATGGGCTGGTCTTGACCATCTTGATTAAGTTGTGAAAGCACAGCTCCCACCCCCAACTCAGAAGCATCTGTCTGTACAATGAACTGTTTGGAGTAGTCAGGACTCTTCAGGATAGGTGCAGAGCACATGGCCTTCTTCAGGTCATCAAATGCCTTTTGACAGCTAACTGTCCACTGAACCTTTTTGGGCATCTTCTTGGATGTCAAGTCATTCAATGGTGTCACAATGGACCCATAGTTCTTTACAAATTTTCTGTAATACCCAGTCAGGCCCAAGAAGGCTCTGACTTGTGTCTGGGTAGTTGGAGGAGTCCAGTCCTGTATGGTCTGGATCTTGCTCTCCAGTGGTTGAACTTGACCCCCACCTACTAGGTGGCCCAAGTACACAACCTTGCTCTGCCCTATCTGGCACTTAGTAGCCTTGATAGTCAGGCCTGCCTTTTGCAGGGCCTCCAGAACCTTCTTCAGGTGGATCAGGTGATCCTCCCAGGTGGAGCTAAAGACAGCAATATCATCTAGATATGCTGCGCAAAAGTCATCCAACCCAGCAAGGACTTGGTTCACCAACCTTTGGAAAGTGGCAGGTGCATTCTTCAAACCAAAGGGCATTACCACAAACTGATAATGCCCACTAGGGGTAGAGAATGCTGTTTTGGCTTTTGACTCTTCAGCTAGTCTGATTTGCCAGTAGCCAGCTGTCAAATCAAATGTGCTCAGAAACTTGGCAGAAGCCAATTTATCAATGAGCTCATCTGCTCTTGGAATGGGATGAGCATCTGTCCTAGTGACAGCATTGAGACCTCTGTAGTCCACACAAAACCTCATTTCTCTCTTCCCATCTTTGGTATGAGGTTTTGGCACAAGGACCACTGGGCTAGCCCATGGGCTCTCTGATGGCTCAATCACTCCAAGCTCCAACATCTTTTGCACCTCAGCCTTTATACAATCCCTGACATGGTCAGGTTGCCTGTAGATTTTATTCTTCACAGGCAGATTGTCACCAGTATCCACCTCATGGGTGCACCAGCTAGTCTGACTGGGTGTGAGTGAAAACAAGTGTCTGTGGGCCTGCAACACCTGTCTGCAGTCCACCTGTTGCTGCTCAGTGAGGCTGCCTGCCAAGGCTACTCCATCAACTGAACCATCATCAGGGTTCTGGGAAAGCAGGTCTGGGAGAGGGTCACTCTCTTCCTCCTGTTCCCCATCTGTGGCCATGAGGAGACTCATGTCCTCCCTGTCAACAAATGCTTTCAAACGATTGACATGGAGCACCCTGTGGGGGCTCCTAGGGGTGCCAAAGTCAACCAGGTAGGTGACTTCTCCCTTCTTTTCAATGATAGGGTAGGGTCCAGTCCATTGGTCCTGGAGAGCTGCTGGCCCCACTGGGTCCAACACCCACACCTTCTGCCCTGGCTGGTACTCAACCAGAACAGCCTTTTGGTCATGCCAGGCTTTCTGTAATTCCTGACTTGCCTCAAGGTTTTTGGATGCTCTCTCCATGTATTCAGCCATCCTGGAGCGGAGACCAAGTACATAGTCCACAATGTCTAGTTTAGGCTTTTTGAGAGGTAACTCCCATCCTTCCTTCACCAAACTCAATGGACCTCTTACAGGGTGGCCAAACAAAAGTTCCAAAGGGCTGTAGCCAACCCCCTTCTGTGGGACCTCTCTGTAAGCAAAGAGCAAGCAGGGTAAAAGGATGTCCCATTTCCGCCTAAGCTTCTCTGGTAAACCTTTTATCATTCCCTTTAGGGTCTTGTTGAACCTTTCCACAAGCCCATTGCACTGTGGATGGTAGGGTGTGGTAAACTTATAGTTTACTCCACACTCTTTCCACATTGCTTTTAAGTATCCAGACATGAAGTTAGTACCTCTGTCTGAAAGAACCTCCTTTGGAAAGCCCACTCTTGAGAAAACTGCAATGAGGGCTTTTGCCACCACAGGAGCTGTGGTGGTCCTCAGGGGAATTGCTTCTGGGTACCTGGTGGCATGATCCACTACCACCAGTATAAATCTGTGCCCAGATGCTGTTTGAGGATCCATGGGACCCACAATGTCTATTCCAACTCTTTCAAAGGGTACCCCCACCACAGGTAGTGGTATCAGGGGGGCCTTTGTTGTGCCACCTGACTTACCACTGGCTTGGCAAGTGACACAGGAGCGACAAAACTCCTTGACATTTTCTGACATGTGAGGCCAGTGAAAGTGTGGAACAAGCCTGTCCCAAGTCTTATTCTGGCCTAAGTGTCCTGCAAGGGGAATATCATGGGCCAAGGTAAGAAGGAAGCCCCTAAACTTCAAAGGTATAACCAACCTCCTGGTGGTGCCAGGCTTGGGGTCTCTAGCCTCTGAATAAAGGAGTCCTTCATCCCAATACACCTTATGGGTACCTTGAGCATTCCCTGCAGCCTCAGCAGCAGCTTGCTGTCTGAGGGGTTCAAGTGAAGGGCAATCTAATTGGGCCTGCCCCAGGTCTGCCCTTGAGGGTCCCCCTGTCCCCAGAAACTCAACCTGATCAGGTTCAAGCTCCTCAGAGACAGTCTCCTCTTGGACTGCAGAATCAGTTTCCTGTGAAACCTGATCCTCAACCTGGGGCAAGTGGGAAGGCACAGCCTTAACCCTCTTGCTCCTCCTCTTGGGTTGTGGTTGGTCTATTGTTTCAAGATCCACCACTGGTTCAGGAAGGCACTTCTTAGCCTGAGACCTTGTCACTGCAAGGACATGAGCTGAAATCCCTAGCATTTCTGCATGAGTCCTGTACTCCACTTCTGACCAAACTGAGCTTTCAAGATCATTGCCTAACAGACAGTCTACTGGGAGGTCTGCACTCACAACAACTTTCTTTAGGCCATCTACCCCTCCCCAGGAGAAGTTCACAACAGCCACACTATGGGAAGTAGTGGAGTTGCTTGCATTGGTCACTAGGTAACTTTCACCTAGTACAATTTGTCCAGGGTCCACAAAGCCAGGTGCCACCATTGTGACACTGGCACAAGTGTCCCTGTAGGCCTGAGCCAGTTTCTCATTAATTAAGGGAGTCTGCCTATATTTGCCCAGGTTACTGGGGCTTACTGCAGTGGGCAAAGATATGTCCACATCATATAGGAGAACTGCCTGTGTGGGGATTCTGACTAGGCCAGATTCCACCTCAGTACCCAGGGTCAACCCTACTAAACCCTTTGGCTGTGTACCACCACTGCTGACTGTACTAGGGGGTGCAGTTGCTTTAGGAGCTGCAGTGGTGGGGACTGGATTTTTCTTAGTGCATTCACTGCCCCAGTGTGAAACTGATTTGCAGGTATTACACCAAGGTTTCTTTGGGCCATCGTTCTTCTTTTTCTTGTTTCCATTTTGGGAACCCCCCTCCTTATTGCTAGTTTGGGGGCCTGAAGACTTCTGGTCCTTTTCTTTATCTTTCTGATTCCCACCCTTCTGGTCTGTTTTCTTCTGGTCACCTTGGTTCTGGTTTTTCTGCTTAATCCTTGTTCTGACCCATTTGTCTGCCTTCTTTCCCAATTCTTGGGGAGAGGTCAAATCAGAGTCAACAAGGTATTGATGCAACAGCTGGTTCTGACAGTTATTAAGGATCTGTTCTCTCATCATAAGATTGTACAATCCTGTATAGTCTGAAACTTTACTTCCCTGCAGCCAACCCTCCAGAGCCTTAGTGGCACAATCTACAAAATCAGTCCAGTCCTGAGTCTGTGCTTTTTGGGTGTCTCTGAACAACAACCTGTATTGCTCAGTGGTTAGGCCAAACCCTTCAATAAGAGCACTCTTCAGAACAGAGTAGTTTTTGGCATCCTCAGGTCTAACAGTGAGGAGCCTGTCCCTCCCTTTCTCAGAAAAGGAGTACCATAAAATTGCTGCCCACTGATCCTCAGGGACCTGCTGTACCATGCAGGCCCTCTCAAGAGCAGTCATCCATTTGTGGATATCATCCCCTTCCTTGTAGGGGGGCACAATTTTTGTCAGGTTTCTATTGTCATAGGCCCTGTCTTTTTCTTTAGGAACTTTGCTGCCACCAGTGGCATCTAAGCCACTTATTTTCTGTTCCCTAGCCAAGGTAAGTTTAGCTTGAGCTAAGGTCAGTTTAGCTTGAGCCAGAGCTACCTCCTCCCTCTCTATCTGGAGTTGGACAGCCCTCATCCTGGCCCTATGCTCTTTTCTCTGGGAGGAAGTCATTCCTCTTTGAGATTCTCTTGAGGCACTAGAAAGGTGAGAGTCCCTTGACAGAGATCTCTCCCTTCTATTACCTGGGAGAATTTGGTTATGAGATCTGGAGTGGTGCTGGCCCTCTCCATTCCCATGTAGGTCCAAGTTGGCCTGGTTAAGCCTGGCAACCTGTACCTGGTTTCCCTGCTGATCCTGATCTTCAGGCTCTTCTACATCAGAGCCTTCCTCTTCCTCTTCCTCCTCCTCTTCTTCTGGAAGATTCTCATTCTCAGGGGAGTTCATCCCTTCACCTGAATCTAAGGGAGCCTGACTCACCTTATCTAGATCATCCTTTTCTAGGAGAGCTATTAGGGAAGGAATGGTAGGGCCTCTGCCCTTTTTTAGCCCCCTGGCTGTGCACAAGGCACTCAGGTCTTTGTGGCTAAGGTTGTCATATCTGGATGTTGTCCCTATAGGATCAACTTCTACAGGAGCAGAGCCTGAGGCTCTACCTGTATCAGACATGACTGCTAGTGAGGTGTAAGTGGTGCACTTACCTACACTAAGTGGTTTCCTACTGTACCTTGCTAGTGAGTTGTAGTCAGGGTGTGCTAATCCCTTTTATCTACAACTACTAAGTTCAGTAGAACTTAATATGCTAAGCTTTTGATTTATATGTACCTAGAGGTACTTGATGTGATCTTTCAATTTGATAAAGATTGCAATGGTAAAACAAACAGCAAGCTCAAATCCGCACCGCTGCACACCAATGTGAGAAGTTGGCCTGATATGTAGTGTTTCCAATTCTGGAACCACTGGGTATCAGTCCAAACAAACCCCAAAGATGTCAGGTTGTAAGTCAACCTTGTAGACAAGCTATCCTAGTGGTAGCATGGACTAAGCAGCCTTAAAGGCTTAACTTAAGAGGTCGTGTTAAGCGAGCTGTTTTACCACATACAATCCTGTAATCAAATGAAAGGACACCACACAAGTATATATTATAAAAATATATGTATTTATTTCTAAATTACTCCCCAGTACTCTTTATGAGGAAAGGGGCACAAGCGTTAAATCAAAAGCACTGTTACACATATAAAGTTGCACGTTTATGGATGAGGGCGGGTGGCCACTCAGACCATATATCAAAAAAGTGGTATAAGTAACACTTTACGAACAATGGTTAGGCCTAGGGCCTAGAGATTCGCTGGGAGCAGTCAGGACAAGCAATGAAGAAGTCGGGAGTAGCCCACAGGAGACGGGTGCAGCACGGAAAGTGCGGCGCGCACCAATGCACTGTCAATGGTGCGTAAAAGTCAATTAAAGTGAATAAAAAGATACTTCCGCTGAACCTAGGAACACAAAACTTTAGACACAGACCCTAGAGGTGTGTACCAGTGTAAAGACACCGGCGTTGCAAAGTTACCTCACCCACAGGCCGTGGGTGCACAGGGTCGAAGTGGCGTCGGGTTCTGTCACGCAGGTTCTGGGTGCTTGGAGCTGTTGCAGCTGCAGGCGCTGTGAAGCAGAAGTGTCCGGTGCGATCCAAGGGTGGATCGATGTAGAAAAGTACCTGAAAGCAGAGGGGACAGAGTCTGGGTCACTCAGCAGTGACCAGGGTGGAACCAGGACGGGACCAGGCAATGTCGGGCGCAATCAGGCAGTTGTCGATAGGCTTCTCTCCGCTGTCACGTGGGCTCTGGGGCATCTGCGACGTCCAGGAGCGGGTCACGATCTGTCCCACGTAGGCTCTCGCCGTCAGCACCGTCGGCTTGAAGATTGTAGCAAACAGCACTTGGCAAAAGCAATCCACGCGGAACCGGGAGATTGCTTATCACTCGAACCAGGAGGGTCAGAGTGGGTGCTCCTTTTCACAGGAGCTGGTGCAGATCTGGAGCAACCAGAAAAGCAAGTCGGATTTCAAAGTTCGTCGGCACAGGGGCCACAAGCCAGCTGGCAAGTGACCGGGCCAACGCGTCGAGCGCACACAAGCAGAAGGGCCCCACGCAGCACTCAGCGAGTGTGGAGGGGTGAGCTTTGGTGCAAGTGGAGCTCGGGGCTGGGGCTTCTCAAACCCCGGTGTACAGCTTCGAGGGTCACTCGTGGGCCGCACGGTCAGCGTCTCGTGGCCTTTTCAAGATGGCGTGCCCCACGCTTCCGGTCGCCTCCACGGGTCTCAGCTCTGCAGGGACTGTGGATCGGGCAGGTAGAAGGCAGGCAAGCTTGATCTCGTCGATCTCTGTCGCTCGAGTTCCGGCGGGAACTGCAACAAAGCAAGGGTCGAGGGCTGGATGGTGCCTGTTTGCACAGGGTGGTCACTCCTTGACCACAAGGGAGATTCTTCAGTCTTCTCACGTCGTGTAGAAAGTCGAAGGGTCCAGATTTCGTTTCTTATGTTTCTTCAGGATGATCTGAGGCCCGTTGGGACTGCTCCCCCTCTTATTCGAATCTAGGGGGTTGGACATCCTGCTAGGTCCCCTCCTATGGGTGGGACCCAGGAAGGGGGTGGTTACACCCCTCTCCTTTGATCCTGGCCGTGCTGGGACAGGGGCTGGGAGGCCCCAGAACCGGTTTGGCCGGATCCTGCAAGGGGCAGCCTTGTGCTCCCCAGGCAGTGTCTGGTTTCATTGAAACCTCCCTACTCCAATCCACTATCTCCTGCCTGGGGTGGTTTGACACCGCCCTGTGACAGGAAACTCTTTGTCCAGGCCTCCTCTGCCGGGTTTCGGTCAGCAGCAGGAGGTCAGACCCATGTCTGTGGCAGGGGCATCCATTTTGTGGATCTGAGGCTCATTTTAAATCAACCGCGTTTCAGTAAAGTAACATGTCTTCTCCCTCTAGAAGGGTGGAATGCTATCCCCGTCGCCAGAACTGGCGAGGGGATAGTATTCCAATTCGTATGACACCTTACACGACATGTTTTGATAAAGCCAAACCAAAGTTGCTATATAACCGCGAGGATTATAATGCGCTTAAGAGTATATGGTATGGCGTTATCCCGGATCAGCTTAGGGAGTTGTTCCCGACAGCTGCAGACAGGCCCAGCTCATGCCAGAGCACCATCTCACATAAAACCACGCACTCTGCCTCCAGGATTGATGAGGCCTTCCATAGGAGTGGCTTACAGGCTATATATGTGTCCAGATATAGGTTTAGATATAGGTATACTATATCTAAGCAAGGGGTGATTACACCCACTTGCCCCAGCTGAGTGATCAGCCAGTTGTGTCAATTTAAGAACCAGCCAGGGGTGGCAAAAGCTATGCTTCAGCCCCTGGTAGGCCTTGGTGGCACCTATGCCCTGGGCACCTATAGTGCATGGTACAGGGGCTGACAAGGAGTCCATTTCCAATTGTGGTATGTACCTATAGCACATGTATTACAAATTTAGAGAGAGAACAGCAGGCTGGGGGTCTGATTAGCAGGCCCACAGCCTCAGTAAGTCGAAAACCAGTGAAGCAAAAAGCAAAAATTGGGGTGACCATAGGATAGCAGACCCTACTCTCCTACAGTTGACTTACAACCTGACATCTTTGGGGTTTGTTTGGACTGATAACCAGTGGTTCCAGAATTGGAAACACTACCTATCAGGCCAACTTCTCACATCAACCTTGTTAGACAAGCTATCCTAGTGGTAGCATGGACTAAGCAGCCTTAAAGGCTTAACTTAAGAGGTCGTGTTAAGCGAGCTGTTTTACCACATACAATCCTGTAATCAAATGAAAGGACACCACACAAGTATATATTATAAAAATATATGTATTTATTTCTAAATTACTCCCCAGTACTCTTTATGAGGAAAGGGGCACAAGCGTTAAATCAAAAAGCACTGTTACACATATAAAGTTGCACAATTATGGATGAGGGCGGGTGGCCACTCAGACCATATATTAAAAAAGTGGTATAAGGAACACTTATCGAACAATGGTTAGGCCTAGGGCCTAGAGATTCGCTGGGAGCAGTCAGGACTAGCAATGATGAAGTCGGGAGTAGCCCACAGGAGACGGGTGCAGCACGGAAAGTGCGGCGCGCACCAATGCACTGTCAATGGTGCGTAAAAGTCAGTTAAAGTGATTTAAAAGATACTTCCGCTGAACCTAGGAACACAAAACTTTAGACACAGACCCTAGAGGTGTGTACCAGTGTATAGACACCGGCGTTGCAATGTTACCTCACCCACAGGCCGTGGGTGCACAGGGTCGAAGTGGCGTCGGGTTCTGTCACGCAGGTTCTTGGTGCTTGAAGCTGTTGCAGCTGCAGGCGCTGTGAAGCAGAAGTGTCCGGTGCGATCCAAGGGTGGATCGAAGTAGAAAAGTACCTGAAAGCAGAGGGGACAGAGTCTGGGTCACTCAGCAGTGACCAGGGTGGAACCAGGACGGAACCAGGCAATGTCGGGCGCAATCAGGCGGTTGTCGATAGGCTTCTCTCCGCTGTCTCGTGGGCTCTGGGGCATCTGCGACGTCCAGGAGCAGGTCACGAACTGTCCCACGTAGGCTCTCGCCGTCAGCACCGTCGGCTTCAAGATTGCAGCAAACAGCACTTGGCAAAAGCAATCCACGCGGAACCGGGAGATTGCTTATCACTCGAACCAGGAGGGTCAGAGTGGGTGCTCCTTTTCACAGGAGCTGGTGCATATCTGGAGCAACCAGAAAAGCAAGTCGTATTTCAAGTTTCGTCGGCACAGGGGCCACAAGCCAGCTGGCAAGTGACCGGGCCAACGCGTCGAGCGCACACAAGCAGAAGGGCCCCACGCAGCACTCGTCGAGTGTGGAGGGGTGAGCTTTGGTGCAATTGAAGCTCGGGGCTGGGGCTTCTCAAACCCCGGTGCACAGCTTCGAGGATCACTCGTGGGCTGCACGGTCAGCGTCTCGTGGCCTTTCCAAGATGGCGTGCCCCACGCTTCCGGTCGCCTCCACGGGTCTCAGCTCTGCAGTGACTGTGGATCGGGCAGGTAGAAGGCAGGCAAGCTTGATCTCGTCGATCTCTGTCGCTTGAGTTCCGGCGGGAACTGCAACAAAGCAAGGGTCGAGGGCTGGATGGTGCCTGTTTGCACAGGGTGGTCACTCCTTGACCACAAGGGAGATTCTTCAGTCTTCTCACGTCGTGTAGAAAGTCGAAGGGTCCAGAATTCGTTTCTTATGTTTCTTCAGGATGATCTGAGTTCCATTGGGACTGCTCCCCCTCTTATTCGAATCTGGGGGGTTGGACATCCTGCTAGGTCCCCTCCTATGGGTGGGACCCAGGAAGGGGGTGGTTACACCCCTCTCCTTTGATCCTGGCCGCGCTGGGACAGGGGCTGGGAGGCCCCAGAACCGGTTTGGCCGGATTATGCAAGGGGCAGCCTTGTGCTCCCCAGGCAGTGTCTGGTTTCATTGAAACCTCCCTACTCCAATCCACTATCTCCTGTCTGGGGTGGTTTGACACCGCCCTGTGACAGGAAACTCTTTGTCCAGGCCTCCTCTGCCGGGTTTCGGTCAGCAGCAGGAGGTCAGACATGTGTCTGTGGCAGAAGCATCCATTTTGTGGATCTGAGGCTCTTTTAAAAATCAACCGCGTTTTAGCAAAAGTAACATGTCGTCCCCTCTAGAGGGGTGGAATGCTACCCCCGTCGCCAGGACTGGCGAGGGGGTAGTATTCCAAATCGTATGACACCTTACACGACATGTTTTGATAAAGCCAAACCAAAGTTGACATATAACCGCGAGGATTATAATGCACTTAATAGTATATGGTTTGGCATTATCCCGGAACAGCTAAGGGAATTGGTCCCGACAGCTGCAGACAGGCTCAGCTCATGCTAGAGCACCATCTCACATTAAACCACGCACTCTGCCTTCAGGATTGTTAAGGCCTGCCATAGGAGTGGCTCACAGGTTTATATGTGTCCAGATAGGTTTAGATATAGGCATACTATATCTAAGCAAGGGGTGATTACACCACCTTGCCCCAGCTGAGTGATCAGCCAGTTGTGTCAATTTTAGATAGCCAGCCAGGGGTGGCAAAACATATGCTGCAGCCCCTGGTAGGCCTTGGATGCACCTATGCCCTGGGCACCTATAGTGCTCTGTACAGGGGCTGATAAGGTGACCCAAGCCAATCTAGTTATGCACCTAGGGTACATGGGATCCATTTTACAGAGAGAGCAGATAGACTGGGGCCCTGATTAGCAGGGAACCAGGCCAACTAAGTCGAAAACCAGCTAAACACAAGGCAAAAAATCTGGGGTAACCATAGTCAGGTAGCCACCTTCCTACAGTCATCATGTGTCATGTGGTGTCATGTGATGTCATGTGGTGTCATGTGTCATCATGTGTCGTCATGTGTCATCATGTGTCGCAATATGGGGTCATGTGGGGTCATGTGTCATGTGGTATCATGTGGTATCATGTGGTGTCATGTGGTGTCATGTGTCATCATGTGGTATCATGTGGTGTCATGTGTCATCATGTGTCATCATTTGTCACGTGTTGTCATGTGTCATCATGTGTCATGTGGTGTCATGTGTTGTCATGTGTCATCATGCGTCATCATGTGTCATGTGGTGTCATGTGGTGTCATATGGTGTCATGTGGTGTCATGTGTCATCATGTGGTGTCATGTGGTGTCATGTGTCATCATGCGTCATCATGTGTCATCAGGTGTCGTCATGTGTCACAATGTGGGGTCATGTGGGGTCAAGTGTCATCATGTGTCATGTGGTATCATGTTGGATCATATGGTGTCATGTGGTGTCATGTGTCATCATGTGGTGTCATGTGGTGTCATGTGTAATCATGCATCATCATGTGTCATGTGGTGTCATGTGGTGTCATGTGGTGTCGTGTGGTGTCATGTGTTGTCATGTGGTGTCATGTGGTGTCATGTCTCATGTGGCGTCATGTGTCTTGTGGTGTCATGTCTCATGTGGTGTCATGTATCATGTGTCTTGTGGTGTCATGTGGTGTCATGTGGTGTCATGTGGTATCATGTGTCATCATGTGTCATTTGGGTCATGTGTTGTCATGTGTCATCACGTGTCATGTGGTGTCATATGTCATGTGGTGTCATGTGTTGCCATGTGTCATCATGTGTCATCATGTGTCACCATGTGTCGCCATGTGTCGTCATGTGCCATGTGTCATCATGTGTTGCCATGTGTTGCCATGTGTCGCCATGTGTCGCCATGTGTCGTCATGTGTCGCCATGTGTCACCATGTGTCGCCATGTGTCATCATGTGTCATGTGTCGTCATGTGTCGTCATGTGACATCATGTGTCATGTTGCCATGTGTTGTCATGTGTCATCATGTGTCATGTGGTGTCATGTGGTGTCAAGTGGTGTCATGTGGTGTCATGTGTCATGTGGTGTCATGTGGTATCATGTGTCATGTGGTGTCATGTGTCATCATGTGTCATGTGGGTCATGTGGTGTCGTGTCATCATGTGTCATGTGGGTCATGTGGTGTCATGTGTCATGTGGGTCATGTGGTCTCATGTGTCATCATGTGTCATGTGGGTCATGTGTTGTCATGTGTCATCATGTGTCATGTGTCATGTGTCGTCATGTGGTGTCATGATGTGGTGTCATAGTCTCATCATTTGGTGTCATGTGTCGTCATGTGTCATTGTGTGTCATCATGTGTCATCATGTGTCGTCATATGTTGCCATGTGGGGTCATTTGGGGTCATATGTCATAATGTGTCATGTGGTGTCATGTGTCGTCATGTGTCGTCATTTGTCGCCATGTGCCGTCATGTGTTGCCATGTGGGGTCATGTGGGGTCATGTGTCATCATGTGTCATGTGGTGTCATGTGATGTCATGTGGTGTCATGTGTCATCATGTGTCATCATGTGTCATCATGTGTCGCAATATGGGGTCATGTGGGGTCATGTGTCATGTGGTATCATGTGGTGTCATGTAGTGTCATGTGGTTTCATGTGGTGTCATGTGTCATGTGGTGTCATGTGGTGTCATGTAGTGTCATGTGGTTTTGTGTGGTGTCATGTGTCATGTGGTGTCATGTGGTGTCATGTAGTGTCATGTGTCATGTGGTGTCATGTGTCTTGTGGTGTCATGTCTCATGTGGTGTCGTGTATCATAGGTCTTGTGGTGTCATTTCTCATGTGTCATGTGGTGTCATGTGGTGTCATGTGGTGTCATGTGTCATCATTTGTCATGTGGGGTCATGTGTCATGTGGTGTCATGTGGTGTCATGTGGTGTCATGTGTAATCATGGGTCATGTGGTGTCATGTTGTGTCATGTGGGTCATGTGGTGTCATGTCTTGTCATGTGTCATGTGTCATGTGGGTCATGTGGTGTCATGGGTCATGTGGGTCATATGGAGTCTTGTGTCATGTGGAATCATGTGTCATCATATGGTGTCATGTGGTGTCATGTGTCATCATGTGTCGTCATGTGTCAGCATGTGTTGCCATGTGTCATCATGTGGGGTCATGTGGGGTCATGTGTCACCATGTGGCATGTGTCAAGTGTTGTCATGTGTTATGTGGTGTCATGTGTCATGTGGGCCATGTGGTGTCATGTGTCATCATGTGTCATGTGGTGTCATGTGTTGTCATGTGTCATCATGTGTCATGTGTGGTCATGTGGTGTCATGTGGTGTCATCATGTGTCATCATGTGTTGTCATGTGTCATCATGTGTCGTCATGTGTCGTCATGAGTCATGTGTTGTCATTTAGTATCTTGTGGTGTCATGTGGTATCATGTGTCATGTGTCATCATGTGTCATGTGTCATGTGTTATCATGTGGTGTCATGTGGTGTCATGTGGTGTCATGTGGCAAGTGGTGTCATGTGCCATCAAGTGTCGTGGTGGCATGTGGTGTCATGTTGTGTCATGTGGTGTCATGTGCCATGCATCATCATGTGTCATCATATGTTGCCATGTGTTGTCATGTATCATGTGGACTCATGTGGTGTCATGTGTCATCATGTGTCAAGTGTCATGTGGTGTCATGTGGTATAATGTGGTGTCATTTGTCATCATGTGTCATGTGTTATCTGTGTCATCATGTGTCATCATGTGTTATGTGGTGTCATGTGGTGTCATGTGTCAAGTGGTATCATGTGCCATCAAGTGTCATGTTGTGTCATGTGGTGTCATGTGCCATGCGTCATCATGTGTCATCATATATTGCCATGTGATGTCATTTATCATGTGGAGTCATGTGGTGTTATGTGTCATCATGTGTCATGTGCGTCATGTGGTGTCATGTGTCATCATGTGTCATGTGTTGTCATGTGGTGTCATCATGTGGTGTCATGTGTTTTCATGTGGTGTCATGTGTCATCATGTGGTGTCATCATGTATCATCATGTGTCATGTGGTGTCATGTGTCATCATGTGTCATGTGGTGTCATGTGTCATGTGGTGTCATGTGTCATGTGTTGTCATTTGTCGCTATAAGTCGTCATGTGTCGTCATGTGTCGTCATGTGTCACCATTTGTCGCCATTTATCGCCATGTGTTGCCATATGTCGCCATGTGTCACCATGTGTCGTCATGTGTCATCATGTGTCGTCATGTGTCACCATGTGTTGCCATGTGTTGCCATGTGTCATCATGTGTCATCATGTGTCATCATGTAGAAAGGATTACCCGCTCTGACCTTGCTGGTCCGATTAATAATCCTTTTTCACTTTCCCCGTGGCTTGCATTAGCCAAGGCTTGTTTGCTTCAATCGAGTTGCCGACACCGCCATCAGCTAGAGCTTTTGAGAGACAGCTTGTGATCGATGTCTGGATGTCCTTGGCCTCTTCGTGTTCACGTGGCTGCAGAGAGAAGCAACACCTCATCACCTGTTTGCACCCGACTTTGCCTGGTTCCAATCTGGTTCCACGGTGGTCACTGGTCAGTGACTTTAAACATTGTCCCCTCTGCTTTCAGGTCTTCACCACTTCAGATCCACCCTTGGATCACACCGGACACTTCTGCTTCCCATCGCCTGCAGCATCTTCAAAACCCGACACCTCATCGACCCTGTGCACCCACTTCCTGTACGTGAGGTAACATTGCAACACCGGTGTCCCTACACTGGTACCCATCTCTAGGGTCTGTGTCTTAAGTTTTGTTCCTCTAGGTTGAGCGGAAGTGTCATGTGGTGTCATGTGGTGTCATGTCTCATGTGGTGTCATGTGTCTTGTGGTGTCATGTCTCATGTGGTGTCACGTCTCATGTGGTGTCACATATCATGTGTCTTGTGGTGTCATCTGGTGTCATGTGGTGTCATGTTGTGTCATGTGGTATCATGTGTCATCATGTGTCATGTGGGTCATGTGTTGTTGTAGGAGAGTAGGGTCTGCTATCCTATGGTCACCCCAATTTTTGCTTTTTGCTTCACTGGTTTTCGACTTACTGAGGCTGTGGGCCCGCTAATCAGACCCCCAGCCTGCTGTTCTCTCTCTAAATTTATAATACATGTGCTATAGGTACATACCACAATTGGAAATGGACTCCTTGTCAGCCCCTGTACCATGCACTATAGGTGCTCAGGGCATAGGTGCCACCAAGGCCTACCAGGGGCTGAAGCATAGCTTTTGCCACCCCTGGCTGGTTCTTAAATTGACACAACTGGCTGATCACTCAGCTGGGGCAAGTGGGTGTAATCACCCCTTGCTTAGATATAGTATACCTATATCTAAACCTATATCTGTACACATATATAGCCTGTAAGCCACTCCTATGGAAGGCCTCATCCATCCTGGAGGAAGAGTGCGTGGTTTTATGTGAGATGGTGCTCTGGCATGAGCTGAGCCTGTCTGCAGCTGTCGGGAACAACTCCCTAAGCTGATCCGGGATAATGCCATACCATATACTCTTAAGCGCCTTATAATCCTCGCGGTTATATAGCAACTTTGGTTTGGCTTTATCAAAACATGTCGTGTAAGGTGTCATACGAATTGGAATACTACCCCCTCGCCAGTTCTGGCAACGGGGGTAGCATTCCACCCTTCTAGAGGGAGAAGACATGTTACTTTACTGAAACGCGGTTGATTTAAAATGAGCCTCAGATCCACAAAATGGATGCCCCTGCCACAGACACGGGTCTGGCCTCCTGCTGCTGACCGAAACCCGGCAGAGGAGGCCGGGACAAAGAGTTTCCTGTCACAGGGCGGTGTCAAACCACCCCAGACAGGAGATAGTGGATTGGAGTAGGGAGGTTTCAAAGAAACCAGACACTGCATGGGGAGCACAAGGCTGCCCCTTGCATAATCCGGCCAAACCGGTTCTGGGGCCTCCCAGCCCCTGTCCCAGCGCGGCCAGGATCAAAGGAGAGGGGTGTAACCACCCCCTTCCTGGGTCCCACCCATAGGAGGGGACCTAGCAGGATGTCCAACCCCTGAGATTCGAATAAGAGGGGGAGCAGTCCCAATGGAACTCAGATCATCCAGAAGAAACATAAGAAACGAATTCTGGACCCTTCGACTTTCTACACGACGTGAGAAGACTGAAGAATCTCCCTTGTGGTCAAGGAGTGACCACCCTGTGCAAACAGGTACCATCCAGCCCTCGACCCTTGCTTTGTTGCAGTTCCCGCCGGAACTCGAGCGACAGAGATCAACGAGATCAAGCTTGCCTGCCTTCTACCTGCCCGATCCACAGTCCCTGCAGAGCTGAGACCCGTGGAGGTGACCGGAAGCGTGGGGCACGCCATCTTGAAAAGGCCACAAGACGCTGACCGTGCAGCCCACGAGTGATCCTCGAAGCTGTGCACCGGGGTTTGAGAAGCCCCAGCCCCGAGCTCCACTTGCACCAAAGCTCACCTCTCCACACTCGACGAGTGCTGCGTGGGGCCCTTCTGCTTGTGTGGGCTTGACGCGTTGGCCCGGTCACTTGCCAGCTGGCTTGTGGCCCCTGTGCCAACGAAACTTGAAATACGACTCGCTTTTCTGGTTGCTCCAGATCTGCACCAGCTCCTGTGAAAAGGAGCACCCACTCTGACCCTCCTGGTTCGAGTGATAAGCAATCTCCCGGTTCCGCGTGGATTGCTTTTGCCAAGTGCTGTTTGCTGCAATCTTGAAGCCGACGGTGCTGACGGCGAGAGCCTACGTGGGACAGATCGTGACCTGCTCCTGGACGTCGCAGATGCCCCAGAGCCCACGTGACAGCGGAGAGAAGCCTATCGACAACCGCCTGGTTGCGCCCGGCATTGCCTGGTTCCGTCCTGGTTCCACCCTGGTCACTGCTGAGTGACCCAGACTCTGTCCCCTCTGCTTTCAGGTACTTTTCTACTTCGATCCACCCTTGGATCGCACCGGACACTTCTGCTTCACAGCGCCTGCAGCTGCAACAGCTTCAAGCACCAAGAACCTGCGTGACAGAACCCGACGCCACTTCGACCCTGTGCACCCACGGCCTGTGGGTGAGGTAACATTGCAACGCCGGTGTCTATACACTGGTACACACCTCTAGGGTCTGTGTCTAAAGTTTTGTGTTCCTAGGTTCAGCGGAAGTATCTTTTAATTCACTTTAACTGACTTTTACGCACCATTGACAGTGCATTGGTGCGCGCCGCACTTTCCGTGCTGCACCCGTCTCCTGTGGGCTACTCCCGACTTCATCATTGCTAGTCCTGACTGCTCCCAGCGAATCTCTAGGCCCTAGGCCTAACCATTGTTCGATAAGTGTTACTTATACCATTTTTTTAGTATATGGTCTGAGTGGCCACCCGCCCTCATCCATAATTGTGCAACTTTATATGTGTAACAGTGCTTTTGATTTAACGCTTGTGCCCCTTTCCTCATAAAGAGTACTGGGGAGTAATTTAGAAATAAATACATATATTTTTATAATATATACTTGTGTGGTGTCCTTTCATTTGATTACAGGATTGTATGTGGTAAAACAGCTCGCTTAACACAACCTCTTAAGTTAAGCCTTTAAGGCTGCTTAGTCCATGCTACCACTAGGATAGCTTGTCTAACAAGGTTGACTTACAACCAGACATCTTTGGGGTTTGTTTGGACTGATACCAAGTGGTTCCAGAATTGGAAACACTACATATCAGGCCAACTTCTCACATTGGTGGCAGCGGTGCGGATTTGAGCTTGCTGTTTGTTTTACCATTGCAATCTTTATCAAATTGAAAGATCACATCAAGTACCTCTAGGTACATATAAATCAAAAGCTTAGCATATTAAGTTCTACTGAACTTAGTAGTTGTAGATTAAAGGGATTAGCACACCCTGACTACAACTCACTAGCAAGGTACAGTAGGAAACCACTTAGTGTAGGTAAGTGCATCACTTACACCTCACTAGCAGTCATGTCTGATACAGGTAGAGCCTCAGGCTCTGTTCCTGTAATAGTTGATCCTATAGGGACAACATCCAGATATGACAACCTTAGCCACAAAGACCTGAGTGCCTTGTGCACAGCCAGGGGGCTAAAAAAGGGCAGAGGCCCTACCATTCCTTCCCTAGTAGCTCTCCTAGAAAAGGATGACCTAGATATGGTGAGTCAGGCTCCCTTAGAATCAGGTGAAGGGATACACTCCCCTGAGAATGAGAATCTTCCAGAAGAAGAAGAGGAGGAGGAAGAGGAAGAGGAAGGCTCTGATGTAGAAGAGCCTGAAGATCAGGATCAGAGGGGAAACCAGGTACAGGTTGCCAGGCTTAACCAGGCCAACTTGGACCTACATGAGAATGGAGAGGGCCAGCACCACTCCAGATCTCATAACCAAATTCTCCCAGGCAACAGGAGGGTGAGATCTCTATCAGGGGATTCTCATCTTTCTAGTGCCTCAAGAGAATCTCAAAGAGGAATGACTTCCTCCCAGAGAAAAGAGCATAGGGCCAGGATGAGGGCTGTCCAACTCCAAATAGAAAGGGAATAGGTAGCCTTGGCTCAAGCTAAACTTGCTTTAGCAAGAGAAAGAAAATTGTGTGGCTTAGATGCCACTGGTGGCAGCAAAGTTCCTAAAGAAAAAGACAGGGCCTATGACAATAGAAACCTGACAAAAATTGTGCCCCCCTACAAGGAAGGGGATGATATCCACAAATGGATGACTGCTCTTGAGAGGGCCTGCATGGTACAGCAGGTCCCTGAGGATCAGTGGGCAGCAATTTTATGGTACTCCTTTTCTGAGAAAGGGAGGGACAGGCTCCTCACTGTTAGACCTGAGGATGCCAAAAACTACTCTGTTCTGAAGAGTGCTCTTATTGAAGGGTTTGGCCTAACCACTGAGCAATACAGGTTGTTGTTCAGAGACACCCAAAAAGCACAGACTCAGGACTGGACTGATTTTGTAGATTGTGCCACTAAGGCTCTGGAGGGTTGGCTGCAGGGAAGTAAAGTTTCAGACTATACAGGATTGTACAATCTTATGATGAGAGAGCAGATCCTTAATAACTGTCAGAACCAGCTGTTGCATCAATACCTTGTTGACTCTGATTTGACCTCTCCCCAAGAATTGGGAAAGAAGGCAGACAAATGGGTCAGAACAAGGATTAAGCAGAAAAACCAGAACCAAGGTGACCAGAAGAAAACAGACCAGAAGGGTGGGAATCAGAAAGATAAAGAAAAGGACCAGAAGTCTTCAGGCCCCCAAACTAGTAATAAGGAGGGGGGTTCCCAAAATGGAAACAAGAACAAGAAGAATGATGGCCCAAAGAAACCTTGGTGTAATACCTGCAAATCAGTTTCACACTGGGGCAGTGAATGCACTAAGAAAAATCCAGTCCCCACCACTGCAGCTCCTAAAGCACCTGCACCCCCTAGTACAGTTAACAGTGGTGGTACACAGCCAAAGGGTTTAGTAGGGTTGACCCTGGGTACTGAGGTGGAATCTGGCCTAGTCAGAATCCCCACACAGGCAGTTCTCCTATATGATGTGGACTTATCTTTGCCCACTGCAGTAAGCCCCAGTAACCTGGGCAAATATAGGCAGACTCCCTTAATTAATGAGAAACTGGCTCAGGCCTACAGGGACACTTGTGCCAGTGTCACAATGGTGACACCTGGCTTTGTGGACCCTGGACAGATTGTACTAGGTGAAAGTTACCTAGTGACCAATGCAAGCAACTCCACTACTTCCCATAGTGTGGCTGTTGTGAACTTCTCCTGGGGAGGGGTAGATGGCCTAAAGAAAGTTGTTGTGAGTGCAGACCTCCCAGTAGACTGTCTGTTAGGCAATGATCTTGAAAGCTCAGTTTGGTCAGAAGTGGAGTACAGGACTCATGCAGAAATGCTAGGGATTTCAGCTCATGTCCTTGCAGTGACAAGGTCTCAGGCTAAGAAGTGCCTTCCTGAACCAGTGGTGGATCTTGAAACAATAGACCAACCACAACCCAAGAGAAGGAGCAAGAGGGTTAAGGCTGTGCCTTCCCACTTGCCCCAGGTTGAGGATCAAGTTTCACAGGAAACTGATTCTGCAGTCCAAGAGGAGACTGTCTCAGAGGAGCTTGAGCCTGATCAGGTTGAGTTTCTGGGGACAGGGGGACCCTCAAGGGCAGACCTGGGGCAGGCCCAATTAGATTGCCCTTCACTTGAACCCCTCAGACAGCAAGCTGCTGCTGAGGCTGCAGGGAATGCTCAAGGTACCCTTAAAGTGTATTGGGATGAAGGACTCCTTTATTCAGAGGCTAGAGACCCCAAGCCTGGCACAACCAGGAGGTTGGTTATACCTTTGAAATTTAGGGGCTTCCTTCTTACCTTGGCCCATGATATTCCCCTTGCAGGACACTTAGGCCAGAATAAGACTTGGGACCGGCTTGTTCCACACTTTCACTGGCCTCACATGTCAGAAAATGTCAAGGAGTTTTGTCGCTCCTGTGTCACTTGCCAAGCCAGTGGTAAGTCAGGTGGCACAACAAAGGCCCCCCTGATACCACTACCTGTGGTGGGGGTACCCATTGAAAGAGTTGGAATAGACATTGTGGGTCCCATGGATCCTCCAACAGCATCTGGGCACAGATTTATACTGGTGGTAGTGGATCATGCCACCAGGTATCCAGAGGCAATTCCCCTAAGGACCACCACAGCTCCTGTGGTGGCAAAAGCCCTCATTGCAGTTTTCTCAAGAGTGGGCTTTCCAAAGGAGGTTCTTTCAGACAGAGGTACTAACTTTATGTCTGGATACTTAAAAGCAATGTGGAAAGAGTGTGGAGTAAACTATAAGTTTACCACACCCTACCATCCACAGTGCAATGGGCTTGTGGAAAGGTTCAACAAGACCCTAAAGGGAATGATAAAAGGTTTACCAGAGAAGCTTAGGCGGAAATGGGACATCCTTTTACCCTGCTTGCTCTTTGCTTACAGAGAGGTCCCACAGAAGGGGGTTGGCTACAGCCCTTTTGAACTTTTGTTTGGCCACCCTGTAAGAGGTCCATTGAGTTTGGTGAAGGAAGGATGGGAGTTACCTCTCAAAAAGCCTAAACTAGACATTGTGGACTATGTACTTGGTCTCCGCTCCAGGATGGCTAAATACATGGAGAGAGCATCCAAAAACCTTGAGGCAAGTCAGAAATTACAGAAAGCCTGGCATGACCAAAAGGCTGTTCTGGTTGAGTACCAGCCAGGGCAGAAGGTGTGGGTGTTGGACCCAGTGGGGCCAGCAGCTCTCCAGGACCAATGGACTGGACCCTACCCTATCATTGAAAAGAAGGGAGAAGTCACCTACTTGGTTGACTTTGGTACCCCTAGGAGCCCCCACAGGGTGCTCCATGTAAATCGTTTGAAAGCATTTGTTGACAGGGAGGACATGAGTCTCCTCATGGCCACAGATGGGGAACAGGAGGAAGAGAGTGACCCTCTCCCAGACCTGCTTTCCCAGAACCCTGATGATGGTTCAGTTGATGGAGTAGCCTTGGCAGGCAGCCTCACTGAGCAGCAACAGGTGGACTGCAGACAGGTGTTGCAGGCCAACAGACATTTGTTTTCACTCACACCCAGTCAGACTAACTGGTGCACCCATGAGGTGGACACTGGTGACAATCTGCCTGTGAAGAATAAGATCTACAGGCAACCTGACCATGTCAGGGATTGTATAAAGGCTGAGGTGCAAAAGATGTTGGAGCTTGGAGTGATTGAGCCATCAGAGAGCCCATGGGCTAGCCCAGTGGTCCTTGTGCCAAAACCTCATACCAAAGATGGGAAGAGAGAAATTAGGTTTTGTGTGGACTACAGAGGTCTCAATGCTGTCACTAGGACAGATGCTCATCCCATTCCAAGAGCAGATGAGCTCATTGATAAATTGGCTTCTGCCAAGTTTCTGAGCACATTTGATTTGACAGCTGGCTACTGGCAAATCAGACTAGCTGAAGAGTCAAAAGCCAAAACAGCATTCTCTACCCCTAGTGGACATTATCAGTTTGTGGTAATGCCCTTTGGTTTGAAGAATGCACCTGCCACCTTCCAAAGGTTGGTGAATCAAGTCCTTGCTCGGCTGGATGACTTTTGTGCAGCATATCTAGATGATATTGCTGTCTTTAGCTCCACCTGGGAGGATCACCTGATCCACCTGAAGAAGGTTCTGGAGGCCCTGCAAAAGGCAGGCCTGACTATCAAGGCTACTAAGTGCCAGATAGGGCAGAGCAAGGTTGTGTACTTGGGCCACCTAGTAGGTGGGGGTCAAGTTCAACCACTGGAGAGCAAGATCCAGACCATACAGGACTGGGCTCCTCCAACTACCCAGACACAAGTCAGAGCCTTCTTGGGCCTGACTGGGTATTACAGAAAATTTGTAAAGAACTATGGGTCCATTGTGACACCATTGAATGACTTGACATCCAAGAAGATGCCCAAAAAGGTTCAGTGGACAGTTAGCTGTCAAAAGGCATTTGATGACCTGAAGAAGGCCATGTGCTCTGCACCTATCCTGAAGAGTCCTGACTACTCCAAACAGTTCATTGTACAGACAGATGCTTCTGAGTTGGGGGTGGGAGCTGTGCTTTCACAACTTAATCAAGATGGTCAAGACCAGCCCATTGCTTTTATTAGCAGAAGGCTGACCCCCAGGGAGAAACGTTGGTCAGCTATTGAGAGGGAGGCCTTTGCTGTGGTTTGGGCCCTGAAGAAGTTGAGGCCATACTTGTTTGGTACTCACTTCCTAATTCAGACAGACCATAAGCCCCTCTTGTGGCTAAATCAGATGAAGGGTGAAAATCCCAAACTGCTCAGGTGGTCCATTTCCCTACAGGGGATGGACTTTACAGTGGAGCACCGCCCAGGGACTGACCATGGTAATGCAGATGGTCTCTCCAGGTACTTCCACTTAGAACATGAAGACTTATCTGGTCAAGGTTAAGTTTAATGTCCCTGCGTTTGGGGGGGGGTTATGTAGGAGAGTAGGGTCTGCTATCCTATGGTCACCCCAATTTTTGCTTTTTGCTTCACTGGTTTTCGACTTACTGAGGCTGTGGGCCTGCTAATCAGACCCCCAGCCTGCTGTTCTCTCTCTAAATTTATAATACATGTGCTATAGGTACATACCACAATTGGAAATGGACTCCTTGTCAGCCCCTGTACCATGCACTATAGGTGCTCAGGGCATAGGTGCCACCAAGGCCTACCAGGGGCTGAAGCATAGCTTTTGCCACCCCTGGCTGGTTCTTAAATTGACACAACTGGCTGATCACTCAGCTGGGGCAAGTGGGTGTAATCACCCCTTGCTTAGATATAGTATACCTATATCTAAACCTATATCTGGAGCCAAAACGGAGATTATGCTCCTAGGCCATCACCTTACATCTCTGCCTTCTGAGCTTTGGCCCCCCTGCATGGGTGATCTGCCACCAGCAAAGGAGAAAATTAAAAGCCTTGGGGTCTGGTTTGAACCCCAATTAACATTTAAGACTCATGCTCAGAAAGTCGCAGGCAGCTGTTTCGGCCTGTTGCGGTCAGTGCGGAAAGTGCTCCCCCTTCTGCCTTTCCAATCTAGGAAGCTCCTAATCCAAGGCCTCATACTATCAAGACTGGATTATGGTAATGCACTCCTCCTAGCCGCACCCAAAAAGACAATTAATTCCTTGCAGCGGGTTCAGAACGCTGCAGCAAGAATGCTCATGGGGGCACCTAGAAGGACCTCGGCCAAACCACTTTTGAGGTCCCTGCACTGGCTCCCCATACAGGAACGAATTGTATTTAAGACTCTGTGCATCACACACAGGACATTGCAAGGCAAAGGCCCTCCCGCCCTAAGAAAGCTTATTAGCCCCTATAAATCCTCAAGGACCCTCCGCTCGGATGGGGAGAACCTGGTCTCCGTCCCTAGAGTAAGAAAAGCCCGGACTGGAGGACGGCGGTTCTCCCTGAATGCAGCAAAACACTGGAACGCCCTCCCCAGGGAGATCCGGATGGAATCCTCCTACCCCAAATTTAGAAAATCACTCAAAACCTTTCTTTTTCCTAAAGTAGATTAATCCTATTTCCCCCCTTCCCTCCTTAGGGCCTTTCTGCTTTTCAGTTAAGTTAGCGCTGGGACGCTCAAGGGCATCCATGCGCTTTATAAATCTAATTTCATTTCATTTCATTCATTCATTTCATTCATTTCATTTCATTTCATTTCATTCAAACCTATATCTGGACACATATATAGCCTGTAAGCCACTCCTATGGAAGGCCTCATCCATCCTGGAGGCAGAGTGCGTGGTTTTATGTGAGATGGTGCTCTGGCATGAGCTGAGCCTGTCTGCAGCTGTCGGGAACAACTCCCTAAGCTGATCCGGGATAATGCCATACCATATACTCTTAAGCGCCTTATAATCCTCGCGGTTATATAGCAACTTTGGTTTGGCTTTATCAAAACATGTCGTGTAAGGTGTCATACGAATTGGAATACTACCCCCTCGCCAGTTCTGGCGACGGGGGTAGCATTCCACCCTTCTAGAGGGAGAAGACATGTTATTTTACTGAAACGCGGTTGATTTAAAATGAGCCTCAGATCCACAAAATGGATGCCCCTGCCACAGACACGGGTCTGGCCTCCTGTTGCTGACCGAAACCCGGCAGAGGAGGCCAGGACAAAGAGTTTCCTGTCACAGGGCGGTGTCAAACCACCCCAGACAGGAGATAGTGGATTGGAGTAGGGAGGTTTCAAAGAAACCAGACACTGCATGGGGAGCACAAGGCTGCCCCTTGCATAATCCGGCCAAACCGGTTCTGGGGCCTCCCAGCCCCTGTCCCAGCGCGGCCAGGATCAAAGGAGAGGGGTGTAACCACCCCCTTCCTGGGTCCCACCCATAGGAGGGGACCTAGCAGGATGTCCAACCCCCGAGATTCGAATAAGAGGGGGAGCAGTCCCAATGGAACTCAGATCATCCTGAAGAAACATAAGAAACGAATTCTGGACCCTTCGACTTTCTACACGACGTGAGAAGACTGAAGAATCTCCCTTGTGGTCAAGGAGTGACCACCCTGTGCAAACAGGTACCATCCAGCCCTCGACCCTTGCTTTGTTGCAGTTCCTGCCGGAACTCGAGCGACAGAGATCGACGAGATCAAGCTTACCTGCCTTCTACCTGCCCGATCCACAGTCCCTGCAGAGCTGAGACCCGTGGAGGCGACCGGAAGCGTGGGGCACGCCATCTTGAAAAGGCCCCGAGACGCTGACCGTGCAGCCCACGAGTGATCCTCGAAGCTGTGCACCGGGGTTTGAGAAGCCCTAGCCCCGAGCTCCACTTGCACCAAAGCTCACCCCTCCACACTTGACGAGTGCTGCGTGGGGCCCTTCTGCTTGTGTGGGCTCGACGCGTTGGCCCGGTCACTTGCCAGCTGGCTTGTGTCCCCTGTGCCGACGAAACTTGAAATACGACTCGCTTTTCTGGTTGCTCCAGATCTGCACCAGCTCCTGTGAAAAGGAGCACCCACTCTGACCCTCCTGGTTCGAGTGATAAGCAATCTCCCGGTTCCGCGTGGATTGCTTTTGCCAAGTGCTGTTTGCTGCAATCTTGAAGCCGACGGTGCTGACGGTGAGAGCCTACGTGGGACAGATCGTGACCTGCTCCTGGACGTCGCAGATTCCCCAGAGCCCACGTGACAGCGGAGAGAAGCCTATCAACAACCGCCTGATTGCGCCCGACATTGCCTGGTTCCGTCCTGGTTCCACCCTGGTCACTGCTGAGTGACCCAGACTCTGTCCCCTCTGCTTTCAGGTACTTTTCTACTTCGATCCACCCTTGGATCGCACCGGACACTTCTGCTTCACAGCGCCTGCAGCTGCAACAGCTTCAAGCACCAAGAACCTGCGTGACAGAACCCGACGCCACTTCGACCCTGTGCACCCACGGCCTGTGGGTGAGGTAACATTGCAACGCCGGTGTCTATACACTGGTACACACCTCTAGGGTCTGTGTCTAAAGTTTTGTGTTCCTAGGTTCAGCGGAAGTATCTTTTAATTCACTTTAACTGACTTTTACGCACCATTGACAGTGCATTGGTGCGCGCCGCACTTTCCGTGCTGCACCCGTCTCCTGTGGGCTACTCCCGACTTCATCATTGCTAGTCCTGACTGCTCCCAGCGAATCTCTAGGCCCTAGGCCTAACCATTGTTCGATAAGTGTTACTTATACCATTTTTTTAGTATATGGTCTGAGTGGCCACCCGCCCTCATCCATAATTGTGCAACTTTATATGTGTGTGAGAAGTTGGCCTGATATGTAGTGTTTCCAATTCTGGAACCACTTGATATCAGTCCAAACAAACCCCAAAGATGTCAGGTTGTAAGTCAACCTTGTTAGACAAGCTATCCTAGTGGTAGCATGGACTAAGCAGCCTTAAAGGCTTAACTTAAGAGGTCGTGTTAAGCGAGCTGTTTTACCACATACAATCCTGTAATCAAATGAAAGGACACCACACAAGTATATATTATAAAAATATATGTATTTATTTCTAAATTACTCCCCAGTACTCTTTATGAGGAAAGGGGCACAAGCGTTAAATCAAAAGCACTGTTACACATATAAAGTTGCACGATTATGGATGAGGGCGGGTGGCCACTCAGACCATATATTAAAAAAGTGGTATAAGTAACACTTATCGAACAATGGTTAGGCCTAGGGCCTAGAGATTCGCTGGGAGCAGTCAGGACTAGCAATGCTGAAGTCAGGAGTAGCCCACAGGAGACGGGTGCAGCACGGAAAGTGCGGCGCGCACCAATGCACTGTCAATGGTGCGTAAAAGTCAGTTAAAGTGAATTAAAAGATACTTCCGCTGAACCTAGGAACACAAAACTTTAGACACAGACCCTAGAGGTGTGTACCAGTGTATAGACACCGGCGTTGCAATGTTACCTCACCCACAGGCCGTGGGTGCACAGGGTCGAAGTGGCGTCGGGTTCTGTCACGCAGGTTCTTGGTGCTTGAAGCTGTTGCAGCTGCAGGCGCTGTGAAGCAGAAGTGTCCGGTGCGATCCAAGGGTGGATCGAAGTAGAAAAGTACCTGAAAGCAGAGGGGACAGAGTCTGGGTCACTCAGCAGTGACCAGGGTGGAACCAGGACGGAACCAGGCAATGTCGGGCGCAATCAGGCGGTTGTCGATAGGCTTCTCTCCGCTGTCACGTGGGCTCTGGGGCATCTGCGACGTCCAGGAGCAGGTCACGATCTGTCCCACGTAGGCTCTCGCCGTCAGCACCGTCGGCTTCAAGATTGCAGCAAACAGCACTTGGCAAAAGCAATCCACGCGGAACCGGGAGATTGCTTATCACTCGAACCAAGAGGGTCAGACTGGGGGCTCCTTTTCACAGGAGCTGGTGCAGATCTGGAGCAACCAGAAAAGCGAGTCGTATTTCAAGTTTCGTCGGCACAGGGGCCAAAAGCCAGCTGGCAAGTGACCGGGCCAACGTGTCGAGCGCACACAAGCAGAAGGGCCCCACGCAGCACTCGTCGAGTGTGGAGGGGTGAGCTTTGGTGCAAGTGGAGCTCGGGGCTGGGGCTTCTCAAACCCCGGTGCACCGCTTCGAGGATCACTCGTGGGCTGCACGGTTAGCGTCTCGTGGCCTTTTCAAGATGGCGTGCCCCACGCTTCCGGTCGCCTCCACGGGTCTCAGCTCTGCAGGGACTGTGGATCGGGCAGGTAGAAGGCAGGCAAGCTTGATCTCGTCGATCTCTGTCACTCGAGTTCCGGCAGGAACTGCAACAAAGCAAGGGTCGAGGGCTGGATGGTACCTGTTTGCACAGGGTGGTCACTCCTTGACCACAAGGGAGATTCTTCAGTCTTCTCACGTCGTGTAGAAAGTCGAAGGGTCCAGAATTCGTTTCTTATGTTTCTTCAGGATGATCTGAGTTCCATTGGGACTGCTCCCCCTCTTATTCGAATCTCGGGGGTTGGACATCCTGCTAGGTCCCCTCCTATGGGTGGGACCCAGGAAGGGGGTGGTTACACCCCTCTCCTTTGATCCTGGCCGCGCTGGGACAGGGGCTGGGAGGCCCCAGAACCGGTTTGGCCGGATCCTGCAAGGGGCAGCCTTGTGCTCCCCATGCAGTGTCTGGTTTCTTTGAAACCTCCCTACTCCAATCCACTATCTCCTGTCTGGGGTGGTTTGACACCGCCCTGTGACAGGAAACTCTTTGTCCAGGCCTCCTCTGCCGGGTTTCGGTCAGCAGCAGGAGGCCAGACCCGTGTCTGTGGCAGGGGCATCCACTTTGTGGATCTGAGGCTCATTTTAAATCAACCGCGTTTCAGTAAAGTAACATGTCTTCTCCCTCTAGAAGGGTGGAATGCTACCCCCGTCGCCAGAACTGGCGAGGGGGTAGTATTCCAATTCGTATGACACCTTACACGACATGTTTTGATAAAGCCAAACCAAAGTTGCTATATAACCGCGATGATTATAAGGCGCTTAAGAGTATATGGTATGGCGTTATCCCGGATCAGCTTAGGGAGTTGTTCCCGACAGCTGCAGACAGGCTCAGCTCATGCCAGAGCACCATCTCACATAAAACCACGCACTCTGCCTCCAGGATTGATGAGGCCTTCCATAGGAGTGGCTTACAGGCTATATATGTGTCCAGATATAGGTTTAGATATAGGTATACTACATCTAAGCAAGGGGTGATTACACCCACTTGCCCCAGCTGAGTGATCAGCCAGTTGTGTCAATTTAAGAACCAGCCAGGGGTGGCAAAAGCTATGCTTCAGCCCCTGGTAGGCCTTGGTGGCACCTATGCCCTGAGCACCTATAGTGCATGGTACAGGGGCTGACAAGGAGTCCATTTCCAATTGTGGTATGTACCTATAGCACATGTATTATAAATTTAGAGAGAGAACAGCAGGCTGGGGGTCTGATTAGCAGGCCCACAGCCTCAGTAAGTCGAAAACCAGTGAAGCAAAAAGCAAAAATTGGGGTGACCATAGGATAGCAGACCCTACTCTCCTACATAACCCCCCCCCCCAAACGCAGGGACATTAAACTTAACCTTGACCAGATAAGTCTTCATGTTCTAAGTGGAAGTACCTGGAGAGACCATCTGCATTACCATGGTCAGTCCCTGGGCGGTGCTCCACTGTAAAGTCCATCCCCTGTAGGGAAATAGACCACCTGAGCAGTTTGGGATTTTCACCCTTCATCTGATTTAGCCACAAGAGGGGCTTATGGTCTGTCTGAATTAGGAAGTGAGTACCAAACAAGTATGACCTCAACTTCTTCAGGGCCCAAACCACAGCAAAGGCCTCCCTCTCAATAGCTGACCAACGTTTCTCCCTGGGGGTCAGCCTTCTGCTAATAAAAGCAATGGGCTGGTCTTGACCATCTTGATTAAGTTGTGAAAGCACAGCTCCCACCCCCAACTCAGAAGCATCTGTCTGTACAATGAACTGTTTGGAGTAGTCAGGACTCTTCAGGATAGGTGCAGAGCACATGGCCTTCTTCAGGTCATCAAATGCCTTTTGACAGCTAACTGTCCACTGAACCTTTTTGGGCATCTTCTTGGATGTCAAGTCATTCAATGGTGTCACAATGGACCCATAGTTCTTTACAAATTTTCTGTAATACCCAGTCAGGCCCAAGAAGGCTCTCACTTGTGTCTGGGTAGTTGGAGGAGCCCAGTCCTGTATGGTCTGGATCTTGCTCTCCAGTGGTTGAACTTGACCCCCACCTACTAGGTGGCCCAAGTACACAACCTTGCTCTGCCCTATCTGGCACTTAGTAGCCTTGATAGTCAGGCCTGCCTTTTGCAGGGCCTCCAGAACCTTCTTCAGGTGGATCAGGTGATCCTCCCAGGTGGAGCTAAAGACAGCAATATCATCAAGATATGCTGCACAAAAGTCATCCAGCCCAGCAAGGACTTGATTCACCAACCTGTGGAAGGTGGCAGGTGCATTCTTCAAACCAAAGGGCATTACCACAAACTAATAATGTCCACTAGGGGTAGAGAATGCTGTTTTGGCTTTTGACTCTTCAGCTAGTCTGATTTGCCAGTAGCCAGCTGTCAAATCAAATGTGCTCAGAAACTTGGCAGAAGCCAATTTATCAATGAGCTCATCTGCTCTTGGAATGGGATGAGCATCTGTCCTAGTGACAGCATTGAGACCTCTGTAGTCCACACAAAACCTCATTTCTCTCTTCCCATCTTTGGTATGAGGTTTTGGCACAAGGACCACTGGGCTAGTCCATGGGCTCTCTGATGGCTCAATCACTCCAAGCTCCAACATCTTTTGCACCTCAGCCTTTATACAATCCCTGACATGGTCAGGTTGCCTGTAGATCTTATTCTTCACAGGCAGATTGTCACCAGTGTCCACCTCATGGGTGCACCAGTTAGTCTGACTGGGTGTGAGTGAAAACAAATGTCTGTGGGCCTGCAACACCTGTCTGCAGTCCACCTGTTGCTGCTCAGTGAGGCTGCCTGCAAAGGCTACTCCATCAACTGAACCATCATCAGGGTTCTGGGAAAGCAGGTCTGGGAGAGGGTCACTCTCTTCCTCCTGTTCCCCATCTGTGGCCATGAGGAGACTCATGTCCTCCCTGTCAACAAATGCTTTCAAACGATTTACATGGAGCACCCTGTGGGGGCTCCTAGGGGTACCAAGGTCAACCAAGTAGGTGACTTCTCCCTTCTTTTCAATGATAGGGTAGGGTCCAGTCCATTGGTCCTGGAGAGCTGCTGGCCCCACTGGGTCCAACACCCACACCTTCTGCCCTGGCTGGTACTCAACCAGAACAGCCTTTTGGTCATGCCAGGCTTTCTGTAATTCCTGACTTGCCTCAAGGTTTTTGGATGCTCTCTCCATGTATTCAGCCATCCTAGAGCGGAGACCAAGTACATAGTCCACAATGTCTAGTTTAGGCTTTTTGAGAGGTAACTCCCATCCTTCCTTCACCAAACTCAATGGACCTCTTACAGGGTGGCCAAACAAAAGTTCAAAAGGGCTGTAGCCAACCCCCTTCTGTGGGACCTCTCTGTAAGCAAAGAGCAAGCAGGGTAAAAGGATGTCCCATTTCCGCCTAAGCTTCTCTGGTAAACCTTTTATCATTCCCTTTAGGGTCTTGTTGAACCTTTCCACAAGCCCATTGCACTGTGGATGGTAGGGTGTGGTAAACTTATAGTTTACTCCACACTCTTTCCACATTGCTTTTAAGTATCCAGACATAAAGTTAGTACCTCTGTCTGAAAGAACCTCCTTTGGAAAGCCCACTCTTGAGAAAACTGCAATGAGGGCTTTTGCCACCACAGGAGCTGTGGTGGTCCTCAGGGGAATTGCCTCTGGATACCTGGTGGCATGATCCACTACCACCAGTATAAATCTGTGCCCAGATGCTGTTGGAGGATCCATGGGACCCACAATGTCTATTCCAACTCTTTCAAAGGGTACCCCCACCACAGGTAGTGGTATCAGGGGGGCCTTTGTTGTGCCACCTGACTTACCACTGGCTTGGCAAGTGACACAGGAGCGACAAAACTCCTTGACATTTTCTGACATGTGAGGCCAGTGAAAGTGTGGAACAAGCCTGTCCCAAGTCTTATTCTGGCCTAAGTGTCCTGCAAGGGGAATATCATGGGCCAAGGTAAGAAGGAAGCCCCTAAACTTCAGAGGTATAACCAACCTCCTGGTTGTGCCAGGCTTGGGGTCTCTAGCCTCTGAATAAAGGAGTCCTTCATCCCAATACACTTTATGGGTACCTTGAGCATTCCCTGCAGCCTCAGCAGCAGCTTGCTGTCTGAGGGGTTCAAGTGAAGGGCAATCTAATTGGGCCTGCCCCAGGTCTGCCCTTGAGGGTCCCCCTGTCCCCAGAAACTCAACCTGATCAGGTTCAAGCTCCTCTGAGACAGTCTCCTCTTGGACTGCAGAATCAGTTTCCTGTGAAACTTGATCCTCAACCTGGGGCAAGTGGTAAGGCAGAGCCTTAACCCTCTTGCTCCTCCTCTTGGGTTGTGGTTGGTCTATTGTTTCAAGATCCACCACTGGTTCAGGAAGGCACTTCTTAGCCTGAGACCTTGTCACTGCAAGGACATGAGCTGAAATCCCTAGCATTTCTGCATGAGTCCTGTACTCCACTTCTGACCAAACTGAGCTTTCAAGATCATTGCCTAACAGACAGTCTACTGGGAGGTCTGCACTCACAACAACTTTCTTTAGGCCATCTACCCCTCCCCAGGAGAAGTTCACAACAGCCACACTATGGGAAGTAGTGGAGTTGATTGCATTGGTCACTAGGTAACTTTCACCTAGTACAATCTGTCCAGGGTCCACAAAGTCAGGTGTCACCATTGTGACACTGGCACAAGTGTCCCTGTAGGCCTGAGCCAGTTTCTCATTAATTAAGGGAGTCTGCCTATATTTGCCCAGGTTACTGGGGCTTACTGCAGTGGGCAAAGATAAGTCCACATCATATAGGAGAACTGCCTGTGTGGGGATTCTGACTAGGCCAGATTCCACCTCAGTACCCAGGGTCAACCCTACTAAACCCTTTGGCTGTGTACCACCACTGTTAACTGTACTAGGGGGTGCAGGTGCTTTAGGAGCTGCAGTGGTGGGGACTGGATTTTTCTTAGTGCATTCACTGCCCCAGTGTGAAACTGATTTGCAGGTATTACACCAAGGTTTCTTTGGGCCATCATTCTTCTTTTTCTTGTTTCCATTTTGGGAACCCCCCTCCTTATTGCTAGTTTGGGGGCCTGAAGACTTCTGGTCCTTTTCTTTATCTTTCTGATTCCCACCCTTCTGGTCTGTTTTCTTCTGGTCACCTTGGTTCTGGTTTTTCTGCTTAATACTTGTTCTGACCCATTTGTCTGCCTTCTTTCCCAATTCTTGGGGAGAGGTCAAATCAGAGTCAACAAGGTATTGATGCAACAGCTGGTTCTGACAGTTATTAAGGATCTGCTCTCTCATCATAAGATTGTACAATCCTGTATAGTCTGAAACTTTACTTCCCTGCAGCCAACCCTCCAGAGCCTTAGTGGCACAATCTACAAAATCAGTCCAGTCCTGAGTCTGTGCTTTTTGGGTGTCTCTGAACAACAACCTGTATTGCTCAGTGGTTAGGCCAAACCCTTCAATAAGAGCACTCTTCAGAACAGAGTAGTTTTTGGCATCCTCAGGTCTAACAGTGAGGAGCCTGTCCCTCCCTTTCTCAGAAAAGGAGTACCATAAAATTGCTGCCCACTGATCCTCAGGGACCTGCTGTACCATGCAGGCCCTCTCAAGAGCAGTCATCCATTTGTGGATATCATCCCCTTCCTTGTAGGGGGGCACAATTGTTGTCAGGTTTCTATTGTCATAGGCCCTGTCTTTTTCTTTAGGAACTTTGCTGCCACCAGTGGCATCTAAGCCACACAATTTTCTTTCTCTTGCTAAAGCAAGTTTAGCTTGAGCCAAGGCTACCTCTTCCCTTTCTATTTGGAGTTGGACAGCCCTCATCCTGGCCCTATGCTCTTTTCTCTGGGAGGAAGTCATTCCTCTTTGAGATTCTCTTGAGGCACTAGAAAGATGAGAGTCCCCTGATAGAGATCTCACCCTCCTGTTGCCTGGGAGAATTTGGTTATGAGATCTGGAGTGGTGCTGGCCCTCTCCATTCCCATGTAGGTCCAAGTTGGCCTGGTTAAGCCTGGCAACCTGTACCTGGTTTCCTCTCTGATCCTGATCTTCAGGCTCTTCTAAATCTGAGCCTTCCTCTTCCTCTTCCTCTTCCTCCTCCTCTACTACTTCATCTGGAAGATTCTCATTCTCAGGGGAGTTTATCCCTTCACCTGATTCTAAGGGAGCCTGACTCACCTTATCTAGGTCATCCTTTTCTAGGAGAGCTACTAGGGAAGGAATGGTAGGGCCTCTGCCCTTTTTTAGCCCCCTGGCTGTGCACAAGGCACTCAGGTCTTTGTGGCTAAGGTTGTCATATCTGGATGTTGTCCCTATAGGATCAACTATTACAGGAGCAGCGCCTGAGGCTCTACCTGTATCAGACATGACTGCTAGTGAGGTGTAAGTGATGCACTTACCTACACTAAGTGGTTTCCTACTGTACCTTGCTAGTGAGTTGTAGTCAGGGTGTGCTAATCCGTTTAATCTACAACTACTAAGTTCAGTAGAACTTAATATGCTAAGCTTTTGATTTATATGTACCTAAGGTACTTGATGTGATCTTTCAATTTGATGTAAAGATTGCAATGGTAAAACAAACAGCAAGCTCAAATCCGCACCGCTGCACACCAATGTGAGAAGTTGGCCTGATACGTAGTGTTTCCAATTCTGGAACCACTTGGTATCAGTCCAAACAAACCCCAAACATGTCAGGTTGTAAGTCAACCTTGTTAGACAAGCTATCCTAGTGGTAGCATGGACTAAGCAGCCTTAAAGGCTTAACTTAAGAGGTCGTGTTAAGCGAGCTGTTTTACCACATACAATCCTGTAATCAAATGAAAGGACACCACACAAGTATATATTATAAAAATATATGTATTTATTTCTAAATTACTCCCCAGTACTCTTTATGAGGAAAGGGGCACAAGCGTTAAATCAAAAGCACTGTTACACATATAAAGTTGCACGATTATGGATGAGGGCGGGTGGCCACTCAGACCATATATTAAAAAAGTGGTATAAGTAACACTTACCGAAGAATGGTTAGGCCTAGGGCCTAGAGATTCGCTGGGAGCAGTCAGGACTAGCAATGCTGAAGTCGGGAGTAGCCCACAGGAGACGGGTGCAGCACGGAAAGTGCGGCGCGCACCAATGCACTGTCAATGGTGCGTAAAAGTCAGTTAAAGTGAATTAAAAGATACTTCCGCTGAACCTAGGGACACAAAACTTTAGACACAGACCCTAGAGGTGTGTACCAGTGTACAGACACCGGCGTTGCAATGTTACCTCACCCACAGGCCGTGGGTGCACAGGGTCGAAGTGGCGTCGGGTTCTGTCACGCAGGTTCTTGGTGCTTGAAGCTGTTGCAGCTGCAGGCGCTGTGAAGCAGAAGTGTCCGGTGCGATCCAAGGGTAGATCGAAGTAGAAAAGTACCTGAAAGCAGAGGGGACAGAGTCTGGGTCACTCAGCAGTGACCAGGGTGGAACCAGGACGGAACCAGGCAATGTCGGGCGCAATCAGGCGGTTGTCGATAGGCTTCTCTCCGCTGTCACGTGGGCTCTGGGGCATCTGTGACGTCCAGGAGCAGGTCACGATCTGTCCCACGTAGGCTCTCGCCGTCAGCACCGTCGGCTTCAAGATTGCAGCAAACAGCACTTGGCAAAAGCAATCCACGCGGAACCGGGAGATTGCTTATCACTCGAACCAGGAGGGTCAGAGTGGGGGCTCCTTTTCACAGGTGCTGCTGCAGATCTAGAGCAACCAGAAAAGCGAGTCGTATTTCAAGTTTCGTCGGCACAAGGGCCACAAGCCAGCTGGCAAGTGACCGGGCCAACGCGTCGAGCGCACACAAGCAGAAGGGCCCCACGCAGCACTCGTCGAGTGTGGAGGGGTGAGCTTTGGTGCAAGTGGAGCTCGGGGCTGGGGCTTCTCAAACCCTGGTGCACAGCTTCGAGGATCACTCGTGGGCTGCACGGTCAGCGTCTCGTGGCCTTTTCAAGATGGCGTGCCCCACGCTTCCGGTCGCCTCCACGGGTCTCAGCTCTGCAGGGACTGTGGATCGGGCAGGTAGAAGGCAGGCAAGCTTGATCTCGTTGATCTCTGTCGCTCGAGTTCCGGCGGGAACTGCAACAAAGCAAGGGTCGAGGGCTGGATGGTACCTGTTTGCACAGGGTGGTCACTCCTTGACCACAAGGGAGATTCTTCAGTCTTCTCACGTCGTGTAGAAAGTCGAAGGGTCCAGAATTCGTTTCTTATGTTTCTTCAGGATGATCTGAGTTCCATTGGGACTGCTCCCCCTCTTATTCGAATCTCGGGGGTTAGACATCCTGCTAGGTCCCCTCCTATGGGTGGGACCCAGGAAGGGGGTGGTTACACCCCTCTCCTTTGATCCTGGCCGCGCTGGGACAGGGGCTGGGAGGCCCCAGAACCGGTTTGGCCGGATCCTGCAAGGGGCAGCCTTGTGCTCCCCAGGCAGTGTCTGGTTTCTTTTAAACCTCCCTACTCCAATCCACTATCTCCTGTCTGGGGTGGTTTGACACCGCCCTGTGACAGGAAACTCTTTGTCCAGGCCTCCTCTGCCGGGTTTCGGTCAGCAGCAGGAGGCCAGACCCGTGTCTGTGGCAGGGGCATCCATTTTGTGGATCTGAGGCTCATTTTAAATCAACCGCGTTTCAGTAAAGTAACATGTCTTCTCCCTCTAGAAGGGTGGAATGCTACCCCCGTCGCCAGAACTGGCGAGGGGGTAGTATTCCAATTCGTATGACACCTTACACGACATGTTTTGATAAAGCCAAACCAAAGTTGCTATATAACCGCGAGGATTATAAGGCGCTTAAGAGTATATGGTATGGCGTTATCCCGGATCAGCTTAGGGAGTTGTTCCCGACAGCTGCAGACAGGCTCAGCTCATGCCAGAGCACCATCTCACATAAAACCACGCACTCTGCCTCCAGGATTGATGAGGCCTTCCATAGGAGTGGCTTACAGGCTATATATGTGTCCAGATATAGGTTTAGATATAGGTATACTATATCTAAGCAAGGGGTGATTACACCCACTTGCCCCAGCTGAGTGATCAGCCAGTTGTGTCAATTTAAGAACCAGCCAGGGGTGGCAAAAGCTATGCTTCAGCCCCTGGTAGGCCTTGGTGGCACCTATGCCCTGAGCACCTATAGTGCATGGTACAGGGGCTGACAAGGAGTCCATTTCCAATTGTGGTATGTACCTATAGCACATGTATTATAAATTTAGAGAGAGAACAGCAGGCTGGGGGTCTGATTAGCAGGCCCACAGCCTCAGTAAGTCGAAAACCAGTGAAGCAAAAAGCAAAAATTGGGGTGACCATAGGATAGCAGACCCTACTCTCCTACAATGTGTAACAGTGCTTTTGATTTAACGCTTGTGCCCCTTTCCTCATAAAGAGTACTGGGGAGTAATTTAGAAATAAATACATATATTTTTATAATATATACTTGTGTGGTGTCCTTTCATTTGATTACAGGATTGTATGTGGTAAAACAGCTCGCTTAACACGACCTCTTAAGTTAAGCCTTTAAGGCTGCTTAGTCCATGCTACCACTAGGATAGCTTGTCTAACAAGGTTGACTTACAACCAGACATCTTTGGGGTTTGTTTGGACTGATACCAAGTGGTTCCAGAATTGGAAACACTACATATCAGGCCAACTTCTCACAGTTGTCATGTGTCATCACGTGTCATGTGTCATGTGGTGTCATGTGTCATGTGGTGTCATGTGTTGCCATGTGTTGTCATGTGTCATCATGTGTCCTCATGTGTCATCATGTGTCGCCATGTGTCGCTATGTGTCGCCATGTGTCGTCATGTGTCATGTGTCATCATGTGTTGCCATGTGTTGCCATGTGTTCCCATGTGTCGTCATGTGTCATCATGTGTTGTCATGTGCCGCCATGTGTCGCCATGTGTCGCCATGTGTCGCCATGTGTCGCCATGTGTCTTCATGTGTCATCATGTGTCATCATGTGTCCTCATGTGTCATATTGCCATGTGTCGTCATGTGTCATCATGTGTCATGCGGTGTCATGTGGTGTCAAGTGGTGTCATGTGGTGTCATGTGGTGTCATGTGGTGTCCTGTGGTATCATGTGTCATGTGGTGTCATGTGTCATCATGTGTCATGTGGGTCATGTGGTGTCATGTGTCATCATGTGTCATGTGGGTCATGCAGTGTCATGTGTCATCATGTGTCATGAGGGTCATGTGGTCTCATGTGTCATCATGTGTCATTATGTGTCATGTGGGTCATGTGTTGTCATGTGTCATCATGTGTCATGTGTCATGTGTTGTCATGTGGTGTCATGTGTCGCCATATGTCGCCATGTGGGGTCATGTGTCATCATGTGTCATGTGGTGTCATGTGATGTCATGTGGTGTCATGTGTCATCATGTGTCGCAATATGGGGTCATGTGGGGTCATGTGTCATGTGGTATCATGTGGTGTCATGTGGTGTCATGTGTCATCATGTGGTGTCATGTGGTGTCATGTGTCATCATGCATCATCATGTGTCATGTTTTGTCTTTTGTCATCATGTCTCATGTGGTGTCATGTGTTGTCATGTGTCATGCGTCATCACGTGTCATGTGGTGTCATGTGGTGTCATGTGTCATCATGTGTCATGTGGTATCATGTAGTGTCATATGGTGTCATGTGGTGTCATGTGTCATCATGTGGTGTCATGTGGTGTCATGTGTCATGTGTCATCATGCGTCATCATGTGTCATTATGTGTCGTCATGTGTCGCAATGTGGGGTCATGTGGGGTCATGTGTCATCATGTGTCATGTGGTATCATGTTGGATCATATGGTGTCATGTGGTGTCATGTGTCATCATGTGGTGTCATGTGGTGTCATGTGTCATCATGGAACATCATTTGTCATGTGGTGTCATGTGGTCTCATGTGGTGTCATATGGTGTCGTGTGGTGTCATGTGTCATTTGGTGTCATTTATCATGTGTCTTGTGGTGTCATGTGGTGTCATGTGGTATCATGTGTCATCATGTGTCATGTGGGTCATGTGTTGTCATGTGTCATCACGTGTCATGTGTCATCATGTGTCATGTGGGTCATGTGTTGTCATGTGTCATCACGTGTCATGTGGTGTCATGTGTCATGTGGTGTCATGTGTTGCCATGTGTCATCATGTGTCATCATGTGTCATCATGTGTCACCATGTGTCGCCATGTGTCATCATGTGTCATGTGTCATCATGTGTTGCCATGTGTTGCCATGTGTCGCCATGTGTTGCCATGTGTCATCATGTGTCGCCATGTGTCGCCATGTGTCGCCATGTGTCGCCATGTGTCGCCATGTGTCATCATGTGTCATGTGTCATCATGTGTCGTCATGTGTCATCATGTGTCATGTTGCCATGTGTCGTCATGTGTCATCATGTGTCATGTGGTGTCATGTGGTGTCAAGTGGTGTCATGTGGTGTCATGTGGTGTCATGTGGTGTCATGTGTCATGTGGTGTTATGTGGTATCATGTGTCATGTGGTGTCATGTGTCATCATGTGTCATGTGGGTCATGTGGTGTCGTGTCATCATGTGTCATGTGGGTCATGTGGTGTCATGTGTCATGTGGGTCATGTGGTCTCATGTGTCATCATGTGTCATCATGTGTCATGTGGGTCATGTGTTGTCATGTGTCATCATGTGTCATGTGTCATGTGTCATCATGTGTTGCCATGTGTCGTCATGTGTCGCCATGTGTCGCCATGTGTCGCCATGTGTCGCCATGTGTCGCCATGTGTCGCCATGTGTCATGTGTCATCATGTGTCGTCATGTGTCATCATGTGTCATGTTGCCATGTGTTGTCATGTGTCATCATGTGTCATGTGGTGTCATGTGGTGTCAAGTGGTGTCATGTGGTGTCATGTGGTGTCATGTGTCATGTGGTGTCATGTGGTATCATGTGTCATGTGGTGTCATGTGTCATCATGTGTCATGTGGGTCATGTGGTGTCGTGTCATCATGTGTCATGTGGGTCATGTGGTGTCATGTGTCATGTGGGTCATGTGGTCTCATGTGTCATCATGCGTCATCATGTGTCATGTGGTGTCATGTGGTGTCATGTGGTGTCATGTGTCATCATGTGTCATGTGGTATCATGGGGTGTCATATGGTGTCATGTGGTGTCATGTGTCATCATGTGGTGTCATGTGGTGTCATGTGTCGCAATGTGGGGTCATGTGGGGTCATGTGTCATCATGTGTCATGTGGTATCATGTTGGATCATATGGTGTCATGTGGTGTCATGTGTCATCATGTGGTGTCATGTGGTGTCATGTGTCATCATGCGTCATCATGTGTCATCGTGTGTCGTCATGTGTCGCAATGTGGGGTCATGTGGGGTCATGTGTCATCATGTGTCATGTGGTATCATGTTGGATCATATGGTGTCATGTGGTGTCATGTTTCATCATGTGGTGTCATGTGGTGTCATGTGTCATCATGCATCATCATGTGTCATGTGGTGTCATGTGGTGTCATGTGGTGTCATGTGGTGTCATCATGTGTACACCACATGACACCACATACCATTACCATTGTATCTGGTAAGGGTGCCCAGATACAATAAGGCCAGAACCGGGGGTAGATCTTTTAGGGTCGCAGCTGCCAAGTTATGGAACAGCCTGCCCATAAAAATACGCCAAACCCCTCAACTTCTCCCATTCAGGAAGTGCATCAAGACCTGGCTCTTCCCTTAGACCTCCCTGTCTAACTCACTGTGCTCCTCTCAGTATAGTATTTTTTCCTCAGCGCCAGGAAGCCTGCAAGGTATCAGCTGCGCTATATAAATAATTAAAATAATAATAATAATAATAATGTGTTGTCATGTGTCGTCATGTGTCATCATGTGTCGTCATGAGTCATGTGTCGTCATTTAGTATCTTGTGGTGTCATGTGGTATCATGTGTCATGTGTTATCATGTGTCATGTGTCATGTGTTATCATGTGGTGTCATGTGGTGTCATGTGGTGTCATGTGTCAAGTGGTGTCATGTGCCATCAAGTGTCGTGGTGGCATGTGGTGTCATGTTGTGTCATGTGGTGTCATGTGCCATGCATCATCATGTGTCATCATATGCTGCCATGTGTTGTCATGTATCTTGTGGACTCATGTGGTGTCATGTGTCATCATGTGTCAAGTGTCATGTGGTGTCATGTGGTATAATGTGGTGTCATTTTTCATCATGTGTCATGTGTTATCTGTGTCATCATGTGTCATCATGTGTTATGTGGTGTCATGTGGTGTCATGTGTCAAGTGGTGTCATGTGTCAAGTGGTGTCATGTGCCATCAAGTGTCATGTTGTGTCATGTGGTGTCATGTGCCATGCATCATCATGTGTCATCATATGTTGCCATGTGTTATCATTTATCATGTGGAGTCATGTGGTGTTATGTGTCATCATGTGTCATGTGGGTCATGTGGTGTCATGTGTCATCATGTGTCATGTGTTGTCATGTGGTGTCATCATGTGGTGTCATGTGTTTTCATGTGGTGTCATGTGTCATCATGTGGTGTCATCATGTGTCATCATGTGTCATGTGGTGTCATGTGTCATCATGTGTCATGTGGTGTTATGTGTCATGTGGTGTCATGTGTCATGTGTTGTCATTTGTCGCTATAAGTCGTCATGTGTCGTTATGTGTCGTCATGTGTCACCATTTGTCGCCATTTGTCGCCATGTGTCGCCATATGTCGCCATGTGTCACCATGTGTCGTCATGTGTCATCATGTGTCGTCATGTGTCACCATGTGTCGCCATGTGTTGTCATGTGTCGTCATGTGTCATCATGTGTAATCATGTAGAAAGGAGTACCCGCTCTAACCTTGCTGGTCCGAGTAATAAGCCTTTTTCACTTTCCCCGTGGCTTGCATTAGCCAAGGCTTGTTTGCTTCAATCGAGTTGCTGACACCGCCATCAGCTAGAGCTTTTGAGACACAGCTTGTGATCGATGTCTGGATGTCCTTGGCCTCTTCGTGTTTACGTGGCTGCAGAGAGAAGCAACACCTCATCACCTGTTTGCACCCGACTTTGCCTGGTTCCAATCTGGTTCCACGGTGGTCACTGGTCAGTGACTTTAAACATTGTCCCCTCTGCTTTCAGGTCTTCACCACTTCAGATCCACCCTTGGATCACACCGGACACTTCTGCTTCCCATCGCCTGCAGCATCTTCAAAACCCGACACCTCATCGACCCTGTGCACCCACTTCCTGTGCGTGAGGTAACATTGCAACACCGGTGTCCCTACACTGGTACCCACCTCTAGGGTCTGTGTCTTAGGTTTTGTTCCTCTAGGTTGAGCGGAAGTGTCATGTGGTGTCATGTGGTGTCATGTCTCATGTGGTGTCATGTGTCTTGTGGTGTCATGTCTCATGTGGTGTCACGTATCATGTGTCTTGTGGTGTCATCTGGTGTCATGTGGTGTCATGTGGTGTCATGTGGTATCATGTGTCATCATGTGTCATGTGGGTCATGTGTTGTCATGTGTCATCACGTGTCATGTGTCATGTGGTGTCATGTGTCATGTGGTGTGTGAGAAGTTGGCCTGATATGTAGTGTTTCCAATTCTAGAACCACTTGGTATCAGTCCAAACAAACCCCAAAGATGTCAGGTTGTAAGTCAACCTTGTTAGACAAGCTATCCTAGTGGTAGCATGGACTAAGCAGCCTTAAAGGCTTAACTTAAGAGGTCGTGTTAAGCGAGCTGTTTTACCACATACAATCCTGTAATCAAATGAAAGGACACCACACAAGTATATATTGTAAAAATATATGTATTTATTTCTAAATTACTCCCCAGTACTCTTTATGAGGAAAGGGGCACAAGCGTTAAATCAAAAGCACAGTAAAACATATAAAGTTGCACAGTTATGGATGAGGGCGGGTGGCCACTCAAACCATATACTAAAAAAGTGGTATAAGGAACACTTATCGAACAATGGTTAGGCCTAGGGCCTAGAGATTCGCTGGGAGCAGTCAGGACTAGCAATACTGAAGTCAGGAGTAGCCCACAGGAGACGGGTGCAGCACGGAAAGTGCGGCTCGCACCAATGCAATGTCAATGGTGCGTAAAAGTTAGATTAAGTGAATTAAAAGTTACTTCCGCTGAACCTAGAGGAACAAAACTTTAGACACAGACCCTAGAGGTGTGTACCAGTGTAAGAACACCGGCGTTGCAATGTTACCTCACCCACAGGCCGTGGGTGCACAGGGTCGAAGTGGCGTCGGGTTTTGACACGCAGGCTCTTGGTGCTTGAAGCTGTTGCAGCTGCAGGCGATGTGAAGCAGAAGTGTCCGGTGCAATCCAAGGGTGGATCGAAGTAGAAAGGTACCTGAAAGCAGAGGGGACAGAGTCTGGGTCACTCAGCAGTGACCAGGGTGGTACCAGGACGGAACCAGGCAATGTCGGGCGCAATCAGGTGGTTGTTGATAGGCTTCTCTCCGCTGTCACGTGGGCTCTGGGGCATCTGCGACGTCCAGGAGCAGGTCACGATCTGTCCCACGTAGGCTCTCGCCGTCAGCACCGTCGGCTTCAAGATTGCAGCAAACAGCACTTGGCAAAAGCAATCCACGCGGAACCGGGAGATTGCTTATCACTCAAACCAGGAGGGTCAGAGTGGGGGCTCCTTTCACAGGAGCGGGTGCAGATCTGGAGCAACCAGAAAAGCAAGTCGTATTTCAGTTTTCGTCGGCACAGGGGCCACAAGCCAGCTGGCAAGTGACCGGGCCATTGCGTCGAGCCGCCACAAGCAGAAGGGCCCCACGCAGCACTCGTTGAGTGTGGAGGGGGTAGCTTTGTTGCAAGTATAGCTCGGGGTGGGGGCTTCTCAAACCCCGGTGCACAGCTTCGAGGATCACTCGTGGGCTGCACGGTCAGCGTCTCGTGGCCTTTTCAAGATGGCTTGCCCCACGCTTCCAGTCGCCTCCACTGGTCTCAGCTCTGCAGGGACTGTGGATCGGGCAGGGAGAAGGCAGGCAAGCTTGATCTCGTTGAGCTCTGTTGCTCGAGTTCCGGCGGGAACTGCAACAAAGCAAGGGTCGAGGGCTGGATGTTGCCTGTTTGCACAGGGTGGTCACTCCTTGACCACAAGGGATATTCTTCAGTCTTCTAACGTCGAGTAGAAAGTCGAAGGGTCCAGAATTTGTTTCTTATGTTTCTTCAGGATGATCTGAGTTGCATTGGCACTGCTCCCACTCTTATTCGAATCTGGTGGGCTGGACATCCTGCTAGGTCCCCTCCTATGGGTGGGACCCAGGAAGGGGGTCGTTACACCCCTTTCCTTTGATCCAGGCCGCGCTGGGACAGGGGCTGGAAGGCCCCAGAACCGGTTTGGCCGGATTATGCAAGGGGCAGCCTTGTGCTCCCCAGGCAGTGTCTGGTTTCTTTGAAACCCCCCTACTCCAATCCACTATCTCCTGTCTGGGGTGGTTTGACACCGCCCTGCGACAGGAAACCCTTTGTCCAGGCCACCATATGCTGAGTTTCGGTCAGCAGCAGGAGGCCAGACCCGTGTCTGTGGCAGGGGCATACATTTTGTTCATCTGAGGCTCATTTTAAATCAACCGCGTTTCAGTAAAGTAACATGTCTTATCCCTCTAGAAGGGTGGAATGCTACCCCCATCGCCAGAACTGGCGAGGGGGTAGTATTCCAATTCGTATGACACCTTACACGACATGTTTTGATAAAGCCAAACCAAAGTTGCTATATAACCGCGAGGATTATAAGGCGCTTAAGGGTATATGGTATGGCATTATCCCGGATCAGCTTAGGGAGTTGTTCCCGACAGCTGCAGACAGGCTCAGCTCATGCCAGAGCTCCATCTCACATAAAACCACGCATTCTGCCTCCAGGATTGATGAGGCCTTCCATAGGAGTGGCTTACAGGTTATTTATGTGTCCAGATATAGGTTTAGATATAGGTATACTATATCTAAGCAAGGGGTGATTAAACCCACTTGCCCCAGCTGAGTGATCAGCCAGTTGTGTCAATTTAAGAACCAGCCAGGGGTGGCAAAAGCTATGCTTCAGCCCCTGGTAGGCCTTGGTGGCACCTATGCCCTGAGCACCTACAGTGCATGGTACAGGGGCTGACAAGGAGTCCATTTCCAATTGTGGTATGTACCTATAGCACATGTATTATAAATTTAGAGAGAGAACAGCAGGCTGGGGGTCTGATTAGCAGGCCCACAGCCTCAGTAAGTCGAAAACCAGTGAACAAAAAGCAAAAATTGGGGTGACCATAGGATAGCAGACCCTACTCTCCTATATATCTATATCTAAACCTATATCTGGACACATATATAGCCTGTAAGCAACTCCTATGGAAGGCCTCATCAATCCTGGAGGCAGAGTGCTTGGTTTTATGTGAGATGGAGCTCTGGCATGAGCTGAGCCTGTCTGCAGCTGTCGGGAACAACTCCCTAAGCTGATCCGGGATAATGCCATACCATAATGCCATACCATTATCCCGGATCAGCTTAAGCGCCTTATAATCCTCGCGGTTATATAGCAACTTTGGTTTGGCTTTATCAAAACATGTCGTGTAAGGTGTCATATGAATTGGAATACTACCCCCTCGCCAGTTCTGGCGACGGGGGTAGCATTCCACCCTTCTAGAGGGAGAAGACATGTTACTTTACTGAAACGCGGTTGATTTAAAATGAGCCTCAGATCCACAAAATGGATGCCCCTGCCACAGACTCGGGTCTGGCCTCCTGCTGCTGACCGAAACTCGGCAGGGGAGGCCTGGACAAAGGGTTTCCTGTCGCAGGGCGGTGTTAAACCACCCCAGACAGGAGATAGTGGATTGTAGTAGGGAGGTTTCAAAGAAACCAGACACTGCCTGGGGAGCACAAGGCTGCCCCTTGCATAATCCGGCCAAACCGGTTCTGGGGCCTCCCAGCCCCTGTCCCAGCGCGGCCTGGATCAAAGGAAAGGGGTGTAACCACCCCCTTCCTGGGTCCCACTCATAGGAGGGGACCTAGCAGGATGTCCAGCCCCCCAGATTCGAATAAGAGGGGGAGCAGTGCCAATGCAACTCAGATCATCCTGAAGAAACATAAGAAACGAATTCTGGACCCTTCGACTTTCTACACGACGTTAGAAGACTGAAGAATCTCCCTTGTGGTCAAGGAGTGACCACCCTGTGCAAACAGGCACCATCCAGCCCTCGACCCTTGCTTTGTTGCAGTTCCCGCCGGAACTCGAGCGACAGAGATCGGCGAGATCAAGCTTGCCTGCCTTCTACCTGCCCGATCCACAGTCCCTGCTGAGCTGAGACCAGTGGATGCGACCGGAAGCGTGGGGCACGCCATCTTGAAAATGCCACGAGACGCTGACCGTGCAGCCCACGAGTAATCCTTGAAGCTGTGCACCGGGGTTTGAGAAGCCCCTACCCCGAGCTACACTTGCACCCAAGCTCACCCCTCCACACTCGACGAGTGCTGCGTGGGGCCCTTCTGCTTGTTTTGGCTCGACGCGTTGGCCCGGTCACTTGCCAGCCAGCTTGTGGCCCCTGTGCCGACGAAACTTGAAATACGACTTGCTTTTCTGGTTGCTCCAGATCTGCACCAGCTCCTGTGAAAAGGAGCCCCCACTCTGACCCTCCTGGTTCGAGTGATAAGCAATCTCCCGGTTCCGCGTGGATTGCTTTTGCCAAGTGCTGTTTGCTGCAATCTTGAAGCCGACGGTGCTGACGGCGAGAGCCTACGTGGGACAGATCGTGACCTGCTCCTGGACGTCGCAGGTGCCCCAGAGCCCACGTGACAGAGGAGAGAAGCCTATCGGCAACCACCTGATTGCGCCCGACATTGCCTGGTTCCGTCCTGGGTCCACCCTGGTCACTGCTGAGTGACCCAGACTCTGTCCCCTCTGCTTTCAGGTACTTTTCTACTTCGATCCACCCTTGGATCGCACCGGACACTTCTGCTTCACATCGCCTGCAGCTGAGACAGCTCCAAGCACCAAGAGCCTGCGTGTCAAGACCCGACGCCACTTCGACCCTGTGCACCCACGGCCTGTGGGTGAGGTAACATTGCAACGCCGGTGTACATACACTGGTACACACCTCTAGGGTCTGTGTCTAAAGTTTTGTTCCTCTAGGTTCAGAGGAAGTATCTTTTAATTCACTTTATCTAACTTTTACGCACCATTGACATTGCGTTGGTGCGAGCCGCACTTTCCGTGCTGCACCCGTCTCCTGTGGGCTACTCCCGACTTCAGCATTGCTAGTCCTGACTGCTCCCAGCGAATCTCTAGGCCCTAGGCCTAACCACTGTTCGATAAGTGTTCCTTATACCACTTTTTTAGTATATGGTCTGAGTGGCCACCCGCCCTCATCCATAATTGTGCAACTTTATATGTTTTACTGTGCTTTTGATTTAACGCTTGTGCCCCTTTCCTCATAAAGAGTACTGGGGAGTAATTTAGAAATAAATACATATATGTTTATAATATATACTTGTGTGGTGTCCTTTCATTTGATTACAGGATTGTATGTGGTAAAACAGCTCGCTTAACACGACCTCTTAAGTTAAGCCTTTAAGGCTGCTTAGTCCATGCTACCACTAGGATAGCTTGTCTAACAAGGTTGACTTACAACCAGACATCTTTGGGGTTTGTTTGGACTGATACCAAGTGGTTCCAGAATTGGAAACACTACATATCAGGCCAACTTCTCACATTGGTGTGCAGCGGTGCGGATTTGAGCTTGCTGTTTGTTTTACCATTGCAATCTTTATCAAATTGAAAGATCACATCAAGTACCTTAGGTACATATAAATCAAAAGCTTAGCATATTAAGTTCTACTGAACTTAGTAGTTGTAGATTAAAGGGAGTAGCACACCCTGACTACAACTCACTAGCAAGGTACAGTAGGAAAACACTTAGTGTAGGTAAGTGCATCACTTACACCTCACTAGCAGTCATGTCTGATACAGGTAGAGCCTCAGGCTCTGCTCCTGTAATAGTTGATCCTATAGGGACAACATTCAGATATGACAACCTTAGCCACAAAGACCTGAGTGCCTTGTGCACAGCCAGGGGGTTAAAAAAGGGCAGAGGCCCTACCATTCCTTCCCTAGTAGCTCCCCTAGAAAGGGATGACTTAGATAAGGTGAGTCAGGCTCCCTTAGAATCAGGTGAAGGGATACACTCCCCTGAGAATGAGAATCTTCCAGAAGATGAAGAGGAGGAGGAAGAGGAAAAGGAAGGCTCTGATTTAGAAGAGCCTGAAGATCAGGATCAGAGGGGAAACCAGGTACAGGTTGCCAGGCTTAACCAGGCCAACCTGGACCTACATGAGAATGGAGAGGGCCAGCACCACTCCAGATCTCATAACCAAATTCTCCCAGGTAACAGGAGGGTGAGATCTCAATCAAGGGACTCTCATCTTTCTAGTGCCTCAAGAGAATCTCAAAGAGGGATGACTCCCTCCTAGAGAAAAGAGCATAGGGCCAGGATGAGGGCTGTCCAACTCCAAATAGAAAGGGAAGAGGTAGCCTTGGCTCAAGCTAAACTTGCTTTAGCAAGAGAAAGAAAATTGTGTGGCTTAGATGCCACTGGTGGCAGCAAAGTTCCTAAAGAAAAAGACAGGGCCTATGACAATAGAAACCTGACAAAAATTGTGCCCCCCTACAAGGAAGGGGATGATATCCACAAATGGATGACTGCTCTTGAGAGGGCCTGCATGGTACAGCAGGTCCCTGAGGATCAGTGGGCAGCAATTTTATGGTACTCCTTTTCTGAGAAAGGGAGGGACAGGCTCCTCACTGTTAGACCTGAGGATGCCAAAAACTACTCTGTTCTGAAGAGTGCTCTTATTGAAGGGTTTGGCCTAACCACTGAGCAATACAGGTTGTTGTTCAGAGATACCCAAAAAGCACAGACTCAGGACTGGACTGATTTTGTAGATTGTGCCACTAAGGCTCTGGAGGGTTGGCTGCAGGGAAGTAAAGTTTCAGACTATACAGGATTGTACAATCTTATGATGAGAGAGCAGATCCTTAATAACTGTCAGAACCAGCTGTTGCATCAATACCTTGTTGACTCTGATTTGACCTCTCCCCAAGAATTGGGAAAGAAGGCAGACAAATGGGTCAGAACAAGGATTAAGCAGAAAAACCAGAACCAAGGTGACCAGAAGAAAACAGACCAGAAGGGTGGGAATCAGAAAGATAAAGAAAAGGACCAGAAGTCTGCAGGCCCCCAACCTAGCAATAAGGAGGGGGGTTCCCAAAATGGAAACAAGAAAAAGAAGAATGATGGCCCAAATAAACCTTGGTGTAATACCTGCAAATCAGTTTCACACTGGGGCAGTGAATGTACTAAGAAAAATCCAGTCCCCACCACTGCAGCTCCTAAAGCACCTGCACCCCCTAGTACAGTTAACAGTGGTGGTACACAGCCAAAGGGTTTAGTAGGGTTGACCCTGGGTACTGAGGTGGAATCTGGCCTAGTCAGAAACCCCACACAGGCAGTTCTCCTATATGATGTGGACTTATCTTTGACCACTGCAGTAAGCCCCAGTAACCTGGGCAAATATAGGCAGACTCCCTTAATCAATGAGAAACTGGCTCAGGCCTACAGGGACACTTGTGCCAGTGTCACAATGGTGACACCTGACTTTGTGGACCCTGGACAGATTGTACTAGGAGAAAGTTACCTAGTGACCAATGCAAGCAACTCCACTACTTCACATAGTGTGGCTGTTGTGAACTTCTCCTGGGGAGGGGTAGATGGCCTAAAGAAAGTTGTTGTGAGTGCAGACCTCCCAGTAGACTGTCTGTTAGGCAATGATCTTGAAAGCTCAGTTTGGTCAGAAGTGGAGTACAGGACTCATGCAGAAATGCTAGGGATTTCAGCTCATGTCCTTGCAGTGACAAGGTCTCAGGCTAAGAAGTGCCTTCCTGAACCAGTGGTGGATCTTGAAACAATAGACCAACCACAACCCAAGAGAAGGAGCAAGAGGGTTAAGGCTGTGCCTTCCCACTTGCCCCAGGTTGAGGATCAAGTTTCACAGGAAACTGATTCTGCAGTCCAAGAGGAGACTGTCTCAGAGGAGCTTGAACCTGATCAGGTTGAGTTTCTGGGGACAGGGGGACCCTCAAGGGCATACCTGGGGCAGGCCCAATTAGATTGCCCTTCCCTTGAACCCCTCAGACAGCAAGCTGCTGCTGAGGCTGCAGGGAATGCTCAAGGTACCCATAGAGTGTATTGGGATGAAGCACTCCTTTATTCAGAGGCTAGAGACCCCAAGCCTGGCACAACCAGGAGGTTGGTTATACCTTTGAAGTTTAGGGGCTTCCTTCTTACCTTGGCCCATGATATTCCCCTTGCAGGACACCTAGGCCAGAATAAGACTTGGGACAGGCTTGTTCCACACTTTCACTGGCCTCACATGTCAGAAAATGTCAAGGAGTTTTGTCGCTCCTGTGTCACTTGCCAAGCCAGTGGTAAGTCAGGTGGCACAGCAAAGGCCCCCCTGATACCACTACCTGTGGTGGGGGTACCCTTTGAAAGAGTTGGAATAGACATTGTGGGTCCCATGGATCCTCCAACAGCATCTGGGCACAGATTTATACTGGTGGTAGTGGATCATGCCACCAGGTACCCAGAGGCAATTCCCCTGAGGACCACCACAGCTCCTGTGGTGGCAAAAGCCCTCATTGCAGTTTTCTCAAGAGTGGGCTTTCCAAAGGAGGTTCTTTCAGACAGAGGTACAAACTTTATGTCTGGATACTTAAAAGCAATGTGGAAAGAGTGTGGAGTAAACTACAAGTTTACCACACCCTACCATCCACAGTGCAATGGGCTTGTTGAAAGGTTCAACAAGACCCTAAAGGGAATGATAAAAGGTTTACCAGAGAAGCTTAGGCGGAAATGGGACATCCTTTTACCCTGCTTGCTCTTTGCTTACAGAGAGGTCCCACAGAAGGGGGTTGGCTACAGCCCTTTTGAACTTTTGTTTGGCCACCCTGTAAGAGGTCCATTGAGTTTGGTGAAGGAAGGATGGGAGTTACCTCTCAAAAAGCCTAAACTAGACATTGTGGACTATGTACTTGGTCTCCGCTCCAGGATGGCTGAATACATGGAGAGAGCATCCAAAAACCCTGAGGCAAGTCAAGAATTACAGAAAGCTTGGCATGACCAAAAGGCTGTTCTGGTTGAGTACCAGCCAGGGCAGAAGGTGTGGGTGTTGGAACCAGTGGGGCCAGCAACACTCCAGGACCAATGGACTGGACCCTACCCTATCATTGAAAAGAAGGGAGAAGTCACCTACATGGTTGACTTTGGCACCCCTAGGAGCCCCCACAGGGTGCTCCATGTGAACCGTTTGAAAGCATTTGTTGACAGGGAGGACACGAGTCTCCTCATGGCCACAGATGGGGAACAGGAGGAAGAGAGTGACCCTCTCCCAGACCTGCTTTCCCAGAACCCTGATGATGGTTCAGTTGATGGAGTAGCCTTGGCAGGCAGCCTCACTGAGCAGCAACAGGTGGACTGCAGACAGGTGTTGCAGGCCCACAGACATATGTTTTCACTCACACCCAGCCAGACTAACTGGTGCACGCATGAGGTGGACACTGGTGACAGTCTGCCTGTGAAGAATAAGATCTACAGGCAACCTGACCATGTCAGGGATTGTATAAAGGCTGAGGTGCAAAAGATGTTGGAGCTTGGAGTGATTGAGCCATCAGAGAGCCCATGTGCTAGCCCAGTGGTCCTTGTGCCAAAACCTCATACCAAAGATGGGAAGAGAGAAATGAGGTTTTGTGTGGACTACAGAGGTCTCAATGCTGTCACTAGGACAGATGCTCATCCCATTCCAAGAGCAGATGAGCTCATTGATAAATTGGCTTCTGCCAAGTTTCTGAGCACATTTGATTTGACAGCTGGCTACTGGCAAATCAGACTAGCTGAAGAGTCAAAAGCCAAAACAGCATTCTCTACCCCTAGTGGACATTATCAGTTTGTGGTAATGCCCTTTGGTTTGAAGAATGCACCTGCCACCTTCCAAATGTTGGTGAATCAAGTCCTTGCTGGGTTGGATGACTTTTGTGCAGCATATCTAGATGATATTGCTGTCTTTAGCTCCACCTGGGAGGATCACCTGATCCACCTGAAGAAGGTTCTGGAGGCCCTGCAAAAGGCAGGCCTGACTATCAAGGCTACTAAGTGCCAGATAGGGCAGAGCAAGGTTGTGTACTTGGGCCACCTAGTAGGTGGGGGTCAAGTTCAACCCCTGGAGAGCAAGATCCAGACCATACAGGACTGGGCTCCTCCAACTACCCAGACACAAGTCAGAGCCTTCTTGGGCCTGACTGGGTATTACAGAAAATTTGTAAAGAACTATGGGTCCATTGTGACACCATTGAATGACTTGACATCCAAGAAGATGCCCAAAAAGGTTCAGTGGACAGTTAGCTGTCAAAAGGCATTTGATGACCTGAAGAAGGCCATGTGCTCTGCACCTATCCTGAAGAGTCCTGACTACTCCAAACAGTTCATTGTACAGACAGATGCTTCTGAGTTGGGGGTGGGAGCTGTGCTTTCACAACTTAATCAAGATGGTCAAGACCAGCCCATTGCTTTTATTAGCAGAAGGCTGACCCCCAGGGAGAAACGTTGGTCAGCTATTGAGAGGGAGGCCTTTGCTGTGGTTTGGGCCCTGAAGAAGTTGAGGCCATACTTGTTTGGTACTCACTTCCTAATTCAGACAGACTGTGAGAAGTTGGCCTGATATGTAGTGTTTCCAATTCTGGAACCACTGGGTATCAGTCCAAACAAACTCCAAAGATGTCAGGTTGTAAGTCAACCTTGTTAGACAAGCTATCCTAGTGGTAGCATGGACTAAGCAGCCTTAAAGGCTTAACTTAAGAGGTCGTGTTAAGCGAGCTGTTTTACCACATACAATCCTATAATCAAATGAAAGGACACCACACAAGTATATATTATAAAAATATATGTATTTATTTCTAAATTACTCCCCAGTACTCTTTATGAGGAAAGGGGCACAAGCGTTAAATCAAAAGCACTGTTAAACATATAAAGTTGCACAATTATGGATGAGGGCGTGTGGCCACTCAGACCATATACTAAAAAAGTGGTATAAGTAACACTTCTCGAACAATGGTTAGGCCTAGGGCCTAGAGATTCGCTGGGAGCAGTCAGGACTAGCAATGATGAAGTCGGGAGTAGCCCACAGGAGACGGGTGCAGCACGGAAAGTGCGGCGCGCACCAATGCAATGTCAATGGTGCGTAAAAGTTAGATAAAGTGAATTAAAAGATACTTCCGCTGAACCTAGAGGAACAAAACTTTAGAGACAGACCCTAGAGGTGTGTACCAGTGTATGTACACTGGCGTTGCAATGTTACCTCACCCACAGGCCGTGGGTGCACAGGGTCGAAGTGGCGTCGGGTTCTGACACGCAGGCTCTTGGCGCTTGAAGCTGAAGATGCTGCAGGCGATGTGAAGGAGAAGTGTCCGGTGGATCCAAGGGTGGATCTGAAGTGGTGAAGACCTGAAAGCAGAGGGGACAATGTTCAAAGTCACTGACCAGTGACCACCGTGGAACCAGATTGGAACCAGGCAAAGTCGGGTGCAAACAGGTGATCAGGGGTTGCTTCTCTCTGCAGCCACGTAGACACGAAGAGGTCAAGGACGTCCAGGAGTCGATCACGAGCTGTCCCTCGAAGGTTCTAGCTGATGGCGGTGTCGGCAACTCGATTGAAGCAAACAAGCCTTGGTTAATGCAAGCCACAGGGAAAGTGAAAAAGGCTTATTACTCGGACCAGCAAGGTCAGAGCGGCTACTCCTTTCTACAGGAGCGAGGGCAGGTCTGGATCAACCAGACCCACAGTGTAAATTGTAGGTTTTGTCGCCAAGATGGCCGCTGACCACGTGACAAGCGGCCAGGATGGCGAGTCGAGTGGCAAAAAGCAAAAGGGCCCCACGCAGATCGTGGGGATGCTGGAGGGCTGGTCTTTAGTGCAAATGCTGCTCGGTTGTGGGGCTTTTTAAACCCCAAAGCACAGAGTCGAGGGTGACTCGGGTGCTGCGCAGTCAGCGTCTCAGGGGTCTTTCAAGATGGCCGCTCCCACGTCTCTCGGTGCTTCCACGGGTCCCTTCTTTGCAGGGACTGTGGATCGGGCTGGAAGACGTTTGGGAAGCTGGGTCTTGTCAGGCTCTGCACTCGGGCTCCGGCGGGAGGCGGCGGCAAAGCAGACGTCGAGGTGCTGGGTGATGCCTGTGTTCACAGGGTGGCCCCTCCTAGGCCACAAGGGAGATGCTCTTCAGTCTTCTATCATCAGAATGTCGAAGTCTAGTCGTCTTCTTAGTTTAAAGTTGATTTCAGGATGATCTGAGTTGCATTGGCACTGCTCCCCCTCTTATTCGAATCTGGGGGGTTGGACATCCTGCTAGGTCCCCTCCTATGGGTGGGACCCAGGAAGAGGGTGGTTACACCCCTCTCCTTTGATCCTGGCCGCGCTGGGACAGGGGCTGGGAGGCCCCAGAACCGGTTTGGCCGGATTATGCAAGGGGCAGCCTTGTGCTCCCCAGGCAGTGTCTGGTTTCTTTGAAACCTCCCTACTCCAATCCACTATCTCCTGTCTGGGGTGGTTTGACACCGCCCTGTGACAGGAAACTCTTTGTCCAGGCCTCCTCTGCCGGGTTTCGGTCAGCAGCAGGAGGCCAGACCCGTGTCTGTGGCAGGGGCATCCATTTTGTGGATGTGAGGCTCATTTTAAATCAACCGCGTTTCAGTAAAGTAACATGTCTTCTCCCTCTAGAAGGGTGGAATGCTTCCCCCGTCGCCAGAACTGGCGAGGGGGTAGTATTCCAATTCGTATGACACCTTACACGACATGTTTTGATAAAGCCAAACCAAAGTTGCTATATAACCGCGAGGATTATAAGGCGCTTAAGAGTATATGGTATGGCATTGTCCCGGATCAGCTTAGGGAGTTGTTCCCGACAGCTGCAGACAGGCTCAGCTCATGCCAGAGCACCATCTCACATAAAACCACACACTCTGCCTCCAGGATTGATGAGGCCTTCCCTAGGAGTGGCTTACAGGCTATATATGTGTCCAGATATAGGTTTAGATATAGGTATACTATATCTAAGCAAGGGGTGATTACACCCACTTGCCCTAGCTGAGTGATCAGCCAGTTGTGTCAAATTTAGATAGCCAGCCAGGGGTGGCAAAAGATATGCTGCAGCCCCTGGTAGACCTTGGATGCACCTATGCCCTGGGCACCTATAGTGCTCTGTACAGGGGCTGATAAGGTGACCCAAGCCAATCTAGTTATGCACCTAGGGTACATGGAATCCATTTTACAGAGAGAGCAGATAGCCTGGGGCCCTGATTAGCAGGGAACCAGGCCAACTAAGTCGAAAACCAGCTAAACACAAGGCAAAAAATCTGGGGTAACCATAGTCAGGTAGCCACCTTCCTACACAGACCATAAGCCCCTCTTGTGGCTAAATCAGATGAAGGGTGAAAATCCCAAACTGCTCAGGTGGGCCATTTCCCTACAGGGGATGGACTTTACAGTGGAGCAACGCCCAGGGACTGACCATGGTAATGCAGATGGTCTCTCCAGGTACTTCCACTTAGAACATGAAGACTTATCTGGTCAAGGTTAAGTTTAATGTCCCTGCGTTGGGGGGGGGGGGGGGGGGGGTTGTGTAGGAGAGTAGGGTCTGCTATCCTATGGTCACCCCAATTTTTGCTTTTTGCTTCACTGGTTTTCGACCTACTGAGGCTGTGGGCCTGCTAATCAGACCCCCAGCCTGCTGTTCTCTCTCTAAATTTATAATACATGTGCTATAGGTACATACCACAATTGGAAATGGACTCCTTGTCAGCCCCTGTACCATGCACTATAGGTGCTCAGGGCATAGGTGCCACCAAGGCCTACCAGGGGCTGAAGCATAGCTTTTGCCACCCCTGGCTGGTTCTTAAATTGACACAATTGGCTGATCACTCAGCTGGGGCAAGTGGGTGTAATCACCCCTTGCTTAGATATAGTATACCTATATCTAAACCTATATCTGGACACATATATAGCCTGTAAGCCACTCCTATGGAAGGCCTCATCAATCCTGGAGGCAGAGTGCGTGGTTTTATGTGAGATGGAGCTCTGGCATGAGCTGAGCCTGTCTGCAGCTGTCGGGAACAACTCCCTAAGCTGATCCGGGATAATGCCATACCATATACTCTTAAGCGCCTTATAATCCTCGCGGTTATATAGCAACTTTGGTTTGGCTTTATCAAAACATGTCGTGTAAGGTGTCATACGAATTGGAATACTACCCCCTCGCCAGTTCTGGCGACGGGGATAGCATTCCACCCTTCTAGAGGGAGAAGACATGTTACTTTACTGAAACGCGGTTGATTTAAAATGAGCCTCAGATCCACAAAATGGATGCCCCTGCCACAGACACGGGTCTGGCCTTCTGCTGCTGACCGAAACTCGGCAGAGGAGGCCTGGACAAAGGGTTTCCTGTCGCAGGGCGGTGTTAAACCACCCCAGACAGGAGATAGTGGATTGCAGTAGGGAGGTTTCAAAGAAACCAGACACTGCCTGGGGAGCACAAGGCTGCCCCTTGCATAATCCGGCCAAACCGGTTCTGGGGCCTCCCAGCCCCTGTCCCAGCGCGGCCTGGATCAAAGGAAAGGGGTGTAACCACCCCCTTCCTGGGTCCCACCCATAGGAGGGGACCTAGCAGGATGTCCAGCCCCCCAGATTCGAATAAGAGGGGGAGCAGTGCCAATGCAACTCAGGTCATCCTGAAGAAACATAAGAAACGAATTCTGGACCCTTTGACTTTCTACACGACGTTAGAAGACTGAAGAATCTCCCTTGTGGTCAAGGAGTGACCACCCTGTGCAAACAGGCACCATCCAGCCCTCGACCCTTGCTTTGTTGCAGTTTATGCCGGAACTCGAGCGACAGAGATCGACGAGATGAAGCTTGCCTGCCTTCTACCTGCCCGATCCACAGTCCCTGCTGAGCTGAGACCAGTGGAGGTGACCGGAAGCGTGGAGCACGCCATCTTGAAAAGGCCACAAGACGCTGACCGTGCAGCCCACGAGTGATCCTCGAAGCTGTGCACCGGGGTTTGAGAAGCCCCCACCCCGAGCTACACTTGCCCTCAAGCTCACCCCTCCACCCTCGACGAGTGCTGCGTGGGGCCCTTCTGCTTGTTTTGGCTCGACGCGTTGGCCCGGTCACTTGCCAGCCGGCTTGTGGCCCCTGTGCCGACGAAACTTGAAATACGACTTGCTTTTCTGGTTGCTCCATATCTGCACCAGCTCCTGTGAAAAGGAGCCCCCACTCTGACCCTTCTGGTTCGAGTGATAAGCAATCTCCCGGTTCCGCGTGGATTGCTTTTGCCAAGTGCTGTTTGCTGCAATCTTGTAGCCGATGGTGCTGACGGCGAGAGCCTACGTGGGACAGATCGTGACCTGCTCCTGGACGTCGCAGGTGCCCCAGAGCCCACGTGACAGAGGAGAGAATCCTATTGACAACCACCTGATTGCGCCCGACATTGCCTGGTTCCGTCCTGGTTCCACCCTGGTCACTGCTGAGTGACCCAGACTCGGTCCCCTCTGCTTTCAGGTACTTTTCTACTTCGATCCACCCTTGGATCGCACCGGACACTTCTACTTCACATCGCCTGCAGCTGCAACAGCTCCAAGCACCAAGAGCCTGCGTGTCAAGACCCGACGCCACTTTGACCCTGTGCACCCACGGCCTGTGGGTGAGGTAACATTGCAACGCCGGCGTACATACACTGGTACACACCTCTAGGGTCTGTGTCTAAAGTTTTGTTCCTCTAGGTTCAGCGGAAGTATCTTTTAATTCACTTTATCTAACTTTTACGCACCATTGACATTGCGTTGGTGCGAGCCGCACTTTCCGTGCTGCACCCGTCTCCTGTGGGCTACTCCCGACTTCAGCATTGCTAGTCCTGACTGCTCCCAGCGAATCTCTAGGCCCTAGGCCTAACCACTGTTCGATAAGTGTTCCTTATACCACTTTTTTAGTATATGGTCTGAGTGGCCACCCACCCTCATCCATAATTGTGCAACTTTATATGTTTTACTGTGCTTTTGATTTAACGCTTGTGCCCCTTTCCTCATAAAGAGTACTGGGGAGTAATTTAGAAATAAATACATATATTTTTATAATATATACTTGTGTGGTGTCCTTTCATTTGATTACAGGATTGTATGTGGTAAAACAGCTCGCTTAACACGACCTCTTAAGTTAAGCCTTTAAGGCTGCTTAGTCCATGCTACCACTAGGATAGCTTGTCTAACAAGGTTGACTTACAACCAGACATCTTTGGGGTTTGTTTGGACTGATACCAAGTGGTTCCAGAATTGGAAACACTACATATCAGGCCAACTTCTCACATTAATCCTATGCCTAATGGTCGGGGATTAATTACCACATGAGTAGTCGGCGGGTCGGTACATCAGGGTTGTGCCTACAGTTTTGGCTCAAACTTCCCGTGTCTGTGCGGATTCACCTACCCATCACCCCCGAGCTCGAATAGGTGTGGTGTCATGTGTCATCATGCGTCATCATGTGTCATGTGGTGTCATGTGTCATCATGTGTCATGTGGTGTCATGTGTTGTCATGTGTCATCATGCGTCATGTGGTGTCATGTGTTGTCATGTGTCATGCGTCATCATGTGCCATGTGGTGTCATGTGTCATTATGTGTCATTATGTGTCATGTGGTGTCATGTAGTGTCATGTGTAATGTGATGTCATGTGGTGTCATGTGTAATGTGGTGTCATGTTGTGTCATGTGGAGTCTTGTGGTGTCTTGTGGTGTCATGTGGTGTAATAAGGTGTCATATGTCACGTGGTGTCATGTGGTGTCATGTGGTATCATTTGGTGTCATGTGTCATCATGTGGGGTCATGTGGTGTCATAAGTTGTCATGTTTTGTCATGTGTCATCATGTGTCATCATGTGTCATGTGGTGTCATGTGGTGTCACGTGGTGTCATGTGGTATCATGTGGTGTCCCGTGGTGTCATGTGGTGTCACATGGTGTCATGTGTTTTGTGGAGTCATATCTCATATGTCATGTGGTGTCATGTGGTGTCACGTAGTCATGAGGTGCCATGTGTTATGTGGTGTCATGAGTAATGTGGTGTCATGTGGTGTCATGTGGTGTCATGTTTCATGTGGTGTCATGTGTTGCCATGTGTCACCATGTGTCATCATGTGTTGTCATGTGTCATCATGTGTTGCCATGTGTCGCCATGTGTTGCCATGTGTCGCCATGTGTCATCATGTGTCGTCATATGTTGCCATGTGTTGTAATGTATCATGTGGAGTTATTTGGTGTCATGTGTCATCATGTGTCAAGTGTCATGTGGTGTCATGTGGTGTCATGTGGTGTCATGTGTCATGTGTCATGTGGTGTCATGTGTCATGTGGTGTCATGTGTCGCCATGTGTCATCATGTGTCATCATGTGTCATCATGTGTCACCATGTGTCGCCATGTGTCATCATGTGTCATCATGTGTTTCCATGTGTCGCCATGTGTCACCATGTGTCGCCATGTGTCATCATGTGTCATGTGTCGTCATGTGTCATCATGTGTCATCATGTGTCATGTTGCCATGTGTCGTCATGTGTCATCATGTGTCATGTGGTGTCATGTGGTGTCAAGTGGTGTCATGAGGTGTCATGTGGTGTCATGTGGTATCATGTGTCATATGGTGTCATGTGGTATCATGTGTCATGTGGTGTCATGTGTCATCATGTGTCATGTGGGTCATGTGGTGTCGTGTCATCATGTGTCATGTGGGTCATGTGGTGTCATGTGTCATGTGGGTCATGTGGTCTCATGTGTCATCATGTGTCATCACGTGTCATGTGTCGTCATGTGTTGTCATGATGTGGTGTCATAGTCTCATCATTTGGTGTCATGTGTGTCATCATGTGTCATCATGTGTCATCATATGTCGCCATGTGGGGTCATTTGGGGTCATATGTCATAATGTGTCATGTGGTGTCATGTGTTGTCATGTGTCATCATGTGTCGTCATGTGTCGCCATGTGCTGTCATGTGTTGCCATGTGGGGTCATGTGTCGTCATGTGTCATCATGTGTCATGTGGTGTCATGTGTCATCATGTGGTGTCATGTGGTGTCATGTGTAATCATGCGTCATAATGTGTCATCATGTGTCATCATGTGTCGCAATGTGGGGTCATGTGTCATCATGTGTCATGTGGTATCACGTTGGATCATATGGTGTCATGTGGTGTCATGTTCCATCATGTGGTGTCATGTGTCATCATGCATCATCATGTGTCATGTGGTGTCATGTGGTGTCATGTGGTGTTGTGTGGTGTCATGTGTCATTTGGTGTCATGTCTTGTCATGTGGTGTCATGTGGTGTCATGTCTCATGTGGCGTCATGTGTCTTGTGGTGTCATGTCTCATGTGGTGTCACGTATCATGTGTCTTGTGGTGTCATGTGGTGTTATGTGGTGTCATGTGGTGTCATGTGTCATTATGTGTCATCATGTGTCACGTGTCATCATGTTTCATCATGTGTCATCATGTGTCATCATGTGTCATGTGGTGTCATGTGTAATGTGGTGTCATGTTGTGTTATGTGTAATGTGGAGTCATGTGGAGTCATGTGGTGTCATGTGGAGTCATGCGGAGTCATGTGGTGTCATGTGAGGCCATGTGTCATCATGTGTCATCATCGCTCCCCAGCAGAGTGGTCGCTCCCTTGCCTCCCTGGCGAACTGCGGTATCGTTGTCCGCTTTAACCCTAATTGACTGCCTGCAGTGTGCCCTGCTTGCCGCTTTGTTAAAATTTCATTTATAACGCGCCTGCTTGCCGCTTTGTTAAAATTTAATTTGTAACGCTCATTTGTCATTGTTTAAAGCATTTTCATTGTACCAGCGCATTTCGCCCCAAGCGCTCCGCCCCGCTGACCCCTCCGCTGCCATTTTAGCTGTTGTTGTCTTCCTTCATGACCCGCCCCGCCTCCCAGCTGAGACGCCCTCGCCCCTCCCCCTTCACTATCCATATATGACAGATGTTCCCACGCGCAGCGTCCACGCGCAGCGACCGCGCCCAATCCGCGCCGAAGGTGCGCCAAAGGTAAGCCCGTCTACGCCCGTCCGCGCCTGGACCGCGCCCAGCGCCAGACTCCCTGGCCCCCGTCCCTCCCTGCCCCCCCCGCATTACCTACGATGCCGCCACCCTCCTAGCCCTTAACCCCGGCCACGCTCCCAACTGAGTCCAAGCCGCTCCTGGACAAACGCATGGACCTTTCTCCTGCTTCTCCTGCAAATTCAGCGGCACCCTCAACATCTCCGCTACGACCACACCACAGATTCCCGGCTCCAACCACCTACAATGCATCCTTCTTAACACCCGATCAGTGGAACCTACTAGACACCATTTCGCCGGACATCGCCTTCCTTACGGAAACATGGATGAATGCTTCCTCCGCACCAGACATCACCATTACCATCCCTGAAGACTATAAGATCACTCGCAAAGACGTACCAGTCACACAGGAGGAGGAATCGCTATCGTCCATAAGAAATCAATCCGCATCTCAACCAGCTCTGACGCCAACCTCGCCAACTCCGAACACCTTCACTTCCAGATCCACATCGACCCCAAGACCACACTCAGAGGCACCCTCCTCTACAGACCACCAGGACCCTGCGCAAAATTCAGTGAAGACATCACGGACTTCATCACCCCACACGCGCTCCCCTCCAAAGACTACATCCTTCTGGGAGACCTCAACTTTCACCTAGAAAAGATCAACGACCGCAACACCGCCATCCTCGTGGACAACCTCGCCAACCTCAGACTTAAACAACTAGTCACTTCCCCCACCCACATCGCAGGTCACACACTCGACCCCATCTTCACATCCAGCAACCATGTCTCCTTCAGCCACACCACTGACCTCCTCTGGACTGACCACAGCTGCGTTCACTTCACCTACAACAAACCAAAACCCAGCATCCACCTCCAACCTACCCTGCAAAGAAACTGGAACGAAATCACCACGAACCAAATCTCCGCATCGCTCCTTCAAAACACCCCAGCCCTCTCTTCTAACGCTAACGAAGCCGCCGCCAACCTCACCCTATGGTTATCCAACACCGCTGACACCTTAGCACCACTGAAAAAACGTCAAAACAAACCTGGCAGCAAGAAGGCCTCATGGTTCAACGATGATCTCAAGAAGTCCAAGAAACTCTGCCGCTCCCTTGAAAAGGCCTGGAAAAAAGACCCAACCACCAGCACCAAGGACGCCCTCAAAAACGCCACCCGCATTCACCACCAACTAATCCAAAAAGCCAAGAAAACAGCATTCAAGGACCGACTTGACAACAACGCTCACAACAGCAAGGAACTTTTCAACATCGTCAAGGAATTTTCCAATCCCTCGGCCAACTCCAACGACATCACCCCCTCTCAAACCCTCTGCGACTCCCTAGCCTCATTTTTCCACAACAAGATTGCAGACATCCACAACAGCTTTGACAAACAACCCGGAAACCAACCCACCCTACCATTTGCTGATCATCTTCCCCCCGTGAACACCCTTAACGACTGGAACCCTATCTCCACTGAGGACACCATCCGCCTGATGAATTCCATCCACTCAGGATCCCCCACAGACCCATGTCCTCACCACATCTTCAACAAAGCAGACTCCGTCATAGCACCGCACCTCCGAGACGTCATCAACTGCTCATTCAACTCCGCCACCTTCCCGGAAGACTGGAAACACGCTGAACTCACGCCCTTCTGAAAAAACCCACAGCGGACCCCACCAAACTCAAAAATTACCGCCCCATCTCGCTTCTTCCATTCCCGGCCAAAGTCATCGAGAAAGCTGTCAACAACCAGCTCGCCGCCTTCCTCGAAGCTAACAAATCCCTCGACCCCTCACAATCTGGCTTCCGAGCAAAACACAGCACTGAGACCGCCCTCATCGCAGCAACAGACGACATTCGAACTCTACTGGACAATGGAGACACAGTCGCCCTCATCCTCCTTGACCTCTCTGCAGCATTCGACACAGTCTGCCACAAAACCCTTTTACAACGCCTCAATAACATCGGAATCCAAGGAAAAGCACTTGAATGGATCACCTCGTTCCTCACCGGAAGAACCCAGAGAGTCCGCCTTCCACCATTCAAGTCTGAGGCCTCTGAAGTCATCTGCGGCGTACCACAAGGATCCTCACTCAGCCCCACCCTCTTCAACGTATACATGAGCCCCCTCGCGGCCATCGCACGCCAACACAACCTCAACATCATCTCTTACGCGGATGACACTCAACTGATCCTTTCTCTCACCAATGACCCCAGCACCGCCAAAACTAACCTACACGAAGGAATGAAAGAAGTTGCCGAATGGATGAAACAAAGCCGTCTGAAACTGAACTCAGACAAAACAGAAGTCCTCATTGTGAGAAGTTGGCCTGATATGTAGTGTTTCCAATTCTGGAACCACTGGGTATCAGTCCAAACAAACCCCAAAGATGTCAGGTTGTAAGTCAACCTTGTTAGACAAGCTATCCTAGTGGTAGCATGGACTAAGCAGCCTTAAAGGCTTAACTTAAGAGGTCGTGTTAAGCGAGCTGTTTTACCACATACAATCCTGTAATCAAATGAAAGGACACCACACAAGTATATATTATAAAAATATATGTATTTATTTCTAAATTACTCCCCAGTACTCTTTATGAGGAAAGGGGCACAAGCGTTAAATCAAAAGCACTGTTACACATATAAAGTTGCACAATTATGGATGAGGGCGGGTGGCCACTCAGACCATATACTAAAAAAATGGTATAAGTAACACTTATCGAACAATGGTTAGGCCTAGGGCCTAGAGATTCGCTGGGAGCAGTCAGGACTAGCAATGGTGAATTCGGGAGTAGCCCACAGGAGACGGGTGCAGCACGGAAAGTGCGGCGCGCACCAATGCACTGTCAATGGTGCGTAAAAGTCAGTTAAAGTGAATTAAAAGATACTTCCGCTGAACCTAGGAACACAAAACTTTAGACACAGACCCTAGAGGTGTGTACCAGTGTATAGACACCAGCGTTGCAATGTTACCTCACCCACAGGCCGTGGGTGCACAGGGTCGAAGTGGCGTCGGGTTCTGTCACGCAGGTTCTTGGTGCTTGAAGCTGTTGCAGCTGCAGGCGCTGTGAAGCAGAAGTGTCCGGTGCGATCCAAGGGTGGATCGAAGTAGAAAAGTACCTGAAAGCAGAGGGGACAGAGTCTGGGTCACTCAGCAGTGACCAGGGTGGAACCAGGACGGAACCAGGCAATGTCGGGCGCAATCAGGCGGTTGTCGATAGGCTTCTCTCCGCTGTCACGTGGGCTCTGGGGCATCTGCGACGTCCAGGAGCAGGTCACGATCTGTCCCACGTAGGCTCTCGCCGTCAGCACCGTCGGCTTCAAGATTGCAGCAAACAGCACTTGGCAAAAGCAATCCACGCGGAACCGGGAGATTGCTTATCACTCGAACCAGGAGGGTCAGAGTGGGTGCTCCTTTTCACAGGAGCTGGTGCAGATCTGGAGCAACCAGAAAAGCAAGTCGTATTTCAAGTTTCGTCGGCACAGGGGCCACAAGCCAGCTGGCAAGTGACTGGGCCAACGCGTCGAGCGCAAGTCAAGTCAAGTCATAAAATTTGTATAGCGCACTACATACCCAGAGGGTTTCAAGGTGCTTAGGAAGGGGAGGGGGATTATTTGTCAAATATCCACGTTTTAAGCTGCTTTCTGAACGCTAGGTGATTCTGGGTGAGGCGAAGGTAAGCGGGGAGTGAGTTCCATGTTTTGGCAGCCAGGTATGAAAAGGATCTGCCTCCCATGGTGGTCTTGTTGATGCGAGGTACAGTGGCGAAGGCTTGACTGGAGGAGCGAAGTTGGCGGGAGGGGGTGTAGAAGGACAGTCGAGAGTTGAGGCAATCTGGTCCGATGTCGTAGAGTGATTTGTGTGCGTGGGTAAGCAGTCGGAAAGTGATCCTCTTATTGACGGGTAGCCAGTGGAGGTCTTTAAGGTGACCAGAAATGTGTTCGTTGCGTGGGATGTCTAGTATGAGCCTGGCTGAGGCGTTTTGGATTCGTTGTAGTTTCTTCTGGAGTTTAGCGGTGGTGCCTGCGTATAGGGTGTTTCCGTAGTCCAGTCGGCTCGTGACTAGAGCGTGGGTGACTGTTTTTCTTGTTTCAGAGGGGATCCAGCGAAATGTTTTTCTGAGCATGCGAAGAATGTTAAAGCAGGAAGAGGATACGGCGTTGACTTGTCTGTTCATGGAGAGTGAGGAGTCCAGGATGACGCCAAGGTTCCGTGCGTGGTCTGTCGGGATGGGTGCTTTTCCGAGGGCTTCCGGCCACCAGGAGTCGTCCCATGCAGAGGGGGATGTACCTAAGATGAGGACTTCTGTTTTGTCTGAATTCAGTTTCAGACGGCTTTGTTTCATCCATTCGGCGACTTCTTTCATTCCTTCGTGTAGGTTAGTTTTGGCGGTGCTGGGGTCCTTGGTGAGAGAGAGGATCAGTTGAGTGTCGTCCGCGTAGGAGATGATGTTCAGGTTGTGTTGGCGGGCGATGGTCGCGAGGGGGCTCATGTATACGTTGAAGAGGGTGGGACTGAGTGAGGATCCTTGAGGTACGCCACAAATGATTTCAGAGGCCTCGGACTTGAATGGTGGGAGGCGGACTCTCTGGGTTCTTCCGGTGAGGAACGAGGTGGTCCATTCCAGTGCTTTTCCTTGGATACCGATGTTTCTGAGGCGTTGTAAAAGGGTGCTGTGGCAGACAGTGTCGAAGGCTGCAGAGAGGTCGAGGAGGATGAGGGCGACTGTGTCTCCATTGTCCAGTAGAGTTCGAATGTCGTCTGTTGCTGCGATGAGGGCGGTCTCAGTGCTGTGTTTGGCTCGGAAGCCAGATTGTGAGGGGTCGAGGGATTTGTTGGCTTCGAGGAAGGCGGCGAGCTGGTTGTTGACGGCTTTCTCGATGACTTTGGCCGGGAATGGAAGAAGCGAGATGGGGCGGTAGTTTTTGAGTTCGGTGGGGTCTGCTGTTGGTTTTTTCAGAAGGGCGGTGAGTTCAGCGTGTTTCCAGTCTTCTGGGAAGGTAGCGGAGTTGAAGGAGCAGTTGATGACGTCTCGGAGGTGCGGGGCTATGACGGAGTCTGCTTTGTTGAAGATGTGGTGAGGGCATGGGTCTGTGGGGGATCCGGAGTGGATGGAATTCATCAGGCGGATGGTGTCCTCAGTGGAGATTAGGTTCCAGGCGTTAAGGGTGTTTACGGGGGGAAGATGGTCAGCAGATGGTAGGGTGGGTTGGCTTCCGGGTTGGTTGTCAAAGCTGTTGTGGATGTCAGCAATCTTGTTGTGGAAAAAAGAGGCTAGGGAGTCGCAGAGGGTTTGAGATGGGGTGATGTCGTTGGAGTTGGCCGCGGGGTTGGAAAATTCCTTGACGATGTTGAATAGTTCCTTGCTGTTGTGGGCGTTGTTGTCAAGTCGATCTTTGAATGCTGTTTTCTTGGCTTTTCGGATCAGTTGGTGGTGAGTGCGGGTGGCGCTTTTGAAGGCGTCCTTGGTGCTGGTGGATGGGTCTTTTTTCCAGGCCTTTTCAAGGGAGCGGCACAGTTTCTTGGACTTCTTGAGATCATCGTTGAACCATGAGGCCTTCTTGTTGCCAAGTTTGTGTTGACGTTTTTTCAGTGGTGCTAAGGTGTCGGCGGTGTTGGATAACCAAAGGGTGAGGTTGGAGGCGGCTTCGTTGGCGTTGGAAGAGAGGGCTGGGGAGGTTCGAAGGAGCGATGTGGAGATCTGATCCGTGGTGATTTTGTTCCAGTTTCTTTGTAGAGTTGGTTGGAGGTGGATGATGGGTTTCGGTTTGTTGTAGGTGAAGTGAACGCAGCTGTGGTCAGTCCAGATGAGATTCGTAGTGTGGCTGAAGGAGACATGGTTGCTGGAGGTGAAGATGGGGTCGAGTGTGTGACCTGCGATGTGGGTGGGGGAAGTGACCAGTTGTTTAAGTCCGAGGTTGGCGAGGTTGTCCAAGAGGGTGGCGGTGTTGCGGTCGTTGATCTTTTCAAGGTGGAAGTTGAGGTCTCCCAGAAGGATGTAGTCTTTGGAGGGGAGCGCGTGTGGGGTGATGAAGTCCGTGATGTCTTCACTGAATTTTGCGCGGGGTCCTGGTGGTCTGTAGAGGAGGGTGCCTCTGAGAGTTGTCTTGGGGTCGATGTGGATCTGGAAGTGAAGGTGTTCGGAGTTAGCGAGGTTGGCGTCGGAGCTGGTAGAGATGCGGATGGATTTCTTATGGATGATAGCGATTCCTCCTCCTGTATGGTCGGTGCGGTCCTTGCGTGTGATCTTATAGTCATCAGGGATAGCGATGGCGATGTCAGGGGCGGAGGAGGCGTTCATCCATGTTTCCGTTAGGAAGGCGACGTCAGGAGAGATGGTGTCTAGGAGGTTCCAAAGGTCAATGGCGTGCCTGTGGACCGAACGGGTGTTGAGAAGGATGCATTGTAGGTGGTTGGGGTCTGGAATCTGTGGTGTGGTCGTAGCGGGGATGTTGTCGGTGCCGCTAAATTTGCAGGAGAGGCAGGAGAACGGTCCATGGGTGCGTCCAGGAGCGGCATGGACGCAGTTGGGTGCGCGACCAGGGTTAAGGGCTAGGAGGGTGGCGGCATCGTAGGTAATGCGGGAGGGCTGGGCGGCGCTAGGGGCAGGGGGTCTGGCGCTGGGCGCGGTCCAGGCGCGGACGGGCGTAGACGGGCTTACCTTTGGCGCACCTTCGGTGCGGATTGGGCGCGGTCGCTGCGCGTGAACGCTGCACGCGGGAACTACTGTCATATATGGATAGTGGAGGGGGAGGGGCGAGGGCTGCTCAGCTGGGAGGCGGGGCGGGCTCTAGGGATCACAACAACAACAAAATGGAGGCGGAGGGGGGAGCACAGCGTCGCGCTAGTCAGAGCGCTCAAATAAAGTGAAAAGCGGCACTATGAATTAATTAAATAGCGAGAGAACAACTCGGCAGGCAGGCACACAGCAGGCAAATGTAATAGGCACAAAAACAATGGCAGAAGCAGCACAACGATACCGAGTGCGGTGAAAGCGGCACGCTTAATTAATTAATTAACTTGTACAGCAGCTCGGCAGGCAGGCACACAGCAGGCAAATGTAATAAGGCACAAAAACAATGGCAGAAGCAGCACAACGATACCGAGTGTCACGAGGGGACACTGGGGAGCGACCACTCAGCCAGAGGGACAGGAGCGAGCGCACACAAGCAGAAGGGCCCCACGCAGCACTCGTCGAGTGTGGAGGGGTGAGCTTTGGTGCAAGTGGAGCTCGGGGCTGGGGCTTCTCAATCCCCGGTGCACAGCTTCGAGGATCACTCGTGGGCTGCACGGTCAGCGTCTCGTGGCCTTTTCAAGATGGCGTGCCCCACGCTTCCGGTCGCGTCCACGGGTCTCAGCTCTGCAGGGACTGTGGATCGGGCAGGTAGAAGGCAGGCAAGCTTGATCTCGTCGATCTCTGTCGCTCGAGTTCCGGCGGGAACTGCAACAAAGCAAGGGTCGAGGGCTGGATGGTGCCTGTTTGCACAGGGTGGTCACTCCTTGACCACAAGGGAGATTCTTCAGTCTTCTCACGTCGTGTAGAAAGTCGAAGGGTCCAGATTTCGTTTCTTATGTTTCTTCAGGATGATCTGAGGTCCGTTGGGACTGCTCCCCCTCTTATTCGAATCTGGGGGGTTGGACATCCTGCTAGGTCCCCTCCTATGGGTGGGACCCAGGAAGGGGGTGGTTACACCCCTCTCCTTTGATCCTGGCCGCGCTGGGACAGGGGCTGGGAGGCCCCAGAACCGGTTTGGCCGGATCCTGCAAGGGGCAGCCTTGTGCTCCCCAGGCAGTGTCTGGTTTCTTTGAAACCTCCCTACTCCAATCCACTATCTCCTGTCTGGGGTGGTTTGACACCGCCCTGTGACAGGAAACTCTTTGTCCAGGCCTCCTCTGCCGGGTTTCGGTCAGCAGCAGGAGGCCAGACCCGTGTCTGTGGCAGGGGCATCCCTTTTGTGGATCTGAGGCTCATTTTAAATCAACCGCTGTGAGAAGTTGGCCTGATATGTAGTGTTTCCAATTCTGGAACCACTGGGTATCAGTCCAAACAAACCCCAAAGATGTCAGGTTGTAAGTCAACCTTGTAGACAAGCTATCCTAGTGGTAGCATGGACTAAGCAGCCTTAAAGGCTTAACTTAAGAGGTCGTGTTAAGCGAGCTGTTTTACCACATACAATCCTGTAATCAAATGAAAGGACACCACACAAGTATATATTATAAAAATATATGTATTTATTTCTAAATTACTCCCCAGTACTCTTTATGAGGAAAGGGGCACAAGCGTTAAATCAAAAGCACTGTTACACATATAAAGTTGCACGTTTATGGATGAGGGCGGGTGGCCACTCAGACCATATATTAAAAAAGTGGTATAAGTAACACTTATCGAACAATGGTTAGGCCTAGGGCCTAGAGATTCGCTGGGAGCAGTCAGGACAAGCAATGAAGAAGTCGGGAGTAGCCCACAGGAGACGGGTGCAGCACGGAAAGTGCGGCGCGCACCAATGCACTGTCAATGGTGCGTAAAAGTCAATTAAAGTGAATTAAAAGATACTTCCGCTGAACCTAGGAACACAAAACTTTAGACACAGACCCTAGAGGTGTGTACCAGTGTAAAGACACCGGCGTTGCAAAGTTACCTCACCCACAGGCCGTGGGTGCACAGGGTCGAAGTGGCGTCGGGTTCTGTCACGCAGGTTCTTGGTGCTTGGAGCTGTTGCAGCTGCAGGCGCTGTGAAGCAGAAGTGTCCGGTGCGATCCAAGGGTGGATCGAAGTAGAAAAGTACCTGAAAGCAGAGGGGACAGAGTCTGGGTCACTCAGCAGTGACCAGGGTGGAACCAGGACGGAACCAGGCAATGTCGGGCGCAATCAGGCGGTTGTCGATAGGCTTCTCTCCGCTGTCACGTGGGCTCTGGGGCATCTGCGACGTCCAGGAGCAGGTCACGATCTGTCCCACGTAGGCTCTCGCCGTCAGCACCGTCGGCTTCAAGATTGCAGCAAACAGCACTTGGCAAAAGCAATCCACGCGGAACCGGGAGATTGCTTATCACTCGAACCAGGAGGGTCAGAGTGGGGGCTCCTTTTCACAGGAGCTGGTGCAGATCTGGAGCAACCAGAAAAGCGAGTCGTATTTCAAAGTTCGTCGGCACAGGGGCCACAAGCCAGCTGGCAAGTGACCGGGCCAACGCGTCGAGCGCACACAAGCAGAAGGGCCCCACGCAGCACTCGTCGAGTGTGGAGGGGTGAGCTTTGGTGCAAGTGGAGCTCGGGGCTGGGGCTTCTCAAACCCCGGTGTACAGCTTCGAGGGTCACTCGTGGGCCGCACTGTCAGCGTCTCGTGGCCTTTTCAAGATGGCGTGCCCCACGCTTCCGGTCGCCTCCACGGGTCTCAGCTCTGCAGGGACTGTGGATCGGGCAGGTAGAAGGCAGGCAAGCTTGATCTCGTCGATCTCTGTCGCTCGAGTTCCGGCGGGAACTGCAACAAAGCAAGGGTCGAGGGCTGGATGGTGCCTGTTTGCACAGGGTGGTCACTCCTTGACCACAAGGGAGATTCTTCAGTCTTCTCACGACGTGTAGAAAGTCGAAGGGTCCAGATTTCGTTTCTTATGTTTCTTCAGGATGATCTGAGGTCCGTTGGGACTGCTCCCCCTCTTATTCGAATCTGGGGGGTTGGACATCCTGCTAGGTCCCCTCCTATGGGTGGGACCCAGGAAGGGGGTGGTTACACCCCTCTCCTTTGATCCTGGCCGCGCTGGGACAGGGGCTGGGAGGCCCCAGAACCGGTTTGGCCGGATCCTGCAAGGGGCAGCCTTGTGCTCCCCAGGCAGTGTCTGGTTTCTTTGAAACCTCCCTACTCCAATCCACTATCTCCTGTCTGGGGTGGTTTGACACCGCCCTGTGACAGGAAACTCTTTGTCCAGGCCTCCTCTGCCGGGTTTCGGTCAGCAGCAGGAGGCCAGACCCGTGTCTGTGGCAGGGGCATCCATTTTGTGGATCTGAGGCTCATTTTAAATCAACCGCGTTTCAGTAAAGTAACATGTCTTCTCCCTCTAGAAGGGTGGAATGCTACCCCCGTCGCCAGAACTGGCGAGGGGGTAGTATTCCAATTCGTATGACACCTTACACGACATGTTTTGATAAAGCCAAACCAAAGTTGCTATATAACCGCGAGGATTATAAGGCGCTTAAGAGTATATGGTATGGCATTATCCCGGATCAGCTTAGGGAGTTGTTCCCGACAGCTGCAGACAGGCTCAGCTCGTGCCAGAGCACCATCTCACATAAAACCACGCACTCTGCCTCCAGGATTGATGAGGCCTTCCATAGGAGTGGCTTACAGGTTATATATGTGTCCAGATATAGGTTTAGATATAGGTATACTATATCTAAGCAAGGGGTGATTACACCCACTTGCCCCAGCTGAGTGATCAGCCAGTTGTGTCAATTTAAGAACCAGCCAGGGGTGGCAAACGCTATGCTTCAGCCCCTGGTAGGCCTTGGTGGCACCTATGCCCTGGGCACCTATAGTGCATGGTACAGGGGCTGACAAGGAGTCCATTTCCAATTGTGGTATGTACCTATAGCACATGTATCATAAATTTAGAGAGAGAACAGCAGGCTGGGGGTCTGATTAGCAGGCCCACAGCCTCAGTAAGTCGAAAACCAGTGAAGCAAAAAGCAAAAATTGGGGTGACCATAGGATAGCAGACCCTACTCTCCTACATAACCCCCCCCCCCCAAACGCAGGGACATTAAACTTAACCTTGACCAGATAAGTCTTCATGTTCTAAGTGGAAGTACCTGGAGAGACCATCTGCATTACCATGGTCAGTCCCTGGGCGGTGCTCCACTGTAAAGTCCATCCCCTGTAGGGAAATGGACCACCTGAGCAGTTTGGGATTTTCACCCTTCATCTGATTTAGCCACAAGAGGGGCTTATGGCCTGTCTGAATTAGGAAGTGAGTACCAAACAAGTATGGCCTCAACTTCTTCAGGGCCCAAACCACAGCAAAGGCCTCCCTCTCAATAGCTGACCAACGTTTCTCCCTGGGGGTCAGCCTTCTGCTAATAAAAGCAATGGGCTGGTCTTGACCATCTTGATTAAGTTGTGAAAGCACAGCTCCCACCCCCAACTCAGAAGCATCTGTCTGTACAATGAACTGTTTGGAGTAGTCAGGACTCTTCAGGATAGGTGCAGAGCACATGGCCTTCTTCAGGTCATCAAATGCCTTTTGACAGCTAACTGTCCACTGAACCTTTTTGGGTATCTTCTTGGATGTCAAGTCATTCAATGGTGTCACAATGGACCCATAGTTCTTTACAAATTTTCTGTAATACCCAGTCAGGCCCAAGAAGGCTCTGACTTGTGTCTGGGTAGTTGGAGGAGCCCAGTCCTGTATGGTCTGGATCTTGCTCTCCAGTGGTTGAACTTGACCCCCACCTACTAGGTGGCCCAAGTACACAACCTTGCTCTGCCCTATCTGGCACTTAGTAGCCTTGATAGTCAGGCCTGCCTTTTGCAGGGCCTCCAGAACCTTCTTCAGGTGGATCAGGTGATCCTCCCAGGTGGAGCTAAAGACAGCAATATCATCTAGATATGCTGCACAAAAGTCATCCAGCCCAGCAAGGACTTGGTTCACCAACCTTTGGAAAGTGGCAGGTGCATTCTTCAAGCCAAAGGGCATTACCACAAACTGATAATGCCCACTAGGGGTAGAGAATGCTGTTTTGGCTTTTGACTCTTCAGCTAGTCTGATTTGCCAGTAGCCAGCTGTCAAATCAAATGTGCTCAGAAACTTGGCAGAAGCCAATTTATCAATGAGCTCATCTGCTCTTGGAATGGGATGAGCATCTGTCCTAGTGACAGCATTGAGACCTCTGTAGTCCACACAAAACCTCATTTCTCTCTTCCCATCTTTGGTATGAGGTTTTGGCACAAGGACCACTGGGCTAGCCCATGGGCTCTCTGATGGCTCAATCACTCCAAGCTCCAACATCTTTTGCACCTCAGCCTTTATACAATCCCTGACATGGTCAGGTTGCCTGTAGATCTTATTCTTCACAGGCAGATTGTCACCAGTATCCACCTCATGGGTGCACCAGTTAGTCTGACTGGGTGTGAGTGAAAACAAATGTCTGTGGGCCTGCAACACCTGTCTGCAGTCCACCTGTTGCTGTTCAGTGAGGCTGCCTGCCAAGGCTACTCCATCAACTGAACCATCATCAGGGTTCTGGGAAAGCAGGTCTGGGAGAGGGTCACTCTCTTCCTCCTGTTCCCCATCTGTGGCCATGAGGAGACTCATGTCCTCCCTGTCAACAAATGCTTTCAAACGATTGACATGGAGCACCCTGTGGGGGCTCCTAGGGGTGCCAAAGTCAACCACATAGGTGACTTCTCCCTTTTTCTCAATGATTAGGTAGGGTCCAGTCCATTTGTCCTGGAGAGCTGCTGGCCCCACTGGGTCCAACACCCACACCTTCTGCCCTGGCTGGTACTCAACCAGAACAGCCTTTTGGTCATGCCAGGCTTTCTGTAATTCCTGACTTGCCTCAAGGTTTTTGGATGCTCTCTCCATGTATTCAGCCATCCTGGAGCGGAGACCAAGTACATAGTCCACAATGTCTAGTTTAGGCTTTTTGAGAGGTAACTCCCATCCTTCCTTCACTAAACTCAGTGGACCCCTCACAGGGTGGCCAAACAAAAGTTCAAAAGGGCTGTAGCCAACCCCCTTCTGTGGGACCTCTCTGTAAGCAAAGAGCAAGCAGGGTAAAAGGATGTCCCATTTCCGCCTAAGCTTCTCTGGTAAACCTTTTATCATTCCCTTTAGGGTCTTGTTGAACCTTTCCACAAGCCCATTGCACTGTGGATGGTAGGGTGTGGTAAACTTATAGTTTACTCCACACTCTTTCCACATTGCTTTTAAGTATCCAGACATAAAGTTGGCACCTCTGTCTGAAAGAACCTCCTTTGGAAAGCCCACTCTTGAGAAAACTGCAATGAGGGCTTTTGCCACCACAGGAGCTGTGGTGGTCCTCAGGGGAATTGCTTCTGGGTACCTGGTGGCATGAGCCACTACCACCAGTATAAATCTGTGCCCAGATGCTGTTTGAGGATCCATGGGACCCACAATGTCTATTCCAACTCTTTCAAAGGGTACCCCCACCACAGGTAGTGGTATCAGGGGGGCCTTTGTTGTGCCACCTGACTTACCACTGGCTTGGCAAGTGACACAGGAGCGACAAAACTCCTTGACATCTTCTGACATGTGAGGCCAGTGAAAGTGTGGAACAAGCCTGTCCCAAGTCTTGTTCTGGCCTAAGTGTCCTGCAAGGGGAATATCATGGGCCAAGGTAAGAAGGAAGCCCCTAAACTTCAAAGGTATAACCAACCTCCTGGTTGTGCCAGGCTTGGGGTCTCTAGCCTCTGAATAAAGGAGTCCTTCATCCCAATACACTCTATGGGTACCTTGAGCATTCCCTGCAGCCTCAGCAGCAGCTTGCTGTCTGAGGGGTTCAAGTGAAGGGCAATCTAATTGGGCCTGCCCCAGGTCTGCCCTTGAGGGTCCCCCTGTCCCCAGAAACTCAACCTGATCAGGTTCAAGCTCCTCTGAGACAGTCTCCTCTTGGACTGCAGAATCAGTTTCCTGTGAAACCTGATCCTCAACCTGGGGCAAGTGGGAAGGCACAGCCTTAACCCTCTTGCTCCTTCTCTTGGGTTGTGGTTGGTCTATTGTTTCAAGATCCACCACTGGTTCAGGAAGGCACTTCTTAGCCTGAGACCTTGTCACTGCAAGGACATGAGCTGAAATCCCTAGCATTTCTGCATGAGTCCTGTACTCCACTTCTGACCAAACTGAGCTTTCAAGATCATTGCCTAACAGACAGTCTACTGGGAGGTCTGCACTCACAACAACTTTCTTTAGGCCATCTACCCCTCCCCAGGAGAAGTTCACAACAGCCACACTATGGGAAGTAGTGGAGTTGCTTGCATTGGTCACTAGGTAACTTTCACCTAGTACAATCTGTCCAGGGTCCACAAAGCCAGGTGTCACCATTGTGACACTGGCACAAGTGTCCCTGTAGGCCTGAGCCAGTTTCTCATTAATTAAGGGAGTCTGCCTATATTTGCCCAGGTTACTGGGGCTTACTGCAGTGGGCAAAGATAAGTCCACATCATATAGGAGAACTGCCTGTGTGGGGATTCTGACTAGGCCAGATTCCACCTCAGTACCCAGGGTCAACCCTACTAAACCCTTTGGCTGTGTACCACCACTGCTGACTGTACTAGGGGGTGCAGTTGCTTTAGGAGCTGCAGTGGTGGGGACTGGATTTTTCTTAGTGCATTCACTGCCCCAGTGTGAAACTGATTTGCAGGTATTACACCAAGGTTTCTTTGGGCCATCGTTCTTCTTTTTCTTGTTTCCATTTTGGGAACCCCCCTCCTTATTGCTAGTTTGGGGGCCTGAAGACTTCTGGTCCTTTTCTTTATCTTTCTGATTCCCACCCTTCTGGTCTGTTTTCTTCTGGTCACCTTGGTTCTGGTTTTTCTGCTTAATCCTTGTTCTGACCCATTTGTCTGCCTTCTTTCCCAATTCTTGGGGAGAGGTCAAATCAGAGTCAACAAGGTATTGATGCAACAGCTGGTTCTGACAGTTATTAAGGATCTGTTCTCTCATCATAAGATTGTACAATCCTGTATAGTCTGAAACTTTACTTCCCTGCAGCCAACCCTCCAGAGCCTTAGTGGCACAATCTACAAAATCAGTCCAGTCCTGAGTCTGTGCTTTTTGGGTGTCTCTGAACAACAACCTGTATTGCTCAGTGGTTAGGCCAAACCCTTCAATAAGAGCACTCTTCAGAACAGAGTAGTTTTTGGCATCCTCAGGTCAAACAGTGAGGAGCCTGTCCCTCCCTTTCTCAGAAAAGGAGTACCATAAAATTGCTGCCCACTGATCCTCAGGGACCTGCTGTACCATGCAGGCCCTCTCAAGAGCAGTCATCCATTTGTGGATATCATCCCCTTCCTTGTAGGGGGGCACAATTTTTGTCAGGTTTCTATTGTCATAGGCCCTGTCTTTTTCTTTAGGAACTTTGCTGCCACCAGTGGCATCTAAGCCACACAATTTTCTCTCTCTTGCTAAAGCAAGTTTAGCTTGAGCCAAGGCTACCTCTTCCCTTTCTATTTGGAGTTGGACAGCCCTCATCCTGGCCCTATGCTCTTTTCTCTGGGAGGAAGTCATTCCTCTTTGAGATTCTCTTGAGGCACTAGAAAGATGAGAATCCCTTGATAGAGATCTCACCCTCCTATTACCTGGGAGAATTTGGTTATGAGACCTGGAGTGGTGCTGGCCCTCTCCATTCCCATGTAGGTCCAAGTTGGCCTGGTTAAGCCTGGCAACCTGTACCTGGTTTCCCTCCTGATCCTGATCTTCAGGCTCATCTAAATCAGAGCCTTCTTCTTCTTCTTCCTCCTCCACTACATCATCTTGAAGATCCTCATTCTCAGGGGAGTTTATCCCTTCCTCTGTTTCTAAGGGAGTCTGACTCACCTTATCTAGGTCATCCTTTTCTAGGAGAGCTACTAGGGAAGGAATGGTAGGGCCTCTGCCCTTTTTTAGCCCCCTGGCTGTGCACAAGGCACTCAGGTCTTTGTGGCTAAGGTTGTCATATCTGGATGTTGTCCCTATAGGATCAACTATTACAGGAGCAGAGCCTGACGCTCTACCTGTATCAGACATGACTGCTAGTGAGGGGTAAGTGGTGCACTTACCTACACTAAGTGGTTTCCTACTGTACCTTGCTAGTGAGTTGTAGTCAGGGTGTGCTAATCCCTTTAATCTACAACTACTAAGTTCAGTAGAACTTAATATGCTAAGCTTTTGATTTATATGTACCTAGAGGTACTTGATGTGATCTTTCAATTTGATAAAGATTGCAATGGTAAAACAAACAGCAAGCTCAAATCCGCACAGCTGCACACCAACGTGAGAAGTTGGCCTGATATGTAGTGTTTCCAATTCTGGAACCACTGGGTATCAGTCCAAACAAACCCCAAAGATGTCAGGTTGTAAGTCAACCTTGTAGACAAGCTATCCTAGTGGTAGCATGGACTAAGCAGCCTTAAAGGCTTAACTTAAGAGGTTGTGTTAAGCGAGCTGTTTTACCACATACAATCCTGTAATCAAATGAAAGGACACCACACAAGTATATATTATAAAAATATATGTATTTATTTCTAAATTACTCCCCAGTACTCTTTATGAGGAAAGGGGCACAAGCGTTAAATCAAAAGCACTGTTACACATATAAAGTTGCACGTTTATGGATGAGGGCGGGTGGCCACTCAGACCATATATTAAAAAAGTGGTATAAGTGACACTTATCGAACAATGGTTAGGCCTACGGCCTAGAGATTCGCTGGGAGCAGTCAGGACAAGCAATGAAGAAGTCGGGAGTAGCCCACAGGAGACGGGTGCAGCACGGAAAGTGCGGCGCGCACCAATGCACTGTCAATGGTGCGTAAAAGTCAATTAAAGTGAATTAAAAGATACTTCCGCTGAACCTAGGAACACAAAACTTTAGACACAGACCCTAGAGGTGTGTACCAGTGTAAAGACACCGGCGTTGCAAAGTTACCTCACCCACAGGCTGTGGGTGCACAGGGTCGAAATGGCGTCGGGTTCTGTCACGCAGGTTCTTGGTGCTTGGAGCTGTTGCAGCTGCAGGCGCTGTGAAGCAGAAGTGTCCGGTGCGATCCAAGGGTGGATCGAAGTAGAAAAGTACCTGAAAGCAGAGGGGACAGAGTCTGGGTCACTCAGCAGTGACCAGGGTGGAACCAGGACGGAACCAGGCAATGTCGGGCGCAATCAGGCGGTTGTCGATAGGCTTCTCTCCGCTGTCACGTGGGCTCTGGGGCATCTGCGACGTCCAGGAGCAGGTCACGATCTGTCCCACGTAGGCTCTCGCCGTCAGCACCGTCGGCTTCAAGATTGCAGCAAACAGCACTTGGCAAAAGCAATCCACGCGGAACCGGGAGATTGCTTATCACTCGAACCAGGAGGGTCAGAGTGGGGGCTCCTTTTCACAGGAGCTGGTGCAGATCTGGAGCAACCAGAAAAGCGAGTCGTATTTCAAAGTTCGTCGGCACAGGGGCCACAAGCCAACTGGCAAGTGACCAAGCCAGCTGGCAAGTGACCGGGCCAACGCGTCGAGCGCACACAAGCAGAAGGGCCCCACGCAGCACTCGTCGAGTGTGGAGGGGTGAGCTTTGGTGCAAGTGGAGCTCGGGGCTGGGGCTTCTCAAACCCCGGTGTACAGCTTCGAGGGTCACTCGTGGGCCGCACTGTCAGCGTCTCGTGGCCTTTTCAAGATGGCGTGCCCCACGCTTCCGGTCGCCTCCACGGGTCTCAGCTCTGCAGGGACTGTGGATCGGGCAGGTAGAAGGCAGGCAAGCTTGATCTCGTCGATCTCTGTCGCTCGAGTTCCGGCGGGAACTGCAACAAAGCAAGGGTCGAGGGCTGGATGGTGCCTGTTTGCACAGGGTGGTCACTCCTTGACCACAAGGGAGATTCTTCAGTCTTCTCACGACGTGTAGAAAGTCGAAGGGTCCAGATTTCATTTCTTATGTTTCTTCAGGATGATCTGAGGTCCGTTGGGACTGCTCCCCCTCTTATTCGAATCTGGGGGGTTGGACATCCTGCTAGGTCCCCTCCTATGGGTGGGACCCAGGAAGGGGGTGGTTACACCCCTCTCCTTTGATCCTGGCCACGCTGGGACAGGGGCTGGGAGGCCCCAGAACCGGTTTGGCCGGATCCTGCAAGGGGCAGCCTTGTGCTCCCCAGGCAGTGTCTGGTTTCTTTGAAACCTCCCTACTCCAATCCACTATCTCCTGTCTGGGGTGGTTTGACACCGCCCTGTGACAGGAAACTCTTTGTCCAGGCCTCCTCTGCCGGGTTTCGGTCAGCAGCAGGAGGCCAGACCCGTGTCTGTGGCAGGGGCATCCATTTTGTGGATCTGAGGCTCATTTTAAATCAACCGCGTTTCAGTAAAGTAACATGTCTTCTCCCTCTAGAAGGGTGGAATGCTACCCCCGTCGCCAGAACTGGCGAGGGGGTAGTATTCCAATTCGTATGACACCTTACACGACATGTTTTGATAAAGCCAAACCAAAGTTGCTATATAACCGCGAGGATTATAAGGCGCTTAAGAGTATATGGTATGGCATTATCCCGGATCAGCTTAGGGAGTTGTTCCCGACAGCTGCAGACAGGCTCAGCTCGTGCCAGAGCACCATCTCACATAAAACCACGCACTCTGCCTCCAGGATTGATGAGGCCTTCCATAGGAGTGGCTTACAGGTTATATATGTGTCCAGATATAGGTTTAGATATAGGTATACTATATCTAAGCAAGGGGTGATTACACCCACTTGCCCCAGCTGAGTGATCAGCCAGTTGTGTCAATTTAAGAACCAGCCAGGGGTGGCAAACGCTATGCTTCAGCCCCTGGTAGGCCTTGGTGGCACCTATGCCCTGGGCACCTATAGTGCATGGTACAGGGGCTGACAAGGAGTCCATTTCCAATTGTGGTATGTACCTATAGCACATGTATCATAAATTTAGAGAGAGAACAGCAGGCTGGGGGTCTGATTAGCAGGCCCACAGCCTCAGTAAGTCGAAAACCAGTGAAGCAAAAAGCAAAAATTGGGGTGACCATAGGATAGCAGACCCTACTCTCCTACAACCGCGTTTCAGTAAAGTAACATGTCTTCTCCCTCTAGAAGGGTGGAATGCTACCCCCGTCGCCAGAACTGGCGAGGGGGTAGTATTCCAATTCGTATGACACCTTACACGACATGTTTTGATAAAGCCAAACCAAAGTTGCTATATAACCGCGAGGATTATAAGGCGCTTAAGAGTATATGGTAGGGCATTATCCCGGATCAGCTTAGGGAGTTGTTCCCGACAGCTGCAGACAGGCTCAGCTCATGCCAGAGCACCATCTCACATAAAACCACGCACTCTGCCTCCAGGATTGATGAGGCCTTCCATAGGAGTGGCTTACAGGCTATATATGTGTCCAGATATAGGTTTAGATATAGGTATACTATATCTAAGCAAGGGGTGATTACACCCACTTGCCCCAGCTGAGTGATCAGCCAGTTGTGTAAATTTAAGAACCAGCCAGGGGTGGCAAAAGCTATGCTTCAGCCCCTGGTAGGCCCTGGTGGCACCTATGCCCTGAGCACCTATAGTGCATGGTACAGGGGCTGACAAGGAGTCCATTTCCAATTGTGGTATGTACCTATAGCACATGTATTATAAATTTAGAGAGAGAACAGCAGGCTGGGGGTCTGATTAGCAGGCCCACAGCCTCAGTAAGTCGAGAACCAGTGAAGCAAAAAGCAAAAATTGGGGTGACCATAGGATAGCAGACCCTACTCTCCTACATAACCCCCCCCCCAAACGCAGGGACATTAAACTTAACCTTGACCAGATAAGTCTTCATGTTCTAAGTGGAAGTACCTGGAGAGACCATCTGCATTACCATGGTCAGTCCCTGGGCGGTGCTCCACTGTAAAGTCCATCCCCTGTAGGGAAATGGACCACCTGAGCAGTTTGGGATTTTCACCCTTCATCTGATTTAGCCACAAGAGGGGCTTATGGTCTGTCTGAATTAGGAAGTGAGTACCAAACAAGTATGGCCTCAACTTCTTCAGGGCCCAAACCACAGCAAAGGCCTCCCTCTCAATAGCTGACCAACGTTTCTCCCTGGGGGTCAGCCTTCTGCTAATAAAAGCAATGGGCTGGTCTTGACCATCTTGATTAAGTTGTGAAAGCACAGCTCCCACCCCCAACTCAGAAGCATCTGTCTGTACAATGAACTGTTTGGAGTAGTCAGGACTCTTCAGGATAGGTGCAGAGCACATGGCCTTCTTCAGGTCATCAAATGCCTTTTGACAGCTAACTGTCCACTGAACCTTTTTGGGCATCTTCTTGGATGTCAAGTCATTCAATGGTGTCACAATGGACCCATAGTTCTTTACAAATTTTCTGTAATACCCAGTCAGGCCCAAGAAGGCTCTGACTTGTGTCTGGGTAGTTGGAGGAGCCCAGTCCTGTATGGTCTGGATCTTGCTCTCCAGTGGTTGAACTTGACCCCCACCTACTAGGTGGCCCAAGTACACAACCTTGCTCTGCCCTATCTGGCACTTAGTAGCCTTGATAGTCAGGCCTGCCTTTTGCAGGGCCTCCAGAACCTTCTTCAGGTGGATCAGGTGATCCTCCCAGGTGGAGCTAAAGACAGCAATATCATCTAGATATGCTGCACAAAAGTCATCCAGCCCAGCAAGGACTTGATTCACCAACCTTTGGAAGGTGGCAGGTGCATTCTTCAAACCAAAGGGCATCACCACAAACTGATAATGTCCACTAGGGGTAGAGAATGCTGTTTTGGCTTTTGACTCTTCAGCTAGTCTGATTTGCCAGTAGCCAGCTGTCAAATCAAATGTGCTCAGAAACTTGGCAGAAGCCAATTTATCAATGAGCTCATCTGCTCTTGGAATGGGATGAGCATCTGTCCTAGTGACAGCATTGAGACCTCTGTAGTCCACACAAAACCTCATTTCTCTCTTCCCATCTTTGGTATGAGGTTTTGGCACAAGGACCACTGGGCTAGCCCATGGGCTCTCTGATGGCTCAATCACTCCAAGCTCCAACATCTTTTGCACCTCAGCCTTTATACAATCCCTGACATGGTCAGGTTGCCTGTAGATCTTATTCTTCACAGGCAGATTGTCACCAGTATCCACCTCATGGGTGCACCAGTTAGTCTGACTGGGTGTGAGTGAAAACAAATGTCTGTGGGCCTGCAACACCTGTCTGCAGTCCACCTGTTGCTGCTCAGTGAGGCTGCCTGCCAAGGCTACTCCGTCAACTGAACCATCATCAGGGTTCTGGGAAAGCAGGTCTGGGAGAGGGTCACTCTCTTCCTCCTGTTCCCCATCTGTGGCCATGAGGAGACTCATGTCCTCCCTGTCAACAAATGCTTTCAAACGATTGACATGGAGCACCCTGTGGGGGCTCCTAGGGGTGCCAAAGTCAACCACATAGGTGACTTCTCCCTTTTTCTCAATGATAGGGTAGGGTCCAGTCCATTTGTCCTGGAGAGCTGCTGGCCCCACTGGGTCCAACACCCACACCTTCTGCCCTGGCTGGTACTCAACCAGAACAGCCTTTTGGTCATGCCAGGCTTTCTGTAATTCCTGACTTGCCTCAAGGTTTTTGGATGCTCTCTCCATGTATTCAGCCATCCTGGAGCGGAGACCAAGTACATAGTCCACAATGTCTAGTTTAGGCTTTTTGAGAGGTAACTCCCATCCTTCCTTCACTAAACTCAGTGGACCCCTTACAGGGTGGCCAAACAAAAGTTCAAAAGGGCTGTAGCCAACCCCCTTCTGTGGGACCTCTCTGTAAGCAAAGAGCAAGCAGGGTAAAAGGATGTCCCATTTCCGCCTAAGCTTCTCTGGTAACCCTTTTATCATTCCCTTTAGGGTCTTGTTGAACCTTTCCACAAGCCCATTGCACTGTGGATGGTAGGGTGTGGTAAACTTATAGTTTACTCCACACTCTTTCCACATTGCTTTTAAGTATCCAGACATAAAGTTGGTACCTCTGTCTGAAAGAACCTCCTTTGGAAAGCCCACTCTTGAGAAAACTGCAATGAGGGCTTTTGCCACCACAGGAGCTGTGGTGGTCCTCAGGGGAATTGCTTCTGGATACCTGGTGGCATGATCCACTACCACCAGTATAAATCTGTGCCCAGATGCTGTTTGAGGATCCATGGGACCCACAATGTCTATTCCAACTCTTTCAAAGGGTACCCCCACCACAGGTAGTGGTATCAGGGGGGCCTTTGTTGTGCCACCTGACTTACCACTGGCTTGGCAAGTGACACAGGAGCGACAAAACTCCTTGACATTTTCTGACATGTGAGGCCAGTGAAAGTGTGGAACAAGCCTGTCCCAAGTCTTATTCTGGCCTAAGTGTCCTGCAAGGGGAATATCATGGGCCAAGGTAAGAAGGAAGCCCCTAAACTTCAAAGGTATAACCAACCTCCTGGTTGTGCCAGGCTTGGGGTCTCTAGCCTCTGAATAAAGGAGTCCTTCATCCCAATACACTCTATGGGTACCTTGAGCATTCCCTGCAGCCTCAGCAGCAGCTTGCTGTCTGAGGGGTTCAAGTGAAGGGCAATCTAATTGGGCCTGCCCCAGGTCTGCCCTTGAGGGTCCCCCTGTCCCCAGAAACTCAACCTGATCAGGTTCAAGCTCATCTGAGACAGTCTCCTCTTGGACTGCAGAATCAGTTTCCTGTGAAACCTGATCCTCAACCTGGGGCAAGTGGGAAGGCACAGCCTTAACCCTCTTGCTCCTTCTCTTGGGTTGTGGTTGGTCTATTGTTTCAAGATCCACCACTGGTTCAGGAAGGCACTTCTTAGCCTGAGACCTTGTCACTGCAAGGACATGAGCTGAAATCCCTAGCATTTCTGCATGAGTCCTGTACTCCACTTCTGACCAAACTGAGCTTTCAAGATCATTGCCTAACAGACAGTCTACTGGGAGGTCTGCACTCACAACAACTTTCTTTAGGCCATCTACCCCTCCCCAGGAGAAGTCCACAACTAGCATGGACTAAGCAGCCTTAAAGGCTTAACTTAAGAGGTCGTGTTAAGCGAGCTGTTTTACCACATACAATCCTGTAATCAAATGAAAGGACACCACACAAGTATATATTATAAAAATATATGTATTTATTTCTAAATTACTCCCCAGTACTCTTTATGAGGAAAGGGGCACAAGCGTTAAATCAAAAGCACTGTTACACATATAAAGTTGCACGTTTATGGATGAGGGCGGGTGGCCACTCAGACCATATATCAAAAAAGTGGTATAAGTAACACTTTACGAACAATGGTTAGGCCTAGGGCCTAGAGATTCGCTGGGAGCAGTCAGGACAAGCAATGAAGAAGTCGGGAGTAGCCCACAGGAGACGGGTGCAGCACGGAAAGTGCGGCGCGCACCAATGCACTGTCAATGGTGCGTAAAAGTCAGTTAAAGTGAATTAAAAGATACTTCCGCTGAACCTAGGAACACAAAACTTTAGACACAGACCCTAGAGGTGTGTACCAGTGTAAAGACACCGGCGTTGCAAAGTTACCTCACCCACAGGCCGTGGGTGCACAGGGTCGAAGTGGCGTCGGGTTCTGTCACGCAGGTTCTTGGTGCTTGAAGCTGTTGCAGCTGCAGGCGCTGTGAAGCAGAAGTGTCCGGTGCGATCCAAGGGTGGATCGATGTAGAAAAGTACCTGAAAGCAGAGGGGACAGAGTCTGGGTCACTCAGCAGTGACCAGGGTGGAACCAGGACGGAACCAGGCAATGTCGGGCGCAATCAGGCGGTTGTCGATAGGCTTCTCTCCGCTGTCACGTGGGCTCTGGGGCATCTGCGACGTCCAGGAGCAGGTCACGATCTGTCCCACGTAGGCTCTCGCCGTCAGCACCGTCGGCTTGAAGATTGTAGCAAACAGCACTTGGCAAAAGCAATCCACGCGGAACCGGGAGATTGCTTATCACTCGAACCAGGAGGGTCAGAGTGGGTGCTCCTTTTCACAGGAGCTGGTGCAGATCTGGAGCAACCAGAAAAGCAAGTCGGATTTCAAAGTTCGTCGGCACAGGGGCCACAAGCCAGCTGGCAAGTGACCGGGCCAACGCGTCGAGCGCACACAAGCAGAAGGGCCCCACGCAGCACTCAGCGAGTGTGGAGGGGTGAGCTTTGGTGCAAGTGGAGCTCGGGGCTGGGGCTTCTCAAACCCCGGTGTACAGCTTCGAGGGTCACTCGTGGGCCGCACGGTCAGCGTCTCGTGGCCTTTTCAAGATGGCGTGCCCCACGCTTCCGGTCGCCTCCACGGGTCTCAGCTCTGCAGGGACTGTGGATCGGGCAGGTAGAAGGCAGGCAAGCTTGATCTCGTCGATCTCTGTCGCTCGAGTTCCGGCGGGAACTGCAACAAAGCAAGGGTCGAGGGCTGGATGGTGCCTGTTTGCACAGGGTGGTCACTCCTTGACCACAAGGGAGATTCTTCAGTCTTCTCACGTCGTGTAGAAAGTCGAAGGGTCCAGATTTCGTTTCTTATGTTTCTTCAGGATGATCTGAGTTGCATTGGCACTGCTCCCCCTCTTATTCCAATCTGAGGGGTGGATCTCCTGCTAGGTCCCTCCCCTATGGGTGGGACCAGGAAGGGGGGTGGTTACACCCCCTTTCCTTTGTCCAGGTCTCACTGGAGCTGGGGCTGGGCTGCCCCAGAACCGGTTGGACCGGATTATGCAAGGGGAAGCCTTGTGCTCCCCAGGCACTGTCTGGTTTCATTCAAACCTCCCTGCTACAATCCACTATCTCCTGTCTGGGGTGGTGTCACACCTCCCTGTGACAGGAAATCCTTTGTCCAGGCCTCCTCTGCTGAGTTTCGGTCTGCAGCAGGAGGTCAGACATGTGTCTGTGGCAGAAGCATCCATTTTGTGGATCTGAGGCTCTTTTAAAAATCAACCGCGTTTTAGCAAAAGTAACACGTTGTCCCCTCTAGAGGGGTGGAATGCTACCCCCGTCGCCAGGACTGGCGAGGGGGTAGTATTCCAATTCGTATGACACCTTACACGACATGTTTTGATAAAGCCAAACCAAAGTTAACATATAACCGCGAGGATTATAATGCACTTAATAGTATATGGTTTGGCATTATCCCGGAACAGCTAAGGGAATTGGTCCCGACCGCTGCAGACAGGCTCAGCTCATGCTAGAGCACCATCTCACATTAAACCACGCACTCTGCCTCCAGGATTGGTGAGGCCTTCCATAGGAGTGGCTTACAGGCTATATATGTGTCCACATATAGGTTTAGATATAGGTATACTATATCTAAGCAAGGGGTGATTACACCCACTTGCCCCAGCTGAGTGATCAGCCAGTTGTGTCAATTTAGATAGCCATCCAGGGGTGGCAAAAGATATGCTGCAGCCCCTGGTAGGCCTTGGATGCACCTATGCCCTGGGCGCCTATAGTGCTCTGTACAGGGGCTGATAAGGTGACCCAAGCCAATCTAGTTATGCACCTAGGGTACATGGAATCCATTTTACAGAGAGAGCAGATAGCCTGGGGCCCTGATTAGCAGGGAACCAGGCCAACTAAGTCGAAAACCAGCTAAACACAGGGCAGAAAATCTGGGGTAACCATAGTCAGGTAGCCACCTTCCTACATAGTGTCATATGGTGTCATGTGTCATCATGTGGTGTCATGTGGTGTCATGTGGTATCATGTGGTGTCATGTGGTATCATGTGTCATCATGTGTCATGTGGGTCATGTGTTGTCATGTGTCATCACGTGTCATGTGTCATCATGTGTCATGTGGGTCATGTGTTGTCATGTGTCATCACGTGTCATGTGGTGTTGTAGGAGAGTAGGGTCTGCTATCCTATGGTCACCCCAATTTTTGCTTTTTGCTTCACTGGTTTTCGACTTACTGAGGCTGTGGGCCTGCTAATCAGACCCCCAGCCTGCTGTTCTCTCTCTAAATTTATAATACATGTGCTATAGGTACATACCACAATTGGAAATGGACTCCTTGTCAGCCCCTGTACCATGCACTATAGGTGCCCAGGGCATAGGTGCCACCAAGGCCTACCAGGGGCTGAAGCATAGCTTTTGCCACCCCTGGCTGGTTCTTAAATTGACACAACTGGCTGATCACTCAGCTGGGGCAAGTGGGTGTAATCACCCCTTGCTTAGATATAGTATACCTATATCTAAACCTATATCTGGACACATATATAGCCTATAAGCCACTCCTATGGAAGGCCTCATCAATCCTGGAGGCAGAGTGCGTGGTTTTATGTGAGATGGTGCTCTGGCATGAGCTGAGCCTGTCTGCAGCTGTCGGGAACAACTCCCTAAGCTGATCCGGGATAATGCCATACCATATACTCTTAAGCGCCTTATAATCCTCGCGGTTATATAGCAACTTTGGTTTGGCTTTATCAAAACATGTCGTGTAAGGTGTCATACGAATTGGAATACTACCCCCTCGCCAGTTCTGGCGACGGGGGTAGCATTCCACCCTTCTAGAGGGAGAAGACATGTTACTTTACTGAAACGCGGTTGATTTAAAATGAGCCTCAGATCCACAAAATGGATGCCCCTGCCACAGACACGGGTCTGGCCTCCTGCTGCTGACCGAAACCCGGCAGAGGAGGCCTGGACAAAGAGTTTCCTGTCACAGGGCGGTGTCAAACCACCCCAGACAGGAGATAGTGGATTGGAGTAGGGAGGTTTCAAAGAAACCAGACACTGCCTGGGGAGCACAAGGCTGCCCCTTGCAGGATCCGGCCAAACCGGTTCTGGGGCCTCCCAGCCCCTGTCCCAGCGCGGCCAGGATCAAAGGAGAGGGGTGTAACCACCCCCTTCCTGGGTCCCACCCATAGGAGGGGACCTAGCAGGATGTCCAACCCCCCAGATTCGAATAAGAGGGGGAGCAGTCCCAACGGACCTCAGATCATCCTGAAGAAACATAAGAAACGAAATCTGGACCCTTCGACTTTCTACACGACGTGAGAAGACTGAAGAATCTCCCTTGTGGTCAAGGAGTGACCACCCTGTGCAAACAGGCACCATCCAGCCCTCGACCCTTGCTTTGTTGCAGTTCCCGCCGGAACTCGAGCGACAGAGATCGACGAGATCAAGCTTGCCTGCCTTCTACCTGCCCGATCCACAGTCCCTGCAGAGCTGAGACCCGTGGAGGCGACCGGAAGCGTGGGGCACGCCATCTTGAAAAGGCCACGAGACGCTGACCGTGCGGCCCACGAGTGACCCTCGAAGCTGTACACCGGGGTTTGAGAAGCCCCAGCCCCGAGCTCCACTTGCACCAAAGCTCACCCCTCCACACTCGACGAGTGCTGCGTGGGGCCCTTCTGCTTGTGTGCGCTCGACGCGTTGGCCCGGTCACTTGCCAGCTGGCTTGTGGCCCCTGTGCCGACGAACTTTGAAATACGACTTGCTTTTCTGGTTGCTCCAGATCTGCACCAGCTCCTGTGAAAAGGAGCACCCACTCTGACCCTCCTGGTTCGAGTGATAAGCAATCTCCCGGTTCCGCGTGGATTGCTTTTGCTAAGTGCTGTTTGCTGCAATCTTGAAGCCGACGGTGCTGACGGCGAGAGCCTACGTGGGACAGATCGTGACCTGCTCCTGGACGTCGCAGATGCCCCAGAGCCCACGTGACAGCGGAGAGAAGCCTATCGACAACCGCCTGATTGCGCCCGACATTGCCTGGTTCCGTCCTGGTTCCACCCTGGTCACTGCTGAGTGACCCAGACTCTGTCCCCTCTGCTTTCAGGTACTTTTCTACTTCGATCCACCCTTGGATCGCACCGGACACTTCTGCTTCACAGCGCCTGCAGCTGCAACAGCTCCAAGCACCAAGAACCTGCGTGACAGAACCCGACGCCACTTCGACCCTGTGCACCCACGGCCTGTGGGTGAGGTAACTTTGCAACGCCGGTGCCTATACACTGGTACACACCTCTAGGGTCTGTGTCTAAAGTTTTGTGTTCCTAGGTTCAGCGGAAGTATCTTTTAATTCACTTTAATTGACTTTTACGCACCATTGACAGTGCATTGGTGCGCGCCGCACTTTCCGTGCTGCACCCGTCTCCTGTGGGCTACTCCCGACTTCTTCATTGCTTGTCCTGACTGCTCCCAGCGAATCTCTAGGCCCTAGGCCTAACCATTGTTCGATAAGTGTTACTTATACCACTTTTTTAATATATGGTCTGAGTGGCCACCCGCCCTCATCCATAAACGTGCAACTTTATATGTGTAACAGTGCTTTTGATTTAACGCTTGTGCCCCTTTCCTCATAAAGAGTACTGGGGAGTAATTTAGAAATAAATACATATATTTTTATAATATATACTTGTGTGGTGTCCTTTCATTTGATTACAGGATTGTATGTGGTAAAACAGCTCGCTTAACACGACCTCTTAAGTTAAGCCTTTAAGGCTGCTTAGTCCATGCTACCACTAGGATAGCTTGTCTACAAGGTTGAGTTACAACCTGACATCTTTGGGGTTTGTTTGGACTGATACCCAGTGGTTCCAGAATTGGAAACACTACATATCAGGCCAACTTCTCACATTGGTGTGCAGCGGTGCGGATTTGAGCTTGCTGTTTGTTTTACCATTGCAATCTTTATCAAATTGAAAGATCACATCAAGTACCTCTAGGTACATATAAATAAAAAGCTTAGCATATTAAGTTCTACTGAACTTAGTAGTTGTAGATTAAAGGGATTAGCACACCCTGACTACAACTCACTAGCAAGGTACAGTAGGAAACCACTTAGTGTAGGTAAGTGCACCACTTACACCTCACTAGCAGTCATGTCTGATACAGGTAGAGCTTCAGGCTCTGCTCCTGTAATAGTTGATCCTATAGGGACAACATCCAGATATGACAACCTTAGCCACAAAGACCTGAGTGCCTTGTGCACAGCCAGGGGGCTAAAAAAGGGCAGAGGCCCTACCATTCCTTCCCTAGTAGCTCTCCTAGAAAAGGATGACCTAGATAAGGTGAGTCAGACTCCCTTAGAAACAGAGGAAGGGATAAACTCCCCTGAGAATGAGGATCTTCAAGATGATGTAGTGGAGGAGGAAGAAGAAGAAGAAGGCTCTGATTTAGATGAGCCTGAAGATCAGGATCAGGAGGGAAACCAGGTACAGGTTGCCAGGCTTAACCAGGCCAACTTGGACCTACATGGGAATGGAGAGGGCCAGCACCACTCCAGGTCTCATAACCAAATTCTCCCAGGTAATAGGAGGGTGAGGTCTCTATCAAGGGATTCTCATCTTTCTAGTGCCTCAAGAGAATCTCAAAGAGGAATGACTTCCTCCCAGAGAAAAGAGCATAGGGCCAGGATGAGGGCTGTCCAACTCCAAATAGAAAGGGAAGAGGTAGCCTTGGCTCAAGCTAAACTTGCTTTAGCAAGAGAGAGAAAATTGTGTGGCTTAGATGCCACTGGTGGCAGCAAAGTTCCTAAAGAAAAAGACAGGGCCTATGACAATAGAAACCTGACAAAAATTGTGCCCCCCTACAAGGAAGGGGATGATATCCACAAATGGATGACTGCTCTTGAGAGGGCCTGCATGGTACAGCAGGTCCCTGAGGATCAGTGGGCAGCAATTTTATGGTACTCCTTTTCTGAGAAAGGGAGGGACAGGCTCCTCACTGTTAGACCTGAGGATGCCAAAAACTACTCTGTTCTGAAGAGTGCTCTTATTGAAGGGTTTGGCCTAACCACTGAGCAATACAGGTTGTTGTTCAGAGACACCCAAAAAGCACAGACTCAGGACTGGACTGATTTTGTAGATTGTGCCACTAAGGCTCTGGAGGGTTGGCTGCAGGGAAGTAAAGTTTCAGACTATACAGGATTGTACAATCTTATGATGAGAGAACAGATCCTTAATAACTGTCAGAACCAGCTGTTGCATCAATACCTTGTTGACTCTGATTTGACCTCTCCCCAAGAATTGGGAAAGAAGGCAGACAAATGGGTCAGAACAAGGATTAAGCAGAAAACCCAGAACCAAGGTGACCAGAAGAAAACAGACCAGAAGGGTGGGAATCAGAAAGATAAAGAAAAGGACCAGAAGTCTTCAGGCCCCCAAACTAGCAATAAGGAGGGGGGTTCCCAAAATGGAAACAAGAAAAAGAAGAATGATGGCCCAAAGAAACCTTGGTGTAATACCTGCAAATCCATTTCACACTGGGGCAGTGAATGCACTAAGAAAAATCCAGTCCCCACCACTGCAGCTCCTAAAGCAACTGCACCCCCTAGTACAGTCAGCAGTGGTGGTACACAGCCAAAGGGTTTAGTAGGGTTGACCCTGGGTACTGAGGTGGAATCTGGCCTAGTCAGAATCCCCACACAGGCAGTTCTCCTATATGATGTGGACTTATCTTTGCCCACTGCAGTAAGCCCCAGTAACCTGGGCAAATATAGGCAGACTCCCTTAATTAATGAGAAACTGGCTCAGGCCTACAGGGACACTTGTGCCAGTGTCACAATGGTGACACCTGGCTTTGTGGACCCTGGACAGATTGTACTAGGTGAAAGTTACCTAGTGACCAATGCAAGCAACTCCACTACTTCCCATAGTGTGGCTGTTGTGAACTTCTCCTGGGGGGGGGTAGATGGCCTAAAGAAAGTTGTTGTGAGTGCAGACCTCCCAGTAGACTGTCCGTTAGGCAATGATCTTGAAAGCTCAGTTTGGTCAGAAGTGGAGTACAGGACTCATGCAGAAATGCTAGGGATTTCAGCTCATGTCCTTGCAGTGACAAGGTCTCAGGCTAAGAAGTGCCTTCCTGAACCAGTGGTGGATCTTGAAACAATAGACCAACCACAACCCAAGAGAAGGAGCAAGAGGGTTAAGGCTGTGCCTTCCCACTTGCCCCAGGTTGAGGATCAGGTTTCACAGGAAACTGATTCTGCAGTCCAAGAGGAGACTGTCTCAGAGGAGCTTGAACCTGATCAGGTTGAGTTTCTGGGGACAGGGGGACCCTCAAGGGCAGACCTGGGGCAGGCCCAATTAGATTGCCCTTCACTTGAACCCCTCAGACAGCAAGCTGCTGCTGAGGCTGCAGGGAATGCTCAAGGTACCCATAGAGTGTATTGGGATGAAGGACTCCTTTATTCAGAGGCTAGAGACCCCAAGCCTGGCACAACCAGGAGGTTGGTTATACCTTTGAAGTTTAGGGGCTTCCTTCTTACCTTGGCCCATGATATTCCCCTTGCAGGACACTTAGGCCAGAATAAGACTTGGGACAGGCTTGTTCCACACTTTCACTGGCCTCACATGTCAGAAAATGTCAAGGAGTTTTGTCGCTCCTGTGTCACTTGCCAAGCCAGTGGTAAGTCAGGTGGCACAACAAAGGCCCCCCTGATACCACTACCTGTGGTGGGGGTACCCTTTGAAAGAGTTGGAATAGACATTGTGGGTCCCATGGATCCTCAAACAGCATCTGGGCACAGATTTATACTGGTGGTAGTGGATCATGCCACCAGGTACCCAGAAGCAATTCCCCTGAGGACCACCACAGCTCCTGTGGTGGCAAAAGCCCTCATTGCAGTTTTCTCAAGAGTGGGCTTTCCAAAGGAGGTTCTTTCAGACAGAGGTACCAACTTTATGTCTGGATACTTAAAAGCAATGTGGAAAGAGTGTGGAGTAAACTATAAGTTTACCACACCCTACCATCCACAGTGCAATGGGCTTGTGGAAAGGTTCAACAAGACCCTAAAGGGAATGATAAAAGGGTTACCAGAGAAGCTTAGGCGGAAATGGGACATCCTTTTACCCTGCTTGCTCTTTGCTTACAGAGAGGTCCCACAGAAGGGGGTTGGCTACAGCCCTTTTGAACTTTTGTTTGGCCACCCTGTAAGGGGTCCACTGAGTTTGGTGAAGGAAGGATGGGAGTTACCTCTCAAAAAGCCTAAGCTAGACATTGTGGACTATGTACTTGGTCTCCGCTCCAGGATGGCTGAATACATGGAGAGAGCATCCAAAAACCTTGAGGCAAGTCAGGAATTACAGAAAGCCTGGCATGACCAAAAGGCTGTTCTGGTTGAGTACCAGCCAGGGCAGAAGGTGTGGGTGTTGGACCCAGTGGGGCCAGCAGCTCTCCAGGACAAATGGACTGGACCCTACCCTATCATTGAGAAAAAGGGAGAAGTCACCTATGTGGTTGACTTTGGCACCCCTAGGAGCCCCCACAGGGTGCTCCATGTCAATCGTTTGAAAGCATTTGTTGACAGGGAGGACATGAGTCTCCTCATGGCCACAGATGGGGAACAGGAGGAAGAGAGTGACCCTCTCCCAGACCTGCTTTCCCAGAACCCTGATGATGGTTCAGTTGATGGAGTAGCCTTGGCAGGCAGCCTCACTGAGCAGCAACAGGTGGACTGCAGACAGGCGTTGCAGGCCCACAGACACTTGTTTTCACTCACACCCAGTCAGACTAACTGGTGCACCCATGAGGTGGATACTGGTGACAATCTGCCTGTGAAGAATAAGATCTACAGGCAACCTGACCATGTCAGGGATTGTATAAAGGCTGAGGTGCAAAAGATGTTGGAGCTTGGAGTGATTGAGCCATCAGAGAGCCCATGGGCTAGCCCAGTGGTCCTTGTGCCGAAACCTCATACCAAAGATGGGAAGAGAGAAATGAGGTTTTGTGTGGACTACAGAGGTCTCAATGCTGTCACTAGGACAGATGCTCATCCCATTCCAAGAGCAGATGAGCTCATTGATAAATTGGCTTCTGCCAAGTTTCTGAGCACATTTGATTTGACAGCTGGCTACTGGCAAATCAGACTAGATGAAGAGTCAAAAGCCAAAACAGCATTCTCTACCCCTAGTGGGCATTATCAGTTTGTGGTGATGCCCTTTGGTTTGAAGAATGCACCTGCCACCTTCCAAAGGTTGGTGAATCAAGTCCTTGCTGGGCTGGATGACTTTTGTGCAGCATATCTAGATGATATTGCTGTCTTTAGCTCCACCTGGGAGGATCACCTGATCCACCTGAAGAAGGTTCTGGAGGCCCTGCAAAAGGCAGGCCTGACTATCAAGGCTACTAAGTGCCAGATAGGGCAGAGCAAGGTTGTGTACTTGGGCCACCTAGTAGGTGGGGGTCAAGTTCAACCACTGGAGAGCAAGATCCAGACCATACAGGACTGGGCTCCTCCAACTACCCAGACACAAGTCAGAGCCTTCTTGGGCCTGACTGGGTATTACAGAAAACTTGTAAAGAACTATGGGTCCATTGTGACACCATTGAATGACTTGACATCCAAGAAGATGCCCAAAAAGGTTCAGTGGACAGTTAGCTGTCAAAAGGCATTTGATGACCTGAAGAAGGCCATGTGCTCTGCACCTATCCTGAAGAGTCCTGACTACTCCAAACAGTTCATTGTACAGACAGATGCTTCTGAGTTGGGGGTGGGAGCTGTGCTTTCACAACTTAATCAAGATGGTCAAGACCAGCCCATTGCTTTTATTAGCAGAAGGCTGACCCCCAGGGAGAAACGTTGGTCAGCTATTGAGAGGGAGGCCTTTGCTGTGGTTTGGGCCCTGAAGAAGTTGAGGCCATACTTGTTTGGTACTCACTTCCTAATTCAGACAGACCATAAGCCCCTCTTGTGGCTAAATCAGATGAAGGGTGAAAATCCCAAACTGCTCAGGTGGTCCATTTCCCTACAGGGGATGGACTTTACAGTGGAGCACCGCCCAGGGACTGACCATGGTAATGCAGATGGTCTCTCCAGGTACTTCCACTTAGAACATGAAGACTTATCTGGTCAAGGTTAAGTTAAATGTCCCTGCGTTTGGGGGGGGGGTTATGTAGGAGAGTAGGGTCTGCTATCCTATGGTCACCCCAATTTTTGCTTTTTGCTTCACTGGTTTTCGACTTACTGAGGCTGTGGGCCTGCTAATCAGACCCCCAGCCTGCTGTTCTCTCTCTAAATTTATAATACATGTGCTATAGGTACATACCACAATTGGAAATGGACTCCTTGTCAGCCCCTGTACCATGCACTATAGGTGCCCAGGGCATAGGTGCCACCAAGGCCTACCAGGGGCTGAAGCATAGCTTTTGCCACCCCTGGCTGGTTCTTAATTTGACACAACTGGCTGATCACTCAGCTGGGGCAAGTGGGTGTAATCACCCCTTGCTTAGATATAGTATACCTATATCTAAACCTATATCTGGACACATATATAGCCTATAAGCCACTCCTATGGAAGGCCTCATCAATCCTGGAGGCAGAGTGCGTGGTTTTATGTGAGATGGTGCTCTGGCATGAGCTGAGCCTGTCTGCAGCTGTCGGGAACAACTCCCTAAGCTGATCCGGGATAATGCCATACCATATACTCTTAAGCGCCTTATAATCCTCGCGGTTATATTGCAACTTTGGTTTGGCTTTATCAAAACATGTCGTGTAAGGTGTCATACGAATTGGAATACTACCCCCTCGCCAGTTCTGGCGACGGGGGTAGCATTCCACCCTTCTAGAGGGAGAAGACATGTTACTTTACTGAAACGCGGTTGATTTAAAATGAGCCTCAGATCCACAAAATGGATGCCCCTGCCACAGACACGGGTCTGGCCTCCTGCTGCTGACCGAAACCCGGCAGAGGAGGCCTGGACAAAGAGTTTCCTGTCACAGGGCGGTGTCAAACCACCCCAGACAGGAGATAGTGGATTGGAGTAGGGAGGTTTCAAAGAAACCAGACACTGCCTGGGGAGCACAAGGCTGCCCCTTGCAGGATCCGGCCAAACCGGTTCTGGGGCCTCCCAGCCCCTGTCCCAGCGCGGCCAGGATCAAAGGAGAGGGGTGTAACCACCCCCTTCCTGGGTCCCACCCATAGGAGGGGACCTAGCAGGATGTCCAACCCCCCAGATTCGAATAAGAGGGGGAGCAGTCCCAACGGACCTCAGATCATCCTGAAGAAACATAAGAAACGAAATCTGGACCCTTCGACTTTCTACACGACGTGAGAAGACTGAAGAATCTCCCTTGTGGTCAAGGAGTGACCACCCTGTGCAAACAGGCACCATCCAGCCCTCGACCCTTGCTTTGTTGCAGTTCCCGCCGGAACTCGAGCGACAGAGATCAACGAGATCAAGCTTGCCTGCCTTCTACCTGCCCGATCCACAGTCCCTGCAGAGCTGAGACCCGTGGAGGCGACCGGAAGCGTGGGGCACGCCATCTTGAAAAGGCCACGAGACCCTGACCGTGCGGCCCACGAGTGACCCTCGAAGCTGTACACCGGGGTTTGAGAAGCCCCAGCCCCGAGCTCCACTTGCACCAAAGCTCACCCCTCCACACTCGACGAGTGCTGCGTGGGGCCCTTCTGCTTGTGTGCGCTCGATGCGTTGGCCCGGTCACTTGCCAGCTGGCTTGTGGCCCCTGTGCCGACGAACTTTGAAATACGACTTGCTTTTCTGGTTGCTCCAGATCTGCACCAGCTCCTGTGAAAAGGAGCACCCACTCTGACCCTCCTGGTTCGAGTGATAAGCAATCTCCCGGTTCCGCGTGGATTGCTTTTGCCAAGTGCTGTTCACTGCAATCTTGAAGCCGACGGTGCTGACGGCGAGAGCCTACGTGGGACAGATCGTGACCTGCTCCTGGATGTCGCAGATGCCCCAGAGCCCACGTGACAGCGGAGAGAAGCCTATCGACAACCGCCTGATTGCGCCCGACATTGCCTGGTTCCGTCCTGGTTCCACCCTGGTCACTGCTGAGTGACCCAGACTCTGTCCCCTCTGCTTTCAGGTACTTTTCTACTTCGATCCACCCTTGGATCGCACCGGACACTTCTGCTTCACAGCGCCTGCAGCTGCAACAGCTCCAAGCACCAAGAACCTGCGTGACAGAACCCGACGCCACTTCGACCCTGTGCACCCACGGCCTGTGGGTGAGGTAACTTTGCAACGCCGGTGCCTATACACTGGTACACACCTCTAGGGTCTGTGTCTAAAGTTTTGTGTTCCTAGAATCAGCGGAAGTATCTTTTAATTCACTTTAATTGACTTTTACGCACCATTGACAGTGCATTGGTGCGCGCCGCACTTTCCGTGCTGCACCCGTCTCCTGTGGGCTACTCCCGACTTCTTCATTGCTTGTCCTGACTGCTCCCAGCGAATCTCTAGGCCCTAGGCCTAACCATTGTTCGATAAGTGTTACTTATACCACTTTTTTAATATATGGTCTGAGTGGCCACCCGCCCTCATCCATAAACGTGCAACTTTATATGTGTAACAGTGCTTTTGATTTAACGCTTGTGCCCCTTTCCTCCTAAAGAGTACTGGGGAGTAATTTAGAAATAAATACATATATTTTTATAATATATACTTGTGTGGTGTCCTTTCATTTGATTACAGGATTGTATGTGGTAAAACAGCTCGCTTAACACGACCTCTTAAGTTAAGCCTTTAAGGCTGCTTAGTCCATGCTACCACTAGGATAGCTTGTCTACAAGGTTGACTTACAACCTGACATCTTTGGGGTTTGTTTGGACTGATACCCAGTGGTTCCAGAATTGGAAACACTACATATCAGGCCAACTTCTCACAGGTGTCATGTGTCATGTGTCGCCATGTGTCATCATGTGTCATCATGTGTCATCATGTGTCACCATGTGTCGCCATGTGTCGTCATGCGTCATGTGTCATCATGTGTTGCCATGTGTCACCATGTGTTGCCATGTGTCGCCATGTGTCGCCATGTGTCGCCATGTGTCGCCATGTGTCGCCATGTGGGGTCATGTGGGGTCATGTGTCATCATGTGTCATGTGGTATCATGTTGGATCATATGGTGTCATGTGGTGTCATGTGTCATCATGTGGTGTCATGTGGTGTCATGTGTTGTCATGTGTCATGCGTCATCATGTGTCATGTGGTGTCATGTGGTGTCATGTGGTGTCATGTGTCATCATGTGTCATGTGGTATCATGTAGTGTCATATGGTGTCATGTGGTGTCATGTGTCATCATGTGGTGTCATGTGTCATCATGCGTCATCATGTGTCGTCATGTGTCGCAATGTGGGGTCATGTGGGGTCATGTGTCATCATGTGTCATGTGGTATCATGTTGGATCATATGGTGTCATGTGGTGTCATGTGTCATCATGTGGTGTCATGTGGTGTCATGTGTCATCATGCATCATCATGTGTCATGTGGTGTCATGTGGTCTCATGTGGTGTCATATGGTGTCGTGTGGTGTTGTTAGAACTGGGGGTCTCTAGTTGGCAGAGGTAGGTACCACTGTCCAAATAGGGACCCTTGCTTCTAGTCAGGACAAGGAGATAACCCTCTCAGATAACCCCTGCTCACCCTCAAGGTAGCTTGGCCTGAGCAGTCTAGGCTAACCAGAGGCAATGCGTTAAGTATTTGTACCAACACTCACAGTAACACAGTGAAAACACCACAAACTGCTTCCACAACAGTTTAGGAAAATAAAGATATTTATTCTAAACTACACAAGACCAAAAACGTCAAACATCCAACATACACAATGCAAGGTTACGGTTTCAAATGAGTTCTTCAGGTTGTAATCAAAGTTCTTTAAGTTGCGTTAAAATAATCAACAGATGCGTGAAAAGTTCACAGTTGCGTCACGTTTACTCACAGTACCTTTTAGATGCAACAAAGTTCCACAAGCAGGAAGCTGGTGCGGTGGAAACAAGCGATGCGTTACTCCTGAGACCCTGGGGAGGCGATGCGACAGCCCCGCTGCAGCAGCGGGTGTGTGGCGACGAATCCGGTCTGTATGGGGAGGAAGGCAGCTTGCGTAGATTCCGGTGCGTAGGTTCCGTGGGAAGTCTGTTCTCGCAAAGGCACGATGCGGTGATCTCGTAGGGGCTGCGACGATCTCCGGGGCGACGATGCGCGGTCCAGCGGTGATCCCCTCTCTCGCAGCTCCTCGATGTGATGTTTCTGCAGCGATGTCTGCAGCGACGTGATGCGGTCCGCAAGCAAGCGGCGCGGCGTTCTCACCCAGATGACAGGCTCTGCGACGACACTCGCAGCGATGTTCGATTCTCCCGCACCGGTCTGGTGCGTCCCGCAAACGAAGGGTGCGACGGCTCCGGCAGCGATGTCAGGCACTGCGCCGATCTCGACCTTCGTAGCGGCGGGAAACTTCTCGCACTGTCGGGGATGCGCTCCGCAAGCGAGCGATGCGACACTTTTCAGCTTCACAAGTTTCTCAGCTTAGTCTCAAGCTTCCCAGCTCAGGTTCAACTTCTAGAGGCCCCACAACTGGATCAAGCACTCTAGGAAGGACAGAACTCTCTCAGCAGAGTTCAGGGAGAGTGGGGGTGAAGTCCTTTTGTTCCTGGGACTTCAAAACAGGGAGCCAGCTCTTCTCAGGCCCTTGGAGATTCCTTACAAGACAGGGGACACAGCTCACAGCAAAGTCCTTCCCCTCTCCTTGGCAGCAAAGCAACAGCAGGTCAGTCCAGCAGAGCAACAGCAGGACAGTCTTCCTTCTTCAGAGTCAGCTTTCTCCTTGGCAGAGGTTCCTTCTTGATTTCCAGGATGATCTAATTTTCTGTTGTCAGGGGTCCTGTACTTATACCCCTAAAGTCTTTGTTCTCTCAGTGCATGTGGGCCCTGAGCCCGGTCTGAACCAGTTCTGGGTGGATCCTGAGCACTTTGTTTTGCTGGCTGCATCTTTCCTTTCAGAGTGAGGGGCAGAGTCCTCAGCCGCCCAGCAGGAGGTGGAGCCAGCATTGTGGCAGGCAGGCACAGCCCTATTCAGCCCAGGTGCTAACTCCTCCCGCCACTCAGGTTGCAATTGCTTCATTCAGCCTAGTGCTGACTCATCCAGCCTCTGGGGGAATTCCCCAGCCCCTGTCACTCACAAACCAGACAGTCAATACACAAACAGGCCCAGGCACACAGAAGGGTCAGACAAGAGAACAGCAACTTTCTAAAAGTGCTGTTCTCAAACACAGGATTTAAAAACCACCTTTCCTAAAAGATGTATCATTAAATTCTGAGTTCAGGGATACTAGATACTTATGTCCTATCTTGTTCCTATGGGAAGAAATGCTGTTAACCACTGTAGCCAGCCTCCCCCATGTTAACCTATGGAGCAAGATAGCCTTACAATAGTGAAAAGCGAAAATGGCTGTAATTCACTACCAGAGCATGGTACCTGCACTAGTACATGCTCTACCTTTCACATACACTGCACCCTGCCCAGGGGGGTACCTTGGGCCTTCCATAGGGGTGACTGATGTGCACGAAAAGGGAAGGGTTAGGCCTGGTCAGCGGGGACGCGGACCAGGAGGACATGGCAGTTCTAAACTGCCCGTAGGCGCTGCAGTGGCAGGCCCGAGACACCATTTTAGGGCTACTCCTGTGGGTGGCACAATCAGTGCTGCAGGCCCACTAGTAGCATTTGCCATCACCAGCCCTGGCACACCCAGTGCACTTTACTAGGGACTTCATGGTGATACAAATATGCCAAACATGTATATCCAATCCGAATACAATTTATATAGGGAGCACTTACACTCTGGCACTGATCAGCAGTGGCAGAGTGTCCAAAGCATCTAAACCAGCAAAAACGAATCCAGCACAGCATCAAAAATACAGGAGGCAGAGGCAAAAAGATAGGGGTAATCACGCCAAAAGATGTCAGGTCTAACACGTGTCCCCTCCAGCTGAAAGTGGGGAGAACTACCCACCCTCTTGGGAGTTCTCTTCACTAAGGCGGAAAAACCTGGACAGACCATCAGCGTTGGCGTGTTCTGTACCAGGGCGGTGTTCCACCGTAAAGTCCATTCCCTGTAGGGAGATGGACCACCTCAACAGTTTTGGATTTTCACCCCTCATGTGCATTAACCACCTGAGGGGCCTGTGGTCGGTCTGAACACGAAAGTGAGTCCCAAACAGGTAGGGCCTCAACTTTTTCAGAGCCCAGACCACAGCAAAAGCCTCCCTTTCAATCGCACTCCACTTCTGTTCCCTGGGGAGTAGCCTCCGACTAATGAAAGCTACTGGCTGGTCTCCATTCTCCTCAGTGGCTTGTGAGAGTACTGCTCCCACACCATGCTCTGAAGCGTCCGTCTGAACTATGAACTCACTGGAAAAGTCAGGTGCCTTGAGCACCGGTGCTGTGCACATCGCAGTCTTCAGGGCCTCAAAAGCAGTTTGGCAGGCGTCAGTCCAGTCAACTCTTTTGGGCAACTTCTTGGAAGTGAGTTCTGTCAAGGGGGCAACAATGGTGCCATATCCCTTGACAAACCGTCTGTAATACCCGGTGAGTCCTAAAAAGGCTCTCACCTCTGTCTGGGTCTTGGGGGGCTCCCAAGCCAGAATGGTATCAATCTCAGCCTGTAGGGGCGCCACCTGGCCGCTCCCCACCTGGTGTCCCAAATACACCACAGATCCCTGCCCTATCTGGCACTTACTGGCCTTGATAGTGAGGCCTGCCTTCTGCAGAGCCTTCAACACTTCGCAGAGGTGTTGCAAGTGTTCTTCCCACGTGGAGCTGAACACAGCAATGTCATCCAGGTATGCGGCGCTGAATTCCTCCAGCCCGGACAGTACCTGGTTAACCAGTCTCTGGAACGTGGCAGGGGCATTCTTCAACCCAAAGGGCATGACACGGAACTGGAAGTGCCCCTCTGGCGTTGAAAATGCTGACCTCTCTTTGGCCCCATCAGTTAAGGCAATCTGCCAGTACCCCGAAGTCAAATCGAACGTACTGAGGTACTTGGCAGCTCCCAACCGATCCACGAGCTCATCAGCTCTGGGGATAGGGTGTGCGTCAGTCTTCGTGACCGCATTGAGCCCACGGTAGTCCACGCAAAACCGGAGTTCTGGCGGGCCACCGGGGGTAGCAGCTTTCTTGGGGACCAAGACCACTGGGCTAGCCCAGGGGCTGCTGGAGGGCTCAATCACCCCTAGCGCCAACATCTTGGAAACCTCTTCCTTGATGCTGGCCCTGACCTTGTCAGCTACCCTGTAAAATTTTTGCTTCACAGGCAGACTGTCTCCAGTGTCCACGTCATGGACGCACCAGTTGGTGACTCCTGGGGTCAGGGAGAACAGAGAGGAGAACTGACCCAACACGTGGCGACAGTCGCTCTGCTGTTCTGGGGTCAGGGTGGGCGAGAGGACCACACCATCCACTGACCCATCGTGCTCCTTAACTGCCAGGAGGTCAGGGAGAGGATCACTATCCTCTTCCATTCCTGCATCTGTAGCCATAAGCATGGTTACTTCAGACCTCTCAAAGTGTGGTTTGAGGCGGTTCACGTGCAAAACTCTCAGGGGCTGCCTGGGAGTCTTCAGGTTAACCAGGTAGGTTACCTCACTCTTCCTTTCCACCACCTCGTATGGCCCAGACCACTTGTCCTGGAGCGCGCAAGGCTCCACTGGCGCCATCACCCACACTTTCTGCCCAGGTTGAAATTCGACCAGAGTGGTATTCTGGTCGTACCATCTTTTCATTTCTTCCTGGCTTGCTTCCAGGTTCGCCTGAGCGAGTTTCCTGAAGTGTTGTGTCTGGTTGCGGATGGCCAGCACATAGCTGAACACATCCTGGGGGGTTTTCCCACGGGACTTTTCCCAACCCTCCTTCACCAGCGAGAGAGGTCCTCTGACAGGGTGGCCATACAGGAGTTCGAAGGGACTGAACCCTAAGGACTTCTGAGGCACCTCCCTGTAGGCAAACAAAAGGCATGGCAACAAGACGTCCCACTTACGTCTCATGGGCTCCGCTAGGCCCATAATCATACCTTTCAGGGTCCGGTTGAACCTTTCGACCAACCCATTTCCTTGAGGGTGGTAAGGAGTGGTGAACTTATAAGTTACCCCACACTCCTCCCACAGAGACTTCATGTACCTAGAGATGAAGTTGGTACCCCGGTCGGAGACCACCTCTCTGGGGAACCCCACACGGGAAAAGATCCCCATCAATGCACGGCCCACCACGGGTGCTGTGATTGTCCTGAGAGGGACTGCTTCCGGGTACCGGGTGGCATGGTCCACCAAGACCAGGATGAACCTGTTGCCTAAGGCTGTCTTGGGGTCCAGGGGCCCTACGATATCTATGCCCACCCGCTCGAAAGGGGTGCTCACCACTGGGAAGGGTTGAAGGGGGGCCTTCAACTTCATTCCAGTCTTGCCACTAGCTTGACAGGTTTGGCAAGATCTGCAAAAGGAACCAACGTGCTTTCTCATCTGGGGCCAGTGGAAGTGGGTGACAAGCCGGTTTAGGGTCTTGTCTTGCCCCAGATGTCCTGCAAGAGGCACGTCATGAGCCAGACCCATTAGGAAGTTTCTGAAGCGCTCGGGTACCACCAGCACATGGGCTGCACCGGGCTCAGCAAACTTAGGCTCGCTATAAAGTAGGTCACCTTCCCAGTAAACATAGTGATCTTTGACTGCTCCACCTGCTGCCTGATCTACAGCCTGTTGCCGCAGACCAATGAGGGAAGGGCATTCCTTCTGCGCCTGGCAGAACTCCTCCCTGGAGGGACCACCTTCTTGCTGCCAATGGGTCAGCTCAGGTAGGTCTCCCAGTTCGGCCACCTGTTCCCCTGTAGGTTCCAGGGCATCCCCCTCAGGTTCTGCTTCCTCCTGGACCGTGGGAACGGCTGGGGCTGGTTTCCCGCGCCCTCTGCCTCTTCCTCTCCTGGCAGGTCTCTGGGCCACTGTTTCAGGCTCCAGTTCTGCTGATTCACCCTTACTGGCTGCCATAGCACACGTGGTCACGCAGATCCATGCAGGCAGACCCAACATCTCCAAGTGAGTTCGGTGCTCTATGTCTTTCCATGGAGAACTCCAGGTCGTTGCCTAACAGACAGTCCACAGGCAAGGCATCGCTAACAACTACCTCCAAAAGACCAGAGACTCCTCCCCATTCAAAGGAAACCTTCGCTAGCTTGCAGAGGCGCACTGAGCTGTCAGCGGCCACTACAGGGCGGAGTACACCAGGGATGATTTGCTCGTCAGATACCCACTGACACCGCACGGATGTCACACTGGCTCCGGTGTCTCTCAGAGCCTCATCCTCCCTCCCATTGATGGTCACCTTCTGCCCATATTTCTTAGTGTTAGAGGGCAGTAAGGTTTCCGGGACCATCTCTCGGTCTCCTAGCGAGACAAGGGTCATAACTGCTAGCTCTCCCCAGTCACTAGAAACCAAATCCCCACCCAAAGCTACACTAGCTAACGCTGGGGCGGGAGCACCAGTGGGTGCGGGCTTCTTCTTGGGACATTTCGGAGCAATATGGCCCACCTCGTTGCAGTGATAGCAGGTAGGGGGACCCTGGTTATTTCTCTTGTCCCGCCTACCCTTAGAGGGCCATGGCTGCTTAGGCTTGGGGGGTTGGGAATCCTTTTCCTGGGAACTACTTTGGGGCCCTTGCGAGAACTCCTTTTGGTTACCCTTGTCCCCCCCACTCTTCTGCTGGGGACCCTGCCCACCTTTGGCTGTGGTACCCACAATTCCTTTGTGGACCCTGGTACTGGTCCAGCGGTCCGCCTCCTTAGCAAGCTCAATGGGGTCTGTCAGCTTGCTGTCTACAAGATGCTGGCGCAGCTCTGGAACACAAAGACTACTCAAGTGCTCCCAACTGATTAAATGCAACAACCCCTTCAAATCAGTTACTTTACTGCCCTTCATCCAACCTTCCAGTGCACGCGAGTACCCATTCACACACTCCATCCAAGTCTCAGACTCTTTCTTCTTGGAGTTCCTGAACTGCAGTCTGTACTGCTCTGGAGTAAGGCCATACCTGAGACATAAGGCCTCCTTCATATTGGGGTAGGTCATGGCACCTGTCAACTCTAAAGGCTCTAGAGCACTCCTCCCAGACGCCTCAAAATGTTTCCACAGGCCCGCCCCCCAATACTTGTCAGGCACATCATTCATCTTCAATGCAATTTCATACGAAGTGAACCAGGCATAAATATCCTCACTCCTATGGTAATTCTGTACCAGGTCTTTGGGAATATATACTTTACCCCCATGCACTGGCTGCGCGCTGCCACCATTAGAACTGGCATCCACCTCCTTGTTTTTCAGATCCAGCTCTTTTATTCTCAATTCATGATCCAAAAGCAATTTCTTTTCCTCTAAGGCGCGGGCCTCTCTCTTGTCTTCCGCTGCCCTTTCCTTCTCCAACTCCAATTGCTTCAGTTTCATTTTCATGACTTCCAAGTCATATTCTCTTATTCTTTGATTTTCCTGTAACTCTTCTGGGGTGAGGCCCCTACCGGAGTGGTTGCTGCCAGCTCCTGAGCCTACTCTGCCCACTGGCAGATCTGTGCTTTGAAAAGCATTTTCTACATCCACATCATCTTCCTCTCGTGCCTCCCAATGGGCTCTCAAGATTCTCTGTAGCTCCTCCTTTCTGTAGGTGCTTTTTATGGGGCACTCAAACTCAAGGCAGAATTTCTTCAGTTGCTCAACTCTGTATGAACACAAATCTTCAATGCAAAACTCTAATTCTGCTTCTGCCCTCTCGCTGGGTGCCTTCCCATTCTGAGACATGATGCTTTTCGAAGAGTTACTCAACAACAGAATTCAGAAACTCAAAAACCAGTAGTATGCGGTGGCGTAATGGTCTGCACTCACTAGTGATGTACACCAATTACTGTGGGTCAAGTACAAATACAAGTTCAAATCCCACCGCTGCCACCAATGTTAGAACTGGGGGTCTCTAGTTGGCAGAGGTAGGTACCACTGTCCAAATAGGGACCCTTGCTTCTAGTCAGGACAAGGAGATAACCCTCTCAGATAACCCCTGCTCGCCCTCAAGGTAGCTTGGCCTGAGCAGTCTAGGCTAACCAGAGGCAATGCGTTAAGTATTTGTACCAACACTCACAGTAACACAGTGAAAACACCACAAACTGCTTCCACAACAGTTTAGGAAAATAAAGATATTTATTCTAAACTACACAAGACCAAAAACGTCAAAAATCCAATATACACAATGCAAGGTTACGGTTTCAAATGAGTTCTTCAGGTTGTAATCAAAGTTCTTTAAGTTGCGTTAAAATAATCCACAGATGCGTGAAAAGTTCACAGTTGCGTCACGTTTACTCACAGTACCTTTTAGATGCAACAAAGTTCCACAAGCAGGAAGCTGGTGCGGTGGAAACAAGCGATGCGTTACTCCTGAGACCCTGGGGAGGCGATGCGACAGCCCCGCTGCAGCAGCGGGTGTGTGGCGACGAATCCGGTCTGTATGGGGAGGAAGGCAGCTTGCGTAGATTCCGGTGCGTAGGTTCCGTGGGAACTCTGTTCTCGCAAAGGCACGATGCGGTGATCTCGTAGGGGCTGCGACGATCTCCGGGGCGACGATGCGCGGTCCAGCGGTGATCCCCTCTCTCGCAGCTCCTCGATGTGATGTTTCTGCAGCGATGTCTGCAGCGACGTGATGCGGTCCGCAAGCAAGCGGCGCGGCGTTCTCACCCAGACGACAGGCTCTGCGACGACACTCGCAGCGATGTTCGATTCTCCCGCACCGGTCTGGTGCGTCCCGCAAACGAAGGGTGCGACGGCTCCGGCAGCGATGTCAGGCGCTGCGCCGATCTCGACCTTCGTAGCGGCGGGAAACTTCTCGCACTGTCGGGGATGCGCTCCGCAAGCGAGCGATGCGACACTTTTCAGCTTCACAAGTTTCTCAGCTTAGTCTCAAGCTTCCCAGCTCAGGTTCAACTTCTAGAGGCCCCACAACTGGATCAAGCACTCTAGGAAGGACAGAACTCTCTCAGCAGAGTTCAGGGAGACTGGGGGTGAAGTCCTTTTGTTCCTGGGACTTCATAACAGGGAGCCAGCTCTTCTCAGGCCCTTGGAGATTCCTTACAAGACAGGGGACACAGCTCACAGCAAAGTCCTTCCCCTCTCCTTGGCAGCAAAGCAACAGCAGGTCAGTCCAGCAGAGCAACAGCAGGACAGTCTTCCTTCTTCAGAGTCAGCTTTCTCCTTGGCAGAGGTTCCTTCTTGATTTCCAGGATGATCTAATTTTCTGTTGTCAGGGGTCCTGTACTTATACCCCTAAAGTCTTTGTTCTCTCAGTGCATGTGGGCCCTGAGCCCGGTCTGAACCAGTTCTGGGTGGATCCTGAGCACTTTGTTTTGCTGGCTGCATCTTTCCTTTCAGAGTGAGGGGCAGAGTCCTCAGCCGCCCAGCAGGAGGTGGAGCCAGCATTGTGGCAGGCAGGCACAGCCCTATTCAGCCCAGGTGCTAACTCCTCCCACCACTCAGGTTGCAATTGCTTCATTCAGCCTAGTGCTGACTCATCCAGCCTCTGGGGGAATTCCCCAGCCCCTGTCACTCACAAACCAGACAGTCAATACACAAACAGGCCCAGGCACACAGAAGGGTCAGATAAGATCAATCAATCAATCAATCAGTGACACTTATAAAGCGCGCTACATACCCGTGGGGTCTCAAGGCGCTGGGGGGGGGGGGGGGAGCCGCTACTGCTCGAACAGCCAGGTCTTCAGCTTCTTCCTGAAGGAGAGGTGGTCTTGGGTCAGGCGCAGGTCGGTCGGGAGGGAGTTCCAGGTCTTGGCGGCCAGGTGGGAGAAGGACCTTCCTCCTGTAGTCGCTCTTCGGATGCGGGGGACGGCGGCGAGGGCGTGGTTGGCTGATCGGAGGTGGCGTTTGGGAGCGTAGAAGTTGACTCGGCTGTTGAGGTAGCTCGGGCCTTGGTCGTGTAGGGCTTTGTGTGCGTGGGTGAGGAGGCGGAAGGTGATTCTTTTGTTGACGGGGAGCCAGTGAAGGTCTCGCAGATGTCCGGAGATGTGGCTGGTTCGTGGGATGTCGAGGATGAGTCTGGCTGAGGCGTTCTGGATCCGCTGGAGTCTCTTCTGGAGCTTGGCGGTGGTCCCGGCGTAGAGGGCGTTGCCGTAGTCCAGTCGGCTGGTGACGAGGGCCTGGGTGACGGTCTTCCTGGTCTCGGTGGGGATCCACCAGAAGATCTTCCGTAGCATGCGTAGGATGTTGAAGCATGCCGAGGAGACGTTGTTGACTTGCCTGGTCATGGAGAGGGAGGAGTCCAGGATGAAGCCCAGGTTGCGTGCATGGTCTGTCGGTTTGGGTGCGGTGCCCAGGGCGGGAGGCCACCAGGAGTCGTCCCAGGCGGAGGGAGAGGGGCCCAGGATGAGGACCTGCGTCTTGTCCGAGTTCAGTTTCAGGCGGCTGGTCGTCATCCACTCGGCTACCTCTTTCATCCCTTCGTGCAGGTTGGCTCTGGCGGCGGCGGGGTCGTTGGTCAGGGAGAGGATCAGCTGGGTGTCGTCGGCGTAGGAGATTATGCTGAGGTTGTGTTTGCGTACGATGGCCGCGAGGGGGCTCATGTAGACGTTGAAGAGGGTGGGGCTCAGAGATGATCCTTGGGGGACGCCGCAGATGACTTCGGTGGCCTCTGACTTGTACGGTGGTAGGCGGACTCTCTGTGTTCTCCCGTCGAGGAAGGAGGTGATCCACTCCAGCGCCTTGTCCTGGATTCCGGCGTTGCTGAGGCGCTGCACTAGGGTGCGGTGGCAGACCGTGTCGAATGCCGCGGAGAGGTCTAGGAGGATGAGGGCCGCTGTTTCTCCATTGTCCATCAGGGCTCGGATGTCGTCGGTGGCGGCGATGAGGGCGGTCTCGGTGCTGTGGTTGGCTCGGAAGCCGGACTGTGAGGGGTCGAGGGATCCGTTCGTCTCGAGGAAAGCGGCCATCTGCTTGTTGACGGTCTTCTCGATGACTTTGGCTGGAAACGGGAGGAGCGAGATGGGGCGGTAGTTCTTGAGGTCGGTGGGGTCCGCTGTTGGTTTCTTGAGTAGGGCGCTGAGTTCGGCGTGTTTCCAGCTCTCGGGGAAGATGGTGGTGTCGAGGGATGTGTTGATGATGTCTCGCAGGTGGGGTGCGATGACAGCGTCGGCTTTGTTGAAGACGTGGTGAGGGCAGGGGTCGGTCGGTGATCCGGAGTGGATGGAGTTCATCGTGCGGATGGTGTCTTCGGTGCTGATCGGGGTCCAGGCGTGGAGGGTGGTGGTGGGGGGTGGTTGTTCGGTCATGGTGTGCGTTGGTTGGTTGTTGAAGCTGTTGTGTATGTCCGCGATCTTGTTGTGGAATTATGAAGCCAGGGAGTTGCAGAGGTCTTGCGATGGGGTGATGTCGTTGTTTCCTGCGCTGGGGTTGGAAAGCTCTTTGACGATGTTGAAGAGTTCCTTGCAGTTGTGTGCGTTGTTGTCCAACCGGTCCTTGAATGCTGTTTTCTTGGCGGCGCGGATCAGCTGGTGGTGTTTCCGGGTGGCAAGTTTGAAGGAGGTCCTGTTGTCCGGTGTCGGTTCCCTTCTCCAGACTTTCTCGAGGGCTCGGCAGTTCTTCTTGGAGCTCTTGAGTTCGTCGGTGAACCATGGGGCTTTCTTGCTGCCGGGTCTGCTGGGCGGGGTCCTCAGTGGGGCGAGTTCGTCCGCGCAGTTGCTGATCCACTTCGTGAGGTTGTCGGCGGCCTGGCTGGGGTTCGCTGAGCTGGCAGGAGGGTGCTGGCTCAGGGAGGTGGCGAGCTGGTCTGCTGTGATCTTGTTCCAGCTTCTGCGGGCGGTCTGTTGCTGGTGGTGGTGGGTCGTTGTTTTCTTGAAGGTGAAGTGGACGCAGCTGTGGTCCGTCCATTGAAGCTCTGTGGTGTGGCTGAAGTTGATGTCCTTGCTGGATGAGAAGACAGCGTCGAGTGTGTGTCCGGCGAGGTGGGTGGGGGTGGACACCAGTTGCTTGAGTCCCAGGTTGGTGAGGTTGTCGAGCAGGGTGCTGGTGTTGCGGTTGTTGTTGTTCTCCAGATGGAAGTTGAGGTCTCCCAGGAGGATGTAGTCAGCGGAGGGGAGGGCATGTGGGCTGACGAAGTCGGCGATGTCCTCGCTGAATTGTGTGCGTGGTCCAGGGGGTCGGTAGATCAGGGTGCCTCTGAGGGTGGTGTTCGGGTTGGTGTGGATCTGGAAATGCAGGTGTTCGGCGGTGGTCAGGGAGTTGTCGGTGCTGGTCGTGAGACGGATGGTGCTCCTGTGGATGATGGCGATGCCTCCTCCCATCTGGTTGGCGTTTCGGTCCCTCCGGACGATCTTGTAGCCCTCTGGGATGGCGATGGCGATGTCGGGAGCTGAAGAGGCGTTCATCCAGGTCTCCGTGAGGAAGGCAACGTCTGGAGCTGTGGTGTCGAGGAGGTTCCAGAGTTCGATGGCATGTCTGTGGATGGAGCGGGTGTTGAGCAGGATGCACTTGAGGTGGTGTAGGAGAGTAGGGTCTGCTATCCTATGGTCACCCCAATTTTTGCTTTTTGCTTCACTGGTTTTCGACTTACTGAGGCTGTGGGCCTGCTAATCAGACCCCCAGCCTGCTGTTCTCTCTCTAAATTTGTAATACATGTGCTATAGGTACATACCACAATTGGAAATGGACTCCTTGTCAGCCCCTGTACCATGCACTATAGGTGCCCAGGGCATAGGTGCCACCAAGGCCTACCAGGGGCTGAAGCATAGCTTTTGCCACCCCTGGCGGGTTCTTAAATTGACACAACTGGCTGATCACTCAGCTGGGGCAAGTGGGTGTAATCACCCCTTGCTTAGATATAGTATACCTATATCTAAACCTATATCTGGACACATATATAGCCTGTAAGCCACTCCTATGGAAGGCCTCATCAATCCTGGAGGCAGAGTGCGTGGTTTTATGTGAGATGGTGCTCTGGCATGAGCTGGGCCTGTCTGCAGCTGTCGGGAACAACTCCCTAAGCTGATCCGGGATAACGCCATACCATATACTCTTAAGCGCATTATAATCCTCGCGGTTATATAGCAACTTTGGTTTGGCTTTATCAAAACATGTCGTGTAAGGTGTCATACGAATTGGAATACTATCCCCTCGCCAGTTCTGGCGACGGGGATAGCATTCCACCCTTCTAGAGGGAGAAGACATGTTACTTTACTGAAACGCGGTTAATTTAAAATGAGCCTCAGATCCACAAAATGGATGCCCCTGCCACAGACACGGGTCTGACCTCCTGCTGCTGACCGAAACCCGGCAGAGGAGGCCTGGACAAAGAGTTTCCTGTCACAGGGCGGTGTCAAACCACCCCAGACAGGAGATAGTGGATTGGAGTAGGGAGGTTTCAATGAAACCAGACACTGCCTGGGGAGCACAAGGCTGCCCCTTGCAGGATCCGGCCAAACCGGTTCTGGGGCCTCCCAGCCCCTGTCCCAGCGCGGCCAGGATCAAAGGAGAGGGGTGTAACCACCCCCTTCCTGGGTCCCACCCATAGGAGGGGACCTAGCAGGATGTCCAACCCCCTAGATTCGAATAAGAGGGGGAGCAGTCCCAACGGACCTCAGATCATCCTGAAGAAACATAAGAAACGAAATCTGGACCCTTCGACTTTCTACACGACGTGAGAAGACTGAAGAATCTCCCTTGTGGTCAAGGAGTGACCACCCTGTGCAAACAGGCACCATCCAGCCCTCGACCCTTGCTTTGTTGCAGTTCCCGCCGGAACTCGAGCGACAGAGATCGACGAGATCAAGCTTGCCTGCCTTCTACCTGCCCGATCCACAGTCCCTGCAGAGCTGGGACCCGTGGAGGCGACCGGAAGCGTGGGGCACGCCATCTTGAAAAGGCCACGAGACGCTGACCGTGCGGCCCACGAGTGACCCTCGAAGCTGTACACCGGGGTTTGAGAAGCCCCAGCCCCGAGCTCCACTTGCACCAAAGCTCACCCCTCCACACTCGCTGAGTGCTGCGTGGGGCCCTTCTGCTTGTGTGCGCTCGACGCGTTGGCCCGGTCACTTGCCAGCTGGCTTGTGGCCCCTGTGCCGACGAACTTTGAAATCCGACTTGCTTTTCTGGTTGCTCCAGATGTGCACCAGCTCCTGTAAAAAGGAGCACCCACTCTGACCCTCCTGGTTCGAGTGATAAGCAATCTCCCGGTTCCGCGTGGATTGCTTTTGCCAAGTGCTGTTTGCTACAATCTTCAAGCCGACGGTGCTGACGGCGAGAGCCTACGTGGGACAGATCGTGACCCGCTCCTGGACGTCGCAGATGCCCCAGAGCCCACGTGACAGCGGAGAGAAGCCTATCGTCAACTGCCTGATTGCGCCCGACATTGCCTGGTTCCGTCCTGGTTCCACCCTGGTCACTGCTGAGTGACCCAGACTCTGTCCCCTCTGCTTTCAGGTACTTTTCTACATCGATCCACCCTTGGATCGCACCGGACACTTCTGCTTCACAGCGCCTGCAGCTGCAACAGCTCCAAGCACCAAGAACCTGCGTGACAGAACCCGACGCCACTTCGACCCTGTGCACCCACGGCCTGTGGGTGAGGTAACTTTGCAACGCCGGTGTCTTTACACTGGTACACACCTCTAGGGTCTGTGTCTAAAGTTTTGTGTTCCTAGGTTCAGCGGAAGTATCTTTTTATTCACTTTAACTGACTTTTACGCACCATTGACAGTGCATTGGTGCGCGCTGCACTTTCCGTGCTGCACCCGTCTCCTGTGGGCTACTCCCGACTTCTTCATTGCTTGTCCTGACTGCTCCCAGCGAATCTCTAGGCCCTAGGCCTAACCATTGTTCGTAAAGTGTTACTTATACCACTTTTTTGATATATGGTCTGAGTGGCCACCCGCCCTCATCCATAAACGTGCAACTTTCTATGTGTAACAGTGCTTTTGATTTAACGCTTGTGCCCCTTTCCTCATAAAGAGTACTGGGGAGTAATTTAGTAATAAATACATATATTTTTATAATATATACTTGTGTGGTGTCCTTTCATTTGATTACAGGATTGTATGTGGTAAAACAAGCTCGCTTAACACGACCTCTTAAGTTAAGCCTTTAAGGCTGCTTAGTCCATGCTACCACTAGGATAGCTTGTCTAACAAGGTTGACTTACAACCAGACATCTTTGGGGTTTGTTTGGACTGATACCCAGTGGTTCCAGAATTGGAAACACTATATATCAGGCCAACTTCTCACATTGGTGTGCAGCGGTGCGGATTTGAGCTTGCTGTTTGTTTTACCATTGCAATCTTTATCAAATTGAAAGATCACATCAAGTACCTCTAGGTACATATAAATCAAAAGCTTAGCATATTAAGTTCTACTGAACTTAGTAGTTGTAGATTAAAGGGATTAGCACACCCTGACTACAACTCACTAGCAAGGTACAGTAGGAAACCACTTAGTGTAGGTAAGTGCACCACTTACACCTCACTAGCAGTCATGTCTGATACAGGTAGAGCTTCAGGCTCTGCTCCTGTAGAAGTTGATCCTATAGGGACAACATCCAGATATGACAACCTTAGCCACAAAGACCTGAGTGCCTTGTGCACAGCCAGGGGGCTAAAAAAGGGCAGAGGCCCTACCATTCCTTCCCTAATAGCTCTCCTAGAAAAGGATGATCTAGATAAGGTGAGTCAGGCTCCCTTAGATTCAGGTGAAGGGATAAACTCCCCTGAGAATGAGAATCTTCCAGAAGAAGAGGAGGAGGAAGAGGAAGAGGAAGGCTCTGATGTAGATGAGCCTGAAGATCAGGATCAGCCGGGAAACCAGGTACAGGTTGCCAGGCTTAACCAGGCCAACTTGGACCTACATGGGAATGGAGGGGGCCAGCACCACTCCAGATCTCATAACCAAATTCTCCCAGGTAATAGAAGGGAGAGATCTCTGTCAAGGGACTCTCACCTTTCTAGTGCCTCAAGAGAATCTCAAAGAGGAATGACTTCCTCCCAGAGAAAAGAGCATAGGGCCAGGATGAGGGCTGTCCAACTCCAAATAGAAAGGGAAGAGGTAGCCTTGGCTCAAGCTAAACTTGCTTTAGCAAGAGAGAGAAAATTGTGTGGCTTAGATGCCACTGGTGGCAGCAAAGTTCCTAAAGAAAAAGACAGGGCCTATGACAATAGAAACCTGACTAAAATTGTGCCCCCCTACAAGGAAGGGGATGATATCCACAAATGGATGACTGCTCTTGAGAGGGCCTGCATGGTACAGCAGGTCCCTGAGGATCAGTGGGCAGCAATTTTATGGTACTCCTTTTCTGAGAAAGGGAGGGACAGGCTCCTCACTGTTAGACCTGAGGATGCCAAAAACTACTCTGTTCTGAAGAGTGCTCTTATTGAAGGGTTTGGCCTAACCACTGAGCAATACAGGTTGTTGTTCAGAGACACCCAAAAAGCACAGACTCAGGACTGGACTGATTTTGTAGATTGTGCCACTAAGGCTCTGGAGGGTTGGCTGCAGGGAAGTAAAGTTTCAGACTATACAGGATTGTACAATCTTATGATGAGAGAACAGATCCTTAATAACTGTCAGAACCAGCTGTTGCATCAATACCTTGTTGACTCTGATTTGACCTCTCCCCAAGAATTGGGAAAGAAGGCAGACAAATGGGTCAGAACAAGGATTAAGCAGAAAAACCAGAACCAAGGTGACCAGAAGAAAACAGACCAGAAGGGTGGGAATCAGAAAGATAAAGAAAAGGACCAGAAGTCTTCAGGCCCCCAAACTAGCAATAAGGAGGGGGGTTCCCAAAATGGAAACAAGAAAAAGAAGAATGATGGCCCAAAGAAACCTTGGTGTAATACCTGCAAATCAGTTTCACACTGGGGCAGTGAATGCACTAAGAAAAATCCAGTCCCCACCACTGCAGCTCCTAAAGCAACTGCACCCCCTAGTACAGTCAGCAGTGGTGGTACACAGCCAAAGGGTTTAGTAGGGTTGACCCTGGGTACTGAGGTGGAATCTGGCCTAGTCAGAATCCCCACACAGGCAGTTCTCCTATATGATGTGGACATATCTTTGCCCACCGCAGTAAGCCCCAGTAACCTGGGCAAATATAGGCAGACTCCCTTAATTAATGAGAAACTGGCTCAGGCCTACAGGGACACTTGTGCCAGTGTCACAATGGTGGCACCTGGCTTTGTGGACCCTGGACAAATTGTACTAGGTGAAAGTTACCTAGTGACCAATGCAAGCAACTCCACTACTTCCCATAGTGTGGCTGTTGTGAACTTCTCCTGGGGAGGGGTAGATGGCCTAAAGAAAGTTGTTGTGAGTGCAGACCTCCCAGTAGACTGTCTGTTAGGCAATGATCTTGAAAGCTCAGTTTGGTCAGAAGTGGAGTACAGGACTCATGCAGAAATGCTAGGGATTTCAGCTCATGTCCTTGCAGTGACAAGGTCTCAGGCTAAGAAGTGCCTTCCTGAACCAGTGGTGGATCTTGAAACAATAGACCAACCACAACCCAAGAGAAGGAGCAAGAGGGTTAAGGCTGTGCCTTCCCACTTGCCCCAGGTTGAGGATCAGGTTTCACAGGAAACTGATTCTGCAGTCCAATAGGAGACTGTCTCTGAGGAGCTTGAACCTGATCAGGTTGAGTTTCTGGGGACAGGGGGACCCTCAAGGGCAGACCTGGGGCAGGCCCAATTAGATTGCCCTTCACTTGAACCCCTCAGACAGCAAGCTGCTGCTGAGGCTGCAGGGAATGCTCAAGGTACCCATAAGGTGTATTGGGATGAAGGACTCCTTTATTCAGAGGCTAGAGACCCCAAGCCTGGCACCACCAGGAGGTTGGTTATACCTTTGAAGTTTAGGGGCTTCCTTCTTACCTTGGCCCATGATATTCCCCTTGCAGGACACTTAGGCCAGAATAAGACTTGGGACAGGCTTGTTCCACACTTTCACTGGCCTCACATGTCAGAAAATGTCAAGGAGTTTTGTCGCTCCTGTGTCACTTGCCAAGCCAGTGGTAAGTCAGGTGGCACAACAAAGGCCCCCCTGATACCACTACCTGTGGTGGGGGTACCCTTTGAAAGAGTTGGAATAGACATTGTGGGTCCCATGGATCCTCAAACAGCATCTGGGCACAGATTTATACTGGTGGTAGTGGATCATGCCACCAGGTACCCAGAAGCAATTCCCCTGAGGACCACCACAGCTCCTGTGGTGGCAAAAGCCCTCATTGCAGTTTTCTCAAGAGTGGGCTTTCCAAAGGAGGTTCTTTCAGACAGAGGTACTAACTTCATGTCTGGATACTTAAAAGCAATGTGGAAAGAGTGTGGAGTAAACTATAAGTTTACCACACCCTACCATCCACAGTGCAATGGGCTTGTGGAAAGGTTCAACAAGACCCTAAAGGGAATGATAAAAGGTTTACCAGAGAAGCTTAGGCGGAAATGGGACATCCTTTTACCCTGCTTGCTCTTTGCTTACAGAGAGGTCCCACAGAAGGGGGTTGGCTACAGCCCTTTTGAACTTTTGTTTGGCCACCCTGTAAGAGGTCCATTGAGTTTGGTGAAGGAAGGATGGGAGTTACCTCTCAAAAAGCCTAAACTAGACATTGTGGACTATGTACTTGGTCTCCGCTCCAGGATGGCTGAATACATGGAGAGAGCATCCAAAAACCTTGAGGCAAGTCAGGAATTACAGAAAGCCTGGCATGACCAAAAGGCTGTTCTGGTTGAGTACCAGCCAGGGCAGAAGGTGTGGGTGTTGGACCCAGTGGGGCCAGCAGCTCTCCAGGACCAATGGACTGGACCCTACCCTATCATTGAAAAGAAGGGAGAAGTCACCTACTTGGTTGACTTTGGCACCCCTAGGAGCCCCCACAGGGTGCTCCATGTCAATCGTTTGAAAGCATTTGTTGACAGGGAGGACATGAGTCTCCTCATGGCCACAGATGGGGAACAGGAGGAAGAGAGTGACCCTCTCCCAGACCTGCTTTCCCAGAACCCTGATGATGGTTCAGTTGATGGAGTAGCCTTGGCAGGCAGCCTCACTGAGCAGCAACAGGTGGACTGCAGACAGGTGTTGCAGGCCCACAGACAATTGTTTTCACTCACACCCAGTCAGACTAACTGGTGCACCCATGAGGTGGATACTGGTGACAATCTGCCTGTGAAGAATAAGATCTACAGGCAACCTGACCATGTCAGGGATTGTATAAAGGCTGAGGTGCAAAAGATGTTGGAGCTTGGAGTGATTGAGCCATCAGAGAGCCCATGGGCTAGCCCAGTGGTCCTTGTGCCAAAACCTCATACCAAAGATGGGAAGAGAGAAATGAGGTTTTGTGTGGACTACAGAGGTCTCAATGCTGTCACTAGGACAGATGCTCATCCCATTCCAAGAGCAGATGAGCTCATTGATAAATTGGCTTCTGCCAAGTTTCTGAGCACATTTGATTTGACAGCTGGCTACTGGCAAATCAGACTAGCTGAAGAGTCAAAAGCCAAAACAGCATTCTCTACCCCTAGTGGGCATTATCAGTTTGTGGTGATGCCCTTTGGTTTGAAGAATGCACCTGCCACTTTCCAAAGGTTGGTGAACCAAGTCCTTGCTGGGTTGGATGACTTTTGCGCAGCATATCTAGATGATATTGCTGTCTTTAGCTCCACCTGGGAGGATCACCTGATCCACCTGAAGAAGGTTCTGGAGGCCCTGCAAAAGGCAGGCCTGACTATCAAGGCTACTAAGTGCCAGATAGGGCAGAGCAAGGTTGTGTACTTGGGCCACCTAGTAGGTGGGGGTCAAGTTCAACCACTGGAGAGCAAGATCCAGACCATACAGGACTGGACTCCTCCAACTACCCAGACACAAGTCAGAGCCTTCTTGGGCCTGACTGGGTATTACAGAAAATTTGTAAAGAACTATGGGTCCATTGTGACACCATTGAATGACTTGACATCCAAGAAGATGCCCAAAAAGGTTCAGTGGACAGTTAGCTGTCAAAAGGCATTTGATGACCTGAAGAAGGCCATGTGCTCTGCACCTATCCTGAAGAGTCCTGACTACTCCAAACAGTTCATTGTACAGACAGATGCTTCTGAGTTGGGGGTGGGAGCTGTGCTTTCACAACTTAATCAAGATGGTCAAGACCAGCCCATTGCTTTTATTAGCAGAAGGCTGACCCCCAGGGAGAAACGTTGGTCAGCTATTGAGAGGGAGGCCTTTGCTGTGGTTTGGGCCCTGAAGAAGTTGAGGCCATACTTGTTTGGTACTCACTTCCTAATTCAGACAGACCATAAGCCCCTCTTGTGGCTAAATCAGATGAAGGGTGAAAATCCCAAACTGCTCAGGTGGTCCATTTCCCTACAGGGGATGGACTTTACAGTGGAGCACCGCCCAGGGACTGACCATGGTAATGCAGATGGTCTCTCCAGGTACTTCCACTTAGAACATGAAGACTTATCTGGTCAAGGTTAAGTTTAATGTCCCTGCGTTTGGGGGGGGGTTATGTAGGAGAGTAGGGTCTGCTATCCTATGGTCACCCCAATTTTTGCTTTTTGCTTCACTGGTTTTCGACTTACTGAGGCTGTGGGCCTGCTAATCAGACCCCCAGCCTGCTGTTCTCTCTCTAAATTTGTAATACATGTGCTATAGGTACATACCACAATTGGAAATGGACTCCTTGTCAGCCCCTGTACCATGCACTATAGGTGCCCAGGGCATAGGTGCCACCAAGGCCTACCAGGGGCTGAAGCATAGCTTTTGCCACCCCTGGCGGGTTCTTAAATTGACACAACTGGCTGATCACTCAGCTGGGGCAAGTGGGTGTAATCACCCCTTGCTTAGATATAGTATACCTATATCTAAACCTATATCTGGACACATATATAGCCTGTAAGCCACTCCTATGGAAGGCCTCATCAATCCTGGAGGCAGAGTGCGTGGTTTTATGTGAGATGGTGCTCTGGCATGAGCTGGGCCTGTCTGCAGCTGTCGGGAACAACTCCCTAAGCTGATCCGGGATAACGCCATACCATATACTCTTAAGCGCATTATAATCCTCGCGGTTATATAGCAACTTTGGTTTGGCTTTATCAAAACATGTCGTGTAAGGTGTCATACGAATTGGAATACTATCCCCTCGCCAGTTCTGGCGACGGGGATAGCATTCCACCCTTCTAGAGGGAGAAGACATGTTACTTTACTGAAACGCGGTTGATTTAAAATGAGCCTCAGATCCACAAAATGGATGCCCCTGCCACAGACACGGGTCTGACCTCCTGCTGCTGACCGAAACCCGGCAGAGGAGGCCTGGACAAAGAGTTTCCTGTCACAGGGCGGTGTCAAACCACCCCAGACAGGAGATAGTGGATTGGAGTAGGGAGGTTTCAATGAAACCAGACACTGCCTGGGGAGCACAAGGCTGCCCCTTGCAGGATCCGGCCAAACCGGTTCTGGGGCCTCCCAGCCCCTGTCCCAGCGCGGCCAGGATCAAAGGAGAGGGGTGTAACCACCCCCTTCCTGGGTCCCACCCATAGGAGGGGACCTAGCAGGATGTCCAACCCCCTAGATTCGAATAAGAGGGGGAGCAGTCCCAACGGACCTCAGATCATCCTGAAGAAACATAAGAAACGAAATCTGGACCCTTCGACTTTCTACACGACGTGAGAAGACTGAAGAATCTCCCTTGTGGTCAAGGAGTGACCACCCTGTGCAAACAGGCACCATCCAGCCCTCGACCCTTGCTTTGTTGCAGTTCCCGCCGGAACTCGAGCGACAGAGATCGACGAGATCAAGCTTGCCTGCCTTCTACCTGCCCGATCCACAGTCCCTGCAGAGCTGGGACCCGTGGAGGCGACCAGAAGCGTGGGGCACGCCATCTTGAAAAGGCCACGAGACGCTGACCGTGCGGCCCACGAGTGACCCTCGAAGCTGTACACCGGGGTTTGAGAAGCCTCAGCCCCGAGCTCCACTTGCACCAAAGCTCACCCCTCCACACTCGCTGAGTGCTGCGTGGGGCCCTTCTGCTTGTGTGCGCTCGACGCGTTGGCCCGGTCACTTGCCAGCTGGCTTGTGGCCCCTGTGCCGACGAACTTTGAAATCCGACTTGCTTTTCTGGTTGCTCCAGATCTGCACCAGCTCCTGTAAAAAGGAGCACCCACTCTGACCCTCCTGGTTCGAGTGATAAGCAATCTCCCGGTTCCGCGTGGATTGCTTTTGCCAAGTGCTGTTTGCTACAATCTTCAAGCCGACGGTGCTGACGGCGAGAGCCTACGTGGGACAGATCGTGACCCGCTCCTGGACGTCGCAGATGCCCCAGAGCCCACGTGACAGCGGAGAGAAGCCTATCGTCAACTGCCTGATTGCGCCCGACATTGCCTGGTTCCGTCCTGGTTCCACCCTGGTCACTGCTGAGTGACCCAGACTCTGTCCCCTCTGCTTTCAGGTACTTTTCTACATCGATCCACCCTTGGATCGCACCGGACACTTCTGCTTCACAGCGCCTGCAGCTGCAACAGCTCCAAGCACCAAGAACCTGCGTGACAGAACCCGACGCCACTTCGACCCTGTGCACCCACGGCCTGTGGGTGAGGTAACTTTGCAACGCCGGTGTCTTTACACTGGTACACACCTCTAGGGTCTGTGTCTAAAGTTTTGTGTTCCTAGGTTCAGCGGAAGTATCTTTTTATTCACTTTAACTGACTTTTACGCACCATTGACAGTGCATTGGTGCGCGCTGCACTTTCCGTGCTGCACCCGTCTCCTGTGGGCTACTCCCGACTTCTTCATTGCTTGTCCTGACTGCTCCCAGCGAATCTCTAGGCCCTAGGCCTAACCATTGTTCGTAAAGTGTTACTTATACCACTTTTTTGATATATGGTCTGAGTGGCCACCCGCCCTCATCCATAAACGTGCAACTTTCTATGTGTAACAGTGCTTTTGATTTAACGCTTGTGCCCCTTTCCTCATAAAGAGTACTGGGGAGTAATTTAGTAATAAATACATATATTTTTATAATATATACTTGTTTGGTGTCCTTTCATTTGATTACAGGATTGTATGTGGTAAAACAAGCTCGCTTAACACGACCTCTTAAGTTAAGCCTTTAAGGCTGCTTAGTCCATGCTACCACTAGGATAGCTTGTCTAACAAGGTTGACTTACAACCAGACATCTTTGGGGTTTGTTTGGACTGATACCCAGTGGTTCCAGAATTGGAAACACTATATATCAGGCCAACTTCTCACAGGTGGGTACTGCTGGTGTTCGGCTTGGTGGGTGCTGGTGCGAGGCAGGTCCGGATGCAGGTGAACTTGCAGGCGTGGCAGCTGAAGGGTCCGTGGGTACGTCGTGGAGAGGCTTGATGGCATTCTGGGAGTCGGCCGGTGTTGAGAGCGGTGAGGGTGGCGGCGGAGTACGTCAGGCGGGTCGGTCGGGGTCTTCGGGGGCCAGGGGTCCTGGCGCTGGTCGCGATCCGGTCGCGGACGGGCGTAGACGGGCTTACCTTTGGCGCGCCTTCGGCGCACAATCGGCGCGCCCGCTGCGCGTGACCGCTGCGCGTCCGCACGGTCGCCATTTAAGGCGAAGTGCGCGGGTGGGCGGAGCAGCTGGGAGGCGGGAGCGGGGAGGGAACAGAAGAGAAAAAGGGGCGGGGCCAATGTCGGTGGCGGGAAGCGAGAGCGGAGGGCGGCGAGATAGGCGGCCAATCAGGAAGGAAACTGGACACGGCACAGGGGATACAAAGAAATTAACAGGCACAAATTTAGGGCAAAACAAATAAAAACGGCAAAATACGCGAGCAGACGGCAGAAACAGACAAGCACAAATTTAGGGCAAAACAAATAAAAACAGCAAAATACGCGAGCAGACGGCAGAAACAGACAAGCACAAATTTAGGGCAAAACGAGGAAAAACAGCAAAATACGCGAGCAGACGGCAGAAACAGACAAGCACAAATTTAGGGCAAAACGAGGAAAAACAGCAAAATACGCGAGCAGACGGCAGAAACAGACAAGCACAAATTACGGGCAAAACAAGGAAAAACAGCAAAATACGCGAGCAGACGGCAGAAACAGACAAGCACAAATTTAGGGCAAAACAACTGGGAAACCAGAGGGGAGCGACCACGGCGTCAGCGAGGCCGGCGGCGAGGCAGAAGGCAGGCAGAGGGGAACACACGCAGCAGCTGGTGGCCGTGCGGCGCGGGGGTGTCCCACAAGTGGGTCACCCAAGAGACTTTCTAAAAGTGCTGTTCTCAAACACAGGATTTAAAAACCACCTTTCCTAAAAGATGTATCATTAAATTCTGAGTTCAGGGATACTAGATACTTATGTCCTATCTTGTTCCTATGGGAAGAAATGCTGTTAACCACTGTAGCCAGCATCCCCCATGTTAACCTATGGAGCAAGATAGCCTTACAATAGTGAAAAACGAAAATGGCTGTAATTCACTACCAGAGCATGGTACCTGCACTAGTACATGCTCTACCTTTCACATACACTGCACCCTGCCCAGGGGGGTACCTTGGGCCTTCCATAGGGGTGACTGATGTGCACGAAAAGGGAAGGGTTAGGCCTGGTCAGCGGGGACGCGGACCAGGAGGACATGGCAGTTCTAAACTGCCCATAGGCGCTGCAGTGGCAGGCCCGAGACACCATTTTAGGGCTACTCCTGTGGGTGGCACAATCAGTGCTGCAGGCCCACTAGAAGCATTTGCCATCACCAGCCCTGGCACACCCAGTGCACTTTACTAGGGACTTCATGGTGATACAAATATGCCAAACATGTATATCCAATCCGAATACAATTTATATAGGGAGCACTTACACTCTGGCACTGATCAGCAGTGGCAGAGTGTCCAAAGCATCTAAACCAGCAAAAACGAATCCAGCACAGCATCAAAAATACAGGAGGCAGAGGCAAAAAGATAGGGGTAATCACGCCAAAAGATGTCAGGTCTAACAGGTGTCATGTGCCATTTGGTGTCATGTATCATGTGTCTTGTGGTGTCATGTGGTGTCATGTGGTGTCATGTGGTGTCATGTGGTATCATGTGTCATCATGTGTCATGTGGGTCATGTGTTGTCATGTGTCATCACGTGTCATGTGTCATCATGTGTCATGTGGGTCATGTGTTGTCATGTGTCATCACGTGTCATGTGGTGTCATGTGTCATGTGTCGCCATGTGTCATCATGTGTCATCATGTGTCATCATGTGTCACCATGTGTCGCCATGTGTCATCATGTGTCATGTGTCATCATGTGTTGCCATGTGTCGCCATGTGTTGCCATGTGTCGCCATGTGTTGCCATGTGTCGCCATGTGTCGCCATGTGTCGCCATGTGTCGCCATGTGTCATCATGTGTCGTGTGTCATCATGTGTCGTCATGTGTCATCATGTGTCATGTTGCCATGTGTCATCATGTGTCATCATGTGTCATGTGGTGTCATGTGGTGTCAAGTGGTGTCATGTGGTGTCATGTGGTGTCATGTGGTGTCATGTGTCATGTGGTGTCATGTGGTATCATGTGTCATGTGGTGTCATGTGTCATCATGTGTCATGTGGGTCATGTGGTGTCGTGTCATCATGTGTCATGTGGTGTCATGTGTAATGTGGTGTCATGTTGTGTTATGTGTAATGTGGAGTCATGTGGAGTCATGTGGTGTCATGTGGAGTCATGTGGAGTCATGTGGTGTCATGTGAGGCCATGTGTCATCATGTGTCATCATGTGTCATGTGGTGTCATGTGGTATCATGTGGTGTCATGTGGTGTCATGTGTCATCGCGTATCATGTGTCGCCATGTGTCATCATGTGTCATGTGTCGTCATGTGTCATCATGTGTCATGTTGGCATGTGTCATGTGTCATCATGTGTCATGTGGTGTCAAGTGGTGTCATGTGGTGTCATGTGGTGTCATGTGGTGTCATGTGTCATGTGGTGTCATGTGGTATCATGTGTCATGTGGTGTCATGTGTCATCATGTGTCATGTGGGTCATGTGGTGTCGTGTCATCATGTGTCATGTGGGTCATGTGGTGTCATGTGTCATGTGGGTCATGTGGTCTCATGTGTCATCATGTGTCATCATGTGTCATGTGGGTCATGTGTTGTCATGTGTCATCATGTGTCATGTGTCGTCATGTGGTGTCATGATGTGGTGTCATATTCTCAATATTTGGTGTCATGTGTCATGTGTCATTGTGTGTCATCATGTATCATCATGTGTCGTCATATGTCGCCATGTGGGGTCATTTCGGGTCATATGTCATAATGTGTCATGTGGTGTCATGTGTTGTCATGTGTCATCATTTGTCGGCATGTGCCGTCATGTGTTGCCATGTGGGGTCATGTGGTGTCATGTGTCATCATGTGTCATGTGGTGTCATGTGATGTCATGTGGTGTCATGTGTCATCATGTGTCATCATGTGTCATCATGTGTCGCAATATGGGGTCATGTGGGGTCATGTGTCATATGGTATCATGTGGTGTCATGTGGTGTCATGTGGTTTCATGTGGTGTCATGTGTCATGTGGTGTCATGTGGTGTCATGTAGTGTCATGTGGTGTCATGTAGTGTCATGTGGTGTGTGGTGTGTGGTGTCATGTGGTGTCATGTGATGTCATGTGGTGTCATGTGGTGTCATTTGGTGTCATGTGTCATGTGATGTCATGTGTCTTGTGGTGTCATGTCTCATGTGGTGTCGTGTATCATAGGTCTTGTGGTGTCATTTCTCATGTGTCATGTGGTGTCATGTGGTGTCATCTGGTGTTATGTGGTGTCATGTGTCATCATGTGTCATGTGGGGTCATGTGTCATGTGGTGTCATGTGGTGTCATGTGGTGTCATGTGGTGTCATGTGTAATCATGGGTCATGTGGTGTCATGTAGTGTCATGTGTCATCATGTAATGTCATGTGTCATGTGGGTCATGTGGTGTCATGTGGCGTCATGTGTCATCATGCATCATCATGTGTCATGTTTTGTTATGTGGTATCATGTGTCATCATGTGGTGTCATGTGGTGTCATGTGTTGTCATGTGTCATGCGTCATCATGTGTCATGTGGTGTCATGTGGTATCATGTGTCATCATGTGTCATGTGGGTCATGTGTTGTCATGTGTCATCACGTGTCATGTGTCATCATGTGTCATGTGGGTCATGTGTTGTCATGTGTCATCACGTGTCATGTGGTGTCATGTGTCATGCGTCATCATGTGTCATGTGGTGTCATGTGGTGTCATGTGTCATCATGTGTCATGTGGTATCATGTAGTGTCATATGGTATCATGTGGTGTCATGTGTCATCATGTGGTGTCATGTGGTGTCATGTGTCATCATGCGTCATCATGCGTCGTCATGTGTCGCAATGTGGGGTCATGTGGGGTCATGTGTCATCATGTGTCATGTGGTATCATGTTGGATCATATGGTGTCATGTGGTGTCATGTGTCATCATGTGGTGTCATGTGGTGTCATGTGTCATCATGCATCATCATGTGTCATGTGGTGTCATGTGGTCTCATGTGGTGTCATATGGTGTCGTGTGGTGTCATGTGTCATTTGGTGTCATGTATCATGTGTCTTGTGGTGTCATGTGGTGTCATGTGGTGTCATGTGGTGTCATGTGGTATCATGTGTCATCATGTGTCATGTGGGTCATGTGTTGTCATGTGTCATCACGTGTCATGTGTCATCATGTGTCATGTGGGTCATGTGTTGTCATGTGTCATCACGTGTCATGTGGTGTCATGTGTCATGTGTCGCCATGTGTCATCATGTGTCATCATGTGTCATCATGTGTCACCATGTGTCGCCATGTGTCGTCATGTGTCATGTGTCATCATGTGTTGCCATGTGTCGCCATGTGTTGCCATGTGTCGCCATGTGTCGCCATGTGTCGCCATGTGGGGTCATGTGGGGTCATGTGTCATCATGTGTCATTTGGTATCATGTTGGATCATATGGTGTCATGTGGTGTCATGTGTCATCATGTGGTGTCATGTGGTGTCATGTGTTGTCATGTGTCATGCGTCATCATGTGTCATGTGGTGTCATGTGGTGTCATGTGTCATCATGTGTCATGTGGTATCATGTAGTGTCATATGGTGTCATGTGGTGTCATGTGTCATCATGTGGTGTCATGTGGTGTCATGTGTCATCATGCGTCATCATGTGTTGTCATGTGTCGCAATGTGGGGTCATGTGGGGTCATGTGTCATCATGTGTCATGTGGTATCATGTTGGATCATATGGTGTCATGTGGTGTCATGTGTCATCATGTGGTGTCATGTGTCATCATGCATCATCATGTGTCATGTGGTGTCATGTGGTCTCATGTGGTGTCATATGGTGTCGTGTGGTGTCATGTGTCATTTGGTGTCATGTATCATGTGTCTTGTGGTGTCATGTGGTGTCATGTGGTGTCATGTGTCATCATGTGTCATGTGGGTCATGTGTTGTCATGTGTCATCACGTGTCATGGGTCATCATGTGTCATGTAGGTCATGTTTTGTCATGTGTCATCACGTGTCATGTGGTGTCATGTGTCATGTGTCGCCATGTGTCATCATGTGTCATCATGTGTCATCATGTGTCACCATGTGTCGCCATGTGTCGTCATGTGTCATGTGTCATCATGTGTTGCCATGTGTCGCCATGTGTTGCCATGTGTCGCCATGTGTCGCCATGTGTCGCCATTTGTCACCATGTGTCGCCATGTGTCGCCATGTGTCATCATGTGTCATGTGTCATCATGTGTCGTCATGTGTCATCATGTGTCATGTTGCCATGTGTCATGTGTCATCATGTGTCATGTTGTGTCATGTGGTGTCAAGTGGTGTCATGTGGTGTCATGTGGTGTCATGTGGTGTCATGTGTCATGTGGTGTCATGTGGTATCATGTGTCATGTGGTGTCATGTGTCATCATGTTTCATGTGGGTCATGTGGTGTCGTGTCATCATAAGTCTTGTGGGTCATGTGGTGTCATGTGTCATGTGGGTCATGTGGTCTCATGTGTCATCATGTGTCATCATGTGTCATGTGGGTCATGTGTTGTCATGTGTCATCATGTGTCATGTGTCATGTGTCGTCATGTGGTGTCATGATGTGGTGTCATAGTCTCATCATTTGGTGTCATGTGTCGTCATGTGTCATTGTGTGTCATCATGTGTCATCATGTGTCGTCATATGTCGCCATGTGGGGTCATTTGGGGTCATATGTCATAATGTGCCATGTGGTGTCATGTGTTGTCATGTGTCATCATGTGTCGTCATGTGTCGCCATGTGCCGCCATGTGTTGCCATGTGGGGTCATGTGGGGTCATGTGTCATCATGTGTCATGTGGTGTCATGTGATGTCATGTGGTGTCATGTGTCATCATGTGGTGTCATGTGGTGTCATGTGTCATCATGCGTCATAATATGTCATCATGTGTCATCATGTGTTGCAATGTGGGGTCATGTGTCATCATGTGTCATGTGGTATCATGTTGGATCATATGGTGTCATGTGGTGTCTTGTGTCATCATGTGGTGTCATGTGTCATCATGCATCATCATGTGTCATGTGGTGTCATGTGGTGTCATGTGGTGTCGTGTGGTGTCATGTGTCATTTGGTGTCATGTGTTGTCATGTGGTGTCATGTGGTGTCATGTCTCATGTGGCGTCATGTGTCTTGTGGTGTCATGTCTCATGTGGTGTCACGTATCATGTGTCTTGTGGTGTCATGTGGTGTTATGTGGTGTCATGTGGTGTCATGTGTCATTATGTGTCATCATGTGTCACGTGTCATCATGTTTCATCATGTGTCATCATGTGTCATCATGTGTCATCATGTGTCATGTGGTGTCATGTGTAATGTGGTGTCATGTTGTATTATGTGTAATGTGGAGTCATGTGGAGTCATGTGGTGTCATGTGGAGTCATGTGGAGTCATGTGGTGTCATGTGAGGCCATGTGTCATCATGTGTCATCATCGCTCCCCAGCAGAGTGGTCGCTCCCTTGCCTCCCTGGCGAACTGCGGTATCGTTGTCCGCTTTAACCCTAATTGACTGCCTGCAGTGTGCCCTGCTTGCCGCTTTGTTAAAATTTCATTTGTAACGCGCCTGCTTGCCGCTTTGTTAAAATTTCATTTGTAACGCGCATTTGTCATTGTTTAAAGCATTTTCATTGTACCAGCGCATTTCGCCCCAAGCGCTCCGCTCCGCTGACCCCTCCGCTGCCATTTTAGCTGTTGTTGTCCTCCTTCATGACCTGCCCCGCCTCCCAGCTGAGACGCCCTCGCCCCTCCCCCTTCACTATCCATATATGACAGATGTTCCCACGTGCAGCGTCCACGCGCAGCGACCGCGCCCAATCCGCGCCGAAGGTGCGCCAAAGGTAAGCCCGTCTATGCCCGTCCGCGCCTGGACCGCGCCCAGTGCCAGACCCCCTGGCCCCCGTCCCTCCCAGCCCCCCTCCCGCATTACCTACGATGCCGCCACCCTCCTAGCCCTTAACCCCTGCCGCGCTCCCAACTGCGTCCAAGCCGCTCCTGGACAAACGCATGGACCTTTCTCCTGCTTCTCCTGCAAATTCAGCGGCACCCTCAACATCTCCGCTACGACCACACCACAGATTCCCGGCTCCAACCACCTACAATGCATCCTTCTTAACACCCGATCAGTCCAAAGGCACGCCATTGACCTATGGAACCTACTAGACACCATTTCGCCGGACATCGCCTTCCTTACGGAAACATGGATGAATGCTTCCTCCGCACCAGACATCACCATTGCCATCCCTGAAGACTATAAGATCACTCGCAAAGACCGTACCAGCCACACAGGAGGAGGAATCGCTATTGTCCATAAGAAATCAATCCGCATCTCAACCAGCTCTGACGCCAACCTCGCCAACTCCAAACACCTTCACTTCCAGATCCACATCGACCCCAAGACCACACTCAGAGGCACCCTCCTCTACAGACCACCAGGACCCCACGCAAAATTCAGTGAAGACATCACGGACTTCATCACCCCACACGCGCTCCCCTCCAAAGACTACATCCTTCTGGGAGACCTCAACTTTCACCTCGAAAAGATCAACGACCGCAACACCGCCATCCTCGTGGACAACCTCGCCAACCTCGGACTTAAACAACTAGTCACTTCCCCCACCCACATCGCAGGTCACACACTCGACCCCATCTTCACATCCAGCAACCATGTCTCCTTCAGCCACACCACTGACCTCCTCTGGACTGACCACAGCTGCGTTCACTTCACCTACAACAAACCAAAACCCAGCATCCACCTCCAACCTACCCTGCAAAGAAACTGGAACAAAATCACCACGAACCAAATCTCCGCATCGCTCCTTCAAAACACCCCAGCCCTCTCTTCTAACGCTAACAAAGCCGCCGCCAACCTCACCCTATGGTTATCCAACACCGCTGACACCTTAGCACCACTGAAAAAACGTCAAAACAAACCTGGCAGCAAGAAGGCCTCATGGTTCAACGATGATCTCAAGAAGTCCAAGAAACTCTGCCGCTCCCTTGAAAAGGCCTGGAAAAAAGACCCAACCACCAGCACCAAGGACGCCTTCAAAAACGCCACCCGCATTCACCACCTACTAATCCAAAAAGCCAAGAAAACAGCATTCAAGGACCAACTTGACAACAACGCTCACAACAGCAAGGAACTTTTCAACATCGTCAAGGAATTTTCCAATCCCTCGGCCAACTCCAACGACATCACCCCCTCTCAAACCCTCTGCGACTCCCTAGCCTCATTTTTCCACAACAAGATTGCAGACATCCACAACAGCTTTGACAAACAACCCGGAAACCAACCCACCCTACCATTTGCTGATCATCTTCCCCCCGTGAACACCCTTAACGACTGGAACCCTATCTCCACTGAGGACACCATCCGCCTGATGAATTCCATCCACTCAGGATCCCCCACAGACCCATGTCCTCACCACATCTTCAACAAAGCAGACTCCGTCATAGCACCGCACCTCCGAGACGTCATCAACTGCTCATTCAACTCGGCCACCTTCCCGGAAGACTGGAAACACGCTGAACTCACCGCCCTTCTGAAAAAACCCACAGCGGACCCCACCGAACTCAAAAATTACCGCCCCATCTCGCTTCTTCCATTCCCGGCCAAAGTCATCGAGAAAGCTGTCAACAACCAGCTCGCCGCCTTCCTCGAAGCTAACAAATCCCTCGACCCCTCACAATCTGGCTTCCGAGCAAAACACAGCACTGAGACCGCCCTCATCGCAGCAACAGACGACATTCGAACTCTACTGGACAATGGAGACACAGTCGCCCTCATCCTCCTTGACCTCTCTGCAGCATTCGACACAGTCTGCCACAAAACCCTTTTACAACGCCTCAATAACATCGGAATCCAAGGAAAAGCACTTGAATGGATCACCTCGTTCCTCACCGGAAGAACCCAGAGAGTCCGCCTTCCACCATTCAAGTCTGAGGCCTCTGAAGTCATCTGCGGCGTACCACAAGGATCCTCACTCAGCCCCACCCTCTTCAACGTATACATGAGCCCCCTCGCGGCCATCGCACGCCAACACAACCTCAACATCATCTCTTACGCGGATGACACTCAACTGATCCTTTCTCTCACCAATGACCCCAGCACCGCCAAAACTAACCTACACGAAGGAATGAAAGAAGTCGCCGAATGGATGAAACAAAGCCGTCTGAAACTGAACTCAGACAAAACAGAAGTCCTCATCTTAGGTACATCCCCCTCTGCATGGGACGACTCCTGGTGGCAGTAAGCCCTCGGAAAAGCACCCATCCCGACAGACCACGCACGGAACCTAGGCGTCATCCTGGATTCTTCACTCTCAATGAACAGACAAGTCAGCGCCGTATCCTCTTCCTGCTTCAACATTCTTCGCATGCTCAGAAAAACATTTCGCTGGATCCCCTCCGACACAAGGAAAACAGTCACCCACGCTCTGGTCACAAGCCGACTGGACTACGGAAACACCCTCTACGCAGGTACTACCGCAAAACTCCAGAAGAAACTCCAACGAATCCAAAACGCCTCAGCCAGACTCATATTAGACATCCCACGCAACGAACACATCTCTGGTCACCTTAAAGACCTCCACTGGCTACCAGTCAATAAGAGGATCACTTTCCGACTGCTTACCCACGCACACAAATCACTCTACGACATCGGTCCAGAATGCCTCAACTCACGACTGTCCTTCTACACCCCCTCCCGCCAACTACGTTCTTCCAGCCAAGCCTTCGCCACTGTACCTCGCATCAACAAGACCACCATGGGAGGCAGATCCTTCTCATACCTGGCTGCTAAAACATGGAACTCACTCCCCGCTTACCTTCGCCTTACCCAGAACCACCTAGCATTCAGAAAGCAACTCAAAACGTGGATATTTGACAAGTAATCCTCCTCCCTTCCTAAGTGCCTTGAAACCCTCTGGGTATGTAGTGCGCTATACAAATTATATGACTTGACTTGACTTGACTTGTGTCATGTGGTGTCATGTGGTATCATGTGGTGTCATGTGGTGTCATGTGTCATCGCGTATCATGTGTCGCCATGTGTCATCATGTGTCATGTGTTGTCATGTGTCGTCATGTGTCATCATGTGTCATGTTGCCATGTGTCGTCATGTGTCATCATGTGTCATGTGGTGTCATGTGGTGTCAAGTGGTGTCATGTGGTGTCATGTGGTGTCATGTGGTGTCATGTGTCATGTGGTGTCATGTGGTATCATGTGTCATGTGGTGTCATGTGTCATCATGTGTCATGTGGGTCATGTGGTGTCGTGTCATCATGTGTCATGTGGGTCATGTGGTGTCATGTGTCATGTGGGTCATGTGGTCTCATGTGTCATCATGTGTCATCATGTGTCATGTGGGTCATGTGTTGTCATGTGTCATCATGTGTCATGTGTCATCATGTGGTGTCATGATGTGGTGTCATAGTCTCATTATTTGGTGTCATGTGTTGTCATGTGTCATGTGTCATTGTGTGTCATCATGTATCATCATGTGTCGTCATATGTCGCCATGTGGGGTCATTTCGGGTCATATGTCATAATGTGTCATGTGCTGTCATGTGTTGTCATGTGTCATCATTTGTCGGCATGTGCCGTCATGTGTTGCCATGTGGGGTCATGTGGTGTCATGTGGCATCATGTGTCATGTGGTGTCATGTGATGTCATGTGGTGTCATGTGTCATCATGTGTCATCATGTGTCGTAATATGGGGTCATGTGGGGTCATGTGTCATATGGTATCATGTGGTGTCATGTGGTGTCATGTGGTTTCATGTGGTGTCATGTGTCATGTGGTGTCATGTGGTGTCATGTAGTGTCATGTGGTGTCATGTAGTGTCATGTGGTGTTGTGTGGTGTCATGTGTCATGTGGTGTCATGTGATGTCATGTGGTGTCATGTGGTGTCATGTGGTGTCATGTGTCATGTGATGTCATGTGTCTTGTGGTGTCATGTCTCATGTGGAGTCGTGTATCATAGGTCTTGTGGTGTCATTTCTCATGTGTCATGTGGTGTCATGTGGTGTCATGTGGTGTTATGTGGTGTCATGTGTCATCATGTGTCATGTGGGGTCATATGTCATGTGGTTTGATGAGGTGTCATGTGGTGTCATGTGGTGTCATGTGTAATCATGGGTCATGTGGTGTCATGTAGTGTCATGTGTCATCATGTGGTGTCATGTGTCATGTGGGCCATGTGGTGTCATGTCTTGTCATGTGTCATCATGTGTCATGTGGGTCATGTGGTGTCATGTGTCATGTGGGTCATGTGGAGTCTTGTGTAATGTGTCGTGTGGAATCATGTGTCATCATATGGTGCCATGTGGTGTCATGTGTCATCATGTGTCGTCATGTGCCGGCATGTGTTGCCATGTGTCATCATGTGGGGTCATGTGGGGTCATGTGTCACCATGTGGCATGTGTCATGTGTTGTCATGTGTTATGTGGTGTCATGTGTCATGTGGGTCATGTGGTGTCATGTGTCATCATGTGTCATGTGGTGTCATGTGTTGTCATGTGTCATCATGTGTCATGTGTGGTCATGTGGTGTCATGTGGTGTCATCATGTGTCATCATGTGTTGTCATGTGTCGTCATGTGTCGTCATGAGTCATGTGTCGTCATTTGGTATCTTGTGGTGTCATGTGGTATCATGTGTCATGTGTCATCATGTGTCATGTGTCATGTGTTATCATGTGGTGTCATGTGGTGTCATGTGGTGTCATGTGGTGTCATGTGTCAAGTGGTGTCATGTGCCATTAAGTGTCGTGGTGGCATGTGGTGGCATGTTGTGTCATGTGGTGTCATGTGCCATGCATCATCATGTGTCATCATATGTTGCCATGTGTTGTCATGTATCATGTGGACTCATGTGGTGTCATGTGTCATCATGTGTCAAGTGTCATGTGGTGTCATGTGGTATAATGTGGTGCCATTTGTCATCATATGTCATGTGTTATCTGTGTCGTTATGTGTCATCATGTGTTATGTGGTGTCATGTGTCAAGTGGTGTCATGTGCCATCAAGTGTCATGTGGTGTCATGTGGTGTCATGTTGTGTCATGTGGTGTCATGTGCCATGCGTCATCATGTGTCATCATATGTTGCCATGTGTTGTCATTTATCATGTGGAGTCATGTGGTGTTATGTGTCATCATGTTTCATGTGGGTCATGTGGTGTCATGTGTCATCATGTGTCATGTGTTGTCATGTGGTGTCATCATGTGGTGTCATGTGTTTTCATGTGGTGTCATGTGTCATCATGTGGTGTCATCATGTGTCATCATGTGTCATGTGGTGTCATGTGTCATCATGTGTCATGTGGTGTCATGTGTCATTTGGTGTCATGTGTCATGTGTTGTCATTTGTCGCTATAAGTCGTCATGTGTCGTCATGTGTCACCATTTGTCGCCATTTGTCGCCATGTGTCGCCATATGTCACCATGTGTCGCCATGTGTCGTCATGTGTCATCATGTGTCGTCATGTGTCACCATGTGTCGCCATGTGTTGTCATGTGTCGTCATGTGTCATCATGTGTCATCATGTAGAAAGGAGTACCCGCTCTGACCTTGCTGGTCCGAGTAATAAGCCTTTTTCACTTTCCCCGTGGCTTGCATTAGCCAAGGCTTGTTTGCTTCAATCGAGTTGCCGACACAGCCATCAGCTAGAGCTTTTGAGAGACAGCTTGTGATCGATGTCTGGATGTCCTTGGCCTCTTCGTGTTTACGTGGCTGCAGAGAGAAGCAACACCTCATCACCTGTTTGCACCCGACTTTGCCTGGTTCCAATCTGGTTCCACGGTGGTCACTGGTCAGTGACTTTAAACATTGTCCCCTCTGCTTTCAGGTCTTCACCACTTCAGATCCACCCTTGGATCACACCGGACACTTCTGCTTTCCATCGCCTGCAGCATCTTCAGCTCCAAGCACCAAGAGCCTGCGTGTCAAAACCCGACACCTCATCGACCCTGTGCACCCACTTCCTGTGCGTGAGGTAACATTGCAACACCGGTGTCCCTACACTGGTACCCACCTCTAGGGTCTGTGTCTTAAGTTTTGTTCCTCTAGGTTGAGTGGAAGTGTCATGTGGTGTCATGTGGTGTCAAGTCTCATGTGGTGTCATGTGTCTTGTGGTGTCATGTCTCATGTGGTGTCACGTATCATGTGTCTTGTGGTGTCATCTGGTGTCATGTGGTGTCATGTGGTGTCATGTGGTATCATGTGTCATCATGTGTCATGTGGGTCATGTGTTGTCATGTGTCATCACATGTCATGTGTCATATGGTGTCATGTGTCATGTGGTGTCATGTGTTGCCATGTGTTGTCAAGTGTCATCATGTGTTGTCATGTGCCACCATGTGTCGCAATGTGTCGCCATGTGTCGTCATGTGTCATGTTTCATCATGTGTTGCCATGTGTCGCTGTGAGAAGTTGGCCTGATATGTAGTGTTTCCAATTCTGGAACCACTGGGTATCAGTCCAAACAAACCCCAAAGATGTCTGGTTGTAAGTCAACCTTGTTAGACAAGCTATCCTAGTGGTAGCATGGACTAAGCAGCCTTAAAGGCTTAACTTAAGAGGTCGTGTTAAGCGAGCTGTTTTACCACATACAATCCTGTAATCAAATGAAAGGACACCACACAAGTATATATTATAAAAATATATGTATTTATTTCTAAATTACTCCCCAGTACTCTTTATGAGGAAAGGGGCACAAGCGTTAAATCAAAAGCACTGTTACACATATAAAGTTGCACGTTTATGGATGAGGGCGGGTGGCCACTCAGACCATATATTAAAAAAGTGGTATAAGTAACACTTATCGAACAATGGTTAGGCCTAGGGCCTAGAGATTCGCTGGGAGCAGTCAGGACAAGCAATGAAGAAGTCGGGAGTAGCCCACAGGAGACGGGTGCAGCACGGAAAGTGCGGCGCGCACCAATGCACTGTCAATGGTGCGTAAAAGTCAGTTAAAGTGAATTAAAAGATACTTCCGCTGAACCTAGGAACACAAAACTTTAGACACAGACCCTAGAGGTGTGTACCAGTGTATAGACACCGGCGTTGCAAAGTTACCTCACCCACAGACCGTGGGTGCACAGGGTCGAAGTGGCGTCGGGTTCTGTCACGCAGGTTCTTGGTGCTTGGAGCTGTTGCAGCTGCAGGCGCTGTGAAGCAGAAGTGTCCGGTGCGATCCAAGGGTGGATCGAAGTAGAAAAGTACCTGAAAGCAGAGGGGACAGAGTCTGGGTCACTCAGCAGTGACCAGGGTGGAACCAGGACGGAACCAGGCAATGTCGGGCGCAATCAGGCGGTTGTCAATAGGCTTCTCTCCGCTGTCACGTGGGCTCTGGGGCATCTGCGACGTCCAGGAGCAAGTCACGATCTGTCCCACGTAGGCTCTCGCCGTCAGCACCGTCGGCTTCAAGATTGCAGCAAACAGCACTTGGCAAAAGCAATCCACGCGGAACCGGGAGATTGCTTATCACTCGAACCAGGAGGGTCAGAGTGGGTGCTCCTTTTCACAGGAGCTGGTGCAGATCTGGAGCAACCAGAAAAGCAAGTCGTATTTCAAAGTTCGTCGGCACAGGGGCCACAAGCCAGCTGGCAAGTGACCGGGCCAATGCGTCAAGCGCACACAAGCAGAAGGGCCCCACGCAGCACTCGTCGAGTGTGGAGGGGTGAGCTTTGGTGCAAGTGGAGCTCGGGGCTAGGGCTTCTCAAACCCCGGTGTACAGCTTCGAGGGTCACTCGTGGGCCGCACGGTCAGCGTCTCGTGGCCTTTTCAAGATGGCGTGCCCCACGCTTCCGGTCGCCTCCACGGGTCTCAGCTCTGCAGGGACTGTGGATCGGGCAGGTAGAAGGCAGGCAAACTTGATCTCATCGATCTCTGTCGCTCAAATTCCGGCGGGAACTGCAACAAAGCAAGGGTCGAGGGCTGGATGGTGCCTGTTTGCACAGGGTGGTCACTCCTTGACCACAAGGGAGATTCTTCAGTCTTCTCACGTCGTGTAGAAAGTCGAAGGGTCCAGATTTCGTTTCTTATGTTTCTTCAGGATGATCTGAGGTCCGTTGGGACTGCTCCCCCTCTTATTCGAATCTGGGGGGTTGGACATCCTGCTAGGTCCCCTCCTATGGGTGGGACCCAGGAAGGGGGTGGTTACACCCCTCTCCTTTGATCCTGGCCGCGCTGGGACAGGGGCTGGGAGGCCCCAGAACCGGTTTGGCCGGATCCTGCAAGGGGCAGCCTTGTGCTCCCCAGGCAGTGTCTGGTTTCTTTGAAACCTCCCTACTCCAATCCACTATCTCCTGTCTGGGGTGGTTTGACACCGCCCTGTGACAGGAAACTCTTTGTCCAGGCCTCCTCTGCCGGGTTTCGGTCAGCAGCAGGAGGCCAGACCCGTGTCTGTGGCAGGGGCATCCATTTTGTGGATCTGAGGCTCATTTTAAATCAACCGCGTTTCAGTAAAGTAACATGTCTTCTCCTTCTAGAAGGGTGGAATGCTACCCCCGTCGCCAGAACTGGCGAGGGGGTAGTATTCCAATTCGTATGACACCTTACACGACATGTTTTGATAAAGCCAAACCAAAGTTGCTATATAACCGCGAGGATTATAAGGCGCTTAAGAGTATATGGTATGGCGTTATCCCGGATCAGCTTAGGGAGTTGTTCCCGACAGCTGCAGACAGGCTCAGCTCATGCCAGAGCACCATCTCACATAAAACCACGCACTCTGCCTCCAGGATTGATGAGGCCTTCCATAGGAGTGGCTTACAGGCTATATATGTGTCCAGATATAGGTTTAGATATAGGTATACTATATCTAAGCAAGGGGTGATTACACCCACTTGCCCCAGCTGAGTGATCAGCCAGTTGTGTCAATTTAAGAACCAGCCAGGGGTGGCAAAAGCTATGCTTCAGCCCCTGGTAGGCCTTGGTGGCACCTATGCCCTGGGCACCTATAGTGCATGGTACAGGGGCTGACAAGGAGTCCATTTCCAATTGTGGTATGTACCTATAGCACATGTATCATAAATTTAGAGAGAGAACAGCAGGCTGGGGGTCTGATTAGCAGGCCCACAGCCTCAGTAAGTCGAAAACCAGTGAAGCAAAAAGCAAAAATTGGGGTGACCATAGGATAGCAGACCCTACTCTCCTACAGTCGCCATGTGTTGTCATGTGTCTCCATGTGTCGTCATGTGTCACCATGTGTCGCCATATGTCGCCATGTGTCACCATGTGTCGCCATGTGTCGCCATGTATCATCATGTGTCATGTGTCGTCATGTGTCTTCATGTGTCATCATGTGTCATGTTGCCATGTGTCGTCATGTGTCATTGTGTGTCATGTGGTGTCATGTGGTGTCAAGTGGTGTCATGTGGTGTTATGTGGTGTCATGTGGTGTCATGTGTCATGTGGTGTCATGTGGTAACATGTGTTATGTGATGTCATGTGTCATCATGTGTCATGTGGGTCATGTCGTGTTATGTGTCATCATGTGTCATGTGGGTCATGTGGTGTCATGTGTCATCATGTGTCATGTGGGTCATGTGGTCTCATGTGTCATCATGTGTCATCATGTGTCATGTGGGTCATGTGTTGTCATGTGTCATCACGTGTCATGTGTCATGTGTTGTCATGTGGTGTCATGTGTCATCATGTGGTGTCATGTCTCATCATGTGGTGTCATGTGTCATCATGTGTCATGTATCATCATGTGTCATCATGTGTCGTCATGTGTCCTCATATGTCACCATGTGGGGTCATTTGGGTCATGTGTCATAATGTGTCATGTGGTGTCATGTGGTGTCATGTGCCGTCATGTGTCGTCATGTGTCGCCATGTGCCGTCATGTGTTGCCATGTGGGGTCATGTGTCATCATGTGTCATGTGGTGTCATGTGATGTCATGTGGTGTCATGTGTCATCATGTGTCGTCATGTGTCATCATGTGTCGCACTATGGGGTCATGTGGGGTCATGTGTCATGTGGTATCATGTGGTGTCATGTGGTGTCATGTGGTGTCATATGGTGTCATGTGGTGTCATGTGGTGTTATGTGGTGTCATGTGTCATCATGCGTCATCATGTGTCATGTGGTGTCTTGTTGTGTCATGTGTCATCATGTGTCATCATGTGTCATCATGTGTCGCACTATGGGGTCATGTGGGGTCATGTGTCATGTGGTATCATGTGGTGTCATGTGGTGTCATGTGGTGTCATATGGTGTCATGTGGTGTCATGTGGTGTTATGTGGTGTCATGTGTCATCATGCGTCATCATGTGTCATGTGGTGTCATGTTGTGTTATGTGTCATCATGTGTCATGTGGTGTCATTTGTTGCCATGTGTCATCAGGCATCATCATGTGTCATGTGGTGTCATGTGGTGTCATGTGTCATCATGTGTTATGTGGTATCATGTGGTGTCATATGGTGTCCTGTGGTGTCATGTGTCATCATGTGGTGTCATGTGGTGTCATGTGTCATCATGCGTCATCATGTGTCATCATGTGTCGTCATGTGTCGCAATGTGGGGTCATGTGGGGTCATGTGTCATCATGTGTCATGTGGTATCATGTGGTGTTGGAGTTCTGGACTTTTTGGTTCCATCCAGAGGTGTCAGGGATAACACCCGAAGACCCCGGAGTTCTACCTGTCTCGGTGCACAAATAAACAGAAACACGGGCTTCTCGATGGTGGCGTCAAAGACCAAAGGTTTATTACTGCAGGGACACAGAAGTCACAGAAACTACACACGGGCAGTATCTAGGAGCCTGTTCGATTTGTACAAAGAGGGTTGCTCCTTATATACTAAATATTAGGCTTCAGGCAAATTCTTAAAATGTTAGTACATTCCTAAACCTTTGTGTCCTAAACAATAAATATTTGGCGTTGCACAGGAATCGTCAACAATATCTGATGTCAAAACATTACGAACGAGGGGTTCCCACTATTCCATCATAATCCCATGTCAACTTTTCATTCAAGAGCCGGACCGCCTCATCGTAAATTTCGTTACCTCCCCCTAATAAAGGCCCAGAAGGAAAGGAGCAGAGCCAGGTGCAGAAGATAGAAAAGCAGGATAAGAGATGTTTGTGGGTCGTAAATGGGCAAGGCTACCAGCTTCGGCCGCCTAATCATGATCAGGCCAATGAACACGAAAACCAGTATAGCAGGACTGGCCTCAGGCAGAGGAGGCAGTTTCTGTCGAGTCATGCAACCATGGCGTTTTCTGTCTTAAGGTGCACGTGTCACTAGGGAGGTGAATCGCCGGCCAAAGCCTACGTGTCCTTAATTGAAATGAAGTAATCAGAGGTCATTGCGTGTCCATTGACTATGTGAGGGCAAGAAATACAAAATGGCTGCCGTAATCTAAGATGGATGCCATGGGTAGATCAGAAATGTGTTTGTAACAGGAGTGCTCTTGCTCGTAGCATAGCGAAAACACCAGGATATGCTAAATGGATCATTTGCGATTCACTGATACCAAAATTATGTATTTACGACAATTTTGAAAACACGGGTTCAAATCGTCACGGAACCTCAGTCCCTCCTTTTGCCCTTACATAGGCAATTACTCTATGTCCGAGTCTAACTCTATGCTCATCAGGTCAGTGACATGTTGTTGTATCATCATCCTTTCTCGCGCCTTTTCTCCAAACGCAGGTGGTTTTCTGAAACAGGTTGCAGCACAGAGACTACACAAAGCGGGACCACATTGGATAATAAGGCAGCACGAGAACAGAAATACTAGGATGACACCAATGACCATCAGAACCTTCCATCCCCACGCTGATAGCAGAGTCCAAAACCACTCCATTAAGGACCAGTTTCCCTTGTCTACGTGTATAGAGTTGGAAATCTTGTGTAGTTTAGAGATCGCTTCATAGACAGTCGGAGCATTATTGGGAATAAAAACACAGCAGCTCGATTGGATCATTCTGCTTACCCCACCTCGATCTGCAAGTATTACGTCTAGAACCATACGGTTCTGCAACGTCATGAGACGATCCGCCTGAAGCTCAGCTGTTAAGTTACTAAGGGCACTAGCAGTTTCCGTAATAGTAGATTCAACTACCCGTGTTAGCTGACGTGGATTTCTACTATTGTCCATAGGCCCCCAGAACGAAAGGAAACCTTTGAAGAAGTCTCCAGCTTCCTGACCAGCGGTATCTTCCTTGCTGAAGACGCCTCTTGCTACTCTGGTCTTGTGATAATCTGAAGAAGCAGTGTACGTTGGAGGCAACAGTCGAGCAATATAACATGAACCTGAAAAGTCAGCAGGCAACCATGTATACGCTCTGTCTTGACAGATGAAGTAGGTACCCCTAGCAGTAAGAAAGGCAGGGGAAGAGTTAGACGGAAACACGTAAGTCTCAACGCACTCACTCTTCCCTAGCTGAGCTCTCGGATTCCTCCCATTTCCCTGCAAACAGACTTGACCTCGGTGAGGTACGACCCAGACTGGAGTGGAGCTTTTACGCTTGCTTTCTCCCAAACTAAGGCGATACTCTGTAGAATTCCAACTCAAATATACCCGTAATTCATCTCTAGGGTAAGATGGAGTATTATTGACGTCTTTAATCATGTCAATAATTCCCTTGTCGCTCCTGTGTCACTTGCCAAGCCAGTGGTAAGTCAGGTGGCACAACAAAGGCCCCCCTGATACCACTACCTGTGGTGGGGGTACCCTTTGAAAGAGTTGGAATAGACATTGTGGGTCCCATGGATCCTCCAACAGCATCTGGGCACAGATTTAAACTGGTGGTAGTGGATCATGCCACCAGGTATCCAGAGGCAATTCCCCTGAGGACCACCACAGCTCCTGTGGTGGCAAAAGCCCTCATTGCAGTTTTCTCAAGAGTGGGCTTTCCAAAGGAGGTTCTTTCAGACAGAGGTACTAACTTTATGTCTGGATACTTAAAAGCAATGTGGAAAGAGTGTGGAGTAAACTATAAGTTTACCACACCCTACCATCCACAGTGCAATGGGCTTGTGGAAAGGTTCAACAAGACCCTAAAGGGAATGATAAAAGGTTTACCAGAGAAGCTTAGGCGGAAATGGGACATCCTTTTACCCTGCTTGCTCTTTGCTTACAGAGAGGTCCCACAGAAGGGGGTTGGCTACAGCCCTTTTGAACTTTTGTTTGGCCACCCTGTAAGAGGTCCATTGAGTTTGGTGAAGGAAGGATGGGAGTTACCTCTCAAAAAGCCTAAACTAGACATTGTGGACTATGTACTTGGTCTCCGCTCTAGGATGGCTGAATACATGGAGAGAGCATCCAAAAACCTTGAGGCAAGTCAGGAATTACAGAAAGCCTGGCATGACCAAAAGGCTGTTCTGGTTGAGTACCAGCCAGGGCAGAAGGTGTGGGTGTTGGACCCAGTGGGGCCAGCAGCTCTCCAGGACCAATGGACTGGACCCTACCCTATCATTGAAAAGAAGGGAGAAGTCACCTACTTGGTTGACTTTGGTACCCCTAGGAGCCCCCACAGGGTGCTCCATGTAAATCGTTTGAAAGCATTTGTTGACAGGGAGGACATGAGTCTCCTCATGGCCACAGATGGGGAACAGGAGGAAGAGAGTGACCCTCTCCCACCCAGACCTGCTTTCCCAGAACCCTGATGATGGTTCAGTTGATGGAGTAGCCTTGGCAGGCAGCCTCACTGAGCAGCAACAGGTGGACTGCAGACAGGTGTTGCAGGCCCACAGACATTTGTTTTCACTCACACCCAGTCAGACTAACTGGTGCACCCATGAGGTGGACACTGGTGACAATCTGCCTGTGAAGAATAAGATCTACAGGCAACCTGACCATGTCAGGGATTGTATAAAGGCTGAGGTGCAAAAGATGTTGGAGCTTGGAGTGATTGAGCCATCAGAGAGCCCATGGGCTAGCCCAGTGGTCCTTGTGCCAAAACCTCATACCAAAGATGGGAAGAGAGAAATGAGGTTTTGTGTGGACTACAGAGGTCTCAATGCTGTCACTAGGACAGATGCTCATCCCATTCCAAGAGCAGATGAGCTCATTGATAAATTGGCTTCTGCCAAGTTTCTGAGCACATTTGATTTGACAGCTGGCTACTGGCAAATCAGACTAGCTGAAGAGTCAAAAGCCAAAACAGCATTCTCTACCCCTAGTGGACATTATCAGTTTGTGGTAATGCCCTTTGGTTTGAAGAATGCACCTGCCACCTTCCAAAGGTTGGTGAATCAAGTCCTTGCTGGGCTGGATGACTTTTGTGCAGCATATCTAGATGATATTGCTGTCTTTAGCTCCACCTGGGAGGATCACCTGATCCACCTGAAGAAGGTTCTGGAGGCCCTGCAAAAGGCAGGCCTGACTATCAAGGCTACTAAGTGCCAGATAGGGCAGAGCAAGGTTGTGTACTTGGGCCACCTAGTAGGTGGGGGTCAAGTTCAACCACTGGAGAGCAAGATCCAGACCATACAGGACTGGGCTCCTCCAACTACCCAGACACAAGTCAGAGCCTTCTTGGGCCTGACTGGGTATTACAGAAAATGTGTAAAGAACTATGGGTCCATTGTGACACCATTGAATGACTTGACATCCAAGAAGATGCCCAAAAAGGTTCAGTGGACAGTTAGCTGTCAAAAGGCATTTGATGACCTGAAGAAGGCCATGTGCTCTGCACCTATCCTGAAGAGTCCTGACTACTCCAAACAGTTCATTGTACAGACAGATGCTTCTGAGTTGGGGGTGGGAGCTGTGCTTTCACAACTTAATCAAGATGGTCAACACCAGCCCATTGCTTTTATTAGCAGAAGGCTGACCCCCAGGGAGAAACGTTGGTCAGCTATTGAGAGGGAGGCCTTTGCTGTGGTTTGGGCCCTGAAGAAGTTGAGGCCATACTTGTTTGGTACTCACTTCCTAATTCAGACAGACCATAAGCCCCTCTTGTGGCTAAATCAGATGAAGGGTGAAAATCCCAAACTGCTCAGGTGGTCCATTTCCCTACAGGGGATGGACTTTACAGTGGAGCACCGCCCAGGGACTGACCATGGTAATGCAGATGGTCTCTCCAGGTACTTCCACTTAGAACATGAAGACTTATCTGGTCAAGGTTAAGTTTAATGTCCCTGCGTTTGGGGGGGGGGTTATGTAGGAGAGTAGGGTCTGCTATCCTATGGTCACCCCAATTTTTGCTTTTTGCTTCACTGGTTTTCGACTTACTGAGGCTGTGGGCCTGCTAATCAGACCCCCAGCCTGCTGTTCTCTCTCTAAATTTATAATACATGTGCTATAGGTACATACCACAATTGGAAATGGACTCCTTGTCAGCCCCTGTACCATGCACTATAGGTGCTCAGGGCATAGGTGCCACCAAGGCCTACCAGGGGCTGAAGCATAGCTTTTGCCACCCCTGGCTGGTTCTTAAATTGACACAACTGGCTGATCACTCAGCTGGGGCAAGTGGGTGTAATCACCCCTTGCTTAGATATAGTATACCTATATCTAAACCTATATCTGGACACATATATAGCCTGTAAGCCACTCCTATGGAAGGCCTCATCAATCCTGGAGGCAGAGTGCGTGGTTTTATGTGAGATGGTGCTCTGGCATGAGCTGAGCCTGTCTGCAGCTGTCGGGAACAACTCCCTAAGCTGATCCGGGATAACGCCATACCATATACTCTTAAGCGCCTTATAATCCTCGCGGTTATATAGCAACTTTGGTTTGGCTTTATCAAAACATGTCGTGTAAGGTGTCATACGAATTGGAATACTACCCCCTCGCCAGTTCTGGCGACGGGGGTAGCATTCCACCCTTCTAGAGGAAGAAGACATGTTACTTTACTGAAACGCGGTTGATTTAAAATGAGCCTCAGATCCACAAAATGGATGCCCCTGCCACAGACACGGGTCTGGCCTCCTGCTGTTGACCGAAACCCGGCAGAGGAGGCCTGGACAAAGAGTTTCCTGTCACAGGGCGGTGTCAAACCACCCCAGACAGGAGATAGTGGATTGGAGTAGGGAGGTTTCAAAGAAACCAGACACTGCCTGGGGAGCACAAGGCTGCCCCTTGCAGGATCCGGCCAAACCGGTTCTGGGGCCTCCCAGCCCCTGTCCCAGCGCGGCCAGAATCAAAGGAGAGGGGTGTAACCACCCCCTTCCTGGGTCCCACCCATAGGAGGGGACCTAGCAGGATGTCCAACCCCCGAGATTCGAATAAGAGGGGGAGCAGTCCCAATGGAACTCAGATCATCCTGAAGAAACATAAGAAACGAATTCTGGACCCTTCGACTTTCTACACGACGTGAGAAGACTGAAGAATCTCCCTTGTGGTCAAGGAGTGACCACCCTGTGCAAACAGGCACCATCCAGCCCTCGACCCTTGCTTTGTTGCAGTTCCCGCCGGAACTCGAGCGACAGAGATCGACGAGATCAAGCTTGCCTGCCTTCTTCCTGCCCGATCCACAGTCCCTGCAGATCTGAGACCCGTGGAGGCGACCGGAAACGTGGGGCACGCCATCTTGAAAAGGCCACGAGACGCTGACCGTGCAGCCCACGAGTGATCCTCGAAGCTGTGCACCGGGGTTTGAGAAGCCCCAGCCCGAGCTCCACTTGCACCAAAGCTCACCCCTCCACACTTGACGAGTGCTGCGTGGGGCCCTTCTGCTTGTGTGGGCTCAACGCGTTGGCCCGGTCACTTGCCAGCTGGCTTGTGGCCCCTGTGCCGATGAAACTTGAAATACGACTCGCTTTTCTGGTTGCTCCAGATCTGCACCAGCTCCTTTGAAAAGGAGCACCCACTCTGACCCTCCTGGTTCGAGTGATAAGCAATCTCCCGGTTCCGCGTGGATTGCTTTTGCCAAGTGCTGTTTGCTGCAATCTTGAAGCCGACGGTGCTGACGGCGAGAACCTACGTGGGACAGATCGTGACCTGCTCCTGGACATCGCAGATGCCCCAGAGCCCACGTGACAGCGGAGAGAAGCCTATCGACAACCGCCTGATTGCGCCCGACATTGCCTGGTTCCGTCCTGGTTCCACCCTGGTCACTGCTGAGTGACCCAGACTCTGTCCCCTCTGCTTTCAGGTACTTTTCTACTTCGATCCACCCTTGGATTGCACCGGACACTTCTGCTTCACAGCGCCTGCAGCTGCAACAGCTTCAAGCACCAAGAACCTGCGTGACAGAACCCGACGCCACTTCGACCCTGTGCACCCACGGCCTGTGGGTGAGGTAACATTGCAACGCCGGTGTCTATACACTGGTACACACCTCTAGGGTCTGTGTCTAAAGTTTTGTGTTCCTAGGTTCAGCGGGAGTATCTTTTAATTCACTTTAACTGACTTTTACACACCATTGACAGTGCATTGGTGCGCGCCGCACTTTCCGTGCTGCACCCGTCTCCTGTGGGCTACTCCCGACTTCATCATTGCTAGTCCTGACTGCTCCCAGCGAATCTCTAGGCCCTAGGCCTAACCATTGTTCGATAAGTGTTACTTATACCACTTTTTTAATATATGGTCTGAGTGGCCACCCGCCCTCATCCATAATTGTGCAACTTTATATGTGTAACAGTGCTTTTGATTTAACGCTTGTGCCCCTTTCCTCATAAAGAGTACTGGGGAGTAATTTAGAAATAAATACATATATTTTTATAATATATACTTGTGTGGTGTCCTTTCATTTGATTACAGGATTGTATGTGGTAAAACAGCTGGCTTAACACGACCTCTTAAGTTAAGCCTTTAAGGCTGCTTAGTCCATGCTACCACTAGGATAGCTTGTCTAACAAGGTTGACTTACAACCAGACATCTTTGGGGTTTGTTTGGACTGATACCCAGTGGTTCCAGAATTGGAAACACTACATATCAGGCCAACTTCTCACATTGGTGTGCAGCGGTACGGATTTGAGCTTGCTGTTTGTTTTACCATTGCAATCTTTATCAAATTGAAAGATCACATCAAGTACCTCTAGGTACATATAAATCAAAAGCTTAGCATATTAAGTTCTACTGAACTTAGTAGTTGTAGATTAAAGGGATTAGCACACCCTGACTACAACTCACTAGCAAGGTACAGTAGGAAACCACTTAGTGTAGGTAAGTGCATCACTTACACCTCACTAGCAGTCATGTCTGATACAGGTAGAGCCTCAGGCTCTGCTCCTGTAATAGTTGATCCTATAGGGACAACATCCAGATATGACAACCTTAGCCACAAAGACCTGAGTGCCTTGTGCACAGCCAGGGGGCTAAAAAAGGGCAGAGGCCCTACCATTCCTTCCCTAGTAGCTCTCCTAGAAAAGGATGACCTAGATAAGGTGAGTCAGGCTCCCTTAGAATCAGGTGAAGGGATACACTCCCCTGAGAATGAGAATCTTCCAGAAGAAGAAGAGGAGGAGGAAGAGGAAGAGGAAGGCTCTGATGTAGAAGAGCCTGAAGATCAGGATCAGGGGGGAAACCAGGTACAGGTTGCCAGGCTTAACCAGGCCAACTTGGACCTACATGGGAATGGAGAGGGCCAGCACCACTCCAGATCTCATAACCAAATTCTCCCAGGCAACAGGAGGGTGAGATCTCTATCAGGGGACTCTCATCTTTCTAGTGCCTCAAGAGAATCTCAAAGAGGAATGACTTCCTCCCAGAGAAAAGAGCATAGGGCCAGGATGAGGGCTGTCCAACTCCAAATAGAAAGGGAAGAGGTAGCCTTGGCTCAAGCTAAACTTGCTTTAGCAAGAGAAAGAAAATTGTGTGGCTTAGATGCCACTGGTGGCAGCAAAGTTCCTAAAGAAAAAGACAGGGCCTATGACAATAGAAACCTGACAAAAATTGTGCCCCCCTACAAGGAAGGGGATGATATCCACAAATGGATGACTGCTCTTGAGAGGGCCTGCATGGTACAGCAGGTCCCTGAGGATCAGTGGGCAGCAATTTTATGGTACTCCTTTTCTGAGAAAGGGAGGGACAGGCTCCTCACTGTTAGACCTGAGGATGCCAAAAACTACTCTGTTCTGAAGAGTGCTCTTATTGAAGGGTTTGGCCTAACCACTGAGCAATACAGGTTGTTGTTCAGAGACACCCAAAAAGCACAGACTCAGGACTGGACTGATTTTGTAGATTGTGCCACTAAGGCTCTGGAGGGTTGGCTGCAGGGAAGTAAAGTTTCAGACTATACAGGATTGTACAATCTTATGATGAGAGAGCAGATCCTTAATAACTGTCAGAACCAGCTGTTGCATCAATACCTTGTTGACTCTGATTTGACCTCTCCCCAAGAATTGGGAAAGAAGGCAGACAAATGGGTCAGAACAAGGATTAAGCAGAAAAACCAGAACCAAGGTGACCAGAAGAAAACAGACCAGAAGGGTGGGAATCAGAAAGATAAAGAAAAGGACCAGAAGTCTTCAGGCCCCCAAACTAGTAATAAGGAGGGGGGTTCCCAAAATGGAAACAAGAAAAAGAAGAATGATGGCCCAAAGAAACCTTGGTGTAATACCTGCAAATCAGTTTCACACTGGGGCAGTGAATGCACTAAGAAAAATCCAGTCCCCACCACTGCAGCTCCTAAAGCACCTGCACCCCCTAGTACAGTTAACAGTGGTGGTACACAGCCAAAGGGTTTAGTAGGGTTGACCCTGGGTACTGAGGTGGAATCTGGCCTAGTCAGAATCCCCACACAGGCAGTTCTCCTATATGATGTGGACTTATCTTTGCCCACTGCAGTAAGCCCCAGTAACCTGGGCAAATATAGGCAGACTCCCTTAATTAATGAGAAACTGGCTCAGGCCTACAGGGACACTTGTGCCAGTGTCACAATGGTGACACCTGGCTTTGTGGACCCTGGACAGATTGTACTAGGTGAAAGTTACCTAGTGACCAATGCAAGCAACTCCACTACTTCCCATAGTGTGGCTTTTGTGAACTTCTCCTGGGGAGGGGTAGATGGCCTAAAGAAAGTTGTTGTGAGTGCAGACCTCCCAGTAGACTGTCTGTTAGGCAATGATCTTGAAAGCTCAGTTTGGTCAGAAGTGGAGTACAGGACTCATGCAGAAATGCTAGGGATTTCAGCTCATGTCCTTGCAGTGACAAGGTCTCAGGCTAAGAAGTGCCTTCCTGAACCAGTGGTGGATCTTGAAACAATAGACCAACCACAACCCAAGAGAAGGAGCAAGAGGGTTAAGGCTGTGCCTTCCCACTTGCCCCAGGTTGAGGATCAAGTTTCACAGGAAACTGATTCTGCAGTCCAAGAGGAGACTGTCTCAGAGGAGCTTGAACCTGATCAGGTTGAGTTTCTGGGGACAGGGGGACCCTCAAGGGCAGACCTGGGGCAGGCCCAATTAGATTGCCCTCCACTTGAACCCCTCAGACAGCAAGCTGCTGCTGAGGCTGCAGGAAATGCTCAAGGTACCCATAAGGTGTATTGGGATGAAGGACTCCTTTATTCAGAGGCTAGAGACCCCAAGCCTGGCACAACCAGGAGGTTGGTTATACCTTTGAAGTTTAGGGGCTTCCTTCTTACCTTGGCCCATGATATTCCCCTAGCAGGACACCTAGGCCAGAATAAGACTTGGGACAGGCTTGTTCAACACTTTCACTGGCCTCACATGTCAGAAAATGTCAAGGAGTTTTGTCGCTCCTGTGTCACTTGCCAAGCCAGTGGTAAGTCAGGTGGCACAACAAAGGCCCCCCTGATACCACTACCTGTGGTGGGGGTACCCTTTGAAAGAGTTGGAATAGACATTGTGGGTCCCATGGATCCTCCAACAGCATCTGGGCACAGATTTATACTGGTGGTAGTGGATCATGCCACCAGGTATCCAGAGGCAATTCCCCTGAGGACCACCACAGCTCCTGTGGTGGCAAAAGCCCTCATTGCAGTTTTCTCAAGAGTGGGCTTTCCAAAGGAGGTTCTTTCAGACAGAGGTACTAACTTTATGTCTGGATACTTAAAAGCAATGTGGAAAGAGTGTGGAGTAAACTATAAGTTTACCACACCCTACCATCCACAGTGCAATGGGCTTGTGGAAAGGTTCAACAAGACCCTAAAGGGAATGATAAAAGGTTTACCAGAGAAGCTTAGGCAGAAATGGGACATCCTTTTACCCTGCTTGCTCTTTGCTTACAGAGAGGTCCCACAGAAGGGGGTTGGCTACAGCCCTTTTGAACTTTTGTTTGGCCACCCTGTAAGAGGTCCATTGAGTTTGGTGAAGGAAGGATGGGAGTTACCTCTCAAAAAGCCTAAACTAGACATTGTGGACTATGTACTTGGTCTCCGCTCTAGGATGGCTGAATACATGGAGAGAGCATCCAAAAACCTTGAGGCAAGTCAGGAATTACAGAAAGCCTGGCATGACCAAAAGGCTGTTCTGGTTGAGTACCAGCCAGGGCAGAAGGTGTGGGTGTTGGACCCAGTGGGGCCAGCAGCTCTCCAGGACCAATGGACTGGACCCTACCCTATCATTGAAAAGAAGGGAGAAGTCACCTACTTGGTTGACTTTGGTACCCCTAGGAGCCCCCACAGGGTGCTCCATGTAAATCGTTTGAAAGCATTTGTTGACAGGGAGGACATGAGTCTCCTCATGGCCACAGATGGGGAACAGGAGGAAGAGAGTGACCCTCTCCCACCCAGACCTGCTTTCCCAGAACCCTGATGATGGTTCAGTTGATGGAGTAGCCTTGGCAGGCAGCCTCACTGAGCAGCAACAGGTGGACTGCAGACAGGTGTTGCAGGCCCACAGACATTTGTTTTCACTCACACCCAGTCAGACTAACTGGTGCACCCATGAGGTGGACACTGGTGACAATCTGCCTGTGAAGAATAAGATCTACAGGCAACCTGACCATGTCAGGGATTGTATAAAGGCTGAGGTGCAAAAGATGTTGGAGCTTGGAGTGATTGAGCCATCAGAGAGCCCATGGGCTAGCCCAGTGGTCCTTGTGCCAAAACCTCATACCAAAGATGGGAAGAGAGAAATGAGGTTTTGTGTGGACTACAGAGGTCTCAATGCTGTCACTAGGACAGATGCTCATCCCATTCCAAGAGCAGATGAGCTCATTGATAAATTGGCTTCTGCCAAGTTTCTGAGCACATTTGATTTGACAGCTGGCTACTGGCAAATCAGACTAGCTGAAGAGTCAAAAGCCAAAACAGCATTCTCTACCCCTAGTGGACATTATCAGTTTGTGGTAATGCCCTTTGGTTTGAAGAATGCACCTGCCACCTTCCAAAGGTTGGTGAATCAAGTCCTTGCTGGGCTGGATGACTTTTGTGCAGCATATCTAGATGATATTGCTGTCTTTAGCTCCACCTGGGAGGATCACCTGATCCACCTGAAGAAGGTTCTGGAGGCCCTGCAAAAGGCAGGCCTGACTATCAAGGCTACTAAGTGCCAGATAGGGCAGAGCAAGGTTGTGTACTTGGGCCACCTAGTAGGTGGGGGTCAAGTACAACCACTGGAGAGCAAGATCCAGACCATACAGGACTGGGCTCCTCCAACTACCCAGACACAAGTCAGAGCCTTCTTGGGCCTGACTGGGTATTACAGAAAATTTGTAAAGAACTATGGGTCCATTGTGACACCATTGAATGACTTGACATCCAAGAAGATGCCCAAAAAGGTTCAGTGGACAGTTAGCTGTCAAAAGGCATTTGATGACCTGAAGAAGGCCATGTGCTCTGCACCTATCCTGAAGAGTCCTGACTACTCCAAACAGTTCATTGTACAGACAGATGCTTCTGAGTTGGGGGTGGGAGCTGTGCTTTCACAACTTAATCAAGATGGTCAACACCAGCCCATTGCTTTTATTAGCAGAAGGCTGACCCCCAGGGAGAAACGTTGGTCAGCTATTGAGAGGGAGGCCTTTGCTGTGGTTTGGGCCCTGAAGAAGTTGAGGCCATACTTGTTTGGTACTCACTTCCTAATTCAGACAGACCATAAGCCCCTCTTGTGGCTAAATCAGATGAAGGGTGAAAATCCCAAACTGCTCAGGTGGTCCATTTCCCTACAGGGGATGGACTTTACAGTGGAGCACCGCCCAGGGACTGACCATGGTAATGCAGATGGTCTCTCCAGGTACTTCCACTTAGAACATGAAGACTTATCTGGTCAAGGTTAAGTTTAATGTCCCTGCGTTTGGGGGGGGGTTATGTAGGAGAGTAGGGTCTGCTATCCTATGGTCACCCCAATTTTTGCTTTTTGCTTCACTGGTTTTCGACTTACTGAGGCTGTGGGCCTGCTAATCAGACCCCCAGCCTGCTGTTCTCTCTCTAAATTTATAATACATGTGCTGTAGGTACATACCACAATTGGAAATGGACTCCTTGTCAGCCCCTGTACCATGCACTATAGGTGCTCAGGGCATAGGTGCCACCAAGGCCTACCAGGGGCTGAAGCATAGCTTTTGCCACCCCTGGCTGGTTCTTAAATTGACACAACTGGCTGATCACTCAGCTGGGGCAAGTGGGTGTAATCACCCCTTGCTTAGATATAGTATACCTATATCTAAACCTATATCTGGACACATATATAGCCTGTAAGCCACTCCTATGGAAGGCCTCATCAATCCTGGAGGCAGAGTGCGTGGTTTTATGTGAGATGGTGCTCTGGCATGAGCTGAGCCTGTCTGCAGCTGTCGGGAACAACTCCCTAAGCTGATCCGGGATAACGCCATACCATATACTCTTAAGCGCCTTATAATCCTCGCGGTTATATAGCAACTTTGGTTTGGCTTTATCAAAACATGTCGTGTAAGGTGTCATACGAATTGGAATAATACCCCCTCACCAGTTCTGGCGACGGGGGTAGCATTCCACTCTTCTAGAGGGAGAAGACATGTTACTTTACTGAAACGCGGTTGATTTAAAATGAGCCTCAGATCCACAAAATGGATGCCCCTGCCACAGACACGGGTCTGGCCTCCTGCTGCTGACCGAAACCCGGCAGAGGAGGCCTGGACAAAGAGTTTCCTGTCACAGGGCGGTGTCAAACCACCCCAGACAGGAGATAGTGGATTGGAGTAGGGAGGTTTCAAAGAAACCAGACACTGCCTGGGGAGCACAAGGCTGCCCCTTGCAGGATCCGGCCAAACCGGTTCTGGGGCCTCCCAGCCCCTGTCCCAGCGCGGCCAGGATCAAAGGAGAGGGGTGTAACCACCCCCTTCCTGGGTCCCACCCATAGGAGGGGACCTAGCAGGATGTCCAACCCCCGAGATTCGAATAAGAGGGGGAGCAGTCCCAATGGAACTCAGATCATCCTGAAGAAACATAAGAAACGAATTCTGGACCCTTCGACTTTCTACACGACGCGAGAAGACTGAAGAATCTCCCTTGTGGTCAAGGAGTGACCACCCTGTGCAAACAGGCACCATCCAGCCCTCGACCCTTGCTTTGTTGCAGTTCCCGCCGGAACTCGAGCGACAGAGATCGACGAGATCAAGCTTGCCTGCCTTCTACCTGCCCGATCCACAGTCCCTGCAGAGCTGAGACCCGTGGAGGCGACCGGAAGCGTGGGGCACGCCATCTTGAAAAGGCCACAAGACGCTGACCGTGCAGCCCACGAGTGATCCTCGAAGCTGTGCACCGGGGTTTGAGAAGCCCCAGCCCTAAGCTCCACTTGCACCAAAGCTCACCCCTCCACACTCGACGAGTGCTGCGTGGGGCCCTTCTGCTTGTGTGGGCTCGACGCGTTGGCCCGGTCACTTGCCAGCTGGCTTGTGGCCCCTGTGCCGACGAAACTTGAAATACGACTCGCTTTTCTGGTTGCACCAGATCTGCACCAGCTCCTGTGAAAAGGAGCACCCACTCTGACCCTCCTGGTTCGAGTGATAAGCAATCTCCCGGTTCCGCGTGGATTGCTTTTGCCAAGTGCTGTTTGCTGCAATCTTGAAGCCGACGGTGCTGACGGCGAGAGCCTATGTGGGACAGATCGTGACCTGCTCCTGGACGTCGCAGATGCCCCAGAGCCCACGTGACAGCGGAGAGAAGCCTATCGACAACCGCCTGATTGCGCCCGACATTGCCTGGTTCCGTCCTGGTTCCACCCTGGTCACTGCTGAGTGACCCAGACTCTGTCCCCTCTGCTTTCAGGTACTTTTCTACTTCGATCCACCCTTGGATCGCACCGGACACTTCTGCTTCACAGCGCCTGCAGCTGCAACAGCTCCAAGCACCAAGAACCTGCGTGACAGAACCCGACGCCACTTCGACCCTGTGCACCCACGGCCTGTGGGTGAGGTAACTTTGCAACGCCGGTGTCTTTACACTGGTACACACCTCTAGGGTCTGTGTCTAAAGTTTTGTGTTCCTAGGTTCAGCGGAAGTATCTTTTAATTCACTTTAACTGACTTTTACGCACCATTGACAGTGCATTGGTGCGCGCTGCACTTTCCGTGCTGCACCCGTCTCCTGTGGGCTACTCCCGACTTCTTCATTGCTTGTCCTGACTGCTCCCAGCGAATCTCTAGGCCCTAGGCCTAACCATTGTTCGATAAGTGTTACTTATACCACTTTTTTAATATATGGTCTGAGTGGCCACCCGCCCTCATCCATAAACGTGCAACTTTATATGTGTAACAGTGCTTTTGATTTAACGCTTGTGCCCCTTTCCTCATAAAGAGTACTGGGGAGTAATTTAGAAATAAATACATATATTTTTATAATATATACTTGTGTGGTGTCCTTTCATTTGATTACAGGATTGTATGTGGTAAAACAGCTCGCTTAACACGACCTCTTAAGTTAAGCCTTTAAGGCTGCTTAGTCCATGCTACCACTAGGATAGCTTGTCTAACAAGGTTGACTTACAACCAGACATCTTTGGGGTTTGTTTGGACTGATACCCAGTGGTTCCAGAATTGGAAACACTACATATCAGGCCAACTTCTCACAGGTATCAAGCCACACACCCAGCAGTCTGTAGTGTTAACTACCAGTTGGTGTTGATGCAAGAGCTGTACAAATGTGTTATTAATGAATTCTGAGCGTCGAGCTTGTTCGTGTTCAGGAAACGAGTGAAAAGAATGCATAGAAGCAACAGTAGAAGAAACAGGATCAAGGGGAGGTACTGTAGTTGTTACCGGTGTAAGAATTAAATGCACACCAAAGACGATTCCACCCACCAACGTTATTAAAACAATCAAAAACGTATCGGCACATTGCATTAGAAAGCATTTGCTGTGAAGAATTTTGTAAAGTCTATTTCTGCAAACATAAATTACATTCTCTCGTTGCAGCTCAGGAAGCTCCATCTTCTACAATCCGCTCGCGACCACTGATGATGTGTACGTAGATGAAAATGCCTCTATCAGCCCTGGGAGTTCCCAGAACTAACAGAAAGATCGACCTAGTGTCTGACCCCCGCAGATTCAACTAGGCACACAGCCACGACCCTACGGCTACCCAGATGGCAAGGCAATTTTAAAACAACAAAACAATACAAAGTATTAGCAAACTTCCTGGCTGGAGGCAATGTATCAAAATTCAAAGGTGTAAAATAGGCAGTTTCCTGCTTTATTTGTCCATATTTCGAGATCGTAAATTGTATCTCAATTTTGCAGGAGCTGTTTGATCTGGAAACAGTGTATTTTCAGCAGGGGTTGCAATGTTCAAGTTCGCAGATGGCAAATTTTCTTTTGATGCAGAGGGCAAATGTTCAGAATTCAAAGGAGCAGTTTCAGAAGGGGAGTCAAAGTTCGATGTGTCAGTGATTAGTTCTGCATCGCTGAAAGGGATAAACCTGGGGATTTGTTCAGATTCAGAGGCACCGATTCCTTTCTTCACCCAGTCATCATAAGGAAGCGGCAGAGGCACACGTTTGACGTGTGTTGTATGAATCCAGTTTTTTCGTCCAGCCACACGAATAGCAGTTCTCGTCGCCAACAACACCTGGAATGGGCCAACGAATCTGGGTTGGAGATTTTTCGTCCTTGCAAAATTACGGATGACCACTTGATCACCTGGTTTCAGCTGATGACCTGGACTCTCCGGTGGCTTTGGCAATGCATCGAAAACCTGTTGGTGAATAAGACTCAATTTAGCAGTCAAGTCGAAAAGATAATCAATCAACATTGGGTATTCCAGCTGTCTAAATTCCTTCGGTCTAGGTACTCCCCAAACATTGGCAGGACGACCAAATACTATTTCGTATGGACTAAGCCCTACTCTAGAATGCACGGTCGCTCTTGTGGATAGCAGAGCCAAAGGTAGTGCATCTGGCCAGGACAAACCCGTGGATGCTTGTATCTTAGCAAGTTTCAGTTTGAGGGTGCCATTGTAACCCTCAACTAAACCAGCAGACTGGGGATGATTCGCACTGTGGAACTTCTGTTTGATCCCTAAGCCGGCACACATACTCTGCATAACTTTCCCTACGAACTCACTTCCATTATCTGACCATACAATCCGTGGCATGCCATATCTGGGGAAGTATTCTTTGAGAAGAATTTTGGCAGTGGACAAAGCAGTATTGTCTTTCAGTGGATATGCTTCGATCCATCTGGAAAAAGCACAAACTACCACTAGGACGTACTTTAGATTGTTGCAACGATCCATGTGAATGAAGTCTAACTAAATCACTTCAAAGGGGCAAGAAGGAGGAGCGAAGTGACCAGCGGGTGTGGGGATTCCCTTGCCAGGATTATGCATCAGGCATACCATACAATTTTTCACCACTCTCTCTGCACATTTACTAATCCCATCATTCTTCCAGACTGGAGCCAACATCTTACAAATCCCTTTAGAACTGATGTGCGCTGCTCCATGCGCCATCGTTACTACTGCAAGCACATACGCATCAGGCAACATCCAACGCTGTTGTTCCGACAGATCAATCCAACACCCACTCGAGTCCAATTTACCCGTGCTTTCTTTCCATACGAGTTTTTCCTCCTCAGTCGCTTCTTTCTGAATTTCTTTCACACTTTCCACTGTGTCCTCACACATTCCAGACTCAGAAATCCATCTTGCAGACGTAGCAACATACATTCTACTCATCATATTTCTAGCTGTCTGTTTAGCGGTCTCATCAGCAAAAACATTCCCACGACCAACATCATCCGTGATTGCTTTATGAGCACTGCATTTCACAATCGCAACTTCAGTCGGCAAGGTTAGAGATTCCAACAAGTCGTTAACTAACTGACCGCGTTGGATCTTAGTCCCATGGGACGTAATGAAACCTCTATCTTTCTACAAACGGCCAAAACTATGGGCCACGCCGAACGCGTACTGACTATCTGTGAACACATTCACTCTCTTTCCCTTAGCTAAAACACACGCTCTCGTTAGTGCAATCAATTCTGCAGCTTGGGCAGAATTCTGACTCACTCTCGCAGTCTCCACAATCGTACTCAAAGTCGTTACTGCGTAAGCAGCAGTCACATCACCATTCACCAATTTAAAGCACGACCCATCAACATACAACGTGCCATCTGGATCTGACAACGGAGTGTCTTTTAAATCAATTCATCCTTTTGTCTCTTCCTCGGTTCTGAAACAGCAATCATGTGGTTCAGAATCACTCGACTCCTGATTAGTCGGCAACAATGTTGCTGGATTCAATACATTGCATCTTTTGATCTGAATATGACTCGCTAACAGTGTCAGCTCGTAGCCTGATAATCTAGCACTGGTAAGGTGTTGCGTCTTGGTTCGGTTCATGAGTGTATCCACGGCATGTGGAACCATGACCACTAGCATGTTGTTCATCACCAAACCAGCAGATTGTCGAATGGAAGCTGCAGCTGCCGCTGTAGCTCTCAAACAACTAGGCAACGCTCTAGCTACCGGATCTAATGTTGATGAAAAATGCGCACAAGGGCGTTGTTTATCACCAAATCTCTGTGTCAGAACACTCAACGCGCAACCTTCTCTCTCGTGAACATAGAGCGTGAATGGCTTACTGTAATCAGGTGTACCCAATACAGGAGCTGAACATAGTGCATTTCGTAACTCAGAAAAACTCTCCTGACATTCAGCAGACCATGGCACCGGACTCGGAACACCTTTCCCAGTCAAAGCTACCAATGGTTTTGCCAAAAGGGAAAAATTTGGGATCCACTGCCTACAGTATGAGGTAATACCTAAAAAGGCACGTACTTCTCTCTGTGTGCTGGGAACATTCATCTGCGTAATTGCTTTTATTCTCTCTGGGGTCAACTTCCTTCCCTCCTTTGACAAGAGATGACCTATGTAGGTCACTTCTTGGCAACAGTATTGCATTTTCGAAGGTGACACCTTGTGATTCAAACTAGACAAATGATGCAATAAGGAAATTGTAGCTGCTTTGCAAGTTTCCTTGTCATCGGCAGCCACTAGAAGATCATCGACATATTGCACTAGAGCAGAACCAGGAGGAAGTACAAAGGAATCTAACTGACTTTTTAATGCCTGACTGTAAATGGACGGACTCTCGCAATAGCCTTGTGGAGCACGTTTAAACCTGAAGCTTCGACCTCCTAGAGAGAAGCCGAAAATATCTCTGCTTTCTTCGGCTATCGGAATGCTGAAAAAGGCATTCTTCAAGTCGATAACTGAAAACCATGTGGCTGTAGCAGGAATCAACGTTAACAATGCAGTAATATCTGGAACCACAGGAAACTGTGGAATCACAATTTTGTTAACCTCTCTAAGATCGATTACAAACCTATAGACTGGAGGCTTTGAAGGATCAGTACGTTTCAGAATTGGCAATACAGGACTGTTACAGACATTTCCTCTAGTTTCTTCAATTACGCCTTTCTTAATCAAATCTTGCACAATCAATAAAAGTGCACGTTCACCTTCACTAGAAATCTTGTATTGTGGAATTCGTGGAAATTTGACATTTGCTTTCTAAGTGACTACATAAGGTGGGATTTCCAAAAGGCCTAGATCGTTAGGACCAGTCGCCCAAAGAGTATCAGGGAGTGAACGCAGCTCTGGCGGGAGTACATCCATTGACAAGTACATCGGAGAGGTGATTCTTTTACCCAATGTAAGCTGTACTCCTGAGGGAGAACAGTACAATGTCGCATATAGGCGTTTTAACAAGTCTAAACCAAGCAGATTTTCATTACAACCTGTCGTCAAAATCAAGGGTGCTTTCAATTGACGCGGTCCAACAGAAATAGACAAAGGACCAGATACGGGGTTTGTGAGAATTTGGCCTGATATGTAGTGTTTCCAATTCTGGAACCACTGGGTATCAGTCCAAACAAACCCCAAAGATGTCTGGTTGTAAGTCAACCTTGTTAGACAAGCTATCCTAGTGGTAGCATGGACTAAGCAGCCTTAAAGGCTTAACTTAAGAGGTCGTGTTAAGCGAGCTGTTTTACCACATACAATCCTGTAATCAAATGAAAGGACACCACACAAGTATATATTATAAAAATATATGTATTTATTTCTAAATTACTCCCCAGTACTCTTTATGAGGAAAGGGGCACAAGCGTTAAATCAAAAGCACAGTAAAACATATAAAGTTGCACAATTATGGATGAGGGCGGGTGGCCACTCAGACCATATACTAAAAAAGTGGTATAAGGAACACTTATCGAACAGTGGTTAGGCCTAGGGCCTAGAGATTCGCTGGGAGCAGTCAGGACTAGCAATGCTGAAGTCGGGAGTAGCCCACAGGAGACGGGTGCAGCACGGAAAGTGCGGCTCGCACCAATGCAATGTCAATGGTGCGTAAAAGTTAGATAAAGTGAATTAAAAGATACTTCCGCTGAACCTAGAGGAACAAAACTTTAGACACAGACCCTAGAGGTGTGTACCAGTGTATGTACACTGGCGTTGCAATGTTACCTCACCCACAGGCCGTGGGTGCACAGGGTCGAAGTGGCGTCGGGTCTTGACACGCAGGCTCTTGGTGCTTGGAGCTGTTGCAGCTGCAGGCGATGTGAAGCAGAAGTGTCCGGTGCGATCCAAGGGTGGATCGAAGTAGAAAAGTACCTGAAAGCAGAGGGGACAGAGTCTGGGTCACTCAGCAGTGACCAGGGTGGAACCAGGACGGAACCAGGCAATGTCGGGCGCAATCAGGTGGTTGTCGATAGGCTTCTCTCCGCTGTCACGTGGGCTCTGGGGCATCTGCGACGTCCAGGAGCGGGTCACGATCTGTCCCACGTAGGCTCTCGCCGTCAGCACTGTCGGCTTCAAGATTGCAGCAAACAGCACTTGGCAAAAGCAATCCACGCGGAACTGGGAGATTGCTTATCACTCGAACCAGGAGGGTCAGAGTGGGGGCTCCTTTTCACAGGAGCTGGTGCAGATCTGGAGCAACCAGAAAAGCAAGTCGTATTTCAAGTTTCGTCGGCACAGGGGCCACAAGCCAGCTGGCAAGTGACCGGGCCAACGCGTCGAGCCAACACAAGCAGAAGGGCTCCACGCAGCACTCGTCGAGTGTGGAGGGGTGAGCTTTGGTGCAAGTGGAGCTCGGGGCTGGGGCTTCTCAAACCCCGGTGCACAGCTTCGAGGATCACTCGTGGGCTGCACGGTCAGCGTCTCGTGGCCTTTTCAAGATGGCATGCCCCACGCTTCCGGTCGCCTCCACTGGTCTCAGCTCTGCAAGGACTGTGGATCGGGCAGGTAGAAGGCAGGCAAGCTTGATCTCGTCGATCTCTGTCACTCGAGTTCCGGCTGGAACTGCAACAAAGCAAGGGTCAAGGGCTGGATGGTGCCTGTTTGCACAGGGTGGTCACTCCTTGACCACAAGGGAGATTCTTCAGTCTTCTAACGTCGTGTAGAAAGTCGAAGGGTCCAGAATTCGTTTCTTATGTTTCTTCAGGATGATCTGAGTGGCATTGGCACGGCTCCCACTCTTATTCCAATCTGAGGGGTGGATCTCCTGCTAGGTCCCTCCCCTATGGGTGGGACCAGGAAGGGGGGTGGTTACACCCCCTTTCCTTTGTCCAGGTCTCACTGGAGCTGGGGCTGGGCTGCCCCAGAACCGGTTTGACCGGATTATGCAAGGGGAAGCCTTGTGCTCCCCAGGCACTGTCTGGTTTCATTCAAACCTCCCTGCTACAATCCACTATCTCCTGTCTGGGGTGGTGTCACACCTCCCTGTGACAGGAAATCCTTTGTCCAGGCCTCCTCTGCTGAGTTTCGGTCAGCAGCAGGAGGTCAGACATGTGTCTGTGGCAGAAGCATCCATTTTGTGGATCTGAGGCTCTTTTAAAAATCAACCGCGTTTTAGCAAAAGTAACATGTCTTCCCTCTAGAGGGGTGGAATGCTACCCCCGTCACCAGGACTGGCGAGGGGGTAGTATTCCAAATCGTATGACACCTTACACGACATGTTTTGATAAAGCCAAACCAAAGTTGACATATAACCGCGAGGATTATAATGCACTTAATAGTATATGGTTTGGCATTATCCCGGAACAGCTAAGGGAATTGGTCCCGACAGCTGCAGACAGGCTCAGCTCATGCTAGAGCACCATCTCACATTAAACCACGCACTCTGCCTTCAGGATTATTAAGGCCTGCCATAGGAGTGGCTCACAGGTTTATATGTGTCCAGATAGGTTTAGATATAGGCATACTATATCTAAGCAAGGGGTGATTACACCACCTTGCCCCAGCTGAGTGATCAGCCAGTTGTGTCAATTTTAGATAGCCAGCCAGGGGTGGCAAAAGATATGCTGCAGCCCCTGGTAGGCCTTGGATGCACCTATGCCCTGGGCACCTATAGTGCTCTGTACAGGGGCTGATAAGGTGACCCAAGCCAATCTAGTTATGCACCTAGGGTACATGGAATCCATTTTACAGAGAGAGCAGATAGCCTGGGGCCCTGATTAGCAGGGAACCAGGCCAACTAAGTCGAAAACCAGCTAAACACAAGGCAAAAAATCTGGGGTAACCATAGTCAGGTAGCCACCTTCCTACATAACCCCCCCCCCCAAACGAAAGGAGATAAGGCTATCCTTGGCCAGGTAAGCCTTTATTGCCTGAGTGGCCATATAAGGAAGTTCCTGCACTAGCATGGGTACCCCCTGTCTCATGGTCCACTAAGCAGTCCCTCACCCTAGGGGTATTAGAGGGTCCCCACCATAGGGAATCACTACCTTGGGTGTGTTTATGCAAAGTTAAAGGCTGGTTTGGATATGGAGTATTGAAGTGAGGCTCCACTATTTTTGGGCTCAACTTCCTCCAATGATCTTCTACCATGTGTGCCTTTCTTTCTTCAACTGAGTTGCACTGAGCTCTCAGGGTCAACCTCTGGCTACCTAAAGCTGGAGGCTGGGTCCCTGTTTGGCTTGCTGGAGGGACAGTTCAGGTTTGGGCCCTTTGGGTCCCAGGTTTGGCTGTGCCCAACAGAATCCATCTGTGGGAGGTCCCTAACTGTTTTTAAGGGGGCTCCCTCAGGAGTTTTTAAAGTTTTCACCTTACAAGGGCTACTAGTTTTGGTGCCCCTAATCTGTTGATGGGGGTGCTTTATTTGACAGGGGGCCCTCTGGGTCTCACTGTCCTTCTTGTCCTCTGCAGCCCTGGGCTGACTAAGGCAAGGTAGAGAGGGGCAGGTTACCTGCTCCAGACTGGATCCCACCTGAGAAGGGTCCACTGCCATCAGAGGCTCTGTCGGTCCAGGCCTAACAACCTCTGGGGCAGTTCCTTCATCAGGGGTAAGATCAGTTCCCTGAGGAGGCTGATCCTGTCCTACTGTCTGGTGAGGGGGAGATTTCTCTTCCTCCTCCATGCTCTCAGTTTGGGTGGAGTGATCCATCATTTCAGGCTTCACAACACACATATCTGTTTGAGTTTGGGCTGTGGCCATCACAGCCCCACCAACCTTTTCAGGAGGAGACTCAGTTTGGGTTTCTGCTGTTATCATAACAGCTTTGCTATTCTGTTTTGGAAGAGCTTCTGGTAAAGATGGGGCAGAGAGTTGCTCAGCCCTACCAACCTTTTCAGGAAGGACATCTTGGGTTGGGGCTGTAGCTATTACAGCCCCACTAACCTTTCCATTGGAGTTTACCATTCTGGAATGGATTTCTTGTTCAACCTCAGCCCAGGCTGAGATTTCTAAATAATTACCCAGTAGGCAGTCTACAGGCAAGTTTGGTGACACTGCCACTCTCTTTGGGCCAGTGACACCTCCCCAGCTGAGACTTACTACTGCCATGGGATGATTTGTTTGGATACCATCAATGTTTGTTACCTGGTATGTGGCACCTGGTAAAAGTTGCTTAGAGGGGACTATACAGTCAGCCACCATGGTGATGCTAGCCCCTGTGTCTCTAAAGGCTTCAACTTTCAAACCATTGATGATGGGTTCTTGTCTATATTTGCTCAAGGTATTTGGGCAAACAGAGAAGTTGGCAAACCCCATGCCAGTCTCATAAACAAGATCATTTGGGGATGGGGACCTGGATAGGCCAGGGTCCCCCTGGGCTCCAAAAGTAAACCCACCCAGATTCCTGGGTGTGCTCCCACTTCCTGGGGGATTACTGCTGACAGTAACAGGAGGTGTTGGAGCTGGCTTTGGAGGTATGTTTTCTTTATTGCCATTCTTGGGACAACAGCTGTCTGTTTTGTAATGCCCAACCTGTTTACAGGCATGACAATAAGGCTTTTTCTCAGTTGATGAAGTGTCTTGGGACCCACCCCCCTTCTTGGAGTTTTGGGGCCCTGGGGAAGTGTTTTCTTTACTTTTATCCCCACCCTTATCTTGAGGCTTGGTAGACTCCTTCTTCTGGTTATTGTCCTGATTCTTAGGCCTAATCCTGGTTCTGACCCACTTATCTGCCCTCTTTCCCAATTCTTGGGGAGAGGTCAAATCTGAGTCCACCAGGTGCTGATGTAAGAGCTGGTTCTGACAATTACTTAGGATCTGCTCCCTCATAATCAAATTATACAATCCTGTGAAGTCATGTACTTTGCTGCCATTTAGCCAACCCTCCAGAGCCTTAGTTGCGCAATCAACAAAATCAGTCCAGTCCTGAGTCTGTGTCTTCTGGGTATCTCTGAACTTTAACCTGTACTGTTCAGTGGTTAAGCCAAACCCATCTATTAGGACACTCTTCAGGACTTTGTAATTGCTGGCATCCTCATGTCTGACAGTGAGGAGCCTATCTCTCCCTTTCTCTGAAAAGGAGTACCATAAGATTGCTGCCCACTGTTCCTCAGGAACCTGCTGTACCATGCAGGCTCTCTCCAGAGCAGTCATCCATTTGTGGATGTCATCCCCTTCCTGATAGGGGGGCACAATCTTTGTCAGGTTTCTACTATCATAGGACCTGGGTTTCTCTTTAGGAACTTTGCTGCCACCAGTGGCATCTAAGCCACACAATTTTCTTTCTCTTGCTAAAGCAAGTTTAGCTTGAGCCAAGGCTACCTCTTCCCTTTCTATTTGGAGTTGGACAGCCCTCATCCTGGCCCTATGCTCTTTTCTCTGGGAGGGAGTCATCCCTCTTTGAGATTCTCTTGAGGCACTAGAAAGATGAGAGTCCCTTGATTGAGATCTCACCCTCCTGTTACCTGGGAGAATTTGGTTATGAGATCTGGAGTGGTGCTGGCCCTCTCCATTCCCATGTAGGTCTAGGTTGGCCTGGTTAAGCCTGGCAACCTGTACCTGGTTTCCCCTCTGATCCTGATCTTCAGGCTCTTCTAAATCTGAGCCTTCCTCTTCCTCTTCCTCTTCCTCCTCCTCTTCTTCTTCTGGAATATTCTCATTCTCAGGGGAGTGTATCCCTTCACCTGATTCTAAGGGAGCCTGACTCACCTTGTCTAAGTCATCCTTTTCTAGGATAGCTATTAGGGAAGGAATGGTAGGGCCTCTGCCCTTTTTTAGCCCCCTGGCTGTGCACAAGGCACTCAGGTCTTTGTGGCTAAGGTTGTCATATCTGGATGTTGTCCCTATAGGATCAACTACTACAGGAGCAGAGCCTGAGGCTCTATCTGCATCAGACATGACTGCTAGTGAGGTGTAAGTGATGCACTTACCTACACTGAGTGTTTTCCTACTGTACCTTGCTAGTGAGTTGTAGTCAGGGTGTGCTAATCCCTTTAATCTACAACTACTAAGTTCAGTAGAACTTAAGATTCTAAGCTTTTGATGTATATGTACCTAGAGGTACTTGATGTGATCTTTCAATTTGATGTAAAGATTGCAATGGTAAAACAAACAGCAAGCTCAAATCCGCACCGCTGCACGCCAATGTGAGAAGTTGGCCTGATATGTAGTGTTTCCAATTCTGGAACCACTGGGTATCAGTCCAAACAAACCCCAAAGATGTCTGGTTGTAAGTCAACCTTGTTAGACAAGCTATCCTAGTGGTAGCATGGACTAAGCAGCCTTAAAGGCTTAACTTAAGAGGTTGTGTTAAGCGAGCTGTTTTACCACATACAATCCTGTAATCAAATGAAAGGACACCACACAAGTATATATTATAAAAATATATGTATTTATTTCTAAATTACTCCCCAGTACTCTTTATGAGGAAAGGGGCACAAGCGTTAAATCAAAAGCACAGTAAAACATATAAAGTTGCACAATTATGGATAAGGGTGGGTGGCCACTCAGACCATATACTAAAAAAGTGGTATAAGGAACACTTATCGAACAGTGGTTAGGCCTAGGGCCTAGAGATTCGCTGGGAGCAGTCAGGACTAGCAATGCTGAAGTCGGGAGTAGCCCACAGGAGACGGGTGCAGCACGGAAAGTGCGGCTCGCACCAATGCAATGTCAATGGTGCGTAAAAGTTAGATAAAGTGAATTAAAAGATACTTCCGCTGAACCTAGAGGAACAAAACTTTAGACACAGACCCTAGAGGTGTGTACCAGTGTATGTACACCGGCGTTGCAATGTTACCTCACCCACAGGCCGTGGGTGCACAGGGTCGAAGTGGCGTCGGGTCTTGACACGCAGGCTCTTGGTGCTTGGAGCTGTTGCAGCTGCAGGCGATGTGAAGCAGAAGTGTCCGGTGCGATCCAAGGGTGGATCGAAGTAGAAAAGTACCTGAAAGCAGAGGGGACAGAGTCTGGGTCACTCAGCAGTGACCAGGGTGGAACCAGGACGGAACCAGGCAATGTCGGGCGCAATCAGGTGGTTGTCGATAGGCTTCTCTCTGCTGTCACGTGGGCTCTGGGGCATCTGCGATGTCCAGGAGCGGGTCACGATCTGTCCCACGTAGGCTCTCGCCGTCAGCACCGTCGGCATCAAGATTGCAGCAAACAGCACTTGGCAAAAGCAATCCACGCGGAACCGGGAGATTGCTTATCACTTGAACCAGGAGGGTCAGAGTGGGGGCTCCTTTTCACAAGAGCTGGTGCAGATCTGGAGCAACCAGAAAAGCAAGTCGTATTTCAAGTTTTGTCGGCACAGGGGCCACAAGCCAGCTGGCAAGTGACCGGGCCAACGCGTCGAGCCAACACAAGCAGAAGGGCCCCACGCAGCACTCGTCAAGTGTGGAGGGGTGAGCTTTGGTGCAAGTGGAGCTCGGGGCTGGGGCTTCTCAAACCCCGGTGCACAGCTTCGAGGATCACTCGTGGGCTGCACGGTCAGCGTCTCGTGGCCTTTTCAAGATGGCGTGCCCCACGCTTCCGGTCGCCTCCACTGGTCTCAGCTCTGCAAGGACTGTGGATCGGGCAGGTAGAAGGCAGGCAAGCTTGATCTCGTCGATCTCTGTCGCTCGAGTTCCGGCGGGAACTGCAACAAAGCAAGGGTCGAGGGCTGGATGGTGCCTGTTTGCACAGGGTGGTCACTCCTTGACCACAAGGGAGATTCTTCAGTCTTCTAACGTCGTGTAGAAAGTCGAAGGGTCCAGAATTCGTTTCTTATGTTTCTTCAGGATGATCTGAGTGGCATTGGCACGGCTCCCACTCTTATTCCAATCTGAGGGGTGGATCTCCTGCTAGGTCCCTCCCCTATGGGTGGGACCAGGAAGGGGGTTGGTTACACCCCCTTTCCTTTGTCCAGGTCTCACTGGAGCTGGGGCTGGGCTGCCCCAGAACCGGTTTGACCGGATTATGCAAGGGGAAGCCTTGTGCTCCCCAGGCACTGTCTGGTTTCATTCAAACCTCCCTGCTACAATCCACTATCTCCTGTCTGGGGTGGTGTCACACCTCCCTGTGACAGGAAATCCTTTGTCCAGGCCTCCTCTGCTTAGTTTCGGTCAGCAGCAGGAGGTCAGACATGTGTCTGTGGCAGAAGCATCCATTTTGTGGATCTGAGGCTCTTTTAAAAATCAACCGCGTTTTAGCAAAAGTAACATGTCGTCCCCTCTAGAGGGGTGGAATGCTACCCCCGTCACCAGGACTGGCGAGGGGGTAGTATTCCAAATCGTATGACACCTTACATGACATGTTTTGATAAAGCCAAACCAAAGTTGACATATAACCGCGAGGATTATAATGCACTTAATAGTATATGGTTTGGCATTATCCCGGAACAGCTAAGGGAATTGGTCCCGACAGCTGCAGACAGGCTCAGCTCATGCTAGAGCACCATCTCACATTAAACCACGCACTCTGCCTTCAGGATTGTTAAGGCCTGCCATAGGAGTGGCTCACAGGTTTATATGTGTCCAGATAGGTTTAGATATATTGTTATTGTTATTGTTATTGTTATTTTAATTTTATACCGCGCCTAATCACCTGCAGGCCTCTAAGCGCCAGGAAAAGATGGTACAGGACAACAACATAACGAAGTCAGAGCAAAGAGCAGCATTCCGGTTATGCTATGCTCAGGCTTCTCCTAAACAATAGCGTTTTTAAGCTCTTTCGGAATCTTAGGAGGCTTCCTTCCTCGCGCAACCCTCCAGGCAGACTGTTCCACAACTGGGGAACCAGTACTGAAAAAGCTCTCCCTCCCTTCGTCGCCAGCCTATAGCGAGAGCAGGTCAGCAGCTGCGAGTCCGAGGACCGAAGTGATCTCGTCGGACAGTACAGCTGCAGGCGCTCCTTGATATAGGCTGGGGCCTTACCGTAAATTGCCTTATGAGCTGTACACAAACTCTTAAATTCCACTCTCTCTTTAATTGGAAGCCAATGTAGGCTTTGTAGTAGGGGAGTGGCTCTAGACCTCCTAGGAAGTCTAAAGATCAAGCGGGCAGCATCATTCATCAAGACCTGGAGCCTGTTGGTAAGGGTTTTCGGTAAGCCAAGATAGAGAGCATTTCCGTAATCGATTCTGGAAATGATGGTGGCAGCCACTATTGATCGCATCATGGGCTCTGAAAGGATAGGGGATAGCTTCCGCAGTTGCCGAATGATATTAATACAGCTGCCTACCACCGATGCGATCTGAGCAGCCATTGACAGGTCGGCATCCAGTTTAATCCCTAAACTTTTCACAGCCAGGCTTGGTTTTGGGGCAGGGCCCAACTCCATAGGCCAGTAAAGGTCACTCCAAGGTGAAGAAGTGGATGGGATAACCAAGATCTCAGTTTTGTCAGGATTGACTTTTAAAAGGTTATCCGTCATCCATTGCACCGTGAACCTCAGGATGTTCTGGGATTGGAGTTGTGCCTCCGTGGTGTCGTTTATACTTAGCAGTAGCTGCGTGTCATCAGCGTAGTTAAAAACTTTACAGTTCATCGCAGCTAGCGAAGCAATCAGTGGTTGCAGGTAAAGGTTAAATAGAAGCGGGGACAGGGCAGACCCCTGCGGTACCCCACATTCCAAGATCCCAACCTCTGATGTTTCATCCCCCAGTTGTATCTTTTGGGTCCTTCCTATAAGGAAGGATTCCAACCACTGAAAAGCCAAGCCCTTAATCCCAAAGTTCTTCAATCTATCCAAGAGCAAAGCATGGCTGACAGTGTCGAACGCCGCTGATAGGTCTAATAATATCAGGGCGCTCGCATTCTTACAGTCAGCTCGACCTCTTAGATCATCCAGCACCGAGAGCATCACTAACTCGGTGCTGTGGTGGGCTCGAAACCCTGCCTGTCTATCATGGAGTAGGTGGTGAGATTCCAGATAGCAGGACAGGGACTGAAGAACGTGCTGCTCAAGGATTTTTGAGAGAAAGGGAAGCTGGGAGATGGGTCTGTAATTTTTTAACACAGCAGGATCCGACCCCAGCTTTTTCAATAGAGGTCTTACCCGCGCCTCCTTAAGTTCATTCGGCAGATATCCCATGCCTAGCGATCTATTGAGGAGAGAGATGATATACTCCTCTAATAAGGGACGTGCGATGCGAAAGATCTCAGGTGGACACGGATCAGCTGGGGAGCCAGATTTAATTTTGCCCATCAGTTGTTCCAGAATTAGTGCATCCATCTCTGGAAACACATCAAAGGAGCAGTCATTCGCATTTTTAGATGTTAGGCTAGTCGCAGGCCCTGTTGCCGCCACACTCTCCATCTCTTGGACAATGATCTTCTCCAGGAAGTAGGTCTGGAAGGTGTTGCAGTCAAAAGGGGCCTTAGCATTGTCCGGCTTTTTACTCAGCTCGGCCAATACTTTAAAGGTTTCTTTCTGGATGTTAGTGGCTTTACTTAGGCGCAACTCAAGGTAGTCCGCTTTAGCTTGGATCATAAGTTTTTTGTATTGGTGGAGGGAGGCCTTATAGATATTCCTATCTACGTCCTGCTTGGATTTCCTCCATAACCTTTCTAGTCTCCTTAGCTTTGTTTTGGTTTCCCTTAAGAGTGGTGTAAACCAGGGAGCTTTCCCTGATCCCTTTATTTGCTGTGTTCTCACTGGCGCTATCTGATCGATCGCTCGAGTCATACATCTCGTTAGGTCGGAGTATTCTCGGTCCAGGTTACAGTCCGACTCAGAGGCCTGGGGAGGGGCCAAATGAGCCTTGGTCAAAGACAGCAGGTTGACTTCAGCCCATTTCCGCGTTTTTCTAGACCCATGTGGGCTGCAAACAGCCCCACTGTTAAGGGGGATCTCACATGAGACCAAATGGTGATCCGACCAGACACAGGGCGCTGCCTCCCTAAATATTAGGGCAGCGTCTGTAGTCCACATGAGGTCGAGAGTGTGGCCTTTTACATGTGTTGGAACATCCACCACCTGTTTAAAACCCAGGGCAGACATTAAAGTGTCTAGCTGACGCATGGGTGAGTCCCAGTTGGGTTTGTCCCAGTGTAAATTAAAATCCCCTGTTACCAGGATTTTTGTATATCTTGACCTGAAGTCAGATATGATAGGACAAAAGAGGTCAAAGAATGTTGGGGTTGCCTTGGGCGGGCGATAGACAGACAAAATCACCCAGCACACATTGTTTACAGTGACCTTTACCCCGATCAAATCGGCTAGGTCGATCGTCTCTGTTACTAACTTTTCCACTGTCATGGTCTTCCTATAAAGGATAGCTACCCCGCCCCCCCGTGAACCCCCTGGGCGGTTGTGCCACATTATATCATATCCGCTTGGAACAGCGGCAATGATGTCCGGCAGTGAGTTCTCATCCGTCCAGGTCTCCGAGAGGGTCAGGACATCGATCTCACTGTCCTGAAACATGTTATATACCTCCAGATGGTGGCAGTGAAGCGAGCGGGTGTTCAGACTAGCTATTTTTAAAATGGGATGTTTCCCCACGGCAGGTGTACACCTACCGTTCCGGGATATACCATAGTGTTTAAGCAGCGTTGAGACCGCCTGGTCTACCACGGGCTCACCTCTATTCAAGGATTTCAGCTCCCTGGGGGGGTAAGTGTGACGCTGACCAGCCGTCCCAGCCCCTGCGCCCGTCTGTGCGCGGACGGGCGCAGACGGGCTGGACTCTGGCGTGACTCCGGCAGTGCTCCGGCGAGCCCGCCGCGCGTGCCCGCCGCGCGTCAACATGGCCCGTTTAAATACCGGTCTGGCGTCCTTGCGACGACTAGACCGTGTGCAGCTCCTCTGAGCAGCCCCCCCCAACCCAAGATGGCCGCTACAGTGCTGCTTCGGGGAAAATGACCCGCTCCAAACTCGGTAATTAACGATTATCGATTATTATAGGCATACTATATCTAAGCAAGGGGTGATTACACCACCTTGCCCCAGCTGAGTGATCAGCCAGTTGTGTCAATTTTAGATAGCCAGCCAGGGGTGGCAAAAGATATGCTGCAGCCCCTGGTAGGCCTTGGATGCACCTATGCCCTGGGCACCTATAGTGCTCTGTACAGGGGCTGATAAGGTGACCCAAGCCAATCTAGTTATGCACCTAGGGTACATGGAATCCATTTTACAGAGAGAGCAGATAGCCTGGGGCCCTGATTAGCAGGGAACCAGGCCAACTAAGTCGAAAACCAGCTAAACACAAGGCAAAAAATCTGGGGTAACCATAGTCAGGTAGCCACCTTCCTACAGGGTTGTAAACAGGGGCGCCTGAAAAACCTACTGAAACATTTGTTAAGCCAGACAAAGGTGCGCCAGGGAGTTTCGCATGAATGATAGAACTTTTTGCTGCACCAGTACCCAACAGAAACGGTTCGACTACACCTGATGTTGCTACTGCGACATAAGGCCCACTCTGATCCACTGGAACTGATACTACTCCCTCTCTTTGTCCATGGCTGTCCTAGTACTCACTTTGTTGAAATCCCTCATCAACTTCACAATAGTCTTCAACATGATACTGTTGAGATCTATTTTGTTGGGCAGACTGTCCATTTCGCTGATCAAAATGATTAGAAGGATGATCATTCGTTTGTGGAGGCATAGCACCTCGTCCTCGACCCCTAGAATTTTGCATGGAACCACCACGACCTCTCTGAGCTGCTGCAGCATTATTCTGCGCTAAGACTGGACAGTCATTCTTATAATGACCTTCTTTTTTACAGTACGCACACTGGTTCCACTGATATTGCGGCCTCGGCGAACCATAATCTGTCCTTTGGTATGACCCTTGCTGTGTATTAGTCTGATTCGTGCGAGGCGGATATGCTTGCTGTAAAAGAACTTTAGTTTTTAAGTCTTTCGTCTTCTTATCTGACTTTTCCTTCTCCTCTTTATCCCTATTTTCATAATACTGTGCAGTTGCAAGTATTTGCGGAGTTGTAGAGACAGCCCACGCACTCTCAGAATCTTTCAATTTATTACTGAGTTCTGGTAACAGATTGTGTACAAATTTATCGACAAACAGTCTCTGTCCTCCTTCTGTGCTCATATCCTGACCACTGTGATCTACAAAAGTCTCTTCGAACCTTGTGAAAAAGTTCGAGACACTTTCGTCTTTCTTCTGCCTGCATGCGGACAACTTGTCCCAGTTAACGCGCAATGCTGGCATCAGAGTCTTCATTAAGTCAATTATTCTACCTGGTAAATTAGCAATTAGAGGTTCGGGTTTGGAACCACCTATTTGTTGACCATCTACCGCAATGATAGCTGCCCAATCACCACCTAGGGCAACTGGATGATTCTCTTTACGAATTTTAGCCCAAATTGGTTGCGGAACTACATTCCCAAATAACATGTCAATGTCTGCTAAATTCATCACGCAAGCTTCAACTGTCTGCGCTAACTCTTTATAGTATCCGGCAGGATTCTTACGCGGATCTGGCAAGGCCTGTTTCACTGCTAACACTTCAGCTCGCTTCCACGGAATGTGTATCCACACTCTCTGGAATTGCGCCGGAGTGGCAGCAATACCACGGACAGCATCAGCTTGCACAGCTTCGCGCCAAATTGGAGGAACCTCCCTCATTGGATATTGGCGATTCTGCTTCGTACTACGTTTCTCTAACTCTCTCGGTGAACGAAGGGATGGATCATTCCTATAGCTCAAAATCAGTTCCATTGCTTCTTTTATATTTTGACCAACTATCATACCTGCAGCAAACTCTTTCTGAACATTAATTAATTCTTCTAGATTTGATTCAGAGTCATCTTCTTCCAATTCCTCACGTAAAAGGGAGCACATTTCATCGAACACATATCGTTGTGTCGGTTCATTCCATTGCATAAATGTATCTAATACATCTCTAGTACTATATCTTCCACTTTTTGAAATCCATCTAAGAGCTGTGGAATCTAATATTCCCCGTTCTTCAGTACTGGGAAGCTGACTATGTCTCTGCACAGAGTCAGAGGCAGGAGTCTTAATTAAAGTTTTATAGAAGGGAGATAGAATATTAGAGACAGAATCAGTGATTCTCCGACGAACAGAAAGTGGAGTCATAATACTAGCAGAAGCAGAAAATAGAGTAGCAGTTGGAACAGATAGAACAGGAACAGTAGGAGTAGCAGGCAAAGTAGCTTGTGAAACAGCAGGCGTAAGTGATGCAGGTATAGGCAAAGAAGCCGGCAACCCTGGAAGAGGGGGTGCCGAAGGAACATTAACATTGACCACAGGAGGTACAGGAGCTTGATTCAGGGGGGCAGGAGCAGGAATACCAGGTTGTCCAGCAACCGGTAATTGAACATTCGGTAAAGGTGGAGCCGTAGCACCCTGTGCATACGGTGGGGGTGACCTCAACAAGTAAGACAACAGAGGATCATTTTCGGGGTCCTCTACTATCTTAACTGTACTCAATGGCAAGGCAGGGTAGCACTTGTCTATTGCTAAATTACGCTCTCTATTAGCCACCTCCATTGCTTTCTCGGACTCGTTGAGTTGCAGCTGCTTAGCAGACTGTTCTAAAGTCAACTCTTGCTCTTTCTGTTCTTTCTTCAACTTTTTAATTTCTCTCTGTTTAGATTCTTTTCGCCAATAACGGAAAGAATCAAACATTGCCGGCCGGGCTTTCTTCTTAAACAATTTCACTTCCAAATTATCAAGGACTTCGCGTTCAAAACTACCATGCAGTGGCCAACTAAGGACACCGTCTTTCTCCGTATATCGGATCCACACCTCATTATAAGATATAGGACCCACACTAAACTTACAATACAAATCATAAAGAGGAGTTCCAATCGGGGGAACCAAACATGAGTCCTCCAACCGGGAATCACTGTTGCAACCAAAACACGACAACATACAATTTTTCCGACTTACCATTTTATAATCCGGAACACAGAAAAAACGAAAACACAAACAAAAATGTGCACTCGAACCAAGAACTTAGGCCTACCAAAGCGTATCGATACCCAAACTAAACCAAAAGATTATCGTAACCAGAACAACCAGTGATAATCTTACGAAACCAAACCAAACCAAGAACTAAAAAGGATTATCCAAACAGGAGCAACCCTTACGAAGTAACCAACTAGCAACCACCACTTAATACTTAACTGAGGCACTGAAGACGTCACCAAGGAGAAACCCGTCACGTCTCGCCGTACTAAGGACTGCACCTCGGGTCCAAGACAGGGCGACGGTCAAGGCAACGGACCACTACAGCCGTCCGAACGGGAACCCTCGTGGAAGAGAACGTCGGGCCACTTTTGCGATATGCCGGGATCGATGAAGTGGGGCGCCTCCCTCAGGAATCTTCACACGAAGCTTCTCGAACTCTTCAGGCTTTTGGACCGGTACCGAATGACGTCGCCCCACGTTGGGAGCCAATTGGAGTTCTGGACTTATTGGTTCCGTCCAGAGGTGTCAGGGATAACACCCGAAGACCCCGGAGTTCTACCTGTCTCGGTGCACAAATAAACAGAAACACGGGCTTCTCGATGGTGGCGTCAAAGACCAAAGGTTTATTACTGCAGGGACACAGAAGTCACAGAAACTACACACGGGCAGTATCTAGGAGACTGTTCGATTTGTACAAAGAGGGTTGCTCCTTATATACTAAATATTAGGCTTCAGGCAAATTCTTTACATGTTAGTACATTCCTAAACCTTTGTGTCCTAAACAATAAATATTTGGCGTTGCACAGGAATCGTCAACAATATCTGATGTCAAAACATTACGAACGAGGGGTTCCCACTATTCCATCATAATCCCATGTCAACTTTTCATTCAAGAGCCGGACCGCCTCATCGTAAATTTCGTTACCTCCCCCTAATAAAGGCCCAGAAGGAAAGGAGCAGAGCCAGGTGCAGAAGATAGAAAAGCAGGATAAGAGATGTTTGTGGGTCGTAAATGGGCAAGGCTACCAGCTTCGGCCGCCTAATCATGATCAGGCCAACGAACACAAGAACCAGTATAGCAGGACTGGCCTCAGGCAGAGGAGGCAGTTTCTGTCGAGTCATGCAACCATGGCGTTTTCTGTCTTAAGGTGCACGTGTCACTAGGGAGGTGAATCGCCGGTAAAAGCCTACGTGTCCTTAATTGAAATGAAGTAATCAGAGGTCATTGCGTGTCCATTGACTATGTGAGGGCAAGAAATACAAAATGGCTGCCGTAATCTAAGATGGATGCCATGGGTAGATCAGAAATGTGTTTGTAACAGGAGTGCTCTTGCTCGTAGCATAGCGAAAACACCAGGATATGCTAAATGGATCATTTGCGATTCACTGATACCAAAATTATGTACTTACGACAATGTTGAAAACACGGGTTCAAATCGTCACGGAACCTCAGTGTCATATGGTGTCATATGGTGTCATATGGTGTCATGTGGTTTCATGTTTCATCATGTGGTGTCATGTGGTGTCATGTCATGTGGTGTCATGTGTCATCATGCATCATCATATGTCATGTGGTGTCATGTGGTGTCATGTGGTGTCGTGTGGTGTCATGTGTCATTTGGTGTCATGTGTTGTCATGTGTTGTCATGTGGTGTCATGTGTCTTGTGGTGTCATGTCTCATGTGGTGTCACGTATCATGTGTCTTGTGGTGTCATGTGGTGTCATGTGGTGTCATGTGGTATCATGTGTCATCATGTGTCATGTGGTGTCATATGGTGTCATGTGTCATGTGGTGTCATGTGGTGTCATGTGGTGTCATGTGTCGTCATGTGTCATCCTGTGTCATGTGGTGTCATGTGGTGTCAAGTGGTGTCATGTGGTGTCATGTGGTGTCATGTGGTGTCATGTGTCATGTGGTGTCATGTGGTATCATGTGTTATGTGATGTCATGTGTCATCATGTGTCATGTGGGTCATGTGGTGTCATGTGTCATCATGTGTCATGTGGGTCATGTGGTGTCATGTGTCATCATGTGTCATGTGGGTCATGTGGTCTCATGTGTCATCATGTGTCATGTGGGTCATGTGTTGTCATGTGTCACCATGTGTCATGTGTTGTCATGTGGTGTCATGTGTCATCATGTGGTGTCATGTCTCATCATGTGGTGTCATGTGTCATCATGTGTCATGTGTCATCGTGTGTCATCATGTGTCGTCATATGTCACCATGTGGGGTCATTTGGGGTCATGTGTCATAATGTGTCATGTGGTGTCATGTGGTGTCATGTGTCGTCATGTGTCCTCATGTGTCGCCATGTGCCGTCATGTGTTGCCATGTGGGGTAATGTGTCATCATGTGTCATGTGGTGTCATGTGATGTCATGTGTCATCATGTGTCATCATGTGTCGCAATATGGGGTCATGTGGGGTCATGTGTCATGTGGTATCATGTGGTGTCATGTGGTGTCATGTGGTGTCATGTGGTGTCATGTGGTGTCATGTGTCATCATGCGTCATCATGTGTCATGTGGTGTCATGTTGTGTCTTGTGTCATGTGGTGTCATTTGTTGTCATGTGTCATCATGCATCATCATGTGTCATATGGTGTCATGTGGTGTCATGTGTCATCATGTGTTATGTGGTATCATGTGGTGTCATATGGTGTCCTGTGGTGTCATGTGTCATCATGTGGTGTCATGTGGTGTCATGTGTCATCATGCGTCATCATGTGTCATCATGTGTCGTCATGTGTTGCAATGTGGGGTCATGTGGGGTCATGTGTCATCATGTGTCATGTGGTATCATGTGGTGTCATATGGTGTCATGTGGTGTCATGTTTCATCATGTGGTGTCATAAGTTGTCATGTGTCATCATGCGTCATCATATGTCATGTGGTGTCATGTGGTGTCATGTGGTGTCGTGTGGTGTCATGTGTCATTTGGTGTCATGTGTTGTCATGTGTTGTCATGTGGTGTCATGTGGTGGCATGTCTCATGTGCTGTCATGTGTCTTGTGGTGTCATGTCTCATGTGGTGTCACGTATCATGTGTCTTGTGGTGTCATGCGGTGTCATGCGGTGTCATGTGGTGTCATGTGGTATCATGTGTCATCATGTGTCATGTGGTGTCATATGGTGTCATGTGTCATGTGGTGTCATGTGGTGTCATGTGGTGTCATGTGGTGTCATGTGTCATCATGTGTCATGTGTCATGTGGTGTCATGTGTCATGTGGTGTCATGTGTCATGTGTTGCCATATGTCGCCATGTGTCGCCATGTGTTGCCATTTGTCGCCATGTGTTGTCATGTGTCATCATGTGTTTTCATGTGTCACCATGTGTCATCATGTGTCGTCATGTGTCATCATGTGTTGCCATGTGTCGCCATGTGTCATCATGTGTCATCATGTGTCGCCATGTGTCGCCATGTGTCATCACGTGTCATCATGTGTCATGTGTTGCCATGTGTCTTCATGTGCCATCATGTGTCATGTGGTGTCATCTGGTGTCAAGTGGTGTCATGTGGTGTCATGTGGTGGCATGTGATATGTGGTTTCATGTGGTGTCATGTGGTGTCATGTGTCATGTGGTGTCATGTGTCATGTGGTGTCATGTGGTGTCATGTGGTGTCATGTGGTGGCATGTGTTATGTGGTGTCATGTGGTGTCATAGGATGTCATGTGTCATGTGGTGTGATGTGTCATGTGGTGTCATGTGGTGTCATGTGGCATATGGTGTCATGTCATCATGTGTCATGTGTGTCATGTGGGTCAAGTGGTGTCATGTGTCATCATGTGTCATGTGGGTCATGTTGTGTCATGTGTTGTTATGTGTCATGTGTCATCATGTGTCATCATGTTTTGCCATGTGGGGTCATGTGGGGTCATGTGTCATCATGTGTCATGTGGTGTCATGTGTCATGTGACATGTGGTGTCATGTGTCATCATGTGTCATTTGGAGTCATGTGGTGTCATGTGTCATCATGTGTCAAGTGTCATGTGGTGTCATGTGTCATGTGGTGTCATGAGTTGTCATGTGGTGTCATGTGGTGTCATGTGGTGTCATGTATCATGTGGAGTCATATGGTGTCATGTGTTATCATGTGTCATGTGGTGTCATGTGGTATCTTGTGGTGTCATGTGGTGTCAAGTGTCGTCATGTGTCGTCATGTGTCATCATGTGTCGCCATGTGCCGTCATGTGTTGCCATGTGGAGTCATGTGGGGTCATGTGTCATCATGTGTCATGTGGTGTCATGTGGTGTCATGTGTCATAATGTGTCATCATGTGCCGCAATATGGGGTCATGTGGGGTCATGTGTCACTTGGTATAATGTGGTGTCATGTGGTGTCATGTGGTGTCATGTGGTGTCATGTGTCATCATGTGGTGTCATGTGGTGTCATGTGTCATCATGCGTCATCATGTGTCATGTGGTGTCATGTGTCATCATGTGTCATGTGGTATCATGTGGTGTCATATGGTGTCATGTGGTGTCATGTGTCATCATGTGGTGTCATGTGGTGTCATGTGTCATCATGCATCATCATGTGTCATTATGTGTCGTCTTGTGTCGCAATGTGGGGTCATGTGGGTTCATGTGTCATCATTGTGAGAAGTTGGCCTGATATGTAGTGTTTCCAATTCTGGAACCACTGGGTATCAGTCCAAACAAACCCCAAAGATGTCAGGTTGTAAGTCAACCTTGTTAGACAAGCTATCCTAGTGGTAGCATGGACTAAGCAGCCTTAAAGGCTTAACTTAAGAGGTCGTGTTAAGCGAGCTGTTTTACCACATACAATCCTGTAATCAAATGAAAGGACACCACACAAGTATATATTATAAAAATATATGTATTTATTTCTAAATTACTCCCCAGTACTCTTTATGAGGAAAGGGGCACAAGCGTTAAATCAAAAGCACTATTAAACATATGAAGTTGCACAATTATGGATGAGGGCGGGTGGCCACTCAGACCATATACTAAAAAAGTGGTATAAGTAACACTTATCGAACAATGGTTAGGCCTAGGGCCTAGAGATTTGCTGGGAGCAGTCAGGACTAGCAATGATGAAGTCGGGAGTAGCCCACAGGAGACGGGTGCAGCACGGAAAGTGCGGCGCACACCAATGCAATGTCAATGGTGCGTAAAAGTTAGTTAAAGTGAATTAAAAGATACTTCCGCTGAACCTAGGAACACAAAACTTTAGACACAGACCCTAGAGGTGTGTACCAGTGTGGGAACACCGGCGTTGCAATGTTACCTCACCCACAGGCCGTGGGTGCACAGGGTCGAAGTGGCGTCGGGTTCTGACACGCAGGTTCTTGGTGCTTGAAGCTGTTGCAGCTGCAGGCGATGTGAAGCAGAAGTGTCCGGTGCGATCCAAGGGTGGATCGAAGTAGAAAAGTACCTGAAAGCAGAGGGGACAGAGTCTGGGTCACTCAGCAGTGACCAGGGTGGAACCAGGACGGAACCAGGCAATGTCAGGCGCAATCAGGCGGTTGTTGATAGGCTTCTCTCCGCTGTCACGTGGGCTCTGGGGCATCTGCGACGTCCAGGAGCAGGTCACGATCTGTCCCACATAGGCTCTCGCCGTCAGCACCGTCGGCTTCAAGATTGCAGCAAACAGCACTTGGCAAAAGCAATCCACGCGGAACCAGGAGATTGCTTATCACTCGAACCAGGAGGGTCAGAGTGGGGGCTCCTTTTCACAGGAGCTGGTGCAGATCTGGAGCAACCAGAAAAGCGAGTCGTATTTCAAGTTTCGTCGGCACAGGGGTCACAAGCCAGCTGGCAAGTGACCGGGCCAACACGTCAAGCCCACACAAGCAGAAGGGCACCACGCAGCACTCGTCGAGTGTGGAGGGGTGAGCTTTGGTGCAAGTGGAGCTCGGGGCTGGGGCTTCTCAAACCCCGGTGCACAGCTTCGAGGATCACTTGTGGGCTGCACGGTCAGCGTCTCGTGGCCTTTTCAAGATGGCGTGCCCCACGCTTCCGGTCGCCTCCACTGGTCTCAGCTCTGCAGGGACTGTGGATCGGGCAGGTAGAAGGCAGGCAAGTTTGATCTCGTTGATCTCTGTCGCTCGAGTTCCGGCGGGAACTGCAACAAAGCAAGGGTCGAGGGCTGGATGGTACCTGTTTGCACAGGGTGGTCACTCCTTGACCACAAGGGAGATTCTTCAGTCTTCTAACATCGTGTAGAAAGTCGAAGGGTCCAGAATTCGTTTCTTATGTTTCTTCAGGATGATCTGAGTTGCATTGGCACTGCTCCCCCTCTTATTCGAATCTGGGGGGCTGGACATCCTGCTAGGTCCCCTCCTATGGGTGGGACCCAGGAAGGGGGTGGTTACACCCCTTTCCTTTGATCCAGGCCGCGCTGGGACAGGGGCTGGGAGGCCCCAGAACCGGTTTGGCCGGATTATGCAAGGGGCAGCCTTGTGCTCCCCAGGCAGTGTCTGGTTTCTATGAAACCTCCCTACTCCAATCCACTATCTCCTGTCTGGGGTGGTTTGACACCGCCCTGTGACAGGAAACTCTTTGTCCAGGCCTCCTCTGCCGAGTTTCGGTCAGCAGCAGGAGGCCAGACCCGTGTCTGTGGCAGGGGCATCCATTTTGTGGATCTGAGGCTCATTTTAAATCAACCGCGTTTCAGTAAAGTAACATGTCTTCTCCCTCTAGAAGGGTGGAATGCTACCCCCGTCGCCAGAACTGGCGAGGGGGTAGTATTCCAATTAGTATGACACCTTACACGACATGTTTTGATAAAGCCAAACCAAAGTTGCTATATAACCGCAAGGATTATAAGGCGCTTAAGAGTATATGGTATGGCATTATCCCGGATCAGCTTAGGGAGTTGTTCCCGACAGCTGCAGACAGGCTCAGCTCATGCCAGAGCACCATCTCACATAAAACCACGCACTCTGCCTCCAGGATTGATGAGGCCTTCCATAGGAGTGGCTTACAGGCTATATATGTGTCCAGATATAGGTTTAGATATAGGTATACTATATCTAAGCAAGGGGTGATCACACCCACTTGCCCCAGCTGAGTGATCAGCCAGTTGTGTCAATTTAAGAACCAGCCAGGGGTGGCAAAAGCTATGCTTCAGCCCCTGGCAGGCCTTGGTGGCACCTATGCCCTGAGCACCTATAGTGCATGGTACAGGGGCTGACAAGGAGTCCATTTCCAATTGTGGTATGTACCTATAGCACATGTATTATAAATGTAGAGAGAGAACAGCAGGCTGGGGGTCTGATTAGCAGGCCCACAGCCTCAGTAAGTCGAAAACCAGTGAAGCAAAAAGCAAAAATTGGGGTGACCATAGGATAGCAGACCCTACTCTCCTACAATCATGTGTCATGTGGTATCATGTGGTGTCATGTGGTGTCATGTGGTGTCATGTGGTGTCATGTGGTGTCATGTGTCATTTGGTGTCATGTGTTGCCATGTGTTGTCATGTGGTGTCATGTCTCATGTGGTGTCATGTGTCTTGTGGTGTCATGTCTCATGTGGTGTCACATAGCATGTGTCTTGTGGTGTCATGTGGTGTCATGTGGTATCATGTGCCATCATGTGTCATGTGGGTCATGTGTTGTCATGTGTCATCACGTGTCATGTGGTGTCATGTGTCATGTGGTGTCATATGTAGCCATGTGTTGTCATGTGTCATCATGTGTTGTCATGTTTCATCATGTGTCGCCATGTGTTGCCATGTGTCGCCATGTGTCGTCATGTGTCATGTGTCATCATGTGTTGCCATGTGTTGCCATGTGTCGCCATGTGTTGCCATGTGTCATCATGTGTCACCATGTGTCGTCATGTGTGGCCATGTGTTGCCATGTGTCGCCATGTGTCGCCATGTGTCGCCATGTGTCATCATGTGTCATGTTTCATCATGTGTCATGTATCCTCATGTGTCATATTGCCATGTGTTGTCATGTGTCATCATGTGTCATGCGATGTCATGGGGTGTCAAGTGGTGTCATGTGGTGTCATGTGGTGTCATGTGGTATCATGTGTCATGTGGTGTCATGTGTCATCATGTGTCATGTGGGTCATGTGGTGTCATGTGTCATCATGTGTCATGTGGGTCATGCGGTGTCATGTGTCATCATGTGTCATGTGGGTCATGTGGTCTCATGTGTCATCATGTGTCATTATGTGTCATGTGGGTCATGTGTTGTCATGTGTCATCATGTGTCATGTGTCATGTGTCGTCATGTGGTGTCATGTGTCGCCATATGTCACCATGTGGGGTCATTTGTGGTGATTTGTCATAATGTGTCATGTGGTGTCATGTGTCGTCATGTGTCGTCATGTGCTGCCATGTGCTGTCATGTGTTGCCATGCGGGGTCATGTGTCATCATGTGTCATGTGGTGTCATGTGATGTCATGTGGTGTCATGTGTCATCATGTGTCGTCATGTGTCATCATGTGTCGCAATATGGGGTCATGTGGGGTCATGTGTCATGTGGTATCATGTGGTATCATGTGGTGTCATGTGGTGTCATGTGGTGTCATGTGGTGTCATGTGTCATCATGCGTCATCATGTGTCATGTGGTGTCATGTGTCATCATGTGTCATCATGTGTCATGTGGTGTCATGTGTTGTCATGTGTCATCATGCATCATCATGTGTCATGTGGTGTCATGTGTCATCATGTGTCATGTGGTATCATGTGGTGTCATATGGTGTCATGTGGTGTCATGTGTCATCATGTGGTGTCATGTGGTGTCATGTGTCATCATGCGCCATCATGTTTCATCATGTGTCGTCATTTGTCGCAATGTGGGGTCATGTGGGGTCATGTGTCATCATGTGTCATTTGGTATCATTTTGGATCATATGGTGTCATGTGGTGTCATGTGTCATCATGTGGTGTCATGTGGTGTCATGTGTCATCATGCATCATCATGTGTCATGTGGTGTCATGTGGTGTCATGTGGTGTCATGTGGTGTTGTGTGGTGTCATTTGTCATTTGGTGTCATGTGTTGTCATGTGGTGTCATGTGGTGTCATGTCTCATGTGGCGGCATGTGTCTTGTGGTGTCATGTCTCATGTGGTGTCATGTATCATGTGTCTTGTGGTGTCATGTGGTGAAATGTGGTGTCATGTGGTATCATGTGTCATCATGTGTCATGTGGGTCATGTGTTGTCATGTGTCATCACGTGTCATGTGGTGTCATGTGTCATGTGGTGTCATGTGTCCCCATATGTCATCATGTGTCATCATGTGTCATCATGTGTCACCATGTGTCGCCATGTGTCATCATGTGTCATGTGTCATCATGTGTTGCCATGTGTTGCCATGTGTCGCCATGTGTCGCCATGTGTCATCATGTGTCGCCATGTGTCGCCATGTGTCGCCATGTGTCGCCATGTGTCATCATGTGTCATGTGTCGTCATGTGTCGTCATGTGTCATCATGTGTCATGTTGCCATGTGTCGTCATGTGTCATCATGTGTCATGTGGTGTCATGTGGTGTCAAGTGGTGTCATGTGGTGTCATGTGGTGTCATGTGGTATCATGTGTCATGTGGTGTCATGTGGTATCATGTGTCATGTGGTGTCATGTGTCATCATGTGTCATGTGGGTCATGTGGTGTCGTGTCATCATGTGTCATGTGGGTCATGTGGTGTCATGTGTCATGTGGGTCATGTCGTCTCATGTGTCATCATGTGTCATCACGTGTCATGTGTCATGTGTCATCATGTTGTGTCATGATGTGGTGTCATAGTCTCATCATTTGGTGTCATGTGTCGTCATGTGTCATTGTGTGTCATCATGTGTCATCATGTGTCATCATATGTCGCCATGTGGGGTCATTTGGGGTCATATGTCATAATGTGTCATGTGGTGTCATGTGTTGTCATGTGTGGTCATGTGTCGTCATGTGTCGCCATGTGCCGTCATGTGTTGCCATGTGGGGTCATGTGGGGTCATGTGTCATCATGTGTCATGTGGTGTCATGTGATGTCATGTGGTGTCATGTGTCATCATGTGGTGTCATGTGGTGTCATGTGTCATCATGCGTCATAATGTGTCATCATGTGTCATCATGTGTCGCAATGTGGGGTCATGTGTTATCATGTGTCATGTGGTATCATGTTGGATCATATGGTGTCATGTGGTGTCATGTGTCATCATGTGGTGTCATGTGTCATCATGCATCATCATGTGTCATGTGGTGTCATGTGGTGTCATGTGGTGTCATGTGGTGTCATGTGGTGTCGTGTGTCATTTGGAGTCATGTGTTGTCATGTGGTGTCATGTGGTGTCATGTCTCATGTGGCGTCATGTGTCTTGTGGTGTCATGTCTCATGTGGTGTCACGTATCATGTGTCTTGTGGTGTCATGTGGTGTCATGTGGTGTCATGTGGTGTCATGTGTCATCATGTGTCATGTATCATCATGTTTCATCATGTGTCATCATGTGTCATAATGTGTCATGTGGTGTCATGTGTAATGTGGTGTCATGTTGTGTTATGTGTAATGTGGAGTCATGTGGTGTCATGTGGAGTCATGTGGAGTCATGTGATGTCATGTGAGGCCATGTGTCATCATGTGTCATCATGTGTCATGTGGTGTCATGTGGTATCATGTGGTGTCATGTGGTGTCATGTGTCATCGCGTATCATGTGTCGCCATGTGTCGCCATGTGTCGTCATGTGTCATCATGTGTCATGTGGTGTCATGTGGTGTCAAGTGGTGTCATGTGGTGTCATGTGGTATCATGTGGTGTCATGTGTCATGTGGTGTCATGTGGTATCATGTGTCATGTGGTGTCATGTGTCATCATGTGTCATGTGGTGTCGTGTCATCATGTGTGTGAGAAGTTGGCCTGATATGTTTTGTTTCCAATTCTGGAACCACTTGGTATCAGTCCAAACAAACCCCAAAGATGTCTGGTTGTAAGTCAACCTTGTTAGACAAGCTATCCTAGTGGTAGCATGGACTAAGTAGCCTTAAAGGCTTAACTTAAGAGGTCGTGTTAAGCGAGCTGTTTTACCACATACAATCCTGTAATCAAATGAAAGGACACCACACAAGTATATATTATAAAAATATATGTATTTATTTCTAAATCACTCCCCAGTACTCTTTATGAGGAAAGGGGCACAAGCGTTAACTCAAAAGCACAGTAAAACATATAAAGTTGCACAATTATGGATGAGGGCGGGTGGCCACTCAGACCATATGCTAAAAAAGTGATATAAGGAACACTTATCGAACAGTGGTTAGGCCTTGGGCCTAGAGATTCGCTGGGAGCAGTCAGGACTAGCAATGCTGAAGTCGGGAGTAGCCCACAGGAGACGGGTACAGCACGGAAAGTGCGGCTCGCACCAATGCAATGTCAATGGTGCGTAAAAGTTAGATAAAGTGAATTAAAAGATACTTCCGCTGAACCTAGAGGAACAAAACTTTAGACACAGACCCTAGAGGTGTGTACCAGTGTATGTACACCGGCGTTGCAATGTTACCTCACCCACAGGCCGTGGGTGCACAGGGTCGAAGTGGCGTCGGGTCTTGACACGCAGGCTCTTGGTGCTTGGAGCTGTTGCAGCTGCAGGCGATGTGAAGCAGAAGTGTCCGGTGCGATCCAAGGGTGGATCGAAGTAGAAAAGTACCCGAAAGCAGAGGGGACAGAGTCTGGGTCACTCAGCAGTGACCAGGGTGGAACCAGGACGGAACCAGGCAATGTCGGGCGCAATCAGGTGGTTGTCAATAGGCTTCTCTCCTCTGTCACGTGGGCTCTGGGGCATCTGCGACGTCCAGGAGCAGGTCACGATCTGTCCCACGTAGGCTCTCGCCGTCAGCACCGTCGGCTTCAAGATTGCAGCAAACAGCACTTGGCAAAAGCAATCTACGCGGAACCGGGAGATTGCTTATCACTCAAACCAGGAGGGTCAGAGTGGGGGCTCCTTTTCACAGGAGCTGGTGCAGATCTGGAGCAACCAGAAAAGCAAGTCGTATTTCAAGTTTCGTCGGCACAGGGGCCACAAGCCAGCTGGCAAGTGACCGGGCCAATGCATCGAGCCAAAACAAGCAGAAGGGCCCCACGCAGCACTCGTCAAGTGTGGAGGGGTGAGCTTGGGTGCAAGTGCAGCTCGGGGTGGGGGCTTCTCAAACCCCGGTGCACAGCTTCGAGGATCACTCGTGGGCTGCACGGTCAGCGTCTCGTGGCCTTTTCAAGATGGCGTGCCCCACGCTTCCGGTCGCCTCCACTGGTCTCAGCTATGCAGGGACTGTGGATCGGGCAGGTAAAAGGCAGGCAAGCTTGATCTCGTCGATCTCTGTCGCTCGAGTTCCGGCGGGAACTGCAACAAATCAAGGGTCGAGGGCTGGATGGTGCCTGTTTGCACAGGGTGGTCACTCCTTGACCACAAGGGAGATTCTTCAGTCTTCTAACGTCGTGTAGAAAGTCGAAGGATCCAGAATTCGTTTCTTATGTTTCTTCAGGATGATCTGAGTTGCATTGGCACTGCTCCCCCTCTTATTCGAATCTGGGGGGCTGGACATCCTGCTAGGTCCCCTCCTATGGGTGGGACCCAGGAAGGGGGTGGTTACACCCCTTTCCTTTGATCCAGGCCGCGCTGGGACAGGGGCTGGGAGGCCCCAGAACCGGTTTGGCCGGATTATGCAAGGGGCAGCCTTGTGCTCCCCAGGCAGTGTCTGGTTTCTTTGAAACCTCCCTACTACAATCCACTATCTCCTGTCTGGGGTGGTTTAACACCGCCCTGCGACAGGAAACCCTTTGTCCAGGCCTCCTCTGCCGAGTTTCGGTCAGCAGCAGGAGGCCAGACCCGTGTCTGTGGCAGGGGCATCCATTTTGTGGATCTGAGGCTCATTTTAAATCAACCGCGTTTCAGTAAAGTAACATGTCTTCTCCCTCTAGAAGGGTGGAATGCTACCCCCGTCGCCAGAACTGGCGAGGGGGTAGTATTCCAATTCGTATGACACCTTACACGACATGTTTTGATAAAGCCAAACCAAAGTTGCTATATAACCGCGAGGATTATAAGGCGCTTAAGAGTATATGGTATGGCATTATCCCGGATCAGCTTAGGGAGTTGTTCCCGACAGCTGCAGACAGGCTCAGCTCATGCCAGAGCTCCATCTCACATAAAACCACGCACTCTGCCTCCAGGATTGATGAGGCCTTCCATAGGAGTGGCTTACAGGCTATATATGTGTCCAGATATAGGTTTAGATATAGGTATACTATATCTAAGCAAGGGTTGATTACACCCACTTGCCCCAGCTGAGTGATCAGCCAGTTGTGTCAATTTAAGAACCAGCCAGGGGTGGCAAAAGCTATGCTTCAGCCCCTGGCCTGGTAGGCCTTGGTGGCACCTATGCCCTGAGCACTTATAGTGCATGGTACAGGGGCTGACAAGGAGTCCATTTCCAATTGTGGTATGTACCTATAGCACATGTATTATAAATTTAGAGAGAGAACAGCAGGCTGGGGGTCTGATTAGCAGGCCCACAGCCTCAGTAAGTCGAAAACCAGTGAAGCAAAAAGCAAAAATTGGGGTGACCATAGGATAGCAGACCCTACTCTCCTACACAACCCCCCCCCCCCCAAACGCAGGGACATTAAACTTAACCTTGACCAGATAAGTCTTCATGTTCTAAGTGGAAGTACCTGGAGAGACCATCTGCATTACCATGGTCAGTCCCTGGGCGGTGCTCCACTGTAAAGTCCATCCCCTGTAGGGAAATGGACCACCTGAGCAGTTTGGGATTTTCACCCTTCATCTGATTTAGCCACAAGAGGGGCTTATGGTCTGTCTGAATTAGGAAGTGAGTACCAAACAAGTATGGCCTCAACTTCTTCAGGGGCCAAACCACAGCAAAGGCCTCCCTCTCAATAGCTGACCAACGTTTCTCCCTGGGGGTCAGCCTTCTGCTAATAAAAGCAATGGGCTGGTCTTGACCATCTTGATTAAGTTGTGAAAGCACAGCTCCCACCCCAACTCAGAAGCATCTGTCTGTACAATGAACTGTTTGGAGTAGTCAGGACTCTTCAGGATAGGTGCAGAGCACATGGCCTTCTTCAGGTCATCAAATGCCTTTTGACAGCTAACTGTCCACTGAACCTTTTTGGGCATCTTCTTGGATGTCAAGTCATTCAATGGTGTCACAATGGACCCATAGTTCTTTACAAATTTTCTGTAATACCCAGTCAGGCCCAAGAAGGCTCTGACTTGTGTCTGGGTAGTTGGAGGAGCCCAGTCCTGTATGGTCTGGATCTTGCTCTCCAGTGGTTGAACTTGACCCCCACCTACTAGGTGGCCCAAGTACACAACCTTGCTCTGCCCTATCTGGCACTTAGTAGCCTTGATAGTCAGGCCTGCCTTTTGCAGGGCCTCCAGAACCTTCTTCAGGTGGATCAGGTGATCCTCCCAGGTGGAGCTAAAGACAGCAATATCATCTAGATATGCTGCACAAAAGTAATCCAACCCAGCAAGGACTTGATTCACCAACCTTTGGAAGGTGGCAGGTGCATTCCTCAAACCAAAGGGCATTACCACAAATTGATAATGTCCACTAGGGGTAGAGAATGCTGTTTTGGCTTTTGACTCTTCAGCTAGTCTGATTTGCCAGTAGCCAGCTGTCAAATCAAATGTGCTCAGAAACTTGGCAGAAGCCAATTTATCAATGAGCTCATCTTCTCTTGGAATGGGATAAGCATCTGTCCTAGTGACAGCATTGAGACCTCTGTAGTCCACACAAAACCTCATTTCTCTCTTCCCATCTTTGGTATGAGGTTTTGGCACAAGGACCACTGGGCAAGCCCATGGGCTCTCTGATGGCTCAATCACTCCAAGCTCCAACATCTTTTGCACCTCAGCCTTTATACAATCCCTGACATGGTCAGGTTGCCTGTAGATCTTATTCTTCACAGGCAGACTGTCACCAGTGTCCACCTCATGGGTGCACCAGTTAGTCTGGCTGGGTGTGAGTGAAAACATATGTCTGTGGGCCTGCAACACCTGTCTGCAGTCCACCTGTTGCTGCTCAGTGAGGCTGCCTGCCAAGGCTACTCCATCAACTGAACCATCATCAGGGTTCTGGGAAAGCAGGTCTGGGAGAGGGTCACTCTCTTCCTCCTGTTCCCCATCTGTGGCCATGAGGAGACTCATGTCCTCCCTGTCAACAAATGCTTTCAATCTGTTTACATGGAGCACCCTGTGGGGGCTCCTAGGGGTGCCAAAGTCAACCACATAGGTGACTTCTCCCTTTTTCTCAATGATAGGGTAGGGTCCAGTCCATTTGTTATGGAGAGCTGCTGGCCCCACTGGGTCCAACACCCACACCTTCTGCCCTGGCTGGAACTCAACCAGAACAGCCTTTTGGTCATGCCAAGCTTTCTGTAATTCTTGACTTGCCTCAAGGTTTTTGGATGCTCTCTCCATGTATTCAGCCATCCTGGAGCGGAGACCAAGTACATAGTCCACAATGTCTAGTTTAGGCTTTTTGAGAGGTAACTCCCATCCTTCCTTCACCGAACTCAATGGACCCCTCACAGGGTGGCCAAACAAAAGTTCAAAAGGGCTGTAGCCAACCCCCTTCTGTGGGACCTCTCTGTAAGCAAAGAGCAAGCAGGGTAAAAGGATGTCCCATTTCCGCCTAAGCTTCTCTGGTAAACCTTTTATCATTCCCTTTAGGGTGTTGTTGAACCTTTCAACAAGCCCATTGCACTGTGGATGGTAGGGTGTGGTAAACTTGTAGTTTACTCCACACTCTTTCCACATTGCTTTTAAGTATCCAGACATAAAGTTGGTACCTCTGTCTGAAAGAACCTCCTTTGGAAAGCCCACTCTTGAGAAAACTGCAATGAGGGCTTTTGCCACCACAGGAGCTGTGGTGGTCCTCAGGGGAATTGCCTCTGGGTACCTGGTGGCATGATCCACTACCACCAGTATAAATCTGTGCCCAGATGCTGTTTGAGGATCCATGGGACCCACAATGTCTATTCCAACTCTTTCAAAGGGTACCCCCACCACAGGTAGTGGTATCAGGTGGGCCTTTGTTGTGCCACCTGACTTACCACTGGCTTGGCAAGTGACACAGGAGCGACAAAACTCCTTGACATTTTCTGACATGTGAGGCCAGTGAAAGTGTGGAACAAGCCTGTCCCAAGTCTTATTCTGGCCTAGGTGTCCTGCAAGGGGGATATCATGGGCCAAGGTAAGAAGGAAGTCCCTAAACTTCAAAGGTATAACCAACCTCCTGGTTGTGCCAGGCTTGAGGTCTCTAGCCTCTGAATAAAGGAGTCCTTCATCCCAATACACTCTATGGGTACCTTGAGCATTCCCTGCAGCCTCAGCAGCAGCTTGCTGTCTGAGGGGTTCAAGTGAAGGGCAATCTAATTGGGCCTGCCCCAGGTCTGCCCTTGAGGGTCCCCCTGTCCCCAGAAACTCAACCTGATCAGGTTCAAGCTCCTCTGAGACAGTCTCCTCTTGGACTGCAGAATCAGTTTCCTGTGAAACTTGATCCTCAACCTGGGGCAAGTGGGAAGGCACAGCCTTAACCCTCTTGCTCCTTCTCTTGGGTTGTGGTTGGTCTATTGTTTCAAGATCCACCACTGGTTCAGGAAGGCACTTCTTAGCCTGAGACCTTGTCACTGCAAGGACATGAGCTGAAATCCCTAGCATTTCTGCATGAGTCCTGTACTCCACTTCTGACCAAACTGAGCTTTCAAGATCATTGCCTAACAGACAGTCTACTGGGAGGTCTGCACTCACAACAACTTTCTTTAGGCCATCTACCCCTCCCCAGGAGAAGTTCACAACAGCCACACTATGTGAAGTAGTGGGGTTGCTTGCATTGGTCACTAGGTAACTTTCACCTAGTACAATCTGTCCAGGGTCCACAAAGTCAGGTGTCACCATTGTGACACTGGCACAAGTGTCCCTGTAGGCCTGAGCCAGTTTCTCATTGATTAAGGGAGTCTGCCTATATTTGCCCAGGTTACTGGGGCTTACTGCAGTGGTCAAAGATAAGTCCACATCATATAGGAGAACTGCCTGTGTGGGGATTCTGACTAGGCCAGATTCCACCTCAGTACCCAGGGTCAACCCTACTAAACCCTTTGGCTGTGTACCACCACTGTTAACTGTACTAGGGGGTGCAGGTGCTTTAGGAGCTGCAGTGGTGGGGACTGGATTTTTCTTAGTGCATTCACTGCCCCAGTGTGAAACTGATTTGCAGGTATTACACCAAGGTTTCTTTGGGCCATCATTCTTCTTTTTCTTGTTTCCATTTTGGGAACCCCCTCCTTATTGCTAGTTTGGGAGCCTGAAGACTTCTGGTCCTTTTCTTTATCTTTCTGATTCCCACCCTTCTGGTCTGTTTTCTTCTGGTCACCTTGGTTCTGGTTTTTCTGCTTAATCCTTGTTCTGACCCATTTGTCTGCCTTCTTTCCCAATTCTTGGGGAGAGGTCAAATCAGAGTCAACAAGGTATTGATGCAACAGCTGGTTCTGACAGTTATTAAGGATCTGCTCTCTCATCATAAGATTGTACAATCCTGTATAGTCTGAAACTTTACTTCCCTGCAGCCAACCCTCCAGAGCCTTAGTGGCACAATCTACAAAATCAGTCCAGTCCTGTCTCTGAACAACAACCTGTATTGCTCAGTGGTTAGGCCAAACCCTTCAATAAGAGCACTCTTCAGAACAGAGTAGTTTTTGGCATCCTCAGGTCTAACAGTGAGGAGCCTGTCCCTCCCTTTCTCAGAAAAGGAGTACCATAAAATTGCTGCCCACTGATCCTCAGGGACCTGCTGTACCATGCAGGCCCTCTCAAGAGCAGTCATCTATTTGTGGATATCATCCCCTTCCTTGTAGGGGGGGCACAATTTTTGTCAGGTTTCTATTGTCATAGGCCCTGTCTTTTTCTTTAGGAACTTTGCTGCCACCAGTGGCATCTAAGCCACACAATTTTCTTTCTCTTGCTAAAGCAAGTTTAGCTTGAGCCAAGGCTACCTCTTCCCTTTCTATTTGGAGTTGGACAGCCCTCATCCTGGCCCTATGCTCTTTTCTCTGGGAGGGAGTGTAGGAAGGTGGCTACCTGACTATGGTTACCCCAGATTTTTTGTCTTGTGTTTAGCTGGTTTTCGACTTAGTTGGCCTGGCTCCCTGCTAATCAGGGCCCCAGGCTATCTGCTCTCTCTGTAAAATGGATTCCATGTACCCTAGGTGCATAACTAGATTGGCTTGGGTCACCTTATCAGCCCCTGTACAGAGCACTATAGGTGCCCAGGGCATAGGTGCATCCAAGGCCTACCAGGGGCTGCAGCATATCTTTTGCCACCCCTGGCTGGCTATCTAAAATTGACACCACTGGCTGATCACTCAGCTGGGGCAAGGTGGTGTAATCACCCCTTGCTTAGATATAGTATGCCTATATCCAAACCTATCTGGACACATATAAACCTGTGAGCCACTCCTATGGCAGGCCTTAACAATCCTGAAGGCAGAGTGCGTGGTTTAATGTGAGATGGTGCTCTAGCATGAGCTGAGCCTGTCTGCAGCTGTCGGGACCAATTCCCTTAGCTGTTCCGGGATAATGCCAAACCATATACTATTAAGTGCATTATAATCCTCGCGGGTATATGTCAACTTTGGTTTGGCTTTATCAAAACATGTCGTGTAAGGTGTCATACGATTTGGAATACTACCCCCTCGCCAGTCCTGGCGACGGGGGTAGCATTCCACCCCTCTAGAGGGGACGACATGTTACTTTTGCTAAAACGCGGTTGATTTTTAAAAGAGCCTCAGATCCACAAAATGGATGCTTCTGCCACAGACACATGTCTGACCTCCTGCTGCTGACCGAAACTCAGCAGAGGAGGCCTGGACAAAGGATTTCCTGTCACAGGGAGGTGTGACACCACCCCAGACAGGAGATAGTGGATTGTAGCAGGGAGGTTTGAATGAAACCAGACAGTGCCTGGGGAGCACAAGGCTTCCCCTTGCATAATCCGGTCAAACCGGTTCTGGGGCAGCCCAGCCCCAGCTCCAATGAGACCTGGACAAAGGAAAGGGGGTGTAACCACCCCCTTCCTGGTCCCACCCATAGGGGAGGGACCTAGCAGGAGATCCACCCCTCAGATTGGAATAAGAGGGGGAGCAGTGCCAATGCAACTCAGATCATCCTGAAATCAACTTTAAACTAAGAAGACGACTGGACTTCGACATTCTGATGAATAGAAGACTGAAGAGCATCTCCCTTGTGGCCTAGGAGGGGCCACCCTGTGAACACAGGCATCACCCAGCACCTCGACGTCTGCTTTGCCGCCGCCTCCCGCCGGAGCCCGAGTGCAGAGCCTGACAATACCCAGCTTCCCAGTCTTCTCCCAGCCCGATTCACAGTCCCTGCAAAGAAGGGACCCGTGGAGGCACCGAGAGACGTGGGAGCGGCCATCTTGAAAGACCCCCGAGACGCTGACTGCACAGCACCCGAGGCCCCCTCGACTCTGTGCTTTGGGGTTTGTGAAGCCCTACAACCGAGCAGCATTTGCACCAAAGATCAGCTCTCCAGCATCTCCACGATCTGCGTGGGGCCCTTTTGTTTTGTGCCACTCGACTCGCCATCCCGTCCGCTTGTCATGTGATCAGCGGCCAACTTGGCAAAGAAACCTACAATTTACACTGTGGGTCTGGTTGCCTCAGACCTGCCCTCGCTTCTGTAGAAAGGAGTACCCGCTCTGACCTTGCTGGTCTGAGTAATAAGCCTTTTTCTTTTTCCCCGTGGCTTGCATAATCCAAGGCTTGTTTGCTTCAATCGAGTTGCCGACATCGCCATCAGCTAGAGCCTTTAAGGGACAGCTAGTGATCGACTCCTGGACGTCCTTGACCTCTTCGTGTCTACGTGGCTGCAGAGAGAAGCAACCCCTGATCACCTGTTTGCACCCGACTTTGCCTGGTTCCAATCTGGTTCCACGGTGGTCACTGGTCAGTGACTTTGAACATTGTCCCCTCTGCTTTCAGGTCTTCACCACTTCAGATCCACCCTTGGATCCACCGGACACTTCTGCTTCACATCGCCTGCAGCTGCAACAGCTCCAAGCACCAAGAGCCTGCGTGTCAAGACCCGACGCCACTTCGACCCTGTGCACCCACCGCCTGTGGGTGAGGTAACATTGCAACGCCGGTGTTCCCACACTGGTACACACCTCTAGGGTCTGTGTCTAAAGTTTTGTTCCTCTAGGTTCAGCGGAAGTATCTTTTAATTCACTTTATCTAACTTTTACGCACCATTGACATTGCATTGGTGCGCGCCGCACTTTCCGTGCTGCACCCGTCTCCTGTGGGCTACTCCCGACTTCAGCATTGCTAGTCCTGACTGCTCCCAGCGAATCTCTAGGCCCTAGGCCTAACCACTGTTCGATAAGTGTTCCTTATACCACTTTTTTAGTATATGGTCTGAGTGGCCACCCGCCCTCATCCATAATTGTGCAACTTTATATGTTTTACTGTGCTTTTGATTTAACGCTTGTGCCCCTTTCCTCATAAAGAGTACTGGGGAGTAATTTAGAAATAAATACATATATTTTTATAATATATACTTGTGTGGTGTCCTTTCATTTGATTACAGGATTGTATGTGGTAAAACAGCTCGCTTAACACGACCTCTTAAGTTAAGCCTTTAAGGCAGCTTAGTCCATGCTACCACTAGGATAGCTTGTCTAACAAGGTTGACTTACAACCAGACATCTTTGGGGTTTGTTTGGACTGATACCCAGTGGTTCCAGAATTGGAAACACTACATATCAGGCCAACTTCTCACAGGGAGTCATCCCTCTTTGAGATTCTCTTGAGGCACTAGAAAGATGTGAATCCCTTGATTGAGATCTCACCCTCCTGTTACCTGGGAGAATTTGGTTATGAGATCTGAAATGGTGCTGGCCCTCTCCATTCTCATGTAGGTCCAAGTTGGCCTGGTTAAGCCTGGCAACCTGTACCTGGTTTCCCCTCTGATCCTGATCTTCAGGCTCTTCTAAATCAGAGCCTTCCTCTTCCTCTTCCTCCTCCTCTTCTTCATCTTCTGGAAGATTCTCATTCTCAGGCGAGTGTATCCCTTCACCTGATTCTAAGGGAGCCTGACTCACCTTATCTAGGTCATCCTTTTCTAGGAGAGCTACTAGGGAAGGAATGGTAGGGCCTCTGCCCTTTTTTAGCCCCCTGGCTGTGCACAAGGCACTCAGGTCTTTGTGGCTAAGGTTGTCATATCTGGATGTTGTCCCTATAGGATCAACTATTACAGGAGCAGAGCCTGAGGCTCTACCTGTATCAGACATGACTGCTAGTGAGGTGTAAGTGATGCACTTACCTACACTAAGTGTTTTCCTACTGTACCTTGCTAGTGAGTTGTAGTCAGGGTGTGCTAATCCCTTTAATCTACAACTACTAAGTTCAGTAGAACTTAATATGCTAAGCTTTTGATTTATATGTACCTAAGGTACTTGATGTGATCTTTCAATTTGATAAAGATTGCAATGGTAAAACAAACAGCAAGCTCAAATCCGCACTGCTGCACACCAATGTGAGAAGTTGGCCTGATATGTAGTGTTTCCAATTCTGGAACCACTTGGTATCAGTCCAAACAAACCCCAAAGATGTCTGGTAATAAGTCAACCTTGTTAGACAAGCTATCCTAGTGGTAGCATGGACTAAGCAGCCTTAAAGGCTTAACTTAAGAGGTCGTGTTAAGCGAGCTGTTTTACCACATACAATCCTGTAATCAAATGAAAGGACACCACACAAGTATATATTATCAAAATATATGTATTTATTTCTAAATTACTCCCCAGTACTCTTTATGAGGAAAGGGGCACAAGCGTTAAATCAAAAGCACAGTAAAACATATAAAGTTGCACAATTATGGATGAGGGCGGGTGGCCACTCAGACCATATACTAAAAAAGTGGTATAAGGAACACTTATCGAACAGTGGTTAGGCCTAGGGCCTAGAGATTCGCTGGGAGCAGTCAGGACTAGCAATGCTGAAGTCGGGAGTAGCCCACAGGAGACGGGTGCAGCACGGAAAGTGCGGCTCGCACCAATGCAATGTCAATGGTGCGTAAAAGTTAGATAAAGTGAATTAAAAGATACTTCCGCTGAACCTAGAGGAACAAAACTTTAGACACAGACCCTAGAGGTGTGTACCAGTGTATGTACACCGGCGTTGCAATGTTACCTCACCCACAGGCCGTGGGTGCACAGGGTCGAAGTGGCGTCGGGTCTTGACACGCAGGCTCTTGGTGCTTGGAGCTGTTGCAGCTGCAGGCGATGTGAAGCAGAAGTGTTCGGTGCGATCCAAGGGTGGATCGAAGTAGAAAAGTACCTGAAAGCAGAGGGGACAGAGTCTGGGTCACTCAGCAGTGACCAGGGTGAAACCAGGACGGAACCAGGCAATGTCGGGCGCAATCAGGTGGTTGTCGATAGGCTTCTCTCCTCTGTCACGTGGGCTCTGGGGCATCTGCGACGTGCATGAGCAGGTCACGATCTGTCCCACGTAGGCTCTCGCCGTCAGCAACGTCGGCTTCAAGATTGCAGCAAACAGCACTTGACAAAAGCAATCCACGCGGAACCGGGAGATTGCTTATCACTCGTACCAGGAGGGTCAGAGTGGGGGCTCCTTTTCACAGGAGCTGGTGCAGATCTGGAGCAACCAGAAAAGCAAGTCGTATTTCAAGTTTCGTCGGCACAGGGGCCACAAGCCAGCTGGCAAGTGACCGGGCCAACGCGTCGAGCCAAAACAAGCAGAAGGGCCCCACGCAGCACTCGTCGAGTGTGGAGGGGTGAGCTTGGGTGCAAGTGTAGCTCGGGGTGGGGGCTTCTCAAACCCCGGTGCACAGCTTCGAGGATCACTCGTGGGCTGCACGGTCAGCGTCTTGTGGCCTTTTCAAGATGGCGTGCCCCACGCTTCCGGTCGCCTCCACTGGTCTCAGCTCTGCAGGGACTGTGGATTGGGTAGGTAGAAGGCAGGCAAGCTTGATCTCGTCGATCTCTGTCGCTCGAGTTCCGGCGGGAACTGCAACAAAGCAAGGGTCGAGGGCTGGATGGTGCCTGTTTGCACAGGGTGGTCACTCCTTGACCACAAGGGAGATTCTTCAGTCTTCTAACGTCGTGTAGAAAGTCGAAGGGTCCAGAATTCGTTTCTTATGTTTCTTCAGGATGATCTGAGTTGCATTGGCACTGCTCCCCCTCTTATTCGAATCTGGGGGGTTGGACATCCTGCTAGGTCCCCTCCTATGGGTGGGACCCAGGAAGGGGGTGGTTACACCCCTTTCCTTTGATCCAGGCCGCGCTGGGACAGGGGCTGGGAGGCCCCAGAACCGGTTTGGCCGGATTATGCAAGGGGCAGCCTTGTGCTCCCCAGGCAGTGTCTGGTTTCTTTGAAACCTCCCTACTACAATCCACTATCTCCTGTCTGGGGTGGTTTAACACCGCCCCGTGACAGGAAACCCTTTGTCCAGACCTCCTCTGCCGAGTTTCGGTCAGCAGCAGGAGGCCAGACCCGTGTCTGTGGCAGGGGCATCCATTTTGTGGATCTGAGGCTCATTTTAAATCAACCGCGTTTCAGTAAAGTAACATGTCTTCTCCCTCTAGAAGGGTGGAATGCTACCCCCGTCGCCAGAACTGGCGAGGGGGTAGTATTCCAATTCGTATGACACCTTACACGACATGTTTTGAAAAAGCCAAACCAAAGTTGCTATATAACCGCGAGGATTATAAGGCGCTTTAGAGTATATGGTATGGCATTATCCCGGATCAGCTTAGGGAGTTGTTCCCGACAGCTGCAGACAGGCTCAGCTCATGCCAGAGCTCCATCTCACATAAAACCACGCACTCTGCCTCCAGGATTGATGAGGCCTTCCATAGGAGTGGCTTACAGGCTATATATGTGTCCAGATATAGGTTTAGATATAGGTATACTATATCTAAGCAAGGGGTGATTACACCCACTTGCCCCAGCTAAGTGATCAGCCAGTTGTGTCAATTTAAGAACCAGCCAGGGGTGGCAAAAGCTATGCTTCAGCCCCTGGTAGGCCTTGGTGGCACCTATGCCCTGAGCACCTATAGTGCATGGTACAGGGGCTGACAAGGAGTCCATTTCCAATTGTGGTATGTACCTATAGCACATGTATTATAAATTTAGAGAGAGAACAGCAGGCTGGGGGTCTGATTAGCAGGCCCACAGCCTCAGTAAGTCGAAAACCAGTGAAGCAAAAAGCAAAAATTGGGGTGACCATAGGATAGCAGACCCTACTCTCCTACAATGTGTCATGTGGGTCATGTGGTGTCATGTGTCATGTGGGTCATATGGTCTCATGTGTCATCATGTGTCATGTGGGTCATGTGTTGTCATGTGTCATCATGTGTCATGTGTCATGTGTCGTCATCTGGTGTCATGATGTGGTGTCATAGTCTCATCATTTGGTGCCATGTGTCATCATGTGTCTTGTGTCATTGTGTGTCATCATGTGTCATCATGTGTCGTCATATGTCGCCATGTGGGGTCATTTGGGGTCATATGTCATAATGTGTCATGTGGTGTCATGTGTTGTCATGTGTCGTCATGTGTCGTCATGTGTCACCATGTGCCATCATGTGTTGCCATGTGGGGTCATGTGGGGTCATGTGTCATCATGTGTCATGTGGTGTCATGTGATGTCATGTGGTGTCATGTGTCATCATGTGTCATCATGTGTCATCATGTGTCGCAATATGGGGTCATGTGGGGTCATGTGTCATGTGGTATCATGTGGTGTCATGTGGTGTCATGTGGTGTCATGTGTCATCATGTGGTGTCATGTGTTGTCATGTTAAACAAAGGAGATTGCTGAACTGTTCCTAAAGAAAGTGAGGAATTAAATAAGACTGGCGTGACCGGAGGTGTGTTTGTTACACCTTTGGACATCCATTTTGTTGGACGTGTCTGCCTGACACACCCAAAAGGGTGTCATGTTTCATCATAGGCGTTGCTCCTCGTCGGGGAGGCGGTGCAATCCCCGACGGGCTCACCTCGGAGAGGGGCTCTTTGGCGGAGATCTTTTTGTCCAACAGCCTATTGGTGAAGTGCGGGTGTGTGGGTTAGGGCAGTAAGTTTCCTGGAGAAAGTGATTAAAATGTAGCAGGGGGTGCCGGAAAACACTTTATTCTGGGGGTCCCCCTACTGCAATTAAAAACATGAGTCTAGCTCGCTGGGTGACGGCAGGTTAGGTAGGGTAACCCTAGAAGAGACTAGAGTGAGGGTTTGTCGACATGTTTCTCGCATGGGAAAATTTCCCGTGATTCTTCAGGACCTAGTGATGGTGAGAGCTAAAAAGAAAAGAAAAACATACTGGTGTCATGTGTTAGGTGTGGGTATAGTTTACCTCAATGGTTAATCCTATGCCTAATGGTCGTGGATTAATTACCACATGAGTAGTCGGAGGGTCGGTACATCAGGGTTGTGCCTACAGTTTTGGCTCAAACTTCCCGTGTCTGTGCGGATTCACCTACCCATCACCGCCGAGCTCGAATAGGTGTGGTGTCATGTGTCATCATGCGTCATCATGTGTCATGTGGTGTCATGTGGTGTCATGTGTCATCATGTGTCATGTGGTGTCATGAGTTGTCATGTGTCATCATGCATCATGTGGTGTCATGTGTTGTCATGTGTCATGTGTCATCATGTGCCATGTGGTGTCATGTGGTGTCATGTGTCATTATGTGTCATTATGTGTCATGTGGTGTCATGTAGTGTCATGTGTAATGTGATGTCATGTGATGTCATGTGTAATGTGGTGTCATGTTGTGTCATGTGGAGACTTGTGGTGTCTTGTGGTGTCATGTGGTGTAATAAGGTGTCATATGTCACATGGTGTCATGTGGTGTCATGTGGTATCATTTGGTGTCATGTGTCATCATGTGGGGTCATGTGGTGTCATGTGTCATGTGGTATCATGTGGTGTCACGTGGTGTCATGTGGTATCATGTGTTTTGTGGAGTCATATCTCATATGTCGTGGTGTCAAGTGGTGTCATGTAGTCATGAGGTGCCATGTGTTATGTGGTGTCATGAGTCATGTGGTGTCATGTGGTGTCATGTGGTGTCATGTTTCATGTGGTGCCATGTGTTGCCATGTGTCACCATGTGTCATCATGTATTGTCATGTGTCATCATGTGTCATCATGTGTCATGTGGTGTCATGTGTCATGTGGTATCATGTGGTGTCACGTGGTGTCATGTGGTATCATGTGGTGTCACGTGGCGTCATGTGGTGTCACATGGTGTCATGTGTTTTGTGGAGTCATATCTCATATGTCGTGGTGTCATGTGGTGTCATGTAGTCATGAGGTGCCATGTGTTATGTGGTGTCATGAGTCATGTGGTGTCATGTGGTGTCATGTGGTGTCATGTTTCATGTGGTGTCATGTGTTGCCATGTGTCACCATGTGTCATCATGTGTTGTCATGTGTCATCATGTGTTGCCATGTGTCGCCATGTGTTGCCATGTGTCGCCATGTGTAATCATGTGTCGTCATATGTTGCCATGTGTTGTAATGTATCATGTGGAGTTATTTGGTGTCATGTGTCATCATGTGTCAAGTGTCATGTGGTGTCATGTGGTGTCATGTGGTGTCATGTGGTGTCATGTGGTGTCATGTGGTGTCATGTGTCATGTGGTGTCATGTGTCATGTGGTGTCATGTGTCATGTGTTGTCATGTGTTGTCATGTGTTGTCATGTGTCACCATGTGTCGTCATGTGTCGTCATGTGTTGTCATGTGTCATCATGTGTCGTCATGTGTCGCCATGTGTTGCCATGTGTTGCCATGTGTCGCCATGTGTCGCCATGTGTCATCATGTGTCATGTGTCGTCATGTGTCATCATGTGTCCTCATGTGTCATATTGCCATGTGTTGTCATGTGGTGTCAAGTGGTGTCATGTGGTGTCATGTGGTGTCATGTGGTGTCATGTGGTATCATGTGTCATGTGGTGTCATGTGTCATCATGTGTCATGTGGGTCATGTGGTGTCATGTGTCATCATGTGTCATGTGGGTCATGCGGTGTCATGTGTCATCATGTGTCATGTGGGTCATGTGGTCTCATGTGTCATCATGTGTCATTATGTGTCATGTGGGTCATGTGTTGTCATGTGTCATCATGTGTCATGTGTCGTCATGTGGTGTCATGTGTCGCCATATGTCGCCATGTGGGGTCATGTGTCATCATGTGTCATGTGGTGGCATGTGATGTCATGTGGTGTCATGTGTCATCATGTGTCGTCATGTGTCATCATGTGTCGCAATATGGGGTCATGTGGGGTCATGTGTCATGTGGTATCATGTGGTATCATGTGGTGTCATGTGGTGTCATGTGTCATCATGTGGTGTCATGTGGTGTCATGTGTCATCATGTGTCATCATTTGCCATGTGTTGTCATGTGTCATCATGTGTCATGTGGTGTCATGTGGTGTCATGTGTCATCATGTGTCATGTGGTATCATGTGGTGTCATATGGTGTCATGTGGTGTCATGTGTCATCATGTGGTGTCATGTGGTGTCATGTGTCATCATGCGTCATCATGTGTCATCGTGTGTCGTCATGTGTCGTAATGTGGGGTCATGTGGGGTCATGTGTCATCATGTCTCATGTGGTATCATGTTGGATCATATGGTGTCATGTGGTGTCATGTGTCATCATGTGGTGTCATGTGGTGTCATGTGTCATCATGCATCATCATGCATCATCATGTGTCATGTGGTGTCATGTGGTGTCTTGTGGTGTCATGTGTCATTTGGTGTCATGTGTTGTCATGTGGTGTCATGTGGTGTCATGTCTCATGTGGCGTCATGTGTCTTGTGGTGTCATGTCTCATGTGGTGTCATGTATCATGTGTCTTGTGGTGTCATGTGGTGTCATGTGGTGTCATGTGGTGTCATGTGGTATCATGTGTCATCATGTGTCATTTGGGTCATGTGTTGTCGTGTGTCATCACGTGTCATGTGGTGTCATGTGTCATGTGGTGTCATGTGTTGCCATGTGTCATCATGTGTCATCATGTGTCATCATGTGTCACCATGTGTCGCCATGTGTCGTCATGTGTCATGTGTCATCATGTGTTGCCATGTGTTGCCATGTGTCGCCATGTGTCGCCATGTGTCGTCATGTGTCGCCATGTGTCGCCATGTGTCGCCATGTGTCGCCATGTGTTGCCATGTGTCATCATGTGTCATGTGTCATCATGTGTCGTCATGTGTCATCATGTGTCATGTTGCCATGTGTCGTCATGTGTCATCATGTGTCATGTGGTGTCATGTGGTGTCATGTGGTGTCATGTGTCATGTGGTGTCATGTGGTATCATGTGTCATGTGGTGTCATGTGTCATCATGTGTCATGTGGGTCATGTGGTGTCATGTCATCATGTGTCATGTGGGTCATGTGGTGTCATGTGTCATGTGGGTCATGTGGTCTCATATGTCATCATGTGTCATGTGGGTCATGTGTTGTCATGTGTCATCATGTGTCATGTGTCATGTGTCGTCATGTGGTGTCATGATGTGGTGTCATAGTCTCATCATTTGGTGTCATGTGTTGTCATGTGTCATTGTGTGTCATCATGTGTCATCATGTGTCGTCATATGTTGCCATGTGGGGTCATTTGGGGTCATATGTCATAATGTGTCATGTGGTGTCATGTGTTGTCATGTGTCGTCATGTGTCTTCATTTGTCGCCATGTGCCGTCATGTGTTGCCATGTGGGGTCATGTGGGGTCATGTGTCATCATGTGTCATGTGGTTTCATGTGATGTCATGTGGTGTCATGTGTCATCATGTGTCATCATGTGTCATCATGTGTCGCAATATGGGGTCATGTGGGGTCATGTGTCAAGTGCTATCATGTGGTGTCATGTAGTGTCATGTGGTTTCATGTGGTGTCATGTGTCATGTGGTGTCATGTGGTGTCATGTAGTGTCATGTGGTGTCATGTAGTGTCATGTGGTTTTGTGTGGTGTCATGTGTCATGTGGTGTCATGTGGTGTCATGTGTTTTGTGGTGTCATGTGTCTTGTGGTGTCATGTCTCATGTGGTGTCGTGTATCATAGGTCTTGTGGTGTAATTTCTCATGTGTCATGTGGTGTCATGTGGTGTCATGTGGTGTCATGTGTCATCATGTGTCATGTGGGGTCATGTGTCATGTGGTGTCATGTGGTGTCATGTGGTGTCATTTGGTGTCATGTGGTGTCATGTGGTGTCATGTGGTGTCATGTGTAATCATAGGTCATGTGGTGTCATGTAGTGTCATGTGTCATCATGTGGTGTCATGTGTCATGTGGGTCATGTGGTGTCATGTCTTGTCATGTGTCATCATGTGTCATCATGTGTCGCAATATGGGGTCATGTGGGGTCATGTGTCATCATGTGGTGTCATGTGTCATCATGCATCATCATGTGTCATGTTTTGTCTTGTGTCATCATGTGTCATGTGGTGTCATGTGTTATCATGTGTCATGCGTCATCATGTGTCATGTGGTGTCATGTGGTGTCATGTGTCATCATGTGTCATGTGGTATCATGTAGTGTCATATGGTGTCATGTGGTGTCATGTGTCGCAATGTGGGGTCATGTGCGGTCATATGTCATCATGTGTCATGTGGTATCATGTTGGATCATATGGTGTCATGTGGTGTCATGTGTCATCATGTGGTGTCATGTGGTGTCATGTGTCATCATGCATCATCATGTGTCATGTGGTGTCATGTGGTCTCATGTGGTGTCATATGGTGTTGTGTGGTGTCATGTGTCATTTGGTGTCATGTATCATGCGTCTTGTGGTGTCATGTGGTGTCATGTGGTGTCATGTGGTATCATGTGTCATCATGTGTCATGTGGGTCATGTGTTGTCATGTGTCATCACGTGTCATGTGTCATCATGTGTCATGTGGATCATGTGTTGCCATGTGTCATCACGGGTCATGTGGTGTCATGTGTCATGTGGTGTCATGTGTCGCCATGTGTCATCATGTGTCATCATGTGTCATCATGTGTCGCCATGTGTCGTCATGTGTCATGTGTCATCATGTGTTGCCATGTGTTGCCATGTGTCGCCATGTGTTGCCATGTGTCGTCATGTGTCGCCATGTGTCGCCATGTGTCGCCATGTGTCATCATGTGTCATGTGTCATCATGTGTCGTCATGTGTCATCATGTGTCATGTTGCCATGTGTCATGTGTCATCATGTGTCATGTGGTGTCATGTGGTGTCAAGTGGTGTCATGTGGTGTCATGTGATGTCATGTGTCATGTGGTGTCATGTGGTATCATGTGTCATGTGGTGTCATGTGTCATCATGTGTCATGTGGGTCATGTGGTGTCGTGTCATCATGTGTCATGTGGGTCATGTGGTGTCATGTGTCATGTGGGTCATGTGGTCTCATGTGTCATCATGTGTCATCATGTGTCATGTGGGTCATGTGTTGTCATGTGTCATCATGTGTCATGTGTCATGTGTCGTCATGTGGTGTCATGATGTGGTGTCATAGTCTCATCATTTGGTGTCATGAGTCGTCATGTGTCATTTTGTGTCATCATGTGTCATCATGTGTCGTCATATGTCGCCATGTGGGGTCATTTGGGGTCATATGTCATAATGTGTCATGTGGTGTCATGTGTCTTGTGGTGTAATGTCTCATGTGGTGTCACGTATCATGTGTCTTGTGGTGTCATCTGGTGTCATGTGGTGTCATGTGATGTCATGTGGTATCATGTGTCATCATGTGTCATGTGGGTCATGTGTTGTCATGTGTCATCACGTGTCATGTGTCATGTGGTGTCATGTGTCATGTGGTGTCATGTGTTGCCATGTGTTGTCAAGTGTCATCATGTGTCGTCATGTGTCATCATGTGCCGCCATGTGTCGACATGTGTCGCCATGTGTCGTCATGTGTCATGTGTCATCATGTGTTGCCATGTGTTGCCATGTGTCGCCATGTGTTGTCATGTGTCACCATGTGTTGTCATGTGTCACCATGTGTCGCCATGTGTCGCCATGTGTCACCATGTGTCGCCATGTGTCGCCATGTGTCATCATGTGTCATGTGTCATCATGTGTCTTCATGTGTCATCATGTGTCATGTTGCCATGTGTCGTCATGTGTCATCGTGTGTCATGTGGTGTCATGTGGTGTCAAGTGGTGTCATGTGGTGTCATGTGGTGTCATGTGGTGTCATGTGTCATGTGGTGTCATGTGGTATCATGTGTTATGTGATGTCATGTGTCATCATGTGTCATGTGGGTCATGTGGTGTTATGTGTCATCATGTGTCATGTGGGTCATGTGGTGTCATGTGTCATCATGTGTCATGTGGGTCATGTGGTCTCATGTGTCATCATGTGTCATCATGTGTCATGTGGGTCATGTGTTGTCATGTGTCATCACGTGTCATGTGTCATGTGTTGTCATGTGGTGTCATGTGTCATCATGTGGTGTCATGTCTCATCATGTGGTGTCATGTGTCATCATGTGTCATGTGTCATCGTGTGTCATCGTGTGTCGTCATGTGTCGTCATATGTCACCATGTGGGGTCATTTGGGGTCATGTGTCATAATGTGTAATGTGGTGTCATGTGGTGTCATGTGTCGTCATGTGTCGTCACGTGTCGCCATGTGCCGTCATGTGTTGCCATGTGGGGTCATGTGTAATCATGTGTCATGTGGTGTCATGTGATGTCATGTGGTGTCATATGTCATCATGTGTCGTCATGTGTCATCATGTGTCGCAATGTGGGGTCATGTGTCATGTGGTATCATGTGGTGTCATGTGGTGTCATGTGGTGTCATATGGTGTCATGTGGTGTCATGTGGTGTTATGTGGTGTCATGTGTCATCATGCGTCATCATGTGTCATGTGGTGTCATGTTGTGTCATGTGTCATCATGTGTCAAGGGGTGTCATTTGTTGTCATGTGTCATCAGGCATCATCATGTGTCATGTGGTGTCATGTGGTGTCATGTGTCATCATGTGTTATGTGGTATCATGTGGTGTCATATGGTGTCCTGTGGTGTCATGTGTCATCATGTGGTGTCATGTGGTGTCATGTGTCATCATGCGTCATCATGTGTCATCATGTGTCGTCATGTGTTGCAATGTGGGGTCATGTGGGGTCATGTGTCATCATGTGTCATGTGGTATCATGTGGTGTTGGAGTTCTGGACTTTTTGGTTCCGTCCAGAGGTGTCAGGGATAACACCCGAAGACCCCGGAGTTCTACCTGTCTCGGTGCACAAATAAACAGAAACACGGGCTTCTCGATGGTGGCGTCAAAGACCAAAGGTTTATTACTGCAGGGACACAGAAGTCACAGAAACTACACACGGGCAGTATCTAGGAGCCTGTTGGATTTGTACAAAGAGGGTTGCTCCTTATATACTAAATATTAGGCTTCAGGCAAATTCTTTACATGTTAGTACATTCCTAAACCTTTGTGTCCTAAACAATAAATATTTGGCGTTGCACAGGAATCGTCAACAATATCTGATGTCAAAACATTACGCACGAGGGGTTCCCACTATTCCATCATAATCCCATGTCAACTTTTTATTCAAGAGCCGGACCGCCTCATCGTAAATTTCGTTACCTCCCCCTAATAAAGGCCCAGAAGGAAAGGAGCAGAGCCAGGTGCAGAAGATAGAAAAGCAGGATAAGAGATGTTTGTGGGTCGTAAATGGGCAAGGCTACCAGCTTCGGCCGCCTAATCATGATCAGGCCAACGAACACGAGAACCAGTATAGCAGGACTGGCCTCAGGCAGAGGAGGCAGTTTCTGTCGAGTCATGCAACCATGGCGTTTTCTGTCTTAAGGTGCACGTGTCACTAGGGAGGTGAATCGCCGGCCAAAGCCTACGTGTCCTTAATTGAAATGAAGTAATCAGAGGTCATTGCGTGTCCATTGACTATGTGAGGGCAAGAAATACAAAATGGCTGCCGTAATCTAAGATGGATGCCATGGGTAGATCAGAAATGTGTTTGTAACAGGAGTGCTCTTGCTCGTAGCATAGCGAAAACACCAGGATATGCTAAATGGATCATTTGTGATTCACTGATACCAAAATTATGTATTTACGACAATGTTGAAAACACGGGTTCAAATCGTCACGGAACCTCAGACCCTCCTTTTGCCCTTACATAGGCAATTACTCTATGTCCGAGTCTAACTCTATGCTCATCAGGTCAGTGACATGTTGTTGTATCATCATCCTTTCTCGCGCCTTTTCTCCAAACGCAGGTGGTTTTCTGAAACAGGTTGCAGCACAGAGACTACACAAAGCGGGACCACATTGGATAATAAGGCAGCACAAGAACAGAAATACTAGGATGACACCAATGACCATCAGAACCTTCCATCCCCACGCTGATAGCAGAGTCCAAAACTAGTCCATTAAGGACCAGTTTCCCTTGTCTACGTGTATAGAGTCGGAAATCTTGTGTAGTTTAGAGATCGCTTCATAGACAGTCGGAGCATTATTGGGAATAAAAACACAGCAGCTTGAAGGACTGGGTTCTTTAAGACCCAGCGGTGCCAGGGCACAACACCTGAAACCTTCGTGGGTAACCTGCTCCGGCGTACGAATCACAGAGACACGGGACACTTCCTTCGACGTCAAAGATTCAAGGTTTATTTGCTGCAGGGAACACAGAGATCACGACAAGTACACAGCGTGCATCTTGGGGAGACTGCTTCAAATTGGTTCTGTGGATCGCTCCTTTTATACAGTTTTTACCCATAGGATAACATTGAACACAAAAGTTTACAACCCGGTTCCCACCATTATCCCCCAGAGGGGTCGCTTTGGTCACTTTGAAACACATGAGGTCCGGAACATAAGTGCGGAAACATTTGGCGGTTCCCAACTGTAAAAACCATCTTCCCACCATTAGCAAATTCCAATCAGCAGTAAAACAGATCGAAAATAGGAACAAGGACAGGTGCAGAGGAAGACGGAGACAGTGGGGAGATCGGAAAGGGTTAAAAGGGGAGGTATCGGGAAACACGAGATACAGGCATCAAAGGGACGTGCCTAATGAGATGCACGGCTGAGACAATAAGTCCGTGCGGCAAGATGAGCCTCGAGCGGCGCCATCTGCCTTACAGTAGCAACCCCCTCGTCATAAAGACACTCACAAAGAACATGTGTCTTCCGCAGATATCTTGGGAGTCCCAGGGTCGCGAAGCGGACAACGTCCGTTCGCTGGCTACTTGAGGGCAAGAGACAAAATGGATGCCGTATCTAAGATGGAACCCGTGGGTACAGATGAAAAACCCACATAACAAACGAACGGTTTAAGTTAGTACAGCGAAACTGCGCATACTTACTAAACTCGTCATTTGCGGTTCATAGATACCAGACTCGACTATATTCGTACGAGTCAAAAACACCACTTACAATTGTCACGGAACCTCAGACGCTCCTTTTGCCCTCATGTAGGCAAGCACTAGTCGGAGTCATATTCGATATTCATCAGACCATCGAGGTGTTGCTGTAGCATAGCTCTGTCCAACCGAGTCCCCTTGGTAACAGATGGTTGTCTCATACACGTTGTAGCACAGAGGCCACATAAGGCAGGACCACACTGCACACAAAGGCAACACGTGAACAGGAACACTACAACGACTCCGATGATCATCAGAATTTTCCAACCCCAAGTCGACATCAGGCCCCAAATCCATCCAAGTAGCGTCCAATCCCCTACATCCACGTGTATGGATTCGGAGATCTTATGCAACCTCGAGATGGCTTGATAGACAGTAGGAGCATTATCTGGAATGAAAATGCAGCAGCTCGAATGGATCACCTTACATACCCCACCTCGATCTGCTAAGATGACATCTAAAACCATACGGTTTTGTAACGTCATAAGTCTCTCCGCCTGAAGTTCTGTGGTGATATTACCAAGGGCACTGGCAGTAATATTAGCTGTCGATTCTACCACTCGAGTCAACTGTCTCAGGTTCCTACTATTGACCATAGGTCCCCAAAACGGGAGGAAACCCTTGAAAAAGTCTCCTGCCTCTTGACCGGCAGTATCCTCTTCGCTAATTACGCCTCGTACAACTCTAGTCTTATGATAATCGGCATCTACAGTAAACGTCGGAGGCAACAGATTTGCAATGAAACATGAGCCCATGAAGTCAGCGGGCAACCATGTGTATGCACGATCATAGCAGATAAAGTATGTACCCTTGGCAGCCAAAAACACAGGGGACGAGGACATCGGCAGAATGTAATTTTCAGTGCAAGCACTTGCTCCAAGTCGGGCTTGCGATCTTCGGCCACGACCCATAAGACAAAAATTACCAGTGTGGGGTACGACCCATATCGGAGGCGAGCTTTTAAGCTGCTTTTCGCTAGTGAACACACTATATTCACCTCTACTTAGAACCCTATAGGCCTGTACCTCTTCTTCGGGAATAAGCGAGGGATCATAGATCTCACTATCTAAATCCTCTATTGCTATCGACAAAGGTTTTTGATACGAGGTAGGACCAGAGTAGGGGGAACGTGGTTCTCGAATGGGGTGGAAACCCAGTGCACTTCGAAACATTGTTTGAAATGCTCGAGCTGACCCTTGGGAACTATACGGTAACACCAGATATGGAATTCCCTTATCCGTAGTATGTGGCATCAACCCACACACCCAACAATTAGTAGTGTTAACCACTAACTGATGCTGATGGAGGAGCTGAATAAAGGAATTGTTGCGGAATTCTACACGTCTAGCCTGTTCGTGTTCCGGTAACATGTGAAAGGAATGGGGAGAAGCAGTAGAGGTAAGATTAGGGTAAGGAGTAGGAGTAGGTGTAGCAGGTAAGAAGTAAGACATCGTGTAATACACCCCACCCGCCAATAATGCAGAAGCAGTCAAGAACAATACAAACAGTTGGAATATGAAACATTTGGTACGACTGAGTTGCTGCAGCTTGAATCTGTGGACTTGAGCTCCCTCCAAATCATTCAGCTTCGAGAATGCCATTCCCTACGACCGTCCGCAACGTTTCTTGACGCACTTCGTTCTGTGCAGCAATAGTCAATCCCTAGGAGTTCCCAGGAACCGACGGCCTTTAACCTAGCGTCAAGACCTACTGTCCAGAAGGAAGTACGCGCGCGGCCCTACGGCCTTCAATGCACAATATGTACGTATGCAAAAACAAAGTCTCTCAGCTGTGGAAGCAAAAAGGTACAAGGAGTGAAGCTCAAAATATATGTACAAAAATAATTACAGTAATACGAAAGTTCAAAACTGATCACGGAAAACAGGGTAATGCAATCGTCGATACAGCAAAGCAAGATCTTTTTATTTGTCCTTAGTGCGAGATCGCAAAAAGTATCGGGTTTTCCCAGGACGTGTCTGCTCGTCAAACAAAGGATCCGTTGAAGAGACAGCGTCCTGCTGATCAGTTGAGTGTTCTGGTCTTGAGTCTTTTGATGCTAATTGTTCAACAGTGTCTTTCTGCTGCGCTGAGGGTTCTTCAACAAGCTGTGCGTCGCTAAAAGGCACAAACGCCGGCAATGTTTCTGTTTCAGATGACGCAATGCCTCTCCTTACCCACGGGTCTGCCGGCAAAGGGATGGGGACTCGTTTGGTGTGCGTAGCATGCACCCAATTCTTACGTCCCTCAAGACGAACGGCAGTCCTCGTGGCCAGGAGCACTTGGTAGGGTCCGGTGAACCTCGGGTCCAGGTTATTTTTGCGTGAAAAGTTCCTTGTCACCACCCAGTCTCCGGGCTGGAGCTGGTGGCCTGGACCCTCTGTCTGCGTCGGCAATGCGTCGTAAACCTGTTGGTGAATTAACCTCAGTTTAGCAGTCAAGTCATGTAGATAATCGATCAACATTGGGTACTCAAGATCAGAAAACATTCCTGGCCTAGGAACCCCCCACACATTCGCAGGACGGCCGAACACTATTTCATAGGGACTAAGCCCTACTCGGGAGTGTACAGTCGCCCTAGTTGACAGTAATGCTAAAGGTAAAGCGTCAGGCCACGAAAGACCAGTCTATGTATATAGTGTTTCAGGGACATCATTCTCGTGGAACTTGTTTTGGAGCTAATTATAGCTAATTATAGCGAGCAATCGCATTGACATAGATTTTTTTAAATATAGCGAGCAATCCCATATATTACAGTCCCAATATGGGTGAACATATAAGCAGTTCCTCATATCTCAAGAGCTGCATCAACCAATAACTTCCTCCTTTGTCGCTTACAGATTAACATTGGAGTTAATCTCACTGCAACTACCCTTGGAAGTCTAGCCACTGACCTTCCAATTTTCCATTTTTTTTAAATTACATACACTAAAGTAATTATCTCATACCTCACTGACCTTCCAAATCTTTTTTATTTTTATTTTTTAAATTACATACAAAAGAGGAATCATCCCATACCCCAGAGAACTGGAAAATGTTTAATCAGTCAGAAAATGTGACTTCATTTCTCAACTAAATAATTGCAGTGTTTAACTTAAAGGATGCTTGAGAATACGAACGGAAATAATTATTGTTATACCTAGTTACAACATTAATTTTAGAATAGGAATCAATATCCTTTACTTTGATGTTATAAAGTAATCTCAAAGTATCACTTCAGTCACATGGGGATACCGCCCTCTCTGACACAGTAACACTCTTTTTCACTTTGTCACAATATTTTCTTTCGGTCAGTGTATAGACTTAATTTTCATTTACTCTTTTCTCCAATTTTAGACAGTCAATTGCACTAAGAGCAATAAAAGATATTTAGTCATGTCACAATAGATTCACCCAACCACTTTATACACCTCATAGTTCACCAAGTCACTTAGTCATTGAATTTGAGTCACTATGACACGGAGTCACGCAAGGCATGCCCACTTGTTCACTCTGGCATACACAACAAGTCACTAAAATAAAATCTATAAAAACTTGTTGCAAATGCACTTTTTATGTTTCTATCCAGCCCTGAAGATTCGCAGTGTGTTCCCTGCGATGAAACACGTGTTGGCCAGAACAAGAGGAACAATAAATGTATTTTCCATAACAAGGATTCTACCTCATTGAACTTTTTTTCTGTTGATTCTGAAACACCATTGATGTGCGCAACTCACTACTATACCATAACCAGGACTCACCGAGCATTTATGATATTTTCCTAGAGCAGGGGCAATTGTTGTTTTTGTACAAATTAGTGTGGATTTGTAATCCACCATTGAGCGGTTACGAGGGATTACCGCCCGCCCTTTTGCCTGGAGTCTGACACTCTGTGACACGATACTGTGCGGTTACTAGGGAGCGCGCCTGTTCTAGTCTGGATTACCTCAAACCCTCCCAGTGTTTCAACACGAAAGACCAGTCGTAGCCTGAATCTTCGCTAACTTTAGTTTAAGGGTGCCGTTGTACCCTTCAACCAATCCAGCTGACTGGGGATGATTGGCGCTGTGGAATTTCTGATTAATTCCAAGGCCCTTACACACACTCTTCATCACACTTCCAACAAACTCACTTCCGTTATCTGACCACACGACTCTAGGCATTCCATACCGAGGAAAATATTCCTTCAGTAGGATTTTCGCAGTAGACAAAGCAGTATTGTCTTTGAGAGGATAGGCCTCGATCCATCGGGAGAATGCGCAAACCACAACTAAAACGTATTTTAGGTTATTGCATCGCTCCATATGGATGAAGTCCAATTGAATCACCTCAAAGGGATACGAAGGGGGAGCAAAACTGCCAGGAGGAGTTGGGGTTCCTTTGCCAGGATTGTACATTATACACACCATACAGTTCTTCACCAGACGTTCAGCACATTTCGTAATGCCGTCATTCTTCCACACAGGAGCCAGCAACTTACAAATACCTTTCGCGCTAATATGTGCTAACCCATGCGCCATTGTCACAACGGCCAGCACATACGCATCAGGCAACATCCATCTTTTCTGATCCGACAAATCAATCCAACAACCATTCGCATCCAACTTTCCCGTACTTTCTTTCCACTTCGCCTTTTCAGTCTCGGTGGCCTCATTCTGAATTGCTTTCACACTCTCGATAGTGTCTTCACACATACTCGATTCTGTAGGCCACCTAACCGAACTCGTCACATACATTCGAGTGCTAAGGTTCCGGGCAGTCTCCTTAGCAGTCTCATCCGCAAACGCGTTACCACGACCAACATCATCCGTCACCTTACGATGCGCACTACATTTAACAATCGCAACTTGCGTAGGCAAAGTCAATGCATCCAAAAGATCATTCGCAAGCTGGCCATGCTGAATCTTCGTACCGTGCGACGTCAAGAAACCTCTCTCTCTCCACAATCGTCCAAAGCTGTGAGCAACACCAAACGCGTATTGACTGTCGGTAAAAACATTCACACGTTTCCCTTTCGCTAACACACATGCTCTAGTAAGAGCAATCAATTCTGCAGCTTGGGCAGAATTCTGATTCAACCTTGCAGTCTCAACAACAGTATTCAATGTTACAACAGCATAAGCAGTAGTCACATCGCCATTCGGCAACTTAAAACATGACCCATCCACATACAAAGTACCATCCGGATCTTCCAATGGGGTGTTTTTAAGGTCCACTCGACCTTTCGTTTCCTCTTCAGTCCTCAAGTAGCAGTCATGTTCTGCTACTTCATCTGACTCTGTGCTAATTGGTAACAAAGTTGCCGGGTTCAGAACGTTACAACGTTTTATCTGAATGTGGCTTGCCAAGAGCGTCAACTCGTACCCAGACAACCTCGCACTCGTCAAGTGCTGAGTTTTCGTTCGATTCAAAAGAGTATCGACTGCATGCGGAACCATCACCGTAAGCATATTATCCATGACCAATCCTGCTGATTGTCGGATGGAGACCGCAGCTGCCGCTGTTGCTCGTAAACAACTCGGCAATGCTCTAGCTACTGGGTCCAAGGTCGAGGAAAAATATGCACATGGACGTTGCTTACCACCAAAAGGTTGCGTTAAGACACTCAAAGCACAACCCTCTCTCTCTTGAACATATAACGTAAACGGCTTACTGTAATCAGGGGTACCTAACACAGGAGCCGAACACAATGAATCACGCAGTTCAGAAAATTTTTTCTGACATTCTTCCGTCCATGGTAAAGGAGTTGAAACATCCTTGCACGTAAGAGCCACCAATGGTTTCGCCAGCAATGAAAAATTAGGAATCCATTGCCTGCAGTACGACGTGATACCTAGAAAGGCACGCACATCTCTTTGGGTTTTTGGCACAGCCATTCGCGCAATCGCTGCAATTCTCTCTGGGGTCAATCTCCTTCCCTCCTTTGACAATAAGTGACCTAGATAGGTTACTTCTTGACAACAATATTGGAGTTTAGAAGGTGACACCTTGTGATTTAACTCACAGAGATGTTGCAGCAACGACACCGTAGCAATTTTGCAAATGTCCTGAGTATCAGCAGCCACCATTAAGTCGTCGACGTATTGGATCAAAGCCGCACCAACCGGCAACCTAAACGCATCCAGTTGACCCTTCAAGGCTTGACTGTAAATAGATGGACTTTCACAGTAGCCCTGAGGAGCGCGTTTGAACCGGAAGCTGCGTCCACCAAGAGAGAAACCGAAAAGGTCCCTGCTCTCCTCGGCAATCGGGATGCTGAAAAACGCATTTTTCAAATCAATCACCGAAAACCAAGATGCAGAAGCTGGAATCAGAGTCAGTAGCGCTGTGATGTCAGGCACAACAGGAAATTGAGGAACCACAATTTTATTTACCTCCCGTAAATCGATAACAAAGCGATAAACAGGCGGTTTTGAAGGATCTGTACGTTTAAGAATGGGCAGCACAGGGCTGTTGCACACGTTTCCCCTAGTCTCCTCAATAACATCTTTCTCGATCAAATCATAGATGATCGCCAACAGTGCTCGTTCACCATCAAGGGAGATACGATATTGGGGAATACGTGGCAGCCGCACATTAGATTTCAACTGAACAACATAAGGGGAGATATCAAGCAGGCCCACGTCATTTGGACCTGTTGCCCACAAAGACGCAGGAAGAGAACTCAATTCCGGTGGGAGCTTATCGAGGGACAAATACATAGGAGAGACAACCCTCTCTCCTAACGTAAGCTTTACACCCGCAGGAGAACAATACAAAGTTGCATACAAACGTTTAAGCAAATCCAGGCCCAAAAGATTTTCACCACAACCCGTAGTCAAAATCAACGGAGCTTCTAGCTCACGAGGCCCAATTTTAAGGGGCAAAGGGTGCGAAACTGGATTGCTAACGGGGGCGCCAGAGAATCCAACGGAAACATTGGTTAAGCCAGACAAAGGTGCGCCAGGGAGTTTCGAATACATGATAGAACTTTTCGCTGCACCAGTGTCCAACAGAAAAGGCTCAACGACGCCCGATGTAGCAACTGCGACGTAAGGCCCTCTCTGATCAACCGGAACTGATACCACTCCCTCTCCTTGTCTTTGGCTGTCCTAGTAATTACTGTTGTCAGTTCCCTGATCGACGTAATAATCGTCTACATTGTACTGCGCAGATCGCCCTTGCGATGATCCAAGTTGATCGAAACAATTATTAGAATTAGATGAGTTATCTGAGCGATCATTCTGAGCACCACGACCTCTACCACGTGATGTTTGCTGTGAACCACCACGACCTCCTCTAGATGAGTTACCATTGTTACGTTCATTCAAAACAGGGCAATTGAATTTAATGTGTCCCTCCTGTCTACAATAAGCACATTGATTGTACCCTAACGAGGATCTTTGGGAGGAGGAGTCATTACGGGTTTGGGATCTGTTCGATTGTGGCTGTGACCTATTCTGTTGCGAATTATTCTGATTTGACCGCGGAGGATACGCTTGTTGCAATAACACTTTAGTTTTGAGCTCTTTCGTCTTTTTATCAACACGGTCGTTCTCTTCTTTCTCTCTATTCTCATAGTATTGTGCCGTAGCCAATATCTGAGCCGAAGTAGAAACGGCCCATGCACTTTCCGAATTTCTCAATTTATTGCTCAAGTCGGGCAATAAATTCGAAACAAATTTATCCACAAACAATCTCTGACCACCCTCGGTGCCCATATCCTGACCACTATGGTCGATGAATGCTTCCTCGAACCTCGTAAAGAAGTCGGAAACACTCTCATCTTTCTTCTGCTTACAGGCTGACAACTTGTCCCAGTTCACCTTCATAGCTGGCATAAGAGTTTTCATTAGCGTAATAATTCTTTGAGGAAGGTCAAGAATCAACTGGTCGGGTTTAGTAGCAGCTACTTGTCCGGCGTCTGCCGCTACAATGGCAGCCCAAGCACCACCTAATTCAGCCGGGTGATTTTCCTGTCGAATCTTTGCCCATACCGGTTGCGGTACGACATTGCCGAACAACATATCGATATCGGCAAGATTCATTACCGTAGCATCTACAAGCTGTGATAATTCTTTGTAATACCCTGTAGGATTCTTGCGTGGGTCAGGCAAAGATTGCTTCACCTGTAACACTTCCGAGCGTTTCCATGGGAGATGTATCCATACTCTCTGGAAGTGCGTCAATGTCGGGGGTTGAGCATTTGGATTTGCTGGTATCCAAACCGGCGGAACTTCACGCATAGGATATTGGCCAGACTCGTCTGGTTGTTTTTCAATATCCTCAACAAATAATGCATGAGGGATGGGAGCGGGACGAAGAGATAGCAATCGTTCAACAGCACGTCGAACGTTGGTATCCACTATCAGCCCATTTGCAAACTGAAGCTGGAGATCAGACAGAGCGGTGAGCACCTCGTCAGGCGCATCAGCCGCTATTTGATCATAAAGGAACTTACACATTTCATTAAACACATATCTCTGTGTTGGTATATTGAATTGACAAAATGTTTCGAGGACAACACGGGGTGGACTTCTCTGAGGATTTACCATCCAACCCATCGCCATATTATATAGCGCAACGCGTTCTCTGTTTCCAGGAAGCTGACTACGTCTCTGAGGACCATCGGAACCAGCGGACCCATGAACAGGTCCGAGCGAATGAAAGAAGCTAGCCGCAAGAGGAGAATTGCGACTACGAGTAGAGGGAGAAGCATACGATACAGGACTAACAAGAGAAGGAGTAGAAACAGTAGCAACAGCAGGGGTTAATAAAACAGGAGCAGTAGCAGGAGCAGTAGCGGGAACAGGAGTATGTGGAAGCGGAGGAGCAGTAGGAATAGAAACAGGCAAAGGAGCAGGAACAGTAGGAAGAACGGGTGCAGGTTGAGGAACAGGCGGAGGAGGAATAGGCGGAAGAATAGGTACGGCAGGGACCACAGGAGCTGCGGTACCCTGTACGTACGGAGGTGGCGACTTCATAAGATAAGACATTAAGGGATCCTCAACTGGCTCTTCCTTCTTTTCCGACTCCGTTGGTAAAGCGGGGTAACATTTATCTACAGTCATACGCTGTAATCGGTCAAACACTTCCTTATCCTTAACCTCCTTATCTCGCTGAAATTGCTCTGCTTTCTTCACTATGGTAGCAACATTATCTCGCTGATTACGTTTAGTCTGTCTGATTTCTTTCTGTCGGGCTTCTTTGCGCCACAACCGAAAGGCATCAAACATGGCCGGCCTTGACTTTCTTTCGAACAATTTAATCTCTAGATTATCTAAAATCGGGGCCTCGAAGCTACCATGAGGTGGCCAACGAAGGTCGCCGTCCTTTTTCGTATATTTAATCCAGTAATCGTTAAAGGTAACTGGGCCTAACCCATGCTTACTATAGAGCTCATACGTGGGAGTTCCAACCGGAGGTATCGGACACGAGTCCTCCAGTCGGGAATCCATACCACAAGGTCTGAAACAACTAAACAAAGTACTGCGACCAGGCATCTTGCACACTAGCCGAGTTTCACAAACTTCAAGGGTTACGGGATTTACCAAGTCCCAGCAAAGAACAAAACCCTCGGTTTTTGGCGGCTGCAGTCGTCAAACAACACAACAAAGTACGCTAGCAAAGTGTCACCGACAAAAACACTCACACAGCGTTAACAACAAAAAAACACTCGCTAAAGTGTCAACAACCAAGAACTCTGGGAGCGACCCACAAATACTTAACTCAAAGATCGATGGCGTCACCAGGAAGGCCCGTCAATCATCTCGCTATACCAAGGTCTACGCCAGGCGCCAAAACAGGTCTACAGTCAGGGCAGCAGTCCGTCGCAGCCGTCCGGAGGCGGGAATCTTCGCGGGAAAAGTCTTCGGGCCACTTATTTCGACAACAGGATCGATGAAGCGGAGTGCACCTTCCCTCGGAGATTTCACACGAAGTTCCTCACGATCGTCGGGCTTGGACCGGTACCACTGATGCAGCCCCACGTTGGGCGCCAACTGAAGGACTGGGTTCTTTAAGACCCAGCGGTGCCAGGGCACAACACCTGAAACCTTCGTGGGTAACCTGCTCCGGCGTACGAATCACAGAGACACGGGACACTTCCTTCGACGTCAAAGATTCAAGGTTTATTTGCTGCAGGGAACACAGAGATCACGACAAGTACACAGCGTGCAACTTGGGGAGACTGCTTCAAATTGGTTCTGTGGATCGCTCCTTTTATACAGTTTTTACCCATAGGATAACATTGAACACAAAAGTTTACAACCCGGTTCCCACCATTATCCCCCAGAGGGGTCGCTTTGGTCACTTTGAAACACATGAGGTCCGGAACATAAGTGCGGAAACATTTTGCAGTTCCCAACTGTAAAAACCATCTTCCCACCATTAGCAAATTCCAATCAGCAGTAAAACAGATCGAAAATAGGAACAAGGACAGGTGCAGAGGAAGACGGAGACAGTGGGGAGATCGGAAAGGGTATAAAAGGGGAGGTATCGGGAAACACGAGATACAGGCATCAAAGGGACGTGCCTAATGAGATGCACGGCTGAGACAATAAGTCTGTGCGGCAAGATGAGCCTCGAGCGGCGCCATCTGCCTTACAGTAGCAACCCCCTCGTCATAAAGACACTCACAAAGAACATGTGTCTTCCGCAGATATCTTGGGAGTCCCAGGGTCGCGAAGCGGACAACGTCCATTCGCTGGCTACTTGAGGGCAAGAGACAAAATGGATGCCGTATCTAAGATGGAACCCGTGGGTACAGATGAAAAACCCACATAACAAACGAACGGTTTAAGTTAGTACAGCGAAACTGCGCATACTTACTAAACTCGTCATTTGCGGTTCATAGATACCAGACTCGACTATATTCGTACGAGTCAAAAACACCACTTACAATTGTCACGGAACCTCAAGCTCGATTGGATCATTCTGCATACCCCACCTCGATCTGCAAGTATTACGTCTAGAACCATACGGTTCTGCAACGTCATGAGACGATCCGCCTGAAGCTCAGCTGTTAAGTTACTAAGGGCACCAGCAGTTTCCGTAATAGTAGATTCAACTACCCGTGTTAGCTGACGTAGATTTCTACTATTGGCCATAGGCCCCCAGAACGGAAGGAAACCTTTGAAGAAGTCTCCAGCTTCCTGACCAGCGGTATCTTCCTTGCTGAAGACGCCTCTTGCTACTCTGGTCTTGTGATAATCTGAAGAAGCAGTGTACGTTGGAGGCAACAGTCGAGCAATATAACATGAACCTGAAAAGTCAGCAGGCAACCATGTATACGCTCTGTCTTGACAGATGAAGTAGGTACCCCTAGCAGTAAGAAAGGCAGGGGAAGAGTTAGACGGAAACACGTAAGTCTCAACGCACTCACTCTTCCCTAGCTGAGCTCTCGGATTCCTCCCATTTCCCTGCAAACAGACTTGACCTCGGTGAGGTACGACCCAGACTGGAGTGGAGCTTTTACGCTTGCTTTCTCCCAAACTAAGGCGATACTCTGTAGAATTCCAACTCAAATATACTCGTAATTCATCTCTAGGGTAAGATGGAGTATTATTGACGTCTTTAATCATGTCAATAATTCCCTGGACTAAAGCTTTGTTGGCAGAGTTGTATTTAGTGGAACGTGGTGGACGCGGAGCATAGGTCTCAAGGGCATAGCCAAAAATGGTCTGAAAGGCCTGAAATGATCCATTATAGCTAAAAGGCAAAACTAGATAGGGAATGCCTTTATCCATAGTGTGGGGTATCAAGCCGCACACCCAGCAGTCTGTAGTGTTAACTACCAGTTGGTGTTGATGCAAGAGCTGTACAAATGTGTTAATAATGAATTCTGAGCGTCGAGCTTGTTCGTGTTCAGGAAACGAGTGAAAAGAATGCATAGAAGCAACAGTAGAAGAAACAGGATCAAGGGGAGGTACTGTAGTTGTTACCGGTGTAAGAATTAAATGCACACCAAAGACGATTCCACCCACCAACGTTATTAAAACAATCAAAAACGTAACGGCACATTGCATTAGAAAGCATTTGCTGTGAAGAATTTTGTAAAGTCTATTTCTGCGAACATAAATTACATTCTCTCGTTGCAGCTCAGGAAGCTCCATCTTCTACAATCCGCTCGCGACCACTGATGATGTGTACGTAGATGAAAATGCCTCTATCAGCCCTGGGAGTTCCCAGAACTAACAGAAAGATCGACCTAGTGTCTGACCCCCGCAGATTCAACTGGGCACACAGCCACGACCCTACGGCTACCCAGACGGCAAGGCAATTTTAAATCAACAAAACAATACAAAGTATTAGCAAACTTCCTGGCTGGAGGCAATGTATCAAAATTCAAAGGTGTAAAATAGGCAGTTTCCTGCTTTATTTGTCCATATTTCGAGATCGTAAATTGTATCTCAATTTTGCAGGAGCTGTTTGATCTGGAAACAGTGTATTTTCAGCAGGGGTTGCAATGTTCAAGTTCGCAGATGGCAAATTTTCTTTTGATGCAGAGGGCAAATGTTCAGAATTCAAAGGAGCAGTTTCAGAAGGGGAGTCAAAGTTCGATGTGTCAGTGATTAGTTCTGCATCGCTGAAAGGGATAAACCTGGGGATTTGTTCAGATTCAGAGGCACCGATTCCTTTCTTCACCCAGTCATCATAAGGAAGCGGCAGAGGCACACGTTTGACGTGTTTTGTATGAATGCAGTTTTTTCGTCCAGCCACACGAATAGCAGTTCTCGTCGCCAACAACACCTGGAATGGGCCAACGAATCTGGGTTGAAGATTTTTCGTCCTTGCGGATGACCACTTGATCACCTGGTTTCAGCTGATGACCTGGACTCTCCGGTGGCTTTGGCAATGCATCGAAAACCTGTTGGTGAATAAGACTCAATTTAGCAGTCAAGTCGAAAAGATAATTGTGAGAAGTTGGCCTGATATGTAGTGTTTCCAATTCTGGAACCACTGGGTATCAGTCCAAACAAACCCCAAAGATGTCTGGTTGTAAGTCAACCTTGTTAGACAAGCTATCCTAGTGGTAGCATGGACTAAGCAGCCTAAAGGCTAAACTTAAGAGGTCGTGTTAAGCGAGCTGTTTTACCACATACAATCCTGTAATCAAATGAAAGGACACCACACAAGTATATATTGTAAAAATATATGTATTTATTTCTAAATTACTCCCCAGTACTCTTTATGAGGAAAGGGGCACAAGCGTTAAATCAAAAGCACTGTTAAACATATAAAGTTGGCACAATTATGGCTGAGGGCGGGGGGCCACTCAGACCATATACTAAAAAAATGGTATAAGTAACACTTATCGAATATTGGTTAGGCCTAGGGCCTAGAGATTCGCTGGGAGCAGTCAGGACAAGCAATGAAGAAGTCGGAAGTAGCCCACAGGATACGGGTGCAGCACGGAAAGTGCGGCGCGCACCAATGTAAAGTCAATGGTGCGTAAAAGTTAGTTAAAGTGAATTAAATGATACTTCCGCTGAACCTAGGAACACAAAACTTCAGACACAGACCCTAGAGGTGTGTACCAGTGTAAAGACACCGGCGTTGCAAAGTTACCTCACCCACAGGCCGTGGGTGCACAGGGTCGAAGTGGCGTCGGGTTCTGTCACGCAGGTTCTGGGTGCTTGGAGCTGTTGCAGCTGCAGGCGCTGTGAAGCAGAAGTGTCCGGTGCGATCCAAGGGTGGATCGAAGTAGAAAAGTACCTGAAAGCAGAGGGGACAGAGTCTGGGTCACTCAGCAGTGACCAGGGTGGAACCAGGACGGAACCAGGCAATGTCGGGCGCAATCAGGCGGTTGTCGATAGGCTTCTCTCTGCTGTCACGTGGGCTCTGGGGCATCTGCGACGTCCAGGAGCAGGTCACGATCTGTCCCACGTAGGCTCTCGCCGTCAGCACCGTCGGCTTGAAGATTGTAGCAAACAGCACTTGGCAAAAGCAATCCACGCGGAACCGGGAGATTGCTTATCACTCGAACCAGGAGGGTCAGAGTGGGTGCTCCTTTTCACAGGAGCTGGTGCAGATCTGGAGCAACCAGAAAAGCAAGTCGGTTTTCAAGTTTCGTCGGCACAGGGGCCACAAGCCAGCTGGCAAGTGACCGGGCCAACGCGTCGAGCACACACAGGCAGAAGGGCCCCACGCAGCACTCGTCGAGTGTGGAGGGGTGAGCTTTGGTGCAAGTGGAGCTCGGGGCTGGGGCTTCTCAAACCCCGGTGTACAGCTTCGAGGGTCACTCGTGGGCTGCACGGTCAGCGTCTCGTGGCCTTTTCAAGATGGCGTGCCCCACGCTTCCGGTCGCCTCCACGGGTCTCAGCTCTGCAGGGACTGTGGATCGGGCAGGTAGAAGGCAGGCAAGCTTGATCTCGTCGATCTCTGTCGCTCGAGTTCCGGCGGGAACTGCAACAAAGCAAGGGTCGAGGGCTGGATGGTGCCTGTTTGTACAGGGTGGTCACTCCTTGACCACAAGGGAGATTCTTCAGTCTTCTCACGTCGTGTAGAAAGTCGAAGGGTCCAGATTTCGTTTCTTATGTTTCTTCAGGATGATCTGAGGTCCGTTGGGACTGCTCCCCCTCTTATTCGAATCTAGGGGGTTGGACATCCTGCTAGGTCCCCTCCTATGGGTGGGACCCAGGAAGGGGGTGGTTACACCCCTCTCCTTTGATCCTGGCCGCGCTGGGACAGGGGCTGGGAGGCCCCAGAACCGGTTTCGCCGGATCCTGCCAGGGGCAGCCTTGTGCTCCCCAGGCAGTGTCTGGTTTCTTTGAAACCTCCCTATTCCAATCCACTATCTCCTGTCTGGGGTGGTTTGACACCGCCCTGTGACAGGAAACTCTTTGTCCAGGCCTCCTCTGCCGGGTTTCGGTCAGCAGCAGGAGGCCAGACCCGTGTCTGTGGCAGGGGCATCCATTTTGTGGATCTGAGGCTCATTTTAAATCAACCGCGTTTCAGTAAAGTAACATGTCTTCTCCCTCTAGAAGGGTGGAATGCTATCCCCGTCGCCAGAACTGGCGAGGGGATAGTATTCCAATTCGTATGACACCTTACACGACATGTTTTGATAAAGCCAAACCAAAGTTGCTATATAACCGCGAGGATTATAATGCGCTTAAGAGTATATGGTATGGCATTATCCCGGATCAGCTTAGGGAGTTGTTCCCGACAGCTGCAGACAGGCTCAGCTCATGCCAGAGCACCATCTCACATAAAACCACGCACTCTGCCTCCAGGATTGATGAGGCCTTCCATAGGAGTGGCTCACAGGTTATATATGTGTCCAGATATAGGTTTAGATATAGGTATACTATATCTAAGCAAGGGGTGATTACACCCACTTGCCCCAGCTGAGTGATCAGCCAGTTGTGTCAATTTAAGAACCAGCCAGGGGTGGCAAAAGCTATGCTTCAGCCCCTGGTAGGCCTTGGTGGCACCTATGCCCTGAGCACCTATAGTGCATGGTACAGGGGCTGACAAGGAGTCCATTTCCAATTGTGGTATGTACCTATAGCACATGTATCATAAATTTAGAGAGAGAACAGCAGGCTGGGGGTCTGATTAGCAGGCCCACAGCCTCAGTAAGTCGAAAACCAGTGAAGCAAAAAGCAAAAATTGGGGTGACCATAGGATAGCAGACCCTACTCTCCTACATAACCCCCCCCCAAACGCAGGGACATTAAACTTAACCTTGACCAGATAAGTCTTCATGTTCTAAGTGGAAGTACCTGGAGAGACCATCTGCATTACCATGGTCAGTCCCTGGGCGGTGCTCCACTGTAAAGTCCATCCCCTGTAGGGAAATGGACCACCTGAGTAGTTTGGGATTTTCACCCTTCATCTGATTTAGCCACAAGAGGGGCTTATGGTCTGTCTGAATTAGGAAGTGAGTACCAAACAAGTATGGCCTCAACTTCTTCAGGGCCCAAACCACAGCAAAGGCCTCCCTCTCAATAGCTGACCAACGTTTCTCCCTGGGGGTCAGCCTTCTGCTAATAAAAGCAATGGGCTGGTCTTGACCATCTTGATTAAGTTGTGAAAGCACAGCTCCCACCCCCAACTCAGAAGCATCTGTCTGTACAATGAACTGTTTGGAGTAGTCAGGACTCTTCAGGATAGGTGCAGAGCACATGGCCTTCTTCAGGTCATCAAATGCCTTTTGACAGCTAACTGTCCACTGAACCTTTTTGGGCATCTTCTTGGATGTCAAGTCATTTAATGGTGTCACAATGGACCCATAGTTCTTTACAAATTTTCTGTAATACCCAGTCAGGCCCAAGAAGGCTCTGACTTGTGTCTGGGTAGTTGGAGGAGCCCAGTCCTGTATGGTCTGGATCTTGCTCTCCAGTGGTTGAACTTGACCCCCACCTACTAGGTGGCCCAAGTACACAACCTTGCTCTGCCCTATCTGGCACTTAGTAGCCTTGATAGTCAGGCCTGCCTTTTGCAGGGCCTCCAGAACTTTCTTCAGGTGGATCAGGTGATCCTCCCAGGTGGAGCTAAAGACAGCAATATCATCTAGATATGCTGCACAAAAGTCATCCAACCCAGCAAGGACTTGGTTCACCAACCTTTGGAAAGTGGCAGGTGCATTCTTCAAGCCAAAGGGCATTACCACAAATTGATAATGTCCACTAGGGGTCGAAAATGCTGTTTTGGCTTTTGACTCCTCAGCTAGTCTGATTTGCCAGTAGCCAGCTGTCAAATCAAATGTGCTCAGAAACTTGGCAGAAGCCAATTTATCAATGAGCTCATCTGCTCTTGGAATGGGATGAGCATCTGTCCTAGTGACAGCATTGAGACCTCTGTAGTCCACACAAAACCTCATTTCTCTCTTCCCATCTTTGGTATGAGGTTTTGGCACAAGGACCACTGGGCTAGCCCATGGGCTCTCTGATGGCTCAATCACTCCAAGCTCCAACATCTTTTGCACCTCAGCCTTTATACAATCCCTGACATGGTCAGGTTGCCTGTAGATCTTATTCTTCACAGGCAGATTGTCACCAGTGTCCACCTCATGGGTGCACCAGTTAGTCTGACTGGGTGTGAGTGAAAACAATTGTCTGTGGGCCTGCAACACCTGTCTGCAGTCCACCTGTTGCTGCTCAGTGAGGCTGCCTGCCAAGGCTACTCCATCAACTGAACCATCATCAGGGTTCTGGGAAAGCAGGTCTGGGAGAGGGTCACTCTCTTCCTCCTGTTCCCCATCTGTGGCCATGAGGAGACTCATGTCCTCCCTGTCAACAAATGCTTTCAATCTGTTCACATGGAGCACCCTGTGGGGGCTCCTAGGGGTACCAAAGTCAACCAAGTAGGTGACTTCTCCCTTCTTTTCAATGATAGGGTAGGGTCCAGTCCATTTGTCCTGGAGAGCTGCTGGCCCCACTGGGTCCAACACCCACACCTTCTGTCCTGGCTGGAACTCAACCATGACAGCCTTTTGGTCATGCCAGGCTTTCTGTAATTCCTGACTTGCCTCAAGGTTTTTGGATGCTCTCTCCATGTATTCAGCCATCCTGGAGCGGAGACCAAGTACATAGTCCACAATGTCTAGTTTAGGCTTTTTGAGAGGTAACTCCCATCCTTCCTTCACCAAACTCAATGGACCTCTTACAGGGTGGCCAAACAAAAGTTCAAAAGGGCTGTAGCCAACCCCCTTCTGTGGGACCTCTCTGTAAGCAAAGAGCAAGCAGGGTAAAAGGATGTCCCATTTCCGCCTAAGCTTCTCTGGTAAACCTTTTATCATTCCCTTTAGGGTCTTGTTGAACCTTTCCACAAGCCCATTGCACTGTGGATGGTAGGGTGTGGTAAACTTATAGTTTACTCCACACTCTTTCCACATTGCTTTTAAGTATCCAGACATAAAGTTGGTACCTCTGTCTGAAAGAACCTCCTTTGGAAAGCCCACTCTTGAGAAAACTGCAATGAGGGCTTTTGCCACCACAGGAGCTGTGGTGGTCCTCAGGGGAATTGCCTCTGGGTACCTGGTGGCATGATCCACTACCACCAGTATAAATCTGTGCCCAGATGCTGTTTGAGGATCCATGGGACCCACAATGTCTATTCCAACTCTTTCAAAGGGTACCCCCACCACAGGTAGTGGTATCAGGGGGGCCTTTGTTGTGCCACCTGACTTACCACTGGCTTGGCAAGTGACACAGGAGCGACAAAACTCCTTGACATTTTCTGACATGTGAGGCCAGTGAAAGTGTGGAACAAGCCTGTCCCAAGTCTTATTCTGGCCTAAGTGTCCTGCAAGGGGAATATCATGGGCCAAGGTAAGAAGGAAGCCCCTAAACTTCAAAGGTATAACCAACCTCCTGGTGGTGCCAGGCTTGGGGTCTCTAGCCTCTGAATAAAGGAGCCCTTCATCCCAATACACCTTATGGGTACCTTGAGCATTCCCTGCAGCCTCAGCAGCAGCTTGCTGTCTGAGGGGTTCAAGTGAAGGGCAATCTAATTGGGCCTGCCCCAGGTCTGCCCTTGAGGGTCCCCCTGTCCCCAGAAACTCAACCTGTTCAGGTTCAAGCTCATCTGAGACAGTCTCCTCTTGGACTGCAGAATCAGTTTCCTGTGAAACTTGATCCTCAACCTGGGGCAAGTGGGAAGGCACAGCCTTAACCCTCTTGCTCCTCCTCTTGGGTTGTGGTTGGTCTATTGTTTCAAGATCCACCACTGGTTCAGGAAGGCACTTCTTAGCCTGAGACCTTGTCACTGCAAGGACATGAGCTGAAATCCCTAGCATTTCTGCATGAGTCCTGTACTCCACTTCTGACCAAACTGAGCTTTCAAGATCATTGCCTAACAGACAGTCTACTGGGAGGTCTGCACTCACAACAACTTTCTTTAGGCCATCTACCCCTCCCCAGGAGAAGTTCACAACAGCCACACTATGGGAAGTAGTGGAGTTGCTTGCATTGGTCACTAGGTAACTTTCACCTAGTACAATCTGTCCAGGGTCCACAAAGCCAGGTGCCACCATTGTGACACTGGCACAAGTGTCCCTGTAGGCCTGAGCCAGTTTCTCATTAATTAAGGGAGTCTGCCTATATTTGCCCAGGTTACTGGGGCTTACTGCAGTGGGCAAAGATATGTCCACATCATATAGGAGAACTGCCTGTGTGGGGATTCTGACTAGGCCAGATTCCACCTCAGTACCCAGGGTCAACCCTACTAAACCCTTTGGCTGTGTACCACCACTGCTGACTGTACTAGGGGGTGCAGTTGCTTTAGGAGCTGCAGTGGTGGGGACTGGATTTTTCTTAGTGCATTCACTGCCCCAGTGTGAAACTGATTTGCAGGTATTACACCAAGGTTTCTTTGGGCCATCATTCTTCTTTTTCTTGTTTCCATTTTGGGAACCCCCCTCCTTATTGCTAGTTTGGGGGCCTGAAGACTTCTGGTCCTTTTCTTTATCTTTCTGATTCCCACCCTTCTGGTCTGTTTTCTTCTGGTCACCTTGGTTCTGGTTTTTCTGCTTAATCCTTGTTCTGACCCATTTGTCTGCCTTCTTTCCCAATTCTTGGGGAGAGGTCAAATCAGAGTCAACAAGGTATTGATGCAACAGCTGGTTCTGACAGTTATTAAGGATCTGTTCTCTCATCATAAGATTGTACAATCCTGTATAGTCTGAAACTTTACTTCCCTGCAGCCAACCCTCCAGAGCCTTAGTGGCACAATCTACAAAATCAGTCCAGTCCTGAGTCTGTGCTTTTTGGGTGTCTCTGAACAACAACCTGTATTGCTCAGTGGTTAGGCCAAACCCTTCAATAAGAGCACTCTTCAGAACAGAGTAGTTTTTGGCATCCTCAGGTCTAACAGTGAGGAGCCTGTCCCTCCCTTTCTCAGAAAAGGAGTACCATAAAATTGCTGCCCACTGATCCTCAGGGACCTGCTGTACCATGCAGGCCCTCTCAAGAGCAGTCATCCATTTGTGGATATCATCCCCTTCCTTGTAGGGGGGCACAATTTTTGTCAGGTTTCTATTGTCATAGGCCCTGTCTTTTTCTTTAGGAATTTTGCTGCCACCAGTGGCATCTAAGCCACTTATTTTTTTCTCCCTTGCCAAGGTAAGTTTAGCTTGTTCCAAAGTAAGCTTAGCTTGAGCCAGGGCTACCTCTTCCCTCTCTATCTGGAGTTGGACAGCCCTCATTCTGGCCCTATGCTCTTTTCTCTGGGAGGAAGTCATCCCTCTTTGAGATTCTCTTGAGGCACTAGAAAGGTGAGAGTCCTCTGATGGAGATCTCTCCCTTCTATTGCCTGGGAGAATTTGGTTATGAGATCTGGGGTGGTGCTGGCCCCCCCCATTCCCATGTAGGTCCAAGTTGGCCTGGTTAAGGCTGGCAACCTGTACCTGGTTTCCCTGCTGATCCTGATCTTCAGGCTCTTCTACATCAGAGCCTTCCTCTTCCTCTTCCTCCTCCACTACATCATCATCTGGAAGATCCTCATTCTCAGGGGAGTTTATCCCTTCCTCTGTTTCTAAGGGAGTCTGACTCACCTTATCTAGGTCATCCTTTTCTAGGAGAGCTATTAGGGAAGGAATGGTAGGGCCTCTGCCCTTTTTTAGCCCCCTGGCTGTGCACAAGGCACTCAGGTCTTTGTGGCTAAGGTTGTCATATCTGGATGTTGTCCCTATAGGATCAACTTCTACAGGAGCAGAACCTGAGGGTCTACCTGTATCAGACATGACTGCTAGTGAGGTGTAAGTGGTGCACTTACCTACACTAAGTGGTTTCCTACTGTACCTTGCTAGTGAGTTGTAGTCAGGGTGTGCTACTCCCTTTTATCTACAACTACTAAGTTCAGTAGAACTTAATATGCTAAGCTTTTGATTTATATGTACCTAGAGGTACTTGATGTGATCTTTCAATTTGATAAAGATTGCAATGGTAAAACAAACAGCAAGCTCAAATCCGCACCGCTGCACACCAATGTGAGAAGTTGGCCTGATATGTAGTGTTTCCAATTCTGGAACCACTGGGTATCAGTCCAAACAAACCCCAAAGATGTCTGGTTGTAAGTCAACCTTGTTAGACAAGCTATCCTAGTGGTAGCATGGACTAAGCAGCCTAAAGGCTAAACTTAAGAGGTCGTGTTAAGCGAGCTGTTTTACCACATACAATCCTGTAATCAAATGAAAGGACACCACACAAGTATATATTGTAAAAATATATGTATTTATTTCTAAATTACTCCCCAGTACTCTTTATGAGGAAAGGGGCACAAGCGTTAAATCAAAAGCACTGTTAAACATATAAAGTTGGCACAATTATGGCTGAGGGCGGGGGGCCACTCAGACCATATACTAAAAAAATGGTATAAGTAACACTTATCGAATATTGGTTAGGCCTAGGGCCTAGAGATTCGCTGGGAGCAGTCAGGACAAGCAATGAAGAAGTCGGAAGTAGCCCACAGGATACGGGTGCAGCACGGAAAGTGCGGCGCGCACCAATGTAAAGTCAATGGTGCGTAAAAGTTAGTTAAAGTGAATTAAATGATACTTCCGCTGAACCTAGGAACACAAAACTTCAGACACAGACCCTAGAGGTGTGTACCAGTGTAAAGACACCGGCGTTGCAAAGTTACCTCACCCACAGGCCGTGGGTGCACAGGGTCGAAGTGGCGTCGGGTTCTGTCACGCAGGTTCTGGGTGCTTGGAGCTGTTGCAGCTGCAGGCGCTGTGAAGCAGAAGTGTCCGGTGCGATCCAAGGGTGGATCGAAGTAGAAAAGTACCTGAAAGCAGAGGGGACAGAGTCTGGGTCACTCAGCAGTGACCAGGGTGGAACCAGGACGGAACCAGGCAATGTCGGGCGCAATCAGGCGGTTGTCGATAGGCTTCTCTCTGCTGTCACGTGGGCTCTGGGGCATCTGCGACGTCCAGGAGCAGGTCACGATCTGTCCCACGTAGGCTCTCGCCGTCAGCACCGTCGGCTTGAAGATTGTAGCAAACAGCACTTGGCAAAAGCAATCCACGCGGAACCGGGAGATTGCTTATCACTCGAACCAGGAGGGTCAGAGTGGGTGCTCCTTTTCACAGGAGCTGGTGCAGATCTGGAGCAACCAGAAAAGCAAGTCGGTTTTCAAGTTTCGTCGGCACAGGGGCCACAAGCCAGCTGGCAAGTGACCGGGCCAACGCGTCGAGCACACACAGGCAGAAGGGCCCCACGCAGCACTCGTCGAGTGTGGAGGGGTGAGCTTTGGTGCAAGTGGAGCTCGGGGCTGGGGCTTCTCAAACCCCGGTGTACAGCTTCGAGGGTCACTCGTGGGCTGCACGGTCAGCGTCTCGTGGCCTTTTCAAGATGGCGTGCCCCACGCTTCCGGTCGCCTCCACGGGTCTCAGCTCTGCAGGGACTGTGGATCGGGCAGGTAGAAGGCAGGCAAGCTTGATCTCGTCGATCTCTGTCGCTCGAGTTCCGGCGGGAACTGCAACAAAGCAAGGGTCGAGGGCTGGATGGTGCCTGTTTGTACAGGGTGGTCACTCCTTGACCACAAGGGAGATTCTTCAGTCTTCTCACGTCGTGTAGAAAGTCGAAGGGTCCAGATTTCGTTTCTTATGTTTCTTCAGGATGATCTGAGGTCCGTTGGGACTGCTCCCCCTCTTATTCGAATCTAGGGGGTTGGACATCCTGCTAGGTCCCCTCCTATGGGTGGGACCCAGGAAGGGGGTGGTTACACCCCTCTCCTTTGATCCTGGCCGCGCTGGGACAGGGGCTGGGAGGCCCCAGAACCGGTTTCGCCGGATCCTGCCAGGGGCAGCCTTGTGCTCCCCAGGCAGTGTCTGGTTTCTTTGAAACCTCCCTATTCCAATCCACTATCTCCTGTCTGGGGTGGTTTGACACCGCCCTGTGACAGGAAACTCTTTGTCCAGGCCTCCTCTGCCGGGTTTCGGTCAGCAGCAGGAGGCCAGACCCGTGTCTGTGGCAGGGGCATCCATTTTGTGGATCTGAGGCTCATTTTAAATCAACCGCGTTTCAGTAAAGTAACATGTCTTCTCCCTCTAGAAGGGTGGAATGCTATCCCCGTCGCCAGAACTGGCGAGGGGATAGTATTCCAATTCGTATGACACCTTACACGACATGTTTTGATAAAGCCAAACCAAAGTTGCTATATAACCGCGAGGATTATAATGCGCTTAAGAGTATATGGTATGGCATTATCCCGGATCAGCTTAGGGAGTTGTTCCCGACAGCTGCAGACAGGCTCAGCTCATGCCAGAGCACCATCTCACATAAAACCACGCACTCTGCCTCCAGGATTGATGAGGCCTTCCATAGGAGTGGCTCACAGGTTATATATGTGTCCAGATATAGGTTTAGATATAGGTATACTATATCTAAGCAAGGGGTGATTACACCCACTTGCCCCAGCTGAGTGATCAGCCAGTTGTGTCAATTTAAGAACCAGCCAGGGGTGGCAAAAGCTATGCTTCAGCCCCTGGTAGGCCTTGGTGGCACCTATGCCCTGAGCACCTATAGTGCATGGTACAGGGGCTGACAAGGAGTCCATTTCCAATTGTGGTATGTACCTATAGCACATGTATCATAAATTTAGAGAGAGAACAGCAGGCTGGGGGTCTGATTAGCAGGCCCACAGCCTCAGTAAGTCGAAAACCAGTGAAGCAAAAAGCAAAAATTGGGGTGACCATAGGATAGCAGACCCTACTCTCCTACAATAATCAATCAACATTGGGTATTCCAGCTGTCTAAATTCCTTCGGTCTAGGTACTCCCCAAACATTGGCAGGACGACCAAATACTATTTCGTATGGACTAAGCCCTACTCTAGAATGCACGGTCGCTCTTGTGGATAGCAGAGCCAAAGGTAGTGCATCTGGCCGGGACAAACCCGTGGATGCTTGTATCTTAGCAAGTTTCAGTTTGAGGGTGCCATTGTAACCCTCAACTAAACCAGCAGACTGGGGATGATTCGCACTGTGGAACTTCTGTTTGATCCCTAAGCTGGCACACACACTCTGCATAACTTTCCCTACGAACTCACTTCCATTATCTGACCATACAATCCGTGGCATGCCATATCTGGGGAAGTATTCTTTGAGAAGAATTTTGGCAGTGGACAAAGCAGTATTGTCTTTCAGTGGATATGCTTCGATCCATCTGGAAAAAGCACAAACTACCACTAGGACGTACTTTAGATTGTTGCAACGATCCATGTGAATGAAGTCTAACTAAATCACTTCAAAGGGGCAAGAAGGAGGAGCGAAGTGACCAGCGGGTGTGGGGATTCCCTTGCCAGGATTATGCATCAGGCATACCATACAATTTTTCACCACTCTCTCTGCACATTTACTAATCCCATCATTCTTCCAGACTGGAGCCAACATCTTACAAATCCCTTTAGAACTGATGTGCGCTGCTCCGTGCGCCATCGTTACTACTGCAAGCACATACGCATCAGGCAACATCCAACGCTGTTGTTCCGACAGATCAATCCAACACCCACTCGAGTCCAATTTACCCGTGCTTTCTTTCCATACGAGTTTTTCCTCCTCAGTCGCTTCTTTCTGAATTTCTTTCACACTTTCCACTGTGTCCTCACACATTCCAGACTCAGAAATCCATCTTGCAGACGTAGCAACATACATTCTACTCATCATATTTCTAGCTGTCTGTTTAGCGGTCTTATCAGCAAAAGCATTCCCACGACCAACATCATCCGTGATTGCTTTATGAGCACTGCATTTCACAATCGCAACTTCAGTCGGCAAGGTTAGAGATTCCAACAAGTCGTTGACCGCGTTGGATCTTAGTCCCATGGGACGTAATGAAACCTCTCTCTTTCCACAAACGGCCAAAACTATGGGCCACGCCGAACGCGTAGTAACTAGGTTGTAAGTCAACCTTGTTAGACAAGCTATCCTAGAGGTAGCATGGACTAAGCAGCCTTAAAGGCTTAAGTTAAGAGGTCGTGTTAAGCGAGCTGTTTTACCACATACAATCCTGTAATCAAATGAAAGGACACCACACAAGTATATATTATAAAAATATATGTATTTATTTCTAAATTACTCCCCAGTACTCTTTATGAGGAAAGGGGCACAAGCGTTAAATCAAAAGCACAGTATAACATACAAAGTTGCACAATTTTGGATAAGGGCCGGTGGCCACTTAAACCATATACTAAAAAAGTGGTATAAGAGATACCAATCGAACAGTGGTTAGGCCTAGGGCCTAGAGATTCACTGGGAGCAGTCAGGACTAGCAATGCTGAAGTCGGGAGTAGCCCACAGGAGACGGGTGCAGCACGGAAAGTGCGGCTCGCACCAATGCAATGTCAATGGTGCGTAAAAGTTAGATAAAGTGAGTTAAAAGATACTTCCGCTGAACCTAGAGGAACAAAACTTTAGACACAGACCCTAGAGGTGTGTACCAGTGTGGAAACACCGGCGTTGCAATGTTACCTCACCCACAGGCCGTGGGTGCACAGGGTCGAAATGGCGTCGGGTTTTGACACGCAGGCTCTTGGTGCTTGAAGCTGTTGCAGATGCAGGCGATGTGAAGCAGAAGTGTCCGGTGGATCCAAGGGTGGATCTGAAGTGGTGAAGACCTGAAAGCAGAGGGGACAATGTTCAAAGTCACTGACCAGTGACCACCGTGGAACCAGATTGGAACCAGGCAAAGTTGGGTGCAAACAGGTGATCAGGGGTTGCTTCTCTCTGCAGCCACGTGGACACGAAGAGGTCAAGGACGTCCAGGAGTCGATCACGAGCTAACCCTCGAAGGCTCTAGCTGATGGCAGTGTTAGCAACTCAATTGAAGCAAACAAGCCTTGGCTAATGCAAGCCACGGGGAAAGTGAAAAAGGCTTATTACTCGAATCAGCAAGGTCAAAGCGTGTACTCCTTTCTACAGGAGCGAGGGCAGGTCTGGAGCAACCAGACCCACAGTGTAAATTGTAGGTTTCGTCGCCAAGATGGCCGCTGACCATGTGACAAGCGGCCGGGATGGCGAGTCGAGTGGCAAAAAGCAAAAGGGCCCCAGGCAGATCATGGAGAAGCTGGAGGGCTAATCTTTTGTGCGAATGCTGCTCGATTGTGGGGCTTCTTAAACCCCAAAGCACAGAGTCGAGGGTGCCTCGGGTGCTGCGCAGTCAGCGTCTTGGGGGTCTTTCAAGATGGCCACTCCCACGTCTCTCGGTGCCTCCATGGGTCCCTTCTTTGCAGGGACTGTGGATCGAGCTGGGTGAAGTGTAGGAAGCTGGGTGTTGTCAGGCTCTGCACTCGGGCTCCGGCGGGAGGCGGCGGCAAAGCAGACGTCGAGGTGCTGGGTGGTGCCTGTGTTCACAGCGTGGCCCCTCCTAGGCCACAAGGGAGATGCTCTTCAGTCTTCTATTCATCAGAAAGTCGAAGTCCAGTCGTCTTCTTAGTTTAAAGTTGATTTCAGGATGATCTGAGTTGCATTGGCACTGCTCCCACTCTTATTCGAATCTGGTGGGCTGGACATCCTGCTAGGTCCCCTCCTATGGGTGGGACCCAGGAAGGGGGTGGTTACACCCCTTTCCTTTGATCCAGGCCGCGCTGGGACAGGGGCTGGGAGGCCCCAGAACCGGTTTGGCCGGATTATGCAAGGGGCAGCCTTGTGCTCCCCAGGCAGTGTCTGGTTTCTTTGAAACCTCCCTACTCCAATCCACTATCTCCTGTCTGGGGTGGTTTGACACCGCCCTGCGACAGGAAACCCTTTGTCCAGGCCACCATATGCTGAGTTTCGGTCAGCAGCAGGAGGCCAGACCCGTGTCTGTGGCAGGGGCATCCATTTTGTGGATCTGAGGCTCATTTTAAATCAACCGCGTTTCAGTAAAGTAACATGTCTTATCCCTCTAGAAGGGTGGAATGCTACCCCCGTCGCCAGAACTGGCGAGGGGGTAGTATTCCAATTCGTATGACACCTTATACGACATGTTTTGATAAAGCCAAACCAAAGTTGCTATATAACCGTGAGGATTATAAGGCGCTTAAGAGTATATGGTATGGCATTATCCCGGATCAGCTTAGGGAGTTGTTCCCGACAGCTGCAGACAGTCTCAGCTCATGCCAGAGCTCCATCTCACATAAAACCACACACTCTGCCTCCAGGATTGATGAGGCCTTCCATAGGAGTGGCTTACAGGCTATTTATGTGTCCAGATATAGGTTTAGATATAGGTATACTATATCTAAGCAAGGGGTGATTACACCCACTTGCCCCAGCTGAGTGATCAGCCAGTTGTGTCAATTTAAGAACCAGCCAGGGGTGGCAAAAGCTATGCTTCAGCCCCTGGTAGGCCTTGGTGGCACCTATGCCCTGAGCACCTATAGTGCATGGTACAGGGGCTGACAAGGAGTCCATTTCCAATTGTGGTATGTACCTAGGGTACATGGAATCCATTTTACAGAGAGAGCAGATAGCCTGGGGCCCTGATTAGCAGGGAACCAGGCCAACTAAGTCGAAAACCAGCTAAACACAAGGCAAAAAATCTGGGGTAACCATAGTCAGGTAGCCACCTTCCTACAGCAAGGCTACCAGCTTCGGCCGTCTAATCATGATCAGGCCAACAAACACAAGAACCAGTATAGCAGGACTGGCCTCAGGCAGAGGAGGCAGTTTCTGTCGAGTCATGCAACTATGGCGTTTTCTGTCTTAAGGTGCACGTGTCACTAGGGAGGTAATTCGCCGGCCAAAGCCTACGTGTCCTTAATTGAAATAAAGTAATCAGAGGTCATTGCGTGTCCATTGACTATGTGAGGGCAAGAAATACAAAATGGCTGCCGTAATCTAAGATGGATGCCATGGGTAGATCAGAAATGTGTTTGTAACAGGAGTGCTCTTGCTCGTAGCAAAGCGAAAACACCAGGATATGCTAAATGGATCATTTGCGATTCACTGATACCAAAATTATGTATTTACGACAATGTTGAAAACACGGGTTCAAATCGTCACGGAACCTCAGTGTCATATGGTGTCATGTGGTGTCATGTTTCATCATGTGGTGTCATGTGTCATCATGCGTCATCATATGTCATGTGGTGTCATGTGGTGTCATGTGGTGTCGTGTGGTGCCATGTGTCATTTGGTGTCATGTGTTGTCATGTGTTGTCATGTGGTGTCATGTGTCTTGTGGTGTCATATCTCATGTGGTGTCACGTATCATGTGTCTTGTGGTGTCATGTGGTGTCATGTGGTGTCATGTGGTGTCATGTGGTATCATGTGTCATCATGTGTCATGTGGTGTCATATGGTGTCATGTGTCATGTGGTGTCATGTGGTGTCATGTGGTGTCATGTGTCATCATGTGTCATGTGTCATGTGTCATGTGTCATGTGTTGCCATGTGTCGCCATATGTCGCCATGTGTCGCCATGTGTTGCCATGTGTCGCCATGTGTTGTCATGTGGTGTCATGTGTTATCATGTGTCATGTGGTGTCATGTGTCATCATGTGTCATGTGGGTCATGTGGTGTCGTGTCATCATGTGTCATGTGGGTCATGTGTGTCATGTGTCATGTGGGTCATGTGGTCTCATGTGTCATCATGTGTCATGTGGGTCATGTGTTGTCATGTGTCATCATGTGTCATGTGTCATGTGTCGTCATGTGGTGTCATGAGGTGGTGTCATAGTCTCATCATTTGGTGTCATGTGTCGTCATGTGTCATGTGTCATTGTGTGTCATCATGTGTCATCATGTGTCGTCATATGTCGCCATGTGGGGTCATTTGGGGTCATATGTCATAATGTGTCATGTGGTGTCATGTGTTGTCATGTGTCGTCATGTGTCGTCATGTGTCGCCATGTGCTGTCATGTGTTGCCATGTGGGGTCATGTGGGGTCATGTGTCATCATGTGTCATGTGGTGTCATGTGATGTCATGTGGTGTCATGTGTCATCATGTGTCATCATGTGTCGCAATATGGGGTCATGTGGGGTCATGTGTCATGTGGTGTCATGTGGTGTCATGTGGTGTCATGTGGTGTCATGTGTCATCATGTGGTGTCATGTGTTGTCATGTTAAACAAAGGAGATTGCTGAACTGTTCCTAAAGAAAGTGAGGAATTAAATAAGACTGGCGTGACCGGAAGTGTGTTTGTTACACCTTTGGACATCCATTTTGTTGGACGTGTTTGCCTGACACACCCAAAAGGGTGTCATGCTTCATCATAGGCGTTGCTCCTCGTCGGGGAGGCGGTGCAATCCCCAACGGGCTCACCTCGGAGAGGGGCTCTTTGGCGGAGATCTTTTTGTCCAACAGCCTATTGGTGAAGTGCGGGTGTGTGGGTTAGGGCAGTAAGTTTCCTGGAGAAAGTGATTAAAATGTAGCAGGGGGTGCCGGAAAACACTTTATTCTGGGGGTCCCCCTACTGCAATTAAAAACGTGAGTCTAGCTCGCTGGGTGACAGCAGGTTAGGTAGCGTAACCCTAGAAGAGACTAGAGTGAGGGTTGGTCGACATGTTTCTCGAATGGGAAAATTTCCCGTGATTCTTCAGGACCTAGTGATGGTGAGAGCTAAAAAGAAAAGAAAAACATGCTGGTGTCATGTGTTAGGTGTGGGTATAGTTTACCTCAATGGTTAATCCTATGCCTAATGGTCGGGGATTAATTACCACATGAGTAGTCGGTGGGTCGGTACATCAGGGTTGTGCCTACAGTTTTGGCTCAAACTTCCCGTGTCTGTGCGGATTCACCTACCCATCACCGCCGAGCTCGAATAGGTGTGGTGTCATGTGTCATCATGCGTCATCATGTGTCATGTGGTGTCATGTGGTGTCATGTGTCATCATGTGTCATGTGGTGTCATGTGTTGTCATGTGTCATCATGCGTCATGTGGTGTCATGTGTTGTCATGTGTCATGCGTCATCATGTGCCATGTGGTGTCATGTGGTGTCATGTGTCATTATGTGTCATGTGGTGTCATGTAGTGTCATGTGTAATGTGATGTCATGTGGTGTCATGTGTAATGTGGTGTTATGTTGTGTCATGTGGAGTCTTGTGGTGTTTTGTGGTGTCATGTGGTGTAATAAGGTGTCATATGTCACGTGGTGTCATGTGGTGTCATGTGGTATCATTTGGTGTCATGTGTCATCATGTGGGGTCATGTGGTGTCATAAGTTGTCATGTTTTGTCATGTGTCATCATGTGTCATCATGTGTCATGTGGTGTCATGTGTCATGTGATATAATGTGGTGTCACGTGGTGTCATGTGGTATCATGTGGTGTCACGTGGTGTCATGTGGTGTCACATGGTGTCATGTGTTTTGTGGAGTCATATCTCATATGTCATGTGGTGTCATGTGGTGTCATGTAGTCATGAGGTGCCATGTGTTATGTGGTGTCATGAGTCATGTGGTGTCATGTGGTGTCATGTTTCATGTGGTGTCATGTGTTGCCATGTGTCACCATGTGTCATCATGTGTTGTCATGTGTCATCATGTGTTGCCATGTGTCGCCATGTGTTGCCATGTGTCATCATGTGTCGTCATATGTTGCCATGTGTTGTAATGTATCATGTGGAGTTATTTGGTGTCATGTGTCATCATGTGTCAAGTGTCATGTGGTGTCATGTGGTGTCATGTGGTGTCATGTGGTGTCATGTGTCATGTGTCATGTGGTGTCATGTGTCATGTGTCATGTGGTGTCATGTGTCATGTGTTGTCATGTGTTGTCATGTGTTGTCATGTGTCACCATGTGTCGTCATGTGTCGTCATGTTGTCATGTGTCATCATGTGTCGTCATGTGTTGCCATGTGTTGCCATGTGTTGCCATGTGTCGCCATGTGTCGCCATGTGTCATCATGTGTCATGTGTCGTCATGTGTCATCATGTGTCCTCATGTGTCCTATTTCCATGTGTTGTCATGTGTCATCATGTGTCATGTGGTGTCATGTGGTGTCAAGTGGTGTCATGTGGTGTCATGTAGTGTCATGTGGTGTCATGTGGTATCATGTGTCATTTGGTGTCATGTGTCATCATGTGTCATGTGGTGTCATGTTTCATCATGTGTCATGTGGGTCATGTGGTCTCATGTGTCATCATGCGTCATTATGTGTCATGTGGGTCATGTGTTGTCATGTGTCATCATGTGTCATGTGTCATGTGTCGTCATGTGGTGTCATGTGTCGCCATATGTCGCCATGTGGGGTCATGTGTCATCATGTGTCATGTAGTGTCATGTGATGTCATGTGGTGTCATGTGTCATCATGTGTCGTCATGTGTCATCATGTGTCGCAATATGGGGTCATGTGGGGTCATGTGTCATGTGGTATCATGTGGTATCATGTGGTGTCATGTTGTGTCATGTGTCATCATGTGGTGTCATGTGGTGTCATGTGTCATCATGTGTCATCATTTGTCATGTGTTGTCATGTGTCATCATGTGTCATGTGGTGTCATGTGTTGTCATGTGTCATCATGTGCCATCATGTGTCATGTGGTGTCATGTGGTGTCATGTGTCATCATGTGTCATGTGGTATCATGTGGTGTCATATGGTGTCATGTGGTGTCATGTGTCATCATGTGGTGTCATGTGGTGTCATGTGTCATCATGCGTCATCATGTGTCATCGTGTGTCGTCATGTGTCGCAATGTGGGGTCATGTGTCATCATGTGTCATGTGGTATCATGTTGGATCATATGGTGTCATGTGGTGTCATGTGTCATCATGTGGTGTCATGTGGTGTCATGTGTCATCATGCATCATCATGTGTCATGTGGTGTCATGTGGTGTCATGTGGTGTCGTGTGGTGTCATGTGTCATTTGGTGTCATGTGTTGTCATGTGGTGTCATGTGGCGTCATGTGTCTTGTGGTGTCATGTCTCATGTGGTGTCATGTATCATGTGTCTTGTGGTGTCATGTGGTGTCATGTGGTGTCATGTGGTATCATGTGTCATCATGTGTCATTTGGGTCATGTGTTGTCATGTGTCATCAGGTGTCATGTGGTGTCATGTGTCATGTGGTGTCATGTGTCGTCATGTGTCGCCATGTGTCGCCATGTGTCGCCATGTGTCGCCATGTGTTGCCATGTGTCATCATGTGTCATGTGTCGTCATGTGTCGTCATGTGTCATCATGTGTCATGTTGCCATGTGTCGTCATGTGTCATCATGTGTCATGTGGTGTCATGTGGTGTCAAGTGGTGTCATGTGGTGTCATGTGTCATGTGGTGTCATGTGGTATTGGAGTTCTGGACTTTTTGGTTCCGTCCAGAGGTGTCAGGGATAACACCCGAAGACCCCGGAGTTCTACCTGTCTCGGTGCACAAATAAACAGAAACACGGGCTTCTCGATGGTGGCGTCAAAGACCAAAGGTTTATTACTGCAGGGACACAGAAGTCACAGAAACTACACACGGGCAGAATCTAGGAGCCTGTTCGATTTGTACAAAGAGGGTTGCTCCTTATATACTAAATATTAGGCTTCGGGCAAATTCTTTACATGTTAGTACATTCCCAAACCTTTGTGTCCTAAACAATAAATATTTGGCGTTGCACAGGAATCGTCAACAATATCTGATGTCAAAACATTACGAACGAGAGGTTCCCACTATTCCATCATAATCCCATGTCAACTTTCCATTCAAGAGCCGGACCGCCTCATCGTGAATTTCGTTACCTCCCCCTAATAAAGGCCCAGAAGGAAAGGAGCAGAGCCAGGTGCAGAAGATAGAAAAGCAGGATAAGAGATGTTTGTGGGTCGTAAATGGGCAAGGCTACCAGCTTCGGCCCCCTAATCATGATCAGGCCAACGAACACGAGAACCAGTATAGCAGGACTGGCCTCAGGCAGAGGAGGCAGTTTCTGTCGAGTCATGCAACCATGGCGTTTTTCTGTCTTAAGGTGCACGTGTCACTAGAGAGGTGAATCGTCGGCCAAAGCCTACGTGTCCTTAATCGAAATGAAGTGATCAGAGGTCATTGCGTGTCCATTGACTATGTGAGGGCAAGAAATACAAAATGGCTGCCGTAATCTAAGATGGATGCCATGGGTAGATCAGAAATGTGTTTGTAACAGGAGTGCTCTTGCTCATAGCATAGCGAAAACACCAGGATATGCTAAATGGATCATTTGCGGTTCACTGATACCAAAATTATGTATTTACGACGATGTTGAAAACACGGGTTCAAATCGTCACGGAACCTCAGACCCTCCTTTTGCCCTTACATAGGCAATTACTCAGTCTATGTCAGAATCTAACTCTATGCTCATCAGGTCAGTGACATGTTGCTGTATCATCATCCTTTCTCGCGCCTTTTCTCCAAACGCAGGTGGTTTTCTGAAACAGGTTGCAGCTCAGAGACTCCACAAAGCGGGACCACACTGGATAATCAGGCAGCACGAGAACAGAAATACTAAGATGACACCAATGACCATCAGAACCTTCCATCCCCACGCTGATAGCAGAGTCCAAAACCACTCCATTAAGGACCAGTTTCCCTTTTCTACGTGTATAGAGTCGGAAATCTTGTGTAGCTTAGAGATCGCCTCATAGACAGTTGGAGCATTATTGGGAATAAAAACACAGCAGCTCGATTGGATCATTCTGCATACCCCACCTCGATCTGCAAGTATTACGTCTAGAACCATACGGTTCTGCAACGTCATGAGACGATCCGCCTGAAGCTCAGCTGTTAGGTTACTAAGGGCACCAGCAGTTTCCGTAATAGTAGATTCAACTACCCGTGTTAGCTGATGTATATTTCTACTATTGGCCATAGGCCCCCAGAACGGAAGGAAACCTTTGAAGAAGTCTCCAGCTTCCTGACCAGCAGTATCTTCCTTGCTGAAGACACCTCTTGCTACTCTGGTCTTGTGATAATCTGAAGAGGCAGTGTACGTTGGAGGCAACAGTCGAGCAATATAACATGAACCTGAAAAGTCAGCAGGCAACCATGTATACGCTCTGTCTTGACAGATGAAGTAGGTACTGTAGGAGAGTAGGGTCTGCAATCCTATGATCACCCAGATTTTTTGCTTTTGTTTCACTGGTTTACGACTTTCTCTGGCTGTGGGCCTGCTAATCAGACCCACAGCCTGGCTGTTCTCTTTCTAAATTACGAGATGTACCCTAGGTGCATTTACCAATTGGTACTGGGCCACCTTATCAGACCCCGTAATACAGGGCATAGGTGTACCCAGGGCCGCCAGGGGCTGCAGCATGTATTATGCCACCCCTGGCTGGCCTCCTAAATTTGACACAACTGGCTGCGTGACAGCTGGGGCGAAGTCGTGTACACACACTTTGCTTTAGATATAGTAGCACTATATCTAACCATACAATGGACACTCGAGTTCCTATCAGTCACTCCTATGGCAGGCCTTGACAATCCTGAAGGCAGAGTGCGTGGGCTCGTGTGAACTAGGCTCTGGCCTGAGCCGAGCCCGGTTGCAGCTTGCGGAACCAAGACCCAATGGCTGTTCCATTATAACGCGTACCACATCGGTAACTTCGGTGTCGCGTTATCAAGGCATGTCGAGTAAGGTGTCATACGAATCGGGGTGCTGCCCTCTCACCAATTCTGGCGAGGAGGTTAGCATTCCACCCTTCTAGAGGGACACGACATGTACGTAACTGTGAACCCCGGTTAAAGTTAACTAAAGCCTCAGCTCCACAAAATGGGTGCTGCCACCACAGACACGAGTCTGACCTCCTGCTGCTGGGAGTCCTTCCAGCGAGGAGAGCTTGGACAAAGGGTTTCCTGTCGAGGGCGGTGTTCGCACCGTCCCAGACAGGGTTTGTGTATTCTGGGTAGGTAGGGCTTTTGCGAGAAGGTGACTGCGGAGTGGCACCCCGGTGCTCACTACGCATCTGCCGGTTAGAACCAGTTCCAGGGGCGACAGCCCTGGCCTGGGGAAAGTCCGGCAGGGGAGAGGGGTGTAACTACCCCCCTTCCTGGTCCCACCCTTAGGGCAGGACCTAGTCATGTACCCACCCCTTTCTTTAGAATAAAGGCCGGAGCGGGGACCCTTCCAAATTAGATCATCTTTGAATCAAGAATACTTTCTATGAAAGGACTTCAAGACTCTTCTCAAGATTTCTCCCTTGTGACTAAGGAGTAGTCACCCTGCATCAGCGGGCACCATCTAAGAACTCTGCGGTTTGCTGCAAGTCCTTCCTCAAGGATCCGACGGCCCAGCTCGACGAGAACCGGCTTCCCTGGCACCTCCGACCTCTACCCACGTCATCAGCTCAGCTGTGATCTGTGGGTGCGACGAGACCTCGAGGGACCGGCCATCATCAGAACCTGCACGCTCTTAAACCAGCACGACCATCGAGGTAATTCTCTGGTGAGTGCTCTGGGGTCCGAGAAGCCCCGACCCTGAGCCGCTCCAGCACCGAAGTGCGGTCTCCCAGCATCTCCACGATCTGCGTGGGGCCCTTCCGCTCGCTGCTCAGCACGTTGTCTGGTCACTAGCCGCTGGCTTGTGCCCGTCCTTGACGACGACCAACAAACAACTCTGCTGGTCTGGTTGCTCCAGACTGGCCCTTGCTTCCATCTTTGCGAGAAGCACCCCGGACCCTCCTGGTCCACTCAAGACGCCATCTTAGGCCCACCACGTGGCCCTGAGATTTGCCAAGGCTTGTTGCCCCATCCTGGGCCCAGCGACGCCGACAGCATCATCCTTCGTGGGACAGCTCGCACCTCCACCGTGGTCGCCGACAACGCCTCCTGGTCCGTGAGACTGCAGAGCCTAGCGTCGCCCACTCACCTGGTCGAGGTGACGGCCAACCGGTGCCCTCCTGGTACCCTCTGACTACTGGCTAGTAGTACGAACTTGGTCCCCTCTGCTTTCAGGTATCATCGATCTCCGATCCAGGCTTGGATCTCTACGAACTATTCATCACTGGTCGCCGGCCAGCAACTCCTTTTCTTCCGGCTCCTGGCTCGTCAGCGAAGACCCCGACGCCTGTAAGACTTGTGCAGCCGCAGCCCTCGTGGCTAGGTAACTCGGCATTTCGGTGCCTGCATAGCCTCTTTACTCTAGGGTCCCGAGTCCCTCGCTTCCGACTTGCCTTATCGGGTCCGCCCGAGACCTTAAACTTTCCGTGTCCTCGGACACTTGTTTTAATTGTGCACTTGAAGTATTTTCCTAAAGAGATTTGGTGTGCTTAGTACCCTGTCCTCATAAAGAGTACAGGGCTGTTGTGATTCTTAATAAATATACTGTTTATTTTCATAACACTTGTGTGGTGTCCTTTCACTGGGTGTTCAAGGGGTACATGTGTGGTAAACAGCTGGCTTAACGCGCCCTCTCGAGTCTTTAGCCTTAGACTGCTCGTATCCACGCTACTAGGATAGCTGGTCTATAGGTTGACTTACAACCAAACACCATAAGGGTCGTTGGAACGATACATAGAGGTCGCTAGAATAGCGAACGTTGCATATCGGGCCAACTTCTCACATTGGTGAGCATCGGTTGGGATTTGAGCTTGCTGTTGTTTTACCACACGTATCCTAAGAATATCTTGTTGAAAGATCGCACAAGTACTATTAGTACATATAACTAAAGCTTAGAATACTCTGAGTTCTACTGAACCAACTGTTGCAGCTCCTCAAGGCTTAGCACACCTTGGCTACAACTCTTAGCAAGGGAACAGTAGGTAAACACGTAGTGTAGGTAGGTGCATCACTTACACCACACTAGAAACAGTATGTCGGACAAAGGAGGAAACTCTGAGTCTCCCCTTGTGTCAGTTGACCCTCCACAGGTCATCCCTTCAAGATATACTGCGCTTAACTTCCATGAGTTACGACAAGTATGTACCTCTAGGAAGATTAAGCAAGGGGCTAACCCCACCACCTCCTTTCTGATTGGTCTCCTAGAGACTTATGATGCCAGAAAGGCTGAGAAGCTTCTTAGCCCTTCTAATCCAGAAGGAGACATGCCTCCCCTCGAGGGAACCAGAGACGATCCTGACCTCATCCACCTCGCAACCGAGAACGAAGATGTGGAGGAGGATGAGGATGAGGATCCCTCTGGGGATGAGGCAGATAAGGGACAGGTAGAAGTCGTTAGACTAAGCAGGTCCAACTTAAGCAAACATGACAGTGGTACTGGGGGACTCCTGGGACCGCTATCAGGTCAGCTTAACATTGGGAATGGACGAGCCAGATCTCTGTCAAGAGGCTCTGGCAGATCCCTTCAAACCAATGGCTCTCACAACTCTTCGCAACGAGGGATGACGTCCCCTCAGCGGAGAGTGTACGAAGCTAAGGAAAGGGCAGCTAATCTGAGGATCGAAAGGGAAGAACTTGCCCTGGCCAAAGAGAGGCTTGCCTTTGCTAGAGAGCAACAGTTAAGTGGGGCGGTCCCCACTGGTGGCAGCAATGTACCTAGCAATAGGGAAAAGAGTTTCGATACGAAACACCTTGGTAAGATAGTGCCCCCCTTTAAACAAGGGGACGACATCCACAAATGGATTACTGCTTTGGAGAGGGCCTGCACGGTGCAAGGTGTTCCCCAGAGTCAGTGGGCAGCTATCTTGTGGCTCTCCTTTGAAGGAAAAGGAAGAGACAAGCTCCTCACCACAAGGGTAGAGGACGCGAACAATTACCAAGTCTTGAAAAATACACTCATTGAAGGGTTCGGCCTAACCACTGAGCAGTACAGGGTGCTGTTCAGGGATACCCAGAAAACGCAGTCTCAAGATTGGTCTGACTTTGTCGATTGTGCCACTAAGGCTTTTGAGGGCTGGTTGCTGGGCAGTAAGGTTACTGATTACGAAGGATTGTATAATTTGATGATGAGAGAACAAATTTTAAACAATTGTCAGAACCAGTTGTTGCATCAGCATCTTGTCGACTCGGATCTGACCTCTCCCCAAGAATTGGGAAAGAAGGCAGACAGATGGGTTCGTACGAGAGTTAAACAGAACCAGGGCCAGAATCAAGGTGGTCAGAAGAAAGCAGACCAGAAGGGTAAGGATTCTAAGGGGGAACAAAATGACCAGAAGTCTTCGACAGGTCCCCAACAACCCAAAGAGGGTGGGGGTCAGGCTCCCCAAAAGAAGAAAGAAGGCCAATCCAAAAGATGGTGCCAGTACTGTAAAAGTAAATCTCACTGGTTTAGTGAGTGCACCAAGAAAGGAGGAGGGCTGACTCCTGCCACTGCAGCCCCTAAGGCACCTGTGCCCCCTAGTACAGTCAGCAGTGGTAGTGCGCCTCCCAAGGGTTTAGTAGGGTTAACCCTGGGTTCTGAGGGGCGTGACAACTTAGTTGGCACGCTCACTCAGGCTGTCCTTGTCAGTACAGGGGACGCGGACGTGTCCCCTGACGTAAGTCCCAATACCCTGGGCAAATACCGACAGACGCCTTTCATAAATGGAAAGATGGCTCAGGCCTATAGGGACACTTGTGCCAGCGTCACCATGGTGACGCCTAACTTTGTGGACCCTGGACAGATCATGCCAGGTACAGAATTCCTGGTGACCAATGCAAGCAATGTCACTACCAATCACAGTATGGCAATTGTAGCTTTCTCCTGGGGAGGGGTAACTGGCCAAAAGAAGGTTGTAGTTAGTCCAGACCTCCCAGTGGATTGTTTGTTGGGCAATGATTTGGAGTCATCACAATGGTCAGAAGTGGAGCACCGGACTCACATGGAGATGTTAGGTTTGCCAGCACATGTGTTCGCTGTGACCAGGTCACAGGTCAGGAAATGCCCCACTGAACAGGTGCTGGATCCTGGAACAACGGACCAGACACCTCCCAAGAAAAAGAGCGGTAGGGTTAAGGCTGCGCCTTCCCCCTTGCCCCAGGTCGTGGATCAAGTCTCAGAGGAGGCTGACCTACAGGAATTGAGGGAAACTGAGCCTAGGGAGTTCGAACTTGATCAAGTTGAATTCTTGGGTTCAGGGGGACCCTCAAGGGAGGACCTGGGGAAGGACCAGTTAGACTGCCCTTCTCTTGAACCCCTCAGACAGCAGGCTGCTGCTGAGGCTGCTGGGAACGCCACAGGTACCCACAAGGTATACTGGGAAGATGGACTCCTGTACACTGAGTCAAGAGACCCCAAGCCTGGCATGACCAGGAGGCTGGTTGTACCCTTGTCTCAGCGTGGTTTCCTACTTACCTTGGCCCACGAGATTCCCTTAGCAGGTCACTTAGGCCAGACGAAAACGTGGGACAGGCTTGTCTCACACTTTCACTGGCCCCACATGAACGAAGATACCAAGGAGTTTTGCCGCTCCTGTGTCACTTGCCAAGCCAGTGGTAAGTCAGGTGGCACGACAAAGGCCCCCCTTATACCAATGCCTGTGGTGGGGGTGCCCTTTGAACGGGTGGGGATCGACATCGTCGGTCCCATGGAACCACCGACAGCCTCAGGGCACAAGTTTATACTGGTGGTAGTGGATCATGCCACCAGGTATCCTGAAGCTATTCCCCTTAGGACCACTACAGCACCTGTTGTGGCAAGAGCCCTAGTTGGAGTGTTCTCCAGAGTGGGCTTCCCTAAGGAGGTCGTCTCCGACAGAGGTGCAAACTTTATGTCGAGCTACTTAACTGCTATGTGGAAGGAATGTGGTGTCAACTACAAGTTCACTACACCCTATCACCCACAATGCAATGGGCTTGTTGAGAGATTCAACAGGACCCTAAAAGGGATGATTCATGGACTACCGGAAAAGCTTCGGCGTAGATGGGACGTCCTGATTCCCTGCCTCTTGTTCGCCTACAGAGAAGTCCCACAGAAGGGGGTTGGCTACAGCCCTTTTGAACTTCTGTACGGGCATCCTGTAAGAGGACCCCTGTGTTTGGTGAAGGAAGGATGGGAGAGACCTCTCAAAAAGCCTGCAGCCAACATAGTGGACTATGTGCTTGGCCTCCGCTCGCGGATGGCCGAATACATGGAAAGGGCATCTGAAAACCTTAAGGCCAGACAAGAACTCCAAAAAGCTTGGCATGACCAAAAGGCTGTCTTGACTGTTTACCAGCCCGGACAGAAGGTGTGGGTGTTGGAGCCAGTGGCCCCAGCAGCACTCAAGGACAAATGGTCCGGGCCCTACACCATCCTGGAGAAAAAGGGAGAGGTCACCTACCTGGTCGACCTGGGAACTCCCCGAAGCCCCCACAGGGTGCTTCATGTCAACAGGCTAAAAGCATATGTCGACAGGAAGGACATGAGTTTGCTCATGGCCCTAGATGAGGGACAGGAAGAAGAGAGTGACCCTCTCCCCGACCTGCTCACTCAGAATCCTGACGATGGATCGGTAGATGGTGTTGTCTTTTGTGGCAGCCTCTCCGAACATCAACAGAGCGACTGTAAACAGGTTCTTCAGTCGTTCAGACATGTGTTTTCTCTAACACCCAGTCAGACCGATTGGTGCACCCATGAGGTTGACACTGGTGACAGCTTGCCCGTCAAGAGTAAAATCTACAGGCAGCCTGATCACGTTAGAGACTGCATCAAGAGTGAAGTGCAGAAAATGTTGGAGCTGGGAGTCATTGAACCCTCGGATAGCCCTTGGGCTAGTCCCGTAGTTCTAGTGCCGAAACCTCACACCCAGGGTGGTAAGAGAGAGATGAGGTTCTGCGTAGACTACAGGGGTCTCAATGCAGTCACTAAGACTGACGCCCACCCAATACCAAGGGCAGACGAGCTTATTGATAAGCTGGCTTCGGCCAACTACTTAAGTACGTTTGACCTGACAGCTGGGTATTGGCAAATCAGGTTAGCTGAGGACGCCAAGCCTAAAACCGCATTTTCAACCCCTGGTGGGCATTATCAGTTCGTGGTGATGCCCTTTGGTCTGAAAAATGCACCTGCCACCTTCCAAAGGTTGGTGAATCAAGTCCTTACTGGGCTGGATGACTTCTGTGCGGCGTATCTTGACGATATTGCTGTCTTTAGCTCCACCTGGGAGGATCACCTGGTCCACCTGCGGAAGACATTAGAGGCGCTGCAAGCAGCAGGTCTCACTATCAAGGCCACCAAGTGCCAGATAGGGCAGACACAGGTTGTATACCTGGGCCACCTTGTAGGTGGAGGCCAGGTTCAGCCACTGGAGAGCAAGATACAGTCAATCAGGGACTGGGCTCCTCCAACCACCCAGACTCAGGTTCGAGCTTTCTTGGGCCTGACTGGATACTACCGGAAGTTTGTCAGGAACTATGGTTCCATCGTGACACCATTAAACGAACTGACAAGCAAGAAAATGCCAAAAAAGGTTCAGTGGACAGCGAGCTGTCAAAAAGCATTCGATGACCTAAAGCAGGCCATGTGCACGGCGCCTATCCTCAAGAGTCCGGACTACTCCAAACCATTCATTGTCCAAACAGATGCTTCTGAGTTGGGTGTGGGAGCTGTTCTTTCTCAACTGAATTTTGATGGTCAAGACCAGCCCATTGCTTTTATAAGCAGAAGGCTGACCCCTAGAGAGAAGAATTGGTCAGCTATTGAGAGGGAGGCCTTTGCTGTGGTTTGGGCCCTGAAGAAGCTGAGGCCATACTTGTTTGGCACTCACTTCAAGATTCAGACCGACCATAAGCCCCTCTTGTGGCTAAATCAGATGAAGGGTGAAAACCCCAAACTGCTTAGGTGGTCCATTTCCCTACAGGGGATGGACTTTACAGTGGAACATAGACCTGGTACTGATCATGGCAATGCCGATGGGCTCTCCAGATATTTCCACTTAGAACAAGAAGACTCACCTGGTCAAGGTTAGCTTATTGTTCCGACGTTTGGGGGGGGGTCATGTAGGAGAGTAGGGTCTGCAATCCTATGATCACCCAGATTTTTTGCTTTTGTTTCACTGGTTTACGACTTTCTCTGGCTGTGGGCCTGCTAATCAGACCCACAGCCTGGCTGTTCTCTTTCTAAATTACGAGATGTACCCTAGGTGCATTTACCAATTGGTACTGGGCCACCTTATCAGACCCCGTAATACAGGGCATAGGTGTACCCAGGGCCGCCAGGGGCTGCAGCATGTATTATGCCACCCCTGGCTGGCCTCCTAAATTTGACACAACTGGCTGCGTGACAGCTGGGGCCAAGTCGTGTACACACACTTTGCTTTAGATATAGTAGCACTATATCTAACCATACAATGGACACTCGAGTTCCTATCAGTCACTCCTATGGCAGGCCTTGACAATCCTGAAGGCAGAGTGCGTGGGCTCGTGTGAACTAGGCTCTGGCCCGAGCCGAGCCCGGTTGCAGCTTGCGGAACCAAGACCCAATGGCTGTTCCATGATAACGCGTACCACATCGGTAACCTCGGTGTCGCGTTATCAAGGCATGTCGAGTAAGGTGTCATACGAATCGGGGTGCTGCCCTCTCACCAATTCTGGCGAGGAGGTTAGCATTCCACCCTTCTAGAGGGACACGACATGTACGTAACTGTGAACCCCGGTTAAAGTTAACTAAAGCCTCAGCTCCACAAAATGGGTGCTGCCACCACAGACACGAGTCTGACCTCCTGCTGCTGGGAGTCCTTCCAGCGAGGAGAGCTTGGACAAAGGGTTTCCTGTCGAGGGCGGTGTTCGCACCGTCCCAGACAGGGTTTGTGTATTCTGGGTAGGTAGGGCTTTTGCGAGAAGGTGACTGCGGAGTGGCACCCCGGTGCTCACTACGCATCTGCCGGTTAGAACCAGTTCCAGGGGCGACAGCCCTGGCCTGGGGAAAGTCCGGCAGGGGAGAGGGGTGTAACTACCCCCCTTCCTGGTCCCACCCTTAGGGCAGGACCTAGTCATGTACCCACCCCTTTCTTTAGAATAAAGGCCGGAGCGGGGACCCTTCCAAATTAGATCATCTTTGAATCAAGAATACTTTCTATGAAAGGACTTCAAGACTCTTCTCAAGATTTCTCCCTTGTGACTAAGGAGTAGTCACCCTGCATCAGCGGGCACCATCTAAGAACTCTGCGGTTTGCTGCAAGTCCTTCCTCAAGGATCCGACGGCCCAGCTCGACGAGAACCGGCTTCCCTGGCACCTCCGACCTCTACCCACGTCATCAGCTCAGCTGTGATCTGTGGGTGCGATGAGACCTCGAGGGACCGGCCATCATCAGAACCTGCACGCTCTTAAACCAGCACGACCATCGGGGTAACTCTCTGGTTAGTGCTCTGGGGTCCGAGAAGCCCCGACCCTGAGCCGCTCCAGCACCGAAGTGCGGTCTCCCAGCATCTCCACGATCTGCGTGGGGCCCTTCCGCTCGCTGCTCAGCACGTTGTCTGGTCACTAGCCGCTGGCTTGTGCCCGTCCTTGACGACGACCAACAAACAACTCTGCTGGTCTGGTTGCTCCAGACTGGCCCTTGCTTCCATCTTTGCGAGAAGCACCCCGGACCCTCCTGGTCCACTCAAGACGCCATCTTAGGCCCACCACGTGGCCCTGAGATTTGCCAAGGCTTGTTGCCCCATCCTGGGCCCAGCGACGCCGACAGCATCATCCTTCGTGGGACAGCTCGCACCTCCACCGTGGTCGCCGACAACGCCTCCTGGTCCGTGAGACTGCAGAGCCTAGCGTCGCCCACTCACCTGGTCGAGGTGACGGCCAACCGGTGCCCTCCTGGTACCCTCTGACTACTGGCTAGTAGTACGAACTTGGTCCCCTCTGCTTTCAGGTATCATCGATCTCCGATCCAGGCTTGGATCTCTACGAACTATTCATCACTGGTCGCCGGCCAGCAACTCCTTTTCTTCCGGCTCCTGGCTCGTCAGCGAAGACCCCGACGCCTGTAAGACTTGTGCAGCCGCAGCCCTCGTGGCTAGGTAACTCGGCATTTCGGTGCCTGCATAGCCTCTTTACTCTAGGGTCCCGAGTCCCTCGCTTCCGACTTGCCTTATCGGGTCCGCCCGAGACCTTAAACTTTCCGTGTCCTCGGACACTTGTTTTAATTGTGCACTTGAAGTATTTTCCTAAAGAGATTTGGTGTGCTTAGTACCCTGTCCTCATAAAGAGTACAGGGCTGTTGTGATTCTTAATAAATATACTGTTTATTTTCATAACACTTGTGTGGTGTCCTTTCACTGGGTGTTCAAGGGGTACATGTGTGGTAAACAGCTGGCTTAACGCGCCCTCTCGAGTCTTTAGCCTTAGACTGCTCATATCCACGCTACTAGGATAGCTGGTCTATAGGTTGACTTACAACCAAACACCATAAGGCTCGTTGGAACGATACATAGCGGTCGCTAGAATAGCGAACGTTGCATATCGGGCCAACTTCTCACAGGTACCCCTAGCAGTAAGAAAGGCAGGGGAAGAGTTGGACGGAAACACGTAAGTCTCAACGCACTCACTCTTCCCTAGCTGAGCTCTCGGATTCCTCCCATTTCCCTGCAAACAGACTTGACCTCGGTGAGGTACGACCCAGATTGGAGTGGAGCTTTTACGCTTGCTTTCTCCCAAACTAAGGCGATACTCTGTAGAATTCCAACTCAAATATACCCGTAATTCATCTCTAGGGTAAGATGGAGTATTATTGACGTCTTTAATCATGTCAATAATTCCCTGGACTAAAGCTTTGTTGACAGAATTGTATTTAGTGGAACGTGGTGGACGCGGAGGATAGGTCTCAAGGGCATAGGCAAAAATGGTCTGAAAGGCCTGAAATGATCCATTATAGCTAAAAGGCAAAACTAGATAGGGAATGCCTTTATCCATAGTGTGGGGTATCAAGCCACACACCCAGCAGTCTGTAGTGTTAACTACCAGTTGGTGTTGGTGCAAGAGCTGTACAAAAGTGTTATTAATGAATTCTGATCGTCGAGCTTGTTCGTGTTCAGGAAACGAGTGAAAAGAATGCATAGAAGCAACAGTAGAAGAAACAGGATCAAGGGGAGGTACTGTAGTTGTTACCGGTGTAAGAATTAAATGCACACCAAAGACGATTCCACCCACCAACATTATCAAAACAATCCAAAAACGTAATAGCACATTGCATTAGAAAGCACTTGCTGTGAAGAATTCTGTAAAGTGTCTTTCTGCGAACATAAATTACATTTTCTCGTTGCAGCTCAGGAAGCTCCATCTTTGTAGGAGAGTAGGGTCTGCTATCCTATGGTCACCCCAATTTTTGCTTTTTGCTTCACTGGTTTTCGACTTACTGAGGCTGTGGGCCTGCTAATCAGACCCCCAGCCTGCTGTTCTCTCTCTAAATTTATAATACATGTGCTATAGGTACATACCACAATTGGAAATGGACTCCTTGTCAGCCCCTGTACCATGCACTATAGGTGCTCAGGGCATAGGTGCCACCAAGGCCTACCAGGGGCTGAAGCATAGCTTTTGCCACCCCTGGCTGGTTCTTAAATTGACACAACTGGCTGATCACTCAGCTGGGGCAAGTGGGTCTAATCACCCCTTGCTTAGATATAGTATACCTATATCTAAACCTATATCTGGACACATATATAGCCTGTAAGCCACTCCTATGGAAGGCCTCATCAATCCTGGAGGCAGAGTGCGTGGTTTTATGTGAGATGGAGCTCTGGCATGAGCTGAGCCTGTCTGCAGCTGTCGGGAACAACTCCCTAAGCTGATCCGGGATAATGCCATACCATATACTCTTAAGCGCCTTATAATCCTCGCGGTTATATAGCAACTTTGGTTTGGCTTTATCAAAACATGTCGTGTAAGGTGTCATACAAATTGGAATACTACCCCCTCGCCAGTTCTGGCGACGGGGGTAGCATTCCACCCTTCTAGAGGGAGAAGACATGTTACTTTACTGAAACGCGGTTGATTTAAAATGAGCCTCAGATCCACAAAATGGATGCCCCTGCCACAGACACGGGTCTGGCCTCCTGCTGCTGACCGAAACTCGGCAGAGGAGGCCTGGACAAAGAGTTTCCTGTCACAGGGCGGTGTCAAACCACCCCAGACAGGAGATAGTGGATTGGAGTAGGGAGGTGTCAAAGAAACCAGACACTGCCTGGGGAGCATAAGGCTGCCCCTTGCATAATCCGGCCAAACCGGTTCTGGGGCCTCCCAGCCCCTGTCCCAGCGCGGCCAGGATCAAAGGAGAGGGGTGTAACCACCCCCTTCCTGGGTCCCACCCATAGAAGGGGACCTAGCAGGATGTCCAACCCCCCAGATTCGAATAAGAGGGGGAGCAGTGCCAATGCAACTCAGATCATCCTGAAGAAACATAAGAAACGAATTCTGGACCCTTCGACTTTCTACACGACGTTAGAAGACTGAAGAATCTCCCTTGTGGTCAAGGAGTGACCACCCTGTGCAAACAGGCACCATCCAGCCCTCGACCCTTGCTTTGTTGCAGTTCCCGCCGGAACTCGAGCAACAGAGATCGACGAGATCAAGCTTGCCTGCCTTCTACCTGCCCGATCCACAGTCCCTGCAGAGCTGAGACCAGTGGAGGCGACCGGAAGCGTGGGGCACGCCATCTTGAAAAGGCCACGAGACGCTGACCCTGCAGCCCACAAGTGATCCTCGAAGCTGTGCACCGGGGTTTGAGAAGCCCCAGCCCCGAGCTCCACTTGCACCAAAGCTCACCCCTCCACACTCGACGAGTGCTGCGTGGGGCCCTTCTGCTTGTGTGGGCTCGACGCGTTGGCCTGGTCACTTGCCAGCTGGCTTGTGGCCCCTGTGCCGATGAAACTTGAAATACGACTTGCTTTTCTGGTTGCTTCAGATCTGCACCAGCTCCTGTGAAAAGGAGCCCCCACTCTGTCCCTCCTGGTCCGAGTGATAAGCAATCTCCCGGTTCCACGTGGATTGCTTTTGCCAAGTGCTGTTTGCTGCAATCTTGAAGCCGACGGTGCTGACGGCGAGAGCCTACGTGGGACAGATAGTGACCCGCTCCTGGACGTCGCAGATGCCCCAGAGCCCACGTGACAGCGGAGAGAAGCCTATCGACAACCACCTGATTGCGCCCGACATTGCCTGGTTCCGTCCTGGTTTCACCCTGGTCACTGCTGAGTGACCCAGACTCTGTCCCCTCTGCTTTCAGGTACTTTTCTACTTCGATCCACCCTTGGATCGCACCGGACACTTCTGCTTCACATCGCCTGCAGCTGCAACAGCTCCAAGCACCAAGAGCCTGCGTGTCAAGACCCGACGCCACTTCGACCCTGTGCACCCACGGCCTGTGGGTGAGGTAACATTGCAACGCCGGTGTACATACACTGGTACACACCTCTAGGGTCTGTGTCTAAAGTTTTGTTCCTCTAGGTTCAGCGGAAGTATCTTTTAATTCACTTTATCTAACTTTTACGCACCGTTGACATTGCATTGGTGCGCGCCGCACTTTCCGTGCTGCACCCGTCTCCTGTGGGCTACTCCCGACTTCAGCATTGCTAGTCCTGACTGCTCCCAGCGAATCTCTAGGCCCTAGGCCTAACCATTGTTCGATAAGTGTTCCTTATACCACTTTTTTAGTATATGGTCTGAGTGGCCACCCGCCCTCATCCATAATTGTGCAACTTTATATGTTTTACTGTGCTTTTGATTTAACGCTTGTGCCCCTTTCCTCATAAAGAGTACTGGGGAGTAATTTAGAAATAAATACATATATTTTTATAATATATACTTGTGTGGTGTCCTTTCATTTGATTACAGGATTGTATGTGGTAAAACAGCTCGCTTAACACGACCTCTTAAGTTAAACCTTTAAGGCTGCTTAGTCCATGCTACCTCTAGGATAGCTTGTCTAACAAGGTTGACTTACAACCAGACATCTTTGGGGTTTGTTTGGACTGATACCCAGTGGTTCCAGAATTGGAAACACTACATATCAGGCCAACTTCTCACATTGGTGTGCAGCGGTGCGGATTTGAGCTTGCTGTTTGTTTTACCATTGCAATCTTTACATCAAATTGAAAGATCACATCAAGTACCTTAGGTACATATAAATCAAAAGCTTAGCATATTAAGTTCTACTGAACTTAGAGGTTGTAGATTAAAGGGATTAGCACACCCTGACTACAACTCACTAGCAAGGTACAGTAGGAAAACACTTAGTGTAGGTAAGTGCATCACTTACACCTCACTAGCAGTCATGTCTGATACAGGTAGAGCCTCAGGCTCTGCTCCTGTAATAGTTGATCCTATAGGGACAACATCCAGATATGACAACCTTAGCCACAAAGACCTGAGTGCCTTGTGCACAGCCAGGGGGCTAAAAAAGGGCAGAGGCCCTACCATTCCTTCCCTAGTAGCTCTCCTAGAAAAGGATGACCTAGATAAGGTGAGTCAGGCTCCCTTAGAATCAGGTGAAGGGATACACTCCCCTGAGAATGAGAATCTTCCAGAAGAAGAAGAGGAGGAGGAAGAGGAAGAGGAAGGCTCAGATTTAGAAGAGCCTGAAGATCAGGATCAGAGGGTGAACCAGGTACAGGTTGCCAGGCTTAACCAGGCCAACCTGGACCTACATGAGAATGGAGAGGGCCAGCACCACTCCAGATCTCATAACCAAATTCTCCCAGGTAACAGGAAGGTGAGATCTCAATCAAGGGACTTTCATCTTTCTAGTGCCTCAAGAGAATCTCAAAGAGGGATGACTTCCTCCCAGAGAAAAGAGCATAGGGCCAGGATGAGGGCTGTCCAACTCCAAATAGAAAGGGAAGAGGTAGCCTTGGCTCAAGCTAAACTTGCTTTAGCAAGAGAAAGAAAATTGTGTGGCTTAGATGCCACTGGTGGCAGCAAAGTTCCTAAAGAAAAAGACAGGGCCTATGACAATAGAAACCTGACAAAAATGGTGCCCCCCTACAAGGAAGGGGATGATATCCACAAATGGATGACTGCTCTTGAGAGGGCCTGCATGGTACAGCAGGTCCCTGAGGATCAGTGGGCAGCAATTTTATGGTACTCCTTTTCTGAGAAAGGGAGGGACAAGCTCCTCACTGTTGGACCTGAGGATGCCAAAAACTACTCTGTTCTGAAGAGTGCTCTTATTGAAGGGTTTGGCCTAACCACTGAGTGTAGGAGAGTAGGGTCTGCTATCCTATGGTCACCCCAATTTTTGCCTTTTGCTTCACTGGTTTTCGACTTACTGAGGCTGTGGGCCTGCTAATCAGACCCCCAGCCTGCTGTTCTCTCTCTAAATTTATAATACATGTGCTATAGGTACATACCACAATTGGAAATGGACTCCTTGTCAGCCCCTGTACCATGCACTATAGGTGCCCAGGGCATAGGTGCCACCAAGGCCTACCAGGGGCTGAAGCATAGCTTTTGCCACCCCTGGCTGGTTCTTAAATTGACACAACTGGCTGATCACTCAGCTGGGGCAAGTGGGTGTAATCACCCCTTGCTTAGATATAGTATACCTATATCTAAACCTATATCTGGACACATATATAGCCTGTAAGCCACTCCTATGGAAGGCCTCATCAATCCTGGAGGCAGAGTGCGTGGTTTTATGTGAGATGGTGCTCTGGCATGAGCTGAGCCTGTCTGCAGCTGTCGGGAACAACTCCCTAAGCTGATCCGGGATAATGCCATACCATATACTCTTAAGCGCCTTATAATCCTCGCGGTTATATAGCAACTTTGGTTTGGCTTTATCAAAACATGTCGTGTAAGGTGTCATACGAATTGGAATACTACCCCCTCGCCAGTTCTGGCGACGGGGGTAGCATTCCACCCTTCTAGAGGGAGAAGACATGTTACTTTACTGAAACGCGGTTGATTTAAAATGAGCCTCAGATCCACAAAATGGATGCCCCTGCCACAGACACGGGTCTGACCTCCTGCTGCTGACCGAAACCCGGCAGAGGAGGCCTGGACAAAGAGTTTCCTGTCACAGGGCGGTGTCAAACCACCCCAGACAGGAGATAGTGGATTGGAGTAGGGAGGTTTCAATGAAACCAGACACTGCCTGGGGAGCACAAGGCTGCCCCTTGCAGGATCCGGCCAAACCGGTTCTGGGGCCTCCCAGCCCCTGTCCCAGCGCGGCCAGGATCAAAGGAGAGGGGTGTTACCACCCCCTTCCTGGGTCCCACCCATAGGAGGGGACCTAGCAGGATGTCCAACCCCCGAGATTCGAATAAGAGGGGGAGCAGTCCCAACGGACCTCAGATCATCCTGAAGAAACATAAGAAACGAAATCTGGACCCTTCGACTTTCTACACGACGTGAGAAGACTGAAGAATCTCCCTTGTGGTCAAGGAGTGACCACCCTGTGCAAACAGGCACCATCCAGCCCTCGACCCTTGCTTTGTTGCAGTTCCCGCAGGAACTCGAGCGACAGAGATCGACGAGATCAAGCTTGCCTGCCTTCTACCTGCCCGATCCACAGTCCCTGCAGAGCTGAGACCCGTGGAGGCGACCGGAAGCGTGGGGCACGCCATCTTGAAAAGGCCACGAGACGCTGACCGTGCGGCCCACGAGTGACCCTCGAAGCTGTACACCGGGGTTTGAGAAGCCCCAGCCCCGAGCTCCACTTGCACCAAAGCTCACCCCTCCACACTCGACGAGTGCTGCGTGGGGCCCTTCTGCTTGTGTGCGCTCGACGCGTTGGCCCGGTCACTTGCCAGCTGGCTTGTGGCCCCTGTGCCGACGAACTTCGAAATACGACTTGCTTTTCTGGTTGCTCCAGATCTGCACCAGCTCCTGTGAAAAGGAGCACCCACTCTGACCCTCCTGGTTCGAGTGATAAGCAATCTCCCGGTTCCGCGTGGATTGCTTTTGCCAAGTGCTGTTTGCTGCAATCTTGAAGCCGACGGTGCTGACGGCGAGAGCCTACGTGGGACAGATCGTGACCTGCTCCTGGACGTCGCAGATGCCCCAGAGCCCACGTGACAGCGGAGAGAAGCCTATCGACAACCGCCTGATTGCGCCCGACATTGCCTGGTTCCGTCCTGGTTCCACCCTGGTCACTGCTGAGTGACCCAGACTCTGTCCCCTCTGCTTTCAGGTACTTTTCTACTTCGATCCACCCTTGGATCGCACCGGACACTTCTGCTTCACAGCGCCTGCAGCTGCAACAGCTCCAAGCACCAAGAACCTGCGTGACAGAACCCGACGCCACTTCGACCCTGTGCACCCACGGCCTGTGGGTGAGGTAACTTTGCAACGCCGGTGTCTTTACACTGGTACACACCTCTAGGGTCTGTGTCTAAAGTTTTGTGTTCCTAGGTTCAGCGGAAGTATCTTTTTATTCACTTTAATTGACTTTTACGCACCATTGACAGTGCATTGGTGCGCGCTGCACTTTCCGTGCTGCACCCGTCTCCTGTGGGCTACTCCCGACTTCTTCATTGCTTGTCCTGACTGCTCCCAGCGAATCTCTAGGCCCTAGGCCTAACCATTGTTCGATAAGTGTTACTTATACCACTTTTTTAATATATGGTCTGAGTGGCCACCCGCCCTCGTCCATAAACGTGCAACTTCATATGTTTAACAGTGCTTTTGATTTAACGCTTGTGCCCCTTTCCTCATAAAGAGTACTGGGGAGTAATTTAGAAATAAATACATATATTTTTATAATATATACTTGTGTGGTGTCCTTTCATTTGATTACAGGATTGTATGTGGTAAAACAGCTCGCTTAACACGACCTCTTAAGTTAAGCCTTTAAGGCTGCTTAGTCCATGCTACCACTAGGATAGCTTGTCTACAAGGTTGACTTACAACCTGACATCTTTGGGGTTTGTTTGGACTGATACCCAGTGGTTCCAGAATTGGAAACACTACATATCAGGCCAACTTCTCACACTGAGCAATACAGGTTGTTGTTCAGAGATACCCAAAAAGCACAGACTCAGGACTGGACTGATTTTGTAGATTGTGCCACTAAGGCTCTGGAGGGTTGGCTGCAGGGAAGTAAAGTTTCAGACTATACAGGATTGTACAATCTTATGATGAGAGAGCAGATCCTTAATAACTGTCAGAACCAGCTGTTGCATCAATACCTTGTTGACTCTGATTTGACCTCTCCCCAAGAATTGGGAAAGAAGGCAGACAAATGGGTCAGAACAAGGATTAAGCAGAAAAACCAGAACCAAGGTGACCAGAAGAAAACAGACCAGAAGGGTGGGAATCAGAAAGATAAAGAAAAGGACCAGAAGTCTTCAGGCCCCCAAACTAGCAATAAGTAGGGGGGTTCCCAAAATGGAAACAAGAAAAAGAAGAATGATGGCCCAAAGAAACCTTGGTGTAATACCTGCAAATCAGTTTCACACTGGGGCTGTGAATGCATTAAGAAAAATCCAGTCCCCACCACTGCAGCTCCTAAAGCACCTGCACCCCCTAGTACAGTTAACAGTGGTGGTACACAGCCAAAGGGTTTAGTAGGGTTGACCCTGGGTACTGAGGTGGAATCTGGCCTAGTCAGAATCCCCACACAGGCAGTTCTCCTATATGATGTGGACTTATCTTTGCCCACTGCAGTAAGCCCCAGTAACCTGGGCAAATATAGGCAGACTCCCTTAATCAATGAGAAACTGTCTCAGGCCTACAGGGACACTTGTGCCAGTGTCACAATGGTGACACCTGACTTTGTGGACCCTGGACAGATTGTACTAGGTGAAAGTTACCTAGTGACCAATGCAAGCAACTCCACTACTTCACATAGTGTGGCTGTTGTGAACTTCTCCTGGGGAGGGGTAGATGGCCTAAAGAAAGTTGTTGTGAGTGCAGACCTCCCAGTAGACTGTCTGTTAGGCAATGATCTTGAAAGCTCAGTTTGGTCAGAAGTGGAGTACAGGACTCATGCAGAAATGCTAGGGATTTCAGCTCATGTCCTTGCAGTGACAAGGTCTCAGGCTAAGAAGTGCCTTCCTGAACCAGTGGTGGATCTTGAGACAATAGACCAACCACAACCCAAGAGAAGGAGCAAGAGGGTTAAGGCTGTGCCTTCCCACTTGCCCCAGGTTGAGGATCAAGTTTCACAGGAAACTGATTCTGCAGTCCAAGAGGAGACTGTCTCAGAGGAGCTTGAACCTGATCAGGTTGAGTTTCTGGGGACAGGGGGACCCTCAAGGGCAGACCTGGGGCAGGCCCAATTAGATTGCCCTTCACTTGAACCCCTCAGACAGCGAGCTGCTGCTGAGGCTGCAGGGAATGCTCAAGGTACCCATAAAGTGTATTGGGATGAAGGACTCCTTTATTCAGAGGCTAGAGACCCCAAGCCTGGCACAACCAGGAGGTTGGTTATACCTTTGAAGTTTAGGGGCTTCCTTCTTACCTTGGCCCATGATATTCCCCTTGCAGGACACCTAGGCCAGAATAAGACTTGGGACAGGCTTGTTCCACACTTTCACTGGCCTCACATGTCAGAAAATGTCAAGGAGTTTTGTCGCTCCAGTGTCACTTGCCAAGCCAGTGGTAAGTCAGGTGGCACAACAAAGGCCCCCCTGATACCACTACCTGTGGTGGGGGTACCCTTTGAAAGAGTTGGAATAGACATTGTGGGTCCCATGGATCCTCCAACAGCATCTGGGCACAGATTTATAATGGTGGTAGTGGATCATGCCACCAGGTACCCAGAGGCAATTCCCCTGAGGACCACCACAGCTCCTGTGGTGGCAAAAGCCCTCATTGCAGTTTTCTCAAGAGTGGGCTTTCCAAAGGAGGTTCTTTCAGACAGAGGTACCAACTTTATGTCTGGATACTTGAAAGCAATGTGGAAAGAGTGTGGAGTAAACTATAAGTTTACCACACCCTACTATCCACAGTGCAATGGGCTTGTTGAAAGGTTCAACACGACCCTAAAGGGAATGATAAAAGGTTTACCAGAGAAGCTTAGGCGGAAATGGGACATCCTTTTACCCTGCTTGCTCTTTGCTTACAGAGAGGTCCCACAGAAGGGGGTTGGCTACAGCCCTTTTGAACTTTTGTTTGGCCACCCTGTAAGAGGTCCATTGAGTTTGGTGAAGGAAGGATGGGAGTTACCTCTCAAAAAGCCTAAACTAGACATTGTGGACTATGTACTTGGTCTCCGCTCCAGGATGGCTGAATACATGGAGAGAGCATCCAAAAACCTTGAGGCCAGTCAAGAATTACAGAAAGCTTGGCATGACCAAAAGGCTGTTCTGGTTGAGTACCAGCCAGGGCAGAAGGTGTGGGTGTTGGACCCAGTGGGGCCAGCAGCTCTCCAGGACCAATGGACTGGACCCTACCCTATTATTGAAAAAAAGGGAGAAGTCACCTACTTGGTTGACTTTGGTACCCCTAGGAGCCCCCACAGGGTGCTCCATGTGAACCGTTTGAAAGCATTTGTTGACAGGGAGGACATGAGTCTCCTCATGGCCACAGATGGGGAACAGGAGGAAGAGAGTGACCCTCTCCCAGACCTGCTTTCCCAGAACCCTGATGATGGTTCAGTTGATGGAGTAGCCTTGGCAGGCAGCCTCACTGAGCAGCAAAAGGTGGACTGCAGACAGGTGTTGCAGGCCCACAGACATTTGTTTTCACTCACACCCAGCCAGACTAACTGGTGCACCCATGAGGTGGACACTGGTGACAATCTGCCTGTGAAGAATAAGATCTACAGGCAACCTGACCATGTCAGGGATTGTATAAAGGCTGAGGTGCAAAAGATGTTGGAGCTTGGAGTGATTGAGCCATCAGAGAGCCCATGGGCTAGCCCAGTGGTCCTTGTGCCAAAACCTCATACCAAAGATGGAAAGAGAGAAATGAGGTTTTGTGTGGACTACAGAGGTCTCAATGCTGTCACTAGGACAGATGCTCATCCCATTCCAAGAGCAGATGAGCTCATTGATAAATTGGCTTCTGCCAAGTTTCTGAGCACATTTGATTTGACAGCTGGCTACTGGCAAATCAGACTAGCTGAAGAGTCAAAAGCCAAAACAGCATTCTCTACCCCTAGTGGACATTATCAATTTGTGGTAATGCCCTTTGGTTTGAAGAATGCACCTGCCACCTTCCAAAGGTTGGTGAATCAAGTCCTTGCTGGGTTGGATGACTTTTGTGCAGCATATCTAGATGATATTGCTGTCTTTAGCTCCACCTGGGAGGATCACCTGATCCACCTGAAGAAGGTTCTGGAGGCCCTGCAAAAGGCAGGCCTGACTATCAAGGCTACTAAGTGCCAGATAGGGCAGAGCAAGGTTGTGTACTTGGGCCACCTAGTAGGTGGGGGTCAAGTTCAACCACTGGAGAGCAAGATCCAGACCATACAGGACTGGGCTCCTCCAACTACCCAGACACAAGTCAGAGCCTTCTTGGGCCTGACTGGGTATTACAGAAAATTTGTAAAGAATTATGGGTCCATTGTGACACCATTGAATGACTTGACATCCAAGAAGATGCCCAAAAAGGTTCAGTGGACAGTTAGCTGTCAAAAGGCATTTGATGACCTGAAGAAGGCCATGTGCTCTGCACCTATCATGAAGAGTCCTGACTACTCCAAACAGTTCATTGTACAGACAGATGCTTCTGAGTTGGGGGTGGGAGCTGTGCTTTCACAACTTAATCAAGATGGTCAAGACCAGCCCATTGCTTTTATTAGCAGAAGGCTGACCCCCAGGGAGAAACGTTGGTCAGCTATTGAGAGGGAGGCCTTTGCTGTGGTTTGGGCCCTGAAGAAGTTGAGGCCCTACTTGTTTGGTACTCACTTCCTAATTCAGACAGACCATAAGCCCCTCTTGTGGCTAAATCAGATGAAGGGTGAAAATCCCAAACTGCTCAGGTGGTCCATTTCCCTACAGGGGATGGACTTTACAGTGGAGAACCGCCCAGGGACTGACCATGGTAATGCAGATGGTCTCTCCAGGTACTTCCACTTAGAACATGAAGACTTATCTGGTCAAGGTTAAGTTTAATGTCCCTGCGTTGGGGGGGGGGGGGACGTTGTGTAGGAGAGTAGGGTCTGCTATCCTATGGTCACCCCAATTTTTGCTTTTTGCTTCACTGGTTTTCGACTTACTGAGGCTGTGGGCCTGCTAATCAGACCCCCAGCCTGCTGTTCTCTCTCTAAATTTATAATACATGTGCTATAGGTACATACCACAATTGGAAATGGACTCCTTGTCATCCCCTGTACCATGCACTATAGGTGCTCAGGGCATAGGTGCCACCAAGGCCTACCAGGGGCTGAAGCATAGCTTTTGCCACCCCTGGCTGGTTCTTAAATTGACACAACTGGCTGATCACTCAGCTGGGGCAAGTGGGTGTAATCACCCCTTGCTTAGATATAGTATACCTATATCTAAACCTATATCTGGACACATATATAGCCTGTAAGCCACTCCTATGGAAGGTCTCATCAATCCTGGAGGCAGAGTGCGTGGTTTTATGTGAGATGGAGCTCTGGCATGAGCTGAGCCTGTCTGCAGCTGTTGGGAACAACTTCCTAAGCTGATCCGGGATAATGCCATACCATATACTCTTAAGCGCCTTATAATCCTCGCGGTTATATAGCAACTTTGGTTTGGCTTTATCAAAACATGTCGTGTAAGGTGTCATACGAATTGGAATACTACCCCCTCGCCAGTTCTGGCGACGGGGGTAGCATTCCACCCTTCTAGAGGGAGAAGACATGTTACTTTACTGAAACGCGGTTTGTGAGAAGTTGGCCTGATATGTAGTGTTTCCAATTCTGGAACCACTGGGTATCAGTCCAAACAAACCCCAAAGATGTCAGGTTGTAAGTCAACCTTGTAGACAAGCTATCCTAATGGTAGCATGGACTAAGCAGCCTTAAAGGCTTAACTTAAGAGGTCGTGTTAAGCGAGCTGTTTTACCACATACAATCCTGTAATCAAATGAAAGGACACCACACAAGTATATATTATAAAAATATATGTATTTATTTCTAAATTACTCCCCAGTACTCTTTATGAGGAAAGGGGCACAAGCGTTAAATCAAAAGCACTGTTACACATATAAAGTTGCACGTTTATGGATGAGGGCGGGTGGCCACTCAGACCATATATTAAAAAAGTGGTATAAGTAACACTTATCGAACAATGGTTAGGCCTAGGGCCTAGAGATTCGCTGGGAGCAGTCAGGACAAGCAATGAAGAAGTCGGGAGTAGCCCACAGGAGACGGGTGCAGCACGGAAAGTGCGGCGCGCACCAATGCACTGTCAATGGTGCGTAAAAGTCAATTAAAGTGAATTAAAAGATATTTCCGCTGAACCTAGGAACACAAAACTTTAGACACAGACCCTAGAGGTGTGTACCAGTGTAAAGACACCGGCGTTGCAAAGTTACCTCACCCACAGGCCGTGGGTGCACAGGGTCGAAGTGGCGTCGGGTTCTGTCACGCAGGTTCTTGGTGCTTGGAGCTGTTGCAGCTGCAGGCGCTGTGAAGCAGAAGTGTCCGGTGCGATCCAAGGGTGGATCGAAGTAGAAAAGTACCTGAAAGCAGAGGGGACAGAGTCTGGGTCACTCAGCAGTGACCAGGGTGGAACCAGGACGGAACCAGGCAATGTCGGGCGCAATCAGGCGGTTGTCGATAGGCTTCTCTCCGCTGTCACGTGGGCTCTGGGGCATCTGCGACGTCCAGGAGCAGGTCACGATCTGTCCCACGTAGGCTCTCGCCGTCAGCACCGTCGGCTTCAAGATTGCAGCAAACAGCACTTGGCAAAAGCAATCCACGCGGAACCGGGAGATTGCTTATCACTCAAACCAGGAGGGTCAGAGTCGGTGCTCCTTTTTACAGGAGCTGGTGCAGATCTGGAGCAACCAGAAAAGCAAGTCGTATTTCAAAGTTCGTCGGCACAGGGGCCACAAGCCAGCTGGCAAGTGACCGGGCCAACGCGTCGAGCGCACACAAGCAGAAGGGCCCCACGCAGCACTCGTCGAGTGTGGAGGGGAGAGCTTTGGTGCAAGTGGAGCTCGGGGCTGGGGCTTCTCAAACCCCGGTGTACAGCTTCGAGGGTCACTCGTGGGCCGCACGGTCAGCGTCTCGTGGCCTTTTCAAGATGGCGTGCCCCACGCTTCTGGTCGCCTCCACGGGTCTCAGCTCTGCAGGGACTGTGGATCGGGCAGGTAGAAGGCAGGCAAGCTTGATCTCGTCGATCTCTGTCGCTCGAGTTCCGGCGGGAACTGCAACAAAGCAAGGGTCGAGGGCTGGATGGTGCCTGTTTGCACAGGGTGGTCACTCCTTGACCACAAGGGAGATTCTTCAGTCTTCTCACGTCGTGTAGAAAGTCGAAGGGTCCAGATTTCGTTTCTTATGTTTCCTCAGGATGATCTGAAGTCCGTTGGGACTGCTCCCCCTCTTATTCGAATCTCGGGGGTTGGACATCCTGCTAGGTCCCCTCCTATGGGTGGGACCCAGGAAGGGGGTGGTTACACCCCTCTCCTTTGATCCTGGCCGCGCTGGGACAGGGGCTGGGAGGCCCCAGAACCGGTTTGGCCGGATCCTGCAAGGGGCAGCCTTGTGCTCCCCAGGCAGTGTCTGGTTTCTTTGAAACCTCCCTACTCCAATCCACTATCTCCTGTCTGGGGTGGTTTGACACCGCCCTGTGACAGGAAACTCTTTGTCCAGGCCTCCTCTGCCGGGTTTCGGTCAGCAGCAGGAGGTCAGACCCGTGTCTGTGGCAGGGGCATCCATTTTGTGGATCTGAGGCTCATTTTAAATCAACCGCGTTTCAGTAAAGTAACATGTCTTCTCCCTCTAGAAGGGTGGAATGCTACCCCCGTCGCCAGAACTGGCGAGGGGGTAGTATTCCAATTCGTATGACACCTTACACGACATGTTTTGATAAAGCCAAACCAAAGTTGCTATATAACCGCGAGGATTATAAGGCGCTTAAGAGTATATGGTATGGCATTATCCCGGATCAGCTTAGGGAGTTGTTCCCGACAGCTGCAGACAGGCTCAGCTCATGCCAGAGCACCATCTCACATAAAACCACGCACTCTGCCTCCAGGATTGATGAGGCCTTCCATAGGAGTGGCTTACAGGCTATATATGTGTCCAGATATAGGTTTAGATATAGGTATACTATATCTAAGCAAGGGGTGATTACACCCACTTGCCCCAGCTGAGTGATCAGCCAGTTGTGTCAATTTAAGAACCAGCCAGGGGTGGCAAAAGCTATGCTTCAGCCCCTGGTAGGCCTTGGTGGCACCTATGCCCTGGGCACCTATAGTGCATGGTACAGGGGCTGACAAGGAGTCCATTTCCAATTGTGGTATGTACCTACAGCACATGTATTATAAATTTAGAGAGAGAACAGCAGGCTGGGGGTCTGATTAGCAGGCCCACAGCCTCAGTAAGTCGAAAACCAGTGAAGCAAAAAGCAAAAATTGGGGTGACCATAGGATAGCAGACCCTACTCTCCTACATAACCCCCCCCCCCCCAAACGCAGGGACATTAAACTTAACCTTGACCAGATAAGTCTTCATGTTCTAAGTGGAAGTACCTGGAGAGACCATCTGCATTACCATGGTCAGTCCCTGGGCGGTGCTCCACTGTAAAGTCCATCCCCTGTAGGGAAATGGACCACCTGAGCAGTTTGGGATTTTCACCCTTCATCTGATTTAGCCACAAGAGGGGCTTATGGTCTGTCTGAATTAGGAAGTGAGTGCCAAACAAGTATGGCCTCAGCTTCTTCAGGGCCCAAACCACAGCAAAGGCCTCCCTCTCAATAGCTGACCAACGTTTCTCCCTGGGGGTCAGCCTTCTGCTAATAAAAGCAATGGGCTGGTCTTGACCATCTTGATTAAGTTGTGAAAGCACAGCTCCCACCCCCAACTCAGAAGCATCTGTCTGTACAATGAACTGTTTGGAGTAGTCAGGACTCTTCAGGATAGGTGCAGAGCACATGGCCTTCTTCAGGTCATCAAATGCCTTTTGACAGCTAACTGTCCACTGAACCTTTTTGGGCATCTTCTTGGATGTCAAGTCATTCAATGGTGTCACAATGGACCCATAGTTCTTTACAAATTTTCTGTAATACCCAGTCAGGCCCAAGAAGGCTCTGACTTGTGTCTGGGTAGTTGGAGGAGTCCAGTCCTGTATGGTCTGGATCTTGCTCTCCAGTGGTTGAACTTGACCCCCACCTACTAGGTGGCCCAAGTACACAACCTTGCTCTGCCCTATCTGGCACTTAGTAGCCTTGATAGTCAGGCCTGCCTTTTGCAGGGCCTCCAGAACCTTCTTCAGGTGGATCAGGTGATCCTCCCAGGTGGAGCTAAAGACAGCAATATCATCTAGATATGCTGCGCAAAAGTCATCCAACCCAGCAAGGACTTGGTTCACCAACCTTTGGAAAGTGGCAGGTGCATTCTTCAAACCAAAGGGCATTACCACAAACTGATAATGTCCACTAGGGGTAGAGAATGCTGTTTTGGCTTTTGACTCTTCAGCTAGTCTGATTTGCCAGTAGCCAGCTGTCAAATCAAATGTGCTCAGAAACTTGGCAGAAGCCAATTTATCAATGAGCTCATCTGCTCTTGGAATGGGATGAGCATCTGTCCTAGTGACAGCATTGAGACCTCTGTAGTCCACACAAAACCTCATTTCTCTCTTCCCATCTTTGGTATGAGGTTTTGGCACAAGGACCACTGGGCTAGCCCATGGGCTCTCTGATGGCTCAATCACTCCAAGTTCCAACATCTTTTGCACCTCAGCCTTTATACAATCCCTGACATGGTCAGGTTGCCTGTAGATCGTATTCTTCACAGGCAGATTGTCACCAGTATCCACCTCATGGGTGCACCAGTTAGTCTGACTGGGTGTGAGTGAAAACAAATGTCTGTGGGCCTGCAACACCTGTCTGCAGTCCACCTGTTGCTGCTCAGTGAGGCTGCCTGCCAAGGCTACTCCATCAACTGAACCATCATCAGGGTTCTGGGAAAGCAGGTCTGGGAGAGGGTCACTCTCTTCCTCCTGTTCCCCATCTGTGGCCATGAGGAGACTCATGTCCTCCCTGTCAACAAATGCTTTCAAACGATTGACATGGAGCACCCTGTGGGGGCTCCTAGGGGTGCCAAAGTCAACCACATAGGTGACTTCTCCCTTTTTCTCAATGATAGGGTAGGGTCCAGTCCATTTGTCCTGGAGAGCTGCTGGCCCCACTGGGTCCAACACCCACACCTTCTGCCCTGGCTGGTACTCAACCAGAACAGCCTTTTGGTCATGCCAGGCTTTCTGTAATTCCTGACTTGCCTCAAGGTTTTTGGATGCTCTCTCCATGTATTCAGCCATCCTGGAGCGGAGACCAAGTACATAGTCCACAATGTCTAGTTTAGGCTTTTTGAGAGGTAACTCCCATCCTTCCTTCACCAAACTCAATGGACCTCTTACAGGGTGGCCAAACAAAAGTTCAAAAGGGCTGTAGCCAACCCCCTTCTGTGGGACCTCTCTGTAAGCAAAGAGCAAGCAGGGTAAAAGGATGTCCCATTTCCGCCTAAGCTTCTCTGGTAAACCTTTTATCATTCCCTTTAGGGTCTTGTTGAACCTTTCCACAAGCCCATTGCACTGTGGATGGTAGGGTGTGGTAAACTTATAGTTTACTCCACACTCTTTCCACATTGCTTTTAAGTATCCAGACATGAAGTTGGCACCTCTGTCTGAAAGAACCTCCTTTGGAAAGCCCACTCTTGAGAAAACTGCAATGAGGGCTTTTGCCACCACAGGAGCTGTGGTGGTCCTCAGGGGAATTGCTTCTGGGTACCTGGTGGCATGATCCACTACCACCAGTATAAATCTGTGCCCAGATGCTGTTTGAGGATCCATGGGACCCACAATGTCTATTCCAACTCTTTCAAAGGGTACCCCCACCACAGGTAGTGGTATCAGGGGGGCCTTTGTTGTGCCACCTGACTTGCCACTGGCTTGGCAAGTGACACAGGAGCGACAAAACTCCTTGACATCTTCTGACATGTGAGGCCAGTGAAAGTGTGGAACAAGCCTGTCCCAAGTCTTGTTCTGGCCTAAGTGTCCTGCAAGGGGAATATCATGGGCCAAGGTAAGAAGGAAGCCCCTAAACTTCAAAGGTATAACCAACCTCCTGGTTGTGCCAGGCTTGGGGCCTCTAGCCTCTGAATAAAGGAGTCCTTCATCCCAATACACTCTATAGGTACCTTGAGCATTCCCTGCAGCCTCAGCAGCAGCTTGCTGTCTGAGGGGTTCAAGTGAAGGGCAATCTAATTGGGCCTGCCCCAGGTATGCCCTTGAGGGTCCCCCTGTCCCCAGAAACTCAACCTGATCAGGTTCAAGCTCCTCTGAGACAGTCTCCTCTTGGACTGCAGAATCAGTTTCCTGTGAAACCTGATCCTCAACCTGGGACAAGTGGGAAGGCACAGCCTTAACCCTCTTGCTCCTTCTCTTGGGTTGTGGTGGGTCTATTGTTTCAAGATCCACCACTGGTTCAGGAAGGCACTTCTTAGCCTGAGACCTTGTCACTGCAAGGACATGAGCTGAAATCCCTAGCATTTCTGCATGAGTCCTGTACTCCACTTCTGACCAAACTGAGCTTTCAAGATCATTGCCTAACAGACAGTCTACTGGGAGGTCTGCACTCACAACAACTTTCTTTAGGCCATCTACCCCTCCCCAGGAGAAGTTCACAACAGCCACACTATGGGAAGTAGTGGAGTTGCTTGCATTGGTCACTAGGTAACTTTCACCTAGTACAATCTGTCCAGGGTCCACAAAGCCAGGTGTCACCATTGTGACACTGGCACAAGTGTCCCTGTAGGCCTGAGCCAGTTTCTCATTAATTAAGGGAGTCTGCCTATATTTGCCCAGGTTACTGGGGCTTACTGCAGTGGGCAAAGATAAGTCCACATCATATAGGAGAACTGCCTGTGTGGGGATTCTGACTAGGCCAGATTCCACCTCAGTACCCAGGGTCAACCCTACTAAACCCTTTGGCTGGGTACCACCACTGCTGACTGTACTAGGGGGTGCAGTTGCTTTAGGAGCTGCAGTGGTGGGGACTGGATTTTTCTTAGTGCATTCACTGCCCCAGTGTGAAACTGATTTGCAGGTATTACACCAAGGTTTCTTTGGGCCATCATTCTTCTTTTTCTTGTTTCCATTTTGGGAACCCCCCTCCTTATTGCTAGTTTGGGGGCCTGAAGACTTCTGGTCCTTTTCTTTATCTTTCTGATTCCCACCCTTCTGGTCTGTTTTCTTCTGGTCACCTTGGTTCTGGTTTTTCTGCTTAATCCTTGTTCTGACCCATTTGTCTGCCTTCTTTCCCAATTCATGGGGAGAGGTCAAATCAGAGTCAACAAGGTATTGATGCAACAGCTGGTTCTGACAGTTATTAAGGATCTGTTCTCTCATCATAAGATTGTACAATCCTGTATAGTCTGAAACTTTACTTCCCTGCAGCCAACCCTCCAGAGCCTTAGTGGCACAATCTACAAAATCAGTCCAGTCCTGAGTCTGTGCTTTTTGGGTGTCTCTGAACAACAACCTGTATTGCTCAGTGGTTAGGCCAAACCCTTCAATAAGAGCACTCTTCAGAACAGAGTAGTTTTTGGCATCCTCAGGTCTAACAGTGAGGAGCCTGTCCCTCCCTTTCTCAGAAAAGGAGTACCATAAAATTGCTGCCCACTGATCCTCAGGGACCTCCTGTACCATGCAGGCCCTCTCAAGAGCAGTCATCCATTTGTGGATATCATCCCCTTCCTTGTAGGGGGGCACAATTTTTGTCAGGTTTCTATTGTCATAGGCCCTGTCTTTTTCTTTAGGAACTTTGCTGCCACCAGTGGCATCTAAGCCACACAATTTTCTCTCTCTTGCTAAAGCAAGTTTAGCTTGAGCCAAGGCTACCTCTTCCCTTTCTATTTGGAGTTGGACAGCCCTCATCCTGGCCCTATGCTCTTTTCTCTGGGAGGAAGTCATTCCTCTTTGAGATTCTCTTGAGGCACTAGAAAGATGAGAATCCCTTGATAGAGATCTCACCCTCCCATTACCTGGGAGAATTTGGTTATGAGATCTGGAGTGGACTGGCCCTCTCCATTCCCATGTAGTTTCCAAGTTGGCCTGGTTAAGCCTGGAAACCTGTACCTGGTTTCCCCCCTGATCCTGATCTTCAGGCTCATCTAAATCAGAGCCTTCTTCTTCTTCTTCCTCCTCCACTACATCATCTTGAAGATCCTCATTCTCAGGGGAGTTTATCCCTTCCTCTGTTTCTAAGGGAGTCTGACTCACCTTATCTAGGTCATCCTTTTCTAGGAGAGCTACTAGGGAAGGAATGGTAGGGCCTCTGCCCTTTTTTAGCCCCCTGGCTGTGCACAAGGCACTCAGGTCCTTGTGGCTAAGGTTGTCATATCTGGATGTTGTCCCTATAGGATCAACTATTACAGGAGCAGAGCCTGAAGCTCTACCTGTATCAGACATGACTGCTAGTGAGGTGTAAGTGGTGCACTTACCTACACTAAGTGGTTTCCTACTGTACCTTGCTAGTAAGTTGTAGTCAGGGTGTGCTAATCCCTTTAATCTACAACTACTAAGTTCAGTAGAACTTTAATATGCTAAGCTTTTGATTTATATGTACCTAGAGGTACTTGATGTGATCTTTCAATTTGATAAAGATTGCAATGGTAAAACAAACAGCAAGCTCAAATCCGCACCGCTGCACACCAATGTGAGAAGTTGGCCTGATATGTAGTGTTTCCAATTCTGGAACCACTGGGTATCAGTCCAAACAAACCCCAAAGATGTCAGGTTGTAAGTCAACCTTGTAGACAAGCTATCCTAATGGTAGCATGGACTAAGCAGCCTTAAAGGCTTAACTTAAGAGGTCGTGTTAAGCGAGCTGTTTTACCACATACAATCCTGTAATCAAATGAAAGGACACCACACAAGTATATATTATAAAAATATATGTATTTATTTCTAAATTACTCCCCAGTACTCTTTATGAGGAAAGGGGCACAAGCGTTAAATCAAAAGCACTGTTACACATATAAAGTTGCACGTTTATGGATGAGGGCGGGTGGCCACTCAGACCATATATTAAAAAAGTGGTATAAGTAACACTTATCGAACAATGGTTAGGCCTAGGGCCTAGAGATTCGCTGGGAGCAGTCAGGACAAGCAATGAAGAAGTCGGGAGTAGCCCACAGGAGACGGGTGCAGCACGGAAAGTGCGGCGCGCACCAATGCACTGTCAATGGTGCGTAAAAGTCAATTAAAGTGAATTAAAAGATACTTCCGCTGAACCTAGGAACACAAAACTTTAGACACAGACCCTAGAGGTGTGTACCAGTGTAAAGACACCGGCGTTGCAAAGTTACCTCACCCACAGGCCGTGGGTGCACAGGGTCGAAGTGGCGTCGGGTTCTGTCACGCAGGTTCTTGGTGCTTGGAGCTGTTGCAGCTGCAGGCGCTGTGAAGCAGAAGTGTCCGGTGCGATCCAAGGGTGGATCGAAGTAGAAAAGTACCTGAAAGCAGAGGGGACAGAGTCTGGGTCACTCAGCAGTGACCAGGGTGGAACCAGGACGGAACCAGGCAATGTCGGGCGCAATCAGGCGGTTGTCGATAGGCTTCTCTCCGCTGTCACGTGGGCTCTGGGGCATCTGCGACGTCCAGGAGCAGGTCACGATCTGTCCCACGTAGGCTCTCGCCGTCAGCACCGTCGGCTTCAAGATTGCAGCAAACAGCACTTGGCAAAAGCAATCCACGCGGAACCGGGAGATTGCTTATCACTCGAACCAGGAGGGTCAGAGTGGGTGCTCCTTTTCACAGGAGCTGGTGCAGATCTGGAGCAACCAGAAAAGCAAGTCGTATTTCAAAGTTCGTCGGCACAGGGGCCACAAGCCAGCTGGCAAGTGACCGGGCCAACGCGTCGAGCGCACACAAGCAGAAGGGCCCCACGCAGCACTCGTCGAGTGTGGAGGGGTGAGCTTTGGTGCAAGTGGAGCTCGGGGCTGGGGCTTCTCAAACCCCGGTGTACAGCTTCGAGGGTCACTCGTGGGCCGCACGGTCAGCCAGGGGCGTAGCTAGAGCTTGTGGCGCCCGGGGCTACCCCTCAAATTGCCGCCCCGGGGGCCCGGGGGGTGTAGTGCTGGGGAAAAAGGACGACGAGCACCTGAAACAGGTCCAAAGATATGTAGTATCGCTGCTGATAGTTACCTCGATCATGCAAGTTACATGCACCTATATGATACAGTCCAAGGCTACACTGATGTACACACTATATAAGGGCTACAGTATGAATTAGCTTCCAGTGTAGTAGTGTGATGTTTAAAAAAATGTCCTCTACTCAATTTGTTTGTCACCAGGGGTATATTAATGTAGAGCAGGAACAATGGGGTGCTGTAGGATGTTTTCAGGTCATTCAAATTTTTGAATGCCCAAAATGTTCACTGCAAGATGATCTAAGTCAGGGGTGGCCATCAATAGGCGGCTGGGCCAGCATGGCTTGATCCATGATACAGTTTCAGAATATGTGTATAGTATACATTTACATGCCGCAAATGTAAATAGGACTCATTTACATATCAGTTACTTTGAAAATATGGCAGGAATCTGGAGCTGCATTGGCCGCACCTGCTCTAAGCTTTAGTTCAGAAGATGCACATCTCTGCAAATCAGATGTCTCCTTCAGTGGCAAACACAATCCTCTGTGGCACAGGGTGGCCCCAAACCTTTTAGGGGGCCCCCATTCAGTCCAAAGCCTATGAATACTTATGAGATATTGGGGACTTGGGGCCCCTTATCACAATCTGGAGGGGTGCCCCATCATTTTGTGTTACGCCACTTGTGTCCTTGGGGTTCATGTGGGTGTCCGATTTTTCATGGTATCGGGCAGTCACTGTAATGAAGACAGTGGTTGGTGACTGTTGTCACGTCTTCATCGCCCTAGCAACTCAGGACCAAAAAAGAGCAGCCAAGAAAGAGAAGATGAAGAAAAGAAGATTTCTGAAGACCATGTGCCTACCAATCATGCTTCAATACATGACACAGAGCAGCAATGACTGCCCCAGATGAAATCGCTGTAGGTCTCAGAGTGTCAAAGGAAGCACCTGCGAAAAACTGTACTTGTAATTCCATCTTAGCAACAAGATCTGCACAATCTTTACCCTCCAGGATAGTTATGGAAAGAAAGTGGAAGCCAATGACTAAACTCTGGGAGGCATATGAAGAATAAAAGCCTTCATGCACAGATTGAGTACTAAATAGGCCTTACATACGGACCCACCTACATTCCTAAGGGTGAAATCCTCCCTGGTCACTTTCAAGCAATCTGCAAAGTTCTGAAGCCCTGGATCTACAGTCACAGGAAGTGGAAAGTATGGTTTTCCACTGGATATATTCTGGTTACAAACTGGGTGACAGTGATTTTCTCCATGCCTTTCTATTCGTGAAGGATGGCATGCTTCAAAACAGGAGTCATACCGAGGGATCTAAGAAGAAGCCTATGTAACAGAGACAAGGGAGCACAACTATTGAACAGAGCATACACTGGATCTACAGGAAGCCCCAAGACGGGACCAGAATAAACCCTCTTTATCTACAAAACCCCCTCTGGGGTCTGTTAAGGCTGATGTATGAGTTTTCCCCAGCATCCTGGGAAAACCAAGCAGAATGAGAAGAAACAGGTGTCTCTAAATGCTTCAGTCGTAAAGGCATTTGAACGAACCTCCATAACACCCTTTACACCTCCCTGACTTTCTGAAGTTGTAGGCCTGTCAGTCTCTTAGAAGAGTACTTGCCCTCCATCGAGCAACTAAAGGCAAACATTGCTCTAATAGCAGTGAACCAGCCAGGACTAACAGTCACCTGAGGTGCAGAACTCCACAGCTTAAGTAGTCTTGTGTAGAAAACATATTCAGCTGGGGATGTACATTTATGGCCACCAAATAAACATGTAACAGGGCGCATATGCTGTACAACCACCCCCTCAATTCCAATCCACAGAGGAGGCAAGTGCATTAGACGTGAGCTAGGGCTGAGAAGCTGAAGAAAGAGAGACCAAATAAAGTAATCCACCCTCAACCCAAACTGGACAGGGAATGGGGGTTGAGTCCAGGCAGCACCATTGCAGGGCCCTATTCTGGAGGATGCCCCCGGAACAGGACCAATTCAAGAAACGATAATATTAAGGTATGCAAAGCAGACAAAAAAAATTATGTGAGATGTGTTTAACGCCCTTTTATAGAGTAGTACTTGGGGGATTAGGTCTTTTTTTGTGTGATAGTGCATAATTGTGTCTGCAGAGAGGTGGGGCCTCTTCACTGGTAAGGCCTACGACAGCATAACTGCCAAGGTTTCAGATTGCTTATGTATGACATTTTCATAATTTCTGTGTAATTATGAGTGACATTTAACGTCTGAGTGACACTTTCTCACGAGCAAAGTCAAGCAATGAAGACGAAGAAAACATAAATATTAGCAATTAAACCCATTTGAGCAAAAGGAAGCCCCAAAATATCTTGATACTGCTTCAAATTCCTTGAAATGGAAGGATAAGATACTGATATAAACCTATTATCTGTCCAGAAGACATAAAAGTAAATCAATCATCTACAGGGATGAAAAGAACAGAGGGTAGATATTTTGTTGTTCCCGCTGGTACAAAAAAAAACACCAAAAGCTGGTAAATATATTTTTTTTATCTGTACGTACTTCAAAGAACAAATATAAATAAAGAGCACTTTTAAATGTGTTCTAGCGCTGATCCATGGCTAATTCTTAAAAGTAAACAAGTACAGAAATGGCATGTTACAAATGAATAAATCCGATTTTGTTTTTAGTTCTATTTGGTATCATATTTAAGCATTTGCAGACTCTTGAAACAAGTAAACTTACCGACTGCTACCATTCTAGCGCTTGGGAGCGTGTTTCAAAGCTGAGCGCTTCGCCTGCTAGCTTTATGTACACAGAGCTGCGGTGTGTAAACAAAGGTACGTGGGACGAGGTCTCTGTTGTTGGAGTAGCTGGGTATAATAAAGGATTTTGTTGTCATTTACCAGATGCACATTTTTACTAATTATAAATAAAATGTGTTTAACTTGATCAGTAATTCGCTCTGTCCCATTCTATTTAATCCCTGGATTGCTTTTTGACCTTCTGAAAATTGTACAGACACGTACATCCTCACGTGCAGCCATTTTCAATGTATTTGAAGATGATGTAAAAAGTATAGTTTGCAGTTAAGAGCACAACAAAACTAAAGCGAAGTGCAGATTCAATGTGGCGCAATTTTCCCACAGCTGTCCTGGTATTTATAGAAATGCGAGCCCCCATGTAAGCACACAGTCATTTCTTTCTGGCACTGTTTTCTTCTTCTGCTCACTTTCGTTTAATTTTTATGGCCTAAAGCACGTAGGTGCATTTCAGAACTGATTTATGAAGATAATGCGTTGCATATTCGATAGCAGTAGTAAGCAGGTTGTCTTTGAGATTTCCCCCCCATTTATTAACTGCAGCAGCGCTGGTCCAAGCAGAGCTCATTTAAATCACACACGAGGATAAACGAGCGCAAGATGGGGAGACGAGCTCCGGGAAGCAGCTCTGAAAGTGAAAGAACCCCAAAAAGTGCTGATAACCTCCAGCCCCTTTATTGCCCTTGAGCACAGGATACCGTCCTTCACCAGTGCCTAGATTTATGTCTGCACGGGCGGGGCGCGCCTTGAAAACCATTCTTCGGACAGGGAAGAGAAATGTAAAGAAAATGCGCACTGCCCTTCAGAGAAGTGGTATGCTTGTTCACCAAGCAATATCAGTACTATCCCTTGCACTGACCTTACTGCGTCTTCAAGCTTTCAGGGCGCAAACACCGGAGGCCCGCATCAATGCTGGCAGACTACCCGCACCCATTATGCCAGTCATGCTGCATGCAATCAATGCGACGGGCCTATTCTAGGTGGTGGTGGAGTGGCGTGCGTGCGTGCGCTGCACGCTGCAAGCAGCAGTTTCTGTTCAAATGGGACGCGCGCCAGGCAGTGTCTCGCAGGCGCGGCCGCCGCCTCCAAAATGGTGCCGCCTGGGGCGGACCGCCCCCCTCGCCCCCCCCTAGCTACGCCGGTGCGGTCAGCGTCTCGTGGCCTTTTCGAGATGGCTTGCCCCACGCTTCCGGTCGCCTCCACGGGTCTCAGCTCTGCAGGGACTGTGGATCGGGCAGGTAGAAGGTAGGCAAGCTTGATCTCGTCGATCTCTGTCGCTCGAGTTCCGGCGGGAACTGCAACAAAGCAAGGGTCGAGGGCTGGATGGTGCCTGTTTGCACAGGGTGGTCACTCCTTGACCACAAGGGAGATTCTTCAGTCTTCTCACGTCGTGTAGAAAGTCGAAGGGTCCAGATTTCGTTTCTTATGTTTCTTCAGGATGATCTGAAGTCCGTTGGGACTGCTCCCCCTCTTATTCGAATCTCGGGGGTTGGACATCCTGCTAGGTCCCCTCCTATGGGTGGGACCCAGGAAGGGGGTGGTTACACCCCTCTCCTTTGATCCTGGCCGCGCTGGGACAGGGGCTGGGGGCCCCAGAACCGGTTTGGCCGGATCCTGCAAGGGGCAGCCTTGTGCTCCCCAGGCAGTGTCTGGTTTCTTTGAAACCTCCCTACTCCAATCCACTATCTCCTGTCTGGGGTGGTTTGACACCGCCCTGTGACAGGAAACTCTTTGTCCAGGCCTCCTCTGCCGGGTTTCGGTCAGCAGCAGGAGGTCAGACCCGTGTCTGTGGCAGGGGCATCCATTTTGTGGATCTGAGGCTCATTTTAAATCAACCGCGTTTCAGTAAAGTAACATGTCTTCTCCCTCTAGAAGGGTGGAATGCTACCCCCGTCGCCAGAACTGGCGAGGGGGTAGTATTCCAATTCGTATGACACCTTACACGACATGTTTTGATAAAGCCAAACCAAAGTTGCTATATAACCGCGAGGATTATAAGGCGCTTAAGAGTATATGGTATGGCATTATCCCGGATCAGCTTAGGGAGTTGTTCCCGACAGCTGCAGACAGGCTCAGCTCATGCCAGAGCACCATCTCACATAAAACCACGCACTCTGCCTCCAGGATTGATGAGGCCTTCCATAGGAGTGGCTTACAGGCTATATATGTGTCCAGATATAGGTTTAGATATAGGTATACTATATCTAAGCAAGGGGTGATTACACCCACTTGCCCCAGCTGAGTGATCAGCCAGTTGTGTCAATTTAAGAACCAGCCAGGGGTGGCAAAAGCTATGCTTCAGCCCCTGGTAGGCCTTGGTGGCACCTATGCCCTGGGCACCTATAGTGCATGGTACAGGGGCTGACAAGGAGTCCATTTCCAATTGTGGTATGTACCTACAGCACATGTATTATAAATTTAGAGAGAGAACAGCAGGCTGGGGGTCTGATTAGCAGGCCCACAGCCTCAGTAAGTCGAAAACCAGTGAAGCAAAAAGCAAAAAATGGGGTGACCATAGGATAGCAGACCCTACTCTCCTACACGGTTGATTTAAAATGAGCCTCAGATCCACAAAATGGATGCCCCTGCCACAGACACGGGTCTGGCCTCCTGCTGCTGACCGAAACTCGGCAGAGGAGGCCTGGACAAAGAGTTTCCTGTCACAGGGCGGTGTCAAACCACCCCAGACAGGAGATAGTGGATTGGAGTAGGGAGGTGTCAAAGAAACCAGACACTGCCTGGGGAGCACAAGGCTGCCCCTTGCATAATCCGGCCAAACCGGTTCTGGGGCCTCCCAGCCCCTGTACCAGCGCGGCCAGGATCAAAGGAGAGGGGTGTAACCACCCCTTTCCTGGGTCCCACCCATAGGAGGGGACCTAGCAGGATGTCCAACCCCCCAGATTCGAATAAGAGGGGGAGCAGTGCCAATGCAACTCAGATCATCCTGAAGAAACATAAGAAACGAATTCTGGACCCTTCGACTTTCTACACGACGTTAGAAGACTGAAGAATCTCCCTTGTGGTCAAGGAGTGACCACCCTGTGCAAACAGGCACCATCCAGCCCTCGACCCTTGATTTGTTGCAGTTCCTGCCAGAACTCGAGCGACAGAGATCGACGAGATCAAGTTTGCCTGCCTTCTACCTGCCCGATCCACAGTCCCTGCAGAGCTGAGACCAGTGGATGCGACTGGAAGCGTGGGGCACGCCATCTTGAAAAGGCCACGAGACGCTGACCGTGCAGCCTACGAGTGATCCTCGAAGCTGTGCACCGGGGTTTGAGAAGCCCCATCCCCGAGCTCCACTTGCACCAAAGCTCACCCCTCCACACTCGAAGAGTGCTGCATGGGGCCCTTCTGCTTGTGTGGGCTCGACGCGTTGGCCCGGTCACTTGCCAGCTGGCTTGTGGCCCCTGTGCCGACAAAACTTGAAATACGACTTGCTTTTCTGGTTGCTCCAGATCTGCACCAGCTCCTGTGAAAAGGAGCCCCCACTCTGACCCTCCTGGTCCGAGTGATAAGCAATCTCCCGGTTCCGCATGGATTGCTTTTGCCAAGTGCTGTTTGCTGCAATCTTGACGCCGACGGTGCTGACGGCGAGAGCCTACGTGGGACAGATCGTGACCCGCTCCTGGACGTCGCAGATGCCCCAGAGCCCACGTGACAGCGGAGAGAAGCCTATCGACAACCACCTGATTGCGCCCGACATTGCCTGGTTCCGTCCTGGTTCCACCCTGGTCACTGCTGAGTGACCCAGACTCTGTCCCCTCTGCTTTCAGGTACTTTTCTACTTCGATCCACCCTTGGATCGCACCGGACACTTCTGCTTCACATCGCCTGCAGCTGCAACAGCTCCAAGCACCAAGAGCCTGCGTGTCAAGACCCGACGCCACTTCGACCCTGTGCACCCACGGCCTGTGGGTGAGGTAACATTGCAACGCCGGTGTACATACACTGGTACACACCTCTAGGGTCTGTGTCTAAAGTTTTGTTCCTCTAGGTTCAGCGGAAGTATCTTTTAATTCACTTTATCTAACTTTTACGCACCATTGACATTGCATTGGTGCGCACCGCACTTTCCGTGCTGCACCCGTCTCCTGTGGGCTACTCCCGACTTCAGCATTGCTAGTCCTGACTGCTCCCAGCGAATCTCTAGGCCCTAGGCCTAACCATTGTTCGATAAGTGTTCCTTATACCACATTTTTAGTATATGGTCTGAGTGGCCACCCGCCCTCATCCATAATTGTGCAACTTTATATGTTTTACTGTGCTTTTGATTTAACGCTTGTGCCCCTTTCCTCATAAAGAGTACTGGGGAGTAATTTAGAAATAAATACATATATTTTTATAATATATACTTGTGTGGTGTCCTTTCATTTGATTACAGGATTGTATGTGGTAAAACAGCTCGCTTAACACAACCTCTTAAGTTAAGCCTTTAAGGCTGCTTAGTCCATGCTACCTCTAGGATAGCTTGTCTAACAAGGTTGACTTACAACCAGACATCTTTGGGGTTTGTTTGGACTGATACCCAGTGGTTCCAGAATTGGAAACACTACATATCAGGCCAACTTCTCACATTGGTGTGCAGCGGTGCGGATTTGAGCTTGCTGTTTGTTTTACCATTGCAATCTTTACATCAAATTGAAAGATCACATCAAGTACCTTAGGTACATATAAATCAAAAGCTTAGCATATTAAGTTCTACTGAACTTAGAGGTTGTAGATTAAAGGGATTAGCACACCCTGACTACAACTCACTAGCAAGGTACAGTAGGAAAACACTTAGTGTAGGTAAGTGCATCACTTACACCTCACTAGCAGTCATGTCTGATACAGGTAGAGCCTCAGGCTCTGCTCCTGTAATAGTTGATCCTATAGGGACAACATCCAGATATGACAACCTTAGCCACAAAGACCTGAGTGCCTTGTGCACAGCCAGGGGGCTAAAAAAGGGCAGAGGCCCTACCATTCCTTCCCTAGTAGCTCTCCTAGAAAAGGATGACCTAAATAAGGTGAGTCAGGCTCCCTTAGAATCAGGTGAAGGGATACACTCCCCTGAAAATGAGAATCTTCCAGAAGAAGAAGAGGAGGAGGAAGAGGAAGAGGAAGAGGAAGGCTCAGATTTAGAAGAGCCTGAAGATCAGGATCAGAGGGTGAACCAGGTACAGGTTGCCAGGCTTAACCAGGCCAACCTGGACCTACATGAGAATGGAGAGGGCCAGCACCACTCCAGATCTCATAACCAAATTCTCCCAGGTAACAGGAGGGTGAGATCTCAATCAAGGGACTCTCATCTTTCTAGTGCCTCAAGAGAATCTCAAAGAGGGATGACTTCCTCCCAGAGAAAAGAGCATAGGGCCAGGATGAGGGCTGTCCAACTCCAAATAGAAAGGGAAGAGGTAGCCTTGGCTCAAGCTAAACTTGCTTTAGCAAGAGAAAGAAAATTGTGTGGCTTAGATGCCACTGGTGGCAGCAAAGTTCCTAAAGAAAAAGACAGGGCCTATGACAATAGAAACCTGACAAAAATTGTGCCCCCCTACAAGGAAGGGGATGATATCCACAAATGGATGACTGCTCTTGAGAGGGCCTGCATGGTACAGCAGGTCCCTGAGGATCAGTGGGCAGCAATTTTATGGTACTCCTTTTCTGAGAAAGGGAGGGACAGGCTCCTCACTGTTAGACCTGAGGATGCCAAAAACTACTCTGTTCTGAAGAGTGCTCTTATTGAAGGGTTTGGCCTAACCACTGAGCAATACAGGTTGTTGTTCAGAGATACCCAAAAAGCACAGACTCAGGACTGGACTGATTTTGTAGATTGTGCCACTAAGGCTCTGGAGGGTTGGCTGCAGGGAAGTAAAGTTTCAGACTATACAGGATTGTACAATCTTATGATGAGAGAGCAGATCCTTAATAACTGTCAGAACCAGCTGTTGCATCAATACCTTGTTGACTCTGATTTGACCTCTCCCCAAGAATTGGGAAAGAAGGCAGACAAATGGGTCAGAACAAGGATTAAGCAGAAAAACCAGAACCAAGGTGACCAGAAGAAAACAGACCAGAAGGGTGGGAATCAGAAAGATAAAGAAAAGGACCAGAAGTCTTCAGGCCCCCAAACTAGCAATAAGGAGGGGGTTCCCAAAATGGAAACAAGAAAAAGAAGAATGATGGCCCAAAGAAACCTTGGTGTAATACCTGCAAATCAGTTTCACACTGGGGCAGTGAATGCACTAAGAAAAATCCAGTCCCCACCACTGCAGCTCCTAAAGCACCTGCACCCCCTAGTACAGTTAACAATGGTGGTACACAGCCAAAGGGTTTAGTAGGGTTGACCCTGGGTACTGAGGTGGAATCTGGCCTAGTCAGAATCCCCACACAGGCAGTTTTCCTATATGATGTGGACTTATCTTTGCCCACTGAAGTAAGCCCCAGTAACCTGGGCAAATATAGGCAGACTCCCTTAATCAATGAGAAACTGTCTCAGGCCTACAGGGACACTTGTGCCAGTGTCACAATGGTGACACCTGACTTTGTGGACCCTGGACAGATTGTACTAGGTGAAAGTTACCTAGTGACCAATGCAAGCAACTCCACTACTTCACATAGTGTGGCTGTTGTGAACTTCTCCTGGGGAGGGGTAGATGGCCTAAAGAAAGTTGTTGTGAGTGCAGACCTCCCAGTAGACTGTGTGTTAGGCAATGATCTTGAAAGCTCAGTTTGGTCAGAAGTGGAGTACAGGACTCATGCAGAAATGCTAGGGATTTCAGCTCATGTCCTTGCAGTGACAAGGCCTCAGGCTAAGAAGTGCCTTCCTGAACCAGTGGTGGATCTTGAGACAATAGACCAACCACAACCCAAAAGAAGGAGCAAGAGGGTTAAGGCTGTGCCTTCCCACTTGCCCCAGGTTGAGGATCAAGTTTCACAGGAAACTGATTCTGCAGTCCAAGAGGAGACTGTCTCAGAGGAGCTTGAACCTGATCAGGTTGAGTTTCTGGGGACAGGGGGACCCTCAAGGGCAGACCTGGGGCAGGCCCAATTAGATTGCCCTTCACTTGAACCCCTCAGACAGCAAGCTGCTGCTGAGGCTGCAGGGAATGCTCAAGGTACCCATAAAGTGTATTGGGATGAAGGACTCCTTTATTCAGAGGCTAGAGACCCCAAGCCTGGCACAACCAGGAGGTTGGTTATACCTTTGAAGTTTAGGGGCTTCCTTCTTACCTTGGCCCATGATATTCCCCTTGCAGGACACCTAGGCCAGAATAAGACTTGGGACAGGCTTGTTCCACACTTTCACTGGCCTCACATGTCAGAAAATGTCAAGGAGTTTTGTCGCTCCTGTGTCACTTGCCAAGCCAGTGGTAAGTCAGGTGGCACAACAAAGGCCCCCCTGATACCACTACCTGTGGTGGGGGTACCCTTTAAAAGAGTTGGAATAGACATTGTGGGTCCCATGGATCCTCCAACAGCATCTGGGCACAGATTTATACTGGTGTGTAGGAAGGTGGCTACCTGACTATGGTTACCCCAGATTTTTTGCCCTGTGTTTAGCTGGTTTTTGACTTAGTTGGCCTGGTTCCCTGCTAATCAGGGCCCCAGGCTATCTGCTCTCTCTGTAAAATGGATTCCATGTACCCTAGGTGCATAACTAGATTGGCTTGGGTCACCTTATCAGCCCCTGTACAGAGCACTATAGGTGCCCAAGGCATAGGTGCATCCAAGGCCTACCAGGGGCTGCAGCATATCTTTTGCCACCCCTGGCTGGCTACCTAAAATTGACACAACTGGCTGATCACTCAGCTGGGGCAAGGTGGTGTAATCACCCCTTGCTTAGATATAGTATGCCTATATCTAAACCTTTCTGGACACATATAAACCTGTGAGCCACTGCTATTGCAGGCCTTAACAATCCTGAAGGCAGAGTGCGTGGTTTAATGTGAGATGGTGCTCTAGCATGAGCTGAGCCTGTCTACAGCTGTCGGGACCAATTCCCTTAGCTGTTCTGGGATAATGCCAAACCATATACTATTAAGTGCATTATAATCCTCGCGGTTATATGTCAACTTTGGTTTGGCTTTATCAAAACATGTCGTGTAAGGTGTCATACGATTTGGAATACTACCCCCTCGCCAGTTCTGGCGACGGGGGTAGCATTCCACCCTTCTAGAGGGAGAAGACATGTTACTTTACTGAAACGCGGTTGATTTAAAATGAGCCTCAGATCCACAAAATGGATGCCCCTGCCACAGACACGGGTCTGGCCTCCTGCTGCTGACCGAAACCCGGCAGAGGAGGCCTGGACAAAGAGTTTCCTGTCACAGGGCGGTGTCAAACCACCCCAGACAGGAGATAGTGGATTGGAGTAGGGAGGTTTCAAAGAAACCAGACACTGCCTGGGGAGCACAAGGCTGCCCCTTGCAGGATCCGGCCAAACCGGTTCTGGGGCCTCCCAGCCCCTGTCCCAGCGCGGCCAGGATCAAAGGAGAGGGGTGTAACCACCCCCTTCCTGGGTCCCACCCATAGGAGGGGACCTAGCAGGATGTCCAACCCCCGAGATTCGAATAAGAGGGGGAGCAGTCCCAATGGAACTCAGATCATCCTGAAGAAACATAAGAAACGAATCCTGGACCCTTCGACTTTCTACACGACGTGAGAAGACTGAAGAATCTCCCTTGTGGTCAAGGAGTGACCACCCTGTGCAAACAGGCACCATCCAGCCCTCGACCCTTGCTTTGTTGCAGTTCCCGCCGGAACTCGAGCAACAGAGATCGACGAGATCAAGCTTGCCTGCCTTCTACCTGCCCGATCCACAGTCCCTGCAGAGCTGAGACCCGTGGAGGCGACCGGAAGCGTGGGGCACGCCATCTTGAAAAGGCCACGAGACGCTGACCGTGCAGCCCACGAGTGATCCTCGAAGCTGTGCACCGGGGTTTGAGAAGCCCCAGCCCCGAGCTCCACTTGCACCAAAGCTCACCCCTCCACACTCGACGAGTGCTGTGTGGGGCCCTTCTGCTTGTGTGCGCTCGATGCGTTGGCCCGGTCACTTGCCAGCTGGCTTGTGGCCCCTGTGCCGACGAAACTTGAAATACGACTCGCTTTTCTGGTTGCTCCAGATCTGCACCAGCTCCTGTGAAAAGGAGCACCCACTCTGACCCTCTTGGTTCGAGTGATAAGCAATCTCCCGGTTCCGCGTGGATTGCTTTTGCCAAGTGCTGTTTGCTGCAATCTTGAAGCCGACGGTGCTGACGGCGAGAGCCTACGTGGGACAGATCGTGACCTGCTCCTGGACGTCGCAGATGCCCCAGAGCCCACGTGACAGCGGAGAGAAGCCTATCGACAACCGCCTGATTGCGCCCGACATTGCCTGGTTCCGTCCTGGTTCCACCCTGGTCACTGCTGAGTGACCCAGACTCTGTCCCCTCTGCTTTCAGGTACTTTTCTACTTCGATCCACCCTTGGATCGCACCGGACACTTCTGCTTCACAGCGCCTGCAGCTGCAACAGCTTCAAGCACCAAGAACCTGCGTGACAGAACCCGACGCCACTTCGACCCTGTGCACCCACGGCCTGTGGGTGAGGTAACATTGCAACGCCGGTGTCTATACACTGGTACACACCTCTAGGGTCTGTGTCTAAAGTTTTGTGTTCCTAGGTTCAGCGGAAGTATCTTTTAATTCACTTTAACTGACTTTTACGCACCATTGACAGTGCATTGGTGCGCGCCGCACTTTCCGTGCTGCACCCGTCTCCTGTGGGCTACTCCCGACTTCATCATTGCTAGTCCTGACTGCTCCCAGCGAATCTCTAGGCCCTAGGCCTAACCATTGTTCGATAAGTGTTCCTTATACCACTTTTTTAATATATGGTCTGAGTGGCCACCCGCCCTCATCGATAATTGTGCAACTTTATATGTGTAACAGTGCTTTTGATTTAACGCTTGTGCCCCTTTCCTCATAAAGAGTACTGGGGAGTAATTTAGAAATAAATACATATATTTTTATAATATATACTTGTGTGGTGTCCTTTCATTTGATTACAGGATTGTATGTGGTAAAACAGCTCGCTTAACACGACCTCTTAAGTTAAGCCTTTAAGGCTGCTTAGTCCATGCTACCACTAGGATAGCTTGTCTAACAAGGTTGACTTACAACCTGACATCTTTGGGGTTTGTTTGGACTGATACCCAGTGGTTCCAGAATTGGAAACACTACATATCAGGCCAACTTCTCACATTGGTGTGCAGCGGTGCGGATTTGAGCTTGCTGTTTGTTTTACCATTGCAATCTTTATCAAATTGAAAGATCACATCAAGTACCTCTAGGTACATATAAATCAAAAGCTTAGCATATTAAGTTCTACTGAACTTAGTAGTTGTAGATTAAAGGGATTAGCACACCCTGACTACAACTCACTAGCAAGGTACAGTAGGAAACCACTTAGTGTAGGTAAGTGCATCACTTACACCTCACTAGCAGTCATGTCTGATACAGGTAGAGCCTCAGGCTCTGCTCCTGTAATAGTTGATCCTATAGGGACAACATCCAGATATGACAACCTTAGCCACAAAGACCTGAGTGCCTTGTGCACAGCCAGGGGGCTAAAAAAGGGCAGAGGCCCTACCATTCCTTCCCTAGTAGCTCTCCTAGAAAAGGATGACCTAGATAAGGTGAGTCAGGCTCCCTTAGAATCAGGTGAAGGGATACACTCCCCTGAGAATGAGAATCTTCCAGAAGAAGAAGAGGAGGAGGAAGAGGAAGAGGAAGGCTCTGATGTAGAAGAGCCTGAAGATCAGGATCAGAGGGGAAACCAGGTACAGGTTGCCAGGCTTAACCAGGCCAACCTGGACCTACATGAGAATGGAGAGGGCCAGCACCACTCCAGATCTCATAACCAAATTCTCCCAGGTAACAGGAGGGTGAGATCTCAATCAAGGGACTCTCATCTTTCTAGTGCCTCAAGAGAATCTCAAAGAGGGATGACTCCCTCCCAGAGAAAAGAGCATAGGGCCAGGATGAGGGCTGTCCAACTCCAAATAGAAAGGGAAGAGGTAGCCTTGGCTCAAGCTAAACTTGCTTTAGCAAGAGAAAGAAAATTGTGTGGCTTAGATGCCACTGGTGGCAGCAAAGTTCCTAAAGAAAAAGACAGGGCCTATGACAATAGAAACCTGACAAAAATTGTGCCCCCCTACAAGGAAGGGGATGATATCCACAAATGGATGACTGCTCTTGAGAGGGCCTGCATGGTACAGCAGGTCCCTGAGGATCAGTGGGCAGCAATTTTATGGTACTCCTTTTCTGAGAAAGGGAGGGACAGGCTCCTCACTGTTAGACCTGAGGATGCCAAAAACTACTCTGTCCTGAAGAGTGCTCTTATTGAAGGGTTTGGCCTAACCACTGAGCAATACAGGTTGTTGTTCAGAGACACCCAAAAAGCACAGACTCAGGACTGGACTGATTTTGTTGATTGTGCAACTAAGGCTCTGGAGGGTTGGCTGAATGGCAGCAAAGTACATGACTTCACAGGATTGTATAATTTGATTATGAGGGAGCAGATCCTAAGTAATTGTCAGAACCAGCTCTTACACCAGCACCTGGTGGACTCAGATTTGACCTCTCCCCAAGAATTGGGAAAGAGGGCAGATAAATGGGTCAGAACCAGGATTAGGCCTAAGAATCAGGACAATAACCAGAAGAAGGAGTCTACCAAGCCTCAAGATAAGGGTGGGGATAAAAGTAAAGAAAAGACTTCCCCAGGGCCCCAAAACTCCAAGAATGGGGGTGGGTCCCAAGACACTTCATCCACTGAGAAAAAACCTTATTGTCATGCCTGTAAACAGGTTGGGCATTACAAAACAGACAGCTGTTGTCCCAAGAATGGCAATAAAGAAAACATACCTCCAAAGCCAGCTCCAACACCTCCTGTTACTGTCAGCAGTAATCCCCCAGGAAGTGGGAGCACACCCAGGAATCTGGGTGGATTTACTTTTGGATCCCAAGGGGACCCTGGCCTATCCAGGTCCCCATCCCCAAATAATCTTGTTTATGAGACTGGCATGGGGTTTGCCAACTTCTCTGTTTGCCCAAATACCTTGAGCAAATATAGACAAGAACCAATCATCAATGGTTTGAAGGTTGAAGCTTTTAGAGACACAGGGGCTAGCATCACCATGGTGGCTGACTGTATAGTCCCCTCTAAGCAACTTTTACCAGGTGCCACATACCAGGTAACAAACATTGATGGTATCCAAACAAATCATCCCATGGCAGTAGTAAGTCTCAGCTGGGGAGGTGTCATTGGCCCAAAGAGAGTGGCAGTGTCACCAAACTTGCCTGTAGACTGTCTACTGGGTAATGATTTGGAAATCTCAGCCTGGGCTGAGGTTGAACAGGAAATCCATTCTAGAATGGTAAATTCCAATGGAAAGGTTAGTGGGGCTGTACTGGCTATAGCCCCAATCCAAGATGTCCTTCCTGAAAAGGTTGGTAGGGCTGAGCAACTCTCTTCCCCATCTTTACCAGAAGCTCTTCCAAAACAGAATAGCAAAGCTGTTATGATAACAGCAGAAACCCAAACTGAGTCTCCTCCTGAGGAGGTTGGTGGGGCTGTGATGGCCACAGCCCAAACTCAAACAGATATGTGTGTTGTGAAGCCTGAAATGATGGATCACTCCAACCAAACTGAGAGCATGGAGGAGGAAGAGAAATCTCCCCCTCACCAGACAGTAGGACAGGATCAGCCTCCTCAGGGAACTGATCTTACCCCTGATGAAGGAACTGCCCCAGAGGTTGTTAGGCCTGGCCTGACAGAGCCTCTGATGGCAGTGGACCCTTCTCAGGTGGGATCCAGTCTGGAGCAGGTAACCTGCCCCTCTCTACCTTGCCTTAGTCAGCCCAGGGCTGCAGAGGACAAGAAGGACAGTGAGACCCAGAGGGCCCCCTGTCAAATAAAGCACCCCCATCAACAGATTAGGGGCACCAAAACTAGTAGCCCTAGTAAGGTGAAAACTTTAAAAACTCCTGAAGGAGCCCCCTTAAAAGTAGTTAGGGACCTCCCACAGATGGATTCTGTTGGACACAGCCAAACCTGGGACCCAAAGGGCCCAAACCTGAACTGTCCCTCCAGCAAGCCAAACAGAGGGACCCAGCCTCCAGCTTTAGGTAGCCAGAGGTTGACCCTGAGAGCTCAGTGCAACTCAGTTGAAGAAAGAAAGGCCCACATAGTGGAAGATAATTGGAGGAAGTTGAGCCCAAAATTAGTGGAGCCTCACTTCAATACTCCATATCCAAACCAGCCTTTAACTTTGCATAAACACACCCAAGGTAGTGATTCCCTATGGTGGAGACCCTCTAATACCCCTAGGGTGAGGGACTGCTTAGTGGACCATGAGACAGGGGGTACCCATGCTAGTGCAGGTACTTCCTTATATGGCCACTCAGGCAATATAGGCTTACCTGGCCAAGGATAGCCTTATCTCCTTTCGTTTGGGGGGGGGGGTTATGTAGGAAGGTGGCTACCTGACTATGGTTACCCCAGATTTTTTGCCCTGTGTTTACCTGGTTTTTGACTTAGTTGGCCTGGTTCCCTGCTAATCAGGGCCCCAGGCTATCTGCTCTCTCTGTAAAATGGATTCCATGTACCCTAGGTGCATAACTAGATTGGCTTGGGTCACCTTATCAGCCCCTGTACAGAGCACTATAGGTGCCCAGGGCATAGGTGCATCCAAGGCCTACCAGGGGCTGCAGCATATCTTTTGCCACCCCTGGCTGGCTACCTAAAATTGACACAACTGGCTGATCACTCAGCTGGGGCAAGGTGGTGTAATCACCCCTTGCTTAGATATAGTATGCCTATATCTAAACCTTTCTGGACACATGTAAACCTGTGAGCCACTCCTATTGCAGGCCTTAACAATCCTGAAGGCAGAGTGCGTGGTTTAATGTGAGATGGTGCTCTAGCATGAGCTGAGCCTGTCTACAGCTGTCGGGACCAATTCCCTTAGCTGTTCTGGGATAATGCAAAACCATATACTATTAAGTGCATTATAATCCTCGCGGTTATATGTCAACTTTTGTTTGGCTTTATCAAAACATGTCGTGTAAGGTGTCATATGATTTGGAATACTACCCCCTCGCCAGTTCTGGCGACGGGGGTAGCATTCCACCCTTCTAGAGGGAGAAGACATGTTACTTTACTGAAACGCGGTTGATTTAAAATGAGCCTCAGATCCACAAAATGGATGCCCCTGCCACAGACACGGGTCTGGCCTCCTGCTGCTGACCGAAACCCGGCAGAGGAGGCCTGGACAAAGAGTTTCCTGTCACAGGGCGGTGTCAAACCACCCCAGACAGGAGATAGTGGATTGGAGTAGGGAGGTTTCAAAGAAACCAGACACTGCCTGGGGAGCACAAGGCTGCCCCTTGCAGGATCCGGCCAAACCGGTTCTGGGGCCTCCCAGCCCCTGTCCCAGCGCGGCCAGGATCAAAGGAGAGGGGTGTAACCACCCCCTTCCTGGGTCCCACCCATAGGAGGGGACCTAGCAGGATGTCCAACCCCCGAGATTCGAATAAGAGGGGGAGCAGTCCCAATGGAACTCAGATCATCCTGAAGAAACATAAGAAACGAATCCTGGACCCTTCGACTTTCTACACGACGTGAGAAGACTGAAGAATCTCCCTTGTGGTCAAGGAGTGACCACCCTGTGCAAACAGGCACCATCCAGCCCTCGACCCTTGCTTTGTTGCAGTTCCCGCCGGAACTCGAGCAACAGAGATCGACGAGATCAAGCTTGCCTGCCTTCTACCTGCCCGATCCACAGTCCCTGCAGAGCTGAGACCCGTGGAGGCGACCGGAAGCGTGGGGCACGCCATCTTGAAAAGGCCACGAGACGCTGACCGTGCAGCCCACGAGTGATCCTCGAAGCTGTGCACCGGGGTTTGAGAAGCCCCAGCCCGAGCTCCACTTGCACCAAAGCTCACCCCTCCACACTCGACGAGTGCTGCGTGGGGCCCTTCTGCTTGTGTGCGCTCGACGCGTTGGCCCGGTCACTTGCCAGCTGGCTTGTGGCCCCTGTGCCGACGAAACTTGAAATACGACTCGCTTTTCTGGTTGCTCCAGATCTGCACCAGCTCCTGTGAAAAGGAGCACCCACTCTGACCCTCCTGGTTCGAGTGATAAGCAATCTCCCGGTTCCGCGTGGATTGCTTTTGCCAAGTGCTGTTTGCTGCAATCTTGAAGCCGACGGTGCTGACGGCGAGAGCCTACGTGGGACAGATCGTGACCTGCTCCTGGACGTCGCAGATGCCCCAGAGCCCACGTGACAGCGGAGAGAAGCCTATCGACAACCGCCTGATTGCGCCCGACATTGCCTGGTTCCGTCCTGGTTCCACCCTGGTCACTGCTGAGTGACCCAGACTCTGTCCCCTCTGCTTTCAGGTACTTTTCTACTTCGATCCACCCTTGGATCGCACCGGACACTTCTGCTTCACAGCGCCTGCAGCTGCAACAGCTTCAAGCACCAAGAACCTGCGTGACAGAACCCGACGCCACTTCGACCCTGTGCACCCACGGCCTGTGGGTGAGGTTACATTGCAACGCCGGTGTCTATACACTGGTACACACCTCTAGGGTCTGTGTCTAAAGTTTTGTGTTCCTAGGTTCAGCGGAAGTATCTTTTAATTCACTTTAACTGACTTTTACGCACCATTGACAGTGCATTGGTGCGCGCCGCACTTTCCGTGCTGCACCCGTCTCCTGTGGGCTACTCCCGACTTCATCATTGCTAGTCCTGACTGCTCCCAGCGAATCTCTAGGCCCTAGGCCTAACCATTGTTCGATAAGTGTTCCTTATACCACTTTTTTAATATATGGTCTGAGTGGCCACCCGCCCTCATCCATAATTGTGCAACTTTATATGTGTAACAGTGCTTTTGATTTAACGCTTGTGCCCCTTTCCTCATAAAGAGTACTGGGGAGTAATTTAGAAATAAATACATATATTTTTATAATATATACTTGTGTGGTGTCCTTTCATTTGATTACAGGATTGTATGTGGTAAAACAGCTCGCTTAACACGACCTCTTAAGTTAAGCCTTTAAGGCTGCTTAGTCCATGCTACCACTAGGATAGCTTGTCTAACAAGGTTGACTTACAACCTGACATCTTTGGGGTTTGTTTGGACTGATACCCAGTGGTTCCAGAATTGGAAACACTACATATCAGACCAACTTCTCACATGGTGGTAGTGGATCATGCCACCAGGTACCCAGAGGCAATTCCCCTGAGGACCACCACAGCTCCTGTGGTGGCAAAAGCCCTCATTGCAGTTTTCTCAAGAGTGGGCTTTCCAAAGGAGGTTCTTTCAGACAGAGGTACCAACTTTATGTCTGGATACTTGAAAGCAATGTGGAAAGAGTGTGGAGTAAACTATAAGTTTACCACACCCTACCATCCACAGTGCAATGGGCTTTTTGAAAGGTTCAACAAGACCCTAAAGGGAATGATAAAAGGTTTACCAGAGAAGCTTAGGCGGAAATGGGACATCCTTTTACCCTGCTTGCTTTTTGCTTACAGAGAGGTCCCACAGAAGGGGGTTGGCTACAGCCCTTTTGAACTTCTGTTTGGCCACCCTGTAAGAGGTCCATTGAGTTTGGTGAAGGAAGGATGGGAGTTACCTCTCAAAAAGCCTAAACTAGACATCGTGGACTATGTACTTGGTCTCCGCTCCAGGATGGCTGAATACATGGAGAGAGCATCCAAAAACCTTGAGGCCAGTCGAGAATTACAGAAAGCTTGGCATGACCAAAAGGCTGTTCTGGTTGAGTACCAGCCAGGGCAGAAGGTGTGGGTGTTGGACCCAGTGGGGCCAGCAGCTCTCCAGGACCAATGGACTGGACCCTACCCTATCATTGAAAAAAAGGGAGAAGTCACCTACTTGGTTGACTTTGGTACCCCTAGGAGCCCCCACAGGGTGCTCCATGTGAACCGTTTGAAAGCATTTGTTGACAGGGAGGACATGAGTCTCCTCATGGCCACAGATGGGGAACAGGAGGAAGAGAGTGACCCTCTCCCAGACCTGCTTTCCCAGAACCCTGATGATGGTTCAGTTGATGGAGTAGCCTTGGCAGGCAGCCTCACTGAGCAGCAACAGGTGGACTGCAGACAGGTGTTGCAGGCCCACAGACATTTGTTTTCACTCACACCCAGCCAGACTAACTGGTGCACCCATGAGGTGGACACTGGTGACAATCTGCCTGTGAAGAATAAGATCTACAGGCAACCTGACCATGTCAGGGATTGTATAAAGGCTGAGGTGCAAAAGATGTTGGAGCTTGGAGTGATTGAGCCATCAGAGAGCCCATGGACTAGCCCAGTGGTCCTTGTGCCAAAACCTCATACCAAAGATGGAAAGAGAGAAATGAGGTTTTGTGTGGACTACAGAGGTCTCAATGCTGTCACTAGGACAGATGCTCATCCCATTCCAAGAGCAGATGAGCTCATTGATAAATTGGCTTCTGCCAAGTTTCTGAGCACATTTGATTTGACAGCTGGCTACTGGCAAATCAGACTAGCTGAAGAGTCAAAAGCCAAAACAGCATTCTCTACCCCTAGTGGACATTATCAATTTGTGGTAATGCCCTTTGGTTTGAAGAATGCACCTGCCACCTTCCAAAGGTTGGTGAATCAAGTCCTTGCTGGGTTGGATGACTTTTGTGCAGAATATCTAGATGATATTGCTGTCTTTAGCTCCACCTGGGAGGATCACCTGATCCACCTGAAGAAGGTTCTGGAGGCCCTGCAAAAGGCAGGCCTGACTATCAAGGCTACTAAGTGCCAGATAGGGCAGAGCAAGGTTGTGTACTTGGGCCACCTAGTAGGTGGGGGTCAAGTTCAACCATGGAGAGCAAGATCCAGACCATACAGGACTGGTCTCCTCCAACTACCCAGACACAAGTCAGAGCCTTCTTGGGCCTGACTGGGTATTACAGAAAATTTGTAAAGAACTATGGGCCCATTGTGACACCATTGAATGACTTGACATCCAAGAAGATGCCCAAAAAGGTTCAGTGGACAGTTAGCTGTCAAAAGGCATTTGATGACCTGAAGAAGGCCATGTGCTCTGCACCTATCATGAAGAGTCCTGACTACTCCAAACAGTTCATTGTACAGACAGATGCTTCTGAGTTGGGGGTGGGAGCTGTGCTTTCACAACTTAATCAAGATGGTCAAGACCAGCCCATTGCTTTTATTAGCAGAAGGCTGACCCCCAGGGAGAAACGTTGGTCAGCTATTGAGAGGGAGGCCTTTGCTGTGGTTTGGGCAGTGAAGAAGTTGAGGCCCTACTTGTTTGGTACTCACTTCCTAATTCAGACAGACCATAAGCCCCTCTTGTGGCTAAATCAGATGAAGGGTGAAAATCCCAAACTGCTCAGGTGGTCCATTTCCCTACAGGGGATGGACTTTACAGTGGAGCACCGCCCAGGGACTGACCATGGTAATGCAGATGGTCTCTCCAGGTACTTCCACTTAGAACATGAAGACTTATCTGGTCAAGGTTAAGTTTAATGTCCCTGCCTGGGGAGCACAAGGCTGCCCCTTGCATAATCCGGCCAAACCGGTTCTGGGGCCTCCCAGCCCCTGTCCCAGCGTGGCCAGGATCAAAGGAGAGGGGTGTAACCACCCCCTTCCTGGGTCCCACCCATAGGAGGGGACCTAGCAGGATGTCCAACCCCCCAGATTCGAATAAGAGGGGGAGCAGTGCCAATGCAACTCAGATCATCCTGAAGAAACATAAGAAACGAATTCTGGACCCTTCGACTTTCTACACGACGTTAGAAGACTGAAGAATCTCCCTTGTGGTCAAGGAGTGACCACCCTGTGCAAACAGGCACCATCCAGCCCCGACCCTTGATTTGTTGCAGTTCCCGCCGGAACTCGAGCGACAGAGATCAACGAGATCAAGCTTGCCTGCCTTGTACCTGCCCGATCCACAGTCCCTGCAGAGCTGAGACCAGTGGAGGCGACCGGAAGCGTGGGGCACGCCATCTTGAAAAGGCCACGAGACGCTGACCGTGCAGCCCACGAGTGATCCTCGAAGCTGTGCACCGGGGTTTGAGAAGCCCCAGCCCTGAGCTCCACTTGCACCAAAGCTCACCCCTCCACACTCGACGAGTGCTGCGTGGGGCCCTTCTGCTTGTGTGGGCTCGACGCGTTGGCCCGGTCACTTGCCAGCTGGCTTGTGGCCCCTGTGCCGACGAAACTTGAAATACGACTTGTTTTTCTGGTTGCTCCAGATCTGCACCAGCTCCTGTGAAAAGGAGCCCCCACTCTGACCCTCCTGGTCCGAGTGATAAGCAATCTCCCGGTTCCGCGTGGATTGCTTTTGCCAAGTGCTGTTTGCTGCAATCTTGAAGCCGACGGTGCTGACGGCGAGAGCCTACGTGGGACAGATCTTGACCCGCTCCTGGACGTCGCAGATGCCCCAGAGCCCACGTGAGAGCAGAGAGAAGCCTATCGACAACCACCTGATTGCGCCCGACATTGCCTGGTTCCGTCCTGGTTCCACCCTGGTCACTGCTGAGTGACCCAGACTCTGTCCCCTCTGCTTTCAGGTACTTTCTACTTCGATCCACCCTTGGATCGCACCGGACACTTCTGTTCACATCGCCTGCAGCTGCAACAGCTCCAAGCACCAAGAGCCTGCGTGTCAAGACCCGACGCCACTTCGACCCTGTGCACCCACGGCCTGTGGGTGAGGTAACATTGCAACGCCGGTGTACATACACTGGTACACACCTCTAGGGTCTGTGTCTAAAGTTTTGTTCCTCTAGGTTCAGCGGAAGTATCTTTTAATTCACTTTATCTAACTTTTACGCACCATTGACATTGCATTGGTGCGCGCCGCACTTTCCGTGCTGCACCCATCTCCTGTGGGCTACTCCCGACTTCAGCATTGCTAGTCCTGACTGCTCCCAGCGAATCTCTAGGCCCTAGGCCTAACCATTGTTCGATAAGTGTTCCTTATACCACTTTTTTAGTATATGGTCTGAGTGGCCACCCGCCCTCATCCATAATTGTGCAACTTTATATGTTTTACTGTGCTTTTGATTTAACGCTTGTGCCCCTTTCCTCATAAAGAGTACTGGGGAGTAATTTAGAAATAAATACATATATTTTTATAATATATACTTGTGTGGTGTCCTTTCATTTGATTACAGGATTGTATGTGGTAAAACAGCTCGCTTAACACGACCTCTTAAGTTAAGCCTTTAAGGCTGCTTAGTCCATGCTACCTCTAGGATAGCTTGTCTTACAAGGTTGACTTACAACCAGACATCTTTGGGGTTTGTTTGGACTGATACCCAGTGGTTCCAGAATTGGAAACACTACATATCAGGCCAACTTCTCACAATCTTCTACAATCCGCTCGCGACCACTGATGATGTGTACGTAGATGAAAATGCCTCTATCAGCCCTGGGAGTTCCCAGAACTAACTGAAAGATCGACCTAGTGTCTGACCCCCGCAGATTCAACTAGGCACACAGCCACGACCCTACGGCTACCCAGACGGCAAGGCAATTTTAAAACAACAAAACATTGCAAAGTATTAGCAAACTTCCTGGCTGGAGGCAATGTATCAAAATTCAAATGTATAAAATAGGCAGTTTCCTGCTTTATTTGTCCATATTACGAGACCGTAAATTGTATCTCAGTTTTGCAGGAGCTGTTTGATCTGGAAACATTGTACTTTCAGCAGGTGTTGCAATGTTCAAGTTCGCAGATGGCAAATGTTCTTTTGTCGCAGGTGTCAAATGTTCAGAGTTCAAAAGAACAGTTTCAGGAGGAGAGCCAGAGTTCGATGTGTCAGTGATTAGTTCTGCATCGCTGAAAGGGATAAACCTGGGTATTTGTTCAGTTTCAGAGGCATCGATTCCCGTCTTCACCCAGTTGTCGTAAGGAAGTGGCAGGGGCACACGCTTGACGTGCGTCGTGTGAATCCAGTTCTTCCGTCCGGCCACACGAATAGCAGTTCTCGTCGCCAATAACACCTGGAAGGGGCCAACGAATCTGGGCTGAAGATTTTTCGTTCTTGCAAAATTACGAATGACCACGTGGTCTCCTGGTTTCAGCTGATGACCTGGACTCTCCGGTGGCTTTGGCAATGCATCGAAAACCTGTTGGTGAATAAGACTCAATTTAGCAGTCAAGTCGAAAAGGTAATCAATTCACATTGGATATTCCAGCTGTCTAAATTCCTTTGGCCTAGTGTGAGAAGTTGGCCTGATATGTAGTGTTTCCAATTCTGGAACCACTGGGTATCAGTCCAAACAAACCCCAAAGATGTCAGGTTGTAAGTCAACCTTGTTAGACAAGCTATCCTAGTGGTAGCATGGACTAAGCAGCCTTAAAGGCTTAACTTAAGAGGTCGTGTTAAGCGAGCTGTTTTACCACATACAATCCTGTAATCAAATGAAAGGACACCACACAAGTATATATTATAAAAATATATGTATTTATTTCTAAATTACTCCCCAGTACTCTTTATGAGGAAAGGGGCACAAGCGTTAAATCAAAAGCACTGTTACACATATAAAGTTGCACAATTATGGATGAGGGCGGGTGGCCACTCAGACCATATATTAAAAAAGTGGTATAAGTAACACTTATCGAACAATGGTTAGGCCTAGGGCCTAGAGATTCGCTGGGAGCAGTCAGGACTAGCAATGATGAAGTCGGGAGTAGCCCACAGGAGACGGGTGCAGCACGGAAAGTGCGGCGCGCACCAGTGCACTGTCAATGGTGCGTAAAAGTCAGATAAAGTGAATTAAAAGATACTTCCGCTGAACCTAGGAACACAAAACTTTAGACACAGACCCTAGAGGTGTGTACCAGTGTATAGACACCGGCGTTGCAATGTTACCTCACCCACAGGCCGTGGGTGCACAGGGTCGAAGTGGCGTCGGGTTCTGTCACGCAGGTTCTTGGTGCTTGAAGCTGTTGCAGCTGCAGGCGCTGTGAAGCAGAAGTGTCCGGTGCGATCCAAGGGTGGATCGAAGTAGAAAAGTACCTGAAAGCAGAGGGGACAGAGTCTGGGTCACTCAGCAGTGACCAGGGTGGAACCAGGACGGAACCAGGCAATGTCGGGCGCAATCAGGCGGTTGTTGATAGGCTTCTCTCCGCTGTCACGTGGGCTCTGGGGCATCTGCGACGTCCAGGAGCAGGTCACGATCTGTCCTACGTAGGCTCTCGCCGTCAGCACCGTCGGCTTCAAGATTGCAGCAAACAGCACTTGGCAAAAGCAATCCACGCGGAACCGGGAGATTGCTTATCACTCGAACCAGGAGGGTCAGAGTGGGTGCTCCTTTTCACAGGAGCTGGTGCAGATCTGGAGCAACCAGAAAAGCGAGTCGTATTTCAAGTTTCGTCGGCACAGGGGCCACAAGCCAGCTGGCAAGTGACTGGGCCAACGCGTCGAGCGCACACAAGCAGAAGGGCCCCACGCAGCACTCGTCAAGTGTGGAGGGGTGAGCTTTGGTGCAAGTGGAGCTCGGGGCTGGGGCTTCTCAAACCCCGGTGCACAGCTTCGAGGATCACTCGTGGGCTGCACGGTCAGCGTCTCGTGGCCTTTTCAAGATGGCGTGCCCCACGCTTCCGGTCGCCTCCACGGGTCTCAGCTCTGCAGGGACTGTGGATCGGGCAGGTAGAAGGCAGGCAAGCTTGATCTCGTCGATCTCTGTCGCTCGAGTTCCAGCGGGAACTGCAACACAGCAAGGGTCGAGGGCTGGATGGTGCCTGTTTGCACAGGGTGGTCACTCCTTGACCACAAGGGAGATTCTTCAGTCTTCTCACGTCGTGTAGAAAGTCGAAGGGTCCAGAATTCGTTTCTTATGTTTCTTCAGGATGATCTGAGTTCCATTGGGACTGCTCCCCCTCTTATTCGAATCTCGGGGGTTGGACATCCTGCTAGGTCCCCTCCTATGGGTGGGACCCAGGAAGGGGGTGGTTACACCCCTCTCCTTTGATCCTGGCCGCGCTGGGACAGGGGCTGGGAGGCCCCAGAACCGGTTTGGCCGGATCCTGCAAGGGGCAGCCTTGTGCTCCCCAGGCAGTGTCTGGTTTCTTTGAAACCTCCCTACTCCAATCCACTATCTCCTGTCTGGGGTGGTTTGACACCGCCCTGTGACAGGAAACTCTTTGTCCAGGCCTCCTCTGCCGGGTTTCGGTCAGCAGCAGGAGGCCAGACCCGTGTCTGTGGCAGGGGCATCCATTTTGTGGATCTGAGGCTCATTTTAAATCAACCGCGTTTCAGTAAAGTAACATGTCTTCTCCCTCTAGAAGGGTGGAATGCTACCCCCGTCGCCAGAACTGGCGAGGGGGTAGTATTCCAATTCGTATGACACCTTACACGACATGTTTTGATAAAGCCAAACCAAAGTTGCTATATAACCGCGAGGATTATAAGGCGCTTAAGAGTATATGGTATGGCGTTATCCCGGATCAGCTTAGGGAGTTGTTCCCGACAGCTGCAGACAGGCTCAGCTCATGCCAGAGCACCATCTCACATAAAACCACGCACTCTGCCTCCAGGATTGATGAGGCCTTCCATAGGAGTGGCTTACAGGCTATATATGTGTCCAGATATAGGTTTAGATATAGGTATACTATATCTAAGCAAGGGGTGATTACACCCACTTGCCCCAGCTGAGTGATCAGCCAGTTGTGTCAATTTAGATAGCCAGCCAGGGGTGGCAAAAGATATGCTGCAGCCCCTGGTAGGCCTTGGATGCACCTATGCCCTGGGCACCTATAGTGCTCTGTACAGGGGCTGATAAGGTGACCCAAGTGTAGGAAGGTGGCTACCTGACTATGGTTACCCCAGATTTTTTGCCCTGCCTGCAGCTGCAACAGCTCCAAGCACCAAGAACCTGCGTGACAGAACCCGACGCCACTTCGACCCTGTGCACCCACGGCCTGTGGGTGAGGTAACTTTGCAACGCCGGTGTCTTTACACTGGTACACACCTCTAGGGTCTGTGTCTAAAGTTTTGTGTTCCTAGGTTCAGCGGAAGTATCCTTTAATTCACTTTAATCGACTTTTACGCACCATTGACAGTGCATTGGTGCGCGCCGCACTTTCCGTGCTGCACCCGTCTCCTGTGGGCTACTCCCGACTTCTTCATTGCTTGTCCTGACTGCTCCCAGCGAATCTCTAGGCCCTAGGCCTAACCATTGTTCGATAAGTGTTACTTATACCACTTTTTTAATATATGGTCTGAGTGGCCACCCGCCCTCATCCATAAACGTGCAACTTTATATGTGTAACAGTGCTTTTGATTTAACGCTTGTGCCCCTTTCCTCATAAAGAGTACTGGGGAGTAATTTAGAAATAAATACATATATTTTTATAATATATACTTGTGTGGTGTCCTTTCATTTGATTACAGGATTGTATGTGGTAAAACAAGCTCGCTTAACACGACCTCTTAAGTTAAGCCTTTAAGGCTGCTTAGTCCATGCTACCACTAGGATAGCTTGTCTACAAGGTTGACTTACAACCTGACATCTTTGGGGTTTGTTTGGACTGATAACCAGTGGTTCCAGAATTGGAAACACTACCTATCAGGCCAACTTCTCACATTGGTGTGCAGCGGTGCGGATTTGAGCTTGCTGTTTGTTTTACCATTGCAATCTTTATCAAATTGAAAGATCACATCAAGTACCTCTAGGTACATATAAATCAAAAGCTTAGCATATTAAGTTCTACTGAACTTAGTAGTTGTAGATTAAAGGGATTAGCACACCCTGACTACAACTCACTAGCAAGGTACAGTAGGAAACCACTTAGTGTAGGTAAGTGCACCACTTACACCTCACTAGCAGTCATGTCTGATACAGGTAGAGCTTCAGGCTCTGCTCCTGTAATAGTTGATCCTATAGGGACAACATCCAGATATGACAACCTTAGCCACAAAGACCTGAGTGCCTTGTGCACAGCCAGGGGGCTAAAAAAGGGCAGAGGCCCTACCATTCCTTCCCTAGTAGCTCTCCTAGAAAAGGATGATCTAGATAAGGTGAGTCAGGCTCCCTTAGATTCAGGTGAAGGGATAAACTCCCCTGAGAATGAGAATCTTCCAGAAGAAGAGGAGGAAGAGGAAGAGGAAGGCTCTGATGTAGAAGAGCCTGAAGATCAGGATCAGGTGGGAAACCAGGTACAGGTTGCCAGGCTTAACCAGGCCAACTTGGACCTACATGGGAATGGAGAGGGCCAGCACCACTCCAGATCTCATAACCAAATTCTCCCAGGTAATAGAAGGGAGAGATCTCTGTCAAGGGACTCTCACCTTTCTAGTGCCTCAAGAGAATCTCAAAGAGAAATGACTTCCTCCCAGAGAAAAGAGCATAGGGCCAGGATGAGGGCTGTCCAACTCCAAATAGAAAGGGAAGAGGTAGCCTTGGCTCAAGCTAAACTTGCTTTAGCAAGAGAGAAAAAATTGTGTGGCTTAGATGCCACTGGTGGCAGCAAAGTTCCTAAAGAAAAAGCCAGGTCCTATGATAGTAGAAACCTGACAAAGATTGTGCCCCCCTATCAGGAAGGGGATGACATCCACAAATGGATGACTGCTCTGGAGAGAGCCTGCATGGTACAGCAGGTTCCTGAGGAACAGTGGGCAGCAATCTTATGGTACTCCTTTTCAGAGAAAGGGAGGGATAGGCTCCTCACTGTCAGACATGAGGATGCCAGCAATTACAAAGTCCTGAAGAGTGTTCTGATAGATGGGTTTGGCTTAACCACTGAACAGTACAGGTTAAAGTTCAGAGATACCCAGAAGACACAGACTCAGGACTGGACTGATTTTGTTGATTGTGCAACTAAGGCTCTGGAGGGTTGGCTGAATGGCAGCAAAGTACATGACTTCACAGGATTGTATAATTTGATTATGAGGGAGCAGATCCTTAGTAATTGTCAAAACCAGCTCTTACACCAGCACCTGGTGGACTCAGATTTGACCTCTCCCCAAGAATTGGGAAAGAGGGCAGACAAGTGGGTCAGAACCAGGATTAGGCCTAAGAATCAGGACAATAACCAGAAGAAGGAGTCTACCAAGCCTCAAGATAAGGGTGGGGATAAAAGTAAAGAAAACACTTCCCCAGGGCCCCAAAACTCCAAGAAGGGGGGTGGGTCCCAAGACACTTCTTCAACAGAGAAAAAGCCTTATTGCCATGCCTGTAAAAAGGTTGGGCATTACAAAACAGACAGCTGTTGTCCCAAGAATGGCAATAAAGAAAACATACCTCCAAAGCCAGCTCCAACACCTCCTGTTACTGTCAGCAGTAATCCCCCAGGAAGTGGGAGCACACCCAGGAATCTGGGTGGGTTTACTTTTGGAGCCCAAGGGGACCCTGGCCTATCCAGGTCTCCATCCCCAAATAATCTTGTCTATGAGACTAGCATGGGGTTTGCCAACTTCTCTGTTTGCCCAAATACCTTGAGCAAATATAGACAGGAACCCATCATCAATGGTTTGAAAGTTGAAGCTTTTAGAGACACAGGGGCTAGCATCACCATGGTGGCTGACTGTATAGTCCCCTCTAAGCAACTTTTACCAGGTGCCACATACCAGGTAACAAACATTGATGGTATCCAAACAAATCATCCCATGGCAGTAGTAAGTCTCAGCTGGGGAGGTGTCATTGGCCCAAAGAGAGTGGCAGTGTCACCAAACTTGCCTGTAGACTGTCTACTGGGTAATGATTTGGAAATCTCAGCCTGGGCTGAGGTTGAACAGAAAATCCATTCTAGAATGGTAAATTCCAATGGAAAGGTTAGTGGGGCTGTACTGGCTATAGCCCCAATTCAAGATGTCCTTCCTGAAAAGGTTGGTAGGGCTGAGCAACTCTCTGCCCCATCTTTACCAGAAGCTCTTCCAAGACAGAATAGCAAAGCTGTTATGATAACAGCAGAAACCCAAACTGAGTCTCCTCCTGAAAAGGTTGGTGGGGCTGTGATGGCCACAGCCCAAACTCAAACAGATATGTGTGTTGTGAAGCCTGAAATGATGGATCACTCCACCCAAACTGAGAGCATGGAGGAGGAAGAGAAATCTCCCCCTCACCAGACAGTAGGACAGGATCAGCCTCCTCAGGGAACTGATCTTACCCCTGATGAAGGAACTGCCCCAGAGGTTGTTAGGCCTGGCCTGACAGAGCCTCTGATGGCAGTGGACCCTTCTCAGGTGGGATCCAGTCTGGAGCAGGTAACCTGCCCCTCTCTACCTTGCCTCAGTCAGCCCAGGGCTGCAGAGGACAAGAAGGACAGTGAGACCCAGAGGGCCCCCTGTCAAATAAAGCTCCCCCATCAACAGATTAGGGGCACCAAAACTAGTAGGCCTAGTAAGGTGAAAACTTTAAAAACTCCTGAGGGAGCCCCCTTAAAAACAGTTAGGGACCTCCCACAGATGGATTCTGTTGGGCACAGCCAAACCTGGGACCCAAAGGGCCCAAACCTGAACTGTCCCTCCAACAAGCCAAACAGAGGGACCCAGCCTCCAGCTTTAGGTAGCCAGAGGTTGACCCTGAGAGCTCAGCGCAACTCAGTTGAAGAAAGAAAGGCACACATGGTGGAAGATAATTGGAGGAAGTTGAGCCCAAAAATAGTGGAGCCTCACTTCAATACTCCATATCCAAACCAGCCTTTAACTTTGCATAAACACACCCAAGGTAGTGATTCCCTATGTTGGAGACCCTCTAATACCCCTAGGGTGAGGGACTGCTTAGTGGACCATGAGACAGGGGGTACCCATGCTAGTGCAGGTACTTCCTTATATGGCCACTCAGGCAATAAAGGCTTACCTGGCCAAGGATAGCCTTATCTCCTTTCGTTTGGGGGGGGGGTTATGTAGGAAGGTGGCTACCTGACTATGGTTACCCCAGACTTTTTGCCCTGTGTTTAGCTGGTTTTCGACTTAGTTGGCCTGGTTCCCTGCTAATCAGGGCCCCAGGCTATCTGCTCTCTCTGTAAAATGGATTCCATGTACCCTAGGTGCATAACTAGATTGGCTTGGGTCACCTTATCAGCCCCTGTACAGAGCACTATAGGTGCCCAGGGCCTAGGTGCATCCAAGGCCTACCAGGGGCTGCAGCATATCTTTTGCCACCCCTGGCTGGCTATCTAAATTGACACAACTGGCTGATCACTCAGCTGGGGCAAGTGGGTGTAATCACCCCTTGCTTAGATATAGTATACCTATATCTAAACCTATATCTGGACACATATATAGCCTGTAAGCCACTCCTATGGAAGGCCTCATCAATCCTGGAGGCAGAGTGCGTGGTTTTATGTGAGATGGTGCTCTGGCATGAGCTGAGCCTGTCTGCAGCTGTCGGGAACAACTCCCTAAGCTGATCCGGGATAACGCCATACCATATACTCTTAAGCGCCTTATAATCCTCGCGGTTATATCGCAACTTTGGTTTGGCTTTATCAAAACATGTCGTGTAAGGTGTCATACGAATTGGAATACTACCCCCTCGCCAGTTCTGGCGACGGGGGTAGCATTCCACCCTTCTAGAGGGAGAAGACATGTTACTTTGCTGAAACGCGGTTGATTTAAAAATGAGCCTCAGATCCACAAAATGGATGCCCCTGCCACAGACACGGGTCTGACCTCCTGCTGCTGACCGAAACCCGGCAGAGGAGGCCTGGACAAAGAGTTTCCTGTCACAGGGCGGTGTCAAACCACCCCAGACAGGAGATAGTGGATTGGAGTAGGGAGGTTTCAATGAAACCAGACACTGCCTGGGGAGCACAAGGCTGCCCCTTGCAGGATCCGGCCAAACCGGTTCTGGGGCCTCCCAGCCCCTGTCCCAGCGCGGCCAGGATCAAAGGAGAGGGGTGTAACCACCCCCTTCCTGGGTCCCACCCATAGGAGGGGACCTAGCAGGATGTCCAACCCCCTAGATTCGAATAAGAGGGGGAGCAGTCCCAACGGACCTCAGATCATCCTGAAGAAACATAAGAAACGAAATCTGGACCCTTCGACTTTCTACACGACGTGAGAAGACTGAAGAATCTCCCTTGTGGTCAAGGAGTGACCACCCTGTGCAAACAGGCACCATCCAGCCCTCGACCCTTGCTTTGTTGCAGTTCCCGCCGGAACTCGAGCGACAGAGATCGACGAGATCAAGCTTGCCTGCCTTCTACCTGCCCGATCCACAGTCCCTGCAGAGCTGAGACCCGTGGAGGCGACCGGAAGCGTGGGGCACGCCATCTTGAAAAGGCCACGAGACGCTGACCGTGCGGCCCCCGAGTGACCCTCGAAGCTGTACACCGGGGTTTGAGAAGCCCCAGCCCCGAGCTCCACTTGCACCAAAGCTCACCCCTCCACACTCGCTGAGTGCTGCGTGGGGCCCTTCTGCTTGTGTGCGCTCGACGCGTTGGCCCGGTCACTTGCCAGCTGGCTTGTGGCCCCTGTGCCGACGAACTTTGAAATCCGACTTGCTTTTCTGGTTGATCCAGATCTGCACCAGCTCCTGTGAAAAGAAGCACCCACTCTGACCCTCCTGGTTTGAGTGATAAGCAATCTCCCGGTTCCGCGTGGATTGCTTTTGCCAAGTGCTGTTTGCTACAATCTTCAAGCCGACGGTGCTGACGGCGAGAGCCTACGTGGGACAGATCGTGACCTGCTCCTGGACGTCGCAGATGCCCCAGAGCCCACGTGACAGCGGAGAGAAGCCTATCGACAACCGCCTGATTGCGCCCGACATTGCCTGGTTCCGTCCTGGTTCCACCCTGGTCACTGCTGAGTGACCCAGACTCTGTCCCCTCTGCTTTCAGGTACTTTTCTACATCGATCCACCCTTGGATCGCACCGGACACTTCTGCTTCACAGCGCCTGCAGCTGCAACAGCTCCAAGCACCAAGAACCTGCGTGACAGAACCCGACGCCACTTCGACCCTGTGCACCCACGGCCTGTGGGTGAGGTAACTTTGCAACGCCGGTGTCTTTACACTGGTACACACCTCTAGGGTCTGTGTCTAAAGTTTTGTGTTCCTAGGTTCAGCGGAAGTATCCTTTAATTCACTTTAATCGACTTTTACGCACCATTGACAGTGCATTGGTGCGCGCCGCACTTTCCGTGCTGCACCCGTCTCCTGTGGGCTACTCCCGACTTCTTCATTGCTTGTCCTGACTGCTCCCAGCGAATCTCTAGGCCCTAGGCCTAACCATTGTTCGATAAGTGTTACTTATACCACTTTTTTAATATATGGTCTGAGTGGCCACCCGCCCTCATCCATAAACGTGCAACTTTATATGTGTAACAGTGCTTTTGATTTAACGCTTGTGCCCCTTTCCTCATAAAGAGTACTGGGGAGTAATTTAGAAATAAATACATATATTTTTATAATATATACTTGTGTGGTGTCCTTTCATTTGATTACAGGATTGTATGTGGTAAAACAAGCTCGCTTAACACGACCTCTTAAGTTAAGCCTTTAAGGCTGCTTAGTCCATGCTACCACTAGGATAGCTTGTCTACAAGGTTGACTTACAACCTGACATCTTTGGGGTTTGTTTGGACTGATAACCAGTGGTTCCAGAATTGGAAACACTACCTATCAGGCCAACTTCTCACACCAAGCCAATCTAGTTATGCACCTAGGGTACATGGAATCCATTTTACAGAGAGAGCAGATAGCCTGGGGCCCTGATTAGCAGGGAACCAGGCCAACTAAGTCGAAAACCAGCTAAACACAGGGCAAAAAATCTGGGGTAACCATAGTCAGGTAGCCACCTTCCTACATAACCCCCCCAAAACGAAAGGAGATAAGGCTATCCTTGGCCAGGTAAGCCTATATTGCCTGAGTGGCCATATAAGGAAGTACCTGCACTAGCATGGGTACCCCCTGTCTCATGGTCCACTAAGCAGTCCCTCACCCTAGGGGTATTAGAGGGTCTCCACCATAGGGAATCACTACCTTGGGTGTGTTTATGCAAAGTTAAAGGCTGGTTTGGATATGGAGTATTGAAGTGAGGCTCCACTATTTTTGGGCTCAACTTCCTCCAATTATCTTCCACCATGTGTGCCTTTCTTTCTTCAACTGAGTTGCACTGAGCTCTCAGGGTCAACCTCTGGCTACCTAAAGCTGGAGGCTGGGTCCCTCTGTTTGGCTTGCTGGAGGGACAGTTCAGGTTTGGGCCCTTTGGGTCCCAGGTTTGGCTGTGCCCAACAGAATCCATCTGTGGGAGGTCCCTAACTGTTTTTAAGGGGGCTCCCTCAGGAGTTTTTAAAGTTTTCACCTTACTAGGCCTACTAGTTTTGGTGCCCCTAATCTGTTGATGGGGGTGCTTTATTTGACAGGGGGCCCTCTGGGTCTCACTGTCCTTCTTGTCCTCTGCAGCCCTGGGCTGACTGAGGCAAGGTAGAGAGGGGCAGGTTACCTGCTCCAGACTGGATCCCACCTGAGAAGGGTCCACTGCCATCAGAGGCTCTGTCAGGCCAGGCCTAACAACCTCTGGGGCAGTTCCTTCATCAGGGGTAAGATCAGTTCCCTGAGGAGGCTGATCCTGTCCTACTGTCTGGTGAGGGGGAGATTTCTCTTCCTCCTCCATGCTCTCAGTTTGGGTGGAGTGATCCATCATTTCAGGCTTCACAACACACATATCTGTTTGAGTTTGGGCACCAACCTTTTCAGGAGGAGACTCAGTTTGGGTTTCTGCTGTTATCATAACAGCTTTGCTATTCTGTCTTGGAAGAGCTTCTGGTAAAGATGGGGCAGAGAGTTGCTCAGCCCTACCAACCTTTTCAGGAAGGACATCTTGAATTGGGGCTATAGCCAGTACAGCCCCACTAACCTTTCCATTGGAATTTACCATTCTAGAATGGATTTTCTGTTCAACCTCAGCCCAGGCTGAGATTTCCAAATCATTACCCAGTAGACAGTCTACAGGCAAGTTTGGTGACACTGCCACTCTCTTTGGGCCAATGACACCTCCCCAGCTGAGACTTACTACTGCCATGGGATGACTTGTTTGGATACCATCAATGTTTTTTACTTGGTATGTGGCACCTGGTAAAAGTTGCTTAGAGGGGACTATACAGTCAGCCACCATGGTGATGCTAGCCCCTGTGTCTCTAAAAGCCTCAACTTTCAAACCATTGATGATGGGTTCTTGTCTATATTTGCTCAAGGTATTTGGGCAAACAGAGAAGTTGGCAAACCCCATGCCAGTCTCATAAACAAGATCATTTGGGGATGGGGACCTGGATAGGCCAGGGTCCCCTTGGGCTCCAAAAGTAAACCCACCCAGATTCCTGGGTGTGCTCCCACTTCCTGGGGGGTTACTGCTGACAGTAACAGGAGGTGTTGGAGCTGGCTTTGGAGGTATGTTTTCTTTATTGCCATTCTTGGGACAACAGCTGTCTGTTTTGTAATGCCCAACCTGTTTACAGGCATGACAATAAGGCTTTTTCTCAGTTGATGAAGTGTCTTGGGACCCACCCCCCTTCTTGGAGTTTTGGGGCCCTGGGGAAGTGTTTTCTTTACTTTTATCCCCACCCTTATCTTGAGGCTTGGTAGACTCCTTCTTCTGGTTATTGTCCTGATTCTTAGGCCTAATCCTGGTTCTGACCCACTTATCTGCCCTCTTTCCCAATTCTTGGGGAGAGGTCAAATCTGAGTCCACCAGGTGCTGGTGTAAGAGCTGGTTCTGACAATTACTTAGGATCTGCTCCCTCATAATCAAATTATACAATCCTGTGAAGTCATGTACTTTGCTGCCATTTAGCCAACCCTCCAGAGCCTTAGTTGCACAATCAACAAAATCAGTCCAGTCCTGAGTCTGTGTCTTCTGGGTATCTCTGAACTTTAACCTGTACTGTTCAGTGGTTAAGCCAAACCCATCTATCAGAACACTCTTCAGGACTTTGTAATTGCTGGCATCCTCATGTCTGACAGTGAGGAGCCTATCCCTCCCTTTCTCTGAAAAGGAGTACCATAAGATTGCTGCCCACTGTTCCTCAGGAACCTGCTGTACCATGCAGGCTCTCTCCAGAGCAGTCATCCATTTGTGGATGTCATCCCCTTCCTGATAGGGGGGCACAATCTTTGTCAGGTTTCTACTATCATAGGACCTGGGTTTCTCTTTAGGAATTTTGCTGCCACCAGTGGCATCTAAGCCACTTAATTTCTGTTCCCTAGCCAAGGTAAGTTTAGCTTGAGCCAAGGTAAGTTTAGCTTGAGCCAGAGCTACCTCCTCCCTCTCTATCTGGAGTTGGACAGCCCTCATTCTGGCCCTATGCTCTTTTCTCTGGGAGGAAGTCATCCCTCTTTGAGATTCTCTTTAGGCACTAGAAAGATGAGAGTCCCCTGATGGAGATCTCACCCTCCTGTTGCCTGGGAGAATTTGGTTATGAGATCTGGAGTGGTGCTGGCCCTCTCCATTCTCATGTAGGTCCAAGTTGGCCTGGTTAAGCCTGGCAACCTGTACCTGGTTTCCCCCCTGATCCTGATCTTCAGGCTCTTCTAAATCAGAGTCTTCCTCTTCCTCCTCCTCCACTACTTCATTGTCAGGAAGATCCTCATTCTCAGGGGAGTTTATCCCTTCACCTGATTCTAAGGGAGCCTGGCTCACCTTATCTAGGTCATCCTTTTCTAGGAGAGCTACAAGGGAAGGAATGGTAGGGCCTCTGCCCTTTTTTAGCCCCCTGGCTGTGCACAAGGCACTCAGGTCTTTGTGGCTAAGGTTGTCATATCTGGATGTTGTCCCTATAGGATCAACTATTACAGGAGCAGAGCCTGAGGCTCTACCTGTATCAGACATGACTGCTAGTGAGGTGTAAGTGATGCACTTACCTACACTAAGTGGTTTCCTACTGTACCTTGCTAGTGAGTTGTAGTCAGGGTGTGCTAATCCCTTTAATCTACAACTACTAAGTTCAGTAGAACTTAATATGCTAAGCTTTTGATTTATATGTACCTAGAGGTACTTGATGTGATCTTTCAATTTGATAAAGATTGCAATGGTAAAACAAACAGCAAGCTCAAATCCCACTGCTGCCACCAATGTGAGAAGTTGGCCTGATATGTAGTGTTTCCAATTCTGGAACCACTGGGTATCAGTCCAAACAAACCCCAAAGATGTCAGGTTGTAAGTCAACCTTGTTAGACAAGCTATCCTAGTGGTAGCATGGACTAAGCAGCCTTAAAGGCTTAACTTAAGAGGTCGTGTTAAGCGAGCTGTTTTACCACATACAATCCTGTAATCAAATGAAAGGACACCACACAAGTATATATTATAAAAATATATGTATTTATTTCTAAATTACTCCCCAGTACTCTTTATAAGGAAAGGGGCACAAGCGTTAAATCAAAAGCACTGTTACACATATAAAGTTGCACAATTATGGATGAGGGCGGGTGGCCACTCAGACCATATATTAAAAAAGTGGTATAAGTAACACTTATCGAACAATGGTTAGGCCTAGGGCCTAGAGATTCGCTGGGAGCAGTCAGGACTAGCAATGATGAAGTCGGGAGTAGCCCACAGGAGACGGGTGCAGCACGGAAAGTGCGGCGCGCACCAGTGCACTGTCAATGGTGCGTAAAAGTCAGATAAAGTGAATTAAAAGATACTTCCGCTGAACCTAGGAACACAAAACTTTAGACACAGACCCTAGAGGTGTGTACCAGTGTATAGACACCGGCGTTGCAATGTTACCTCACCCACAGGCCGTGGGTGCACAGGGTCGAAGTGGCGTCGGGTTCTGTCACGCAGGTTCTTGGTGCTTGAAGCTGTTGCAGCTGCAGGCGCTGTGAAGCAGAAGTGTCCGGTGCGATCCAAGGGTGGATCGAAGTAGAAAAGTACCTGAAAGCAGAGGGGACAGAGTCTGGGTCACTCAGCAGTGACCAGGGTGGAACCAGGACGGAACCAGGCAATGTCGGGCGCAATCAGGCGGTTGTCGATAGGCTTCTCTCCGCTGTCACGTGGGCTCTGGGGCATCTGCGACGTCCAGGAGCAGGTCACGATCTGTCCCACGTAGGCTCTCGCCGTCAGCACCGTCGGCTTCAAGATTGCAGCAAACAGCACTTGGCAAAAGCAATCCACGCGGAACCGGGAGATTGCTTATCACTCGAACCAGGAGGGTCAGAGTGGGTGCTCCTTTTCACAGGAGCTGGTGCAGATCTGGAGCAACCAGAAAAGCGAGTCGTATTTCAAGTTTCGTCGGCACAGGGGCCACAAGCCAGCTGGCAAGTGACCGGGCCAACGCGTCGAGCGCACACAAGCAGAAGGGCCCCACGCAGCACTCGTCGAGTGTGGAGGGGTGAGCTTTGGTGCAAGTGGAGCTCGGGGCTGGGGCTTCTCAAACCCCGGTGCACAGCTTCAAGGATCACTCGTGGGCTGCACGGTCAGCGTCTCGTGGCCTTTTCAAGATGGCGTGCCCCACGCTTCCGGTCGCCTCCACGGGTCTCAGCTCTGCAGGGACTGTGGATTGGGCAGGTAGAAGGCAGGCAAGCTTGATCTCGTTGATCTCTGTCGCTCGAGTTCCGGCGGGAACTGCAACAAAGCAAGGGTCGAGGGCTGGATGGTGCCTGTTTGCACAGGGTGGTCACTCCTTGACCACAAGGGAGATTCTTCAGTCTTCTCACGTCGTGTAGAAAGTCGAAGGGTCCAGAATTCGTTTCTTATGTTTCTTCAGGATGATCTGAGTTCCATTGGGACTGCTCCCCCTCTTATTCGAATCTCGGGGGTTGGACATCCTGCTAGGTCCCCTCCTATGGGTCGGACCCAGGAAGGGGGTGGTTACACCCCTCTCCTTTGATCCTGGCCGCGCTGGGACAGGGGCTGGGAGGCCCCAGAACCGGTTTGGCCGGATCCTGCAAGGGGCAGCCTTGTGCTCCCCAGGCAGTGTCTGGTTTCTTTGAAACCTCCCTACTCCAATCCACTATCTCCTGTCTGGGGTGGTTTGACACCGCCCTGTGACAGGAAACTCTTTGTCCAGGCCTCCTCTGCCGGGTTTCGGTCAGCAGCAGGAGGCCAGACCCGTGTCTGTGGCAGGGGCATCCATTTTGTGGATCTGAGGCTCATTTTAAATCAACCGCGTTTCAGCAAAGTAACATGTCTTCTCCCTCTAGAAGGGTGGAATGCTACCCCCGTCGCCAGAACTGGCGAGGGGGTAGTATTCCAATTCGTATGACACCTTACACGACATGTTTTGATAAAGCCAAACCAAAGTTGCTATATAACCGCGAGGATTATAAGGCGCTTAAGAGTATATGGTATGGCATTATCCCGGATCAGCTTAGGGAGTTGTTCCCGACAGCTGCAGACAGGCTCAGCTCATGCCAGAGCACCATCTCACATAAAACCACGCACTCTGCCTCCAGGATTGATGAGGCCTTCCATAGGAGTGGCTTACAGGCTATATATGTGTCCAGATATAGGTTTAGATATAGGTATACTATATCTAAGCAAGGGGTGATTACACCCACTTGCCCCAGCTGAGTGATCAGCCAGTTGTGTCAATTTAGATAGCCAGCCAGGGGTGGCAAAAGATATGCTGCAGCCCCTGGTAGGCCTTGGATGCACCTATGCCCTGGGCACCTATAGTGCTCTGTACAGGGGCTGATAAGGTGACCCAAGCCAATCTAGTTATGCACCTAGGGTACATGGAATCCATTTTACAGAGAGAGCATATAGCCTGGGGCCCTGATTAGCAGGGAACCAGGCCAACTAAGTCGAAAACCAGCTAAACACAGGGCAAAAAATCTGGGGTAACCATAGTCAGGTAGCCACCTTCCTACACCTAGGTACCCCCCAAACATTGGCGGGACGACCAAACACTATTTCATATGGACTGAGCCCTACTCTAGAATGTACTGTCGCTCTTGTGGATAACAAAGCCAAAGGTAGTGCATCTGGCCAAGACAAACCCGTGGATGCTTGTATCTTAGCAAGTTTCAGTTTGAGGGTGCCATTGTAACCCTCAACTAAACCAGCAGACTGGGGATGGTTTGCACTGTGGAACTTTTGTTTAATCCCTAAACCGGCACACACACTCTGCATAACTTTCCCTACGAACTCACTTCCATTATCTGACCATACAATCCGTGGCATGCCATACCTAGGGAAGTATTCCTTGAGAAGAATTTTGGCAGTGGACAGGGCAGTGTTGTCCTTCAGTGGATATGCTTCGATCCATCTGGAAAAAGCACAAACTACCACTAGGACGTACTTTAGGTTGTTGCAACGATGCATGTGAATGAAGTCTAACTGAATCACTTCAAAGGGGCAAGAAGGCGGAGCAAAGTGACCAGCGGGTGTGGGGATTCCCTTGCCAGGATTATGCATCAGGCATACCATACAATTTTTCACCACTCTCTCTGCACACTTACTAATCCCATCATTCTTCCAGACTGGAGCCAACATCTTACAAATCCCTTTAGAACTGATGTGCGCTGCTCCATGCGCCATCGTTACCACTGCAAGCACGTACGCATCAGGCAACATCCAACGCTGTTGTTCTGACAAATCAATCCAACATCCACTCGAGTCCAATTTACCCGTACTCTCTTTCCATGCAAGCTTTTCTTCCTCAGTCGCCTCTTTCTGAATTTCTCTCACACTTTCCATTGTGTCCTCACACATCCCAGACACTGAAATCCATCTTGCAGACATAGCAACATACATTCTACTCATCATATTTCTAGCTGTCTGCCTAGCGGTCTCATCAGCAAAAGCATTTCCACGAACAACATAATCCGTGATTGCTTTATGAGCACTGCATTTCACAATCGCAACTTCAGTCGGCAAGGTTAGAGATTCCAACAAGTCGTTAACTAGCTGACCATGTTGAATCTTAGTCCCATGGGACGTAATGAAACCTCTCTCTTTCCACAAACGGCCAAAACTATGGGCCACGCCGAACGCGTACTGACTATCTGTGAACACATTCACTCTCTTTCCCTTAGCTAAAACACACGCTCTCGTTAGTGCTATCAATTCTGCAGCTTGGGCAGAATTCTGACTCACTCTTGCAGTCTCCACAATCGTACTCAAAGTCGTTACTGCGTAAGCAGCAGTCACATCACCATTCTCCAATTTAAAGCACGACCCATCAACATACAACTTGCCATCTGGATCTGACAACGGAGTTTCTTTTAAATCAATTCGTCCTTTTGTCTCCTCCTCGGTTCTGAAACAGCAATCATGGGGTTCAGAATAACTCGACTCCTGATTAGTCGGCAACAATGTTGCTGGATTCAATACATTGCATCTTTTGATCTGAATATGACTCGCTAACAGTGTCAGCTCATAGCCTAATAATCTAGCACTGGTAAGGTGCTGTGTCTTGGTTCGGTTCATGAGTGTATCCACAGCATGAGGAACCATAACCACTAGCACAGCGTTTCCCAAAGTGTGGTCCGCGGACCCCCAGGGGTCCGTGACACATACCCAGGGGGTCCGCAGGACTTGAGTGCTCAACGTCGGTAAAAAAACAAAAGGCTTATGAGGTGTGAATGTACTTGGCGCTGGGCAGCAGGACTGCAATACAATCTGGCCCCCAGCCGCACAGTACAGTAGAGAGGTTTGAATGTTGCTGGCGCCTGGGGCCTGGGGGGCAAGACAGCAGTGAAATCTGGCCAATCACCCTTCAGCTATAGGTGCAAGCTGAAGGGTGATTGCCCTTATATTATGTTATTTACTTCTGCCCATCACCCGACGTCGAGCTCGCACAGGAGTGCGTGCGTTTCCTATTCTGTTTGTGACCAGGCCCAGGATATTTTGGTTTCTGTCCCCATTTGCCCTGAAAGCAGCTGCGTGGCTAGATAGAAGAGCATTGGAGACTGGAACTGCATGTAAGTGTTTAATTTGTGTGTGCGTGTTTGTGTGGGTATATTTGAAAGCAATCTAAACTCTGTGACGCATCCACTCAGGACCTCAGCATACCAGATGAGTAATTTTATTTGTAAATAAGTGCGCTTGTCACAACTGCCCTGAAGTTAAAATGATTCGTGCATTTTAATCTTTTCCTTTCCTTTCGCTGACTGCAAAAGCTTCTTAAACCATACCCCGTAGTGACTGTATATTTCCAGGTACAATCTTCTTTACTGATGACCCTTCCCCTTTACTTCGTGTCTTTTCAACTGCTGCACACTTGACTATAAATTAATATAACCAAGGCCTAGGATTTCATGGCTTCAAGATTGATGCGCTGTAGCAGTTTCCACAGACAACCACTTTCTTCACATTCCTCAGTTTGATCCAGCTGAGAGTCAGAATCAGAGGTTAAGAATAGCACTTTCGTAAACGTTGTGGTGGGGACTTCCCTGTGCCCTAATTTAATTTTAAAAGTGTTATATAGCGCTAGCTTTACCCGTAGGTATCAGAGCGCTTTACATACCTTCTCTCTCTTTAAAAAGTGCAACAGACAGTAATAGGACTGAGAGCAAGCCTGTGGAACAAGATGCTCAGACCACGTGTGGGAAAGCGTGACATCTCCCAAGTGTCCCCGGTGCAGTACCCGGAGCGACACTAACCGTGCCCACAGAATATGAGTTAATGATCATTATTGCACATTTACACGTGGGTTTATCATGAAGAAAATACACGAGCGCGGTGAGAAGCATCAAGTCTGTAATTAGGAGTGACATTCAACAACTATGAGCACAGTTCTGCCACTCTATCTGCGGGTTTCCCTACAGGCCAGTCTGACACACACAGCATAAGAATCATTTAAACAAGCACTTACAATGCAATAGGTCTCGCATTAGGAAAGTGTGAGCTATTGGTATTGTAAATTACAATTTTTTTAAATATGTGTTGGCTTTGAAAATATATAAATTTATAGTATTGTTATTCACAAAGCCAATAGCTTACACTTTCCTAATGCGAGTCCTATTGGCTATGGCAATGCTTGTTGGTAGCAAGCAAGGACAGTGCTGTTGTGGTGCTGAGTGATGATGTGGTTGGGCTGAGTGATGTGATGGTGTCCCCCAGAGTGATGTGATGGTGTCCCCCAGAGTGATGTGGTGGTGTCCCCGAGTGATGTGGTGGTGTCCCAGAGTGATGTGGTGGTGTCCCAGAGTGATGTGGTGGTGTCCCTGAGTGGTGTGATGGTGTCCCCGAGTGATGTGGTGGTGGCCCAGAGTGATGTGGTGGTGGCCCTGAGTGATGTGGTGGTGCCCCTGAGTGATGTGGGGGTGCCCATGAGTGATGTGGTGGTGTCCCTGAGTGATGTGGTGGTGTCCCAGAGTGATGTGGTGGTGTCCCAGAGTGATGTGTTGGTGTCCCCGAGTGGTGTGGTGGTGTCCCTGAGTGATGTGGTGGTGCCCCTGAGTGATGTGGTGGTGCCCATGAGTGATGTGGTGGTGTCCCTGAGTGATGTGGTGGTGTCCCAGAGTGATGTGTTGGTGTCCCCAAGTGGTGTGGTGGTGTCCCTGAGTGATGTGGTGGTGCCCCTGAGTGATGTGGTGGTGTCCCAGAGTGATGTGGTGGTGTCCCCGAGTGGTGTGGTGGTGTCCCCGAGGGATGTGGTGGTGTCCCCGAGTGGTGTGGTGGTTTCCCCGAGTGGTGTGGTGGTGTCCCCGAGTGATGTGGTGTTTTCCCTGAGTGATGTGGTGTTGTCCCAGAGTGATGTGGTGGTGTCCCAGAGTGATGTGGTGGTGTCCCCGACTGCCACCCATTTTTTAAAAACAAATACATTGGCAGTCAGTTTATATGCATGAACTTGCGGATTATCGTGCCCAAAGAGCACTGAAGAGAGTGCAAAACCAAAGAATCATTTAAACAAGCACTTACAATGCAATAGGTCTCGCATTAGGAAAGTGTGAGCTATTGGTATTGTAAATTACAATTTTTTTTAATATGTGTTGGCTTTGAAAATATATAAATTAATAGTATTGTTATTCACAAAGCCAATAGCTTACACTTTCCTAATGCGAGTCCTATTGGCTATGGCAATGCTTGTTGGTAGCAAGCAAGGACAGTGCTGTTGTGGTGCTGAGTGATGATGTGGTTGGGTTGAGTGATGTGATGGTGTCCCCCAGAGTGATGTGGTGGTGTCCCCGAGTGATGTGGTGGTGTCCCAGAGTGATGTGGTGGTGTCCCAGAGTGATGTGGTGGTGTCCCCGAGTGGTGTGATTGTGTCCCCGAGTGATGTGGTGGTGGCCCCGAGTGATGTGGTGGTGGCCCTGAGTGATGTGGTGGTGCCCCTGAGTGATGTGGTGGTACCCATGAGTGATGTGGTGGTGTCCCTGTGTGATGTGGTGGTGTCCCAGAGTGATGTGGTGGTGTCCCAGAGTGATGTGTTGGTGTCCCCGAGTGGTGTGGTGGTGTCCCTGAGTGATGTGGTGGTGCCCCTGAGTGATGTGGTGGTGTCCCAGAGTGATGTGGTGGTGTCCCCGAGTGGTGTGGTGGTGTCCCCGAGGGATGTGGTGGTGTCCCCGAGTGGTGTGGTGGTTTCCCCGAGTGGTGTGGTGGTGTCCCCGAGTGATGTGGTGTTGTCCCAGAGTGATGTGGTGGTGTCCCAGAGTGATGTGGTGGTGTCCCCGACTGCCACCCATTTTTTAAAAACAAATACATTGGCAGTCAGTTTATATGCATGAACTTGCGGATTATCGTGCCCAAAGAGCACTGAAGAGAGTGCAAAACCAATGTGGCGACGGTCAGATCTTCGCCTTACCAAATTAACACACAATGTAAATAATAAAAGCTTTAGTAATGCAAGTATTTGTTTGGTGTGTACTTGTTTGTGCATTTTTTGCAAATTACTGTTTTTACATTTTTTTATTGAAATTGTACAAATTGCTTGGGGGTCCCCGGCTTCCAGTAGTGATTCAGTGGGGGTCCTCTGGAGTCAAAAGTTTGGGAACCACTGCAATAGCATGTTGTTCATCACCAAACCAGCAGATTGTCGAACGGAAGCTGCAGCTGCCGCTGTAGCTCTCAAACAACTAGGCAACGCTCTAGCTACCGGATCTAATGTTGATGAAAAATACGCACAAGGGCGTTGTTTATCACCAAATCTCTGTGTCAGAACACTCAACGCGCAACCTTCTCTCTCGTGAACATAGAGCGTGAATGGCTTACTGTAATCGGGTGTACCCAATACAGGAGCTGAACACAAAGCATTTCGTAACTCAGAAAAACTCTCCTGACATTCAGCAGACCATGGCACCGGACTCGGAACACCTTTCCCAGTCAAAGCTACCAATGGTTTTGCCAAAAGGGAAAAATTTGGGATCCACTGCCTACAGTACGAGGTAATACCTAAAAAGGCGCGTACTTCTCTCTGTGTGCGGGGAACATTCATCTGCGTAATTGCTTTTATTCTCTCTGGGGTCAACTTCCTTCCCTCCTTTGACAAGAGATGACCTAGGTAGGTCACTTCTTGGCAACAGTATTGCATTTTCGAAGGTGACACCTTATGATTCAAATTAGACAAATGATGCAATAAGGAAATTGTAGCTGCTTTGCAAGTTTCCTTGTCATCGGCAGCCACTAGAAGATCATCTACATATTGCACTAGGGCAGAACCAGGAGGAAGTACAAAGGAATCTAACTGACTTTTTAATGCCTGACTGTAGATGAACGGACTTTCACAATAGCCTTGTGGAGCACGTTTAAACCTGAAGCTTCGACCTCCTAGAGAGAAGCCGGAAATATCTCTGCTTTCTTCGGCTATCGGAATGCTGAAAAAGGCATTCTTCAAGTTGACAACTGAAAACCATGTGGCTGTAGCAGGAATCAACGTTAACAATGCAGTAATGTTTGGAACCACAGGAAACTGCGGAACCACAATTTTATTAACCTCCCTAAGATTGATAACAAACCTATACACTGGAGGCTTTGAAGGATCAGTACGTTTCAAAATTGGTAATACAGGACTGTTACAGACATTTCCTCTAGTTTCCTCAACCACGCCTTTCTTAATCAAATCTTGCACAATCAATAAAAGTGCACGTTCACCTTCACTAGAAATCTTGTATTGAGGAATTCGTGGAAATTTGACATTTGCTTTCAAAGTGACTACATAAGGTGGAATTTCCAAAAGGCCTACATCGTTAGGACCAGTCGCCCAAAGAGTATCAGGGAGTGAACGCAGCTCTGGCGGGAGTGCATCCATTGACAAGTACATCGGAGAAGTGATTCTTTTACCCAATGTAAGCTGTATTCCTGACGGAGAACAGTACAATGTCGCATATAGGCATTTTAACAAGTCTAAACCAAGCAGATTTTCTTTACAACCGTTTGTCAAAATCAAGGGTGCTTTCAATTGACACGGTCCAACAGAAATAGACAAAGGACCAGATACGGGGTTGTAAGCAGGGGCGCCTGAAAAACCTACTGAAACATTTGTTAAGCCAGACAAAGGTGCGCCAGGGAGTTTCGCATGAATGATAGAACTTTTTGCGGCACCAGTATCCAACAGAAACGGTTCGACTACACCTGATGTTGCTACTGCGACATAAGGCCCACTCTGATCCACTCGAACTGATACTACTCCCTCTCTTTGTCCATGGCTGTCCTAGTATTCAGTTTGTTGAAATCCCTCATCAACTTCACAATAGTCCTCAACATGATACTGTTGAGATCTATTTTGTTGGGCAGACTGTCCATTTCGCTGATCAAAGTGATTAGAAGGGCGATCATTCGTTTGCGGAGGCATAGCACCTCGTCCTCGACCTCTAGAATTTTGCATGGAACCACCACGACCTCTCTGAGCTGCTGCAGCATTATTCTGCGCTAAGACCGGACAGTCATTCTTATAATGACCCTCTTTCTTACCGTACGCACACTGGTTCCACTGATATTGCGGCCTCGGTGAACTATAATCTGTCCTTTGATATGACCCTTGCTGTGTATTAGTCTGATTCGTACGAGGCGGATATGCTTGCTGCAAAAGAACTTTAGTTTTTAAATCTTTCGTCTTCTTATCCGACTTCTCTTTCTCCTCTTTATCCCTATTTTCATAATACTGGGCAGTTGCAAGTATTTGCGCAGTTGTAGAGACAGCCCACGCACTCTCGGAATCTTTCAATTTATTACTGAGCTCTGGTAGCAGATTGTGTACAAATTTATCGACAAACAGTCTCTGTCCTCCTTCCGTGCTCATATCCTGACCACTGTGATCCACAAAAGTCTCTTCGAACCTTGTGAAAAAGTCGGAGACACTTTCGTCTTTCTTCTGCCTGCATGCGGACAACTTGTCCCAATTGACACGCAATGCTGGCATCAGAGTTTTCATTAAGTCAATTATCCTACCTGGTAAATTAGCAATTAGGGGTTCGGGTTTGGAACCACCTATTTGCTGACCATCTGCCGCAATTATAGCTGCCCAATCACCACCTAGGGCAACGGGATGATTCTCTTTACGAATTTTAGCCCAAATTGGCTGCGGAACTACATTCCCAAATAACATGTCAATGTCCGCTAAATTCATCACGCAAGCTTCAACTGTCTGCGCTAACTCCTTATAGTATCCGGCTGCATTTTTACGCGGATCTGGCAAGGCCTGTTTCACTGCTAACACTTCAGCTCGCTTCCACGGAATGTGTATCCACACTCTCTGGAATTGCGCCGGAGCAGCAACAATACCATTCACTGCGTCAGCTCGCACAGCTTCACGCCAAATTGGAGGAACCTCCCTCATTGGATATTGGCGATTCTGTTTCGTACTATGTTTCTCTAACTCTCTCGGTGAACGAAGGGATGGATCATTCCTATAGCTTAAAATTAGCTCCATCGCTTCCTTTATATCCTGACCAACTATCATACCTGCAGCAAACTCTTTCTGAACATTAATTGATTCTTCTGAATTTGATTCAGAGTCATCCTCTTCCAATTCCTCACGTAAAAGGGAGCACATCTCGTCGAACACATATCGTTGTGTCGGTTCTTTCCACTGCATAAATGTATCTAATACATCTCTAGTACTATATCTCCTACTCTTCGAAACCCATCTAAGAGCTGTGGAATCTAATATTCCCCGTTCCTCAGTACTTGGAAGCTGACTACGTCTTTGTACAGAGTCAGAGGCAGGAGTCTTAATTAAAGTTTTATAGAAGGGAGACAGAATATTAGAGACAGAATCAGTGATTCTCCGACGAACAGAAAGTGGAGTCATAATACTAGCAGAAGTAGAAAACACAGTAGCAGTTGGAACAGATAGAGCAGGAACAGTAGGAGTATCAGGCAAAGTAGCTTGTGAAACAGCAGGTATAAGTGATACAGGTATAGGCAAAGAAGCCGGCAACCCTGGAAGAGGGGGTGCCGAAGGAACATTAACATTGACCACAGGAGGTACAGGAGCTTGATTCAGGGGAGCAGGAGCAGGAATACCAGGTTGTCCAGCAACCGGTAATTGAACATTCGGTAAAGGTGGAGCCGTAGCACCCTGTGCATACGGTTGGGTGACCTCAACAAGTAAGACAACAGAGGATCATTTTCGGGGTCCTCTACTATCTTAGCTGTACTCTATGGCAAGGCAGGGTAGCACTTGTCTATCGCTAAATTACGCTCTCTAGTAGCCACCTCCATTGCTTTCTCTGATTCGTTGATTTGCAGCTGCTTAGCAGCCTGTTCTAAAGTCAACTCTTGCTCTTTCTGTTCTTTCTTCAATCTTTTAATTTCTCTCTGTTTAGATTCTTTTCGCCAGTAACGGAAAGAATCAAACATTGCCGGCCGGGCTTTCTTCTTAAACAATTTCACTTCCAAATTATCAAGGACCTCGGGTTCAAAACTACCATGCAGTGGCCAACTAAGGACACCGTCTTTCTCCGTATATCGGACCCATACCTCATTATAAGATATAGAACCCACACCGTGCTTACAATAAAGATCATATAGAGGAGTTCCGATCAGAGGAACCAGACATGAGTCCTCCAACCGGGAATCACTGTTGCAACCAAAACACGACAACATACAATTTTTCCGACTTACCATTTTATAATCCGGAACACAGAACGAACAAAAACACAAACAAAAATGTGCACTCGAACCAAGAACTGAGGCCTACCAAAAGCGAACAAATGTATCGATACCCAAACTAAACCAATAGATTATCGTAAATCCAGAACAACCAGTGATAATCTTACGAAACCAAACCAAACCAAGAACCAAAAAGGATTATCCAAACAGGAGCAACCCTTACGAAGTAACCAACTAGCAACCACTTAATACTTAACTGAGGCACTGAAGACGTCACCAAGGAGAAACCCGTCACGTCTCGCCGTACTAAAAACTGCACCTCGGGTCCAAGACAGGGCGACGGTCAAGGCAACGGACCACTGCAGCTGTCCTGAATGGGAACCCTCGTGGAAGAGAACGTCTGGCCACTTTTGCGATATGCCGGGATCGATGAAGTGGGGCGCCTCCCTCAGGAATCTTCACACAAAGCTTCTCGAACTCTTCAGGCTTTTGGACCGGTACCGAATGACGTCGCCCCACGTTGGGCGCCAATTGGAGTTCTGGACTTTTTGGTTCTGTCCAGAGGTGTCAGGGATAACCCCCGAAGACCCGGGAGTTCTACCTGACTCGGTGCACAATTAAACAGAAACAGGGGCTTCTCGATGGTGGCGTCAAAGACCAAAGGTTTATTACTGCAGGGACACAGAAGTCACAGAAACTACACACGGGCAGAATCTAGGAGCCTGTTCGATTTGTACAAAGAGGGTTGCTCCTTTTATACTAAATATTAGGCTTCGGGCAAATTCTTTACATGTTAGTACATTCCCAAACCTTTGTGTCCTAAACAATAAATATTTGGCGTTGCACAGGAATCGTCAACAATATCTGATGTCAAAACATTACAAACGAGAGGTTCCCACTATTCCATCATAATCCCATGTCAACTTTCCATTCAAGAGCCGGACCGCCTCATCGTAAATTTCGTTACCTCCCCCTAATAAAGGCCCGGAAGGAAAGGAGCAGAGCCAGGTGCAGAAGATAGAAAAGCAGGATAAGAGATGTTTGTGGGTCGTAAATGGGCAAGGCTACCAGCTTCGGCCGCCTAATCATGATCAGGCCAACGAACACGAGAACCAGTATAGCAGGACTGGCCTCAGGCAGAGGAGGCAGTTTCTGTCGAGTCATGCAACCATGGCGTTTTTCTGTCTTAAGGTGCACGTGTCACTAGAGAGGTGAATCGTCGGCCAAAGCCTACGTGTCCTTAATCGAAATGAAGTGATCAGAGGTCATTGCGTGCCCATTGACTATGTGAGGGCAAGAAATACAAAATGGCTGCCGTAATCTAAGATGGATGCCATGGGTAGATCAGAAATGTGTTTGTAACAGGAGTGCTCTTGCTCGTAGCATAGCGAAAACACCAGGATATGCTGAATGGATCATTTGCGGTTCACTGATACCAAAATTATGTATTTACGACGATGTTGAAAACACGGGTTCAAATCGTCACGGAACCTCAGTATCATGTGTCATGTGGTGTCATGTGTCATCATGTGTCATGTGGGTCATGTGGTGTCGTGTCATGTGTCATGTGGGTCATGTGGTGTCATGTGTCATGTGGGTCATGTGGTCTCATGTGTCATCATGTGTCATCATGTGTCATGTGGGTCATGTGTTGTCATGTGTCATCATGTGTCATGTGTTGTCATGTGGTGTCATCATGTGGTGTCATGTGTTTTCATGTGGTGTCATGTGTCATCATGTGATGTCATCATGTGTCATCATGTGTCATGTGGTGTCATGTGTCATCATGTGTCATGTGGTGTCATGTGGTGTCATGTGTCATGTGTTGTCATTTGTCGCTATAAGTCATCATGTGTCATCATGTGTCACCATTTGTCGCCATTTGTCGCCATGTGTCGCCATATGTCGCCATGTGTCGCCATGTGTCGTCATGTGTCATCATAAGTCGTCATGTGTCACCATGTGTCGCCATGTGTTGTCATGTGTCGTCATGTGTCATCATGTGTCATCATGTAGAAAGGAGTACCCGCTCTGACCTTGCTGGTCCGAGTAATAAGCCTTTTTCACTTTCCCCGTGGCTTGCATTAGCCAAGGCTTGTTTGCTTCAATCAAGTTGCCGACACCGCCATCAGCTAGAGCTTTTGAGAGACAGCTTGTGATCGATGTCTGGATGTCCTTGGCCTCTTCGTGTTTACGTGGCTGCAGAGAGAAGCAACACCTCATCACCTGTTTGCACCCGACTTTGCCTGGTTCCAATCTGGTTCCACGGTGGTCACTGGTCAGTGACTTTAAACATTGTCCCCTCTGCTTTCAGGTCTTCACCACTTCAGATCCACCCTTGGATCACACCGGACACTTCTGCTTCCCATCGCCTGCAGCATCTTCAGTTCCAAGCACCAAGAGCCTGCGTGTCAAAACCCGACACCTCATCGACCCTGTGCACCCACTTCCTGTGCGTGAGGTAACATTGCAACACCGGTTTCCCTACACTGGTACCCACCTCTAGGGTCTGTGTCTTAAGTTTTGTTCCTCTAGGTTGAGTGGAAGTGTCATGTGGTGTCATGTGGTGTCAAGTCTCATGTGGTGTCATGTGTCTTGTGGTGTCATGTCTCATGTGGTGTCACGTATCATGTGTCTTGTGGTGTCATCTGGTGTCATGTGGTGTCATGTGGTGTCATGTGGTATCATGTGTCATCATGTGTCATGTGGGTCATGTGTTGTCATGTGTCATCACATGTCATGTGTCATGTGGTGTCATGTGTCATGTGGTGTCATGTGTTGCCATGTGTTGTCAAGTGTCATCATGTGTCATCATGTGTCATCATGTGCCGCCATGCATCGCCATGTGTCGCCATGTGTCGTCATGTGTCATGTGTCATCATGTGTTGCCATGTGTTGCCATGTGTCGCCATGTGTTGTCATGTGTCGCCATGTGTCGTCATGTGTTACCATGTGTCGCCATGTGTCGCCATGTGTCACCATGTGTCGCCATGTGTCATCATGTGTCATGTGTCGTCATGTGTCTTCATGTGTCATCATGTGTCATGTTGCCATGTGTCGTCATGTGTCATCGTGTGTCATGTGGTGTCATGTGGTGTCAAGTGGTGTCATGTGTTGTCATGTGGTGTCATGTGGTGTCATGTGTCATGTGGTGTCATGTGGTATCATGTGTTATGTGATGTCATGTGTCATCATGTGTCATGTGGGTCATGTGGTGTTATGTGTCATCATGTGTCATGTGGGTCATGTGGTGTCATGTGTCATGTGTCATGTGGGTCATGTGGTCTCATGTGTCATCATGTGACATCATGTGTCATGTGGGTCATTTGGTGTCATGTGTCATGTGGTGTCATGTGTCATGTGTTGTCATTTGTCGCTATAAGTCGTCATGTGTCGTCATGTGTCACCATTTGTCGCCATTTGTCGCCATGTGTCGCCATGTGTCGTCATGTGTCATCATGTGTCGTTGTGAGAAGTTGGCCTGATATGTAGTGTTTCCAATTCTGGAACCACTGGGTATCAGTCCAAACAAACCCCAAAGATGTCAGGTTGTAAGTCAACCTTGTAGACAAGCTATCCTAGTGGTAGCATGGACTAAGCAGCCTTAAAGGCTTAACTTAAGAGGTCGTGTTAAGCGAGCTGTTTTACCACATACAATCCTGTAATCAAATGAAAGGACACCACACAAGTATTTATTATAAAAATATATGTATTTATTTCTAAATTACTCCCCAGTACTCTTTATGAGGAAAGGGGCACAAGCGTTAAATCAAAAGCACTGTTACACATATAAAGTTGCACAATTATGGATGAGGGCGGGTGGCCACTCAGACCATATATCAAAAAAGTGGTATAAGTAACACTTATCGAACAATGGTTAGGCCTAGGGCCTAGAGATTCGCTGGGAGCAGTCAGGACTAGCAATGATGAAGTCGGGAGTAGCCCACAGGAGACGGGTGCAGCACGGAAAGTGCGGCGCGCACCAATGCACTGTCAATGGTGCGTAAAAGTCAGTTAAAGTGAATTAAAAGATACTTCCGCTGAACCTAGGAACACAAAACTTTAGACACAGACCCTAGAGGTGTGTACCAGTGTATAGACACCGGCGTTGCAATGTTACCTCACCCACAGGCCGTGGGTGCACAGGGTCGAAGTGGCGTCGAGTTCTGTCACGCAGGTTCTTGGTGCTTGAAGCTGTTGCAGCTGCAGGCGCTGTGAAGCAGAAGTGTCCGGTGCGATCCAAGGGTGGATCGAAGTAGAAAAGTACCTGAAAGCAGAGGGGACAGAGTCTGGGTCACTCAGCAGTGACCAGGGTGGAACCAGGACGGAACCAGGCAATGTCGGGCGCAATCAGGCGGTTGTAGATAGGCTTCTCTCCGCTGTCACGTGGGCTCTGGGGCATCTGCGACGTCCAGGAGCAGGTCACGATCTGTCCTACGTAGGCTCTCGCCGTCAGCACCGTCGGCTTCAAGATTGCAGCAAACAGCACTTGGCAAAAGCAATCCACGCGGAACCGGGAGATTGCTTATCACTCGAACCAGGAGGGTCAGAGTGGGTGCTCCTTTTCACAGGAGCTGGTGCAGATCTGGAGCAACCAGAAAAGCAAGTCGTATTTCAAGTTTCGTCGGCACAGGGGCCACCAGCCAGCTGGCAAGTGACCGGGCCAACGCGTCAAGCGCACACAAGCAGAAGGGCCCCACGCAGCACTCGTCGAGTGTGGAGGGGTGAGCTTTGGTGCAAGTGGAGCTCGGGGCTGGGGCTTCTCAAACCCCGGTGCACAGCTTCGAGGATCACTCGTGGGCTGCACGGTCAGCGTCTTGTGGCCTTTTCAAGATGGCGTGCCCCACGCTTCCGGTCGCCTCCACGGGTCTCAGCTCTGCAGGGACTGTGGATCGGGCAGGTAGAAGGCAGGCAAGCTTGATCTCGTCGATCTCTGTCGCTCGAGTTCCGGCGGGAACTGCAACAAAGCAAGGTTCGAGGGCTGGATGGTGCCTGTTTGCACAGGGTGGTCACTCCTTGACCACAAGGGAGATTCTTCAGTCTTCTCACGTCGTGTAGAAAGTCGAAGGGTCCAGAATTCGTTTCTTATGTTTCTTCAGGATGATCTGAGGTCCGTTGGGACTGCTCCCCCTCTTATTCGAATCTCGGGGGTTGGACATCCTGCTAGGTCCCCTCCTATGGGTGGGACCCAGGAAGGGGGTGGTTACACCCCTCTCCTTTGATCCTGGCCGCGCTGGGACAGGGGCTGGGAGGCCCCAGAACCGGTTTGGCCGGATCCTGCAAGGGGCAGCCTTGTGCTCCCCAGGCAGTGTCTGGTTTCTTTGAAACCTCCCTACTCCAATCCACTATCTCCTGTCTGGGGTGGTTTGACACCGCCCTGTGACAGGAAACTCTTTGTCCAGGCCTCCTCTGCCGGGTTTCGGTCAGCAGCAGGAGGCCAGACCCGTGTCTGTGGCAGGGGCATCCATTTTGTGGATCTGAGGCTCATTTTAAATCAACCGCGTTTCAGTAAAGTAACATGTCTTCTCCCTCTAAAAGGGTGGAATGCTACCCCCGTCGCCAGAACTGGCGAGGGGGTAGTATTCCAATTCGTATGACACCTTACACGACATGTTTTGATAAAGCCAAACCAAAGTTGCTATATAACCGCGAGGATTATAAGGCGCTTAAGAGTATATGGTATGGCATTATCCCGGATCAGCTTAGGGAGTTGTTCCCGACAGCTGCAGACAGGCTCAGCTCATGCCAGAGCACCATCTCACATAAAACCACGCACTCTGCCTCCAGGATTGATGAGGCCTTCCATAGGAGTGGCTTACAGGCGATATATGTGTCCAGATATAGGTTTAGATATAGGTATACTATATCTAAGCAAGGGGTGATTACACCCACTTGCCCCAGCTGAGTGATCAGCCAGTTGTGTCAATTTAAGAACCAGCCAGGGGTGGCAAAAGCTATGCTTCAGCCCCTGGTAGGCCTTGGTGGCACCTATGCCCTGAGCACCTATAGTGCATGGTACAGGGGCTGACAAGGAGTCCATTTCCAATTGTGGTATGTACCTATAGCACATGTATTATAAATTTAGAGAGAGAACAGCAGGCTGGGGGTCTGATTAGCAGGCCCACAGCCTCAGTAAGTCGAAAACCAGTGAAGCAAAAAGCAAAAATTGGGGTGACCATAGGATAGCAGACCCTACTCTCCTACATAACCCCCCCCCCCAAACGCAGGGACATTAAACTTAACCTTGACCAGATAAGTCTTCATGTTCTAAGTGGATGTACCTGGAGAGACCATCTGCATTACCATGGTCAGTCCCTGGGCGGTGCTCCACTGTAAAGTCCATCCCCTGTAGGGAAATGGACCACCTGAGCAGTTTGGGATTTTCACCCTTCATCTGATTTAGCCACAAGAGGGGCTTATGGTCTGTCTGAATTAGGAAGTGAGTACCAAACAAGTATGGCCTCAACTTCTTCAGGGCCCAAACCACAGCAAAGGCCTCCCTCTCAATAGCTGACCAACGTTTCTCCCTGGGGGTCAGCCTTCTGCTAATAAAAGCAATGGGCTGGTCTTGACCATCTTGATTAAGTTGTGAAAGCACAGCTCCCACCCCCAACTCAGAAGCATCTGTCTGTACAATGAACTGTTTGGAGTAGTCAGGACTCTTCAGGATAGGTGCAGAGCACATGGCCTTCTTCAGGTCATCAAATGCCTTTTGACAGCTAACTGTCCACTGAACCTTTTTGGGCATCTTCTTGGATGTCAAGTCATTCAATGGTGTCACAATGGACCCATAGTTCTTTACAAATTTTCTGTAATACCCAGTCAGGCCCAAGAAGGCTCTGACTTGTGTCTGGGTAGTTGGAGGAGCCCAGTCCTGTATGGTCTGGATCTTGCTCTCCAGTGGTTGAACTTGACCCCCACCTACTAGGTGGCCCAAGTACACAACCTTGCTCTGCCCTATCTGGCACTTAGTAGCCTTGATAGTCAGGCCTGCCTTTTGCAGGGCCTCCAGAACCTTCTTCAGGTGGATCAGGTGATCCTCCCAGGTGGAGCTAAAGACAGCAATATCATCTAGATATGCTGCACAAAAGTCATCCAGCCCAGCAAGGACTTGATTCACCAACCTTTGGAAGGTGGCAGGTGCATTCTTCAAACCAAAGGGCATCACCACAAACTGATAATGTCCACTAGGGGTAGAGAATGCTGTTTTGGCTTTTGACTCTTCAGCTAGTCTGATTTGCCAGTAGCCAGCTGTCAAATCAAATGTGCTCAGAAACTTGGCAGAAGCCAATTTATCAATGAGCTCATCTGCTCTTGGAATGGGATGAGCATCTGTCCTAGTGACAGCATTGAGACCTCTGTAGTCCACACAAAACCTCATTTCTCTCTTCCCATCTTTGGTATGAGGTTTTGGCACAAGGACCACTGGGCTAGCCCATGGGCTCTCTGATGGCTCAATCACTCCAAGCTCCAACATCTTTTGCACCTAAGCCTTTATACAATCCCTGACATGGTGAGGTTGCCTGTAGATCTTATTCTTCACAGGCAGATTGTCACCAGTATCCACCTCATGGGTGCACCAGTTAGTCTGACTGGGTGTGAGTGAAAACAAATGTCTGTGGGCCTGCAACACCTGTCTGCAGTCCACCTGTTGCTGCTCAGTGAGGCTGCCTGCCAAGGCTACTCCATCAACTGAACCATCATCAGGGTTCTGGGAAAGCAGGTCTGGGAGAGGGTCACTCTCTTCCTCCTGTTCCCCATCTGTGGCCATGAGGAGACTCATGTCCTCCCTGTCAACAAATGCTTTCAAACGATTGACATGGAGCACCCTGTGGGGGCTCCTAGGGGTGCCAAAGTCAACCACATAGGTGACTTCTCCCTTTTTCTCAATGATAGGGTAGGGTCCAGTCCATTTGTCCTGGAGAGCTGCTGGCCCCACTGGGTCCAACACCCACACCTTCTGCCCTGGCTGGTACTCAACCAGAACAGCCTTTTGGTCATGCCAGGCTTTCTGTAATTCCTGACTTGCCTCAAGGTTTTTGGATGCTCTCTCCATGTATTCAGCCATCCTGGAGCGGAGACCAAGTACATAGTCCACAATGTCTAGTTTAGGCTTTTTGAGAGGTAACTCCCATCCTTCCTTCACTAAACTCAGTGGACCCCTTACAGGGTGGCCAAACAAAAGTTCAAAAGGGCTGTAGCCAACCCCCTTCTGTGGGACCTCTCTGTAAGCAAAGAGCAAGCAGGGTAAAAGGATGTCCCATTTCCGCCTAAGCTTCTCTGGTAACCCTTTTATCATTCCCTTTAGGGTCTTGTTGAACCTTTCCACAAGCCCATTGCACTGTGGATGGTAGGGTGTGGTAAACTTATAGTTTACTCCACACTCTTTCCACATTGCTTTTAAGTATCCAGACATAAAGTTGGTACCTCTGTCTGAAAGAACCTCCTTTGGAAAGCCCACTCTTGAGAAAACTGCAATGAGGGCTTTTGCCACCACAGGAGCTGTGGTGGTCCTCAGGGGAATTGCTTCTGGATACCTGGTGGCATGATCCACTACCACCAGTATAAATCTGTGCCCAGATGCTGTTTGAGGATCCATGGGACCCACAATGTCTATTCCAACTCTTTCAAAGGGTACCCCCACCACAGGTAGTGGTATCAGGGGGGCCTTTGTTGTGCCACCTGACTTACCACTGGCTTGGCAAGTGACACAGGAGCGACAAAACTCCTTGACATTTTCTGACATGTGAGGCCAGTGAAAGTGTGGAACAAGCCTGTCCCAAGTCTTATTCTGGCCTAAGTGTCCTGCAAGGGGAATATCATGGGCCAAGGTAAGAAGGAAGCCCCTAAACTTCAAAGGTATAACCAACCTCCTGGTTGTGCCAGGCTTGGGGTCTCTAGCCTCTGAATAAAGGAGCCCTTCATCCCAATACACTTTATGGGTACCTTGAGCATTCCCTGCAGCCTCAGCAGCAGCTTGCTGTCTGAGGGGTTCAAGTGAAGGGCAATCTAATTGGGCCTTCCCCAGGTCTGCCCTTGAGGGTCCCCCTGTCCCCAGAAACTCAACCTGATCAGGTTCAAGCTCCTCTGAGACAGTCTCCTCTTGGACTGCAGAATCAGTTTCCTGTGAAACCTGATCCTCAACCTGGGGCAAGTGGGAAGGCACAGCCTTAACCCTCTTGCTCCTTCTCTTGGGTTGTGGTTGGTCTATTGTTTCAAGATCCACCACTGGTTCAGGAAGGCACTTCTTAGCCTGAGACCTTGTCACTGCAAGGGCATGAGCTGAAATCCCTAGCATTTCTGCATGAGTTCTGTACTCCACTTCTGACCAAACTGAGCTTTCAAGATCATTGCCTAACAGACAGTCTACTGGGAGGTCTGCACTCACAACAACTTTCTTTAGGCCATCTACCCCTCCCCAGGAGAAGTTCACAACAGCCACACTATGGGAAGTAGTGGAGTTGCTTGCATTGGTCACTAGGTAACTTTCACCTAGTACAATCTGTCCAGGGTCCACAAAGCCAGGTGTCACCATTGTGACACTGGCACAAGTGTCCCTGTAGGCCTGAGCCAGTTTCTCATTAATTAAGGGAGTCTGCCTATATTTGCCCAGGTTACTGGGGCTTACTGCAGTGGGCAAAGATAAGTCCACATCATATAGGAGAACTGCCTGTGTGGGGATTCTGACTAGGCCAGATTCCACCTCAGTACCCAGGGTCAACCCTACTAAACCCTTTGGCTGTGTACCACCACTGCTGACTGTACTAGGGGGTGCAGTTGCTTTAGGAGCTGCAGTGGTGGGGACTGGATTTTTCTTAGTGCATTCACTGCCCCAGTGTGAAACTGATTTGCAGGTATTACACCAAGGTTTCTTTGGGCCATCATTCTTCTTTTTCTTGTTTCCATTTTGGGAACCCCCCTCCTTATTGCTAGTTTGGGGGCCTGAAGACTTCTGGTCCTTTTCTTTATCTTTCTGATTCCCACCCTTCTGGTCTGTTTTCTTCTGGTCACCTTGGTTCTGGTTTTTCTGCTTAATCCTTGTTCTGACCCATTTGTCTGCCTTCTTTCCCAATTCTTGGGGAGAGGTCAAATCAGAGTCAACAAGGTATTGATGCAACAGCTGGTTCTGACAGTTATTAAGGATCTGCTCTCTCATCATAAGATTGTACAATCCTGTATAGTCTGAAACTTTACTTCCCTGCAGCCAACCCTCCAGAGCCTTAGTGGCACAATCTACAAAATCAGTCCAGTCCTGAGTCTGTGCTTTTTGGGTGTCTCTGAACAACAACCTGTATTGCTCAGTGGTTAGGCCAAACCCTTCAATAAGAGCACTCTTCAGAACAGAGTAGTTTTTGGCATCCTCAGGTCTAACAGTGAGGAGCCTGTCCCTCCCTTTCTCAGAAAAGGAGTACCATAAAATTGCTGCCCACTGATCCTCAGGGACCTGCTGTACCATGCAGGCCCTCTCAAGAGCAGTCATCCATTTGTGGATATCATCCCCTTCCTTGTAGGGGGGCACAATTTTTGTCAGGTTTCTATTGTCATAGGCCCTGTCTTTTTCTTTAGGAACTTTGCTGCCACCAGTGGCATCTAAGCCACACAATTTTCTTTCTCTTGCTAAAGCAAGTTTAGCTTGAGCCAAGGCTACCTCTTCCCTTTCTATTTGGAGTTGGACAGCCCTCATCCTGGCCCTATGCTCTTTTCTCTGGGAGGAAGTCATTCCTCTTTGAGATTCTCTTGAGGCACTAGAAAGATGAGAATCCCTTGATAGAGATCTCACCCTCCTGTTACCTGGGAGAATTTGGTTATGAGATCTGGAGCGGTGCTGGCCCTCTCCATTCCCATGTAGGTCCAAGTTGGCCTGGTTAAGCCTGGCAACCTGTACCTGGTTTCCCTCCTGATCCTGATCTTCAGGCTCTTCTACATCAGAGCCTTCCTCTTCCTCTTCCTCCTCCTCTTCTTCTTCTGGAAGATTCTCATTCTCAGGGGAGTTTATCCCTTCACCTGAATCTAAGGGAGCCTGACTCACCTTATCTAGATCATCCTTTTCTAGGAGAGCTACTAGGGAAGGAATGGTAGGGCCTCTGCCCTTTTTTAGCCCCCTGGCTGTGCACAAGGCACTCAGGTCTTTGTGGCTAAGGTTGTCATATCTGGATGTTGTCCCTATAGGATCAACTATTACAGGAGCAGAGCCTGAAGCTCTACCTGTATCAGACATGACTGCAAGTGAGGTGTAAGTGGTGCACTTACCTACACTAAGTGGTTTCCTACTGTACCTTGCTAGTGAGTTGTAGTCAGGGTGTGCTAATCCCTTTAATCTACAACTACTAAGTTCAGTAGAACTTAATATGCTAAGCTTTTGATTTATATGTACCTAGAGGTACTTGATGTGATCTTTCAATTTGATAAAGATTGCAATGGTAAAACAAACAGCAAGCTCAAATCCGCACCGCTGCACACCAATGTGAGAAGTTGGCCTGATATGTAGTGTTTCCAATTCTGGAACCACTGGGTATCAGTCCAAACAAACCCCAAAGATGTCAGGTTGTAAGTCAACCTTGTAGACAAGCTATCCTAGTGGTAGCATGGACTAAGCAGCCTTAAAGGCTTAACTTAAGAGGTCGTGTTAAGCGAGCTGTTTTACCACATACAATCCTGTAATCAAATGAAAGGACACCACACAAGTATATATTATAAAAATATATGTATTTATTTCTAAATTACTCCCCAGTACTCTTTATGAGGAAAGGGGCACAAGCGTTAAATCAAAAGCACTGTTACACATATAAAGTTGCACAATTATGGATGAGGGCGGGTGGCCACTCAGACCATATATCAAAAAAGTGGTATAAGTAACACTTATCGAACAATGGTTAGGCCTAGGGCCTAGAGATTCGCTGGGAGCAGTCAGGACTAGCAATGATGAAGTCGGGAGTAGCCCACAGGAGACGGGTGCAGCACGGAAAGTGCGGCGCGCACCAATGCACTGTCAATGGTGCGTAAAAGTCAGTTAAAGTGAATTAAAAGATACTTCAGCTGAACCTAGGAACACAAAACTTTAGACACAGACCCTAGAGGTGTGTACCAGTGTATAGACACCGGCGTTGCAATGTTACCTCACCCACAGGCCGTGGGTGCACAGGGTCGAAGTGGCGTCGGGTTCTGTCACGCAGGTTCTTGGTGCTTGAAGCTGTTGCAGCTGCAGGCGCTGTGAAGCAGAAGTGTCCGGTGCGATCCAAGGGTGGATCGAAGTAGAAAAGTACCTGAAAGCAGAGGGGACAGAGTCTGGGTCACTCAGCAGTGACCAGGGTGGAACCAGGACGGAACCAGGCAATGTCGGGCGCAATCAGGCGGTTGTTGATAGGCTTCTCTCCGCTGTCACGTGGGCTCTGGGGCATCTGCGACGTCCAGGAGCAGGTCACGATCTGTCCCACGTAGGCTCTCGCCGTCAGCACCGTCGGCTTCAAGATTGCAGCAAACAGCACTTGGCAAAAGCAATCCACGCGGAACCGGGAGATTGCTTATCACTCGAACCAGGAGGGTCAGAGTGGGTGCTCCTTTTCACAGGAGCTGGTGCAGATCTGGAGCAACCAGAAAAGCAAGTCGTATTTCAAGTTTCGTTGGCACAGGGGCCACCAGCCAGCTGGCAAGTGACCGGGCCAACGCGTCGAGCGCACACAAGCAGAAGGGCCCCACGCAGCACTCGTCGAGTGTGGAGGGGTGAGCTTTGGTGCAAGTGGAGCTCGGGGCTGGGGCTTCTCAAACCCCGGTGCACAGCTTCAAGGATCACTCGTGGGCTGCACGGTCAGCGTCTCGTGGCCTTTTCAAGATGGCGTGCCCCACGCTTCCGGTCGCCTCCACGGGTCTCAGCTCTGCAGGGACTGTGGATCGGGCAGGTAGAAGGCAGGCAAGCTTGATCTCCTTGATCTCGTCGATCTCTGTCGATCTCTGTCGCTCGAGTTCCGGCGGGAACTGCAACAAAGCAAGGGTCGAGGGCTGGATGGTGCCTGTTTGCACAGGGTGGTCACTCCTTGACCACAAGGGAGATTCTTCAGTCTTCTCACGTCGTGTAGAAAGTCGAAGGGTCCAGAATTCGTTTCTTATGTTTCTTCAGGATGATCTGAGGTCCGTTGGGACTGCTCCCCCTCTTATTCGAATCTGGGGGGTTGGACATCCTGCTAGGTCCCCTCCTATGGTTACACCCCTCTCCTTTGATCCTGGCCGCGCTGGGACAGGGGCTGGGAGGCCCCAGAACCGGTTTGGCCGGATCCTGCAAGGGGCAGCCTTGTGCTCCCCAGGCAGTGTCTGGTTTCTTTGAAACCTCCCTACTCCAATCCACTATCTCCTGTCTGGGGTGGTTTGACACCGCCCTGTGACAGGAAACTCTTTGTCCAGGCCTCCTCTGCCGGGTTTCGGTCAGCAGCAGGAGGCCAGACCCGTGTCTGTGGCAGGGGCATCCATTTTGTGGATCTGAGGCTCATTTTAAATCAACCGCGTTTCAGTAAAGTAACATGTCTTCTCCCTCTAAAAGGGTGGAATGCTACCCCCGTCGCCAGAACTGGCGAGGGGGTAGTATTCCAACTCGTATGACACCTTACACGACATGTTTTGATAAAGCCAAACCAAAGTTGCTATATAGGATTATAAGGCGCTTAAGAGTATATGGTATGGCATTATCCCGGATCAGCTTAGGGAGTTGTTCCCGACAGCTGCAGACAGGCTCAGCTCATGCCAGAGCACCATCTCACATAAAACCACGCACTCTGCCTCCAGGATTGATGAGGCCTTCCATAGGAGTGGCTTACAGGTGATATATGTGTCCAGATATAGGTTTAGATATAGGTATACTATATCTAAGCAAGGGGTGATTACACCCACTTGCCCCAGCTGAGTGATCAGCCAGTTGTGTCAATTTAAGAACCAGCCAGGGGTGGCAAAAGCTATGCTTCAGCCCCTGGTAGGCCTTGGTGGCACCTATGCCCTGAGCACCTATAGTGCATGGTACAGGGGCTGACAAGGAGTCCATTTCCAATTGTGGTATGTACCTATAGCACATGTATTATAAATTTAGAGAGAGAACAGCAGGCTGGGGGTCTGATTAGCAGGCCCACAGCCTCAGTAAGTCGAAAACCAGTGAAGCAAAAAGCAAAAATTGGGGTGACCATAGGATAGCAGACCCTACTCTCCTACAGTCGTCATATGTCACCATTTGTCGCCATGTGTTGTCATGTGTCGTCATGTGTCATCATGTGTCATCATGTAGAAAGGAGTACCCGCTCTGACCTTGCTAGTCCGAGTAATAAGCCTTTTTCACTTTCCCCGTGGCTTGCATTAGCCAAGGCTTGTTTGCTTCAATCGAGTTGCCGACACCGCCATCAGCTAGAGCTTTTGAGAGACAGCTTGTGATCGATGTCTGGATGTCCTTGGCCTCTTCGTGTTTACGTGGCTGCAGAGAGAAGCAACACCTCATCACCTGTTTGCACCCGACTTTGCCTGGTTCCAATCTGGTTCCACGGTGGTCACTGGTCAGTGACTTTAAACATTGTCCCCTCTGCTTTCAGGTCTTCACCACTTCAGATCCACCCTTGCATCACACCGGACACTTCTGCTTCCCATCGCCTGCAGCATCTTCAGCTCCAAGCACCAAGAGCCTGCGTGTCAAAACCCGACACCTCATCGACCCTGTGCACCCACTTCCTGTGCGTGAGGTAACATTGCAACACCGGTGTCCCTACACTGGTACCCACCTCTAGGGTCTGTGTCTTAAGTTTTGTTCCTCTAGGTTGAGCGGAAGTGTCATGTGGTGTCATGTCTCATGTGGTGTCATGTGTCTTGTGGTGTCATGTCTCATGTGGTGTCACATATCATGTGTCTTGTGGTGTTGTCTGGTGTCATGTGGTGTCATGTGGTGTCATGTGGTATCATGTGTCAACATGTGCCATGTGGGTCATGTGTTGTCATGTGTCATCACGTGTCATGTGTCATGTGGTGTCATGTGTCATGTGGTGTCATGTGTTGCCATGTGTTGTCATGTGTCATCATGTGTCATCATGTGTCATCATGTGCCGCCATGTGTAGCCATGTGTCTCCATGTGTCGTCATGTGTCATGTGTCATCATGTGTTGCCATGTGTTGCCATGTGTCGCCATGTGTTGTCATTTGACGCCATGTGTCGTCATGTTTCGACATGTGTCGCCATGTGTCACCATGTGTCGCCATGTGTCGCCATGTGTCATCATGTGTCATGTGTCGTCATGTGTCTTCATGTGTCATCATGTGTCATGTTGCCATGTGTCGTCATGTGGTGTCATGTGGTGTCAAGTGGTGTCATGTGGTGTCATGTGGTGTCATGTGGTATCATGTGTCATGTGGTGTCATGTGGTATCATGTGTTATGTGATGTCATGTGTCATCATGTGTCATGTGGGTCATGTGGTGTCATGTGTCATCATGTGTCATGTTGGTCATGTGGTGTCATGTGTCATCATGTGTCATGTGGGTCATATGGTCTCATGTGTCATCATGTGTCATGTGGGTCATGTGTTGTCATGTGTCATCATGTGTCATGTGTTGTCATGTGTTGTCATGTGTCATCATGTGGTGTCATGTCTCATCATGTGGTGTCATGTGTCATCATGTGTCATCGTGTGTCATCGTGTGTCGTCATGTGTTGTCATATGTCACCATGTGGGGTCATTTGGGGTCATGTGTCATAATGTGTCATGTGGTGTCATGTGTCGTCATGTGTCGCCATGTGCCGTCATGTGTTGCCATGTGGGGTCATGTGTCATCATGTGTCATGTGGTGTCATGTGATGTCATGTGGTGTCATGTGTCATCATGTGTCGTCATGTGTCATCATGTGTCGCAATATGGGGTCATGTGGGGTCCTGTGTCATGTGGTATCATGTGGTGTCATGTGGTGTCATGTGGTGTCATATGGTGTCATGTGGTGTCATGTGGTGTCATGTGGTTTCATGTGTCATCATGCGTCATCATGTGTCATGTGGTGTCATGTTGTGTCATGTGCCATCATGTGTCATGTGGTGTCATTTGTTGTCATGTGTCATCATGCATAATCATGTGTCATGTGGTGTCATGTGGTGTCATGTGTCATCATGTGTTATGTGGTATCATGTGGTGTCATATGGTGTCCTGTGGTGTCATGTGTCATCATGTGGTGTCATGTGGTGTCATGTGTCATCATGCGTCATCATGTGTCAGCATTTGTCGTCATGTGTCGCAATGTGGGGTCATGTGGGGTCATGTGTCATCATGTGTCATGTGGTATCATGTGGTGTCATATGGTGTCATGTGGTGTCATGTTTCATCATGTGGTGTCATAAGTTGTCATGTGTCATCATGCGTCATCATATGTCATGTGGTGTCATGTGGTGTCATGTGGTGTCATGTGGTGTTGTGTGGTGTCATGTGTCATTTGGTGTCATGTGTTGTCATGTGTTGTCATGTGGTGTCATGTGGTGGCATGTCTCATGTGGTGTCATGTGTCTTGTGGTGTCATGTCTTATGTGGTGTCACGTATCATGTGTCTTGTGGTGTCATGTGGTGTCATGTGGTGTCATGTGGTGTCATGTGGTATCATGTGTCATCATGTGTCATGTGGTGTCATATGGTGTCATGTGTCATGTGGTGTCATGTGGTGTCATGTGGTGTCATGTGGTGTCATGCGGTGTCATGTGTCATCATGTGTCATGTGGTGTCATGTGTCATGTGGTGTCATGTGTTATGTGTTGCCATATGTCACCATGTGTCGCCATGTGTTGCCATTTGTCGCCATGTGTTGTCATGTGTCATCATGTGTCATCATGTGTCGTCATGTGTCACCATGTGTCATCATGTGTCGTCATGTGTCATCATGTGTTGCCATGTGTCACCATGTGTCATCATGTGTCATCATGTGTCGCCATGTGTTGCCATGTGTCATCACGTGTCATCATGTGTCATGTGTTGCCATGTGTCGTCATGTGTCATGTGGTGTCATCTGGTGTTAAGTGGTGTCATGTGGTGGCATGTGGTGGCATGTGATATGTGGTGTCATGTGGTGTCATGTGGTGTCATGTGTCATGTGGTGTCATGCGTCATGTGGTGTCATGTGGTGTCATGTGGTGGCATGTGTCATGTGGTGTCATAGGATGTCATGTGTCATGTGGTGTCATGCGTCATGTGGTGTCATGTGGTGTCATGTGGCATGTGGTGTCATGTCATCATGTGTCATGTGGGTCATGTGGTTTCATGTGGTTTCATGTGTTATCATGTGTCATGTGGGTCAAGTGGTGTCATGTGTCATCATGTGTCATGTGGGTCATGTGGTGTCATGTGTTGTCATGTGTCATGTGTCATCATGTGTCATCATGTTTTGCCATGTGGGGTCATGTGTCATCATGTGTCATGTGTCATGTGACATGTGGTGTCATGTGTCATCATGTGTCATTTGGAGTGGTGTCAAGTGGTGTCATGTGGTGTCATGTGGTGTCATGTGTCATGTGGTGTCATGTGTCATCATGTGTCATGTGGGTCATGTGGTGTCGTGTCATCATGTGTCATGTGGGTCATGTGGAGGCATGTGTCATGTGGGTTATGTGGTCTTATGTGTCATCATGTGTCATGTGGGTCATGTGTTGTCATGTGTCATCATGTGTCATGTGTCATGTGTCGTCATGTGGTGTCATGATGTGGTGTCATAGTCTCATCATTTGGTGTCATGTGTCGTCATGTGTCATGTGTCATTGTGTGTCATCATGTGTCATCATGTGTCGTCATATGTCGCCATGTGGGGTCATTTGGGGTCATATGTCATAATGTGTCATGTGGTGTCATGTGTTGTCATGTGTCGTCATGTGTCGCCATGTGCCGTCATGTGTTGCCATGTGGGGTCATGTGTCATCATGTGTCATGTGGTGTCATGTGATGTCATGTGGTGTCATGTGTCATCATGTGTCATCATGTGTCATCATGTGTCGCAATATGGGGTCATGTGGGGTCATGTGTCATGTGGTATCATGTGGTGTCATGTGGTGTCATGTGGTGTCATGTGGTGTCATGTGTCATCATGTGGTGTCATGTGGTGTCATGTTAAACAAAGGAGATTGCTGAACTGTTCCTAAAGAAAGTGAGGATTTAAAAAGACTGGCATGACCGGAGGTGTGTTTGTTACACCTTTGGACATCCATTTTGTTGGACGTGTTTGCCTGACACACCCAAAAGGGTGTCATGCTTCATCATAGGCGTTGCTCCTCGTTGGGGAGGCGGTGCAATCCCCGACGGGCTCACCTCGGAGAGGGGCTCTTTGGCGGAGATCTTTTTGTCCAAGAGCCTATTGGTGAAGTGCGGGTGTGTGGGTTAGGGCAGTAAGTTTCCTGGAGAAAGTGATTAAAATGTAGCAGGGGGTGCCGGAAAACACTTTATTCTGGGGGTCCCCCTACTGCAATTAAAAACGTGAGTCTAGCTCGCTGGGTGACGGCAGGTTAGGTAGCGTAACCCTAGAAGAGACTAGAGTGAGGGTTGGTCGACATGTTTCTCGCATGGGAAAATTTCCCGCGATTCTTCAGGACCTAGTGATGGTGAGAGCTAAAAAGAAAAGAAAAACATGCTGGTGTCATGTGTTAGGTGTGGGTATAGTTTACCTCAATGGTTAATCCTATGCTGTAGGAGAGTAGGGTCTGCTATCCTATGGTCACCCCAATTTTTGCTTTTTGCTTCACTGGTTTTCGACTTACTGAGGCTGTGGGCCTGCTAATCAGACCCCCAGCCTGCTGTTCTCTCTCTAAATTCTTAATACATGTGCTATAGGTACATACCACAATTGGAAATGGACTCCTTGTCAGCCCCTGTACCATGCACTAAAGGTGCTCAGGGCATAGGTGCCACCAAGGCCTACCAGGGGCTGAAGCATAGCTTTTGCCACCCCTGGCTGGTTCTTAAATTGACACAACTGGCTGATCACTCAGCTGGGGCAAGTGGGTGTAATCACCCCTTGCTTAGATATAGTATACCTATATCTAAACCTATATCTGGACACATATATAGCCTGTAAGCCACTCCTATGGAAGGCCTCATCAATCCTGGAGGCAGAGTGCGTGGTTTTATGTGAGATGGTGCTCTGGCATGAGCTGAGCCTGTCTGCAGCTGTCGGGAACAACTCCCTAAGCTGATCCGGGATAACGCCATACCATATACTCTTAAGCGCCTTATAATCCTCGCGGTTATATAGCAACTTTGGTTTGGCTTTATCAAAACATGTCGTGTAAGGTGTCATACGAATTGGAATACTACCCCCTCGCCAGTTCTGGCGACGGGGGTAGCATTCCACCCTTCTAGAGGGAGAAGACATGTTACTTTACTGAAACGCGGTTGATTTAAAATGAGCCTCAGATCCACAAAATGGATGCCCCTGCCACAGACACGGGTCTGACCTCCTGCTGCTGACCGAAACCCGGCAGAGGAGGCCTGGACAAAGAGTTTCCTGTCACAGGGCGGTGTCAAACCACCCCAGACAGGAGATAGTGGATTGGAGTAGGGAGGTTTCAATGAAACCAGACACTGCCTGGGGAGCACAAGGCTGCCCTTTGCAGGATCCGGCCAAACCGGTTCTGGGGCCTCCCAGCCCCTGTCCCAGCGCGGCCAGGATCAAAGGAGAGGGGTGTAACCACCCCCTTCCTGGGTCCCACCCCTAGGAGGGGACCTAGCAGGATGTCCAACCCCCGAGATTCGAATAAGAGGGGGAGCAGTCCCAACGGACCTCAGATCATCCTGAAGAAACATAAGAAACAAAATCTGGACCCTTCGACTTTCTACACGACGTGAGAAGACTGAAGAATCTCCCTTGTGGTCAAGGAGTGACCACCCTGTGCAAACAGGCACCATCCAGCCCTCGACCCTTGCTTTGTTGCAGTTCCCGCCGGAACTCGAGCGACAGAGATCGACGAGATCAAGCTTGCCTGCCTTCTACCTGCCCGATCCACAGTCCCTGCAGAGCTGAGACCCGTGGACGCGACCGGAAGCGTGGGGCACGCCATCTTGAAAAGGCCACGAGACGCTGACCGTGCGGCCCACGAGTGACCCTCGAAGCTGTACACCGGGGTTTGAGAAGCCCCAGCCCCGAGCTCCACTTGCACCAAAGCTCACCCCTCCACACTCGCTGAGTGCTGCGTGGGGCCCTTCTGCTTGTGTGCGCTCGACGCGTTGGCCCGGTCACTTGCCAGCTGGCTTGTGGCCCCTGTGCCGACGAACTTTGAAATCCGACTTGCTTTTCTGGTTGCTCCAGATCTGCACCAGCTCCTGTGAAAAGGAGCACCCACTCTGACCCTCCTGGTTCGAGTGATAAGCAATCTCCCGGTTCCGCGTGGATTGCTTTTGCCAAGTGCTGTTTGCTACAATCTTCAAGCCGACGGTGCTGACGGCGAGAGCCTACGTGGGACAGATCGTGACCTGCTCCTGGACGTCGCAGATTCCCCAGAGCCCACGTGACAGCGGAGAGAAGCCTATCGACAACCGCCTGATTGCGCCCGACATTGCCTGGTTCCGTCCTGGTTCCACCCTGGTCACTGCTGAGTGACCCAGACTCTGTCCCCTCTGCTTTCAGGTACTTTTCTACTTCGATCCACCCTTGGATCGCACCGGACACTTCTGCTTCACAGCGCCTGCAGCTGCAACAGCTCCAAGCACCAAGAACCTGCGTGACAGAACCCGACGCCACTTCGACCCTGTGCACCCACGGCCTGTGGGTGAGGTAACTTTGCAACGCCGGTGTCTTTACACTGGTACACACCTCTAGGGTCTGTGTCTAAAGTTTTGTGTTCCTAGGTTCAGCGGAAGTATCTTTTAATTCACTTTAACTGACTTTTACGCACCATTGACAGTGCATTGGTGCGCGCCGCACTTTCCGTGCTGCACCCGTCTCCTGTGGGCTACTCCCGACTTCTTCATTGCTTGTCCTGACTGCTCCCAGCGAATCTCTAGGCCCTAGGCCTAACCATTGTTCGTAAAGTGTTACTTATACCACTTTTTTGATATATGGTCTGAGTGGCCACCCGCCCTCATCCATAAACGTGCAACTTTATATGTGTAACAGTGCTTTTGATTTAACGCTTGTGCCCCTTTCCTCATAAAGAGTACTGGGGAGTAATTTAGAAATAAATACATATATTTTTATAATATATACTTGTGTGGTGTCCTTTCATTTGATTACAGGATTGTATGTGGTAAAACAGCTCGCTTAACACGACCTCTTAAGTTAAGCCTTTAAGGCTGCTTAGTCCATGCTACCACTAGGATAGCTTGTCTACAAGGTTGACTTACAACCTGACATCTTTGGGGTTTGTTTGGACTGATAACCAGTGGTTCCAGAATTGGAAACACTACCTATCAGGCCAACTTCTCACATTGGTGTGCAGCGGTGCGGATTTGAGCTTGCTGTTTGTTTTACCATTGCAATCTTTATCAAATTGAAAGATCACATCAAGTACCTCTAGGTACATATAAATCAAAAGCTTAGCATATTAAGTTCTACTGAACTTAGTAGTTGTAGATTAAAGGGATTAGCACACCCTGACTACAACTCACTAGCAAGGTACAGTAGGAAACCACTTAGTGTAGGTAAGTGCACCACTTACACCTCACTAGCAGTCATGTCTGATACAGGTAGAGCCTCAGGCTCTGCTCCTGTAGAAGTTGATCCTATAGGGACAACATCCAGATATGACAACCTTAGCCACAAAGACCTGAGTGCCTTGTGCACAGCCAGGGGGCTAAAAAAGGGCAGAGGCCCTACCATTCCTTCCCTAATAGCTCTCCTAGAAAAGGATGATCTAGATAAGGTGAGTCAGGCTCCCTTAGATTCAGGTGAAGGGATAAACTCCCCTGAGAATGAGAATCTTCCAGAAGAAGAGGAGGAGGAAGAGGAAGAGGAAGGCTCTGATGTAGAAGAGCCTGAAGATCAGGATCAGCAGGGAAACCAGGTACAGGTTGCCAGGCTTAACCAGGCCAACTTGGACCTACATGGGAATGGAGAGGGCCAGCACCACTCCAGATCTCATAACCAAATTCTCCCAGGTAATAGAAGGGAGAGATCTCTGTCAAGGGACTCTCACCTTTCTAGTGCCTCAAGAGAATCTCAAAGAGGAATGACTTCCTCCCAGAGAAAAGAGCATAGGGCCAGGATGAGGGCTGTCCAACTCCAGATAGAGAGGGAGGAGGTAGCTCTGGCTCAAGCTAAACTGACCTTAGCTCAAGCTAAACTTACCTTGGCTAGGGAACAGAAAATAAGTGGCTTAGATGCCACTGGTGGCAGCAAAGTTCCTAAAGAAAAAGACAGGGCCTATGACAATAGAAACCTGACAAAAATTGTGCCCCCCTACAAGGAAGGGGATGATATCCACAAATGGATGACTGCTCTTGAGAGGGCCTGCATGGTACAGCAGGTCCCTGAGGATCAGTGGGCAGCAATTTTATGGTACTCCTTTTCTGAGAAAGGGAGGGACAGGCTCCTCACTGTTAGACCTGAGGATGCCAAAAACTACTCTGTTCTGAAGAGTGCTCTTATTGAAGGGTTTGGCCTAACCACTGAGCAATACAGGTTGTTGTTCAGAGACACCCAAAAAGCACAGACTCAGGACTGGACTGATTTTGTAGATTGTGCCACTAAGGCTCTGGAGGGTTGGCTGCAGGGAAGTAAAGTTTCAGACTATACAGGATTGTACAATCTTATGATGAGAGAACAGATCCTTAATAACTGTCAGAACCAGCTGTTGCATCAATACCTTGTTGACTCTGATTTGACCTCTCCCCAAGAATTGGGAAAGAAGGCAGACAAATGGGTCAGAACAAGGATTAAGCAGAAAAACCAGAACCAAGGTGACCAGAAGAAAACAGACCAGAAGGGTGGGAATCAGAAAGATAAAGAAAAGGACCAGAAGTCTTCAGGCCCCCAAACTAGCAATAAGGAGGGGGGTTCCCAAAATGGAAACAAGAAAAAGAAGAACGATGGCCCAAAGAAACCTTGGTGTAATACCTGCAAATCAGTTTCACACTGGGGCAGTGAATGCACTAAGAAAAATCCAGTCCCCACCACTGCAGCTCCTAAAGCAACTGCACCCCCTAGTACAGTCAGCAGTGGTGGTACACAGCCAAAGGGTTTAGTAGGGTTGACCCTGGGTACTGAGGTGGAATCTGGCCTAGTCAGAATCCCCACACAGGCAGTTCTCCTATATGATGTGGACATATCTTTGCCCACTGCAGTAAGCCCCAGTAACCTGGGCAAATATAGGCAGACTCCCTTAATTAATGAGAAACTGGCTCAGGCCTACAGGGACACTTGTGCCAGTGTCACAATGGTGGCACCTGGCTTTGTGGACCCTGGACAAATTGTACTAGGTGAAAGTTACCTAGTGACCAATGCAAGCAACTCCACTACTTCCCATAGTGTGGCTGTTGTGAACTTCTCCTGGGGAGGGGTAGATGGCCTAAAGAAAGTTGTTGTGAGTGCAGACCTCCCAGTAGACTGTCTGTTAGGCAATGATCTTGAAAGCTCAGTTTGGTCAGAAGTGGAGTACAGGACTCATGCAGAAATGCTAGGGATTTCAGCTCATGTCCTTGCAGTGACAAGGTCTCAGGCTAAGAAGTGCCTTCCTGAACCAGTGGTGGATCTTGAAACAATAGACCAACCACAACCCAAGAGAAGGAGCAAGAGGGTTAAGGCTGTGCCTTCCCACTTGCCCCAGGTTGAGGATCAGGTTTCACAGGAAACTGATTCTGCAGTCCAAGAGGAGACTGTCTCTGAGGAGCTTGAACCTGATCAGGTTGAGTTTCTGGGGACAGGGGGACCCTCAAGGGCAGACCTGGGGCAGGCCCAATTAGATTGCCCTTCACTTGAACCCCTCAGACAGCAAGCTGCTGCTGAGGCTGCAGGGAATGCTCAAGGTACCCATAAAGTGTATTGGGATGAAGGACTCCTTTATTCAGAGGCTAGAGACCCCAAGCCTGGCACAACCAGGAGGTTGGTTATACCTTTGAAGTTTAGGGGCTTCCTTCTTACCTTGGCCCATGATATTCCCCTTGCAGGACACTTAGGCCAGAATAAGACTTGGGACAGGCTTGTTCCACACTTTCACTGGCCTCACATGTCAGAAAATGTCAAGGAGTTTTGTCGCTCCTGTGTCACTTGCCAAGCCAGTGGTAAGTCAGGTGGCACAACAAAGGCCCCCCTGATACCACTACCTGTGGTGGGGGTACCCTTTGAAAGAGTTGGAATAGACATTGTGGGTCCCATGGATCCTCAAACAGCATCTGGGCACAGATTTATACTGGTGGTAGTGGATCATGCCACCAGGTACCCAGAAGCAATTCCCCTGAGGACCACCACAGCTCCTGTGGTGGCAAAAGCGCTCATTGCAGTTTTCTCAAGAGTGGGCTTTCCAAAGGAGGTTCTTTCAGACAGAGGTACTAACTTCATGTCTGGATACTTAAAAGCAATGTGGAAAGAGTGTGGAGTAAACTATAAGTTTACCACACCCTACCATCCACAGTGCAATGGGCTTGTGGAAAGGTTCAACAAGACCCTAAAGGGAATGATAAAAGGGTTACCAGAGAAGCTTAGGCGGAAATGGGACATCCTTTTACCCTGCTTGCTCTTTGCTTACAGAGAGGTCCCACAGAAGGGGGTTGGCTACAGCCCTTTTGAACTTTTGTTTGGCCACCCTGTAAGAGGTCCATTGAGTTTGGTGAAGGAAGGATGGGAGTTACCTCTCAAAAAGCCTAAACTAGACATTGTGGATTATGTACTTGGTCTCCGCTCCAGGATGGCTGAATACATGGAGAGAGCATCCAAAAACCTTGAGGCCAGTCAGGAATTACAGAAAGCCTGGCATGACCAAAAGGCTGTTCTGGTTGAGTACCAGCCAGGGCAGAAGGTGTGGGTGTTGGACCCAGTGGGGCCAGCAGCTCTCCAGGACCAATGGACTGGACCCTACCCTATCATTGAAAAGAAGGGAGAAGTCACCTACCTGGTTGACTTTGGCACCCCTAGGAGCCCCCACAGGGTGCTCCATGTCAATCGTTTGAAAGCATTTGTTGACAGGGAGGACATGAGTCTCCTCATGGCCACAGATGGGGAACAGGAGGAAGAGAGTGACCCTCTCCCAGACCTGCTTTCCCAGAACCCTGATGATGGTTCAGTTGATGGAGTAGCCTTGGCAGGCAGCCTCACTGAGCAGCAACAGGTGGACTGCAGACAGGTGTTGCAGGCCCACAGACACTTGTTTTCACTCACACCCAGTCAGACTAACTGGTGCACCCATGAGGTGGATACTGGTGACAATCTGCCTGTGAAGAATAAGATCTACAGGCAACCTGACCATGTCAGGGATTGTATAAAGGCTGAGGTGCAAAAGATGTTGGAGCTTGGAGTGATTGAGCCATCAGAGAGCCCATGGGCTAGCCCAGTGGTCCTTGTGCCAAAACCTCATACCAAAGATGGGAAGAGAGAAATGAGGTTTTGTGTGGACTACAGAGGTCTCAATGCTGTCACTAGGACAGATGCTCATCCCATTCCAAGAGCAGATGAGCTCATTGATAAATTGGCTTCTGCCAAGTTTCTGAGCACATTTGATTTGACAGCTGGCTACTGGCAAATCAGACTAGCTGAAGAGTCAAAAGCCAAAACAGCATTCTCTACCCCTAGTGGACATTATCAGTTTGTGGTAATGCCCTTTGGTTTGAAGAATGCACCTGCCACTTTCCAAAGGTTGGTGAACCAAGTCCTTGCTGGGTTGGATGACTTTTGCGCAGCATATCTAGATGATATTGCTGTCTTTAGCTCCACCTGGGAGGATCACCTGATCCACCTGAAGAAAGTTCTGGAGGCCCTGCAAAAGGCAGGCCTGACTATCAAGGCTACTAAGTGCCAGATAGGGCAGAGCAAGGTTGTGTACTTGGGCCACCTAGTAGGTGGGGGTCAAGTTCAACCACTGGAGAGCAAGATCCAGACCATACAGGACTGGACTCCTCCAACTACCCAGACACAAGTCAGAGCCTTCTTGGGCCTGACTGGGTATTACAGAAAATTTGTAAAGAACTATGGGTCCATTGTGACACCATTGAATGACTTGACATCCAAGAAGATGCCCAAAAAGGTTCAGTGGACAGTTAGCTGTTGTGAGAAGTTGGCCTGATAGGTAGTGTTTCCAATTCTGGAACCACTGGTTATCAGTCCAAGCAAACCCCAAAGATGTCAGGTTGTAAGTCAACCTTGTAGACAAGCTATCCTAGTGGTAGCATGGACTAAGCAGCCTTAAAGGCTTAACTTAAGAGGTCGTGTTAAGCGAGCTTGTTTTACCACATACAATCCTGTAATCAAATGAAAGGACACCACACAAGTATATATTATAAAAATATATGTATTTATTACTAAATTACTCCCCAGTACTCTTTATGAGGAAAGGGGCACCAGCGTTAAATCAAAAGCACTGTTACACATATAAAGTTGCACGTTTATGGATGAGGGCGGGTGGCCACTCAGACCATATATCAAAAAAAGTGGTATAAGTAACACTTTACGAACAATGGTTAGGCCTAGGGCCTAGAGATTCGCTGGGAGCAGTCAGGACAAGCAATGAAGAAGTCGGGGGTAGCCCACAGGAGACGGATGCAGCACGGAAAGTGCAGCGCGCACCAATGCACTGTCAATGGTGCGTAAAAGTCAATTAAAGTGAATAAAAAGATACTTCCGCTGAACCTAGGAACACAAAACTTTAGACACAGACCCTAGAGGTGTGTACCAGTGTAAAGACACCGGCGTTGCAAAGTTACCTCACCCACAGGCCGTGGGTGCACAGGGTCGAAGTGGCGTCGGGTTCTGTCACGCAGGTTCTGGGTGCTTGGAGCTGTTGCAGCTGCAGGCGCTGTGAAGCAGAAGTGTCCGGTGCGATCCAAGGGTGGATCGATGTAGAAAAGTACCTGAAAGCAGAGGGGACAGAGTCTGGGTCACTCAGCAGTGACCAGGGTGGAACCAGGACGGAACCAGGCAATGTCGGGCGCAATCAGGCGGTTGTCGATAGGCTTCTCTCCGCTGTCACGTGGGCTCTGGGGCATCTGCGACGTCCAGGAGCAGGTCACGATCTGTCCCACGTAGGCTCTCGCCGTCAGCACCGTCGGCTTGAAGATTGTAGCAAACAGCACTTGGCAAAAGCAATCCACGCGGAACCGGGAGATTGCTTATCACTCGAACCAGGAGGGTCAGAGTGGGGGCTCCTTTTCACAGGAGCTGGTGCAGATCTGGAGCAACCAGAAAAGCAAGTCGTATTTCGAAGTTCGTCGGCACAGGGGCCACAAGCCAGCTGGCAAGTGACCGGGCCAACGCGTCGAGCGCACACAAGCAGAAGGGCCCCACGCAGCACTCGTCGAGTGTGGAGGGGTGAGCTTTGGTGCAAGTGGAGCTCGGGGCTGGGGCTTCTCAAACCCCGGTGTACAGCTTCGAGGGTCACTCGTGGGCCGCACGGTCAGCGTCTCGTGGCCTTTTCAAGATGGCGTGCCCCACGCTTCCGGTCGCCTCCACGGGTCTCAGCTTTGCAGGGACTGTGGATCGGGCAGGTAGAAGGCAGGCAAGCTTGATCTCGTCGGTCTCTGTCGCTCGAGTTCCGGCGGGAACTGCAACAAAGCAAGGGTCGAGGGCTGGATGGTGCCTGTTTGCACAGGGTGGTCACTCCTTGACCACAAGGGAGATTCTTCAGTCTTCTCACGTCGTGTAGAAAATCGAAGGGTCCAGATTTCGTTTCTTATGTTTCTTCAGGATGATCTGAGGTCCGTTGGGACTGCTCCCCCTCTTATTCGAATCTAGGGGGTTGGACATCCTGCTAGGTCCCCTCCTATGGGTGGGACCCAGGAAGGGGGTGGTTACACCCCTCTCCTTTGATCCTGGCCGCGCTGGGACAGGGGCTGGGAGGCCCCAGAACCGGTTTGGCCGGATCCTGCAAGGGGCAGCCTTGTGCTCCCCAGGCAGTGTCTGGTTTCATTGAAACCTCCCTACTCCAATCCACTATCTCCTGTCTGGGGTGGTTTGACACCGCCCTGTGACAGGAAACTCTTTGTCCAGGCCTCCTCTGCCGGGTTTCGGTCAGCAGCAGGAGGTCAGACCCGTGTCTGTGGCAGGGGCATCCATTTTGTGGATCTGAGGCTCATTTTAAATCAACCGCGTTTCAGCAAAGTAACATGTCTTCTCCCTCTAGAAGGGTGGAATGCTATCCCCGTCGCCAGAACTGGCGAGGGGATAGTATTCCAATTCGTATGACACCTTACACGACATGTTTTGATAAAGCCAAACCAAAGTTGCTATATAACCGCGAGGATTATAATGCGCTTAAGAGTATATGGTATGGCATTATCCCGGATCAGCTTAGGGAGTTGTTCCCGACAGCTGCAGACAGGCTCAGCTCATGCCAGAGCACCATCTCACATAAAACCACGCACTCTGCCTCCAGGATTGATGAGGCCTTCCATAGGAGTGGCTTACAGGCTATATATGTGTCCAGATATAGGTTTAGATATAGGTATACTATATCTAAGCAAGGGGTGATTACACCCACTTGCCCCAGCTGAGTGATCAGCCAGTTGTGTCAATTTAGATAGCCAGCCAGGGGTGGCAAAAGATATGCTGCTGCCCCTGGTAGGCCTTGGATGCACCTATGCCCTGGGCACCTATAGTGCTCTGTACAGGGGCTGATAAGGTGACCCAAGCCAATCTAGTTATGCACCTAGGGTACATGGAATCCATTTTACAGAGAGAGCAGATAGCCTGGGGCCCTGATTAGCAGGGAACCAGGCCAACTAAGTCGAAAACCAGCTAAACACAGGGCAAAAATCTGGGGTAACCATAGTCAGGTAGCCACCTTCCTACATAACCCCCCCCCAAACGAAAGGAGATAAGGCTATCCTTGGCCAGGTAAGCCTTTATTGCCTGAGTGGCCATATAAGGAAGTACCTGCACTAGCATGGGTACCCCCTGTCTCATGGTCCACTAAGCAGTCCCTCACCCTAGGGGTATTAGAGGGTCTCCACCATAGGGAATCACTACCTTGGGTGTGTTTATGCAAAGTTAAAGGCTGGTTTGGATATGGAGTATTGAAGTGAGGCTCCACTATTTTTGGGCTCAACTTCCTCCAATTATCTTCCACCATATGTGCCTTTCTTTCTTCAACTGAGTTGCACTGAGCTCTCAGGGTCAACCTCTGGCTACCTAAAGCTGGAGGCTGGGTCCCTCTGTTTGGCTTGCTGGAGGGACAGTTCAGGTTTGGGCCCTTTGGGTCCCAGGTTTGGCTGTGCCCAACAGAATCCATCTGTGGGAGGTCCCTAACTACTTTTAAGGGGGCTCCCTCAGGAGTTTTTAAAGTTTTCACCTTACTAGGGCTACTAGTTTTGGTGCCCCTAATCTGTTGATGGGGGTGCTTTATTTGACAGGGGGCCCTCTGGGTCTCACTGTCCTTCTTGTCCTCTGCAGCCCTGGGCTGACTAAGGCAAGGTAGAGAGGGGCAGGTTACCTGCTCCAGACTGGATCCCACCTGAGAAGGGTCCACTGCCATCAGAGGCTCTGTCAGGCCAGGCCTAACAACCTCTGGGGCAGTTCCTTCATCAGGGGTAAGATCAGTTCCCTGAGGAGGCTGATCCTGTCCTACTGTCTGGTGAGGGGGAGATTTCTCTTCCTCCTCCATGCTCTCAGTTTGGGTGGAGTGATCCATCATTTCAGGCTTCACAACACACATATCTGTTTGAGTTTGGGCTGTGGCCATCACAGCCCCACCAACCTTTTCAGGAGGAGACTCAGTTTGGGTTTCTGCTGTTATCATAACAGCTTTGCTATTCTGTCTTGGAAGAGCTTCTGGTAAAGATGGGGCAGAGAGTTGCTCAGCCCTACCAACCTTTTCAGGAAGGACATCTTGAATTGGGGCCATAGCCAGTACAGCCCCACTAACCTTTCCATTGGAATTTACCATTCTAGAATGGATTTCCTGTTCAACCTCAGCCCAGGCTGAGATTTCCAAATCATTACCCAGTAGACAGTCTACAGGCAAGTTTGGTGACACTGCCACTCTCTTTGGGCCAATGACACCTCCCCAGCTGAGACTTACTACTGCCATTGGATGATTTGTTTGGATACCATCAATGTTTGTTACCTGGTATGTGGCACCTGGTAAAAGTTGCTTAGAGGGGACTATACAGTCAGCCACCATGGTGATGCTAGCCCCTGTGTCTCTAAAAGCTTCAACCTTCAAACCATTGATGATTGGTTCCTGTCTATATTTGCTCAAGGTATTTGGGCAAACAGAGAAGTTGGCAAACCCCATGCCAGTCTCATGGACAAGATCATTTGGGGATGGAGACCTGGATAGGCCAGGGTCCCCTTGGGCTCCAAAAGTAAACCCACCCAGATTCCTGGGTGTGCTCCCACTTCCTGGGGTATTACTGCTGACAGTAACAGGAGGTGTTGGAGCTGGCTTTGGAGGTATGTTTTCTTTATTGCCATTCTTGGGGCAACAGCTGTCTGTCTTGTAATGCCCAACCTGTTTACAGGCATGGCAATAAGGCTTTTTCTCTGTTGAAGAAGTGTCTTGGGACCCACCCCCCTTCTTGGAGTTTTGGGGCCCTGGGGAAGTGTTTTCTTTACTTTTATCCCCACCCTTATCTTGAGGCTTGGTAGACTCCTTCTTCTGGTTATTGTCCTGATTCTTAGGCCTAATCCTGGTTCTGACCCACTTATCTGCCCTCTTTCCCAATTCTTGGGGAGAGGTCAAATCTGAGTCCACCAGGTGCTGGTGTAAGAGCTGGTTCTGACAATTACTAAGGATCTGCTCCCTCATAATCAAATTATACAATCCTGTGAAGTCATGTACTTTGCTGCCATTCAGCCAACCCTCCAGAGCCTTAGTTGCACAATCAACAAAATCAGTCCAGTCCTGAGTCTGTGTCTTCTGGGTATCTCTGAACTTTAACCTGTACTGTTCAGTGGTTAAGCCAAACCCATCTATCAGAACACTCTTCAGGACTTTGTAATTGCTGGCATCCTCATGTCTGACAGTGAGGAGCCTATCCCTCCCTTTCTCTGAAAAGGAGTACCATAAGATTGCTGCCCACTGTTCCTCAGGAACCTGCTGTACCATGCAGGCTCTCTCCAGAGCAGTCATCCATTTGTGGATGTCATCCCCTTCCTGATAGGGGGGCACAATCTTTGTCAGGTTTCTACTATCATAGGACCTGGCTTTTTCTTTAGGAACTTTGCTGCCACCAGTGGCATCTAAGCCACACAATTTTTTCTCTCTTGCTAAAGCAAGTTTAGCTTGAGCCAAGGCTACCTCTTCCCTTTCTATTTGGAGTTGGACAGCCCTCATCCTGGCCCTATGCTCTATTCTCTGGGAGGAAGTCATTCCTCTTTGAGATTCTCTTGAGGCACTAGAAAGGTGAGAGTCCCTTGACAGAGATCTCTCCCTTCTATTACCTGGGAGAATTTGGTTATGAGATCTGGAGTGGTGCTGGCCCCCTCCATTCCCATGTAGGTCCAAGTTGGCCTGGTTAAGCCTGGCAACCTGTACCTGGTTTCCCACCTGATCCTGATCTTCAGGCTCTTCTACATCAGAGCCTTCCTCTGGGTCTTCCTCTTCCTCCTCTACTCCTTCTTGAAGATCCTCATTCTCAGGGGAGTTTATCCCTTCCTCTGTTTCTAAGGGAGTCTGAATCGCCTTGTCTAGGTCATCCTTTTCTAGGAGAGCTATTAGGGAAGGAATGGTAGGGCCTCTGCCCTTTTTTAGCCCCCTGGCTGTGCACAAGGCACTCAGGTCTTTGTGGCTAAGGTTGTCATATCTGGATGTTGTCCCTATAGGATCAACTATTACAGGAGCAGAGCCTGAGGCTCTACCTGTATCAGACATGACTGCTAGTGAGGTGTAAGTGGTGCACTTACCTACACTAAGTGGTTTCCTACTGTACCTTGCTAGTGAGTTGTAGTCAGGGTGTGCTAATCCCTTTAATCTACAACTACTAAGTTCAGTAGAACTTAATATGCTAAGCTTTTGATTTATATGTACCTAGAGGTACTTGATGTGATCTTTCAATTTGATAAAGATTGCAATGGTAAAACAAACAGCAAGCTCAAATCCGCACCGCTGCACACCAATGTGAGAAGTTGGCCTGATAGGTAGTGTTTCCAATTCTGGAACCACTGGTTATCAGTCCAAGCAAACCCCAAAGATGTCAGGTTGTAAGTCAACCTTGTAGACAAGCTATCCTAGTGGTAGCATGGACTAAGCAGCCTTAAAGGCTTAACTTAAGAGGTCGTGTTAAGCGAGCTTGTTTTACCACATACAATCCTGTAATCAAATGAAAGGACACCACACAAGTATATATTATAAAAATATATGTATTTATTACTAAATTACTCCCCAGTACTCTTTATGAGGAAAGGGGCACCAGCGTTAAATCAAAAGCACTGTTACACATATAAAGTTGCACGTTTATGGATGAGGGCGGGTGGCCACTCAGACCATATATCAAAAAAAGTGGTATAAGTAACACTTTACGAACAATGGTTAGGCCTAGGGCCTAGAGATTCGCTGGGAGCAGTCAGGACAAGCAATGAAGAAGTCGGGGGTAGCCCACAGGAGACGGATGCAGCACGGAAAGTGCAGCGCGCACCAATGCACTGTCAATGGTGCGTAAAAGTCAATTAAAGTGAATAAAAAGATACTTCCGCTGAACCTAGGAACACAAAACTTTAGACACAGACCCTAGAGGTGTGTACCAGTGTAAAGACACCGGCGTTGCAAAGTTACCTCACCCACAGGCCGTGGGTGCACAGGGTCGAAGTGGCGTCGGGTTCTGTCACGCAGGTTCTGGGTGCTTGGAGCTGTTGCAGCTGCAGGCGCTGTGAAGCAGAAGTGTCCGGTGCGATCCAAGGGTGGATCGATGTAGAAAAGTACCTGAAAGCAGAGGGGACAGAGTCTGGGTCACTCAGCAGTGACCAGGGTGGAACCAGGACGGAACCAGGCAATGTCGGGCGCAATCAGGCGGTTGTCGATAGGCTTCTCTCCGCTGTCACGTGGGCTCTGGGGCATCTGCGACGTCCAGGAGCAGGTCACGATCTGTCCCACGTAGGCTCTCGCCGTCAGCACCGTCGGCTTGAAGATTGTAGCAAACAGCACTTGGCAAAAGCAATCCACGCGGAACCGGGAGATTGCTTATCACTCGAACCAGGAGGGTCAGAGTGGGGGCTCCTTTTCACAGGAGCTGGTGCAGATCTGGAGCAACCAGAAAAGCAAGTCGTATTTCGAAGTTCGTCGGCACAGGGGCCACAAGCCAGCTGGCAAGTGACCGGGCCAACGCGTCGAGCGCACACAAGCAGAAGGGCCCCACGCAGCACTCGTCGAGTGTGGAGGGGTGAGCTTTGGTGCAAGTGGAGCTCGGGGCTGGGGCTTCTCAAACCCCGGTGTACAGCTTCGAGGGTCACTCGTGGGCCGCACGGTCAGCGTCTCGTGGCCTTTTCAAGATGGCGTGCCCCACGCTTCCGGTCGCCTCCACGGGTCTCAGCTTTGCAGGGACTGTGGATCGGGCAGGTAGAAGGCAGGCAAGCTTGATCTCGTCGGTCTCTGTCGCTCGAGTTCCGGCGGGAACTGCAACAAAGCAAGGGTCGAGGGCTGGATGGTGCCTGTTTGCACAGGGTGGTCACTCCTTGACCACAAGGGAGATTCTTCAGTCTTCTCACGTCGTGTAGAAAATCGAAGGGTCCAGATTTCGTTTCTTATGTTTCTTCAGGATGATCTGAGGTCCGTTGGGACTGCTCCCCCTCTTATTCGAATCTAGGGGGTTGGACATCCTGCTAGGTCCCCTCCTATGGGTGGGACCCAGGAAGGGGGTGGTTACACCCCTCTCCTTTGATCCTGGCCGCGCTGGGACAGGGGCTGGGAGGCCCCAGAACCGGTTTGGCCGGATCCTGCAAGGGGCAGCCTTGTGCTCCCCAGGCAGTGTCTGGTTTCATTGAAACCTCCCTACTCCAATCCACTATCTCCTGTCTGGGGTGGTTTGACACCGCCCTGTGACAGGAAACTCTTTGTCCAGGCCTCCTCTGCCGGGTTTCGGTCAGCAGCAGGAGGTCAGACCCGTGTCTGTGGCAGGGGCATCCATTTTGTGGATCTGAGGCTCATTTTAAATCAACCGCGTTTCAGCAAAGTAACATGTCTTCTCCCTCTAGAAGGGTGGAATGCTATCCCCGTCGCCAGAACTGGCGAGGGGATAGTATTCCAATTCGTATGACACCTTACACGACATGTTTTGATAAAGCCAAACCAAAGTTGCTATATAACCGCGAGGATTATAATGCGCTTAAGAGTATATGGTATGGCATTATCCCGGATCAGCTTAGGGAGTTGTTCCCGACAGCTGCAGACAGGCTCAGCTCATGCCAGAGCACCATCTCACATAAAACCACGCACTCTGCCTCCAGGATTGATGAGGCCTTCCATAGGAGTGGCTTACAGGCTATATATGTGTCCAGATATAGGTTTAGATATAGGTATACTATATCTAAGCAAGGGGTGATTACACCCACTTGCCCCAGCTGAGTGATCAGCCAGTTGTGTCAATTTAGATAGCCAGCCAGGGGTGGCAAAAGATATGCTGCTGCCCCTGGTAGGCCTTGGATGCACCTATGCCCTGGGCACCTATAGTGCTCTGTACAGGGGCTGATAAGGTGACCCAAGCCAATCTAGTTATGCACCTAGGGTACATGGAATCCATTTTACAGAGAGAGCAGATAGCCTGGGGCCCTGATTAGCAGGGAACCAGGCCAACTAAGTCGAAAACCAGCTAAACACAGGGCAAAAATCTGGGGTAACCATAGTCAGGTAGCCACCTTCCTACAGCTGTCAAAAGGCATTTGATGACCTGAAGAAGGCCATGTGCTCTGCACCTATCCTGAAGAGTCCTGACTACTCCAAACAGTTCATTGTACAGACAGATGCTTCTGAGTTGGGGGTGGGAGCTGTGCTTTCACAACTTAATCAAGATGGTCAAGACCAGCCCATTGCTTTTATTAGCAGAAGGCTGACCCCCAGGGAGAAACGTTGGTCAGCTATTGAGAGGGAGGCCTTTGCTGTGGTTTGGGCCCTGAAGAAGTTGAGGCCATACTTGTTTGGTACTCACTTCCTAATTCAGACAGACCATAAGCCCCTCTTGTGGCTAAATCAGATGAAGGGTGAAAATCCCAAACTGCTCAGGTGGTCCATTTCCCTACAGGGGATGGACTTTACAGTGGAGCACCGCCCAGGGACTGACCATGGTAATGCAGATGGTCTCTCCAGGTACTTCCACTTAGAACATGAAGACTTATCTGGTCAAGGTTAAGTTTAATGTCCCTGCGTTTGGGGGGGGGTTATGTAGGAGAGTAGGGTCTGCTATCCTATGGTCACCCCAATTTTTGCTTTTTGCTTCACTGGTTTTCGACTTACTGAGGCTGTGGGCCTGCTAATCAGACCCCCAGCCTGCTGTTCTCTCTCTAAATTCTTAATACATGTGCTATAGCTACATACCACAATTGGAAATGGACTCCTTGTCAGCCCCTGTACCATGCACTATAGGTGCTCAGGGCATAGGTGCCACCAAGGCCTACCAGGGGCTGAAGCATAGCTTTTGCCACCCCTGGCTGGTTCTTAAATTGACACAACTGGCTGATCACTCAGCTGGGGCAAGTGGGTGTAATCACCCCTTGCTTAGATATAGTATACCTATATCTAAACCTATATCTGGACACATATATAGCCTGTAAGCCACTCCTATGGAAGGCCTCATCAATCCTGGAGGCAGAGTGCGTGGTTTTATGTGAGATGGTGCTCTGGCATGAGCTGAGCCTGTCTGCAGCTGTCGGGAACAACTCCCTAAGCTGATCCGGGATAACGCCATACCATATACTCTTAAGCGCCTTATAATCCTCGCGGTTATATAGCAACTTTGGTTTGGCTTTATCAAAACATGTCGTGTAAGGTGTCATACGAATTGGAATACTACCCCCTCGCCAGTTCTGGCGACGGGGGTAGCATTCCACCCTTCTAGAGGGAGAAGACATGTTACTTTACTGAAACGCGGTTGATTTAAAATGAGCCTCAGATCCACAAAATGGATGCCCCTGCCACAGACACGGGTCTGACCTCCTGCTGCTGACCGAAACCCGGCAGAGGAGGCCTGGACAAAGAGTTTCCTGTCACAGGGCGGTGTCAAACCACCCCAGACAGGAGATAGTGGATTGGAGTAGGGAGGTTTCAATGAAACCAGACACTGCCTGGGGAGCACAAGGCTGCCCCTTGCAGGATCCGGCCAAACCGGTTCTGGGGCCTCCCAGCCCCTGTCCCAGCGCGGCCAGGATCAAAGGAGAGGGGTGTAACCACCCCCTTCCTGGGTCCCACCCCTAGGAGGGGACCTAGCAGGATGTCCAACCCCCGAGATTCGAATAAGAGGGGGAGCAGTCCCAACGGACCTCAGATCATCCTGAAGAAACATAAGAAACGAAATCTGGACCCTTCGACTTTCTACACGACGTGAGAAGACTGAAGAATCTCCCTTGTGGTCAAGGAGTGACCACCCTGTGCAAACAGGCACCATCCAGCCCTCGACCCTTGCTTTGTTGCAGTTCCCGCCGGAACTCGAGCGACAGAGATCGACGAGATCAAGCTTGCCTGCCTTCTACCTGCCCGATCCACAGTCCCTGCAGAGCTGAGACCCGTGGAGGCGACCGGAAGCGTGGGGCACGCCATCTTGAAAAGGCCACGAGACGCTGACCGTGCGGCCCACGAGTGACCCTCGAAGCTGTACACCGGGGTTTGAGAAGCCCCAGCCCCGAGCTCCACTTGCACCAAAGCTCACCCCTCCACACTCGCTGAGTGCTGCGTGGGGCCCTTCTGCTTGTGTGCGCTCGACGCGTTGGCCCGGTCACTTGCCAGCTGGCTTGTGGCCCCTGTGCCGACGAACTTTGAAATCCGACTTGCTTTTCTGGTTGCTCCAGATCTGCACCAGCTCCTGTGAAAAGGAGCACCCACTCTGACCCTCCTGGTTCGAGTGATAAGCAATCTCCCGGTTCCGCGTGGATTGCTTTTGCCAAGTGCTGTTTGCTACAATCTTCAAGCCGACGGTGCTGACGGCGAGAGCCTACGTGGGACAGATCGTGACCTGCTCCTGGACGTCGCAGATGCCCCAGAGCCCACGTGACAGCGGAGAGAAGCCTATCGACAACCGCCTGATTGCGCCCGACATTGCCTGGTTCCGTCCTGGTTCCACCCTGGTCACTGCTGAGTGACCCAGACTCTGTCCCCTCTGCTTTCAGGTACTTTTCTACTTCGATCCACCCTTGGATCGCACCGGACACTTCTGCTTCACAGCGCCTGCAGCTGCAACAGCTCCAAGCACCAAGAACCTGCGTGACAGAACCCGACGCCACTTCGACCCTGTGCACCCACGGCCTGTGGGTGAGGTAACTTTGCAACGCCGGTGTCTTTACACTGGTACACACCTCTAGGGTCTGTGTCTAAAGTTTTGTGTTCCTAGGTTCAGCGGAAGTATCTTTTAATTCACTTTAACTGACTTTTACGCACCATTGACAGTGCATTGGTGCGCGCCGCACTTTCCGTGCTGCACCCGTCTCCTGTGGGCTACTCCCGACTTCTTCATTGCTTGTCCTGACTGCTCCCAGCGAATCTCTAGGCCCTAGGCCTAACCATTGTTCGTAAAGTGTTACTTATACCACTTTTTTGATATATGGTCTGAGTGGCCACCCGCCCTCATCCATAAACGTGCAACTTTATATGTGTAACAGTGCTTTTGATTTAACGCTTGTGCCCCTTTCCTCATAAAGAGTACTGGGGAGTAATTTAGAAATAAATACATATATTTTTATAATATATACTTGTGTGGTGTCCTTTCATTTGATTACAGGATTGTATGTGGTAAAACAGCTCGCTTAACACGACCTCTTAAGTTAAGCCTTTAAGGCTGCTTAGTCCATGCTACCACTAGGATAGCTTGTCTACAAGGTTGACTTACAACCTGACATCTTTGGGGTTTGTTTGGACTGATAACCAGTGGTTCCAGAATTGGAAACACTACCTATCAGGCCAACTTCTCACATATGCCTAATGGTCAGGGATTAATTACCACATGAGTAGTCGGCGGGTCGGTACATCAGGGTTGTGCCTACAGTTTTGGCTCAAACTTCCCGTGTCTGTGCGGATTCACCTACCCATCACCCCCGAGCTCGAATAGGTGTGGTGTCATGTGTCATCATGCGTCATCATGTGTCATGTGGTGTCATGTGTCATCATGTGTCATGTGGTGTCATGTGTTGTCTTGTGTCATCATGCGTCATGTGGTGTCATGTGTTGTCATGTGTCATGCGTCATCATGTGCCATGTGGTGTCATGTGGTGTCATGTGTCATTATGTGTCATTATGTGTCATGTGGTGTCATGTAGTGTCATGTGTAATGTGATGTCATGTGGTGTCATGTGTAATGTGGTGTCATGTTGTGTCATGTGGAGTCTTGTGGTGTCTTGTGGTGTCATGTGGTGTAATAAGGTGTCATATGTCACGTGGTGTCATGTGGTGTCATGTGGTATCATTTGGTGTCATGTGTCATCATGTGGGGTCATGTGGTGTCATAAGTTGTCATGTTTTGTCATTTGTCATCATGTGTCATCATGTGTCATGTGGTGTCATGTGTCTTGTGGTATCATGTGGTGTCACGTGGTGTCATGTGGTATCATATGGTGTCATGTGGTGTCACATGGTGTCATGTGTTTTGTGGAGTCATATCTCATATGTCATGTGGTGTCATGTGGTGTCATGTAGTCATGAGGTGCCATGTGTTATGTGGTGTCATGAGTCATGTGGTGTCATGTGGTGTCATGTGGTGTCATGTTTCATGTGGTGTCATGTGTTGCCATGTGTCACCATGTGTCATCATGTGTTGTCATGTGTCATCATGTGTTGCCATGTGTCGCCATGTGTTGCCATGTGTCGCCATGTGTCATCATGTGTCGTCATATGTTGCCATGTGTTGTAATGTATCATGTGGAGTTATTTGGTGTCATGTGTCATCATGTGTCAAGTGTCATGTGGTGTCATGTGGTGTCATGTGGTGTCATGTGTCATGTGGTGTCATGTGTCATGTGGTGTCATGTGTCATCATGTGTCATCATGTGTCATCATGTGTCACCATGTCTCGCCATGTGTCATCATGTGTCATCATGTGTTTCCATGTGTCGCCATGTGTCGCCATGTGTCGCCATGTGTCATCATGTGTCATGTGTCGTCATGTGTCGTCATGTGTCATCATGTGTCATGTTGCCATGTGTCGTCATGTGTCATCATGTGTCATGTGGTGTCATGTGGTGTCAAGTGGTGTCATGTGGTGTCATGTGGTGTCATGTGGTATCATGTGTCATGTGGTGTCATGTGGTATCATGTGTCATGTGGTGTCATGTGTCATCATGTGTCATGTGGGTCATGTGGTGTTGTGTCATCATGTGTCATGTGGGTCATGTGGTGTCATGTGTCATGTGGGTCATGTGGTCTCATATGTCATCATGTGTCATCACGTGTCATGTGTCATGTGTCGTCATGTGGTGTCATGATGTGGTGTCATAGTCTCATCATTTGGTGTCATGTGTGTCATCATGTGTCATCATGTGTCATCATATGTCGCCATGTGGGGTCATTTGGGGTCATATGTCATAATGTGTCATGTGGTGTCATGTGTTGTCATGTGTCATTATGTGTCATGTGGGTCATGTGTTGTCATGTGTCATCATGTGTCATGTGTCGTCATGTGGTGTCATGTGTCGCCATATGTCACCATGTGGGGTCATTTGTGGTCATGTGTCATAATGTGTCATGTGGTGTCATGTGTCGTCATGTGTCATCATGTGTCGCCATGTGCTGTCATGTGTTGCCATGTGGGGTAATGTGTCATCATGTGTCATGTGGTGTCATGTGATGTCATGTGGTGTCATGGGTCATCATGTGTCATCATGTGTCATCATGTGTCGCAATATGGGGTCATGTAGGGTCATGTGTCATGTGGTATCATGTGGTATCATGTGGTGTCATGTGGTGTCATGTGGTGTCATGTGGTGTTATGTGTCATCATGCGTCATCATGTGTCATGTGGTGTCATGTGTCATCATGTGTCATCATGTGTCATGTGGTGTCATGTGTTGTCATGTGTCATCATGCGTCATCATGTGTCATGTGGTGTCATGTGTCATCATGTGTCATGTGGTATCATGTGGTGTCATATGGTGTCATGTGGTGTCATGTGTCATCATGTGGTGTCATGTGGTGTCATGTGTCATCATGCGTCATCATGTGTCATCATGTGTCGTCATGTGTCGCAATGTGGGGTCATGTGGGGTCATGTGGGGTCATGTGTCATCATGTGTCATGTGGTATCATGTTGGATCATATGGTGTCATGTGGTGTCATGTGTCATCATGTGGTGTCATGTGGTGTCATGTTTCATCATGCATCATCATGTGTCATGTGGTGTCATGTGGTGTCATGTGGTGTCATGTGGTGTCGTGTGGTGTCATGTGTCATTTGGTGTCATGTGTTGTCATGTGGTGTCATGTGGTGTCATGTCTCATGTGGCGGCATGTGTCTTGTGGTGTCATGTATCATGTGTCTTGTCCTGTCATGTGGTGTCATGTGCATGTGTTGCCATGTGTCATCACGTGTCATGTGGTGTCATGTGTTGCCATGTGTTGCCATGTGTTGCCATGTGTTGCCATGTGTCATCATGTGTCGCCATGTGTCACCATGTGTCGCCATGTGTCGCCATGTGTCGCCATGTGTCATCATGTGTCATGTGTCATCATGTGTCGTCATGTGTCACCATGTGTCGCCATGTGTCATCATGTGTCATGTGTCATCATGTGTTGCCATGTGTTGCCATGTGTTGCCATGTGTCATCATGTGTCGCCATGTGTCACCATGTGTCGCCATGTGTCGCCATGTGTCGCCATGTGTCATCATGTGTCATGTGTCATCATGTGTCGTCATGTGTCATCATGTGTCATGTTGCCATGTGTCGTCATGTGTCATCATGTGTCATGTGGTGTCATGTGGTGTCAAGTGGTGTCATGTGGTGTCATGTGGTGTCATGTGGTATCATGTGTCATGTGGTGTCATGTGGTATCATGTGTCATGTGGTGTCATGTGTCATCATGTGTCATGTGGGTCATGTGGTGTCGTGTCATCATGTGTCATGTGGGTCATGTGGTGTCATGTGTCATGTGGGTCATGTGGTCTCATGTGTCATCATGTGTCATCACGTGTCATGTGTCATGTGTCGTCATGTGGTGTCATGATGTGGTGTCATAGTCTCATCATTTGGTGTCATGTGTCGTCATGTGTCATTGTGTGTCATCATGTGTCATCATGTGTCATCATATGTCGCCATGTGGGGTCATTTGGGGTCATATGTCATAGTGTGTCATGTGGTGTCATGTGTTGTCATGTGTCGTCATGTGTCGTCATGTGTCGCCATGTGCTGTCATGTGTTGCCATGTGGGGTCATGTGGGGTCATGTGTCATCATGTGTCATGTGGTGTCGTGTGATGTCATGTGGTGTCATGAGTCATCATGTGGTGTCATGTGGTGTCATGTGTCATCATGCGTCATAATGTGTCATCATGTGTCATCATGTGTCACAATGTGGGGTCATGTGTTATCATGTGTCATGTGGTATCATGTTGGATCATATGGTGTCATGTGGTGTCATGTGTCATCATGTGGTGTCATGTGTCATCATGCATCATCATGTTTCATGTGGTGTCATGTGGTGTCATGTGGTGTCATGTGCTGTCATGTGGTGTCGTGTGTCATTTGGAGTCATGTGTTGTCATGTGGTGTCATGTGGTGTCATGTCTCATGTGGCGTCATGTGTCTTGTGGTGTCATGTCTCATGTGGTGTCACGTATCATGTGTCTTGTGGTGTCATGTGGTGTCATGTGGTGTCATGTGGTGTCATGTGTCATCATGTGTCATGTGTCATCATGTTTCATCATGTGTCATCATGTGTCATCATGTGTCATCATGTGTCATGTGGTGTCATGTGTAATGTGGTGTCATGTTGTGTTATGTGTAATGTGGAGTTATGTGGTGTCATGTGGAGTCATGTGGAGTCATGTGGTGTCATGTGAGGCCATGTGTCATCATGTGTCATCATGTGTCATGTGGTGTCATGTGGTATCATGTGGTGTCATGTGGTGTCATGTGTCATCGTGTATCATGTGTCGCCATGTGTCACCATGTGTCATCATGTGTTGTCATGTGTCATCATGTGTTGCCATGCGTCGCCATGTGTTGCCATGTGTCGCCATGTGTCATCATGTGTCGTCATATGTTGCCATGTGTTGTAATGTATCATGTGGAGTTATTTGGTGTCATGTGTCATCATGTGTCAAGTGTCATGTGGTGTCATGTGGTGTCATGTGGTGTCATGTGTCATGTGTCATGTGGTGTCATGTGTCATGTGGTGTCATGTGTCATCATGTGTCATCATGTGTCATCATGTGTCACCATGTCTCGCCATGTGTCATCATGTGTCATCATGTGTTTCCATGTGTCGCCATGTGTCGCCATGTGTTGCCATGTGTCATCATGTGTCATGTGTCGTCATGTGTCATCATGTGTCATCATGTGTCATGTTGCCATGTGTCGTCATGTGTCATCATGTGTCAGGTGGTGTCATGTGGTGTCAAGTGGTGTCATGTGGTGTCATGTGTCATCATGCGTCATCATGTGTCATGTGGTGTCATGTGTCATCATGTGTCATGTGGTGTCATGTGTTGTCTTGTGTCATCATGCGTCATGTGGTGTCATGTGTTGTCATGTGTCATGCGTCATCATGTGCCATGTGGTGTCATGTGGTGTCATGTGTCATTATGTGTCATTATGTGTCATGTGGTGTCATGTAGTGTCATGTGTAATGTGATGTCATGTGGTGTCATGTGTAATGTGGTGTCATGTTGTGTCATGTGGAGTCATGTGGTGTCTTGTGGTGTCATGTGGTGTAATAAGGTGTCATATGTCAAGTGGTGTCATGTGGTGTCATGTGGTATCATTTGGTGTCATGTGTCATCATGTGGGGTCATGTGGTGTCATAAGTTGTCATGTTTTGTCATTTGTCATCATGTGTCATCATGTGTCATGTGGTGTCATGTGTCATGTGGTATCATGTGGTGTCACGTGGTGTCATGTGGTATCATGTGGTGTCATGTGGTGTCACATGGTGTCATGTGTTTTGTGGAGTCATATCTCATATGTCATGTGGTGTCATGTGGTGTCATGTAGTCATGAGGTGCCATGTGTTATGTGGTGTCATGAGTCATGTGGTGTCATGTGGTGTCATGTGGTGTCATGTTTCATGTGGTGTCATGTGTTGCCTTGTGTCACCATGTGTCATCATGTGTTGTCATGTGTCATCATGTGTTGCCATGTGTCGCCATGTGTTGCCATGTGTCGCCATGTGTCATCATGTGTCGTCATATGTTGCCATGTGTTGTAATGTATCATGTGGAGTTATTTGGTGTCATGTGTCATCATGTGCCAAGTGTCATGTGGTGTCATGTGGTGTCATGTGGTGTCATGTGGTGTCATGTGTCATGTGTCATGTGGTGTCATGTGTCATGTGGTGTCATGTGTCATCATGTGTCATCATGTGTCATCATGTGTCACCATGTCTCGCCATGTGTCATCATGTGTGTAGGAAGGTGGCTACCTGACTATGGTTACCCCAGATTTTTTGCCTTGTGTTTAGCTGGTTTTCGACTTAGTTGGCCTGGTTCCCTGCTAATCAGGGCCCCAGGCTATCTGCTCTCTCTGTAAAATGGATTCCATGTACCCTAGGTGCATAACTAGATTGGCTTGGGTCACCTTATCAGCCCCTGTACAGAGCACTATAGGTGCCCAGGGCATAGGTGCATCCAAGGCCTACCAGGGGCTGCAGCATATCTTTTGCCACCCCTGGCTGGCTATCTAAATTGACACAACTGGCTGATCACTCAGCTGGGGCAAGTGGGTGTAATCACCCCTTGCTTAGATATAGTATACCTATATCTAAACCTATATCTGGACACATATATAGCCTGTAAGCCACTCCTATGGAAGGCCTCATCAATCCTGGAGGCCGAGTGCGTGGTTTAATGTGAGATGGTGCTCTAGCATGAGCTGAGCCTGTCTGCAGCGGTCGGGACCAATTCCCTTAGCTGTTCCGGGATAATGCCAAACCATATACTATTAAGTGCAATATAATCCTCGCGGTTATATGTCAACTTTGGTTTGGCTTTATCAAAACATGTCGTGTAAGGTGTCATACGATTTGGAATACTACCCCCTTGCCAGTCCTGGCGACGGGGGTAGCATTCCACCCCTCTAGAGGGGACGACATGTTACTTTTGCTAAAACGCGGTTGATTTTTAAAAGAGCCTCAGATCCACAAAATGGATGCTTCTGCCACAGACACATGTCTGACCTCCTGCTGCTGACCGAAACTCAGCAGAGGAGGCCTGGACAAAGGATTTCCTGTCACAGGGAGGTGTGACACCACCCCAGACAGGAGATAGTGGATTGTAGCAGGGAGGTTTGAATGAAACCAGACAGTGCCTGGGGAGCACAAGGCTTCCCCTTGCATAATCCGGTCAAACCGGTTCTGGGGCAGCCCAGCCCCAGCTCCAGTGAGACCTGGACAAAGGAAAGGGGGTGTAACCACCCCCCTTCCTGGTCCCACCTGTAGGAAGGTGGCTACCTGACTATGGTTACCCCAGATTTTTTGCCCTGTGTTTAGCTGGTTTTCGACTTAGTTGGCCTGGTTCCCTGCTAATCAGGGCCCCAGGCTATCTGCTCTCTCTGTAAAATGGATTCCATGTACCCTAGGTGCATAACTAGATTGGCTTGGGTCACCTTATCAGCCCCTGTACAGAGCACTATAGGTGCCCAGGGCATAGGTGCATCCAAGGCCTACCAGGGGCTGCAGCATATCTTTTGCCACCCCTGGCTGGCTATCTAAATTGACACAACTGGCTGATCACTCAGCTGGGGCAAGTGGGTGTAATCACCCCTTGCTTAGATATAGTATGCCTATATCTAAACCTATATCTGGACACATATATAGCCTGTAAGCCACTCCTATGGAAGGCCTCATCAATCCTGGAGGCAGAGTGCGTGGTTTTATGTGAGATGGTGCTCTGGCATGAGCTGAGCCTGTCTGCAGCTGTCGGGAACAACTCCCTAAGCTGATCCGGGATAATGCCATACCATATACTCTTAAGCGCCTTATAATCCTCGCGGTTATATAGCAACTTTGGTTTGGCTTTATCAAAACATGTCGTGTAAGGTGTCATACGAATTGGAATACTACCCCCTCGCCAGTTCTGGCGACGGGGGTAGCATTCCACCCTTCTAGAGGGAGAAGACATGTTACTTTACTGAAACGCGGTTGATTTAAAATGAGCCTCAGATCCACAAAATGGATGCCCCTGCCACAGACACGGGTCTGACCTCCTGCTGCTGACCGAAACCCGGCAGAGGAGGCCTGGACAAAGAGTTTCCTGTCACAGGGCGGTGTCAAACCACCCCAGACAGGAGATAGTGGATTGGAGTAGGGAGGTTTCAAAGAAACCAGACACTGCCTGGGGAGCACAAGGCTGCCCCTTGCAGGATCCGGCCAAACCGGTTCTGGGGCCTCCCAGCCCCTGTCCCAGCGCGGCCAGGATCAAAGGAGAGGGGTGTAACCACCCCCTTCCTGGGTCCCACCCATAGGAGGGGACCTAGCAGGATGTCCAACCCCCGAGATTCGAATAAGAGGGGGAGCAGTCCCAATGGAACTCAGATCATCCTGAAGAAACATAAGAAACGAAATCTGGACCCTTCGACTTTCTACACGACGTGAGAAGACTGAAGAATCTCCCTTGTGGTCAAGGAGTGACCACCCTGTGCAAACAGGCACCACTCAGCCCTCGACCCTTGCTTTGTTGCAGTTCCCGCCGGAACTCGAGCGACAGAGATCGACGAGATCAAGCTTGCCTGCCTTCTACCTGCCCGATCCACAGTCCCTGCAGAGCTGAGACCCGTGGAGGCGACCGGAAGCGTGGGGCACGCCATCTTGAAAAGGCCACAAGACGCTGACCGTGCGGCCCACGAGTGACCCTCGAAGCTGTACACCGGGGTTTGAGAAGCCCCAGCCCCGAGCTCCACTTGCACCAAAGCTCACCCCCCCACACTCGACGAGTGCTGCGTGGGGCCCTTCTGCTTGTGTGCGCTCGACCCGTTGGCCCGGTCACTTGCCAGCTGGCTTGTGGCCCCTGTGCCGACGAACTTTGAAATACGACTTGCTTTTCTGGTTGCTCCAGATCTGCACCAGCTCCTGTGAAAAGGAGCACCCACTCTGACCCTCCTGGTTCGAGTGATAAGCAATCTCCCGGTTCCGCGTGGATTGCTTTTGCCAAGTGCTGTTTGCTGCAATCTTGAAGCCGACGGTGCTGACGGCGAGAGCCTACGTGGGACAGATCGTGACCTGCTCCTGGACGTCGCAGATGCCCCAGAGCCCACGTGACAGCGGAGAGAAGCCTATCGACAACCGCCTGATTGCGCCCGACATTGCCTGGTTCCGTCCTGGTTCCACCCTGGTCACTGCTGAGTGACCCAGACTCTGTCCCCTCTGCTTTCAGGTACTTTTCTACTTCGATCCACCCTTGGATCGCACCGGACACTTCTGCTTCACAGCGCCTGCAGCTGCAACAGCTCCAAGCACCAAGAACCTGCGTGACAGAACCCGACGCCACTTCGACCCTGTGCACCCACGGCCTGTGGGTGAGGTAACTTTGCAACGCCGGTGTCTTTACACTGGTACACACCTCTAGGGTCTGTGTCTAAAGTTTTGTGTTCCTAGGTTCAGCGGAAGTATCTTTTAATTCACTTTAACTGACTTTTACGCACCATTGACAGTGCATTGGTGCGCGCTGCACTTTCCGTGCTGCACCCGTCTCCTGTGGGCTACTCCCGACTTCTTCATTGCTTGTCCTGACTGCTCCCAGCGAATCTCTAGGCCCTAGGCCTAACCATTGTTCGATAAGTTTTACTTATACCACTTTTTTAATATATGGTCTGAGTGGCCACCGGCCTCATCCATAAACGTGCAACTTTATATGTGTAACAGTGCTTTTGATTTAACGCTTGTGCCCCTTTCCTCATAAAGAGTATTGGGGAGTAATTTAGAAATAAATACATATATTTTTATAATATATACTTGTGTGGTGTCCTTTCATTTGATTACAGGATTGTATGTGGTAAAACAAGCTCGCTTAACACGACCTCTTAAGTTAAGCCTTTAAGGCTGCTTAGTCCATGCTACCACTAGGATAGCTTGTCTACAAGGTTGACTTACAACCTGACATCTTTGGGGTTTGTTTGGACTGATACCCAGTGGTTCCAGAATTGGAAACACTACATATCAGGCCAACTTCTCACATTGGTGTGCAGCGGTGCGGATTTGAGCTTGCTGTTTGTTTTACCATTGCAATCTTTATCAAATTGAAAGATCACATCAAGTACCTCTAGGTACATATAAATCAAAAGCTTAGCATATTAAGTTCTACTGAACTTAGTAGTTGTAGATTAAAGGGATTAGCACACCCTGACTACAACTTACTAGCAAGGTACAGTAGGAAACCACTTAGTGTAGGTAAGTGCACCACTTACACCTCACTAGCAGTCATGTCTGATACAGGTAGAGCTTCAGGCTCTGCTCCTGTAATAGTTGATCCTATAGGGACAACATCCAGATATGACAACCTTAGCCACAAAGACCTGAGTGCCTTGTGCACAGCCAGGGGGCTAAAAAAGGGCAGAGGCCCTACCATTCCTTCCCTAGTAGCTCTCCTAGAAAAGGATGACCTAGATAAGGTGAGTCAGACTCCCTTAGAAACAGAGGAAGGGATAAACTCCCCTGAGAATGAGGATCTTCAAGATGATGTAGTGGAGGAGGAAGAAGAAGAAGAAGAAGGCTCTGATTTAGATGAGCCTGAAGATCAGGATCAGGGGGGAAACCAGGTACAGGTTGCCAGGCTTAACCAGGCCAACTTGGACCTACATGGGAATGGAGAGGGCCAGCACCACTCCAGATCTCATAACCAAATTCTCCCAGGTAATAGGAGGGTGAGATCTCTATCAAGGGATTCTCATCTTTCTAGTGCCTCAAGAGAATCTCAAAGAGGAATGACTTCCTCCCAGAGAAAAGAGCATAGGGCCAGAATGAGGGCTGTCCAACTCCAAATAGAAAGGGAAGAGGTAGCCTTGGCTCAAGCTAAACTTGCTTTAGCAAGAGAAAGAAAATTGTGTGGCTTAGATGCCACTGGTGGCAGCAAAGTTCCTAAAGAGAAACCCAGGTCCTATGATAGTAGAAACCTGACAAAGATTGTGCCCCCCTATCAGGAAGGGGATGACATCCACAAATGGATGACTGCTCTGGAGAGAGCCTGCATGGTACAGCAGGTTCCTGAGGAACAGTGGGCAGCAATCTTATGGTACTCCTTTTCAGAGAAAGGGAGGGATAGGCTCCTCACTGTCAGACATGAGGATGCCAGCAATTACAAAGTCCTGAAGAGTGTTCTGATAGATGGGTTTGGCTTAACCACTGAACAGTACAGGTTAAAGTTCAGAGATACCCAGAAGACACAGACTCAGGACTGGACTGATTTTGTTGATTGTGCAACTAAGGCTCTGGAGGGTTGGCTGAATGGCAGCAAAGTACATGACTTCACAGGATTGTATAATTTGATTATGAGGGAGCAGATCCTTAGTAATTGTCAGAACCAGCTCTTACACCAGCACCTGGTGGACTCAGATTTGACCTCTCCCCAAGAATTGGGAAAGAGGGCAGATAAGTGGGTCAGAACCAGGATTAGGCCTAAGAATCAGGACAATAACCAGAAGAAGGAGTCTACCAAGCCTCAAGATAAGGGTGGGGATAAAAGTAAAGAAAACACTTCCCCAGGGCCCCAAAACTCCAAGAATGGGGGTGGGTCCCAAGACACTTCTTCAACAGAGAAAAAGCCTTATTGCCATGCCTGTAAACAGGTTGGGCATTACAAAACAGACAGCTGTTGTCCCAAGAATGGCAATAAAGAAAACATACCTCCAAAGCCAGCTCCAACACCTCCTGTTACTGTCAGCAGTAATCCCCCAGGAAGTGGGAGCACACCCAGGAATCTGGGTGGGTTTACTTTTGGAGCCCAAGGGGACCCTGGCCTATCCAGGTCCCCATCCCCAAATGATCTTGTCTATGAGACTGGCATGGGGTTTGCCAACTTCTCTGTTTGCCCAAATACCTTGAGCAAATATAGACAAGAACCCATCATCAATGGTTTGAAAGTTGAAGCTTTTAGAGACACAGGGGCTAGCATCACCATGGTGGCTGACTGTATAGTCCCCTCTAAGCAACTTTTACCAGGTGCCACATACCAGGTAACAAACATTGATGGCATCCAAACAAATCATCCCATGGCAGTAGTAAGTCTCAGCTGGGGAGGTGTCATTGGCCCAAAGAGAGTGGCAGTGTCACCAAACTTGCCTGTAGACTGTCTACTGGGTAATGATTTGGAAATCTCAGCCTGGGCTGAGGTTGAACAGGAAATCCATTCTAGAATGGTAAATTCCAATGGAAAGGTTAGTGGGGCTGTACTGGCTATAGCCCCAATTCAAGATGTCCTTCCTGAAAAGGTTGGTAGGGCTGAGCAACTCTCTGCCCCATCTTTACCAGAAGCTCTTCCAAACCAGAATAGCAAAGCTGTTATGATAACAGCAGAAACCCAAACTCAAACAGATACGGTTGTTGTGAAGCCTGAAATGATGGATCACTCCACCCAAACTGAGAGCATGGAGGAGGAAGATAAATCTTCCCCCCACCAGACATTAGGACAGGATCAGCCTCCTCAGGGAACTGATCTTACCCCTGATGAAGGAACTGCCCCAGAGGTTGTTAGGCCTGGCCTGACAGAGCCCCTGATGGCAGTGGACCCTTCTCAGGTGGGATCCAGTCTGGAGCAGGTAACCTGCCCCTCTCTACCTTGCCTTAGTCAGCCCAGGGCTGCAGAGGACAAGAAGGACAGTGAGACCCAGAGGGCCCCCTGTCAAATAAAGCACCCCCATCAACAGATTAGGGGCACCAAAACTAGTAGGCCTAGTAAGGTGAAAACTTTAAAAACTCCTGAGGGAGCCCCCTTAAAAACAGTTAGGGACCTCCCACCGATGGATTCTGTTGGGCACAGCCAAACCTGGGACCCAAAGGGCCCAAACCTGAACTGTCCCTCCAGCAAGCCAAACAGAGGGACCCAGCCTCCAGCTTTAGGTAGCCAGAGGTTGACCCTGAGAGCTCAGTGCAACTCAGTTGAAGAAAGAAAGGCACATATGGTGGAAGATAATTGGAGGAAGTTGAGCCCAAAAATAGTGGAGCCTCACTTCAATACTCCATATCCAAACCAGCCTTTAACTTTGCATAAGCACACCCAAGGTAGTGATTCCCTATGGTGGAGACCCTCTAATACCCCTAGGGTGAGGGACTGCTTAGTGGACCATGAGACAGGGGGTACCCATGCTAGTGCAGGTACTTCCTTATATGGCCACTCAGGCAATAAAGGCTTACCTGGCCAAGGATAGCCTTATCTCCTTTCGTTTGGGGGGGGGTTATGTAGGAAGGTGGCTACCTGACTATGGTTACCCCAGATTTTTTGCCCTGTGTTTAGCTGGTTTTCGACTTAGTTGGCCTGGTTCCCTGCTAATCAGGGCCCCAGGCTATCTGCTCTCTCTGTAAAATGGATTCCATGTACCCTAGGTGCATAACTAGATTGGCTTGGGTCACCTTATCAGCCCCTGTACAGAGCACTATAGGTGCCCAGGGCATAGGTGCATCCAAGGCCTACCAGGGGCTGCAGCATATCTTTTGCCACCCCTGGCTGGCTATCTAAATTGACACAACTGGCTGATCACTCAGCTGGGGCAAGTGGGTGTAATCACCCCTTGCTTAGATATAGTATGCCTATATCTAAACCTATATCTGGACACATATATAGCCTGTAAGCCACTCCTATGGAAGGCCTCATCAATCCTGGAGGCAGAGTGCGTGGTTTTATGTGAGATGGTGCTCTGGCATGAGCTGAGCCTGTCTGCAGCTGTCGGGAACAACTCCCTAAGCTGATCCGGGATAATGCCATACCATATACTCTTAAGCGCCTTATAATCCTCGCGGTTATATAGCAACTTTGGTTTGGCTTTATCAAAACATGTCGTGTAAGGTGTCATACGAATTGGAATACTACCCCCTCGCCAGTTCTGGCGACGGGGGTAGCATTCCACCCTTCTAGAGGGAGAAGACATGTTACTTTACTGAAACCCGGTTGATTTAAAATGAGCCTCAGATCCACAAAATGGATGCCCCTGCCACAGACACGGGTCTGACCTCCTGCTGCTGACCGAAACCCGGCAGAGGAGGCCTGGACAAAGAGTTTCCTGTCACAGGGCGGTGTCAAACCACCCCAGACAGGAGATAGTGGATTGGAGTAGGGAGGTTTCAAAGAAACCAGACACTGCCTGGGGAGCACAAGGCTGCCCCTTGCAGGATCCGGCCAAACCGGTTCTGGGGCCTCCCAGCCCCTGTCCCAGCGCAGCCAGGATCAAAGGAGAGGGGTGTAACCACCCAGCCCTCGACCCTTGCTTTGTTGCAGTTCCCGCCGGAACTCGAGCGACAGAGATCGACGAGATCAAGCTTGCCTGCCTTCTACCTGCCCAATCCACAGTCCCTGCAGAGCTGAGACCCGTGGAGGCGACCGGAAGCGTGGGGCACGCCATCTTGAAAAGGCCACGAGACGCTGACCGTGCGGCCCACGAGTGACCCTCGAAGCTGTACACCGGGGTTTGAGAAGCCCCAGCCCCGAGCTCCACTTGCACCAAAGCTCACCCCCCCACACTCGACGAGTGCTGCGTGGGGCCCTTCTGCTTGTGTGCGCTTGACGCGTTGGCCCGGTCACTTGCCAGCTGGCTTGTGGCCCCTGTGCCGACGAACTTTGAAATACGACTTGCTTTTCTGGTTGCTCCAGATCTGCACCAGCTCCTGTGAAAAGGAGCACCCACTCTGACCCTCCTGGTTCGAGTGATAAGCAATCTCCCGGTTCCGCGTGGATTGCTTTTGCCAAGTGCTGTTTGCTGCAATCTTGAAGCCGACGGTGCTGACGGCGAGAGCCTACGTGGGACAGATCGTGACCTGCTCCTGGACGTCGCAGATGCCCCAGAGCCCACGTGACAGCGGAGAGAAGCCTATCGACAACCGCCTGATTGCGCCCGACATTGCCTGGTTCCGTCCTGGTTCCACCCTGGTCACTGCTGAGTGACCCAGACTCTGTCCCCTCTGCTTTCAGGTACTTTTCTACTTCGATCCACCCTTGGATCGCACCGGACACTTCTGCTTCACAGCGCCTGCAGCTGCAACAGCTCCAAGCACCAAGAACCTGCGTGACAGAACCCGACGCCACTTCGACCCTGTGCACCCACGGCCTGTGGGTGAGGTAACTTTGCAACGCCGGTGTCTTTACACTGGTACACACCTCTAGGGTCTGTGTCTAAAGTTTTGTGTTCCTAGGTTCAGCGGAAGTATCTTTTAATTCACTTTAACTGACTTTTACGCACCATTGACAGTGCATTGGTGCGCGCTGCACTTTCCGTGCTGCACCCGTCTCCTGTGGGCTACTCCCGACTTCTTCATTGCTTGTCCTGACTGCTCCCAGCGAATCTCTAGGCCCTAGGCCTAACCATTGTTCGATAAGTGTTACTTATACCACTTTTTTAATATATGGTCTGAGTGGCCACCCGCCCTCATCCATAAACGTGCAACTTTATATGTGTAACAGTGCTTTTGATTTAACGCTTGTGCCCCTTTCCTCATAAAGAGTATTGGGGAGTAATTTAGAAATAAATACATATATTTTTATAATATATACTTGTGTGGTGTCCTTTCATTTGATTACAGGATTGTATGTGGTAAAACAAGCTCGCTTAACACGACCTCTTAAGTTAAGCCTTTAAGGCTGCTTAGTCCATGCTACCACTAGGATAGCTTGTCTACAAGGTTGACTTACAACCTGACATCTTTGGGGTTTGTTTGGACTGATACCCAGTGGTTCCAGAATTGGAAACACTACATATCAGGCCAACTTCTCACACCACCCATAGGGGAGGGACCTAGCAGGAGATCCACCCCTCAGATTTGAATAAGAGGGGGAGCAGTGCCAATGCAACCCAGATCATCCTGAAATCAACTTTAAACTAAGAAGACGACTGGACTTCGACATTCTGATAATAGAAGACTGAAGAGCATCTCCCTTGTGGCCTAGGAGGGGCCACCCTGTGAACACAGGCACCACCCAGCACCTCGACGTCTGCTTTGCCGCCGCCTCCCGCCGGAGCCCGAGTGCAGAGCCTGACAAGACCCAGCTTCCTAGACTTCTCCCAGCCCGATCCACAGTCCCTGCAAAGAAGGGACCCGTGGAGGCACCGAGAGACGTGGGAGCGGCCATTTTGAAAGACCCCCGAGACGCTGACTGCGCAGCACCCAAGGCACCCTCGACTCTGTGCTTTAGGGTTTAAGAAGCCCTAGAACCTAGCAGCATTTGCACCAAAGATCAGCCCTCCAGCATCTCCATGATTTGCGTGGGGCCCTTTTGTTTTGTGCCGCTCGACTCGCCATCCCGGCCGCTTGTCACGTGGTCAGCGGCCATCTTGGCAACGAAACCTACAATTTATACTGGGGGTCTGGTTGCTCTAGACCTGCCCTCGCTCCTGTAGAAAGGAGTACCCGCTCTGACCTTGCTGGTCCGAGTAATAAGCCTTTTTCCTTTTCCCCGTGGCTTGCATTAGCCAAGGCTTGTTTGCTTCAATCGAGTTGCCGACACCGCCATCAGCTAGAGCCTTTGAAAGACAGCTCGTGAACGACTCCTGGACGTCCTTGACCTCTTCGTGTCCACGCAGCAGCAGAGAGAAGCAACCTCTGATCACCTGTTTGCACCCGACTTTGCCTGGTTCCAATCTGGTTCCACGGTGGTCACTGGTCAGTGACTTTGAACATTGTCCCCTCTGCTTTCAGGTCTTCACCACTTCAGATCCACCCTTGGATCCACCGGACACTTCTGCTTCACCTCGCCTGCAGCTGCTACAGCTTCAAGCACCAAGAGCCTGCGTGTCAAAACTCGACGCCACTTCGACCCTGTGCACCCACGGCCTGTGGGTGAGGTAACATTGCAACGCCGGTGTTCCCACACTGGTACACACCTCTAGGGTCTGTGTCTAAAGTTTTGTGTCTCTAGGTTCAGCGGAAGTATCTTTTAATTCACTTTAACTGACTTTTACGCACCATTGACAGTGCATTGGTGCGCGCCGCACTTTCCGTGCTGCACCCGTCTCCTGTGGGCTACTCCCGACTTCATCATTGCTAGTCCTGACTGCTCCCAGCGAATCTCTAGGCCCTAGGCCTAACCATTGTTCGAGAAGTGTTACTTATACCACTTTTTTAGTATATGGTCTGAGTGGCCACCCGCCCTCATCCATAATTGTGCAACTTTATATGTTTTACTGTGCTTTTGATTTAACGCTTGTGCCCCTTTCCTCATAAAGAGTACTGGGGAGTAATTTAGAAATAAATACATATATTTTTATATTATATACTTGTGTGGTGTCCTTTCATTTGATTACAGGATTGTATGTGGTAAAACAGTTCGCTTAACACGACCTCTTAAGTTAAGCCTTTAAGGCTGCTTAGTCCATGCTACCACTAGGATAGCTTGTCTAACAAGGTTGACTTACAACCTGACATCTTTGGGGTTTGTTTGGACTGATACCCAGTGGTTCCAGAATTGGAAACACTACATATCAGGCCAACTTCTCACAATGTGTCATCATGTGTTTCCATGTGTCGCCATGTGTCGCCATGTGTCATCATGTGTCATGTGTCGTCATGTGTCGTCATGTGTCATCATGTGTCATGTTGCCATGTGTCGTCATGTGTCATCATGTGTCATGTGGTGTCATGTGGTGTCAAGTGGTGTCATGTGGTGTCATGTGGTGTCATGTGGTATCATGTGTCATGTGGTGTCATGTGGTATCATGTGTCATGTGGTGTCATGTGTCATCATGTGTCATGTGGGTCATGTGGTGTCGTGTCATCATGTGTCATGTGGGTCATGTGGTGTCATGTGTCATGTGGGTCATGTGGTCTCATGTGTCATCATGTGTCATCACGTGCCATGTGTCATGTGTCGTCATGTGGTGTCATGATGTGGTGTCATAGTCTCATCATTTGGTGTCATGTGTGTCATCATGTGTCATCATGTGTCATCATATGTCGCCATGTGGGGTCATTTGGGGTCATATGTCATAATGTGTCATGTGGTGTCATGTGTTGTCATGTGTCATCATGTGTCATGTGGGTCATGTGGTCTCACGTGTCATCGTGTGTCATTATGTGTCATGTGGGTCATGTGTTTTCATGTGTCATCATGTGTCATGTGTCGTCATGTGGTGTCATGTGTCGCCATATGTCACCATGTGGGGTCATTTGTGGTCATGTGTCATAATGTGTCATGTGGTGTCATGTGTCGTCATGTGTCATCATGTGTCGCCATGTGCTGTCATGTGTTGCCATGTGGGGTAATGTGTCATCATGTGTCATGTGGTGTCATGTGATGTCATGTGGTGTCATGGGTCATCATGTGTCATCATGTGTCATCATGTGTCGCAATATGGGGTCATGTGGGGTCATGTGTCATGTGGTATCATGTGGTATCATGTGGTGTCATGTGGTGTCATGTGGTGTCATGTGGTGTCATGTGTCATCATGCGTCATCATGTGTCATGTGGTGTCATGTGTCATCATGTGTCATCATGTGTCATGTGGTATCATGTGTTGTCATGTGTCATCATGCGTCATCATGTGTCATGTGGTGTCATGTGTCATCATGTGTCATGTGGTATCATGTGGTGTCATATGGTGTCATGTGGTGTCATGTGTCATCATGTGGTGTCATGTGGTGTCATGTGTCATCATGCATCATCATGTGTCATCATGTGTCGTCATGTGTCGCAATGTGGGGTCATGTGGGGTCATGTGTCATCATGTGTCATGTGGTATCATGTTGGATCATATGGTGTCATGTGGTGTCATGTGTCATCATGTGGTGTCATGTGGTGTCATGTTTCATCATGCATCATCATGTGTCATGTGGTGTCATGTGGTGTCATGTGGTGTCATGTGGTGTCATGTGTCATTTGGTGTCATGTGTTGTCATGTGGTGTCATGTGGTGTCATGTCTCATGTGGCGGCATGTGTCTTGTGGTGTCATGTATCATGTGTCTTGTGGTGTCATGTGGTATCATGTGTCATCATGTGTCATGTGGGTCATGTGTTGTCATGTGTCATCACGTGTCATGTGGTGTCATGTGTCATGTGGTGTCATGTGTCGCCATGTGTCATCATGTGTCATCATGTGTCATCATGTGTCACCATGTGTCGCCATGTGTCATCATGTGTCATGTGTCATCATGTGTTGCCATGTGTTGCCATGTGTTGCCATGTGTCGCCATGTGTCATCATGTGTCGCCATGTGTCACCATGTGTTGCCATGTGTCGCCATGTGTCATCATGTGTCATGTGTCGCCATGTGTCGTCATGTGTCATCATGTGTCATGTTGCCATGTGTCGTCATGTGTCATCATGTGTCATGTGGTGTCATGTGGTGTCAAGTGGTGTCATGTGGTGTCATGTGGTATCATGTGTCATGTGGTGTCATGTGGTATCATGTGTCATGTTGTGTCATGTGTCATCATGTGTCATGTGGGTCATGTGGTGTCGTGTCATCATGTGTCATGTGGGTCATGTGGTGTCATGTGCCATGTGGGTCATGTGGTCTCATGTGTTATCATGTGTCATCACGTGTCATGTGTCATGTGTCGTCATGTGGTGTCATGATGTGGTGTCATAGTCTCATCATTTGGTGTCATGTGTCGTCATGTGTCATTGTGTGTCATCATGTGTCATCATGTGTCATCATATGTCGCCATGTGGGGTCATTTGGGGTCATATGTCATAGTGTGTCATGTGGTGTCATGTGTTGTCATGTGTCGTCATGTGTCGTCATGTGTCGCCATGTGCTGTCATGTGTTGCCATGTGGGGTCATGTGGGGTCATGTGTCATCATGTGTCATGTGGTGTCGTGTGATGTCATGTGGTGTCATGAGTCATCATGTGGTGTCATGTGGTGTCATGTGTCATCATGCGTCATAATGTGTCATCATGTGTCATCATGTGTCACAATGTGGGGTCATGTGTTGTCATGTGGTATCATGTTGGATCATATGGTGTCATGTGTCATCATGTGGTGTCATGTGTCATCATGCATCATCATGTTTCATGTGGTGTCATGTGTCATCATGCGTCATCATGTGTCATGTGGTGTCATGTGTCATCATGTGTCATGTGGTATCATGTGGTGTCATATGGTGTCATGTGGTGTCATGTGTCATCATGTGGTGTCATGTGGTGTCATGTGTCATCATGCATCATCATGTGTCGTCATGTGTCGCAATGTGGGGTCATGTGGGGTCATGTGTCATCATGTGTCATGTGGTATCATGTTGGATCATATGGTGTCATGTGGTGTCATGTGTCATCATGTGGTGTCATGTGGTGTCATGTTTCATCATGCATCATCATGTGTCATGTGGTGTCATGTGGTGTCATGTGGTGTCATGTGGTGTCATGTGTCATTTGGTGTCATGTGTTGTCATGTGGTGTCATGTGGTGTCATGTCTCATGTGGCGGCATGTGTCTTGTGGTGTCATGTATCATGTGTCTTGTGGTGTCATGTGGTATCATGTGTCATCATGTGTCATGTGGGTCATGTGTTGTCATGTGTCATCACGTGTCATGTGGTGTCATGTGTCATGTGGTGTCATGTGTCGCCATGTGTCATCATGTGTCATCATGTGTCATCATGTGTCACCATGTGTCGCCATGTGTCATCATGTGTCATGTGTCATCATGTGTTGCCATGTGTTGCCATGTGTTGCCATGTGTCGCCATGTGTCATCATGTGTCGCCATGTGTCACCATGTGTTGCCATGTGTCGCCATGTGTCATCATGTGTCATGTGTCGCCATGTGTCGTCATGTGTCATCATGTGTCATGTTGCCATGTGTCGTCATGTGTCATCATGTGTCATGTGGTGTCATGTGGTGTCAAGTGGTGTCATGTGGTGTCATGTGGTATCATGTGTCATGTGGTGTCATGTGGTATCATGTGTCATGTTGTGTCATGTGTCATCATGTGTCATGTGGGTCATGTGGTGTCGTGTCATCATGTGTCATGTGGGTCATGTGGTGTCATGTGCCATGTGGGTCATGTGGTCTCATGTGTTATCATGTGTCATCACGTGTCATGTGTCATGTGTCGTCATGTGGTGTCATGATGTGGTGTCATAGTCTCATCATTTGGTGTCATGTGTCGTCATGTGTCATTGTGTGTCATCATGTGTCATCATGTGTCATCATATGTCGCCATGTGGGGTCATTTGGGGTCATATGTCATAGTGTGTCATGTGGTGTCATGTGTTGTCATGTGTCGTCATGTGTCGTCATGTGTCGCCATGTGCTGTCATGTGTTGCCATGTGGGGTCATGTGGGGTCATGTGTCATCATGTGTCATGTGGTGTCGTGTGATGTCATGTGGTGTCATGAGTCATCATGTGGTGTCATGTGGTGTCATGTGTCATCATGCGTCATAATGTGTCATCATGTGTCATCATGTGTCACAATGTGGGGTCATGTGTTGTCATGTGGTATCATGTTGGATCATATGGTGTCATGTGTCATCATGTGGTGTCATGTGTCATCATGCATCATCATGTTTCATGTGGTGTCATGTGGTGTCAAGTGGTGTCATGTGGTGTCATGTGGTGTCATGTGGTGTCATGTGTCATGTGGTGTCATGTGGTATCATGTGTCATGTGGTGTCATGTGTCATCATGTGTCATGTGGGTCATGTGGTGTTGTGTCATCATGTGTCATGTGGGTCATGTGGTGTCATGTGTCATGTGGGTCATGTGTTGTCATGTGTCATCATGTGTCATGTGTCATGTGTCGTCATGTGGTGTCATGATGTGGTGTCATAGTCTCATCATTTGGTGTCATGTGTCGTCATGTGTCATTGTGTGTCATCATGTGTCATCATGTGTCGTCATATGTCGCCATGTGGGGTCACTTGGGGTCATATGTCATAATGTGTCATGTGGTGTCATGTGTTGTCATGTGTTGTCATGTGTTGTCATGTGTCGCCATGTGCCGTCATGTGTTGCCATGTGGGGTCATGTGGGGTCATGTGTCATCATGTGTCATGTGGTGTCATGTGATGTCATGTGGTGTTATGTGTCATCATGTGTCATCATGTGTCATCATGTGTCGCAATATGGGGTCATGTGGGGTCATGTGTCATGTGGTATCATGTGGTGTCATGTGGTGTCATGTGGTGTCATGTGGTGTCATGTGGTGTCATGTGTCATCATGTGGTGTCATGTGGTGTCATGTTAAACAAAGGAGATTGCTGAACTGTTCCTAAAGAAAGTGAGGAATTAAATAAGACTGGCGTGACCGGAGGTGTGTTTGTTACACCTTTGGACATCCATTTTGTTGGACGTGTTTGCCTGACACACCCAAAAGGGTGTCATGCTTCATCATAGGCGTTGCTCCTCGTCGGGGAGGCGGTGCAATCCCCGACGGGCTCACCTCAGAGAGGGGATCTTTGGCGGAGAACTTTTTGTCCAACAGCCTATTGGTGAAGTGCGGGTGTGTGGGTTAGGGCAGTAAGTTTCCTGGAGAAAGTGATTAAAATGTAGCAGGGGGTGCCGGAAAACATTTTATTCTGGGGGTCCCCCTACTGCAATTAAAAACGTGAGTCTAGCTCACTGGGTGACGGCAGGTTAGGTAGCGTAACCCTAGAAGAGACTAGAGTGAGGGTTGGTCGACATGTTTCTCGCATGGGAAAATTTCCCGCGATTCTTCAGGACCTAGTGATGGTGAGAGCTAAAAAGAAAAGAAAAACATGCTGGTGTCATGTGTTAGGTGTGGGTATAGTTTACCTCAATGGTTAATCCTATGCCTAATGGTCAGGGATTAATTACCACATGAGTAGTCGGAGGGTCGGTACATCAGGGTTGTGCCTACAGTTTTGGCTCAAACTTCCCGTGTCTGTGCGGATTCACCTACCCATCACCCCCGAGCTCAAATAGGTGTGGTGTCATGTGTCATCATGCGTCATCATGTGTCATGTGGTGTCATGTGTCATCATGTGTCATCTGGTGTCATGTGTTGTCTTGTGTCATCATGCGTCATGTGGTGTCATGTGTTGTCATGTGTCATGCGTCATCATGTGCCATGTGGTGTCATGTGGTGTCATGTGTCATTATGTGTCATTATGTGTCATGTGGTGTCATGTAGTGTCATGTGTAATGTGATGTCATGTGGTGTCATGTGTAATGTGGTGTCATGTTGTGTCATGTGGAGTCTTGTGGTGTCTTGTGGTGTCATGTGGTGTAATAAGGTGTCATATGTCACGTGGTGTCATGTGGTGTCATGTGGTATCATTTGGTGTCATGTGTCATCATGTGGGGTCATGTGGTGTCATAAGTTGTCATGTGTCATCATGTGTCATCATGTGTCATCATGTGTCATGTGGTGTCATGTGTCATGTGGTATCATGTGGTGTCACGTGGTGTCATGTGGTATCATGTGGTGTCACGTGGTGTCATGTGGTGTCACATGGTGTCATGTGTTTTGTGGAGTCATATCTCATATGTCATGTGGTGTCATGTGGTGTCATGTAGTCATGAGGTGCCATGTGTTATGTGGTGTCATGAGTCATGTGGTGTCATGTGGTGTCATGTGGTGTCATGTTTCATGTGGTGTCATGTGTTGTCATGTGTCATCATGTGTTGCCATGTGCCGCCATGTGTTGCCATGTGTCGCCATGTGTCATCATGTGTCGTCATATGTTGCCATGTGTTGTAATGTATCATGTGGAGTTATTTGGTGTCATGTGTCATCATGTGTCAAGTGTCATGTGGTGTCATGTGGTGTCATGTGGTGTCATGTGGTGTCATGTGTCATGTGGTGTCATGTGTCATGTGGTGTCATGTGTCGCCATGTGTCATCATGTGTCATCATGTGTCATCATGTGTCACCATGTGTCGCCATGTGTCATCATGTGTCATCATGTGTCACCATGTGTCGCCATGTGTCATCATGTGTCATCATGTGTTTCCATGTGTCGCCATGTGTCGCTATGTGTCACCATGTGTCATCATGTGTCATGTGTCGTCATGTGTCGTCATGTGTCATCATGTGTCATGTTGCCATGTGTCGTCATGTGTCATCATGTGTCATGTGGTGTCATGTGGTGTCAAGTGGTGTCATGTGGTGTCATGTGGTGTCATGTGGTATCATGTGTCATGTGGTGTCATGTGGTATCATGTGTCATGTGGTGTCATGTGTCATCATGTGTCATGTGGGTCATGTGGTGTCGTGTCATCATGTGTCATGTGGGTCATGTGGTGTCATGTGTCATGTGGGTCATGTGGTCTCATGTGTCATCATGTGTCATCACGTGTCATGTGTCATGTGTCGTCATGTGGTGTCATGATGTGGTGTCATAGTCTCATCATTTGGTGTCATGTGTGTCATCATGTGTCATCATGTGTCATCATATGTCGCCATGTGGGGTCATTTGGGGTCATATGTCATAATGTGTCATGTGGTGTCATGTGTTGTCATGTGTCGTCATGTGTCGTCATGTGTCGCCATGTGCCGTCATGTGTTGCCATGTGGGGTCATGTGGGGTCATGTGTCATCATGTGTCATGTGGTGTCATGTGATGTCATGTGGTGTCATGTGTCATCATGTGGTGTCATGTGGTGACATGTGTCATCATGCGTCATAATGTGTCATCATGTGTCATCATGTGTCGCAATGTGGGGTCATGTGTCATCATGTGTCATGTGGTATCACGTTGGATCATATGGTGTCATGTGGTGTCATGTGCCATCATGTGGTGTCATGTGTCATCATGCATCATCATGTGTCATGTGGTGTCATGTGGTGTCATGTGGTGTCGTGTGGTGTCATGTGTCATTTGGTGTCATGTGTTGTCATGTGGTGTCACGTGGTGTCATGTCTCATGTGGCGTCATGTGTCTTGTGGTGTCATGTCTCATGTGGTGTCACGTATCATGTGTCTTGTGGTGTCATGTGGTGTCATGTGGTGTCATGTGGTGTCATGTGTCATCATGTGTCATCATGTGTCATGTGTCATCATGTTTCATCATGTGTCATCATGTGTCATCATGTGTCATGTGGTGTCATGTGTAATGTGGTGTCATGTTGTGTTATGTGTAATGTGGAGTCATGTGGAGTGAGGAAATATAAAGTTTATGGTCAAGTAATGTTCCCTTACGTGTACCCCACCGTCTCCATGTACCAGCTTAAAGTGCATGTAACTTCCCTCCTGTGCCAGCTATGAAGACGCAAATACATTTGCGTCCAACGTTAACATGTCCTCTTTCAGACCCACCCTGAATGGGTTGAATATTCCGTTCCTAAGTATGCTTTGCCAACGTCTTTTTGTGGTGTACTTTACACGTTTTTCAGCTCTGGCGAAGTAGGCCCTGAATTCTGCCATCGAGCCTTTTTTCCTGCCTTCTGACTCCGAAAGCCGCAGCCCAGGCTGCCTCTGTACCCGTGACCTCTGCCTTACTCCCTGTGCGGCTCACGGCGCTCAGCTCAGCCTGCTGCCTGCCAAGACTGTATTCAACCTTCGAATTATCTGTTCCGCTCCTCGAAAATGCATTCCTGCCTACTAGTTTAAGTAAACATTCCCCCAGCTGCAGAGCAAAGGGCCCGGCCTCACTGTCTCCGTGCAAGTAATTCATAGCCTCTGTTACCATGGTAGGCCCATGCCCCCTCTCATCTCATGCAGACACCTAGACGCTTATACACGCACTCACAGTCAGTATAGAATAGCTTCTGCCCCAGAGACCTTTTCCGTTTAGATAATATAGTTCCTAAACATCAGATACCAGATATGATAGAGTACGAGTTGATCTGACATGCCAGACTTCTGTCTCTTTCCGCCAGTGTAAATGTCAAGTCCCCTGCACCCTCCGGTTCCACATCAATCGCACGTCATGCAGCTGCGCGCGCATCCAGGCCTCAGATTTCTGCTGACATTACAAGATTCTGTTTTGTTGCCACCCACTTGTGACACCTACCTGTGACGTTTCTAGCACACACCTCTATGTTCACGCCTAGTTCACGCCTTCTAAATTACGTACCACTACTACGTGTATGCTGTTCTCTTGTTTCTCTCAGCTGTTACGCCTACTGTATTGGTTTCTATAATATGACTTAAGTATATAAGCTATGTATTGTCAATAAAATGCTGCTCTATCCCTTCCTGCACCCCAGTGGTGGCAGGAACAAGATATCCGGTCATGACCATTCCTTTTTAAGGAATAAAACCCCTAAGAACTCTAACACCACGGACTCTGCCTCTTTCTTTCCGATTGAGTTATTATTGATTAAGTACTTACCTGCATAGAAATTAGGACGGTAAATCAAATATTTACCACATTATTCTGGCGCCCGAATAGGGACCCCTCCCCCACCCCACGCGCCGGTTGGTGCGTTGCAAGCTCTGTCCCCTGCCATCAGTTAGACGGAACTACGCGTACTGGCAGGATTTCCTGTATCTCCCTCTGGCCCACGGAGGTGACGAAGACTGCGATCAGCACCCAGACGAGGCGGTGAGGAGTGCGGAGGATCCCGACCAGAGCCTAGCCGAAAGAAGCAAGGTCCGAGGTGTCAAGAGGCCCACCAGTTTCCGAAGTATCCACGTGTCGAGTCGAGTCGAGTCCGGTCCAGTCTAGTCGAGTTTTCCGAGGCCTTCTGTTTTCGTGCTTCCCGGTGAGTACCATTGCTGGGACGTATCTAGACGGGTGCATTATTATGTATCCGGTAAAGACGAGTTTGGGTACACAAATTCGGTCTGCACTGTTTTAGACAGTGTATCTGTACTGTTTAGCAGTATATCCGATTATTCAAGTTCCTGCACTGTTCTTAGCAGTGTATCTGTGCTGTTTAGCAGTACATCCAGTAAAGGGGGGTAGTCATATATGTGTCTAATGTTTTCATGTGATTAATGTCGTGGTATGAGTGATTGTTTTTAATGTGCATTATTGTGTTCTTGTGTAACTAGTTCTGTTCCGAATTAAGCAGCAAGGATTGAGCATTCAGTACTAAGTAAACAAGATGCCGTTTTTCAATAAGGTAAAGCAGATAGGAACTAGGAAAGGGATACTAGAGGAAGAAATTCCTATCCCCCCTAGGGACACGCCTGGAAATTTCATGTACCATAAGCATGGCTTAGATGCCATATTGTATCTAGATTTATGGGCCGATTATACTAAGCATCTAGACGAGAGACACAGATGGCCTGTCACCGGAACATGGGATGCCGAGTGCATCATGAAGGTAGAAGAAGCACTATGGAAAAAGAAAGCCAGACAATCTCAGAAAGACGCCATAGAATTTTGGCGTAAAGAATCACATAAACGTGCTGAAAAAGCACTCCGTAGAGAAGACAGACATAGAGAAGAGTCAGATAAAGCCCGAGAAAACGAATTAGTTACTGAAGGGATCCGAGTAAAATCAGAACAAGTAGATCGCGCACGAAACAATCTTGTAAATGGTATGTATCTTGTGGCCGAGGGTTCGCCTGAAGCCACTTCAGAAATACCGAAAGACCTGCCGCCACCATTGGTTCCAACTAAAGTAAATCACAGGACTACTAAGGACATATTTTTGAATTCTTATCTAAACGATGTAGCACCCGCTTACACCAATCCACGTGCCCACGTCCCGCCTACTGACGGTGACGGAGATGGCAACCCGCCTCCAGACCATATCCCGCCATTACCGCAACAAGGTTTCCCCGTCCGACAGCCTGTCGTTCCTCCTCCTCCACCACTTCCCGCACCTAAAATTAATATACCAAATCCGTTTCTACCTGATCCTACTAAAAGACAAGTTCAAGTACACATACAGACTCCACAGAGGGATAATGCTCAAGCCTCCGCCTCAGGAGGTGCGACCGGGGGTTACCAGACCCCGCCAGCAACACACAGATTACACCTTAGGGACATGCAGAAGCATTTTACTCTTCAATCACCCCATCTCGACGTACTCAAAGAACCGCTTCAAGTTTGCAGATACGATCCAGTACCCGGTAAAGACGATAGGATGTTGATAGCATCGCTACGCTTACGACAAGCTACAGATTACCTAGTGTTATTCTCAGGAATGAAAGAGCACTTAGATAGAATATATCATTTTGTCCAGACTGGGGAAGACCCTTAAAGTATTAAGGAGGCCATGGCACATCAGAAAGTTGACACTCAAGCATATATACTACGTTTTTTCATAAATTGCTTAATAAGAGAACGAGACAGGCCTGAGACAGAACAGGATGAAATGGAGGCACTCAACAAGTGGGGCCAAAATATATCCGAAGGAAAACATGATAAAGGGGGTTGCATAGCCAGTATGTACAGGAAAATAAGAAAAGCAGTGATAGAAATACACGAAAAAAAAAAAAGAAAAAGAGAATGACTCCTCCGAGGAGGAGGAAGAACCTGAAGAACCAGAAAAGACTACAGATACGATAGCGTATGTAGGTAAGGGAACTTACCTTAGGAAAGGCATTCGTCCAGAAAGCAAGAGAGTTTTTCTCTCTGGCATATCAAAACCGAATTCTCCTGAACACCAGTTCCAAGACACTGATAAAATGCTTCGAGAAAGAATGGGGTACCATGTACTCAATTCTATGGATGAACAAGAACTAGCCCGGTCAGCAGTACTATGGGCTGACAACCCTAATATATATAATGATGACACAGTAGCACAGACATTTCTGAACCTTTCCCCAGACGAGCAGAAATTAGCAGGTGTATACATGATCCAGCACCTCCTCACGTTATACAGAAATCAACATTCTGATCCAGGTCACTTACACGATACATTAGAAGCACTACTCATGGACAGATGGAGAGGCCTAAGTACCAAGTTAATACAAATAATTCTAGAACAACGGCACAGATATAACACCTTTTTAAGTTCACAATATGTTCCCGCTCCGCCCCCAGAAAGAATAATGTACCATATGGAGCGTCTGCATGGCATTGAAAGTCAGAACCCCTTACGAGAAGTACATCCAGTTATGGATACCGATAATACCTTGAAACGTGTGTATGTACACACACCTCTGACCAAGTTAGAACTATTGGAAATGAAGAAATTAGTACCCTGTCACGACAAAGACCCTGCAGGTTTTCACAGAGAACTTAAAGACATGTTACTGATGGGAGATTACACATATGCAGACATCATGAAAATGTTAAAGGTATTGTTGCCCACAGGCATCTACGAGAAACTTAAGGAAAGAGAATGGGAGGTAGGAGACAAAAAGATTGTATGGGCAGAAATAGAAGACGAGGAGAAACTTCGTACCCCAGGGCTAGGCCTTGGGGAGAAAACTAAAGCATTACCAGGTTTAATAGTACAGGTTCTGCCAAGATTACTGACAACTAGAAAGGAAGACTGGGACGCTATCTCAGCCTGTAAACAGAAACACGATGAAGATACTAGTGACTTCTATTCAAGATTCGAGAAATGTTTCATTATTAATAGTGGCCTTAAACCAAGTAGCGAGTCGTACCCGCATCTTTTTGTATCAAAATTAGTCGAGAATTCCCTGCCATTAGTCAAGAACCGTGTATATAAAGTTGAAAGTACATGGCAAGCAAATACGCCATCCCAGATGTTACAAATGTTACAGTACCATCAGAACAGAATCAGAGAAGAACAGGATCATGAACAGAAACGTATGAAAGACACGAAAATGAAAATGTTAGTGGCCCAGTCAGTTCCAGCCGACGGCCAGAGAAAGGGTACGACCCAGACAGGTAATGCAGCAGCTCCCGTTAAAGGGACATGCAACTATTGCAAGCAGCCAGGTCACTATGTACATGAATGTCCAGTCCTGAAACACAATATAGCAACAGGTAAAACTAAAGAAAGACCGCATCCGCCTAGACACGACCAGGGTCAGCAACAGACTTCACAGAATTCACAACCTATGCATGCTTCATCACATACAGGACAGACCGCTGCGGTATCACAGTCGCAGTCACAGCCACAGCCCGTTGCCGCGACGCAGCAAGTTTCACGACAGATGTGCCAGTATGCCCAATCTGATTATCCTGATTATCAGCGTTACACATGAAACAGCCTAGAGAGGGAGTTTGGCTTGCCTCTTATTGAGATTCCTGTAGATCAAGAGGGTCCTTATGTACACAGTCAAGTATTGGGAAAAGACAGAAAATTCTTAATTGACACAGGGGCAAGTCGTACAACAATAAGTCAAAATGAAGTCCCAGGGGCACCCCTCTCAGGCTCACAGAATGTTTCCCTTGGTTTTTCAGGACAGCCTATTGTAAATGAGGTATCAGAACCCGTCCCCCCTGGCTGTGGGTCCATTATCACGTGTTACAGACTTATTACTCACGAAATCATGTCCAGAAAATCTGTTAGGTATAAAGACATTGAAGGCTCTAGGAGCAGTGATATGTTGTTCTCCGGAAGGAGTTAGACTTTTCTTGCGTGACTTTAAGGGTCACTATGCATTACGAGAGTTTGATGTCAGATTGAAAAATGTACCAGAACACCTGTGGGCACAAGGCCCAACCGATGTAGGCTGCATGCACATTACACCATACCGTGTTACACTAAAGCCAGGTGTTGTTTTACCCCGAATCAGACAATACAAGTTACCACCCGATGCTGTAGTGGCTTTACTGGAAATCATTGAAGAGCTCATTGCCCAAGGAGTGGTCGTAGAGACCGACTCCAATATCTGTAATTCCCCTATCATTCCGATTCTTAAACGTACTGATCCCAATGCACCGCCAGTATATCGGCTGGTGATTGATTTACGAGAACTAAATAAATGCATCATACCACAGTACCCTGTGGTTCCCGACATCTCATCCCTATTGACTGCTATTGATTCTGAAGCAACGTTCTTTACTGTAATTGACCTCAAGAACGCCTTCTTCAGTGTGCCTATAGACCCAGAGAGACAATACCTCTTCGGATTCAGTTTAAATGGACGAAGTTTCAAATTTTCACGCGCACCTCAAGGATTCACAGAAAGCCCCAGCATCTATAGTCAAGCACTGAAAAGACAACTTGATTGTATTCAAATGCCAGTTAACACGCCTTACTGCAATACGTCGATGATCTGCTGATCACCGCACGAAGTGAACCCGAATGTGAACAAGCATCTCTGACAGTTTTACATTTTCTGGCCGACAAGGGACACAAGGTGTCTCCTTCGAAGCTACAATTCTGTGTTCAGCAAGTTGTGTACTTGGGTCACTTGCTGTCCAAAGTGGGGAGACAGCTCACTCCTGACCGTATCCAGTTAATTGTAAATATGCCACAACCCCAGACACAAAAGGAAGTGCGGGCCTTTATAGGTCTCACCTCGTACTGCAGACAATGGATTCCTCAGTATGCATTTCTAGCTAAACCACTCATTCAGTTGACAACACAGGAGGCAGCGACTTCGACTGCCCTTCCTTGGACTCAGGAACATACACAGGTTTTTGAAGAATTAAAGAAAGCTTTATGCCAAGCACCAGTTTTAGCAACACCATGTTACAGCAAACCTTTTACACTTTTTGTTACAGAACGTGATGGTACAGCGTTGTCTGTCCTCACTCAAGACCAAGCAGGTTCACATAAGCCTTGCGCTTATTTTTCAAGTACATTGGATTCAGTAGCCCAGGCACTCCCTGCGTGCTTAAAGTCAGTAGCAGCAACAGCACTAGCAATCAGACAGAGCGACTCAATTGTTTTAGGACATCCATTAACAGTTCAAGTTCCACATTCTGTAGAGGTTCTTTTAAACAGAACTCAGACTCAGCACTTGACTATAGCACGACTGACAGGTTATGAATTGACACTATTCCAGCCACACATAGAAATCAGACGCTGTAGCATCCTAAACCCCGCAACATTGTTACCTTCGATTATGACAGATCCAGCCCCGCATGATTGTATAGAAATCATTAATGCAGTAACAAAGCCCCGACGAGACTTAACAGATGTTCCATTGACAAATCCAGACCTGACACTTTATGTGGATGGTTCATATATGCAGTGACCACTGAAACCGAAGTAAAAGAAACATATCGTATTGATACACTGTCTGCTCAAGCGGTGGAGCTCATCGCTCTGACCCAAGCCTGTATACTAGCCAAGAACAGAAATGTTAACATATACACTGATTCCCGTTATGCTTTCGGAGTCGTACACGACTTCGGAATGTTGTGGCAAGAACGAGTTTCTTGACCTCTCAAGGTGCCAAGATCCAACACGGTTCCCTCATTCAAGCACTGTTAGAAGCAATACATCTGCCTTCAGGCATATCCGTCATGAAGTGTAAAGCACATACTAAAGCTACGGATTCTGTTTCCCAGGGTAATGACCTGGCAGACCAGACAGCAAAACATACAGCGTTGACTCACACCCAGACAACTGACGTGACAAAGACAATAGTACCGACACATTGTATGACAGTTAGGGATCCCGCACTAGATGTGATAGATATTCAGACACATGCTACTGCAGATGAAATAAAGAAATGGACTGAACTAGGAGGGATCCAGACAGATCAAGGTTGGATGACGAAGGGAAAATCTACATGGTTTCTCCCCGACTCTATGGTTCAAATCATGATAAATACAGCACATAGTCCAGCACATCTAGGAGAGAAAGCGATGTTAGACAGTTTACAGAATCTCTGGTACAACAAACACTTACGAGCAGCAGCTAAACAGAAAGTGCGTACTTGCATGATCTGTTGTCAGTTCAATCCAGGTAAAAGCGTCCCTGTAGAGCAAGGTGGATTTCATCCTCCCGATCACCCTTTTGAAGTCCTCCAGATGGATTATATCCAGATGGACCGTTGTCGGGGATTCAAATATGTTCTCGTAATTGTTTGTGCACTTTCCCGTTGGACCGAAGCATATCCAGTCCCAGATTACACTGCTCCGACCACTGCCAGGCAGCTGGTTCGAGAATTCTTCCCACGATACGGCTTGCCTCGTGTCGTGTACTCAGATAACGGACAGCCATTCTCATCCGAACTCATGAAACAGGTTTCCCTGCTGCTAGGATATCAGTGGAGATTCCATTGTGTCCGACATCCCGAAGCCGCTGGCCTTGTAGAGAGGCATAACCAGACATTGAAAACACGCCTTGCTAAAGTTTGTAAAGAAAAAGGGGTCGACTGGATAGTCGCCCTGCCAGTTGCATTGTTCTATATGAGAATGGTCGCCCATTCGAGATCAGGACTATCCCCGTATGAAGTGGTCTTTGGGAGACCACCGAATATGTGGGGGACGCCCATCCCTAAGAAAATTACAGATGTTGATTGTAATATGCTGACAGATTACCTTGCCTCCTTGATGTCTGCACTCCAATCATGTCGTTCACAGGTTGCCGCAGCCTTCCCTGACAACACTGATGTAAAGCCACACGATGTCCGCCCCGGGGACACAGTCCTAATTAGGAACTTCGACAGGAAAAGTCCGCTGGAGCCCCGCTGGAAAGAGCCGAAGACCGTCCTTCTTACAACACGGACCGCTATCAAGGTGGAAGGCCGAAAGGGGTGGATCCATACGAGTCATATAAAAAAATGTAACGAACTGCTGCCAGAAACAGACTCGTCCACCCCCTCCAAAGACTGCATCGAGCCTAGTGACTTTAAAGTTCCCAAACAAGAGAAAACTCCCCAAGAGGAGTACAGATTGAAACTTCGATCTAGCAAGTCAGACAGTTTAATTGTTTAAGTCCTCCCCTAGGTGAATCGGTTAAATAGTTTCTGACATGTATCCCCTAGATCGAGATAGAGAGAGAGAGAGACAACTCAAGAAACGTACATATTGTAAATCACTCCGCAGTCACTGTATAGTGACGTTATTGATTATGTTTTTTCTAAGTCTTCTGATTATTGTTGCTAGTATATTGCTTCCCATATACTACCCTATCTTCAAGCGTGAACAATCTGCTTACAATGTTTCTGCTGAACATTCTTTTAGTGAATTACCTCCCCACGAACTTTCTTACAGACTCGCGCTGCGCAACAACACATTCATTAGTATGTTACATCACTCCCATCAGACTAACAACGCTACAAACTGCTGGATATGTGGCCGACTCCCTCCCTATCAGAAATACAAGGGAGTTCTGCCCCTTTTTCCGTACCCGTTCACTCACAATGGCTCCTGTGGTGCATGGTTTAGAATAATTAATTCCTTAGATCCTGATATCGCTGTTTTCAAAGGGAATTGGGTTTGGGGAAACTTGAACTTAGTTCTGCTTAATGCCTGTTACCCGGACAAGAAGGGACTTCCCACTAGTATAGGAACTGATCTAGAAAATGAAGTTTATGGATTAGGTAATTATACAGTTAGCCTTATGATTCTTACTGTCGAATCCGAAGCAGCACCAGTTCTCCCTGCTATGTCAGTATTACCAGTCACTGGTGATTTATGTGTCAGAAAGAAGGGTTCAGTACACTTAGGTCATAGCAAATGTACTACTGTGGTCGAATTCAGTGATCAAGGCAAATCTTCCTTTAGAGCTACTCGTCATTCCTACTTTGTTTGTGGTCATACCGCATACATACGCTTGCCTCTAGATTGGGATGGTACCTGTTACATTGCATTCCTTCTGCCACCTGTTTTCCTATCCCCTCCTGATTATCACAGAAATACAAACCTAGTAAAGAATAGACTCCGAAGAGATCTCCCGATTGTCGACTACACTGAAACGGCATGGGAGCAATACACAGATTTCAATAAAGGATTCTTTTTCTTCACAGGTCCCGTCCAAAACAGTAAACTAATACGCAGATTAACTAGAACACTCGAAGCAGTAGTGAATGAAACGGCCTCCGCCCTAGGTAACTTAACAGAGGAGCAGTCTGCTATGCGGATTGTTGTCCTTCAAAACCGTCTTGTTATTGACGTCATCTTGGCAGATAGAGGCGGAGCTTGTAAGGTCATCGGGTCAAGTTGCTGTGTTTTCATTCCAGAAAACGCGCCAACTGTATATAAAGCTATTACACGTCTTCATAAGATTGCAAGTTTGATACATCAGAATCCAGGCACCTGGACTTGGTCCGGTTGGTTCTGGACAACGTTGACCGCTTGCGGATGGAAGATCCTATCCTTCCTAGGCATTGCCCTTGTCATAATATTCAGTTGCTGCCTGTGCCTACAGTGTGGGCCAGCGATTTGTGGACTGTGTGCCACATCGTGCATTGAACGTTCCAGTTTTCTCTCAAAATGTGAAAGGAGGAAAGAAGAACAAATGATGTTACAAGAACAGACTGATCGATTCATGAGGATCGATATATCATGAAGGGTCCGCAGGGAACAAGGAGGGAATGAGGAAATATAAATTTTATGGTCAAGTAATGTTCCCTTACGTGTACCCCACCGTCTCCATGTACCAGCTTAAAGTGCATGTAACTTCCCTCCTGTGCCAGCTATGAAGACGCAAATACATTTGCGTCCAACGTTAACATGTCCTCTTTCAGACCCACCCTGAATGGGTTGAATATTCCGTTCCTAAGTATGCTATGCCAACGTCTTTTTGTGGTGTACTTTACACGTTTTTCAGCTCTGGCGAAGTAGGCCCTGAATTCTGCCATCGAGCCTTTTTTCCTGCCTTCTGACTCCGAAAGCCGCAGCCCAGGCTGCCTCTGTACCTGTGACCTCTGCCTTACTCCCTGTGCGGCTCACGGCGCTCAGCTCAGCCTGCTGCCTGCCAAGACTGTATTCAACCTTCGAATTATCTGTTCCGCTCCTCGAAAATGCATTCCTGCCTACTAGTTTAAGTAAACATTCCCCCAGCTGCAGAGCAAAGGGCCCGGCCTCACTGTCTCCGTGCAAGTAATTCATAGCCTCTGTTACCATGGTAGGCCCATGCCCCCTCTCATCTCATGCAGACACCTAGACGCTTATACACGCACTCACAGTCAGTATAGAATAGCTTCTGCCCCAGAGACCTTTTCCGTTTAGATAATATAGTTCCTAAACATCAGATACCAGATATGATAGAGTACGAGTTGATCTGACATGCCAGACTTCTGTCTCTTTCTGCCAGTGTAAATGTCAAGTCCCCTGCACCCTCCGGTTCCACGTCAATCGCACATCATGCAGCTGCGCGCGCATCCAGGCCTCAGATTTCTGCTGACATTACAAGATTCTGTTTTGTTGCCACCCACTTGTGACACCTACCTGTGACGTTTCTAGCACACACCTCTATGTTCACGCCTAGTTCACGCCTTCTAAATTACGTACCACTACTACGTGTATGCTGTTATCTTGTTTCTCTCAGCTGTTACGCCTACTGTATTGGTTTCTATAATATGACTTAAGTATATAAGCTATGTATTGTCAATAAAATGCTGCTCTATCCCTTCCTGCACCCCAGTGGTGGCAGGAACAAGATATCCGGTCATGACCATTCCTTTTTAAGGAATAAAACCCCTAAGAACTCTAACACCACGGACTCTGCCTCTTTCTTTCCGATTGAGTTATTATTGATTAAGTACTTACCTGCATAGAAATTAGGACGGTAAATCAAATATTTACCACAGGAGTCATGTGGTGTCATGTGGAGTAATGTGGAGTCATGTGGTGTCATGTGAGGCCATGTGTCATCATATGTCATCATGTGTCATGTGGTGTCATGTGGTATCATGTGGTGTCATGTGGTGTCATGTGTCATCGCGTATCATGTGTCGCCATGTGTCGCCATGTGTCGTCATGTGTCATCATGTGTCATGTGGTGTCATGTGGTGTCAAGTGGTGTCATGTTGTGTCATGTGGTGTCATGTGGTGTCATGTGTTATCATGTGTCATGTGGTGTCATGTGTCATCATGTGTCATGTGGTGTCGTGTCATCATGTGTCATGTGGGTCATGTGGTGTCATGTGTCATGTGGGTCATGTGGTCTCATGTGTCATCATGTGTCATCATGTGTCATGTGTCGTCATGTGGTGTCATGATGTGGTGTCATAGTCTCATCATTTGGTGTCATGTGTCGTCATGTGTCATGTGTCATTGTGTGTCATCATGTGTCATCATGTGTCATCATATGTCGCCATGTGGGGTCATTTGGGGTCATATGTCATAATGTGTCATGTGGTGTCATGTGTTGTCATGTGTCATCATGTGTCGTCATGTGTCGCCTTGTGCCGTCATGTGTTGCCATGTGGGGTCATGTGGGGTCATGTGTCATCATGTGTCATGTGGTGTCATGTGATGTCATGTGGTGTCATGTGTCATCATGTGGTGTCATGTGGTGTCATGTGTCATCATGCGTCATAATGTGTCATCATGTGTCATCATGTGTTGCAATCTGGGGTCATGTGTCATGTGGTATCATGTTGGATCATATGGTGTCATGTGGTGTCATGTGTCATCATGTGGTGTCATGTGTCATCATGCATCATCATGTGTCATGTGGTGTCATGTTGTGTCATGTGGTGTCATGTGGTGTCGTGTGGTGTCATGTGTCATTTGGTGTCATGTGTTGTCATGTGGTGTCATGTGGTGTCATGTCTCATGTGGCGTCATGTGTCTTGTGGTGTCATGTCTCATGTGGTGTCACGTATCATGTGTCTTGTGGTGTCATGTGGTGTTATGTGGTGTCATGTGGTGTCATGTGTCATCATGTGTCATCATGTGTCACGTGTCATCATGTTTCATCATGTGTCATCATGTGTCATCATGTGTCATGTGGTGTCATGTGTAATGTGGTGTCATGTTGTGTTATGTGTAATGTGGAGTCATGTGGTGTCATGTGGAGTCATGTGGAGTCATGTGGTGTCATGTGAGGCCATGTGTCATCATGTGTCATCATGTGTCATGTGGTATCATGTGGTGTCATGTGTCATCGCATATCATGTGTCGCCATGTGTCATCATGTGTCATGTGTCGTCATGTGTTGTCATGTGTCATCATGTGTCATGTTGCCATGTGTCGTCATGTGTCATCATGTGTCATGTGGTGTCATGTGGTGTCAAGTGGTGTCATGTGGTGTCATGTGGTGTCATGTGGTGTCATGTGTCATGTGGTGTCATGTGGTATCATGTGTCATGTGGTGTCATGTGTCATCATGTGTCATGTGGGTCATGTGGTGTCATGTGTCACGTGGGTCATGTGGTCTTATGTGTCATCATGTGTCATCATGTGTCATGTGGGTCATGTGTTGTCATGTGTCATCATGTGTCATGTGTCGTCATGTGGTGTCATGATGTGGTGTCATAGTCTCATTATTTGGTGTCATGTGTTGTCATGTGTCATGTGTCATTGTGTGTCATCATGTATCATCATGTGTCGTCATATGTCGCCATGTGGGGTCATTTGGAGTCATATGTCATAATGTTCATGTGGTGTTATGTGTTGTCATGTGTCATCATTTGTCGGCATGTGCCGTCATGTGTTGCCATGTGGGGTCATGTGGTGTCATGTGTCATCATGTGTCATGTGGTGTCATGTGGTGTCATGTGTCATCATGTGTCATCATGTGTCATCATGTGTCGCAATATTGGGTCATGTGGGGTCATGTGTCATATGGTATCATATGGTATCATGTGGTGTCATGTGGTGTCATGTGGTTTCATGTGGTGTCATGTGTCATGTGGTGTCATGTGGTGTCATGTAGTGTCATGTGGTGTCATGTAGTGTCATGTGGTGTTGTGTGGTGTCATGTGTCATGTGGTGTCATGTGGTGTCATGTGTCATGTGATGTCATGTGTCTTGTGGTGTCATGTCTCATGTGGTGTCGTGTATCATAGGTCTTGTGGTGTCATTTTTCATGTGTCATGTGGTGTCATGTGGTGTCATGTGGTGTTATATGGTGTCATGTGTCATCATGTGTCATGTGGGGTCATGTGTCATGTGGTGTCATGTGGTGTCATGTGGTGGCATGTGGTGTCATGTGGTGTCATGTGTAATCATGGGTCATGTGGTGTCATGTAGTGTCATGTGTCATCATGTGGTGTCATGTGTCATGTGGGTCATGTGGTGTCATGTCTTGTCATGTGTCATCATGTGTCATGTGGGTCATGTGGTGTCATGTGTCATGTGGGTCATGTGGAGTCTTGTGTCATGTGTCGTGTGGAATCATGTGTCATCATATGGTGCCATGTGGTGCCATGTGTCATCATGTGTCATCATGTGTCGGCATGTGTTGCCATGTGTCATCATGTGGGGTCATGTGCGGTCATGTGTCACCATTTGGCATGTGTCATGTGTTGTCATGTGTTATGTGGTGTCATGTGTCATGTGGGTCATGTGTTGTCATGTGTCATCATGTGTCATGTGTGGTCATGTGGTGTCATGTGGTGTCATCATGTGTTGTCATGTGTCATCATGTGTGGTCATGTGTCGTCATGAGTCATGTGTCATCATTTGGTATCTTGTGGTGTCATGTGGTATCATGTGTCATGTGTCATCATGTGTCATGTGTCATGTGTTATCATGTGGTGTCATGTGGTGTCATGTGTCAAGTGGTGTCATGTGACATTAAGTGTCGTGGTGGCATGTGGTGGCATGTTGTGTCATGTGGTGTCATGTGCCATGCATCATCATGTGTCATCATATGTTGCCATGTGTTGTCATGTATCATGTGGACTCATGTGGTGTCATGTGTCATCATGTGTCAAGTGTCATGTGGTGTCATGTGGTATAATGTGGTGCCATTTGTCATCATATGTCATGTGTTATCTGTGTCGTCATGTGTCATCATGTGTTATGTGGTGTCATGTGGTGTCATGTGTCAAGTGGTGTCATGTGCCATCAAGTGTCATGTGGTGTCATGTGGTGTCATGTTGTGTCATGTGGTGTCATGTGCCATGCGTCATCATGTGTCATCATATGTTGCCATGTGTTGTCATTTATCATGTGGAGTCATGTGGTGTTATGTGTCATCATGTGTCATGTGGGTCATGTGGTGTCATGTGTCATCATGTGTCATGTGTTGTCATGTGGTGTCATCATGTGGTGTCATGTGTTTTCATGTGGTGTCATGTGTCATCATGTGGTGTCATCATGTGTCATCATGTGTCATGTGGTGTCATGTGTCATCATGTGTCATGTGGTGTCATGTGTCATGTGGTGTCATGTGTCATGTGTTGTCATTTGTCGCTATAAGTCGTCATGTGTCGTCATGTGTCACCATGTGTCGCAATTTGTCGCCATTTGTCGCCATATGTCGCCATGTGTTGCCATGTGTCATCATGTGTCATCATGTGTCGTCATGTGTCACCATGTGTCGCCATGTGTTGTCATGTGTCGTCATGTGTCATCATGTGTCATCATGTAGAAAGGAGTACCCGCTCTGACCTTGCTGGTCCGAGTAATAAGCCTTTTTCACTTTCCCCGTGGCTTGCATTAGCCAAGGCTTGTTTGCTTCAATCGAGTTGCCGACACCGCCATCAGCTAGAGAGAAGCAACACCTCATCACCTGTTTGCACCCGACTTTGCCTGGTTCCAATCTGGTTCCACGGTGGTCACTGGTCGTTAACTTTAAACATTGTCCCCTCTGCTTTCAGGTATTCACCACTTCAGATCCACCCTTGGATCACACCGGACACTTCTTCTTCCCATCGCCTGCAGCATCTTCAGCTCCAAGCACCAAGAGCCTGCGTGTCAAAACCCGACACCTCATCGACCCTGTGCACCCACTTCCAGTGCGTGAGGTAACATTGCAACACCGGTGTCCCTACACTGGTACCCACCTCTAGGGTCTGTGTCTTAAGTTTTGTTCCTCTAGGTTGAGTGGAAGTGTCATGTGGTGTCATGTGGTGTCAAGTCTCATGTGGTTTCATGTGTCTTGTGGTGTCATGTCTTATGTGGTGTCACGTATCATGTGTCTTGTGGTGTCATCTGGTGTCATGTGGTGGCATGTGGTGTCATGTGGTATCATGTGTCATCATGTGCCATGTGGGTCATGTGTTGTCATGTGTCATCACGTGTCATGTGTCTAGTGGTGTCATGTGTCATGTGGTGTCATGTGTTGCCATGTGTTGTCATGTGTCATCATGTGTCGTCATGTGTCATCATGTGCCGCCATGTGTCGCCATGTGTCGTCATGTGTCATGTGTCATCATGTGTTGCCATGTGTTGCCATGTGTCGCCATGTGTTGTCATGTGTCGCCATGTGTTGTCATGTGTCACCATGTGTCGCCATGTGTCGCCATGTGTCACCATGTGTCGCCATGTGTCACCATGTGTCATCATGTGTCATGTGTCGTCATGTGTCTTCATGTGTCATCATGTGTCATGTTGTCATGTGTCGTCATGTGTCATCATGTGTCATGTGGTGTCATGTGGTGTCAAGTGGTGTCATGTGGTGTCATGTGGTGTCATGTGTCATGTGGTGTCATGTGGTATCATGTGTTATGTGATGTCATGTGTCATCATGTGTCATGTGGGTCATGTGGTGTTATGTGTCATCATGTGTCATGTGGGTCATGTGGTGTCATGTGTCATCATGTGTCATGTGGGTCATGTGGTCTCATGTGTCATCATGTGTCATCATGTGTCATGTGGGTCATGTGTTGTCATGTGTCATCACGTGTCATGTGTCATGTGGTGTCATGTGTCATCATGAGGTGTCATGTCTCATCATGTGGTGTCATGTGTCATGTGTCATGTGTCATCATGTGTCGTGTGTCGTCATGTGTCGTCATATGTCACCATGTGGGGTCATTTGGGGTCATGTGTCATAATGTGTCATGTGGTGTCATGTGTCGTCATGTGTCGTCATGTGTCGCCATGTGCCGTCATGTGTTGCCATGTGGGGTCATGTGTCATCATGTGTCATGTGGTGTCATGTGATGTCATGTGGTGTCATGTGTCATCATGTGTCGTCATGTGTCATCATGTGTCGCAATATGGGGTCATGTGGGGTCATGTGTCATGTGGTATCATGTGGTGTCATGTGGTGTCATGTGGTGTCATATGGTGTCATGCGGTGTGTAGGAAGGTGGCTACCTGACTATGGTTACCCCAGATTTTTTGCCTTGTGTTTAGCTGGTTTTCGACTTAGTTGGCCTGGTTCCCTGCTAATCAGGGCCCCAGGCTATCTGCTCCCTCTGTAAAATGGACTCCTTGTCAGCCCCTGTACCATGCACTATAGGTGCTCAGGGCATAGGTGCCACCAAGGCCTGCCAGGGGCTGAAGCATAGCTTTTGCCACCCCTGGCTGGTTCTTAAATTGACACAACTGGCTGATCACTCAGCTGGGGCAAGTGGGTGTAATCACCCCTTGCTTAGATATAGTATACCTATATCTAAACCTATATCTGGACACATATATAGCCTGTAAGCCACTCCTATGGAAAGCCTCATCAATCCTGGGGGCAGAGTGCGTGGTTTTATGTGAGATGGTGCTCTGGCATGAGCTGAGCCTGTCTGCAGCTGTCGGGAACAACTCCCTAAGCTGATCCGGGATAATGCCATACCATATACTCTTAAGCGCCTTATAATCCTCGCGATTATATAGCAACTTTGGTTTGGCTTTATCAAAACATGTCGTGTAAGGTGTCATATGAATTGGAATACTACCCCCTCGCCAGTTCTGGCGACGGGGGTAGCATTCCACCCTTCTAGAGGGAGAAGACATGTTACTTTACTGAAACGCGGTTGATTTAAAATGAGCCTCAGATCCACAAAATGGATGCCCCTGCCACAGACACGGGTCTGGCCTCCTGCTGCTGACCGAAACCTGGCAGAGGAGGCCTGGACAAAGAGTTTCCTGTCACAGGGCGGTGTCAAACCACCCCAGACAGGAGATAGTGGATTGGAGTAGGGAGGTTTCAAAGAAACCAGACACTGCCTGGGGAGCACAAGGCTGCCCCTTGCATAATCCGGCCAAACCGGTTCTGGGGCCTCCCAGCCCCTGTCCCAGCGCGGCCAGGATCAAAGGAGAGGGGTGTAACCACCCCCTTCCTGGGTCCCACCCATAGGAGGGGACTTAGCAGGATGTCCAACCCCCCAGATTCGAATAAGAGGGGGAGCAGTCCCAATGCAACTCAGATCATCCTGAAATCAACTTTAAACTAAGAAGACGACTGGACTTCGACATTCTGATGATAGAAGACTTAAGAGCATCTCCCTTGTGGCCTAGGAGGGGCCACCCTGTGAACACAGGCACCACCCAGCACCTCGACGTCTGCTTTGCTGCCGCCTCCCGCCGGAGCCCGAGTGAAGAGCCTGACAAGACCCAGCTTTCCAGACTTCTCTCAGCCCGATCCACAGTCCCTGCAAAGAAGGGACCCCTGGAGGCACCGAGAGACGTGGGAACGGCCATCTTGAAAGACCCCCGAGACGCTGACTGCGCAGCACCCGAGGCACCCTCGACTCTGTGCTTTGGAGTTTGAGAAGCCCCAAACCGAGCAGCATTTGCACCAAAGATCAGCCCTCCAGCATCTCCACGATCTGCGTGGGGCCCTTTTGTTTTGTGCCACTCGACTCACCATCCCGTCCGCTTGTCACGTGGTCAGCGGCCATCTTGGCGACAAAACCTACGATTTACACTGTGGGTCTAGTTGCTCCAGACCTGCCCTCACTCCTGTAGAAAGGAGTACCCGCTCTGACCTTGCTGGTCCGAGTAATAAGCCTTTTTTATTTTCCCCGTGGCTTGCATTAGCCAAGGCTTGTTTGCTTCAATCGAGTTGCCAACACCGTCATCAGCTAGAACCTTCAAAGCACAGCTCGTGACCGACTCCTGGACGTCATTGACTTCTTCGTGTCCACGTGGCTGCAGAGAGAAGCAACCCCTGATCACCTGTTTGCACCCGACTTTGCCTGGTTCCAATCTGGTTCCACGGTGGTCACTGGTCAGTGACTTTGAACATTGTCCCCTCTGCTTTCAGGTCTTCACCACTTCAGATCCACCCTTGGATCGCACCGGACACTTCTGCTTCACATCGCCTGCAGCTGCAACAGCTTCAAGCACCAAGAACCTGCGTGTCAGAACCCGACGCCACTTCGACCCTGTGCACCCACGGCCTGTGGGTGAGGTAACATTGCAACGCCGGTGTACATACACTGGTACACACCTCTAGGGTCTGTGTCCAAAGTTTTGTTCCTCTAGGTTCAGCGGAAGTATCTTTTAATTCACTTTAACTAACTTTTACGCACCATTGACATTGCATTGGTGCGAGCCGCACTTTCCGTGCTGCACCCGTCTCCTGTGGGCTACTCCCGACTTCAGCATTGCTAGTCCTGACTGCTCCCAGCGAATCTCTAGGCCCTAGGCCTAACCACTGTTCGATAAGTGTTCCTTATACCACTTTTTTAGTATATGGTCTGAGTGGCCACCCGCCCTCATCCATAATTGTGCAACTTTATATGTTTTACTGTGCTTTTGATTTAACGCTTGTGCCCCTTTCCTCATAAAGAGTACTGGGGAGTAATTTAGAAATAAATACATATATTTTTATAATATATACTTGTGTGGTGTCCTTTCATTTGATTACAGGATTGTATGTGGTAAAACAGCTCGCTTAACACGACCTCTTAAGTTAAGCCTTTAAGGCTGCTTAGTCCATGCTACCACTAGGATAGCTTGTCTAACAAGGTTGACTTACAACCAGACATCTTTGGGGTTTGTTTGGACTGATACCCAGTGGTTCCAGAATTGGAAACACTACATATCAGGCCAACTTCTCACATTGGTGTGCAGCGGTGCGGATTTGAGCTTGCTGTTTGTTTTACCATTGCAATCTTTATCAAATTGAAAGATCACATCAAGTACCTCTAGGTACATATAAATCAAAAGCTTAGCATATTAAGTTCTACTGAACTTAGTAGTTGTAGATTAAAGGGATTAGCACACCCTGACTACAACTCACTAGCAAGGTACAGTAGGAAAACACTTAGTGTAGGTAAGTGCATCACTTACACCTCACTAGCAGTCATGTCTGATACAGATAGAGCCTCAGGCTCTGCTCCTGTAATAGTTGATCCTATAGGGACAACATCCAGATATGACAACCTTAGCCACAAAGACCTGAGTGCCTTGTGCACAGCCAGGGGGCTAAAAAAGGGCAGAGGCCCTACCATTCCTTCCCTAGTAGCTCTCCTAGAAAATGATGACTTAGATAAGGTGAGTCAGGCTCCCTTAGAAACAGGTGAAGGGATACACTCCCCTGAGAATAAGGATCTTCCTGAAGATGAAGTAGAGGAGGAGGAAGAGGAAGGCTCTGATTTAGAAGAGCCTGAAGATCAGTATCAGAGGGGAAACCAGGTACAGGTTGCCAGGCTTAACCAGGCCAACCTGGACCTACATGAGAATGGAGAGGGCCAGCACCACTCCAGATCTCATAACCAAATTCTCCCAGGTAACAGGAGGGTGAGATCTCAATCAAGGGACTCTCATCTTTCTAGTGCCTCAAGAGAATCTCAGAGAGGGATGACTCCCTCCCAGAGGAAAGAGCATAGGGCCAGAATGAGGGCTGTCCAACTCCAGATAGAGAGGGAGGAGGTAGCTCTGGCTCAAGCTAAACTTACCTTGGCTCAAGCTAAACTTACCTTGGCAAGGGAACAGAAATTAAGTGGCTTAGATGCCACTGGTGGCAGCAAAATTCCTAAAGAGAAACCCAGGTCCTATGATAGTAGAAACCTGACAAAGATTGTGCCCCCCTATCAGGAAGGGGATGACATCCACAAATGGATGACTGTTCTGGAGAGAGCCTGCATGGTACAGCAGGTTCCTGAGGAACAGTGGGCAGCAATCTTATGGTACTCCTTTTCACAGAAAGGGAGAGATAGGCTCCTCACTGTCAGACATGAGGATGCCAGCAATTACAAAGTCCTGAAGAGTGTTCTAATAGATGGGTTTGGCTTAACCACTGAACAGTACAGGTTAAGGTTCAGAGACACCCAGAAGACACAGACTCAGGACTGGACTGATTTTGTTGATTGTGCAACTAAGGCTCTGGAGGGTTGGCTAAATGGCAGCAAAGTACATGACTTCACAGGATTGTATAATTTGATTATGAGGGAGCAGATCCTAAGTAATTGTCAGAACCAGCTCTTACACCAGCACCTGGTGGACTCAGATTTGACCTCTCCCCAAGAATTGGGAAAGAGGGCAGATAAATGGGTCAGAACCAGGATTAGGCCTAAGAATCAGGACAATAACCAGAAGAAGGAGTCTACCAAGCCTCAAGATAAGGGTGGGGATAAAAGTAAAGAAAACACTTCCCCAGGGCCCCAAAACTCCAAGAAGGGGGGTGGGTCCCAAGACACTTCATCAACTGACAAAAAGCCTTATTGTCATGCCTGTAAACAGGTTGGGCATTACAAAACAGACAGCTGTTGTCCCAAGAATGGCAATAAAGAAAACATACCTCCAAAGCCAGCTCCAACACCTCCTGTTACTGTCAGCAGTAATCCCCCAGGAAGTGGGAGCACACCCAGGAATCTGGGTGGGTTTACTTTTGGAGCCCAAGGGGACCCTGGCCTATCCAGGTCCCCATCCCCAAATGATCTTGTTTATGAGACTGGCATGGGGTTTGCCAACTTCTCAGTTTGCCCAAATACCTTGAGCAAATATAGACAAGAACCCATCATCAATGGTTTGAAAGTTGAAGCTTTTAGAGACACAGGGGCTAGCATCAAATGGTGGCTGACTGTATAGTCCCCTCTAAGCAACTTTTACCTGGTGCCACATACCAGGTAACAAACATTGATGGCATCCAAACAAATCATCCCATGGCAGTAGTAAGTCTCAGCTGGGGAGGTGTCATTGGCCCAAAGAGAGTGGCAGTGTCACCAAACTTGCCTGTAGACTGTCTACTGGGTAATGATTTGGAAATCTCAGCCTGGGCTGAGGTTGAGCAGGAAATCCATTCTAGAATGGTAAATTCCAATGGAAAGGTTAGTGGGGCTGTACTGGCTATAGCCCCAATTCAAGATGTCCTTCCTGAAAGGGTTGGTAGGGCTGAGCAACTCTCTGCCCCATCTTTACCAGAAGCTCTTCCAAAACAGAATAGCAAAGCTGTTATGATAACAGCAGAAACCCAAACTGAGTCTCCTCCTGAAAAGGTTGGTGGGGCTGTGATGGCCACAGCCCAAACTCAAACAGATATGTGTGTTGTGAAGCCTGAAATGATGGATCACTCCACCCAAACTGAGAGCATGGAGGAGGAAGAGAAATCTCCCCCTCACCAGACAGTAGGAAAGGATCAGCCTCCTCAGGGAACTGATCTTACCCCTGATGAAGGAACTGCCCCAGAGGTTGTTAGGCCTGGCCTGACAGAGCCTCTGATGGCAGTGGACCCTTCTCAGGTGGGATCCAGTCTGGAGCAGGTAACCTGCCCCTCTCTACCTTGCCTTAGTCAGCCCAGGGCTGCAGAGGACAAGAAGGACAGTGAGACCCAGAGGGCCCCCTGTCAAATAAAGCACCCCCGTCAACAGATTAGGGGCACCAAAACTAGTAGCCCTAGTAAGGTGAAAACTTTAATAACTCCTGAGGGAGCCCCCTTAAAAGTAGTTAGGGACCTCCCACAGATGGATTCTGTTGGGCACAGCCAAACCTGGGACCCAAAGGGCCCAAACCTGAACTGTCCCTCCAGCAAACCAAACAGAGGGACCCAGCCTCCAGCTTTAGGTAGCCAGAGGTTGACCCTGAGAGCTCAGTGCAACTCAGTTGAAGAAAGAAAGGCACACATGGTGGAAGATAATTGGAGGAAGTTGAGCCCAAAATTAGTGGAGCCTCACTTCAATACTCCATATCCAAACCAGCCTTTAACTTTGCATAAACACACCCAAGGTAGTGATTCCCTATGGTGGAGACCCTCTAATACCCCTAGGGTGAGGGACTGCTTAGTGGACCATGAGACAGGGGGTACCCATGCTAGTGCAGGTACTTCCTTATATGGCCACTCAGGCAATATAGGCTTACCTGGCCAAGGATAGCCTTATCTCCTTTCGTTTGGGGGGGGGTTGTGTAGGAAGGTGGCTACCTGACTATGGTTACCCCAGATTTTTTGCCTTGTGTTTAGCTGGTTTTCGACTTAGTTGGCCTGGTTCCCTGCTAATCAGGGCCCCAGGCTATCTGCTCTCTCTGTAAAATGGACTCCTTGTCAGCCCCTGTACCATGCACTATAGGTGCTCAGGGCATAGGTGCCACCAAGGCCTGCCAGGGGCTGAAGCATAGCTTTTGCCACCCCTGGCTGGTTCTTAAATTGACACAACTGGCTGATCACTCAGCTGGGGCAAGTGGGTGTAATCACCCCTTGCTTAGATATCGTATACCTATATCTAAACCTATATCTGGACACATATATAGCCTGTAAGCCACTCCTATGGAAGGCCTCATCAATCCTGGGGGCAGAGTGCGTGGTTTTATGTGAGATGGTGCTCTGGCATGAGCTGAGCCTGTCTGCAGCTGTCGGGAACAACTCCCTAAGCTGATCCGGGATAATGCCATACCATATACTCTTAAGCGCCTTATAATCCTCGCGGTTATATAGCAACTTTGGTTTGGCTTTATCAAAACATGTCGTGTAAGGTGTCATACGAATTGGAATACTACCCCCTCGCCAGTTCTGGCAACGGGGGTAGCATTCCACCCTTCTAGAGGGAGAAGACATGTTACTTTACTGAAACGCGGTTGATTTAAAATGAGCCTCAGATCCACAAAATGGATGCCCCTGCCACAGACACGGGTCTGGCCTCCTGCTGCTGACCGAAACCCGGCAGAGGAGGCCTGGACAAAGAGTTTCCTGTCACAGGGCGGTGTCAAACCACCCCAGACAGGAGATAGTGGATTGGAGTCGGGAGGTTTCAAAGAAACCAGACACTGCCTGGGGAGCACAAGGCTGCCCCTTGCATAATCCGGCCAAACCGGTTCTGGGGCCTCCCAGCCCCTGTCCCAGCGCGGCCAGGATCAAAGGAGAGGGGTGTAACCACCCCCTTCCTGGGTCCCACCCATAGGAGGGGACCTAGCAGGATGTCCAACCCCCCAGATTCGAATAAGAGGGGGAGCAGTCCCAATGCACCTCAGATCATCCTGAAATCAACTTTAAACTAAGAAGACGACTGGACTTCGACATTCTGATGATAGAAGACTGAAGAGCATCTCCCTTGTGGCCTAGGAGGGGCCACCCTGTGAAAACAGGCACCACCCAGCACCTCGACGTCTGCTTTGCCGCCGCCTCCCGCCGGAGCCCGAGTGCAGAGCCTGACAAGACCCAGCTTTTCAGACTTTTCACAGCCCGATCCACAGTCCCTGCAAAGAAGGGACCCGTGGAGGCACCGAGAGACGTGGGAGCGGCCATCTTGAAAGACCCCCGAGACGCTGACTGCGCAGCACCCGAGGCACCCTTGACTCTGTGCTTTGGAGTTTGAGAAGCCCCATAATCGAGCAACATTTGCACCAAAGATCAGCCCTCCAGCATCTCCACGATCTGCATGGGGCCCTTTTGTTTTGTGCCACTCGACTCGCCATCCCGTCCGCTTGTCACGTGGTCAGCGGCCATCTTGGCGACGAAACCTACAATTTACACTGTGGGTCTGGTTGCATCAGACCTGCCCTCGCTCCTGTAGAAAGGAGTACCCGCTCTGACCTTGCTGGTCCGAGTAATAAGCCTTTTTTACTTTCCCCGTGGCTTGCATTAGCCAAGGCTTGTTTGCTTCAATGGAGCTGCCGACACCGCCATCAGCTAGAGCCTTTAAAGGACAGCTCGTGATCGACTCCTGGACGTCATTGACTTCTTCGTGTCCACGTGGCTGCAGAGAGAAGCAACCCCTGATCACCTGTTTGCACCCGACTTTGCCTGGTTCCAATCTGGTTCCACGGTGGTCACTGGTCAGTGACTTTGAACATTGTCCCCTCTGCTTTCAGGTCTTCACCACTTCAGATCCACCCTTGGATCGCACCGGACACTTCTGCTTCACATCGCCTGCAGCTGCAACAGCTTTAAGCACCAAGAGCCTGCGTGTCAGAACCCGACGCCACTTCGACCCTGTGCACCCACGGCCTGTGGGTGAGGTAACATTGCAACGCCGGTGTACATACACTGGTACACACCTCTAGGGTCTGTGTCTAAAGTTTTGTTCCTCTAGGTTCAGCGGAAGTATCTTTTAATTCACTTTAACTAACTTTTACGCACCATTGACATTGCATTGGTGCGAGCCGCACTTTCCGTGCTGCACCCGTCTCCTGTGGGCTATTCCCGACTTCAGCATTGCTAGTCCTGACTGCTCCCAGCGAATCTCTAGGCCCTAGGCCTAACCTCTGTTCGATAAGTGTTCCTTATACCACTTTTTTAGTATATGGTCTGAGTGGCCACCCGCCCTCATCCATAATTGTGCAACTTTATATGTTTTACTGTGCTTTTGATTTAACGCTTGTGCCCCTTTCCTCATAAAGAGTACTGGGGAGTAATTTAGAAATAAATACATATATTTTTATAATATATACCTGTGTGGTGTCCTTTCATTTGATTACAGGATTGTATGTGGTAAAACAGCTCGCTTAACACGACCTCTTAAGTTAAGCCTTTAAGGCTGCTTAGTCCATGCTACCACTAGGATAGCTTGTCTAACAAGGTTGACTTACAACCAGATATCTTTGGGGTTTGTTTGGACTGATACCAAGTGGTTCCAGAATTGGAAACACTACATATCAGGCCAACTTCTCACACGGTGTCATGTGGTGTCATGTGGTGTCATGTGTCATCATGCGTCATCATGTGTCATGTGGTGTCATGTTGTGTCATGTGTCATCATGTGTTATGTGGTGTCATTTGTTGTCATGTGTCATCAGGCATCATCATGTGTCATGTGGTGTCATGTGGTGTCATGTGTCATCATGTGTTATGTGGTATCATGTGGTGTCATATGGTGTCCTGTGGTGTCATGTGTCATCATGTGGTGTCTTGTGGTGTCATGTGTCATCATGCGTCATCATGTGTCATCATGTGTCGTCATGTGTCGCAATGTGGGGTCATGTGGGGTCATGTGTCATCATGTGTCATGTGGTATGATGTGGTGTTGGAGTTCTGGACTTTTTGGTTCCGTCCAGAGGTGTCAGGGATAACACCCGAAGACCCCGGAGTTCTACCTGTCTCGGTGCACAAATAAACAGAAACACGGGCTTCTCGATGGTGGCGTCAAAGCCCAAAGGTTTATTACTGCAGGGACACAGAAGTCACAGAAACTACACACAGGCAGTATCTAGGAGCCTGTTCGATTTGTACAAAGAGGGTTGCTCCTTATATACTAAATATTAGGCTTCAGGCAAATTCTTTACATGTTAGTACATTCCTAAACCTTTGTGTCCTAAACAATAAATATTTGGCGTTGCACAGGAATCGTCAACAATATCTGATGTCAAAACATTACGAACGAGGGGTTCCCACTATTCCATCATAATCCCATGTCAACTTTTCATTCAAGAGCCGGACCGCCTCATCGTAAATTTCGTTACCTCCCCCTAATAAAGGCCCAGAAGGAAAGGAGGAGAGCCAGGTGCAGAAGATAGAAAAGCAGGATAAGAGATGTTTGTGGGTCGTAAATGGGCAAGGCTACCAGCTTCGGCCGCCTAATCATGATCAGGCCAACGAACACGAGAACCAGTATAGCAGGACTGGCCTCAGGCAGAGGAGGCAGTTTCTGTCGAGTCATGCAACCATGGCGTTTTCTGTCTTAAGGTGCACGTGTCACTAGGGAGGTGAATCGCCGGCCAAAGCCTACGTGTCCTTAATTGAAATGAAGTAATCAGAGGTCATTGCGTGTCCATTGACTATGTGAGGGCAAGAAATACAAAATGGCTGCCGTAATCTAAGATGGATGCCATGGGTAGATCAGAAATGCGTTTGTAACAGGAGTGCTCTTGCTCGTAGCATAGCGAAAACACCAGGATATGCTAAATGGATCATTTGCGATTCACTGATACCAAAATTATGTGTTTACGACAATGTTGAAAACACGGGTTCAAATCGTCACGGAACCTCAGACCCTCCTTTTGCCCTTACATAGGCAATTACTCTATGTCCGAGTCTAACTCTATGCTCATCAGGTCAGTGACATGTTGTTGTATCATCATCCTTTCTCGCGCCTTTTCTCCAAACGCAGGTGGTTTTCTGAAACAGGTTGCAGCACAGAGACTACACAAAGCGGGACCACATTGGATAATAAGGCAGCATGAGAACAGAAATACTAGGATGACACCAATGACCATCAGAACCTTCCATCCCCACGCTGATAGCAGAGTCTAAAACCACTCCATTAAGGACCAGTTTCCCTTGTCTACGTGTATAGAGTCGGAAATCTTGTGTAGTTTAGAGATCGCTTCATAGACAGTCGGAGCATTATTGGGAATAAAAACATAGCAGCTCGATTGGATCATTCTGCATACCCCACCTCGATCTGCAAGTATTACGTCTAGAACCATACGGTTCTGCAACGTCATGAGACGATCCGCCTGAAGCTCAGCTGTTAAGTTACTAAGGGCACCAGCAGTTTCCGTAATAGTAGATTCAACTACCCGTGTTAGCTGAGGTAGATTTCTACTATTGGCCATAGGCCCCCAGAACGGAAGGAAACCTTTGAAGAAGTCTCCAGCTTCCTGACCAGCGGTATCTTCCTTGCTGAAGACGCCTCTTGCTACTCTGGTCTTGTGATAATCTGAAGAAGCAGTGTACGTTGGAGGCAACAGTCGAGCAATTTAACATGAACCTGAAAAGTCAGCAGGCAACCATGTATACGCTCTGTCTTGACAGATGAAGTAGGTACCCCTAGCAGTAAGAAAGGCAGAGGAAGAGTTAGACGGAAACACGTAAGTCTCAACGCACTCACTCTTCCCTAGCTGAGCTCTCGGATTCCTCCCATTTCCCTGCAAACAGACTTGACCTCGGTGAGGTACGACCCAGACTGGAGTGGAGCTTTTACGCTTGCTTTTTCCCAAACTAAGGCGATACTCTGTAGAATTCCAACTCAAATATACCCGTAATTCATCTCTAGGGTAAGATGGAGTATTATTGACGTCTTTAATCATGTCAATAATTCCCTGGACTAAAGCTTTGTTGGCAGAGTTGTATTTAGTGGAACGTGGTGGACGCGGAGGATAGGTCTCAAGGGCATAGGCAAAAATGGTCTGAAAGGCCTGAAATGATCCATTATAGCTAAAAGGCAAGACTAGATAGGGAATGCCTTTATCCATAGTGTGGGGTATCAAGCCACACACCCAGCAGTCTGTAGTGTTAACTACCAGTTGGTGTTGATGCAAGAGCTGTACAAATGTGTTATTAATGAATTCTGAGCGTCGAGCTTGTTCGTGTTCAGGAAACGAGTGAAAAAAAGCATAGAAGCAACAGTAGAAGAAACAGGATCAAGGGGAGGTACTGTAGTTGTTACCGGTGTAAGAATTAAATGCACACCAAAGACGATTCCACCCACCAACGTTATTAAAACAATCAAAAACGTAACAGCACATTGCATTAGAAAGCATATGCTGTGAAGAATTTTGTGAAGTCTATTTCTGCGAACATAAATTACATTCTCTCGTTGCAGCTCAGGAAGCTCCATCTTCTACAATCCGCTCGCGACCACTGATGATGTGTACGTAGATGAAAATGCCTCTATCAGCCCTGGGAGTTCCCAGAACTAACAGAAAGATCGACCTAGTGTCTGACCCCCGCAGATTCAACTAGGCACACAGCCACGACCCTACGGCTACCCAGACGGCAAGGCAATTTTAAAACAACAAAACAATACAAAGTATTAGCAAACTTCCTGGCTGGAGGCAATGTATCAAAATTCAAAGGTGTAAAATAGGCAGTTTCCTGCTTTATTTGTCCATATTTCGAGATCGTAAATTGTATCTCAATTTTGCAGGAGCTGATTGATCTGTGTGAGAAGTTGGCCTGATAGGTAGTGTTTCCAATTCTGGAACCACTGGTTATCAGTCCAAACAAACCCCAAAGATGTCAGGTTGTAAGTCAACCTTGTAGACAAGCTATCCTAGTGGTAGCATGGACTAAGCAGCCTTAAAGGCTTAACTTAAGAGGTCGTGTTAAGCGAGCTTGTTTTACCACATACAATCCTGTAATCAAATGAAAGGACACCACACAAGTATATATTATAAAAATATATGTATTTATTACTAAATTACTCCCCAGTACTCTTTATGAGGAAAGGGGCACAAGCGTTAAATCAAAAGCACTGTTACACATAGAAAGTTGGCACAATTATGGCTGAGGGCGGGGGGCCACTCAGACCATATATCAAAAAAGTGGTATAAGTAACACTTTACGAACAATGGTTAGGCCTAGGGCCTAGAGATTCGCTGGGAGCAGTCAGGACAAGCAATGAAGAAGTCGGGAGTAGCCCACAGGAGACGGATGCAGCACGGAAAGTGCAGCGCGCACCAATGCACTGTCAATGGTGCGTAAAAGTCAGTTAAAGTGAATAAAAAGATACTTCCGCTGAACCTAGGAACACAAAACTTTAGACACAGACCCTAGAGGTGTGTACCAGTGTAAAGACACCGGCGTTGCAAAGTTACCTCACCCACAGGCCGTGGGTGCACAGGGTCGAAGTGGCGTCGGGTTCTGTCACGCAGGTTCTGGGTGCTTGGAGCTGTTGCAGCTGCAGGCGCTGTGAAGCAGAAGTGTCCGGTGCGATCCAAGGGTGGATCGATGTAGAAAAGTACCTGAAAGCAGAGGGGACAGAGTCTGGGTCACTCAGCAGTGACCAGGGTGGAACCAGGACGGAACCAGGCAATGTCGGGCGCAATCAGGCGGTTGTCGATAGGCTTCTCTCCGCTGTCACGTGGGCTCTGGGGCATCTGCGACGTCCAGGAGCAGGTCACGATCTGTCCCACGTAGGCTCTCGCCGTCAGCACCGTCGGCTTGAAGATTGTAGCAAACAGCACTTGGCAAAAGCAATCCACGCGGAACCGGGAGATTGCTTATCACTCGAACCAGGAGGGTCAGAGTGGGTGCTCCTTTTCACAGGAGCTGGTGCAGATCTGGAGCAACCAGAAAAGCAAGTCGTATTTCGAAGTTCGTCGGCACAGGGGCCACAAGCCAGCTGGCAAGTGACCGGGCCAACGCGTCGAGCGCACACAAGCAGAAGGGCCCCACGCAGCACTCAGCGAGTGTGGAGGGGTGAGCTTTGGTGCAAGTGGAGCTCGGGGCTGGGGCTTCTCAAACCCCGGTGTACAGCTTCGAGGGTCACTCGTGGGCCGCACGGTCAGCGTCTCGTGGCCTTTTCAAGATGGCGTGCCCCACGCTTCCGGTCGCCTCCACGGGTCTCAGCTCTGCAGGGACTGTGGATCGGGCAGGTAGAAGGCAGGCAAGCTTGATCTCGTCGATCTCTGTCGCTCGAGTTCCGGCGGGAACTGCAACAAAGCAAGGGTCGAGGGCTGGATGGTGCCTGTTTGCACAGGGTGGTCACTCCTTGACCACAAGGGAGATTCTTCAGTCTTCTCACGTCGTGTAGAAAGTCGAAGGGTCCAGATTTCGTTTCTTATGTTTCTTCAGGATGATCTGAGGTCCGTTGGGACTGCTCCCCCTCTTATTCGAATCTCGGGGGTTGGACATCCTGCTAGGTCCCCTCCTATGGGTGGGACCCAGGAAGGGGGTGGTTACACCCCTCTCCTTTGATCCTGGCCGCGCTGGGACAGGGGCTGGGAGGCCCCAGAACCGGTTTGGCCGGATCCTGCAAGGGGCAGCCTTGTGCTCCCCAGGCAGTGTCTGGTTTCATTGAAACCTCCCTACTCCAATCCACTATCTCCTGTCTGGGGTGGTTTGACACCGCCCTGTGACAGGAAACTCTTTGTCCAGGCCTCCTCTGCCGGGTTTCGGTCAGCAGCAGGAGGTCAGACCCGTGTCTGTGGCAGGGGCATCCATTTTGTGGATCTGAGGCTCATTTTAAATCAACCGCGTTTCAGTAAAGTAACATGTCTTCTCCCTCTAGAAGGGTGGAATGCTATCCCCGTCGCCAGAACTGGCGAGGGGATAGTATTCCAATTCGTATGACACCTTACACGACATGTTTTGATAAAGCCAAACCAAAGTTGCTATATAACCGCGAGGATTATAATGCGCTTAAGAGTATATGGTATGGCATTATCCCGGATCAGCTTAGGGAGTTGTTCCCGACAGCTGCAGACAGGCTCAGCTCACGCCAGAGCACCATCTCACATAAAACCACGCACTCTGCCTCCAGGATTGAGGAGGCCTTCCATAGGAGTGGCTTACAGGCTATATATGTGTCCAGATATAGGTTTAGATATAGGTATACTATATCTAAGCAAGGGGTGATTACACCCACTTGCCCCAGCTGAGTGATCAGCCAGTTGTGTCAATTTAGATAGCCAGCCAGGGGTGGCAAAAGATATGCTGCAGCCCCTGGTAGGCCTTGGATGCACCTATGCCCTGGGCACCTATAGTGCTCTGTACAGGGGCTGATAAGGTGACCCAAGCCAATCTAGTTATGCACCTAGGGTACATGGAATCCATTTTACAGAGAGAGCAGATAGCCTGGGGCCCTGATTAGCAGGGAACCAGGCCAACTAAGTCGAAAACCAGCTAAACACAGGGCAAAAAATCTGGGGTAACCATAGTCAGGTAGCCACCTTCCTACATAACCCCCCCCCAAACGAAAGGAGATAAGGCTATCCTTGGCCAGGTAAGCCTATATTGCCTGAGTGGCCATATAAGGAAGTACCTGCACTAGCATGGGTACCCCCTGTCTCATGGTCCACTAAGCAGTCCCTCACCCTAGGGGTATTAGAGGGTCTCCACCATAGGGAATCACTACCTTGGGTGTGTTTATGCAAAGTTAAAGGCTGGTTTGGATATGGAGTATTGAAGTGAGGCTCCACTATTTTTGGGCTCAACTTCCTCCAATTATCTTCCACCATATGTGCCTTTCTTTCTTCAACTGAGTTGCACTGAGCTCTCAGGGTCAACCTCTGGCTACCTAAAGCTGGAGGCTGGGTCCCTCTGTTTGGCTTGCTGGAGGGACAGTTCAGGTTTGGGCCCTTTGGGTCCCAGGTTTGGCTGTGCCCAACAGAATCCATCTGTGGGAGGTCCCTAACTGTTTTTAAGGGGGCTCCCTCAGGAGTTTTTAAAGTTTTCACCTTACTAGGCCTACTAGTTTTGGTGCCCCTAATCTGTTGATGGGGGTGCTTTATTTGACAGGGGGCCCTCTGGGTCTCACTGTCCTTCTTGTCCTCTGCAGCCCTGGGCTGACTAAGGCAAGGTAGAGAGGGGCAGGTTACCTGCTCCAGACTGGATCCCACCTGAGAAGGGTCCACTGCCATCAGAGGCTCTGTCAGGCCAGGCCTAACAACCTCTGGGGCAGTTCCTTCATCAGGGGTAAGATCAGTTCCCTGAGGAGGCTGATCCTGTCCTACTGTCTGGTGAGGGGGAGATTTCTCTTCCTCCTCTATGCTCTCAGTTTGGGTGGAGTGATCCATCATTTCAGGCTTCACAACACACATATCTGTTTGAGTTTGGGCTGTGGCCATCACAGCCCCACCAACCTTTTCAGGAGGAGACTCAGTTTGGGTTTCTGCTGTTATCATAACAGCTTTGCTATTCTGTCTTGGAAGAGCTTCTGGTAAAGATGGGGCAGAGAGTTGCTCAGCCCTACCAACCTTTTCAGGAAGGACATCTTGAATTGGGGCCATAGCCAGTACAGCCCCACTAACCTTTCCATGGGAATTTACCATTCTAGAATGGATTTTCTGTTCAACCTCAGCCCAGGCTGAGATTTCCAAATCATTACCCAGTAGACAGTCTACAGGCAAGTTTGGTGACACTGCCACTCTCTTTGGGCCAATGACACCTCCCCAGCTGAGACTTACTACTGCCATGGGATGATTTGTTTGGATACCATCAATGTTTGTTACCCGGTATGTGGCACCTGGTAAAAGTTGCTTAGAGGGGACTATACAGTCAGCCACCATGGTGATGCTAGCCCCTGTGTCTCTAAAAGCTTCAACCTTCAAACCATTGATGATTGGTTCCTGTCTATATTTGCTCAAGGTATTTGGGCAAACAGAGAAGTTGGCAAACCCCATGCCAGTCTCATAGACAAGATCATTTGGGGATGGAGACCTGGATAGGCCAGGGTCCCCTTGGGCTCCAAAAGTAAACCCACCCAGATTCCTGGGCGTGCTCCCACTTCCTGGGGGATTACTGCTGACAGTAACAGGAGGTGTTGGAGCTGGCTTTGGAGGTATGTTTTCTTTATTGCCATTCTTGGGACAACAGCTGTCTGTTTTGTAATGCCCAACCTGTTTACAGGCATGGCAATAAGGCTTTTTCTCTGTTGAAGAAGTGTCTTGGGACCCACCCCCCTTCTTGGAGTTTTGGGGCCCTGGGGAAGTGTTTTCTTTACTTTTATCCCCACCCTTATCTTGAGGCTTGGTAGACTCCTTCTTCTGGTTATTGTCCTGATTCTTAGGCCTAATCCTGGTTCTGACCCACTTATCTGCCCTCTTTCCCAATTCTTGGGGAGAGGTCAAATCTGAGTCCACCAGGTGCTGGTGTAAGAGCTGGTTCTGACAATTACTAAGGATCTGCTCCCTCATAATCAAATTATACAATCCTGTGAAGTCATGTACTTTGCTGCCATTCAGCCAACCCTCCAGAGCCTTAGTTGCACAATCAACAAAATCAGTCCAGTCCTGAGTCTGTGTCTTCTGGGTATCTCTGAACTTTAACCTGTACTGTTCAGTGGTTAAGCCAAACCCATCTATCAGAACACTCTTCAGGACTTTGTAATTGCTGGCATCCTCATGTCTGACAGTGAGGAGCCTATCCCTCCCTTTCTCTGAAAAGGAGTACCATAAGATTGCTGCCCACTGTTCCTCAGGAACCTGCTGTACCATGCAGGCTCTCTCCAGAGCAGTCATCCATTTGTGGATGTCATCCCCTTCCTGATAGGGGGGCACAATCTTTGTCAGGTTTCTACTATCATAGGACCTGGGTTTCTCTTTAGGAATTTTGCTGCCACCAGTGGCATCTAAGCCACACAATTTTTTCTCTCTTGCTAAAGCAAGTTTAGCTTGAGCCAAGGCTACCTCTTCCCTTTCTATTTGGAGTTGGACAGCCCTCATCCTGGCCCTATGCTCTTTTCTCTGGGAGGAAGTCATTCCTCTTTGAGATTCTCTTGAGGCACTAGAAAGGTGAGAATCCCTTGACAGAGATCTCTCCCTTCTATTACCTGGGAGAATTTGGTTATGAGATCTGGAGTGGTGCTGGCCCCCTCCATTCCCATGTAGGTCCAAGTTGGCCTGGTTAAGCCTGGCAACCTGTACCTGGTTTCCCACCTGATCCTGATCTTCAGGCTCTTCTACATCAGAGCCTTCCTCTTCTTCTTCCTCCTCCACTACATCATCTTGAAGATCCTCATTCTCAGGGGAGTTTATCCCTTCCTCTGTTTCTAAGGGAGTCTGAATCGCCTTGTCTAGGTCATCCTTTTCTAGGAGAGCTATTAGGGAAGGAATGGTAGGGCCTCTGCCCTTTTTTAGCCCCCTGGCTGTGCACAAGGCACTCAGGTCTTTGTGGCTAAGGTTGTCATATCTGGATGTTGTCCCTATAGGATCAACTTCTACAGGAGCAGAGCCTGAGGCTCTACCTGTATCAGACATGACTGCTAGTGAGGTGTAAGTGGTGCACTTACCTACACTAAGTGGTTTCCTACTGTACCTTGCTAGTGAGTTGTAGTCAGGGTGTGCTAATCCCTTTAATCTACAACTACTAAGTTCAGTAGAACTTAATATGCTAAGCTTTTGATTTATATGTACCTAGAGGTACTTGATGTGATCTTTCAATTTGATAAAGATTGCAATGGTAAAACAAACAGCAAGCTCAAATCCGCACCGCTGCACACCAATGTGAGAAGTTGGCCTGATAGGTAGTGTTTCCAATTCTGGAACCACTGGTTATCAGTCCAAACAAACCCCAAAGATGTCAGGTTGTAAGTCAACCTTGTAGACAAGCTATCCTAGTGGTAGCATGGACTAAGCAGCCTTAAAGGCTTAACTTAAGAGGTCGTGTTAAGCGAGCTTGTTTTACCACATACAATCCTGTAATCAAATGAAAGGACACCACACAAGTATATATTATAAAAATATATGTATTTATTACTAAATTACTCCCCAGTACTCTTTATGAGGAAAGGGGCACAAGCGTTAAATCAAAAGCACTGTTACACATAGAAAGTTGGCACAATTATGGCTGAGGGCGGGGGGCCACTCAGACCATATATCAAAAAAGTGGTATAAGTAACACTTTACGAACAATGGTTAGGCCTAGGGCCTAGAGATTCGCTGGGAGCAGTCAGGACAAGCAATGAAGAAGTCGGGAGTAGCCCACAGGAGACGGATGCAGCACGGAAAGTGCAGCGCGCACCAATGCACTGTCAATGGTGCGTAAAAGTCAGTTAAAGTGAATAAAAAGATACTTCCGCTGAACCTAGGAACACAAAACTTTAGACACAGACCCTAGAGGTGTGTACCAGTGTAAAGACACCGGCGTTGCAAAGTTACCTCACCCACAGGCCGTGGGTGCACAGGGTCGAAGTGGCGTCGGGTTCTGTCACGCAGTTTCTGGGTGCTTGGAGCTGTTGCAGCTGCAGGCGCTGTGAAGCAGAAGTGTCCGGTGCGATCCAAGGGTGGATCGATGTAGAAAAGTACCTGAAAGCAGAGGGGACAGAGTCTGGGTCACTCAGCAGTGACCAGGGTGGAACCAGGACGGAACCAGGCAATGTCGGGCGCAATCAGGCGGTTGTCGATAGGCTTCTCTCCGCTGTCACGTGGGCTCTGGGGCATCTGCGACGTCCAGGAGCAGGTCACGATCTGTCCCACGTAGGCTCTCGCCGTCAGCACCGTCGGCTTGAAGATTGTAGCAAACAGCACTTGGCAAAAGCAATCCACGCGGAACCGGGAGATTGCTTATCACTCGAACCAGGAGGGTCAGAGTGGGTGCTCCTTTTCACAGGAGCTGGTGCAGATCTGGAGCAACCAGAAAAGCAAGTCGTATTTCGAAGTTCGTCGGCACAGGGGCCACAAGCCAGCTGGCAAGTGACCGGGCCAACGCGTCGAGCGCACACAAGCAGAAGGGCCCCACGCAGCACTCAGCGAGTGTGGAGGGGTGAGCTTTGGTGCAAGTGGAGCTCGGGGCTGGGGCTTCTCAAACCCCGGTGTACAGCTTCGAGGGTCACTCGTGGGCCGCACGGTCAGCGTCTCGTGGCCTTTTCAAGATGGCGTGCCCCACGCTTCCGGTCGCCTCCACGGGTCTCAGCTCTGCAGGGACTGTGGATCGGGCAGGTAGAAGGCAGGCAAGCTTGATCTCGTCGATCTCTGTCGCTCGAGTTCCGGCGGGAACTGCAACAAAGCAAGGGTCGAGGGCTGGATGGTGCCTGTTTGCACAGGGTGGTCACTCCTTGACCACAAGGGAGATTCTTCAGTCTTCTCACGTCGTGTAGAAAGTCGAAGGGTCCAGATTTCGTTTCTTATGTTTCTTCAGGATGATCTGAGGTCCGTTGGGACTGCTCCCCCTCTTATTCGAATCTCGGGGGTTGGACATCCTGCTAGGTCCCCTCCTATGGGTGGGACCCAGGAAGGGGGTGGTTACACCCCTCTCCTTTGATCCTGGCCGCGCTGGGACAGGGGCTGGGAGGCCCCAGAACCGGTTTGGCCGGATCCTGCAAGGGGCAGCCTTGTGCTCCCCAGGCAGTGTCTGGTTTCATTGAAACCTCCCTACTCCAATCCACTATCTCCTGTCTGGGGTGGTTTGACACCGCCCTGTGACAGGAAACTCTTTGTCCAGGCCTCCTCTGCCGGGTTTCGGTCAGCAGCAGGAGGTCAGACCCGTGTCTGTGGCAGGGGCATCCATTTTGTGGATCTGAGGCTCATTTTAAATCAACCGCGTTTCAGTAAAGTAACATGTCTTCTCCCTCTAGAAGGGTGGAATGCTATCCCCGTCGCCAGAACTGGCGAGGGGATAGTATTCCAATTCGTATGACACCTTACACGACATGTTTTGATAAAGCCAAACCAAAGTTGCTATATAACCGCGAGGATTATAATGCGCTTAAGAGTATATGGTATGGCATTATCCCGGATCAGCTTAGGGAGTTGTTCCCGACAGCTGCAGACAGGCTCAGCTCACGCCAGAGCACCATCTCACATAAAACCACGCACTCTGCCTCCAGGATTGAGGAGGCCTTCCATAGGAGTGGCTTACAGGCTATATATGTGTCCAGATATAGGTTTAGATATAGGTATACTATATCTAAGCAAGGGGTGATTACACCCACTTGCCCCAGCTGAGTGATCAGCCAGTTGTGTCAATTTAGATAGCCAGCCAGGGGTGGCAAAAGATATGCTGCAGCCCCTGGTAGGCCTTGGATGCACCTATGCCCTGGGCACCTATAGTGCTCTGTACAGGGGCTGATAAGGTGACCCAAGCCAATCTAGTTATGCACCTAGGGTACATGGAATCCATTTTACAGAGAGAGCAGATAGCCTGGGGCCCTGATTAGCAGGGAACCAGGCCAACTAAGTCGAAAACCAGCTAAACACAGGGCAAAAAATCTGGGGTAACCATAGTCAGGTAGCCACCTTCCTACAATCTGGAAACAGTGTATTTTCAGCAGGGGTTGCAATGTTCAAGTTCGCAGATGGCAAATTTTCTTTTGATGCAGAGGGCAAATGTTCAGAATTCAAAGGAGCAGTTTCAGAAGGGGAGTCAAAGTTCGATGTGTCAGTGATTAGTTCTGCATCGCTGAAAGGGATAAACCTGGGGATTTGTTCAGATTCAGAGGCACCGATTCCTTTCTTCACCCAGTCATCATAAGGAAGAGGCAGAGGCACACGTTTGACGTGTTTTGTATGAATCCAGTTTTTTCGTCCAGCCACACGAATAGCAGTTCTCGTCGCCAACAACACCTGGAATGGGCCAACGAATCTGGGTTGGAGATTTTTCGTCCTTGCAAAATTACGGATGACTACTTGATCACCTGGTTTCAGCTGATGACCTGGACTCTCCGGTGGCTTTGGCAATGCATCGAAAACCTGTTGGTGAATAAGACTCAATTTAGCAGTCAAGTCGAAAAGATAATCAATCAACATTGGGTATTCCAGCTGTCTAAATTCCTTCGGTCTATGTACTCCCCAAACATTGGCAGGACGACCAAATACTATTTCGTATGGACTAAGCCCTACTCTAGAATGCACGGTCGCTCTTGTGGATAGCAGAGCCAAAGGTAGTGCATCTGGCCAGGACAAACCCGTGGATGCTTGTATCTTAGCAAGTTTCAGTTTGAGGGTGCCATTGTAACCCTCAACTAAACCAGCAGACTGGGGATGATTCGCACTGTAGAACTTCTGTTTGATTCCTAAGCCGGCACACACACTCTGCATAACTTTCCCTACGAACTCACTTCCATTATCTGACCATACAATCCATGGCATGCCATATCTGGGGAAGTATTCTTTGAGAAGAATTTTGGCAGTGGACAAAGCAGTATTGTCTTTCAGTGGATATGCTTCGATCCATCTGGAAAAAGCACAAACTACCACTAGGACGTACTTTAGATTGTTGCAACGATCCATGTGAATGAAGTCTAACTAAATCACTTCAAAGGGGCAAGAAGGAGGAGCGAAGTGACCAGCGGGTGTGGGGATTCCCTTGCCAGGATTATGCATCAGGCATACCATACAATTTTTCACGACTCTCTCTGCACATTTACTAATCCCATCATTCTTCCAGACTGGAGCCAACATCTTACAAATCCCTTTAGAACTGATGTGCGCTGCTCCGTGCGCCATCGTTACTACTGCAAGCACATACGCATCAGGCAACATCCAACGCTGTTGTTCCGACAGATCAATCCAACACCCACTCGAGTCCAATTTACCCGCGCTTTCTTTCCATACGAGTTTTTCCTCCTCAGTCGCTTCTTTCTGAATTTCTTTCACACTTTCCACTGTGTCCTCACACATTCCAGACTCAGAAATCCATCTTGCAGACGTAGCAACATACATTCTACTCATCATATTTCTAGCTGTCTGTTTAGCGGTCTCATCAGCAAAAGCATTCCCACGACCAACATCATCCGTGATTGCTTTATGAGCACTGCATTTCACAATCGCAACTTCAGTCGGCAAGGTTAGAGATTCCAACAAGTCGTTAACTAACTGACCACGTTGGATCTTAGTCCCATGGGACGTAATGAAACCTCTCTCTTTCCACAAACGGCCAAAACTATGGGCCACGCCGAACGCGTACTGACTATCTGTGAACACATTCACTCTCTTTCCCTTAGCTAAAACACACGCTCTCGTTAGTGCGATCAATTCTGCAGCTTGGGCAGAATTCTGACTCACTCTCGCAATCTCCACAATCGTACTCAAAGTCGTTACTGCGTAAGCAGCAGTCACATCACCATTCTCCAATTTAAAGCACGACCCATCAACATACAACGTGCCATCTGGATCTGACAACGGAGTGTCTTTTAAATCAATTCGTCCTTTTGTCTCTTCCTCGGTTCTGAAACAGCAATCATGTGGTTCAGAATCACTCGACTCCTGATTAGTCGGCAACAATGTTGCTGGATTCAATACATTGCATCTTTTGATCTGAATATGACTCGCTAACAGTGTCAGCTCGTAGCCTGATAATCTAGCACTGGTAAGGTGTTGCGTCTTGGTTCGGTTCATGAGTGTATCCACGGCATGTGGAACCATGACCACTAGCATGTTGTTCATCACCAAACCAGCATATTGTCGAATGGAAGCTGCAGCTGCCGCTGTAGCTCTCAAACAACTAGGCAACGCTCTAGCTACCGGATCTAATGTTGATGAAAAATACGCACAAGGGCGTTGTTTATCATCAAATCTCTGTGTCAGAACACTCAACGCGCAACCTTCTCTCTCGTGAACATACAGCGTGAATGGCTTACTGTAATCAGGTGTACCCAATACAGGAGCTGAACATAGTGCATTTCGTAACTCAGAAAAACTCTCCTGACATTCAGCAGACCATGGCACCGGACTTGGAACACCTTTCCCAGTCAAAGCTACCAATGGTTTTGCCAAAAGGGAAAAATTTGGGATCCACTGCCTACAGTATGAGGTAATACCTAAAAAGGCACGTACTTCTCTCTGTGTGCTGGGAACATTCATCTGCGTAATTGCTTTTATTCTCTCTGGGGTCAACTTCCTTCCCTCCTTTGACAAGAGATGACCTAGGTAGGTCACTTCTTGGCAACAGTATTGCATTTTCGAAGGTGACACCTTGTGATTCAAACTAGACAAATGATGCAATAAGGAAATTGTAGCTGCTTTGCAAGTTTCCTTGTCATCGGCAGCCACTAGAAGATCATCGACATATTGCACTAGAGCAGAACCAGGAGGAAGTACAAAGGAATCTAACTGACTTTTTAATGCCTGATTGTAAATGGACGGACTCTCGCAATAGCCTTGTGGAGCACGTTTAAACCTGAAGCTTCGACCTCCTAGAGAGAAGCCGAAAATATCTCTGCTTTCTTCGGCTATCGGAATGCTGAAAAAGGCATTCTTCAAGTCGATAACTGAAAACCATTAGGCTGTAGCAGGAATCAATGTTAACAATGCAGTAATATCTGGAACCACAGGAAACTGTGGAATCACAATTTTGTTAACCTCTCTAAGATCGATTACAAACCTATAGACTGGAGGCTTTGAAGGATCAGTACGTTTCAGAATTGGCCATACAGGACTGTTACAGACATTTCCTCTAGTTTCTTCGACTACGCCTTTCTTAATCAAATCTTGCACAATCAATAAAAGTGCACGTTCACCTTCACTAGAAATCTTGTATTGTGGAATTCGTGGAAATTTGACATTTGCTTTCAAAGTGACTACATAAGGTGGGATTTCCAAAAGGCCTACATCGTTAGGACCAGTCGCCCAAAGAGTATCAGGGAGTGAACGCAGCTCTGGCGGGAGTACATCCATTGACAAGTACATCGGAGAGGTGATTCTTTTACCCAATGTAAGCTGTACTCCTGAGGGAGAACAGTGCAATGTCGCATATAGGCGTTTTAACAAGTCTAAACCAAGCAGATTTTCATTACAACCTGTCGTCAAAATCAAGGGTGCTTTCAATTGACGCGGTCCAACAGAAATAGACAAAGGACCAGATACGGGGTTGTAAACAGGGGCGCCTGAAAAACGTACTGAAACATTTGTTAAGCCAGACAAAGGTGCGCCAGGGAGTTTCGCATGAATGATAGAACTTTTTGCTGCACCAGTATCCAACAGAAACGGTTCGACTACACCTGATGTTGCTACTGCGACATAAGGCCCACTCTGATCCACTGGAACTGATACTACTCCCTCTCTTTGTCCATGGCTGTCCTCGTACTCACTTTGTTGAAATCCCTCATCAACTTCACAATAGTCTTCAACATGATACTGTTGAGATCTATTTTGTTGGGCAGACTGTCCATTCCGCTGATCAAAATGATTAGAAGGACGATCATTCGTTTGTGGAGGCATAGCACCTCGTCCTCGACCCCTAGAATTTTGCATGGAACCACCACGACCTCTCTGAGCTGCTGCAGCATTATTCTGCGCTAAGACTGGACAGTCATTCTTATAATGACCTTTTTTTTTACAGTACGCACACTGGTTCCACTGATATTGCGGCCTCGGCGAACCATAATCTGTCCTTTGGTATGACCCTTGCTGTGTATTAGTCTGATTCGTGCGAGGCGGATATGCTTGCTGTAAAAGAACTTTAGTTTTTAAGTCTTTCGTCTTCTTATCTGACTTTTCCTTCTCCTCTTTATCCCTATTTTCATAATACTGTGCAGTTGCAAGTATTTGCGCAGTTGTAGAGACAGCCCACGCACTCTCAGAATCTTTCAATTTATTACTGAGTTCTGGTAACAGATTGTGTACAAATTTATCGACAAACAGTCTCTGTCCTCCTTCTGTGCTCATATCCTGACCACTGTGATCTACAAAAGTCTCTTCGAACCTTGTGAAAAAGTCGGAGACACTTTCGTCTTTCTTCTGCCTGCATGCGGACAACTTGTCCCAGTTAACGCGCAATGCTGGCATCAGAGTCTTCATTAAGTCAATTATTCTACCTGGTAAATTAGCAATTAGAGGTTCGGGTTTGGAACCACCTATTTGTTGACCATCTGCCGCAATGATAGCTGCCCAATCACCACCTAGGGCAACTGGATGATTCTCTTTACGAATTTTAGCCCAAATTGGTTGCGGAACTACATTCCCAAATAACATGTCAATGTCTGCTAAATTCATCACGCAAGCTTCAACTGTCTGCGCTAACTCTTTATAGTATCCGGCAGGATTCTTACGTGGATCTGGCAAGGCCTGTTTCACTGCTAACACTTCAGCTCGCTTCCACGGAATGTGTATCCACACTCTCTGGAATTGCGCCGGAGCGGCAGCAATACCACGGACCGCATCAGCTTGCACAGCTTCGCGCCAAATTGGAGGAACCTCCCTCATTGGATATTGGCGATTCTGCTTCGTACTACGTTTCTCTAACTCTCTCGGTGAATGAAGGGATGGATCATTCCTATAGCTCAAAATCAGTTCCATCGCTTCTTTTATATTTTGACCAACTATCATACCTGCAGCAAACTCTTTCTGAACATTAATTAATTCTTCTAGATTTGATTCAGAGTCATCTTCTTCCAATTCCTCACGTAAAAGGGAGCACATTTCATCGAACACATATCGCTTTGTCGGTTCATTCCATTGCATAAATGTATCTAATACATCTCTAGTACTATATCTTCCACTTTTTGAAATCCATCTAAGAGCTGTGGAATCTAATATTCCCCGTTCTTCAGTACTGGGAAGCTGACTACGTCTCTGCACAGAGTCAGAGGCAGGAGTCTTAATTAAAGTTTTATAGAAAGGAGATAGAATATTTGTAGGAGAGTAGGGTCTGCTATCCTATGGTCACCCCAATTTTTGCTTTTTGCTTCACTGGTTTTCGACTTACTGAGGCTGTGGGCCTGCTAATCAGACCCCCAGCCTGCTGTTCTCTCTCTAAATTTATAATACATGTGCTATAGGTACATACCACAATTGGAAATGGACTCCTTGTCAGCCCCTGTACCATGCACTATAGGTGCTCAGGGCATAGGTGCCACCAAGGCCTACCAGGGGCTGAAGCATAGCTTTTGCCACCCCTGGCTGGTTCTTAAATTGACACAACTGGCTGATCACTCAGCTGGGGCAAGTGGGTGTAATCACCCCTTGCTTAGATATAGTATACCTATATCTAAACCTATATCTGGACACATATATAGCCTGTAAGCCACTCCTATGGAAGGCCTCATCAATCCTTGAGGCAGAGTGCGTGGTTTTATGTGAGATGGAGCTCTGGAATGAGCTGAGCCTGTCTGCAGCTGTCGGGAACAACTCCCTAAGCTGATCCGGGATAATGCCATACCATATACTCTTAAGCGCCTTATAATCCTCGCGGTTATATAGCAACTTTGGTTTGGCTTTATCAAAACATGTCGTGTAAGGTGTCATACGAATTGGAATACTACCCCCTCGCCAGTTCTGGCGACGGGGGTAGCATTCCACCCTTCTAGAGGGAGAAGACATGTTACTTTACTGATACGCGGTTGATTTAAAATGAGCCTCAGATCCACAAAATGGATGCCCCTGCCACAGACACGGGTCTGGCCTCCTGCTGCTGACCGAAACTCGGCAGAGGAGGCCTGGACAAAGGGTTTCCTGTCGCAGGGCGGTGTTAAACCACCCCAGACAGGAGATAGTGGATTGTAGTAGGGAGGTTTCAAAGAAACCAGACACTGCCTGGGGAGCACAAGGCTGCCCCTTGCATAATCCGGCCAAACCGGTTCTGGGGCCTCCCAGCCCCTGTCCCAGCGCGGCCTGGATCAAAGGAAAGAGGTGTAACCACCCCCTTCCTGGGTCCCACCCATAGGAGGGGACCTAGCAGGATGTCCAGCCCCCCAGATTCGAATAAGAAGGGGAGCAGTGCCAATGCAACTCAGATCATCCTGAAGAAACATAAGAAACGAATTCTGGACCCTTCGACTTTCTACACGACGTTAGAAGACTGAAGAATCTCTCTTGTGGTCAAGGAGTGACCACCCTGTGCAAACAGGCACCATCCAGCCCTCGACCCTTGCTTTGTTGCAGTTCCCGCCGGAACTCGAGCGACAGAGATCGACGAGATCAAGCTTGCCTGCCTTCTACCTGCCCGATCCACAGTCCCTGCAGAGCTGAGACCAGTGGAGGCGACCAGAAGCGTGGGGCACGCCATCTTGAAAAGGCCACGAGACGCTGACCGTGCAGCCCACGAGTGATCCTCGAAGCTGTGCACCGGGGTTTGAGAAGCCCCTACCCCGAGCTACACTTGCACCCAAGCTCACCCCTCCACACTCGACGAGTGCTGCGTGGGGCCCTTCTGCTTGTTTTGGCTCGATGCGTTGGCCCGGTCACTTGCCAGCTGGCTTGTGGCCCCTGTGCCAACGAAACTTGAAATACGACTTGCTTTTCTGGTTGCTCCAGATCTGCACCAGCTCCTGTGAAAAGGAGCCCCCACTCTGACCCTCCTGGTTTGAGTGATAAGCAATCTCCAGGTTCCGCGTGGATTGCTTTTGCCAAGTGCTGTTTGCTGCAATCTTGAAGCCGACGGTGCTGACGGCGAGAGCCTACGTGGGACAGATCGTGACCTGCTCCTGGACGTCGCAGATGCCCCAGAGCCCAAGTGACAGCGGAGAGAAGCCTATTGACAACCACCTGATTGCGCCCGACATTGCCTGGTTCCGTCCTGGTTCCACCCTGGTCACTGCTGAGTGACCCAGACTCTGTCCCCTCTGCTTTCAGGTACTTTTCTACTTCGATCCACACTTGGATCGCACCGGACACTTCTGCTTCACATCGCCTGCAGCTGCAACAGCTCCAAGCACCAAGAGCCTGCGTGTCAAGACCCGACGCCACTTCGACCCTGTGCACCCACGGCCTGTGGGTGAGGTAACATTGCAACGCCGGTGTACATACACTGGTACACACCTCTAGGGTCTGTGTCTAAAGTTTTGTTCCTCTAGGTTCAGCGGAAGTATCTTTTAATTCACTTTATCTAACTTTTACGCACCATTGACATTGCATTGGTGCGAGCCGCACTTTCCGTGCTGCACCCGTCTCCTGTGGGCTACTCCCGACTTCAGCATTGCTAGTCCTGACTGCTCCCAGCAAATCTCTAGGCCCTAGGCCTAACCACTGTTCGATAAGTGTTCCTTATACCACTTTTTTAGTATATGGTCTGAGTGGCCACCCGCCCTCATCCATAATTGTGCAACTTTATATGTTTTACTGTGCTTTTGATTTAACGCTTGTGCCCCTTTCCTCATAAAGAGTACTGGGGAGTAATTTAGAAATAAATACATATATTTTTATAATATATACTTGTGTGGTGTCCTTTCATTTGATTACAGGATTGTATGTGGTAAAACAGCTCGCTTAACACGACCTCTTAAGTTAAGCCTTTAAGGCTGCTTAGTCCATGCTACCACTAGGATAGCTTGTCTAACAAGGTTGACTTACAACCAGACATCTTTGGGGTTTGTTTGGACTGATACCCAGTGGTTCCAGAATTGGAAACACTACATATCAGGCCAACTTCTCACATTGGTGTGCAGCGGTGCGGATTTGAGCTTGCTGTTTGTTTTACCATTGCAATCTTTACATCAAATTGAAAGATCACATCAAGTACCTCTAGGTACATATAAATCAAAAGCTTAGCATATTAAGTTCTACTGAACTTAGTAGTTGTAGATTAAAGGGATTAGCACACCCTGACTACAACTCACTAGCAAGGTACAGTAGGAAAACACTTAGTGTAGGTAAGTGCATCACTTACACCTCACTAGTAGTCATGTCTGATACAGGTAGAGCCTCAGGCTCTGCTCCTGTAATAGTTGATCCTATAGGGACAACATCCAGATATGACAACCTTAGCCACAAAGACCTGAGTGCCTTGTGCACAGCCAGGGGGCTAAAAAAGGGCAGAGGCCCTACCATTCCTTCCCTAGTAGCTCTCCTAGAAAAGGATGACCTAGATAAGGTGAGTCAGGCTCCCTTAGAATCAGGTGAAGGGATACACTCCCCTGAGAATGAGAATCTTCCAGAAGATGAAGAGGAGGAGGAAGAGGAAGAGGAAGGCTCTGACTTAGAAGAGCCTGAAGATCAGGATCAGAGGGGAAACCAGGTACAGGTTGCCAGGCTTAACCAGGCCAACCTGGACCTACATGAGAATGGAGAGGGCCAGCACCACTCCAGATCTCATAACCAAATTCTCCCAGGTAACAGGAGGGTGAGATCTCAATCAAGGGACTCTCATCTTTCTAGTGCCTCAAGAGAATCTCAAAGAGGGATGACTCCCTCCCAGAGAAAAGAGCATAGGGCCAGGATGAGGGCTGTCCAACTCCAAATAGAAAGGGAAGAGGTAGCCTTGGCTCAAGCTAAACTTGCTTTAGCAAGAGAAAGAAAATTGTGTGGCTTAGATGCCACTGGTGGCAGCAAAGTTCCTAAAGAAAAAGACAGGGCCTATGACAATAGAAACCTGACAAAAATTGTGCCCCCCTACAAGGAAGGGGATGATATCCACAAATGGATGACTGCTCTTGAGAGGGCCTGCATGGTACAGCAGGTCCCTGAAGATCAGTGGGCAGCAATTTTATGGTACTCCTTTTCTGAGAAAGGGAGGGACAGGCTCCTCACTGTTAGACCTGAGAATGCCAAAAACTACTCTGTTCTGAAGAGTGCTCTTATTGAAGGGTTTGGCATAACCACTGAGCAATACAGGTTGTTGTTCAGAGACACCCAAAAAGCACAGACTCAGGACTGGACTGATTTTGTAGATTGTGCCACTAAGGCTCTGGAGGGTTGGCTGCAGGGAAGTAAAGTTTCAGACTATACAGTATTGTACAATCTTATGATGAGAGAGCAGATCCTTAATAACTGTCAGAACCAGCTGTTGCATCAATACCTTGTTGACTCTGATTTGACCTCTCCCCAAGAATTGGGAAAGAAGGCAGACAAATGGGTCAGAACAAGGATTAAGCAGAAAAACCAGAACCAAGGTGACCAGAAGAAAACAGACCAGAAGGGTGGGAATCAGAAAGATAAAGAAAAGGACCAGAAGTCTTCAGGCCCCCAAACTAGCAATAAGGAGGGGGGTTCCCAAAATGGAAACAAGAAAAAGAAGAATGATGGCCCAAAGAAACCTTGGTGTAATACCTGCAAATCAGTTTCACACTGGGGCAGTGAATGCACTAAGAAAAATCCAGTCCCCACCACTGCAGCTCCTAAAGCACCTGCACCCCCTAGTACAGTTAGCAGTGGTGGTACACAACCCAAGGGTTTAGTAGGGTTGACCCTGGGTACTGAGGTTGGAATCTGGCCTAGTCAGAATCCCCACACAGGCAGTTCTCCTATATGATGTGGACTTATCTTTGACCACTGCAGTAAGCCCCAGTAACCTGGGCAAATATAGGCAGACTCCCTTAATCAATGAGAAACTGGCTCAGGCCTACAGGGACACTTGTGCCAGTGTCACAATGGTGACACCTGACTTTGTGGACCCTGGACAGATTGTACTAGGTGAAAGTTACCTAGTGACCAATGCAAGCAACTCCACTACTTCACATAGTGTGGCTGTTGTGAACTTCTCCTGGGGAGGGGTAGAAGGCCTAAAGAAAGTTGTTGTGAGTGCAGACCTCCCAGTAGACTGTCTGTTAGGCAATGATCTTGAAAGCTCAGTTTGGTCCGAAGTGGAGTACAGGACTCATGCAGAAATGCTAGGGATTTCAGCTCATGTCCTTGCAGTGACAAGGTCTCAGGCTAAGAAGTGCCTTCCTGAACCAGTGGTGGATCTTGAAACAATAGACCAACCACAACCAAAGAGAAGGAGCACGAGGGTTAAGGCTGTGCCTTCCCACTTGCCCCAGGTTGAGGATCAAGTTTCACAGGAAACTGATTCTGCAGTCCAAGAGGAGACTGTCTCAGAGGAGCTTGAACCTGATCAGGTTGAGTTTCTGGGGACAGGGGGGCCCTCAGGGGCAGACCTGGGGCAGGCCCAATTAGATTGCCCTTCCCTTGAACCCCTCAGACAGCAAGCTGCTGCTGAGGCTGCAGGGAATGCTCAAGGTACCCATAGAGTGTATTGGGATGAAGGACTCCTTTATTCAGAGGCTAGAGACCCCAAGCCTGGCACAACCAGGAGGTTGGTTATACCTTTGAAGTTTAGGGGCTTCCTTCTTTCCTTGGCCCATGATATTCCCCTTGCAGGACACTTAGGGCAGAATAAGACTTGGGACAGGCTTGTTCCACACTTTCACTGGCCTCACATGTCAGAAAATGTCAAGGAGTTTTGTCGCTCCTGTGTCACTTGCCAAGCCAGTGGTAAGTCAGGTGGCACAACAAAGGCCCCCCTGATACCACTACCTGTGGTGGGGGTACCCTTTGAAAGAGTTGGAATAGACATTGTGGGTCCCATGGATCCTCAAACAGCATCTGGGCACAGATTTATACTGGTGGTAGTGGATCATGCCACCAGGTACCCAGAGGCAATTCCCCTGAGGACCACCACAGCCCCTGTGGTGGCAAAAGCCCTCATTGCAGTTTTCTCAAGAGTGGGCTTTCCAAAGGAGGTTCTTTCAGACAGAGGTACTAACTTTATGTCTGGATACTTAAAAGCAATGTGGAAAGAGTGTGGAGTGAACTATAAGTTTACCACACCCTACCATCCACAGTGCAATGGGCTTGTTGAAAGGTTCAACAAGACCCTAAAGGGAATGATAAAAGGTTTACCAGAGAAGCTTAGCGGGAAATGGGACATCCTTTTACCCTGCTTGCTCTTTGCTTACAGAGAGGTCCCACAGAAGGGGGTTGGCTACAGCCCTTTTGAACTTTTGTTTGGCCACCCTGTGAGGGGTCCATTGAGTTTGGTGAAGGAAGGATGGGAGTTACCTCTCAAAAAGCCTAAACTAGACATTGTGGACTATGTACTTGGTCTCCGCTCCAGGATGGCTGAATACATGGAGAGAGCATCCAAAAACCTTGAGGCAAGTCAAGAATTACAGAAAGCTTGGCATGACCAAAAGGCTGTTCTGGTTGAGTTCCAGCCAGGGCAGAAGGTGTGGGTGTTGGACCCAGTGGGGCCAGCAGCTCTCCATAACAAATGGACTGGACCCTACCGTATCATTGAGAAAAAGGGAGAAGTCACCTATGTGGTTGACTTTGGCACCCCTAGGAGCCCCCACAGGGTGCTCCATGTAAACAGATTGAAAGCATTTGTTGACAGGGAGGACATGAGTCTCCTCATTGCCACAGATGGGGAACAGGAGGAAGAGAGTGACCCTCTCCCAGACCTGCTTTCCCAGAACCCTGATGATGGTTCAGTTGATGGAGTAGCCTTGGCAGGCAGCCTCACTGAGCAGCAACAGGTGGACTGCAGACAGGTGTTGCAGGCCCACAGACATTTGTTTTCACTCACACCCAGCCAGACTAACTGGTGCACCCATGAGGTGGACACTGGTGACAGTCTGCCTGTGAAGAATAAGATCTACAGGCAACCTGACCATGTCAGGGATTGTATAAAGGCTGAGGTGCAAAAGATGTTGGAGCTTGGAGTGATTGAGCCATCAGAGAGCCCATGGGCTAGCCCAGTGGTCCTTGTGCCAAAACCTCATACCAAAGATGGAAAGAGAGAAATGAGGTTTTGTGTGGACTACAGAGGTCTCAATGCTGTCACTAGGACAGATGCTCATCCCATTCCAAGAGCAGATGAGCTCATTGATAAATTGGCTTCTGCCAAGTTTCTGAGCACATTTGATTTGACAGCTGGCTACTGGCAAATCAGACTAGCTGAAGAGTCAAAAGCCAAAACAGCATTCTCTACCCCTAGTGGACATTATCAATTTGTGGTAATGCCCTTTGGTTTGAAGAATGCACCTGCCACCTTCCAAAGGTTGGTGAATCAAGTCCTTACTGGGTTGGATGACTTTTGTGCAGCATATCTAGATGATATTGCTGTCTTTAGCTCCACCTGGGAGGATCACCTGATCCACCTGAAGAAGGTTCTGGAGGCCCTGCAAAAGGCAGGCTTGACTATCAAGGCTACTAAGTGCCAGATAGGGCAGAGCAAGGTTGTGTACTTGGGCCACCTAGTAGGTGGGGGTCAAGTTCAACCACTGGAGAGCAAGATCCAGACCATACAGGACTGGGCTCCTCCAACTACCCAGACACAAGTCAGAGCCTTCTTGGGCCTGACTGGGTATTACAGAAAATTTGTAAAGAACTATGGGTCCATTGGGACACCATTGAATGACTTGACATCCAAGAAGATGCCCAAAAAGGTTCAGTGGACAGTTAGCTGTCAAAAGGCATTTGATGACTTGAAGAAGGCCATGTGCTCTGCACCTATCCTGAAGAGTCCTGACTACTCCAAACAGTTCATTGTACAGACAGATGCTTCTGAGTTGGGGGTGGGAGCTGTGCTTTCACAACTTAATCAAGATGGTCAAGACCAGCCCATTGCTTTTATTAGCAGAAGGCTGACCCCCAGGGAGAAACGTTGGTCAGCTATTGAGGGGGAGGCCTTTGCTGTGGTTTGGGCCCTGAAGAAGTTGAGGCCATACTTGTTTGGTACTCACTTCCTAATTCAGACAGACCATAAGCCCCTCTTGTGGCTAAATCAGATGAAGGGTGAAAATCCCAAACTGCTCAGGTGGTCCATTTCCCTACAGGGGATGGACTTTACAGTGGAGCACCGCCCAGGGACTGACCATGGTAATGCAGATGGTCTCTCCAGGTACTTCCACTTAGAACATGAAGACTTATCTGGTCAAGGTTAAGTTTAATGTCCCTGCGTTTGGGGGGGGGGTTGTGTAGGAGAGTAGGGTCTGCTATCCTATGGTCACCCCAATTTTTGCTTTTTGCTTCACTGGTTTTCGACTTACTGAGGCTGTGGGCCTGCTAATCAGACCCCCAGCCTGCTGTTCTCTCTCTAAATTTATAATACATGTGCTATAGGTACATACCACAATTGGAAATGGACTCCTTGTCAGACCCTGTACCATGCACTATAGGTGCTCAGGGAATAGGTGCCACCAAGGCCTACCAGGGGCTGAAGCATAGCTTTTGCCACCCCTGGCTGGTTCTTAAATTGACACAACTGGCTGATCACTCAGCTGGGGCAAGTGGGTGTAATCACCCCTTGCTTAGATATAGTATACCTATATCTAAACCTATATCTGGACACATATATAGCCTGTAAGCCACTCCCATGGAAGGCCTCATCAATCCTGGAGGCAGAGTGCGTGGTTTTATGTGAGATGGAGCTCTGGCATGAGCTGAGCCTGTCTGCAGCTGTCGGGAACAACTCCCTAAGCTGATCCGGGATAATGCCATACCATATACTCTTAAGCGCCTTATAATCCTCGCGGTTATATAGCAACTTTGGTTTGGCTTTATCAAAACATGTCGTGTAAGGTGTCATATGAATTGGAATACTACCCCCTCGCCAGTTCTGGCGACGGGGGTAGCATTCCACCCTTCTAGAGGGAGAAGACATGTTACTTTACTGAAACGCGGTTGATTTAAAATGAGCCTCAGATCCACAAAATGGATGCCCCTGCCACAGACACGGGTCTGGCCTCCTGCTGCTGACCGAAACTCGGCAGAGGAGGCCTGGACAAAGGGTTTCCTGTCGCAGGGCGGTGTTAAACCACCCCAGACAGGAGATAGTGGATTGTAGTAGGAAGGTTTCAAAGAAACCAGACACTGCCTGGGGAGCACAAGGCTGCCCCTTGCATAATCCGGCCAAACCGGTTCTGGGGCCTCCCAGCCCCTGTCCCAGCGCGGCCTGGATCAAAGGAAAGGTGTGTAACCACCCCCTTCCTGGGTCCCACCCATAGGAGGGGACCTAGCAGGATGTCCAGCCCCCCAGATTCGAATAAGAAGGGGAGCAGTGCCAATGCAACTCAGATCATCCTGAAGAAACATAAGAAACGAATTCTGGACCCTTCGACTTTCTACACGACGTTAGAAGACTGAAGAATCTCCCTTGTGGTCAAGGAGTGACCACCCTGTGCAAACAGGCACCATCCAGCCCTCGACCCTTGCTTTGTTGCAGTTCCCGCCGGAACTCGAGTGACAGAGATCGACGAGATCAAGCTTGCCTGCCTTCTACCTGCCCGATCCACAGTCCCTGCAGAGCTGAGACCAGTGGAGGCGACCGGAAGCGTGGGGCACGCCATCTTAAAAAGGCCACGAGACGCTGACCGTGCAGCCCACGAGTGATGCTCGAAGCTGTGCGCCGGGGTTTGAGAAGCCCCCACCCCGAGCTACACTTGCACCCAAGCTCACCCCTCCACACTCGACGAGTGCTGCGTGGGGCCCTTCTGCTTGTTTTGGCTCGACGCGTTGGCCCGGTCACTTGCCAGCTGGCTTGTGGCCCCTGTGCCGACGAAACTTGAAATACGACTTGCTTTTCTGGTTGCTCCAGATCTGCACCAGCTCCTGTGAAAAGGAGCCCCCACTCTGACCCTCCTGGTTCGAGTGATAAGCAATCTCCCGGTTCTGCGTGGATTGCTTTTGCCAAGTGCTGTTTGCTGCAATCTTGAAGCCGACGGTGCTGACGGCGAGAGCCTACGTGGGACAAATCGTGACCTGCTCCTGGTTTCGCAGATGCCCCAGAGCCCACGTGACAGCGGAGAGAAGCCTATCGACAACCACCTGATTGCGCCCGACATTGCCTGGTTCCGTCCTGGTTCCACCCTGGTCACTGCTGAGTGACCCAGACTCTGTCCCCTCTGCTTTCAGGTACTTTTCTACTTCGATCCACACTTGGATCGCACCGGACACTTCTGCTTCACATCGCCTGCAGCTGCAACAGCTCCAAGCACCAAGAGCCTGCGTGTCAAGACCCGACGCCACTTCGACCCTGTGCACCCACGGCCTGTGGGTGAGGTAACATTGCAACGCCGGTGTACATACACTGGTACACACCTCTAGGGTCTGTGTCTAAAGTTTTGTTCCTCTAGGTTCAGCGGAAGTATCTTTTAATTCACTTTATCTAACTTTTACGCACCATTGACATTGCATTGGTGCGAGCCGCACTTTCCGTGCTGCACCCGTCTCCTGTGGGCTACTCCCGACTTCAGCATTGCTAGTCCTGACTGCTCCCAGCGAATCTCTAGGCCCTAGGCCTAACCACTGTTCAATAAGTGTTCCTTATACCTTTTTTTTAGTATATGGTCTGAGTGGCCACCCGCCCTCATCCATAATTGTGCAACTTTATATGTTTTACTGTGCTTTTGATTTAACGCTTGTGCCCCTTTCCTCATAAAGAGTACTGGGGAGTAATTTAGAAATAAATACATATATTTTTATAATATATACTTGTGTGGTGTCCTTTCATTTGATTACAGGATTGTATGTGGTAAAACAGCTCGCTTAACACGACCTCTTAAGTTAAGCCTTTAAGGCTGCTTAGTCCATGCTACCACTAGGATAGCTTGTCTAACAAGGTTGACTTACAACCAGACATCTTTGGGGTTTGTTTGGACTGATACCCAGTGGTTCCAGAATTGGAAACACTACATATCAGGCCAACTTCTCACATTATTAGAGACAGAATCAGTGATTCTCCGACGAACAGAAAGTGGAGTGATAATACTAGCAGAAGCAGAAAATAGAGTAGCAGTTGGAACAGATAGAACAGGAACAGTAGGAGTAGCAGGCAAAGTAGCTTGTGAAACAGCAGGCGTAAGTGATGCAGGTATAGGCAAAGAAGCCGGCAACCCTGGAAGAGGGGGTGCCAAAGGAACATTAACATTGACCACAGGAGGTACAGGAGCTTGATTCAGGGGGGCAGGAGCAGGAATACCAGGTTGTCCAGCAACCGGTAATTGAACATTCGGTAAAGGTGGAGCCGTAGCACCCTGTGCATACGGTGGGGGTGACCTCAACAAGTAAGACAACAGAGGATCATTTTCGGGGTCCTCTACTATCTTAACTGTACTCGATGGCAAGGCAGGGTAGCACTTGTCTATTGCTAAATTACGCTCTCTATAAGCCACCTCCATTGCTTTCTCGGACTCGTTGAGTTGCAGCTGCTTAGCAGACTGTTCTAAAGTCAACTCTTGCTCTTTCTGTTCTTTCTTCAACTTTTTAATTTCTCTCTGTTTAGATTCTTTTCGCCAATAACGGAAAGAATCAAACATTGCCGGCCGGGCTTTCTTCTTAAAGAATTTCACTTCCAAATTATCAAGGACTTCGGGTTCAAAACTACCATGCAGTGGCCAACTAAGGACACCGTCTTTCTCCGTATATCGGATCCACACCTCATTATAAGATATAGGACCCACACCAAACTTACAATACAAATCATAAAGAGGAGTTCCAATCGGGGGAACCAAACATGAGTCCTCCAACCGGGAATCACTGTTGCAACCAAAACACGACAACATACAATTTTTCCGACTTACCATTTTATAATCCGGAACACAGAACAAACGAAAACACAAACAAAAATGTGCACTCGAACCAAGAACTTAGGCCTACCAAAGCGAACAAATGTATCGATACCCAAACTAAACCAAAAGATTATCGTAACCAGAACAACCAGTGATAATCTTACGAAACCAAACCAAACCAAGAACTAAAAAGGATTATCCAAACAGGAGCAACCCTTACGAAGTAACCAACTAGCAACCACCACTTAATACTTAACTGAGGCACTGAAGACGTCACCAAGGAGAAACCCGTCACGTCTCGCCGTACTAAGGACTGCACCTCGGGTCCAAGACAGGGCGACGGTCAAGGCAACGGACCACTGCAGCCGTCCGAACGGGAACCCTCGTGGAAGAGAACGTCGGGCCACTTTTGCGATTTGCCGGGATCGATGAAGTGGGGCGCCTCCCTCAGGAATCTTCACACGAAGCTTCTCGAACTCTTCAGGCTTTTGGACCGGTACCGAATGACATCGCCCCACGTTGGGCGCCAATTGGAGTTCTGGACTTTTTGGTTCCGTCCAGAGGTGTCAGGGATAACACCCGAAGACCCCGGAGTTCTACCTGTCTCGGTGCACAAATAAACAGAAACAAGGGCTTCTCGATGGTGGCGTCAAAGACCAAAGGTTTGTTACTGCAGGGACACAGAAGTCACAGAAACTACACACGGGCAGTATCTAGGAGCCTGTTCGATTTGTACAAAGAGGGTTGCTCCTTATATACTAAATATTAGGCTTCAGACAAATTCTTTACATGTTAGTACATTCCTAAACCTTTGTGTCCTAAACAATAAATATTTGGCGTTGCACAGGAATCGTCAACAATATCTGATGTCAAAACATTACGAACGAGGGGTTCCCACTATTCCATCATAATCCCATGTCAACTTTTCATTCAAGAGCCGGACCGCCTCATCGTAAATTTCGTTACCTCCCCCTAATAAAGGCCCAGAAGGAAAGGAGCAGAGCCAGGTGCAGAAGATAGAAAAGCAGGATAAGAGATGTTTGTGGGTCGTAAATGGGCAAGGCTACCAGCTTCGGCCGCCTAATCATGATCAGGCCAATGAACACGAGAACCAGTATAGCAGGACTGGCCTCAGGCAGAGGAGGCAGTTTCTGTCGAGTCATGCAACCATGGCGTTTTCTGTCTTAAGGTGCACGTGTCACTAGGGAGGTGAATCGCCGGCCAAAGCCTACGTGTCCTTAATTGAAATGAAGTAATCAGAGGTCATTGCGTGTCCATTGACTATGTGAGGGCAAGAAATACAAAATGGCTGCCGTAATCTAAGATGGATGCCATGGGTAGATCAGAAATGTGTTTGTAACAGGAGTGCTCTTGCTCGTAGCATAGCGAAAACACCAGGATATGCTAAATGGATCATTTGCGATTCACTGATACCAAAATTATGTATTTACGACAATGTTGAAAACACGGGTTCCTCAGTGTCATATGGTGTCATGTGGTGTCATGTTTCATCATGTGGTGTCATGTGGTGTCATGTGTCATCATGCGTCATCATATGTCATGTGGTGTCATGTGGTGTCATGTGGTGTCGTGTGGTGTCATGTGTTGTCATGTGTTGTCATGTGGTGTCATGTGTCTTGTGGTGTCATGTCTCATGTGGTGTCACGTATCATGTGTCTTGTGGTGTCATGTGGTGTCATGTGGTGTCATGTGGTGTCATGTGGTATCATGTGTCATCATGTGTCATGTGGTGTCATATGGTGTCATGTGTCATGTGGTGTCATGTGGTGTCATGTGGTGTCATGTGTGATCATGTGTCATGTGTCATGTGGTGTCATGTGTCATGTGTCGCCATGTGTCGCCATATGTCGCCATGTGTCGCCATGTGTTGCCATGTGTCGCCATGTGTTGTCATGTGGTGTCATGTGGTATCATGTGGTATCATGTGTCATGTGGTGTCATGTGTCATCATGTGTCATGTGGGTCATGTGGTGTCGTGTCATCATGTGTCATGTGGGTCATGTGGTGTCATGTGTCATGTGGGTCATGTGGTCTCATGTGTCATCATGTGTCATGTGGGTCATGTGTTGTCATGTGTCATCATGTGTCATGTGTCATGTGTCGTCATGTGGTGTCATGATGTGGTGTCATTGTCTCATCATTTGGTGTCATGTGTCGTCATGTGTCATTGTGTGTCATCATGTGTCATCATGTGTCGTCATATGTCGCCATGTGGGGTCATTTGGGGTCATATGTCATAATGTGTCATGTGGTGTCATGTGTTGTCATGTGTCGTCATGTGTCGTCATGTGTCGCCATGTGCCGTCATGTGTTGCCATGTGGGGTCATGTGGGGTCATGTGTTATCATGTGTCATGTGGTGTCATGTGATGTCATGTGGTGTCATGTGTCATCATGTGGTGTCATGTGGTGTCATGTGTCATCATGCGTCATAATGTGTCATCATGTGTCATCATGTGTCGCAATGTGGGGTCATGTGTCATCATGTGTCATGTGGTATCATGTTGGATCATATGGTGTCATGTGGTGTCATGTGTCATCATGTGGTGTCATGTGTCATCATGCATCATCATGTGTCATGTGGTGTCATGTGGTGTCATGTGGTGTCGTGTGGTGTCATGTGTCATTTGGTGTCATGTGTTGTCATGTGGTGTCATGTGGTGTCATGTCTCATGTGGCGTTATGTGTCTTGTGGTGTCATGTCTCATGTGGTGTCACGTATCATGTGTCTTGTGGTGTCATGTGGTGTTGTGTGGTGTCATGTGGTGTCATGTGTCATCATGTGTCATCATGTGTCACGTGTCATGATGTTTCATCATGTGTCATCATGTGTCATCATGTGTAACATAAGTAAACTCACCAACCATTTCATAACCCACTACCACACCCCAAATGACTTTACCTGGACAGTCATTGAGCAGATTCCCGACAGCCCCATCAATAATGGCAAGATCCTACTCAGTAAAGAGCAGAGATGGATATATCGCCTCTCTACTGCCATACATGGTCTGAATGATGCAATCCCCTGGAACTCCCTGACCAGCCTGTGATTCCAGATCTCTGAACTTACCCCTATAATTATCCCCTTGAAACTGATTGGTTCACCTTGCACACTAGCATTGCCCGCAACGTGCTCTTTTAAGTTCACCTATAATAACCTAGTGACAGGAGCTCTGTTCCTCCTTTATAGCCACTCACCAGCGCCTGACACGCATTATAATCTATAGTGCTGTTTTTTCCCCCCTTTATACACCACTCCCCGGCGCCTTGTGCGTGATCCCCGAGCCTCAATCACTAATTATGAGCGTCATAACGGATCTACTATTATTTTAGCCTTTCCGTTATGCCGCCAGCAGAATAGCCAACACTTTAATACATGCCCCGATTAGAGCGACCATGGAGACGCGCTGTAAACAATGCGGCATGTAGCGCACTTGCCGCACGCATGCGCAGCGGCCCCCGAACCGCCACGCATGCGCTCTCTACACCCACTCTAATGCGCATGCGCTAAAACGCGCCCACTACACCGCGCACCGACGCGGCGCCCCGGGCACCTACCTGAGCGCGAGCATGACTCGTATTCGAGTCTTTCCACCATTCTTCTTTATCTGCAGGTGCAATCAATTAACCAATCGTCTCACCAATTACCTGGAGTATAAAAACCAGGCACAGAGGCCACTCTTTACCGGTTCCAAGAAGGAGGCACATTAGGTCTACAGCCGGTATCGACCAGTAATCCTGTGAGTATGCTGCCACTACCAACTCGACCATGGGTAAGCGCTACCTTTTCTCCCTACAGGTCTCCTAACCCCAGTGGTTTACCCTTTATCTCCCCATAGGGTCTAACCTTTGCCACTTCAAAGTACCTTGAAGAGGACACCACTTAAAACTAGCGTAAGACTCAGTCCTTACGCCTCATTGTGTTCTTTGTGTTCACCTTTTTTACCACTACTGTAGAAATTTCGTTTTTATTACCACTCCACTAACGCAGTTCCAGTGCGATATGTCACCATAATGGTACCACCAATACCATTACACTTGAGCCGCTTGTAGCCTGCACCCCGTCGCTATTAAGCCGGCTGCCATGATATGAAGTTCATACCTCTTAGTGACTCTTTCTCCTTGTATGTTTTGTTCCTGTCCTTTATGTTACATGTACAGGTGATCTTGAGAAGGGAATCCCCCCTCTCACAGTTAGATACACTTTAGGGCGTGTAGACACATAGTCCACACTACACACCCACTAGTTTTAAATCACACCTACACCCTTTTTATTGTCCTGAAGAAAGCCAGCATATCAATAAGGCACTGGCTGAAACATGTTGACACTCTAAAGGACGTGAGAGGTCGTAACTCGCCTCCTATGTCCCATAGCCTTATTTTTAACCGCTGACGGAGGCCCTATTAATAAAGCCTTTTTACCCTTTGGGTATAGGGACCCCCGCCAAGCCGTTTTAAACTCACTTTCTTAACATCCCTCACCGCACACACAGTGACATACCTGCTCCGCTGTATTCAGGTGTCGTAGCACACCCGGGACACGCCAGGTGTCACTGGGTGGGCCCGATGATGAAGCATGCCACCAACTAGGTTGGTGGGTGAGGGCTTTCTTAAAACACCCAATGGGTGCCACCCCTGACCAACAAAACTAACCTGAGTCACAATGATCTCTACAATGTAAACATCATACCACCCCAACCCATAGCTAGTCTCTTTTTGATTAATTTCCATGTGGTGTCCTGTGTCATCATGTGTCATCATGTGTCATCATGTGTCGCAATATGGGGTCATGTGGGGTCATGTGTCATGTGGTATCATGTGGTGTCATGTGGTGTCATGTGGTGTCATGTGGTGTCATGTGTCATCATGTGGTGTCATGTGGTGTCATGTTAAACAAAGGAGATTGCTGAACTGTTCCTAAAGAAAGTGAGGAATTAAATAAGACTGGCGTGACCGGAGGTGTGTTTGTTACACCTTTGGACATCCATTTTCTGGGACGTGTTTGCCTGACACACCCAAAAGGGTGTCATGCTTCATCATAAAAGGGGGTGGTGATGAACAGAGTGTCTGAATTAAGCAGACCACTCTTACCCAGTCCAAGGATCAGGGCTTGATCCATCACCGTTATTTATCTCACTGCACCATCCCAGCTCAGAACCTGGCTATATGCAAATCAGTCTGTCCCTGGCCCAGTGCATCATGGGAACAGGGCAGACTAAACTACCAAGCCAATTCTTCACTAGAAGGGAGACAAGCTACCGAGCTTTCTGCTTAATTCAGAGACTCTGTCCCTCACCACCCCTTGTTGTAACTATTTTTGTCCACCCTAAGCGTGGAAGGGTATTCTCAGATGTGAGACCCTTGCTCATTGCACCATCAGGATTCAAGCAAACCGGGCCGAAGACGGCTGTAATGCCAGAAACCGGTCCCCGGGAGCTTGTTTCCTTCCCAGTGTAAGAATTGGCTTTTGTAGTTTGGTTTGCCCTGTTCCCATCATGCACTGGGACAGGAACAGACTAATTTGCATACAGCCAGGTTCTGAAACTGGGATGGTGCAGTGAGCTAAAAAATGGTGTTGGATCTAGCCCTGATCTCTTGACTGGGTGAGAGCTTTCTGCTTAATTCAGAGACTCTGTCCCTCACCACCCCTTGTTGTAACTATTTTTGTCCACCCTAAGCGTGGAAGGGTATTCTCAGATGTGAGACCCTTGCTCATTGCACAATAAGGATTCAAGCAAACCGGGCCGAAGACGGCTGTAATGCCAGAAACCGGTCCCCGGGAGCTTGTTTCCTTCCCAGTGTAAGAATTGGCTTTTGTAGTTTGGTTTGCCCTGTTCCCATCATGCACTGGGACAGGAACAGACTAATTTGCATACAGCCAGGTTCTGAAACTGGGATGGTGCAGTGAGCTAAAAAACGGTGTTGAATCTAGCCCTGATCTCTTGACTGGGTGAGAGCTTTCTGCTTAATTCAGAGACTCTGTCCCTCACCACCCCTTGTTGTAACTATTTTTGTCCACCCTAAGCGTGGAAGGGTATTCTCAGATGTGAGACCCTTGCTCATTGCACCATCAGGATTCAAGCAAACTGGGCCGAAGACGGCTGTAATGCCAGAAACCGGTCCCCGGGAGCTTTTTCCTTCCCAGTGTAAGAATTGGCTTTTGTAGTTTGGTTTGCCCTGTTCCCATCATGCACTGGGACAGGAACAGACTAATTTGCATACAGCCAGGTTCTGAAACTGGGATGGTGCAGTGAGCTAAAAAACGGTGTTGGATCTAGCCCTTATCTCTTGACTGGGTGAGAGCTTTCTGCTTAATTCAGAGACTCTGTCCCTCACCACCCCTTGTTGTAACTATTTTTGTCCACCCTAAGCGTGGAAGGGTATTCTCAGATGTGAGACCCTTGCTCATTGCACCATCAGGATTCAAGCAAACCGGGCCGAAGACGGCTGTAATGCCAGAAACCGGTCCCCGGGAGCTTGTTTCCTTCCCAGTGTAAGAATTGGCTTTTGTAGTTTGGTTTGCCCTGTTCCCATCATGCACTGGGACAGGAACAGACTAATTTGCATACAGCCAGGTTCTGAAACTGGGATGGTGCAGTGAGCTAAAAAACGGTGTTGGATCTAGCCCTGATCTCTTGACTGGGTGAGAGCTTTCTGCTTAATTCAGAGACTCTGTCCCTCACCACCCCTTGTTGTAACTATTTTTGTCCACCCTAAGCGTGGAAGGGTATTCTCAGATGTGAGACCCTTGCTCATTGCACCATCAGGATTCAAGCAAACCGGGCCGAAGACGGCTGTAATGCCAGAAACCGGTCCCCGGGAGCTTGTTTCCTTCCCAGTGTAAGAATTGGCTTTTGTAGTTTGGTTTGCCCTGTTCCCATCATGCACTGGGACAGGAACAGACTAATTTGCATACAGCCAGGTTCTGAAACTGGGATGGTGCAGTGAGCTAAAAAACGGTGTTGGATCTAGCCCTGATCTCTTGACTGGGTGAGAGCTTTCTGCTTAATTCAGAGACTCTGTCCCTCACCACCCCTTGTTGTAACTATTTTTGTCCACCCTAAGCGTGGAAGGGTATTCTCAGATGTGAGACCCTTGCTCATTGCACCATCAGGATTCAAGCAAACCGGGCCGAAGACGGCTGTAATGCCAGAAACCGGTCCCCGGGATCTTGTTTCCTTCCCAGTGTAAGAATTGGCTTTTGTAGTTTGGTTTGCCCTGTTCCCATCATGCACTGGGACAGGAACAGACTAATTTGCATACAGCCAGGTTCTGAAACTGGGATGGTGCAGTGAGCTAAAAAACGGTGTTGGATCTAGCCCTGATCTCTTGACTGGGTGAGAGCTTTCTGCTTAATTCAGAGACTCTGTCCCTCACCACCCCTTGTTGTAACTATTTTTGTCCACCCTAAGCGTGGAAGGGTATTCTCAGATGTGAGACCCTTGCTCATTGCACCATCAGGATTCAAGCAAACCGGGCCGAAGACGGCTGTAATGCCAGAAACCGGTCCCCGGGAGCTTGTTTCCTTCCCAGTGTAAGAATTGGCTTTTGTAGTTTGGTTTGCCCTGTTCCCATCATGCACTGGGACAGGAACAGACTAATTTGCATACAGCCAGGTTCTGAAACTGGGATGGTGCAGTGAGCTAAAAAACGGTGTTGGATCTAGCCCTGATCTCTTGACTGGGTGAGAGCTTTCTGCTTAATTCAGAGACTCTGTCCCTCACCACCCCTTGTTGTAACTATGCTTCATCATAGGCGTTGCTCCTCGTCGGGGAGGCGGTGCAATCCCCGACGGGCTCACCTCGGAGAGGGGCTCTTTGGCGGAGATCTTTTTGTCCAACAGCCTATTGGTGAAGTGCGGGTGTGTGGGTTAGGGCAGTAAGTTTCCTGGAGAAAGTGATTAAAATGTAGCAGGGGGTGCCGGAAAACACTTTATTCTGGGGGTCCCCCTACTGCAATTTAAAACGTGAGTCTAGCTCGCTGGGTGACAGCAGGTTAGGTAGCGTAACCCTAGAAGAGACTAGAGTGAGGGTTGGTCGACATGTTTCTCGCATGGGAAAATTTCCCGTGATTCTTCAGGACCTAGTGATGGTGAGAGCTAAAAAGAAAAGAAAAACATGCTGGTGTCATGTGTTAGGTGTGGGTATAGTTTACCTCAATGGTTAATCCTATGCCTAATGGTCGGGGATTAATTACCACATGAGTAGTCGGTGGGTCGGTGTAGGAAGGTGGCTACCTGACTATGGTTACCCCAGATTTTTTGCCTTGTGTTTAGCTGGTTTTCGACTTAGTTGGCCTGGTTCCCTGCTAATCAGGGCCCCAGGCTATCTGCTCTCTCTGTAAAATGGATTCCATGTACCCTAGGTGCATAACTAGATTGGCTTGGGTCACCTTATCAGCCCCTGTACAGAGCCCTATAGGTGCCCAGGGCATAGGTGCATCCAAGGCCTACCAGGGGCTGCAGCATATCTTTTGCCACCCCTGGCTGGCTATCTAAAATTGACACAACTGGCTGATCACTCAGCTGGGGCAAGGTGGTGTAATCACCTCTTGCTTAGATATAGTATGCCTATACCTAAACCTATCTGGACACATATAAACCTGTGAGCCACTCCTATGGCAGGCCTTAACAATCCTGAAGGCAGAGTGCGTGGTTTAATGTGAGATGGTGCTCTAGCATGAGCTGAGCCTGTCTGCAGCTGTCGGGACCAATTCCCTTAGCTGTTCCGGGATAATGCCAAACCATATACTATTAAGTGCATTATAATCCTCGCGGTTATATGTCAACTTTGGTTTGGCTTTATCAAAACATGTCGTGTAAGGTGTCATACGATTTGGAATACTACCCCCTCGCCAGTCCTGGCGACGGGGGTAGCATTCCACCCCTCTAGAGGGGACGACATGTTACTTTTGCTAAAATGCGGTTGATTTTTAAAAGAGCCTCAGATCCACAAAATGGATGCTTCTGCCACAGACACATGTCTGACCTCCTGCTGCTGACCGAAACTCAGCAGAGGAGGCCTGGACAAAGGATTTCCTGTCACAGGGAGGTGTGACACCACCCCAGACAGGAGATAGTGGATTGTAGCAGGGAGGTTTGAATGAAACCAGACAGTGCCTGGGGAGCACAAGGCTTCCCCTTGCATAATCCTGTCAAACCGGTTCTGGGGCAGCCCAGCCCCAGCTCCAGTGAGACCTGGACAAAGGAAAGGGGGTGTAACCACCCCCCTTCCTGGTCCCACCCATAGGGGAGGGACCTAGCAGGAGATCCACCCCTCAGATTGGAATAAGAGGGGGAGCAGTGCCAATGCAACTCAGATCATCCTGAAATCAACTTTAAACTAAGAAGAAGACTGGACTTCGACATTCTGATGATAGAAGACTGAAGAGAATCTCCCTTGTGGCCTAGGAGGGGCCACCCTGTGAACACAGGCACCACCCAGCACCTCGACGTCTGCTTTGCCGCCGCCTCCCGCCGGAGCCCGAGTGCAGAGCCTGACAAGACCCAGCTTCCCAGACTTCTCTCAGCCCGATCCACAGTCCCTGCAAAGAAGGGACCCCTGGAGGCATCGAGAGACGTGGGAGCGGCCATCTTGAAAGATCCCCGAGACTCTGACTGCGCAGCACCCGAGGCACCCTCGACTCTGTGCTTTGGGGTTTGAGAAGCCCCATAACCGAGCAGCATTTGCACCAAAGATCAGCCCTCCAGCATCTCCACGATCTGCGTGGGGCCCTTTTGTTTTGTGCCACTCGACTCGCCATCCCGTCCGCTTGTCACGTGGTCAGCGGCCATCTTGGCGACGAAACCTACAATTTACACTGTGGGTCTGGTTGCTCAAGACCTGCCCACGCTCCTGTAGAAAGGAGTACCCGCTCTGACCTTGCTGGTCCGAGTAATAAGCCTTTTTCACTTTCCCTGTGGCTTGCATTAGCCAAGGCTTGTTTGCTTCAATCGAGTTGCCGACACCGCCATCAGCTAGAACTTTTGAGGGACAGCTCGTGATTGACTCCTGGACGTCCTTGACCTCTTCGTGTTCACGTGGCTGCAGAGAGAAGCAACCCCTGATCACCTGTTTGCACCCGACTTTGCCTGGTTCCAATCTGGTTCCACGGTGGTCACTGGTCAGTGACTTTGAACATTGTCCCCTCTGCTTTCAGGTCTTCACCACTTCAGATCCACCCTTGGATGGCACCGGACACTTCTGCTTCACATCGCCTGCAGCTGCAACAGCTTCAAGCACCAAGAACCTGCGTGTCAGAACCCGACGCCACTTCGACCCTGTGCACCCACAGCCTGTGGGTGAGGTAACATTGCAACGCCAGTGTTCCCACACTGGTACACACCTCTAGGGTCTGTGTCTAAAGTTTTGTGTTCCTAGGTTCAGCGGAAGTATCTTTTAATTCACTTTAACTAACTTTTACGCACCATTGACAGTGCATTGGTGCGCGCCGCACTTTCCGTGCTGCACCCGTCTCCTGTGGGCTACTCCCGACTTCATCATTGCTAGTCCTGACTGCTCCCAGCGAATCTCTAGGCCCTAGGCCTAACCATTGTTCGATAAGTGTTACTTATACCACTTTTTTAGTATATGGTCTGAGTGGCCACCCGCCCTCATCCATAATTGTGCAACTTTATATGTCTAACAGTGCTTTTTGATTTAACGCTTGTGCCCCTTTCCTCATAAAGAGTACTGGGGAGTAATTTAGAAATAAATACATATATTTTTATAATATATACTTGTGTGGTGTCCTTTCATTTGATTACAGGATTGTATGTGGTAAAACAGCTCGCTTAACACGACCTCTTAAGTTAAGCCTTTAAGGCTGCTTAGTCCATGCTACCACTAGGATAGCTTGTCTAACAAGGTTGACTTACAACCTGACATCTTTGGGGTTTGTTTGGACTGATACCAAGTGGTTCCAGAATTGGAAACACTACCTATCAGGCCAACTTCTCACATTGGTGTGCAGCGGTGCAGATTTGAGCTTGCTGTTTGTTTTACCATTGCAATCTTTACATCAAATTGAAAGATCACATCAAGTACCTCTAGGTACATATAAATCAAAAGCTTAGCATATTAAGTTCTACTGAACTTAGTAGTTGTAGATTAAAGGGATTAGCACACCCTGACTACAACTCACTAGCAAGGTACAGTAGGAAAACACTTAGTGTAGGTAAGTGCATCACTTACACCTCACTAGCAGTCATGTCTGATACAGGTAGAGCCTCAGGCTCTGCTCCTGTAGTAGTTGATCCTATAGGGACAACATCCAGATATGACAACCTTAGCCACAAAGACCTGAGTGCCTTGTGCACAGCCAGGGGGCTAAAAAGGGGCAGAGGCCCTACCATTCCTTCCCTAATAGCTATCCTAGAAAAGAATGACTTAGATAAGGTGAGTCAGGCTCCCTTAGAATCAGGTGAAGGGATACACTCCCCTGAGAATGAGGATCTTCCAGAAGAAGAAGAGGAGGAGGAAGAGGAAGAGGAAGGCTCAGATTTAGAAGAGCCTGAAGATCAGGATCAGAGGGGAAACCAGGTACAGGTTGCCAGGCTTAACCAGGCCAACCTAGACCTACATGAGAATGGAGAGGGCCAGCACCACTCCAGATCTCATAACCAAATTCTCCCAGGTAACAGGAGTGTGAGATCTCAATCAAGGGACTCTCATCTTTCTAGTGCCTCAAGAGAATCTCAGAGAGGGATGACTCCCTCCCAGAGGAAAGAGCATAGGGCCAGAATGAGGGCTGTCCAACTCCAGATAGAGAGGGAGGAGGTAGCCCTGGCTCAAGCTAAGCTTACCTTGGCTCAAGCTAAACTTACCTTGGCAAGGGAGCAGAAATTGAGTGGCTTAGATGCCACTGGTGGCAGCAATATTCCTAAAGAGAAACCCAGGTCCTATGATAGTAGAAACCTGACAAAGATTGTGCCCCCCTACAAGGAAGGGGATGACATCCACAAATGGATGACTGCTCTGGAGAGAGCCTGCATGGTACAGCAGGTTCCTGAGGAACAGTGGGCAGCAATCTTATGGTACTCCTTTTCAGAGAAAGGGAGAGATAGGCTCCTCACTGTCAGACATGAGGATGCCAGCAATTACAAAGTCCTGAAGAGTGTTCTAATAGATGGGTTTGGCTTAACCACTGAACAGTACAGGTTAAAGTTCAGAGACACCCAGAAGACACAGACTCAGGACTGGACTGATTTTGTTGATTGTGCAACTAAGGCTCTGGAGGGTTGGCTAAATGGCAGCAAAGTACATGACTTCACAGGATTGTATAATTTGATTATGAGGGAGCAGATCCTAAGTAATTGTCAGAACCAGCTCTTACACCAGCACCTGGTGGACTCAGATTTGACCTCTCCCCAAGAATTGGGAAAGAGGGCAGATAAATGGGTCAGAACCAGGATTAGGCCTAAGAATCAGGACAATAACCAGAAGAAGGAGTCTACCAAGCCTCAAGATAAGGGTGGGGATAAAAGTAAAGAAAACACTTCCCCAGGGCCCCAAAACTCCAAGAAGGGGGGTGGGTCCCAAGACACTTCTTCAACAGAGAAAAAGCCTTATTGCCATGCCTGTAAACAGGTTGGGCATTACAAGACAGACAGCTGTTGTCCCAAGAATGGCAATAAAGAAAACATACCTCCAAAGCCAGCTCCAACACCTCCTGTTACTGTCAGCAGTAATACCCCAGGAAGTGGGAGCACACCCAGGAATCTGGGTGGGTTTACTTTTGGAGCCCAGGAGGACCCTGGCCTATCCAGGTCCCCATCCCCAAATAATCTTGTCTATGAGACTGGCATGGGGTTTGCCAACTTCTCTGTTTGCCCAAATACCTTGAGCAAATATAGACAAGAACCCATCATCAATGGTTTGAAAGTTGAGGCTTTTAGAGACACAGGGGCTAGCATCACCATGGTGGCTGACTGTATAGTCCCCTCTAAGCAACTTTTACCAGGTGCCACATACCAGGTAACAATCATTGATGGTATCCAAACAAATCATCCCATGGCAGTAGTAAGTCTCAGCTGGGGAGGTGTCATTGGCCCAAAGAGAGTGGCAGTGTCACCAAACTTGCCTGTAGACTGTCTACTGGGTAATGATTTGGAAATCTCAGCCTGGGCTGAGGTTGAACAGAAAATCCATTCTAGAATGGTAAATTCCAATGGAAAGGTTAGTGGGGCTGTACTGGCTATAGCCCCAATTCAAGATGTCCTTCCTGAAAAGGTTGGTAGGGCTGAGCAACTCTCTGCCCCATCTTTACCAGAAGCTCTTCCAAGACAGAATAGCAAAGCTGTTATGATAACAGCAGAAACCCAAACTGAGTCTCCTCCTGAAAAGGTTGGTGGGGCTGTGATGGCCACAGCCCAAACTCAAACAGATATGTGTGTTGTGAAGCCTGAAATGATGGATCACTCCACCCAAACTGAGAGCATGGAGGAGGAAGAGAAATCTCCCCCTCACCAGACAGTAGGACAGGATCAGCCTCCTCAGGGAACTGATCTTACCCCTGATGAAGGAACTGCCCCAGAGGTTGTTAGGCCTGGCCTGACAGAGCCTCTGATGGCAGTGGACCCTTCTCAGGTGGGATCCAGTCTGGAGCAGGTAACCGGCCCCTCTCTACCTTGCCTCAGTCAGCCCAGGGCTGCAGAGGACAAGAAGGACAGTGAGACCCAGAGGGCCCCCTGTCAAATAAAGCACCCCCATCAACAGATTAGGGGCACCAAAACTAGTAGGCCTAGTAAGGTGAAAACTTTAAAAACTCCTGAGGGAGCCCCCTTGAAAACAGTTAGGGACCTCCCACAGATGGATTCTGTTGGGCACAGCCAAACCTGGGACCCAAATGGCCCAAACCTGAACTGTCCCTCCAGCAAGCCAAACAGAGGGACCCAGCCTCCAGCTTTAGGTAGCCAGAGGTTGACCCTGAGAGCTCAGTGCAACTCAGTTGAAGAAAGAAAGGCACACATGGTGGAAGATAATTGGAGGAAGTTGAGCCCAAAAATAGTGGAGCCTCACTTCAATACTCCATATCCAAACCAGCCTTTAACTTTGCATAAACACACCCAAGGTAGTGATTCCCTATGGTGGAGACCCTCTAATACCCCTAGGGTGAGGGACTGCTTAGTGGACCATGAGACAGGGGGTACCCATGCTAGTGCAGGTACTTCCTTATATGGCCACTCAGGCAATATAGGCTTACCTGGCCAAGGATAGCCTTATGTCCTTTCGTTTGGGGGGGGTTATGTAGGAAGGTGGCTACCTGACTATGGTTACCCCAGATTTTTTGCCTTGTGTTTAGCTGGTTTTCGACTTAGTTGGCCTGGTTCCCTGCTAATCAGGGCCCCAGGCTATCTGCTCTCTCTGTAAAATGGATTCCATGTACCCTAGGTGCATAACTAGATTGGCTTGGGTCACCTTATCAGCCCCTGTACAGAGCACTATAGGTGCCCAGGGCATAGGTGCATCCAAGGCCTACCAGGGGCTGCAGCATATCTTTTGCCACCCCTGGCTGGCTATCTAAAATTGACACAACTGGCTGATCACTCAGCTGGGGCAAGGTGGTGTAATCACCCCTTGCTTAGATATAGTATGCCTATACCTAAACCTATCTGGACACATATAAACCTGTGAGCCACTCCTATGGCAGGCCTTAACAATCCTGAAGGCAGAGTGCGTGGTTTAATGTGAGATGGTGCTCTAGCATGAGCTGAGCCTGTCTGCAGCTGTCGGGACCAATTCCCTTAGCTGTTCCGGGATAATGCCAAACCATATACTATTAAGTGCATTATAATCCTCGCGGTTATATGTCAACTTTGGTTTGGCTTTATCAAAACATGTCGTGTAAGGTGTCATACGATTTGGAATACTACCCCCTCGCCAGTCCTGGCGACGGGGGTAGCATTCCACCCCTCTAGAGGGGACGACATGTTACTTTTGCTAAAATGCGGTTGATTTTTAAAAGAGCCTCAGATCCACAAAATGGATGCTTCTGCCACAGACACATGTCTGACCTCCTGCTGCTGACCGAAACTCAGCAGAGGAGGCCTGGAAAAAGGATTTCCTGTCACAGGGAGGTGTGACACCACCCCAGACAGGAGATAGTGGATTGTAGCAGGGAGGTTTGAATGAAACCAGACAGTGCCTGGGGAGCACAAGGCTTCCCCTTGCATAATCCTGTCAAACCGGTTCTGGGGCAGCCCAGCCCCAGCTCCAGTGAGACCTGGACAAAGGAAAGGGGGTGTAACCACCCCCCTTCCTGGTCCCACCCATAGGGGAGGGACCTAGCAGGAGATCCACCCCTCAGATTGGAATAAGAGGGGGAGCAGTGCCAATGCAACTCAGATCATCCTGAAATCAACTTTAAACTAAGAAGAAGACTGGACTTCGACATTCTGATGATAGAAGACTGAAGAGAATCTCCCTTGTGGCCTAGGAGGGGCCACCCTGTGAACACAGGCACCACCCAGCACCTCGATGTCTGCTTTGCCGCCGACTCCCGCCGGAGCCCGAGTGCAGAGCCTGACAAGACCCAGCTTCCCAGACTTCTCTCAGCCCGATCCACAGTCCCTGCAAAGAAGGGACCCGTGGAGGCATCGAGAGACGTGGGAGCGGCCATCTTGAAAGATCATCGAGACGCTGACTGCGCAGCACCCGAGGCACCCTCGACTCTGTGCTTTGGGGTTTGAGAAGCCCCATAACCGAGCAGCATTTGCACCAAAGATCAGCCCTCCAGCATCTCCACGATCTGCGTGGGGCCCTTTTGTTTTGTGCCACTTGACTCGCCATCCCGTCCGCTTGTCACGTGGTCAGCGGCCATCTTGGCGACGAAACCTACAATTTACACTGTGGGTCTGGTTGCTCAAGACCTGCCCACGCTCCTGTAGAAAGGAGTACCCGCTCTGACCTTGCTGGTCCGAGTAATAAGCCTTTTTCACTTTCCCCGTGGCTTGCATTAGCCAAGGCTTGTTTGCTTCAATCGAGTTGCCGACACCGCCATCAGCTAGAACTTTCGAGGGACAGCTCGTGATTGACTCCTGGACGTCCTTGATCTCTTCGTGTCCACGTGGCTGCAGAGAGAAGCAACCCCTGATCACCTGTTTGCACCCGACTTTGCCTGGTTCCAATCTGGTTCCACGGTGGTCACTGGTCAGTGACTTTGAACATTGTCCCCTCTGCTTTCAGGTCTTCACCACTTCAGATCCACCCTTGGATCGCACCGGACACTTCTGCTTCACATCGCCTGCAGCTGCAACAGCTTCAAGCACCAAGAACCTGCGTGTCAGAACCCGACGCCACTTCGACCCTGTGCACCCACGGCCTGTGGGTGAGGTAACATTGCAACGCCGGTGTTCCCACACTGGTACACACCTCTAGGGTCTGTGTCTAAAGTTTTGTGTTCCTAGGTTCAGCGGAAGTATCTTTTAATTCACTTTAACTAACTTTTACGCACCATTGACAGTGCATTGGTGCGCGCCGCACTTTCCGTGCTGCACCCGTCTCCTGTGGGCTACTCCCGACTTCATCATTGCTAGTCCTGACTGCTCCCAGCGAATCTCTAGGCCCTAGGCCTAACCATTGTTCGATAAGTGTTACTTATACCACTTTTTTAGTATATGGTCTGAGTGGCCACCCGCCCTCATCCATAATTGTGCAACTTTATATGTCTAACAGTGCTTTTTGATTTAACGCTTGTGCCCCTTTCCTCATAAAGAGTACTGGGGAGTAATTTAGAAATAAATACATATATTTTTATAATATATACTTGTGTGGTGTCCTTTCATTTGATTACAGGATTGTATGTGGTAAAACAGCTCGCTTAACACGACCTCTTAAGTTAAGCCTTTAAGGCTGCTTAGTCCATGCTACCACTAGGATAGCTTGTCTAACAAGGTTGACTTACAACCTGACATCTTTGGGGTTCGTTTGGACTGATACCAAGTGGTTCCAGAATTGGAAACACTACCTATCAGGCCAACTTCTCACAGTCGGTACATCAGGGTTGTGCCTACAGTTTTGGCTCAAACTTCCCGTGTCTGTGCGGATTCACCTACCCATCACCGCCGAGCTCGAATAGGTGTGGTGTCATGTGTCATCATGCGTCATCATGTGTCATGTGGTGTCATGTGGTGTCATGTGTCATCATGTGTCATGTGGTGTCATGTGTTGTCATGTGTCATCATGCATCATGTGGTGTCATGTGTTGTAATGTGTCATGCATCGTCATGTGCCATGTGGTGTCATGTGGTGTCATGTGTCATTATGTGTCATTATGTGTCATGTGGTGTCATGTAGTGTCATGTGTAATGTGATGTCATGTGGTGTCATGTGTAATGTGGTGTCATGTTGTGTCCTGTGGAGTCTTGTGGTGTCTTGTGGTGTCATGTGGTGTAATAAGGTGTCATATGTCACGTGGTGTCATGTGGTGTCATGTGGTATCATTTGGTGTCATGTGTCATCATGTGGGGTCATGTGGTATTATAAGTTGGCATGTTTTGTCATGTGTCATCATGTGTCATGTGGTGTCATGTGTCATGGGGTATCATGTGGTGTCACGTGGTGTCATGTGGTATCATGTGGTGTCACGTGGTGTCATGTGGTGTCACATGGTGTCATAAGTTTTGTGGAGTCATATCTCATATGTCATGTGGTGTCATGTGGTGTCATGTAGTCATGAGGTGCCATGTGTTATGTGATGTCATGAGTCATGTGGTGTCATGTGGTGTCATGTTTCATGTGGTGTCATGTGTTGCCCTGTGTCACCATGTGTCATCATGTGTTGTCATGTGTCATCATGTGTCGTCATATGTTGCCATGTGTTGTAATGTATCATGTGGAGTTATTTGGTGTCATGTGTCATCATGTGTCAAGTGTCATGTGGTGTCATGTGGTGTCATATGGTGTCATGTGGTGTCATGTGTCATGTGGTGTCATGTGTCATGTGTCATGTGGTGTGTGAGAAGTTGGCCTGATAGGTAGTGTTTCCAATTCTGGAACCACTGGTTATCAGTCCAAACAAACCCCAAAGATGTCAGGTTGTAAGTCAACCTTGTAGACAAGCTATCCTAGTGGTAGCATGGACTAAGCAGCCTTAAAGGCTTAACTTAAGAGGTCGTGTTAAGCGAGCTTGTTTTACCACATACAATCCTGTAATCAAATGAAAGGACACCACACAAGTATATATTATAAAAATATATGTATTTATTACTAAATTACTCCCCAGTACTCTTTATGAGGAAAGGGGCACAAGCGTTAAATCAAAAGCACTGTTACACATATAAAGTTGCACGTTTATGGATGAGGGCGGGTGGCCACTCAGACCATATATCAAAAAAGTGGTATAAGTAACACTTTACGAATAATGGTTAGGCCTAGGGCCTAGAGATTCGCTGGGAGCAGTCAGGACAAGCAATGAAGAAGTCGGGAGTAGCCCACAGGAGACGGGTGCAGCACGGAAAAAGCAGCGCGCACCAATGCACTGTCAATGGTGCGTAAAAGTCAGTTAAAGTGAATAAAAAGATACTTCCGCTGAACCTAGGAACACAAAACTTTAGACACAGACCCTAGAGGTGTGTACCAGTGTAAAGACACCGGCGTTGCAAAGTTACCTCACCCACAGGCCGTGGGTGCACAGGGTCGAAGTGGCGTCGGGTTCTGTCACGCAGGTTCTTGGTGCTTGGAGCTGTTACAGCTGCAGGCGCTGTGAAGCAGAAGTGTCCGGTGCGATCCAAGGGTGGATCGATGTAGAAAAGTACCTGAAAGCAGAGGGGACAGAGTCTGGGTCACTCAGCAGTGACCAGGGTGGAACCAGGACGGAACCAGGCAATGTCGGGCGCAATCAGGCAGTTGACGATAGGCTTCTCTCCGCTGTCACGTGGGCTCTGGGGCATCTGCGACGTCCAGGAGCGGGTCACGATCTGTCCCACGTAGGCTCTCGCCGTCAGCACCGTCGGCTTGAAGATTGTAGCAAACAGCACTTGGCAAAAGCAATCCACGCGGAACCGGGAGATTGCTTATCACTCGAACCAGGAGGGTCAGAGTGGGTGCTCCTTTTTTACAGGAGCTGGTGCAGATCTGGAGCAACCAGAAAAGCAAGTCGGATTTCAAAGTTCGTCGGCACAGGGGCCACAAGCCAGCTGGCAAGTGACCGGGCCAACGCGTCGAGCGCACACAAGCAGAAGGGCCCCACGCAGCACTCAGCGAGTGTGGAGGGGTGAGCTTTGGTGCAAGTGGAGCTCGGGGCTGGGGCTTCTCAAACCCCGGTGTACAGCTTCGAGGGTCACTCGTGGGCCGCACGGTCAGCGTCTCGTGGCCTTTTCAAGATGGCGTGCCCCACGCTTCCGGTCGCCTCCACGGGTCCCAGCTCTGCAGGGACTGTGGATCGGGCAGGTAGAAGGCAGGCAAGCTTGATCTCGTCGATCTCTGTCGCTCGAGTTCCGGCGGGAACTGCAACAAAGCAAGGGTCGAGGGCTGGATGGTGCCTGTTTGCACAGGGTGGTCACTCCTTGACCACAAGGGAGATTCTTCAGTCTTCTCACGTCGTGTAGAAAGTCGAAGGGTCCAGATTTCGTTTCTTATGTTTCTTCAGGATGATCTGAGGTCCGTTGGGACTGCTCCCCCTCTTATTCGAATCTAGGGGATTGGACATCCTGCTAGGTCCCCTCCTATGGGTGGGACCCAGGAAGGGGGTGGTTACACCCCTCTCCTTTGATCCTGGCCGCGCTGGGACAGGGGCTGGGAGGCCCCAGAACCGGTTTGGCCGGATCCTGCAAGGGGCAGCCTTGTGCTCCCCAGGCAGTGTCTGGTTTCATTGAAACCTCCCTACTCCAATCCACTATCTCCTGTCTGGGGTGGTTTGACACCGCCCTGTGACAGGAAACTCTTTGTCCAGGCCTCCTCTGCCGGGTTTCGGTCAGCAGCAGGAGGTCAGACCCGTGTCTGTGGCAGGGGCATCCATTTTGTGGATCTGAGGCTCATTTTAAATCAACCGCGTTTCAGTAAAGTAACATGTCTTCTCCCTCTAGAAGGGTGGAATGCTATCCCCGTCGCCAGAACTGGCGAGGGGATAGTATTCCAATTCGTATGACACCTTACACGACATGTTTTGATAAAGCCAAACCAAAGTTGCTATATAACCGCGAGGATTATAATGCGCTTAAGAGTATATGGTATGGCATTATCCCGGATCAGCTTAGGGAGTTGTTCCCGACAGCTGCAGACAGGCTCAGCTCACGCCAGAGCACCATCTCACATAAAACCACGCACTCTGCCTCCAGGATTGATGAGGCCTTCCATAGGAGTGGCTTACAGGCTATATATGTGTCCAGATATAGGTTTAGATATAGGTATACTATATCTAAGCAAGGGGTGATTACACCCACTTGCCCCAGCTGAGTGATCAGCCAGTTGTGTCAATTTAGATAGCCAGCCAGGGGTGGCAAAAGATATGCTGCAGCCCCTGGTAGGCCTTGGATGCACCTATGCCCTGGGCACCTATAGTGCTCTGTACAGGGGCTGATAAGGTGACCCAAGCCAATCTAGTTATGCACCTAGGGTACATGGAATCCATTTTACAGAGAGAGCAGATAGCCTGGGGCCCTGATTAGCAGGGAACCAGGCCAACTAAGTCGAAAACCAGCTAAACACAGGCAAAAAATCTGGGGTAACCATAGTCAGGTAGCCACCTTCCTACATAACCCCCCCCCAAACGAAAGGAGATAAGGCTATCCTTGGCCAGGTAAGCCTTTATTGCCTGAGTGGCCATATAAGGAAGTACCTGCACTAGCATGGGTACCCCCTGTCTCATGGTCCACTAAGCAGTCCCTCACCCTAGGGGTATTAGAGGGTCTCCACCATAGGGAATCACTACCTTGGGTGTGTTTATGCAAAGTTAAAGGCTGGTTTGGATATGGAGTATTGAAGTGAGGCTCCACTATTCTTGGGCTCAACTTCCTCCAATTATCTTCCACCATATGTGCCTTTCTTTCTTCAACTGAGTTGCACTGAGCTCTCAGGGTCAACCTCTGGCTACCTAAAGCTGGAGGCTGGGTCCCTCTGTTTGGCTTGCTGGAGGGACAGTTCAGGTTTGGGCCCTTTGGGTCCCAGGTTTGGCTGTGCCCAACAGAATCCATCTGTGGGAGGTCCCTAACTATTTTTAAGGGGGCTCCCTCAGGAGTTGTTAAAGTTTTCACCTTACTAGGCCTACTAGTTTTGGTGCCCCTAATCTGTTGATGGGGGTGCTTTATTTGACAGGGGGCCCTCTGGGTCTCACTGTCCTTCTTGTCCTCTGCAGCCCTGGGCTGACTGAGGCAAGGTAGAGAGGGGCAGGTTACCTGCTCCAGACTGGATCCCACCTGAGAAGGGTCCACTGCCATCAGAGGCTCTGTCAGGCCAGGCCTAACAACCTCTGGGGCAGTTCCTTCATCAGGGGTAAGATCAGTTCCCTGAGGAGGCTGATCCTGTCCTACTGTCTGGTGAGGGGGAGATTTCTCTTCCTCCTCCATGCTCTCAGTTTGGGTGGAGTGATCCATCATTTCAGGCTTCACAACACACATATCTGTTTGAGTTTGGGCTGTGGCCATCACAGCCCCACCAACCTTTTCAGGAGGAGACTCAGTTTGGGTTTCTGCTGTTATCATAACAGCTTTGCTATTCTGTCTGGGAAGAGCTTCTGGTAAAGATGGGGCAGGGAGTTGCTCAGCCCTACCAACCTTTTCAGGAAGGACATCTTGAATTGGGGCCATAGCCAGTACAGCCCCACTAACCTTTCCATTGGAATTTACCATTCTAGAATGGATTTCCTGTTCAACCTCAGCCCAGGCTGAGATTTCCAAATCATTACCCAGTAGACAGTCTACAGGCAAGTTTGGTGACACTGCCACTCTCTTTGGGCCAATGACACCTCCCCAGCTGAGACTTACTACTGCCATTGGATGATTTGTTTGGATACCATCAATGTTTGTTACCTGGTATGTGGCACCTGGTAAAAGTTGCTTAGAGGGGACTATACAGTCAGCCACCATGGTGATGCTAGCCCCTGTGTCTCTAAAAGCTTCCACTTTCAAACCATTGATGATGGGTTCCTGCCTATATTTGCTCAAGGTATTTGGGCAAACAGAGAAGTTGGCAAACCCCATGCCAGTCTCATAGACAAGATCATTTGGGGATGGGGACCTGGATAGGCCAGGGTCTCCTTGGGCTCCAAAAGTAAACCCACCCAGATTCCTGGGTGTGCTCCCACTTCCTGGGGGGTTACTGCTGACAGTAACAGGAGGTGTTGGAGCTGGCTTTGGAGGTATGTTTTCTTTATTGCCATTCTTGGGACAACAGCTGTCTGTTTTGTAATGCCCAACCTGTTTACAGGCATGGCAATAAGGCTTTTTCTCTGTTGAAGAAGTGTCTTGGGACCCACCCCCCTTCTTGGAGTTTTGGGGCCCTGGGGAAGTGTTTTCTTTACTTTTATCCCCACCCTTGTCTTGAGGCTTGGTAGACTCCGTCTTCTGGTTATTGTCCTGATTCTTAGGCCTAATCCTGGTTCTGACCCATTTATCTGCCCTCTTTCCCAATTCTTGGGGAGAGGTCAAATCTGAGTCCACCAGGTGCTGGTGTAAGAGCTGGTTCTGACAATTACTAAGGATCTGCTCCCTCATAATCAAATTATACAATCCTGTGAAGTCATGTACTTTGCTGCCATTCAGCCAACCCTCCAGAGCCTTAGTTGCACAATCAACAAAATCAGTCCAGTCCTGAGTCTGTGTCTTCTGGGTATCTCTGAACTTTAACCTGTACTGTTCAGTGGTTAAGCCAAACCCATCTATCAGAACACTCTTCAGGACTTTGTAGTTGCTGGCATCCTCATGTCTGACAGTGAGGAGCCTGTCCCTCCCTTTCTCTGAAAAGGAGTACCATAAGATTGCTGCCCACTGTTCCTCAGGAACCTGCTGTACCATGCAGGCTCTCTCCAGAGCAGTCATCCATTTGTGGATGTCATCCCCTTCCTGATAGGGGGGCACAATCTTTGTCAGGTTTCTACTATCATAGGACCTGGGTTTCTCTTTAGGAATTTTGCTGCCACCAGTGGCATCTAAGCCACACAATTTTCTCTCTCTTGCTAAAGCAAGTTTAGCTTGAGCCAAGGCTACCTCTTCCCTTTCTATTTGGAGTTGGACAGCCCTCATCCTGGCCCTATGCTCTTTTCTCTGGGAGGAAGTCATTCCTCTTTGAGATTCTCTTGAGGCACTAGAAAGGTGAGAGTCCCTTGACAGAGATCTCTCCCTTCTATTACCTGGGAGAATTTGGTTATGAGATCTGGAGTGGTGCTGGCCCCCTCCATTCCCATGTAGGTCCAAGTTGGCCTGGTTAAGCCTGGCAACCTGTACCTGGTTTCCCACCTGATCCTGATCTTCAGGCTCTTCTACATCAGAGCCTTCCTCTTCCTCTTCCTCCTCCTCTTCTTCTGGAAGATTCTCATTCTCAGGGGAGTTTATCCCTTCACCTGAATCTAAGGGAGCCTGACTCACCTTGTCTAGATCATCCTTTTCTAGGAGAGCTATTAGGGAAGGAATGGTAGGGCCTCTGCCCTTTTTTAGCCCCCTGGCTGTGCACAAGGCACTCAGGTCTTTGTGGCTAAGGTTGTCATATCTGGATGTTGTCCCTATAGGATCAACTTCTACAGGAGCAGAGCCTGAGGCTCTACCTGTATCAGACATGACTGCTAGTGAGGTGTAAGTGGTGCACTTACCTACACTAAGTGGTTTCCTACTGTACCTTGCTAGTGAGTTGTAGTCAGGGTGTGCTAATCCCTTTAATCTACAACTACTAAGTTCAGTAGAACTTAATATGCTAAGCTTTTGATTTATATGTACCTAGAGGTACTTGATGTGATCTTTCAATTTGATAAAGATTGCAATGGTAAAACAAACAGCAAGCTCAAATCCGCACCGCTGCACACCAATGTGAGAAGTTGGCCTGATAGGTAGTGTTTCCAATTCTGGAACCACTGGTTATCAGTCCAAACAAACCCCAAAGATGTCAGGTTGTAAGTCAACCTTGTAGACAAGCTATCCTAGTGGTAGCATGGACTAAGCAGCCTTAAAGGCTTAACTTAAGAGGTCGTGTTAAGCGAGCTTGTTTTACCACATACAATCCTGTAATCAAAATGAAAGGACACCACACAAGTATATATTATAAAAATATATGTATTTATTACTAAATTACTCCCCAGTACTCTTTATGAGGAAAGGGGCACAAGCGTTAAATCAAAAGCACTGTTACACATATAAAGTTGCACGTTTATGGATGAGGGCGGGTGGCCACTCAGACCATATATCAAAAAAGTGGTATAAGTAACACTTTACGAACAATGGTTAGGCCTAGGGCCTAGAGATTCGCTGGGAGCAGTCAGGACAAGCAATGAAGAAGTCGGGAGTAGCCCACAGGAGACGGGTGCAGCACGGAAAGTGCAGCGCGCACCAATGCACTGTCAATGGTGCGTAAAAGTCAGTTAAAGTGAATAAAAAGATACTTCCGCTGAACCTAGGAACACAAAACTTTAGACACAGACCCTAGAGGTGTGTACCAGTGTAAAGACACCGGCGTTGCAAAGTTACCTCACCCACAGGCCGTGGGTGCACAGGGTCGAAGTGGCGTCGGGTTCTGTCACGCAGGTTCTTGGTGCTTGGAGCTGTTGCAGCTGCAGGCGCTGTGAAGCAGAAGTGTCCGGTGCGATCCAAGGGTGGATCGATGTAGAAAAGTACCTGAAAGCAGAGGGGACAGAGTCTGGGTCACTCAGCAGTGACCAGGGTGGAACCAGGACGGAACCAGGCAATGTCGGGCGCAATCAGGCAGTTGACGATAGGCTTCTCTCCGCTGTCACGTGGGCTCTGGGGCATCTGCGACGTCCAGGAGCGGGTCACGATCTGTCCCACGTAGGCTCTCGCCGTCAGCACCGTCGGCTTGAAGATTGTAGCAAACAGCACTTGGCAAAAGCAATCCACGCGGAACCGGGAGATTGCTTATCACTCGAACCAGGAGGGTCAGAGTGGGTGCTCCTTTTTACAGGAGCTGGTGCAGATCTGGAGCAACCAGAAAAGCAAGTCGGATTTCAAAGTTCGTCGGCACAGGGGCCACAAGCCAGCTGGCAAGTGACCGGGCCAACGCGTCGAGCGCACACAAGCAGAAGGGCCCCACGCAGCACTCAGCGAGTGTGGAGGGGTGAGCTTTGGTGCAAGTGGAGCTCGGGGCTGGGGCTTCTCAAACCCCGGTGTACAGCTTCGAGGGTCACTCGTGGGCCGCACGGTCAGCGTCTCGTGGCCTTTTCAAGATGGCGTGCCCCACGCTTCCGGTCGCCTCCACGGGTCCCAGCTCTGCAGGGACTGTGGATCGGGCAGGTAGAAGGCAGGCAAGCTTGATCTCGTCGATCTCTGTCGCTCGAGTTCCGGCGGGAACTGCAACAAAGCAAGGGTCGAGGGCTGGATGGTGCCTGTTTGCACAGGGTGGTCACTCCTTGACCACAAGGGAGATTCTTCAGTCTTCTCACGTCGTGTAGAAAGTCGAAGGGTCCAGATTTCGTTTCTTATGTTTCTTCAGGATGATCTGAGGTCCGTTGGGACTGCTCCCCCTCTTATTCGAATCTAGGGGGTTGGACATCCTGCTAGGTCCCCTCCTATGGGTGGGACCCAGGAAGGGGGTGGTTACACCCCTCTCCTTTGATCCTGGCCGCGCTGGGACAGGGGCTGGGAGGCCCCAGAACCGGTTTGGCCGGATCCTGCAAGGGGCAGCCTTGTGCTCCCCAGGCAGTGTCTGGTTTCATTGAAACCTCCCTACTCCAATCCACTATCTCCTGTCTGGGGTGGTTTGACACCGCCCTGTGACAGGAAACTCTTTGTCCAGGCCTCCTCTGCCGGGTTTCGGTCAGCAGCAGGAGGTCAGACCCGTGTCTGTGGCAGGGGCATCCATTTTGTGGATCTGAGGCTCATTTTAAATCAACCGCGTTTCAGTAAAGTAACATGTCTTCTCCCTCTAGAAGGGTAGAATGCTATCCCCGTCGCCAGAACTGGCGAGGGGATAGTATTCCAATTCGTATGACACCTTACACGACATGTTTTGATAAAGCCAAACCAAAGTTGCTATATAACCGCGAGGATTATAATGCGCTTAAGAGTATATGGTATGGCATTATCCCGGATCAGCTTAGGGAGTTGTTCCCGACAGCTGCAGACAGGCTCAGCTCACGCCAGAGCACCATCTCACATAAAACCACGCACTCTGCCTCCAGGATTGATGAGGCCTTCCATAGGAGTGGCTTACAGGCTATATATGTGTCCAGATATAGGTTTAGATATAGGTATACTATATCTAAGCAAGGGGTGATTACACCCACTTGCCCCAGCTGAGTGATCAGCCAGTTGTGTCAATTTAGATAGCCAGCCAGGGGTGGCAAAAGATATGCTGCAGCCCCTGGTAGGCCTTGGATGCACCTATGCCCTGGGCACCTATAGTGCTCTGTACAGGGGCTGATAAGGTGACCCAAGCCAATCTAGTTATGCACCTAGGGTACATGGAATCCATTTTACAGAGAGAGCAGATAGCCTGGGGCCCTGATTAGCAGGGAACCAGGCCAACTAAGTCGAAAACCAGCTAAACACAGGCAAAAAATCTGGGGTAACCATAGTCAGGTAGCCACCTTCCTACATGGTGTCATGTGTCATGTGTTGTCAAGTGTTGTCATGTGTCACCATGTGTCGTCATGTGTCGTCATGTGTTGTCATGTGTCATCATGTGTCGTCATGTGTCGCCATGTGTTGCCATGTGTTGCCATGTGTCGCCATGTGTCGCCATGAGTCATCATGTGTCATGTGTCGTCATGTGTCATCATGTGTCCTCATGTGTCCTATTGCCATGTGTCGTCATGTGTCATCATGTGTCATGTGATGTCATGTGGTGTCAAGTGGTGTCATGTGGTGTCATGTGGTGTCATGGGGTGTCATGTGGTATCATGTGTCATGTGGTGTCATGTGTCATCATGTGTCATGTGGGTCATGTGGTGTCATGTGTCATCATGTGTCATGTGGGTCATGCGGTGTCATGTGTCATGTGTTGTCATGTGGTGTCATGTGTCGCCATATGTCGCCATGTGGGGTCATGTGTCATCATGTGTCATGTGGTGTCATGTGATGTCATGTGGTGTCATGTGTCATCATGTGTCATCATGTGTCATCATGTGTCGCAATATGGGGTCATGTGGGGTCATGTGTCATGTGGTATCATGTGGTATCATGTGGTGTCATGTTGTGTCATGTGTCATCATGTGGTGTCATGTGGTGTCATGTGTCATCATGTGTCATCATTTGTCATGTGTTGTCATGTGTCATCATGTGTCATGTGGTGTCATGTGTTGTCATGTGTCATCATGCGTCATCATGTGTCATGTGGTGTCATGTGGTGTCATGTGTCATCATGTGTCATGTGGTATCATGTGGTGTCATATGGTGTCATGTGGTGTCATGTGTCATCATGTGGTGTCATGTGGTATCATGTGTCATCATGTGTCATTTGGGTCATGTGTTGTCATGTGTCATCACGTGTCATGTGGTGTCATGTGTCATGTGGTGTCATGTGTCGCCATGTGTCATCATGTGTCATCATGTGTCATCATGTGTCACCATGTGTTGCCATGTGTCGTCATGTGTCATGTGTCATCATGTGTTGCCATGTGTTGCCATGTGTTGCCATGTGTCGCCATGTGTCATCATGCATCGCCATGTGTTGCCATGTGTCGCCATGTGTCGCCATGTGTCGCCATATGTCATCATGTGTCATGTGTCGTCATGTGTCGTCATGTGTCATCATGTGTCATGTTGCCATGTGTCGTCATGTGTCATCATGTGTCATGTGGTGTCATGTGGTGTCAAGTGGTGTCATGTGGTGTCATGTGTCATGTGGTGTCATGTGGTATTGGAGTTCTGGACTTTTTGGTTCCGTCCAGAGGTGTCAGGGATAACACCCGAAGACCCCGGAGTTCTACCTGTCTCGGTGCACAAATAAACAGAAACACGGGCTTCTCGATGGTGGCGTCAAAGACCAAAGGTTTATTACTGCAGGGACACAGAAGTCACAGAAACTACACACGGGCAGAATCTAGGAGCCTGTTCGATTTGTACAAAGAGGGTTGCTCCTTATATACTAAATATTAGGCTTCGGGCAAATTCTTTACATGTTAGTACATTCCTAAACCTTTGTGTCCTAAACAATAAATATTTGGCGTTGCACAGGAATCGTCAACAATATCTGATGTCAAAACATTATGAACGAGAGGTTCCCACTATTCCATCATAATCCCATGTCAACTTTCCATTCAAGAGCCGGACCGCCTCATCGTAAATTTCGTTACCTCCCCCTAATAAAGGCCCAGAAGGAAAGGAGCAGAGCCAGGTGCAGAAGATAGAAAAGCAGGATAAGAGATGTTTGTGAGTCGTAAATGGGCAAGGCTACCAGCTTCGGCCACCTAATCATGATCAGGCCAACGAACACGAGAACCAGTATAGCAGGACTGGCCTCAGGCAGAGGAGGCAGTTTCTGTCGAGTCATGCAACCATGGCGTTTTTCTGTCTTAAAGTGCACGTGTCACTAGAGAGGTGAATCGTCGGCCAAAGCCTACGTGTCCTTAATCGAAATGAAGTGATCAGAGGTCATTGCGTGTCCATTGACTATGTGAGGGCAAGAAATACAAAATGGCTGCCGTAATCTAAGATGGATGCCATGGGTAGATCAGAAATGTGTTTGTAACAGGAGTGCTCTTGCTCGTAGCATAGCGAAAACACCAGGATATGCTAAATGGATAATTTGCGGTTCACTGATACCAAAATTATGTATTTACGACGATGTTGAAAACACGGGTTCAAATCGTCGCGGAACCTCAGTATCATGTGTCATGTGGTGTCATGTGTCATCATGTGTCATGTGGGTCAAGTGGTGTTGTGTCATCATGTGTCATGTGGGTCATGTGGTGTCATGTGTCATGTGGGTCATGTGGTCTCATGTGTCATCATGTGTCATCATGTGTCATGTGGGTCATGTGTTGTCATGTGTCATCACGTGTCATGTGTCATGTGTCGTCATGTGGTGTCATGATGTGGTGTCATAGTCTCATCATTTGGTGTCATGTGTCGTCATGTGTCATTGTGTGTCATCATGTGTCATCATGTGTCATATGTCGCCATGAGGGGTCATTTGGGGTCATATGTCATAATGTGTCACGTGGTGTCATGTGTTGTCATGTGTCATCATGTGTCGTCATGTGTCGCCATGTGCCGTCATGTGTTGCCATGTGGGGTCATGTGGGGTCATGTGTCATCATGTGTCATGTGGTGTCATGTGATGTCATGTGGTGTCAGGTGTCATCATGTGGTGTCATGTGCTGTCATGTGTCATCATGCGTCATAATGTGTCATCATGTGTCATGTGTCGCAATGTGGGGTCATGTGTCATCATGTGTCATGTGGCATCATGTTGGATCATATGGTGTCATGTGGTGTCATGTGTCATCATGTGGTGTCATGTGTCATCATGCATCATCATGTGTCATGTGGTGTCATGTGGTGTCGTGTGGTGTCATGTGTCATTTGGTGTCATGTGTTGTCATGTGGTGTCATGTGGTGTCATGTCTCATGTGGCGTCATGTGTCTTGTGGTGTCATGTCTCATGTGGTGTCACGTATCATGTGTCTTGTGGTGTCATGTGGTGTCATGCAGTGTCATGTGGTGTCATGTGTCATCATGTGTCATCATGTGTCACGTGTCATCATGTTTCATCATGTGTCATCATGTGTCATCAAGTGTCATCATGTGTCATGTGGTGTCATGTGTAATGTGGTGTCATGTTGTGTTATGTGTAATGTAGAGTCATGTGGAGTCATGTGGTGTCATGTGGAGTCATGTGGAGTCATGTGGTGTCATGTGAGGCCATAAGTCATCATGTGTCATCATGTGTCATGTGGTATCATCTGGTATCATGTGGTGTCATGTGGTGTCATGTGTCATCGTGTATCATGTGTCGCCATGTGTCGCCATGTGTCATCATGTGTCATGTGTCGTCATGTGTCGTCATGTGTCATCATGTGTCATGTTGCCATGTGTCATCATGTGTCATCATGTCTCATGTTGTGTCATGTGGTGTCAAGTGGTGTCATGTGGTGTCATGTGGTGTCATGTGGTGTCATGTGTCATGTGGTGTCATGTGGTATCATGTGTCATGTGGTGTCATGTGTCATCGTGTGTCATGTGGGTCATGTGGTGTCGTGTCATAATGTGTCATGTGGGTCATGTGGTGTCATGTGTCATGTGGGTCATGTGGTCTCATGTGTCATCATGTGTCATTTGGGTCATATGTTGTCATATGTCATCATGTGTCATGTGTCATGTGTCGTCATGTGGTGTCATGATGTGGTGTCATAGTCTCATCATTTGGTGTCATGTGTCATCATGTGTCATGTGTCATTGTGTGTCATCATGTGTCATCATGTGTCATCATATGTCACCATGTGGGGTCATTTGGGGTCATATGTCATAATGTGTCATGTGGTGTCATGTGTTGTCATGCGTCGTCATGTGTCGTCATTTGTCGCCATGTGCCATCATGTGTTGCCATGTGGGGTCATGTGGGGTCATGTGTCATCATGTGTCATGTGGTGTCATGTGATGTCATGTGGTGTCATGTGTCATCATGTGTCATCATGTGTCGCAATATGGGGTCATGTGGGGTCATGTGTCATGTGGTATCATGTGGTGTCATGTGGTGTCATGTGGTTTCATGTGGTGTCATGTGTCATGTGGTGTCATGTGGTGTCATGTAGTGTCATGTGGTGTCATGTAGTGTCATGTGGTTTTGTGTGGTGTCATGTGTCATGTGGTGTCATGTGGTGTCATGTGGTGTCATGTGGTGTCATGTGGTGTCATGTTGTGTCATGTGTCATGTGGTGTCATGTGTCTTGTGGTGTCATGTCTCATGTGGTGTCGTGTATCATAGGTCTTGTGGTGTCATTTCTCATGTGTCATGTGGTGTCATGTGGTGTCATGTGGTGTCATGTGTCATCATGTGTCATGTGGGGTTATGTGTCATGTGGTGTCATGTGGTGTCATGTGGTGTCATGTGATGTCATGTGGTGTCATGGGTCATGTGGTGTCATGTAGTGTCATGTGTCATCATGTGGTGTCATGTGTCATGTGGGTCATGTGGTGTCATGTCTTTTCATGTGTCATCATGTGTCATGTGGGTCATGTGGTGTCATGTGGGTCATGTGGAGTCTTGTGTCATGTGTCATGTGGAATCATGTGTCATCATATGGTGTCATGTGGTGTCATGTGTCATCATGTGTCAGCATGTGTCAGCATGTGTTGCCATGCGTCATCATGTGGGGTCATGTGGGGTCATGTGTCACCATGTGGCATGTGTCATGTGTTGTCATGTGTTATGTGGTGTCTTGTGTCATGTGGGTCATGTGGTGTCATGTGTCATCATGTGTCATGTGGTGTCATGTGTTGTCATGTGTCATCATGTGTCATGTGTGGTCATGTGGTGTCATGTGGTGTCATCATGTGTTGTCATGTGTCGTCATGTGTCATCATGTGTCGTCATGAGTCATGTGTCGTCATTTGGTATCTTGTGGTGTCATGTGGTATCATATGTCATGTGTCACCATGTGTCATGTGTCATGTGTTATCATGTGGTGTCATGTGGTGTCATGTGGTGTCATGTGGTGTCATGTGGTGTCATGTGTCAAGTGGTGTCATGTGCCATCAAGTGTCGTGGTGGCATGTGGTGTCATGTTGTGTCATGTAGTGTCATGTGCCATGCATCATCATGTGTCATCATATGTTGCCATGTGTTGTCATGTATCATGTGGACTCATGCGGTGTCATGTGTCATCATGTGTCAAGTGTCATGTGGTGTCATGTGGTATAATGTGGTGTCATTTGTCATCATGTGTCATGTGTTATCTGTGTCATCATGTGTCATCATGTGTTATGTGGTGTCATGTGGTGTCATGTGTCAAGTGGTGTCATGTGCCATCAAGTGTCATGTGGTGTCATGTTGTGTGATGTGGTGTCATGTGCCATGCATCATCATGTGTCATCATATGTTGCCATGTGTTGTCATTTATCATGTGGAGTCATGTGGTGTTATGTGTCATCATGTGTCATGTGGGTCATGTGGTGTCATGTGTCATCATGTGTCATGTGTTGTCATGTGGTGTCATCATGTGGTGTCATGTGTTTTCATGTGATGTCATGTGTCATCATGTGGTGTCATCATGTGTCATCATGGGTCATGTGGTGTCATGTGTCATCATGTGTCATGTGGTGTCATGTGGTGTCATGTGTCATGTGGTTTCATGTGTCATGTGTTGTCATTTGTCGCTATAAGTCGTCATGTGTCGTCATGTGTCGTCATGTGTCACCATTTATCGCCATTTGTCGCCATGTGTCGCCATATGTCGCCATGTGTCACCATGTGTCGTCATGTGTCATCATGTGTCGTCATGTGTCACCATGTGTTGCCATGTGTTGTCATGTGTTGTCATGTGTCATCATGTGTCATCATGTAGAAAGGAGTACCCGCTCTGACCTTGCTGGTCCGATTAATAAGCCTTTTTCACTTTCCCCGTGGCTTGCATTAGCCAAGGCTTGTTTGCTTCAATCGAGTTGCGGACACCGCCATCAGCTAGAGCTTTTGAGAGACAGCTTGTGATCGATGTCTGGATGTCCTTGGCCTCTTCGTGTTTACGTGGCTGCAGAGAGAAGCAACACCTCATCACCTGTTTGCACCCGACTTTGCCTGGTTCCAATCTGGTTCCACGGTGGTCACTGGTCAGTGACTTTAAACATTGTCCCCTCTGCTTTCAGGTCTTCACCACTTCAGATCCACCCTTGGATCACACCGGACACTTCTGCTTCCCATCGCCTGCAGCATCTTCAAAACCCGACACCTCATCGACTCTGTGCACCCACTTCCTGTGCGTGAGGTAACATTGCAACTCCAGTGTCCCTACACTGGTACCCACCTCTAGGGTCTGTGTCTTAAGTTTTGTTCCTCTAGGTTGAGCGGAAGTGTCATGTGGTGTCATGTGGTGTCATGTCTCATGTAGTGTCATGTGTCTTGTGGTGTCATGTCTCATGTGGTGTCACGTATCATGTGTCTTGTGGTGTCATCTGGTGTCATGTGGTGTCATGTGGTGTCATGTGGTATCATGTGTCATCATGTGTCATGTGGGTCATGTGTTGTCATGTGTCATCACGTGTGATGTGTCATGTGGTGTTATGTGGTGTCATGTGTTGCCATGTGTTGCCATGTGTCATCATGTGTCGTCATGTGTCATCATGTGTCGCCATGTGTCGCCATGTGTTGCCATGTGTTGTCATGTGTCATGTGTCATCATGTGTTGCCATGTGTTGCCATGTGTTGCCATGTGTCGTCATGTGTCATCATGTGTCGTCATGTGTCGCCATGTGTTGCCATGTGTCCTCATGTGTCATATTGCCATGTGTCGTCATGTGTCATCATGTGTCATGTGGTGTCATGTGGTGTCAAGTGGTGTCATTTGGTGTCATGTGGTGTCATGTGGTGTCATGTGGTGTCATGTGGTATCATGTGTCATGTGGTGTCATGTGTCATCATGTGTCATGTGGGTCATGTGGTGTCATGTGTCATCATGTGTCATGTGGGTCATGCGGTGTCATGTGTCATGTGTCATGTGGGTGATGTGGTCTCATGTGTCATCATGTGTCATTATGTGTCATGTGGGTCATGTGTTGTCATGTGTCATCATGTGTCATGTGTCATGTGTTGTCATGTTGTGTCATGTATCGCCATATGTCGCCATGTGGGGTCATGTGTCATCATGTGTCATATGGTGTCATGTGATGTCATGTGGTGTCATGTGTCATCATGTGTCCTCATGTGTCATCATGTGTCACAATATGGGGTCATGTGGGGTCATATGTCATGTGGTATCATGTGGTGTCATGTGGTGTCATGTGTCATCATGTGGTGTCATGTGGTGTCATGTGTCATCATGCATCATCATGTATCATGTGTTGTCTTGTGTCATCATGCGCCATGTGGTGTCATGTGTTGTCATGTGTCATGCGTCATCATGTGTCATGTGGTGTCATGTGGTGTCATGTGTCATCATGTGTCATGTGGTATCATGTAGTGTCATATGGTGTCATGTGGTGTCATGTGTCATCATGTGGTGTCATGTGGTGTCATGTGTCATCATGCGTCATCATGTGTCATCATGTGTCATCATGTGTCGCAATGTGGGGTCATGTGGGGTCATGTGTCATCATGTGTCATGTGGTATCATGTTGGATCATATGGTGTCATGTGGTGTCATGTGTCATCATGTTGTGTCATGTGGTGTCATGTGTCATCATGCATCATCATGTGTCATGTGGTGTCATGTGGTCTCATGTGGTGTCATATGGTGTTGTGTGGTGTCATGTGTCATTTTGTGTCATGTATCATGTGTCTTGTGGTGTCATGTGGTGTCATGTGGTGTCATGTGGTGTCATGTGGTATCATGTGTCATCATGTGTCATGTGGGTCATGTGTTGTCATGTGTCATCACGTGTCATGTGTCATCATGTGTCATGTAGGTCATGTGTTGTCATGTGTTATCACGTGTCATGTGGTGTCATTTGTCATGTGGTGTCATGTGTCGCCATGTGTCATCATGTGTCATCATGTGTCATCATGTGTCACCATGTGTCGCCATGTGTCGTCATGTGTCATGTGTCATCATGTGTTGCCATGTGTTGCCATGTGTCGCCATGTGTTGCCATGTGTCGTCATGTGTCGCCATGTGTCGCCATGTGTCGCCATGTGTCGCCATGTGTCGCCATGTGCCATCATGTGTCATGTGTCATCATGTGTCGTCATGTGTCATCATGTATCATGTTGCCATGTGTCGTCATGTGTCATCATATGTCATGTGGTGTCATGTGGTGTCAAGTGGTGTCATGTGGTGTCATGTGTCATGTGGTGTCATGTGGTATCATGTGTCATGTGGTGTCATGTGTCATCATGTGTCATGTGGGTCATGTGGTGTCGTGTCATCATGTGTCATGTGGGTCATGTGGTGTCATGTGTCATGTGGGTCATGTGGTCTCATGTGTCATCATGTGTCATGTGGGTCATGTGTTGTCATGTGTCATCATGTGTCATGTGTCATGTGTCGTCATGTGGTGTCATGATGTGGTGTCATAGTCTCATCAATTGGTGTCATGTGTCGTCATGTGTCATTGTGTGTCGTCATATGTTGCCATGTGGGGTCATTTGGGGTCATGTGTCATAATGTGTCATGTGGTGTCATGTGTTGTCATGTGTCATCATGTGTCGTCATGTGTCGCCATGTGCCGTCATGTGTTGCCATGTGGGGTCATGTGGGGTCATGTGTCATCATGTGTCATGTGGTGTCATGTGATGTCATGTGGTGTCATGTGTCATCATGTGGTGTCATGTGGTGTCATGTGTCATCATGCGTCATAATGTGTCATCATGTGTCATCATGTGTCGCAATGTGGGGTCATGTGTCATCATGTGTCCTGTGGTATCATGTTGGATCATATGGTGTCATGTGGTGTCATGTGTCATCATGTGGTGTCATGTGTCATCATGCATCATCATGTGTCATGTGGTGTCATGTGGTGTCATGTGGTGTCATGTGTCATCATGTGTCGTCATGTGTCGCCATGTGCCGTCATGTGTTGCCATGTGGGGTCATGTGGGGTCATGTGTCATCATGTGTCATGTGGTGTCATGTGATGTCATGTGGTGTCATGTGTCATCATGTGGTGTCATGTGGTGTCATGTGTCATCATGCGTCATAATGTGTCATCATGTGTCATCATGTGTCGCAATGTGGGGTCATGTGTCATCATGTGTCCTGTGGTATCATGTTGGATCATATGGTGTCATGTGGTGTCATGTGTCATCATGTGGTGTCATGTGTCATCATGCATCATCATGTGTCATGCGGTGTCATGTGGTGTCATGTGGTGTCGTGTGGTGTCATGTGTCATTTGGTGTCATGTGTTGTCATGTGGTGTCATGTGGTGTCATGTCTCATGTGGTGTCATGTGTCTTGTGGTGTCATGTCTCATGTGGTGTCACGTATCATGTGTCTTGTGGTGTCATGTGGTGTTATGTGGTGTCATGTGGTGTCATGTGTCATCATGTGTCATCATGTGTCACGTGTCATCATGTTTCATCATGTGTCATCATGTGTCATCATGTGGCATGTGGTGTCATGTGTAATGTGGTGTCATGTTGTGTTATGTGTAATGTGGAGTCATGTGGAGTCATGTGGTGTCATGTGGAGTCATGTGGAGTCATGTGGTGTCATGTGAGGCCATGTGTCATCATGTGTCATCATGTGTCATGTGGTATCATGTGGTATCATGTGGTGTCATGTGGTGTCATGTGTCATCGCGTATCATGTGTCGCCATGTGTCATCATGTGTCATATGTCGTCATGTGTCGTCATGTGTCATCATGTGTCATGTTGCCATGTGTGGTCATGTGTCATCATGTGTCATGTGGTGTCATGTGGTGTCAAGTAGTGTCATGTGGTGTCATGTGGTGTCATGTGTCATGTGGTGTCATGTGTCATCATGTGTCATGTGGGTCATGTGGTGTCGTGTCATCATGTGTCATGTGGGTCATGTGGTGTCATGTGTCATGTGGGTCATGTGGTCTCATGTGTCATCATGTGTCATCATGTGTCATGTGGGTCATGTGTTGTCATGTGTCATCATGTGTCATGTCTCGTCGTGTGGTGTCATGATGTGGTGTCATAGTCTCATTATTTGGTGTCTTGTGTCATTGTGTGTCATCATGTATCATCATGTGTCGTCATATGTCGCCATGTGGGGTCATTTGGGGTCATATGTCATAATGTGTCATGTGGTGTCATGTGTTGTCATGTGTCATCATGTGTCGTCATTTGTCGGCATGTGCCGTCATGTGTTGCCATGTGGGGTCATGTGGTGTCATGTGTCATCATGTGTCATGTGGTGTCATGTGATGTCATGTGGTGTCATGTGTCATCATGTGTCATCATGTGTCATCATGTGTCGCAATATGGGGTCATGTGGTGTCATGTGGTGTCATGTGTCATGTGGTGTCATGTGGTTTCATGTGGTGTCATGTGTCATGTGGTGTCATGTGTCATGTGGTGTCATGTAGTGTCATGTGGTGTCATGTAGTGTCATGTGGTGTTGTGTGGTGTCATGTGTCATGTGGTGTCATGTGGTGTCATGTGGTGTCATGTGGTGTCATGTGTCTTGTGGTGTCATGTCTCATGTGGTGTCGTGTATCATAGGTCTTGTGGTGTCATTTCTCATGTGTCATGTGGTGTCATGTGGTGTCATGTGGTGTCATGTGGTGTCATGTGTCATGTGGGGTCATGTGTCATGTGGTGTCATGTGGTGTCATGTGGTGTCATGTGGTGTCATGTGGTGTCATGTGTAATCATGGGTCATGTGGTGTCATGTAGTGTCATGTGTCATCATGTGGTGTCATGTGTCATGTGGGTCATGTGGTGTCATGTCTTGTCATGTGTCATCATGTGTCATGTGGGTCATGTGGTGTCATGTGTCATGTGGGTCATGTGGAGTCTTGTGTCATGTGTCATGTGGAATCATGTGTCATCATATGGTGCCATGTGGTGTCATGTGTCATCATGTGTCGTCATGTGTCGGCATGTGTTGCCATGTGTCATCATGTGGGGTCATGTGGGGTCATGTGTCACCATGTGGCATGTGTCATGTGTTGTCATGTGTTATGTGGTGTCATGTGTCATGTGGGTCATGTGGTGTCATGTGTCATCATGTGTCATGTGGTGTCATGTGTTGTCATGTGTCATCATGTGTCATGTGTGGTCATGTGGTGTCATGTGGTGTCATCATGTGTCATCATGTGTTGTCATGTGTCGTCATGTGTCGTCATGTGTCGTCATGAGTCATGTGTCGTCATTTGGTATCTTGTGGTGTCATGTGGTATCATGTGTCATGTGTCATCATGTGTCATGTGTCATGTGTTATTATGTGGTGTCATGTGGTGTCATGTGGTGTCATGTGGTGTCATGTGTCAAGTGGTGTCATGTGCCATTAAGTGTCGTGGTGGCATGTGGTGGCATGTTGTGTCATGTGGTGTCATGTGCCATGCATCATCATGTGTCATCATATGTTGCCATGTGTTGTCATGTATCATGTGGACTCATGTGGTGTCATGTGTCATCATGTGTCAAGTGTCATGTGGTGTCATGTGGTATAATGTGGTGCCATTTGTCATCATGTGTCATGTGTTATCTGTGTCGTCATGTGTCATCATGTGTTATGTGGTGTCATGTGGTGTCATGTGTCAAGTGGTGTCATGTGCCATCAAGTGTCATGTGGTGTCATGTGGTGTCATGTTGTGTCATGTGGTGTCATGTGCCATGCGTCATCATGTGTCATCATATGTTGCCAAGTGTTGACATTTATCATGTGGAGTCATGTGGTGTTATGTGTCATCATGTGTCATGTGGGTCATGTGGTGTCATGTGTCATCATGTGTCATGTGTTGTCATGTGGTGTCATCATGTGGTGTCATGTGTTTTCATGTGGTGTCATGTGTCATCATGTGGTGTCATCATGTGTCATCATGTGTCAGGTGGTGTCATGTGTCATCATGTGTCATGTGGTGTCATGTGGTGTCATGTGTCATGTGGTGTCATGTGTCATGTGTTGTCATTTGTCGCTATAAGTCGTCATGTGTCATCATGTGTCACCATTTGTCGCCATTTGTCGCCATGTGTCGCCATATGTCACCATGTGTCACTATGTGTCGTCATGTGTCATCATGTGTCGTCATGTGTCACCATGTGTCGCCATGTGTTGTCATGTGTCGTCATGTAGAAAGGAGTACCCGCTCTGACCTTGCTGGTCCGAGTAATAAGCCTTTTTCACTTTCCCCGTGGCTTGCATTAGCCAAGGCTTGTTTGCTTCAATCGAGTTGCCGACACCGCCATCAGCTAGAGCTTTTAAGAGACAGCTTGTGATCGATGTCTGGATGTCCTTGGCCTCTTCGTGTTTACGTGGCTGCAGAGAGAAGCAACACCTCATCACCTGTTTGCACCCGACTTTGCCTGGTTCCAATCTGGTTCCACGGTGGTCACTGGCCAGTGACTTTAAACATTGTCCCCTCTGCTTTCAGGTCTTCACCACTTCAGATCCACCCTTGGATCACACCGGACACTTCTGCTTCCCATCGCCTGCAGCATCTTCAGCTCCAAGCACCAAGAGCCTGCGTGTCAAAACCCGACACCTCATCGACCCTGTGCACCCACTTCCTGTGCGTGAGGTAACATTGCAACACCGGTGTCCCTACACTGGTACCCACCTCTAGGGTCTGTGTCTTAAGTTTTGTTCCTCTAGGTTGAGTGGAAGTGTCATGTGGTGTCATGTCTCATGTGGTGTCATGTGTCTTGTGGTGTCATGTCTCATGTGGTGTCACGTATCATGTGTCTTGTGGTGTCATCTGTTGTCATGTGGTGTCATGTGGTGTCATGGGGTATCATGTGTCATCATGTGTCATGTGGGTCATGTGTTGTCATGTGTCATCACGTGTCATGTGTCATGTGGTGTCATGTGTCATGTGGTGTCATGTGTTGCCATGTGTTGTCATAAGTCATCATGTGTCGTCATGTGTCATCATGTGCCGCCATGTGTCGCCATGTGTCGTCATGTGTCATGTGTCCTCATGTGTTGCCATGTGTTGCCATGTGTCGCCATGTGTTGTCATGTGTCGCCATGTGTCGTCATGTGTCACCATGTGTCGCCATGTGTCGCCATGTGTCACCATGTGTCGCCATGTGTCATCATGTGTCGTCATGTGTCTTCATGTGTCATCATGTGTCATGTTGCCATGTGTCGTCATGTGTCATCATGTGTCATGTGGTGTCAAGTGGTATCATGTGGTGTCATGTGGTGTCATGTGTCATGTGGTGTCATGTGGTATCATGTGTTATGTGATGTCATGTGTCTCCATGTGTCATGTGGGTCATGTGGTGTTATGTGTCATCATGTGTCATGTGGGTCATGTGATGTCATGTGTCTCCATGTGTCATGTGGGTCATGTGGTGTTATGTGTCATCATGTGTCATGTGGGTCATGTGGTGTCATGTGTCATCATGTGTCATGTGGGTCATGTGGTCTCATGTGTCATCATGTGTCATGTGGGTCATGTGTTGTCTTGTGTCATCACGTGTCATGTGTCATGTGTTGTCATGTGGTGTCATGTGTCATCATGTGGTGTCATGTCTCATCATGTGGTGTCATGTGTCATCATGTGTCATCGTGTGTCGTCATGTGTCGTCATATGTCACCATGTGGGGTCATTTGGGGTCATGTGTCATAATGTGTCATGTGGTGTCATGTGGTGTCATGTGTCGTCATGTGTCATCATGTGTCGCCATGTGCCGTCATGTGTTGCCATGTGGGGTCATGTGTCATCATGTGTCCTGCGGTGTCATGTGATGTCATGTGGTGTCATGTGTCATCATGTGTCGTCATGTGTCATCATGTGTCGCAATATGGGGTCATGTGGGGTCATGTGTCATATGGTATCATGTGGTATCATGTGGTGTCATGTGGTGTCATATGGTGTCATGTGGTGTCATGTGGTGTCATGTGGTGTCATGTGTCATCATGCGTCATCATGTGTCATGTGGTGTCATGTTGTGTCATGTGTCATCATGTGTCATGTGGTGTCATTTGTTGTCATGTGTCATCAGGCATCATCATGTGTCATGTGGTGTCATGTGGTGTCATGTGTCATCATGTGTCAAGTGTCATGTGGTGTCATGTGGTGTCATGTGTCATCATGTGTCATCATGTGTCGCAATATGGGGTCATGTAGGGTCATGTGTCATTTGGTATCATGTGGTGTCATGTGGTGTCATGTGGTGTCATGTGTCATCATGCGTCATCATGTGTCATGTGGTGTCATGTGTCATCATGTGTCATGTGGTATCATGTGGTGTCATATGGTGTCATGTGGTGTTATGTGTCATCATGTGGTGTCATGTGGTGTCATGTGGCATCATGCATCATCATGTGTCATTATGTGTTGTCATGTGTCAAAATGTGGGGTCATGTGGGTTCATGTGTCATCATGTGTCATGTGGTATCATGTGGTGTCATATGGTGTCATGTGGTGTCATGTGTCATCATGTGGTGTCATGTGGTGTCATGTGGTGTCATGTGTCTTTATGCGTCATGTGGTGTCATGTGGTGTCATGTGGTGTCATTTGGTGTCATGTGTTGTCATGTGTTGTCATGTGGTGTCATGTCTCATGTGGTGTCATGTGTCTTGTGGTGTCATGTCTCATGTGGTGTCACGTAGCATGTGTCTTGTGGTGTCATGTGGTGTCATGTGGTGTCATGTGGTGTCATGTGGTATCATGTGCCATCATGTGTCATGTGGGTCATGTGCTGTCATGTGTCATCACGTGTCATGTGTCATGTGGTGTCATGTGTCATGTGGTGTCATATGTAGCCATGTGTTGTCATGTGTCATCATGTGTTGTCATGTTTCATCATGTGTCGCCATGTGTTGCCATGTGTCACCATGTGTCGTCATGTGTCATGTGTCATCATGTGTTGCCATGTGTTGCCATGTGCTGCCATGTGTTGCCATGTGTCGTCATGTGTCGCCATGTGTCGTCATGTGTCGCCATGTGTTGCCATGTGTCGCCATGTGTCGCCATGTGTCGCCATGTGTCATCATGTGTCATGCGATGTCATGTGGTGTCAAGTGGTGTCATGTGGTGTCATGTGGTGTCATGTGTCATGTGGTATCATGTGTCATGTGGTGTCATGTGTCATCATGTGTCATGTGGGTCATGCGGTGTCATGTGTCATCATGTGTCATGTGGGTCATGTGGTCTTATGTGTCATCATGTGTCATTATGTGTCATGTGGGTCATGTGTTGTCATGTGTCATCATGTGTCATGTGTCATGTGTCATCATGTGGTGTCATGTGTCGCCATATGTCACCATGTGGGGTCATTTGGGGTCATGTGTCATAATGTGTCATGTTGTGTCATGTGTCGTCATGTGTCGTCATGTGTCGCCATGTGCTGTCATGTGTTGCCATGTGGGGTCATGTGTCATCATGTGTCATGTGGTGTCATGTGATGTCATGTGGTGTCATGTGTCATCAGGTGTCATCATGTGTCATCATGTGTCGCAATATGGGGTCATGTGGGGTCATGTGTCATGTGGTATCATGTGGTATCATGTGGTGTCATGTGGTGTCATGTGTCATCATGTGGTGTCATGTGGTGTCATGTGTCATCATGCGTCATCATGTGTCATGTGGTGTCATGTGTCATCATGTGTCATGTGGTGTCATGTGTTGTCATGTGTCATCATGCGTCATCATGTGTAATGTGGTGTCATGTGGTGTCATGTGTCATCATGTGTCATGTGGTATCATGTGGTGTCATATGGTGTTATGTGGTGTCATGTGTCATCATGTGATGTCATGTGGTGTCATGCGTCATCATGTGTCATCATGTGTCGTCATGTGTCGCAATGTGGGGTCATGTGGGGTCATGTGTCATCATGTGTCATGTGGTATCATGTTGGATCATATGGTGTCATGTGGTGTCATGTGTCATCATGTGGTGTCATGTGGTGTCATGTGTCATCATGCATCATCATGTGTCATGTGGTGTCAAGTGGTGTCATGGGTCATGGGGTGTCATGTGTCATCATGTGTCATGTGGGTCATGTGGTGCCGTGTCATCATGTGTCATGTGGGTCATGTGGTGTCATGTGTCATGTGGGTCATGTGGTCTCATGTGTCATCATGTGTCATCACGTGTCATGTGTCATGTGTCGTCATGTGGTGTCATGATGTGGTGTCATAGTCTCATCATTTGGTGTCATGTGTTGTCATGTGTCATTGTGTGTCAACATGTGTCATCATGTGTCATCATATGTCGGCATGTGGGGTCATGTGTGGTCATATGTCATAATGTGTCATGTGGTGTCATGGGTTGTCATGTGTCGTCATGTGTCGTCATGTGTCACCATGTGCCATCATGTGTTGCCATGTGGGGTCATGTGGGGTCATGTGTCATCATGTGTCATGTGGTGTCATGTGATGTCATGTGGTGTCATGTGTCATCATGTGGTGTCATGTGGTGTCATGTGTCATCATGCGTCATAATGTGTCATCATGTGTCATCATGTGTCGCAATGTGGGGTCATGTGTTATCATGTGTCATGTGGTATCATGTTGGATCATATGGTGTCATGTGGTGTCATGTGTCATCATGTGGTGTCATGTGTCATCATGCATCATCATGTGTCATGTGGTGTCATGTGGTGTCATGTGGTGTCCTGTGGTGTCATGTGTTATTTGGTGTCATGTGTTGTCATGTGGTGCCATGTGGTGTCATGTCTCATGTGGCGTCATGTGTCTTGTGGTATCATGTGTCATGTGTCATCATATGTCATGTGTCATGTGTTATTATGTGGTGTCATGTGGTGTCATGTGGTGTCATGTGTCAAGTGGTGTCATGTGCCATTAAGTGTCGTGGTGGCATGTGGTGGCATGTTGTGTCATGTGGTGTCATGTGCCATGCATCATCATGTGTCATCATATGTTGCAATGTGTTGTCATGTATCATGTGGACTCATGTGGTGTCATGTGTCATCATGTGTCAAGTGTCATGTGGTGTCATGTGGTATAATGTGGTGCCATTTGTCATCATGTGTCATGTGTTATCTGTGTCGTCATGTGTCATCATGTGTTATGTGGTGTCATGTGGTGTCATGTGTCAAGTGGTGTCATGTGCCATCAAGTGTCATGTGGTGTCATGTGGTGTCATGTTGTGTCATGTGGTGTCATGTGCCATGCGTCATCATGTGTCATCATATGTTGCCATGTGTTGTAATTTATCATGTGGAGTCATGTGGTATCATGTGTCATGTGGGTCATGTGTTGTCATGTGTCATCACGTGTCATGTGTCATGTGTTGTCATGTGGTGTCATGTGTCATCATGTGGTGTCATGTCTCATCATGTGGTGTCATGTGTCATCATGTGTCATCGTGTGTTGTCATGTGTCGTCATATGTCACCATGTGGGGTCATTTGGGGTCATGTGTCATAATGTGTCATGTGGTGTCATGTGTCATCATGTGTCGTCATTTGTCGCCATGTGCCGCCATGTGCCGTCATGTGTTGCCATGTGGGGTCATGTGTCATCATGTGTCATGTGGTGTCATGTGATGTCATGCGGTGTCATGTGTCATCATGTGTCGTCATGTGTCATCATGTGTCGCAATATGGGGTCATGTGGGGTCATGTGTCATGTGGTATCATGTGGTATCATGTGGTGTCATGTGGTGTCATATGGTGTCATGTGGTGTCATGTGGTGTCATGTGGTGTCATGTGTCATCATGCGTCATTATGTGTCATGTGGTGTCATGTTGTGTCATGTGTCATTATGTGTCATGTGGTGTCATTTGTTGTCATGTGTCATCAGGCATCATCATGTGTCATGTGGTGTCATGTGGTGTCATGTGTCATCATGTGTCAAGTGTCATGTGGTGCCATGTGGTGTCATGTGTCATCATGTGTCATCATGTGTTGCAATATGGGGTCATGTAGGGTCATGTGTCATTTGGTATCATGTGGTGTCATGTGGTGTCATGTGGTGTCATGTGTCATCATGTGGTGTCATGTGGTGTCATGTGTCATCATGCGTCATCATGTGTCATGTGGTGTCATGTGTCATCATGTGTCATGTGGTATCATGTGGTGTCATATGGTGTCATGTGGTGTCATGTGTCATCATGTGGTGTCATGTGGTGTCATGTGGCATCATGCATCATCATGTGTCATTATGTGTCGTCATGTGTCACAATGTGGGGTCATGTGGGTTCATGTGTCATCATGTGTCATGTGGTATCATGTGGTGTCATATGGTGTCATGTGGTGACATGTGTCATCATGTGGTGTCATGTGGTGTCATGTGTCTTTATGCGTCATGTGGTGTCATGTGTCGTCATGTGTCGTCATGTGTCGCCATGTGCTGTCATGTGTTGCCATGTGGGGTCATGTGTCATCATGTGTCATGTGGTGTCATGTGATGTCATGTGGTGTCATGTGTCATCATGTGTCGTCATGTGTCATCATGTGTCGCAATATGGGGTCATGTGGGGTCATGTGTCATGTGGTATCATGTGGTATCATGTGGTGTCATGTGGTGTCATGTGTCATCATGTGGTGTCATGTGGTGTCATGTGTCATCATGCGTCATCATGTGTCATGTGGTGTCATGTGTCATCATGTGTCATGTGGTGTCATGTGTTGTCATGTGTCATCATGCGTCATCATGTGTAATGTGGTGTCATGTGGTGTCATGTGTCATCATGTGTCATGTGGTATCATGTGGTGTCATATGGTGTCATGTGGTGTCATGTGTCATCATGTGGTGTCATGTGGTGTCATGTGTCATCATGCGTCATCATGTGTCATCATGTGTCGTCATGTGTCGCAATGTGGGGTAATGTGGGGTCATGTGTCATCATGTGTCATGTAGTATCATGTTGGATCTTATGGTGTCATGTGGTGTCATGTGTCATCATGTGGTGTCATGTGGTGTCATGTGTCATCATGCATCATCATGTGTCATGTGCTGTCATGTGGTGTCATGTGGTGTCGTGTGGTGTCATGTGTCATTTGGTGTCATGTGTTGTCATGTGGTGTCATGTGGTGTCATGTCTCATGTGGCGGCATGTGTCTTGTGGTGTCATGTCTCATGTGGTGTCATGTATCATGTGTCTTGTGGTGTCATGTGGTGTCATGTGGTGTCATGTGGTATCATGTGTCATCATGCGTCATCATGTGTCATCATGTGTCGCCATGTGTCGCCATGTGTCATCATGTGTCATGTTTCATCATATGTCATGTGTCCTCATGTGTCATATTGCCATGTGTCGTCATGTGTCATCATGTGTCATGCGATGTCATGTGGTGTCAAGTGGTGTCATGTGGTGTCATGTGGTGTCATGTGTCATGTGGTATCATGTGTCATGTGGTGTCATGTGTCATCATGTGTCATGTGGGTCATGTGGTGTCATGTGTCATCATGTGTCATGTGGGTCATGCGGTGTCATGTGTCATCATGTGTCATGTGGGTCATGTGGTCTCATGTGTCATCATGTGTCATTATGTGTCATGTGGGTCATGTGTTGTCTTGTGTCATCATGTGTCATGTGTCATGTGTCGTCATGTGGTGCCATGTGTCGCCATATGTCACCATGTGGGGTCATTTGGGGTCATGTGTCATAATGTGTCATGTGGTGTCATGTGTCGTCATGTGTCATCATGTGTAGGAGAGTAGGGTCTGCTATCCTATGGTCACCCCAATTTTTTGCTTTTTGCTTCACTGGTTTTCGACTTACTGAGGCTGTGGGCCTGCTAATCAGACCCCCAGCCTGCTGTTCTCTCTCTAAATTTATAATACATGTGCTATAGGTACATACCACAATTGGAAATGGACTCCTTGTCAGCCCCTGTACCATGCACTATAGGTGCCCAGGGCATAGGTGCCACCAAGGCCTACCAGGGGCTGAAGAATAGCTTTTGCCACCCCTGGCTGGTTCTTAAATTGACACAACTGGCTGATCACTCAGCTGGGGCAAGTGGGTGTAATCACCCCTTGCTTAGATATAGTATACCTATATCTAAACCTATATCTGGACACATATATAGCCTGTAAGCCACTCCTATGGAAGGCCTCATCAATCCTGGAGGCAGAGTGCGTGGTTTTATGTGAGATGGTGCTCTGGCATGAGCTGAGCCTGTCTGCAGCTGTCGGGAACAACTCCCTAAGCTGATCCGGGATAATGCCATACCATATACTCTTAAGCGCCTTATAATCCTCGCGGTTATATAGCAACTTTGGTTTGGCTTTATCAAAACATGTCGTGTAAGGTGTCATACGAATTGGAATACTACCCCCTCGCCAGTTCTGGCGACGGGGGTAGCATTCCACCCTTCTAGAGGGAGAAGACATGTTACTTTACTGAAACGCGGTTGATTTAAAATGAGCCTCAGATCCACAAAATGGATGCCCCTGCCACAGACACGGGTCTGACCTCCTGCTGCTGACCGAAACCCGGCAGAGGAGGCCTGGACAAAGAGTTTCCTGTCACAGGGCGGTGTCAAACCACCCCAGACAGGAGATAGTGGATTGGAGTAGGGAGGTTTCAATGAAACCAGACACTGCCTGGGGAGCACAAGGCTGCCCCTTGCAGGATCCGGCCAAACCGGTTCTGGGGCCTCCCAGCCCCTGTCCCAGCGCGGCCAGGATCAAAGGAGAGGGGTGTAACCACCCCCTTCCTGGGTCCCACCCATAGGAGGGGACCTAGCAGGATGTCCAACCCCCGAGATTCGAATAAGAGGGGGAGCAGTCCCAACGGACCTCAGATCATCCTGAAGAAACATAAGAAACGAAATCTGGACCCTTCGACTTTCTACACGACGTGAGAAGACTGAAGAATCTCCCTTGTGGTCAAGGAGTGACCACCCTGTGCAAACAGGCACCATCCAGCCCTCGACCCTTGCTTTGTTGCAGTTCCCGCCGGAACTCGAGCGACAGAGATCGACGAGATCAAGCTTGCCTGCCTTCTACCTGCCCGATCCACAGTCCCTGCAGAGCTGAGACCCGTGGAGGCGACCGGAAGCGTGGGGCACGCCATCTTGAAAAGGCCACGAGACGCTGACCGTGCGGCCCACGAGTGACCCTCGAAGCTGTACACCGGGGTTTGAGAAGCCCCAGCCCCGAGCTCCACTTGCACCAAAGCTCACCCCTCCACACTCGACGAGTGCTGCGTGGGGCCCTTCTGCTTGTGTGCGCTCGACGCGTTGGCCCGGTCACTTGCCAGCTGGCTTGTGGCCCCTGTGCCGACGAACTTTGAAATACGACTTGCTTTTCTGGTTGCTCCAGATCTGCACCAGCTCCTGTGAAAAGGAGCACCCACTCTGACCCTCCTGGTTCGAGTGATAAGCAATCTCCCGGTTCTGCGTGGATTGCTTTTGCCAAGTGCTGTTTGCTGCAATCTTGAAGCCGACGGTGCTGACGGCGAGAGCCTACGTGGGACAGATCGTGACCTGCTCCTGGACGTCGCAGATGCCCCAGAGCCCACGTGACAGCGGAGAGAAGCCTATCGACAACCGCCTGATTGCGCCCGACATTGCCTGGTTCCGTCCTGGTTCCACCCTGGTCACTGCTGAGTGACCCAGACTCTGTCCCCTCTGCTTTCAGGTACTTTTCTACTTCGATCCACCCTTGGATCGCACCGGACACTTCTGCTTCACAGCGCCTGCAGCTGCAACAGCTCCAAGCACCAAGAACCTGCGTGACAGAACCCGACGCCACTTCGACCCTGTGCACCCACGGCCTGTGGGTGAGGTAACTTTGCAACGCCGGTGTCTTTACACTGGTACACACCTCTAGGGTCTGTGTCTAAAGTTTTGTGTTCCTAGGTTCAGCGGAAGTATCTTTTTATTCACTTTAATTGACTTTTACGCACCATTGACAGTGCATTGGTGCGCGCTGCACTTTCCGTGCTGCACCCGTCTCTTGTGGGCTACTCCCGACTTCTTCATTGCTTGTCCTGACTGCTCCCAGCGAATCTCTAGGCCCTAGGCCTAACCATTGTTCGATAAGTGTTACTTATACCACTTTTTTAATATATGGTCTGAGTGGCCACCCGCCCTCATCCATAAACGTGCAACTTTATATGTGTAACAGTGCTTTTGATTTAACGCTTGTGCCCCTTTCCTCATAAAGAGTACTGGGGAGTAATTTAGAAATAAATACATATATTTTTATAATATATACTTGTGTGGTGTCCTTTCATTTGATTACAGGATTGTATGTGGTAAAACAGCTCGCTTAACACGACCTCTTAAGTTAAGCCTTTAAGGCTGCTTAGTCCATGCTACCACTAGGATAGCTTGTCTGCAAGGTTGACTTACAACCTGACATCTTTGGGGTTTGTTTGGACTGATACCCAGTGGTTCCAGAATTGGAAACACTACATATCAGGCCAACTTCTCACATTGGTGTGCAGCGGTGCGGATTTGAGCTTGCTGTTTGTTTTACCATTGCAATCTTTATCAAATTGAAAGATCACATCAAGTACCTCTAGGTACATATAAATCAAAAGCTTAGCATATTAAGTTCTACTGAACTTAGTAGTTGTAGATTAAAGGGATTAGCACACCCTGACTACAACTCACTAGCAAGGTACAGTAGGAAACCACTTAGTGTAGGTAAGTGCACCACTTACACCTCACTAGCAGTCATGTCTGATACAGGTAGAGCTTCAGGCTCTGCTCCTGTAATAGTTGATCCTATAGGGACAACATCCAGATATGACAACCTTAGCCACAAAGACCTGAGTGCCTTGTGCACAGCCAGGGGGCTAAAAAAGGGCAGAGGCCCTACCATTCCTTCCCTAGTAGCTCTCCTAGAAAAGGATGACCTAGATAAGGTGAGTCAGACTCCCTTAGAAACAGAGGAAGGGATAAACTCCCCTGAGAATGAGGATCTTCAAGATGATGTAGTGGAGGAGGAAGAAGAAGAAGAAGAAGGCTCTGATTTAGATGAGCCTGAAGATCAGGATCAGGGGGGAAACCAGGTACAGGTTGCCAGGCTTAACCAGGCCAACTTGGACCTACATGGGAATGGAGAGGGCCAGCACCACTCCAGATCTCATAACCAAATTCTCCCAGGTAATAGGAGGGTGAGATCTCTATCAAGGGATTCTCATCTTTCTAGTGCCTCAAGAGAATCTCAAAGAGGAATGACTTCCTCCCAGAGAAAAGAGCATAGGGCCAGGATGAGGGCTGTCCAACTCCAAATAGAAAGGGAAGAGGTAGCCTTGGCTCAAGCTAAACTTGCTTTAGCAAGAGAGAAAAAATTGTGTGGCTTAGATGCCACTGGTGGCAGCAAAGTTCCTAAAGAAAAAGACAGGGCCTATGACAATAGAAACCTGACAAAAATTGTGCCCCCCTACAAGGAAGGGGATGATATCCACAAATGGATGACTGCTCTTGAGAGGGCCTGCATGGTACAGCAGGTCCCTGAGGACCAGTGGGCAGCAATTTTATGGTACTCCTTTTCTGAGAAAGGGAGGGACAGGCTCCTCACTGTTAGACCTGAGGATGCCAAAAACTACTCTGTTCTGAAGAGTGCTCTTATTGAAGGGTTTGGCCTAACCACTGAGCAATACAGGTTGTTGTTCAGAGACACCCAAAAAGCACAGACTCAGGACTGGACTGATTTTGTAGATTGTGCCACTAAGGCTCTGGAGGGTTGGCTGCAGGGAAGTAAAGTTTCAGACTATACAGGATTGTACAATCTTATGATGAGAGAACAGATCCTTAATAACTGTCAGAACCAGCTGTTGCATCAATACCTTGTTGACTCTGATTTGACCTCTCCCCAAGAATTGGGAAAGAAGGCAGACAAATGGGTCAGAACAAGGATTAAGCAGAAAAACCAGAACCAAGGTGACCAGAAGAAAACAGACCAGAAGGGTGGGAATCAGAAAGATAAAGAAAAGGACCAGAAGTCTTCAGGACCCCAAACTAGCAATAAGGAGGGGGGTTCCCAAAATGGAAACAAGAAAAAGAAGAACGATGGCCCAAAGAAACCTTGGTGTAATACCTGCAAATCAGTTTCACACTGGGGCAGTGAATGCACTAAGAAAAATCCAGTCCCCACCACTGCAGCTCCTAAAGCGACTGCACCCCCTAGTACAGTCAGCAGTGGTGGTACACAGCCAAAGGGTTTAGTAGGGTTGACCCTGGGTACTGAGGTGGAATCTGGCCTAGTCAGAATCCCCACACAGGCAGTTCTCCTATATGATGTGGACATATCTTTGCCCACTGCAGTAAGCCCCAGTAACCTGGGCAAATATAGGCAGACTCCCTTAATTAATGAGAAACTGGCTCAGGCCTACAGGGACACTTGTGCCAGTGTCACAATGGTGGCACCTGGCTTTGTGGACCCTGGACAAATTGTACTAGGTGAAAGTTACCTAGTGACCAATGCAAGCAACTCCACTACTTCCCATAGTGTGGCTGTTGTGAACTTCTCCTGGGGAGGGGTAGATGGCCTAAAGAAAGTTGTTGTGAGTGCAGACCTCCAGTAGACTGTCTGTTAGGCAATGATCTTGAAAGCTCAGTTTGGTCAGAAGTGGAGTACAGGACTCATGCAGAAATGCTAGGGATTTCAGCTCATGTCCTTGCAGTGACAAGGTCTCAGGCTAAGAAGTGCCTTCCTGAACCAGTGGTGGATCTTGAAACAATAGACCAACCACAACCCAAGAGAAGGAGCAAGAGGGTTAAGGCTGAGCCTTCCCACTTGCCCCAGGTTGAGGATCAAGTTTCACAGGAAACTGATTCTGCAGTCCAAGAGGAGACTGTCTCTGAGGAGCTTGAACCTGATCAGGTTGTGTTTCTGGGGACAGGGGGACCCTCAAGGGCAGACCTGGGGCAGGCCCAATTAGATTGCCCTTCACTTGAACCCCTCAGACAGCAAGCTGCTGCTGAGGCTGCAGGGAATGCTCAAGGTACCCATAAAGTGTATTGGGATGAAGGACTCCTTTATTCAGAGGCTAGAGACCCCAAGCCTGGCACAACCAGGAGGTTGGTTATACCTTTGAAGTTTAGGGGCTTCCTTCTTACCTTGGCCCATGATATTCCCCTTGCAGGACACCTAGGCCAGAATAAGACTTGGGACAGGCTTGTTCCACACTTTCACTGGCCTCACATGTCAGAAAATGTCAAGGAGTTTTGTCGCTCCTGTGTCACTTGCCAAGCCAGTGGTAAGTCAGGTGGCACAACAAAGGCCCCCCTGATACCACTACCTGTGGTGGGGGTACCCTTTGAAAGAGTTGGAATAGACATTGTGGGTCCCATGGATCCTCCAACAGCATCTGGGCACAGATTTATACTGGTGGTAGTGGATCATGCCACCAGGTATCCAGAGGCAATTCCCCTGAGGACCACCACAGCTCCTGTGGTGGCAAAAGCCCTCATTGCAGTTTTCTCAAGAGTGGGCTTTCCAAAGGAGGTTCTTTCAGACAGAGGTACCAACTTTATGTCTGGATACTTAAAAGCAATGTGGAAAGAGTGTGGAGTAAACTATAAGTTTACCACACCCTACCATCCACAGTGCAATGGGCTTGTGGAAAGGTTCAACAAGACCCTAAAGGGAATGATAAAAAGTTTACCAGAGAAGCTTAGGCGGAAATGGGACATCCTTTTACCCTGCTTGCTCTTTGCTTACAGAGAGGTCCCACAGAAGGGGGTTGGCTACAGCCCTTTTGAACTTTTGTTTGGCCACCCTGTAAGAGGTCCATTGAGTTTGGTGAAGGAAGGATGGGAGTTACCTCTCAAAAAGCCTAAACTAGACATTGTGGACTATGTACTTGGTCTCCGCTCCAGGATGGCTGAATACATGGAGAGAGCATCCAAAAACCTTGAGGCAAGTCAGGAATTACAGAAAGCCTGGCATGACCAAAAGGCTGTTCTGGTTGAGTACCAGCCAGGGCAGAAGGTGTGGGTGTTGGACCCAGTGGGGCCAGCAGCTCTCCAGGACCAATGGACTGGACCCTACCCTATCATTGAAAAGAAGGGAGAAGTCACCTACTTGGTTGACTTTGGCACCCCTAGGAGCCCCCACAGGGTGCTCCATGTAAATCGTTTGAAAGCATTTGTTGACAGGGAGGACATGAGTCTCCTCATGGCCACAGATGGGGAACAGGAGGAAGAGAGTGACCCTCTCCCAGACCTGCTTTCCCAGAACCCTGATGATGGTTCAGTTGATGGAGTAGCCTTGGCAGGCAGCCTCACTGAGCAGCAACAGGTGGACTGCAGACAGGTGTTGCAGGCCCACAGACACTTGTTTTCACTCACACCCAGTCAGACTAACTGGTGCACCCATGAGGTGGATACTGGTGACAATCTGCCTGTGAAGAATAAGATCTACAGGCAACCTGACCATGTCAGGGATTGTATAAAGGCTGAGGTGCAAAAGATGTTGGAGCTTGGAGTGATTGAGCCATCAGAGAGCCCATGGGCTAGCCCAGTGGTCCTTGTGCCAAAACCTCATACCAAAGATGGGAAGAGAGAAATGAGGTTTTGTGTGGACTACAGAGGTCTCAATGCTGTCACTAGGACAGATGCTCATCCCATTCCAAGAGCAGATGAGCTCATTGATAAATTGGCTTCTGCCAAGTTTCTGAGCACATTTGATTTGACAGCTGGCTACTGGCAAATCAGACTAGCTGAAGAGTCAAAAGCCAAAACAGCATTCTCTACCCCTAGTGGACATTATCAGTTTGTGGTAATGCCCTTTGGTTTGAAGAATGCACCTGCCACTTTCCAAAGGTTGGTGAACCAAGTCCTTGCTGGGTTGGATGACTTTTGCGCAGCATATCTAGATGATATTGCTGTCTTTAGCTCCACCTGGGAGGATCACCTGATCCACCTGAAGAAGGTTCTGGAGGCCCTGCAAAAGGCAGGCCTGACTATCAAGGCTACTAAGTGCCAGATAGGGCAGAGCAAGGTTGTGTACTTGGGCCACCTAGTAGGTGGGGGTCAAGTTCAACCACTGGAGAGCAAGATCCAGACCATACAGGACTGGACTCCTCCAACTACCCAGACACAAGTCAGAGCCTTCTTGGGCCTGACTGGGTATTACAGAAAATTTGTAAAGAACTATGGGTCCATTGTGACACCATTGAATGACTTGACATCCAAGAAGATGCCCAAAAAGGTTCAGTGGACAGTTAGCTGTCAAAAGGCATTTGATGACCTGAAGAAGGCCATGTGCTCTGCACCTATCCTGAAGAGTCCTGACTACTCCAAACAGTTCATTGTACAGACAGATGCTTCTGAGTTGGGGGTGGGAGCTGTGCTTTCACAACTTAATCAAGATGGTCAAGACCAGCCCATTGCTTTTATTAGCAGAAGGCTGACCCCCAGGGAGAAACGTTGGTCAGCTATTGAGAGGGAGGCCTTTGCTGTGGTTTGGGCCCTGAAGAAGTTGAGGCCATACTTGTTTGGTACTCACTTCCTAATTCAGACAGACCATAAGCCCCTCTTGTGGCTAAATCAGATGAAGGGTGAAAATCCCAAACTGCTCAGGTGGTCCATTTCCCTACAGGGGATGGACTTTACAGTGGAGCACCGCCCAGGGACTGACCATGGTAATGCAGATGGTCTCTCCCGGTACTTCCACTTAGAACATGAAGACTTATCTGGTCAAGGTTAAGTTTAATGTCCCTGCGTTTGGGGGGGGTTATGTAGGAGAGTAGGGTCTGCTATCCTATGGTCACCCCAATTTTTTGCTTTTTGCTTCACTGGTTTTCGACTTACTGAGGCTGTGGGCCTGCTAATCAGACCCCCAGCCTGCTGTTCTCTCTCTAAATTTATAATACATGTGCTATAGGTACATACCACAATTGGAAATGGACTCCTTGTCAGCCCCTGTACCATGCACTATAGGTGCCCAGGGCATAGGTGCCACCAAGGCCTACCAGGGGCTGAAGCATAGCTTTTGCCACCCCTGGCTGGTTCTTAAATTGACACAACTGGCTGATCACTCAGCTGGGGCAAGTGGGTGTAATCACCCCTTGCTTAGATATAGTATACCTATATCTAAACCTATATCTGGACACATATATAGCCTGTAAGCCACTCCTATGGAAGGCCTCATCAATCCTGGAGGCAGAGTGCGTGGTTTTATGTGAGATGGTGCTCTGGCATGAGCTGAGCCTGTCTGCAGCTGTCGGGAACAACTCCCTAAGCTGATCCGGGATAATGCCATACCATATACTCTTAAGCGCCTTATAATCCTCGCGGTTATATAGCAACTTTGGTTTGGCTTTATCAAAACATGTCGTGTAAGGTGTCATACGAATTGGAATACTACCCCCTCGCCAGTTCTGGCGACGGGGGTAGCATTCCACCCTTCTAGAGGGAGAATACATGTTACTTTACTGAAACGCGGTTGATTTAAAATGAGCCTCAGATCCACAAAATGGATGCCCCTGCCACAGACACGGGTCTGACCTCCTGCTGCTGACCGAAACCCGGCAGAGGAGGCCTGGACAAAGAGTTTCCTGTCACAGGGCGGTGTCAAACCACCCCAGACAGGAGATAGTGGATTGGAGTAGGGAGGTTTCAATGAAACCAGACACTGCCTGGGGAGCACAAGGCTGCCCCTTGCAGGATCCGGCCAAACCGGTTCTGGGGCCTCCCAGCCCCTGTCCCAGCGCGGCCAGGATCAAAGGAGAGGGGTGTAACCACCCCCTTCCTGGGTCCCACCCATAGGAGGGGACCTAGCAGGATGTCCAACCCCCGAGATTCGAATAAGAGGGGGAGCAGTCCCAACGGACCTCAGATCATCCTGAAGAAACATAAGAAACGAAATCTGGACCCTTCGACTTTCTACACGACGTGAGAAGACTGAAGAATCTCCCTTGTGGTCAAGGAGTGACCACCCTGTGCAAACAGGCACCATCCAGCCCTCGACCCTTGCTTTGTTGCAGTTCCCGCCGGAACTCGAGCGACAGAGATCGACGAGATCAAGCTTGCCTGCCTTCTACCTGCCCGATCCACAGTCCCTGCAGAGCTGAGACCCGTGGAGGCGACCGGAAGCGTGGGGCACGCCATCTTGAAAAGGCCACGAGACGCTGACCGTGCGGCCCACAAGTGACCCTCGAAGCTGTACACCGGGGTTTGAGAAGCCCCAGCCCCGAGCTCCACTTGCACCAAAGCTCACCCCTCCACACTCGACGAGTGCTGCGTGGGGCCCTTCTGCTTGTGTGCGCTCGACGCGTTGGCCCGGTCACTTGCCAGCTGGCTTGTGGCCCCTGTGCCGACGAACTTTGAAATACGACTTGCTTTTCTGGTTGCTCCAGATCTGCACCAGCTCCTGTGAAAAGGAGCACCCACTCTGACCCTCCTGGTTCGAGTGATAAGCAATCTCCCAGTTCTGCGTGGATTGCTTTTGCCAAGTGCTGTTTGCTGCAATCTTGAAGCCGACGGTGCTGACGGCGAGAGCCTACGTGGGACAGATCGTGACCTGCTCCTGGACGTCGCAGATGCCCCAGAGCCCACGTGACAGCGGAGAGAAGCCTATCGACAACCGCCTGATTGCGCCCGACATTGCCTGGTTCCGTCCTGGTTCCACCCTGGTCACTGCTGAGTGACCCAGACTCTGTCCCCTCTGCTTTCAGGTACTTTTCTACTTCGATCCACCCTTGGATCGCACCGGACACTTCTGCTTCACAGCGCCTGCAGCTGCAACAGCTCCAAGCACCAAGAACCTGCGTGACAGAACCCGACGCCACTTCGACCCTGTGCACCCACGGCCTGTGGGTGAGGTAACTTTGCAACGCCGGTGTCTTTACACTGGTACACACCTCTAGGGTCTGTGTCTAAAGTTTTGTGTTCCTAGGTTCAGCGGAAGTATCTTTTTATTCACTTTAATTGACTTTTACGCACCATTGACAGTGCATTGGTGCGCGCTGCACTTTCCGTGCTGCACCCGTCTCCTGTGGGCTACTCCCGACTTCTTCATTGCTTGTCCTGACTGCTCCCAGCGAATCTCTAGGCCCTAGGCCTAACCATTGTTCGATAAGTGTTACTTATACCACTTTTTTAATATATGGTCTGAGTGGCCACCCGCCCTCATCCATAAACGTGCAACTTTATATGTGTAACAGTGCTTTTGATTTAACGCTTGTGCCCCTTTCCTCATAAAGAGTACTGGGGAGTAATTTAGAAATAAATACATATATTTTTATAATATATACTTGTGTGGTGTCCTTTCATTTGATTACAGGATTGTATGTGGTAAAACAGCTCGCTTAACACGACCTCTTAAGTTAAGCCTTTAAGGCTGCTTAGTCCATGCTACCACTAGGATAGCTTGTCTACAAGGTTGACTTACAACCTGACATCTTTGGGGTTTGTTTGGACTGATACCCAGTGGTTCCAGAATTGGAAACACTACATATCAGGCCAACTTCTCACATCATGTGTCATGTGGTGTCATGTGATGTCATGTGGTGTCATGTGTCATCATGTGTCGTTGTAGGAAGGTGGCTACCTGACTATGGTTACCCCAGATTTTTTGCCCTGTGTTTAGCTGGTTTTCGACTTAGTTGGCCTGGTTCCCTGCTAATCAGGGCCCCAGGCTATCTGCTCTCTCTGTAAAATGGATTCCATGTACCCTAGGTGCATAACTAGATTGGCTTGGGTCACCTTATCAGCCCCTGTACAGAGCACTATAGGTGCCCAGGGCATAGGTGCATCCAAGGCCTACCAGGGGCTGCAGCATATCTTTTGCCACCCCTGGCTGGCTATCTAAATTGACACAACTGGCTGATCACTCAGCTGGGGCAAGTGGGTGTAATCACCCCTTGCTTAGATATAGTATACCTATATCTAAACCTATATCTGGACACATATATAGCCTGTAAGCCACTCCTATGGAAGGCCTCATCAATCCTGGAGGCAGAGTGCGTGGTTTAATGTGAGATGGTGCTCTAGCATGAGCTGAGCCTGTCTGCAGCGGTCGGGACCAATTCCCTTAGCTGTTCCGGGATAATGCCAAACCATATACTATTAAGTGCATTATAATCCTCGCGGTTATATGTTAACTTTGGTTTGGCTTTATCAAAACATGTCGTGTAAGGTGTCATACGAATTGGAATACTACCCCCTCGCCAGTCCTGGTGACTCGGGTAGCATTCCACCCCTCTAGAGGGGACGACATGTTACTTTTGCTAAAATGCGGTTGATTTTTAAAAGAGCCTCAGATCCACAAAATGGATGCTTCTGCCACAGACACATGTCTGACCTCCTGCTGCTGACCTAAACTCAGCAGAGGAGGCCTGGACAAAGGATTTCCTGTCACAGGGAGGTGTGACACCACCCCAGACAGGAGATAGTGGGTTGTAGCAGGGAGGTTTGAAAGAAACCAGACAGTGCCTGGGGAGCACAAGGCTTCCCCTTGCATAATCCGGTCAAACCGGTTCTGGGGCAGCCCAGCCCCAGCTCCAGTGAGACCTGGACAAAGGAAAGGGGGTGTAACCACCCCCTTCCTGGTCCCACCCATAGGGGAGGGACCTAGCAGGAGATCCACCCCTCAGATTGGAATAAGAGGGGGAGCAGTGCCAATGCAACTCAGATCATCCTGAAATCAACTTTAAACTAAGAAGACGACTGGACTTCGACTTTCTGATGAATAGAAGACTGAAGAGCATCTCCCTTGTGGCTTAGGAAGGGCCACCCTGTGAACACAGGCACCACCCAGCACCTCGACGTCTGCTTTGCCGCCGCCTCCCGCCAGAGCCCGAGCCCAAAGCCTGACAAGACCCAGCTTCCCAGACTTCTCACAGCTCGATCCACAGTCCCTGTAAAGAAGGGACCCATGGAGGCACCGAGAGACGTGGGAGCGGCCATCTTGAAAGACCCCCGAGACGCTGACTGCGCAGCACCTGAGGCACCCTCGACTCTGTGCTTTGGGGTTTGAGAATCCCCACAACCGAGCAGCATTTGCACCAAAGATCAGCCCTCCAGCATCTCCACGATCTGCGTGGGGCTCTTTTGCTTTGTGCCACTTGACTCGCCATCCCGGCCGCTTGTCACGTGGTCAGCGGCCATCTTGGCGATGAAACCTACAATTTACACTGTGGGTCTGGTTGCTCCGGACCTGCCCTCGCTCCTGTAGAAAGGAGTACCCGCTCTGACCTTGCTGGTCTGAGTAATAAGCCTTTTTCACTTTCCCTGTGGCTTGCATTAGCCAAGGCTTGTTTGCTTCAATCGAGTTGCCGACACCGCCATCAGCTAGAGCCTTTGAGGGACAGCTCTTGAACGACTCCTGGACGTCCTTGACCTCTTCGTGTTCACGCAGCTGCAGAGAGAAGCAACCCCTGATCACCTGTTTCCACCCGACTTTGCCTGGTTCCAATCTGGTTCCACGGTGGTCACTGGTCAGTGACTTTGAACATTGTCCCCTCTGCTTTCAGGTCTTCACCACTTCAGATCTACCCTTGGATCGCACCGGACACTTCTGCTTCACATCGCCTGCAGCTGCAACAGCTTCAAGCACCAAGAGCCTGCGTGTCAGAACCCGACGCCACTTCGACCCTGTGCACCCACGGCCTGTGGGTGAGGTAACATTGCAACGCCGGTGTTCCCACACTGGTACACACCTCTAGGGTCTGTGTCTAAAGTTTTGTGTTTCTAGGTTCAGCGGAAGTATCTTTTAATTCACTTTAACTAACTTTTACGCACCATTGACATTGCATTGGTGCGCGCCGCACTTTTCGTGCTGCACCCGTCTCCTGTGGGCTACTCCCGACTTCAGCATTGCTAGTCCTGACTGCTCCCAGCGAATCTCTAGGCCCTAGGCCTAACCACTGTTCGATAAGTGTTCCTTATACCATTTTTTTAGTATATGGTCTGAGTGGCCACCCGCCCTCATCCATAATTGTGCAACTTTATATGTTTTACTGTGCTTTTGATTTAACGCTTGTGCCCCTTTTCTCATAAAGAGTACTGGGGAGTAATTTAGAAATAAATACATATATTTTTATAATATATACTTGTGTGGTGTCCTTTCATTTGATTACAGGATTGTATGTGGTAAAACAGCTCGCTTAACACGACCTCTTAAGTTAAGCCTTTAAGGCTGCTTAGTCCATGCTACCACTAGGATAGCTTGTCTAACAAGGTTGACTTACAACCAGACATCTTTGGGGTTTGTTTGGACTGATACCAAGTGGTTCCAGAATTGGAAACACTACATATCAGGCCAACTTCTCACATTGGTGTGCAGCGGTGCGGATTTGAGCTTGCTGTTTGTTTTACCATTGCAATCTTTATCAAATTGAAAGATCACATCAAGTACCTCTAGGTACATATAAATCAAAAGCTTAGCATATTAAGTTCTACTGAACTTAGTAGTTGTAGATTAAAGGGATTAGCACACCCTGACTACAACTCACTAGCAAGGTACAGTAGGAAACCACTTAGTGTAGGTAAGTGCATCACTTACACCTCACTAGCAGTCATGTCTGCTACAGGTAGAGCCTCAGGCTCTGCTCCTGTAATAGTTGATCCTATAGGGACAACATCCAGATATGACAACCTTAGCCACAAAGACCTGAGTGCCTTGTGCACAGCCAGGGGGCTAAAAAAGGGCAGAGGCCCTAATATTCCTTCCCTAGTAGCTCTCCTAGAAAAGGATTGTAGGAGAGTAGGGTCTGCTATCCTATGGTCACCCCAATTTTTGCTTTTTGCTTCACTGATTTTCGACTTACTGAGGCTGTGGGCCTGCTAATCAGACCCCCAGCCTGCTGTTCTCTCTCTAAATTTATAATACATGTGCTATAGGTACATACCACAATTGGAAATGGACTCCTTGTCAGCCCCTGTACCATGCACTATAGGTGCCCAGGGCATAGGTGCCACCAAGGCCTACCAGGGGCTGAAGCATAGCTTTTGCCACCCCTGGCTGGTTCTTAAATTGACACAACTGGCTGATCACTCAGCTGGGGCAAGTGGGTGTAATCACCCCTTGCTTAGATATAGTATACCTATATCTAAACCTATATCTGGACACATATATAGCCTGTAAGCCACTCCTATGGAAGGCCTCATCAATCCTGGAGGCAGAGTGCGTGGTTTTATGTGAGATGGTGCTCTGGCATGAGCTGAGCCTGTCTGCAGCGGTCGGGAACAACTCCCTAAGCTGATCCGGGATAATGCCATACCATATACTCTTAAGCGCCTTATAATCCTCGCGGTTATATAGCAACTTTGGTTTGGCTTTATCAAAACATGTCGTGTAAGGTGTCATACGAATTGGAATACTACCCCCTCGCCAGTTCTGGCGACGGGGGTAGCATTCCACCCTTCTAGAGGGAGAAGACATGTTACTTTACTGAAACGCGGTTGATTTAAAATGAGCCTCAGATCCACAAAATGGATGCCCCTGCCACAGACACGGGTCTGACCTCCTGCTGCTGACCGAAACCCGGCAGAGGAGGCCTGGACAAAGAGTTTCCTGTCACAGGGCGGTGTCAAACCACCCCAGACAGGAGATAGTGGATTGGAGTAGGGAGGTTTCAAAGAAACCAGACACTGCCTGGGGAGCACAAGGCTGCCCCTTGCAGGATCCGGCCAAACCGGTTCTGGGGCCTCCCAGCCCCTGTCCCAGCGCGGCCAGGATCAAAGGAGAGGGGTGTAACCACCCCCTTCCTGGGTCCCACCCATAGGAGGGGACCTAGCAGGATGTCCAACCCCCGAGATTCGAATAAGAGGGGGAGCAGTCCCAACGGACCTCAGATCATCCTGAAGAAACATAAGAAACGAAATCTGGACCCTTCGACTTTCTACACGACGTGAGAAGACTGAAGAATCTCCCTTGTGGCCAAGGAGTGACCACCCTGTGCAAACAGGCACCATCCAGCCCTCGACCCTTGCTTTGTTGCAGTTCCCGCCGGAACTCGAGCGACAGAGGTCAACGAGATCAAGCTTGCCTGCCTTCTACCTGCCCGATCCACAGTCCCTGCAGAGCTGAGACCCGTGGAGGCGACCGGAAGCGTGGGGCACGCCATCTTGAAAAGGCCACGAGACGCTGACCGTGCAGCCCACGAGTGACCCTTGAAGCTGTACACTGGGGTTTGAGAAGCCCCAGCCCCGAGCTCCACTTGCACCAAAGCTCACCCCTCCACACTCGACGAGTGCTGCGTGGGGCCCTTCTGCTTGTGTGCGCTCGACGCGTTGGCCCGGTCACTTGCCAGCTGGCTTGTGGCCCCTGTGCTGACGAAACTTGAAATACGACTTGCTTTTCTGGTTGCTCCAGATCTGCACCAGCTCCTGTGAAAAGGAGCACCCACTCTGACCCTCCTGGTTCGAGTGATAAGCAATCTCCCAGTTCCGCGTGGATTGCTTTTGCCAAGTGCTGTTTGCTGCAATCTTGAAGCCGACGGTGCTGACGGCGAGAGCCTACGTGGGACAGATCGTGACCTGCTCCTGGACGTCGCAGATGCCCCAGAGCCAACGTGACAGCGGAGAGAAGCCTATCGACAACCGCCTGATTGCGCCCGACATTGCCTGGTTCCGTCCTGGTTCCACCCTGGTCACTGCTGAGTGACCCAGACTCTGTCCCCTCTGCTTTCAGGTACTTTTCTACTTCGATCCACCCTTGGATCGCACCGGACACTTCTGCTTCACAGCGCCTGCAGCTGCAACAGCTTCAAGCACCAAGAACCTGCGTGTCAGAACCCGACGCCACTTCGACCCTGTGCACCCACGGCCTGTGGGTGAGGTAACTTTGCAACGCCGGTATCTATACACTGGTACACACCTCTAGGGTCTGTGTCTAAGGTTTTGTGTTCCTAGGTTCAGCGGAAGTATCTTTTAATTCACTTTAACTGACTTTTACGCACCATTGACAGTGCATTGGTGCGCGCCGCACTTTCCGTGCTGCACCCGTCTCCTGTGGGCTACTCCCGACTTCATCATTGCTAGTCCTGACTGCTCCCAGCGAATCTCTAGGCCCTAGGCCTAACCATTGTTCGATAAGTGTTACTTATACCACTTTTTTTATATATGGTCTGAGTGGCCACCCGCCCTCATCCATAATTGTGCAACTTTATATGTGTAACAGTGCTTTTGATTTAACGCTTGTGCCCCTTTCCTCATAAAGAGTACTGGGGAGTAATTTAGAAATAAATACATATATTTTTTATAATATATACTTGTGTGGTGTCCTTTCATTTGATTACAGGATTGTATGTGGTAAAACAAGCTCGCTTAACACGACCTCTTAAGTTAAGCCTTTAAGGCTGCTTAGTCCATGCTACCACTAGGATAGCTTGTCTACAAGGTTGACTTACAACCTGACATCTTTGGGGTTTGTTTGGACTGATACCCAGTGGTTCCAGAATTGGAAAACACTACATATCAGGCCAACTTCTCACATTGGTGTGCAGCGGTGCGGATTTGAGCTTGCTGTTTGTTTTACCATTGCAATCTTTATCAAATTGAAAGATCACATCAAGTACCTCTAGGTACATATAAATCAAAAGCTTAGCATATTAAGTTCTACTGAACTTAGTAGTTGTAGATTAAAGGGATTAGCACACCCTGACTACAACTCACTAGCAAGGTACAGTAGAAAACCACTTAGTGTAGGTAAGTGCACCACTTACACCTCACTAGCAGTCATGTCTGATACAGGTAGAGCTTCAGGCTCTGCTCCTGTAATAGTTGATCCTATAGGGACAACATCCAGATATGACAACCTTAGCCACAAAGACCTGAGTGCCTTGTGCACAGCCAGGGGGCTAAAAAAGGGCAGAGGCCCTACCATTCCTTCCCTAGTAGCTCTCCTAGAAAAGGATGACCTAGATAAGGTGAGTCAGACTCCCTTAGAAACAGAGGAAGGGATAAACTCCCCTGAGAATGAGGATCTTCAAGAAGAAGTAGAGGAGGAGGAGGAAGACCCAGAGGAAGGCTCTGATTTAGAAGAGCCTGAAGATCAGGATCAGGGGGGAAACCAGGTACAGGTTGCCAGGCTTAACCAGGCCAACTTGGACCTACATGGGAATGGAGAGGGCCAGCACCACTCCAGATCTCATAACCAAATTCTCCCAGGTAACAGGAGGGTGAGATCTCTATCAAGGGATTCTCATCTTTCTAGTGCCTCAAGAGAATCTCAAAGAGGAATGACTTCCTCCCAGAGAAAAGAGCATAGGGCCAGGATGAGGGCTGTCCAACTCCAAATAGAAAGGGAAGAGGTAGCCTTGGCTCAAGCTAAACTTGCTTTAGCAAGAGAAAGAAAATTGTGTGGCTTAGATGCCACTGGTGGCAGCAAAGTTCCTAAAGAAAAAGACAGGGCCTATGACAATAGAAACCTGACAAAAATTGTGCCCCCCTACAAGGAAGGGGATGATATCCACAAATGGATGACTGCTCTTGAGAGGGCCTGCATGGTACAGCAGGTCCCTGAGGATCAGTGGGCAGCAATTTTATGGTACTCCTTTTCTGAGAAAGGGAGGGACAGGCTCCTCACTGTTAGACCTGAGGATGCCAAAAACTACTCTGTTCTGAAGAGTGCTCTTATTGAAGGGTTTGGCCTAACCACTGAGCAATACAGGTTGTTGTTCAGAGACACCCAAAAAGCACAGACTCAGGACTGGACTGATTTTGTAGATTGTGCCACTAAGGCTCTGGAGGGTTGGCTGCAGGGAAGTAAAGTTTCAGACTATACAGGATTGTACAATCTTATGATGAGAGAACAGATCCTTAATAACTGTCAGAACCAGCTGTTGCATCAATACCTTGTTGACTCTGATTTGACCTCTCCCCAAGAATTGGGAAAGAAGGCAGACAAATGGGTCAGAACAAGGATTAAGCAGAAAAACCAGAACCAAGGTGACCAGAAGAAAACAGACCAGAAGGGTGGGAATCAGAAAGATAAAGAAAAGGACCAGAAGTCTTCAGGCCCCCAAACTAGCAATAAGGGGGGGGGGTTCCCAAAATGAAAACAAGAAAAAGAAGAATGATGGCCCAAAGAAACCTTGGTGTAATACCTGCAAATCAGTTTCACACTGGGGCAGTGAATGCACTAAGAAAAATCCAGTCCCCACCACTGCAGCTCCTAAAGCAACTGCACCCCCTAGTACAGTCAGCAGTGGTGGTACACAGCCAAAGGGTTTAGTAGGGTTGACCCTGGGTACTGAGGTGGAATCTGGCCTAGTCAGAATCCCCACACAGGCAGTTCTCCTATATGATGTGGACTTATCTTTGCCCACTGCAGTAAGCCCCAGTAACCTGGGCAAATATAGGCAGACTCCCTTAATTAATGAGAAACTGGCTCAGGCCTACAGGGACACTTGTGCCAGTGTCACAATGGTGACACCTGGCTTTGTGGACCCTGGACAGATTGTACTAGGTGAAAGTTACCTAGTGACCAATGCAAGCAACTCCACTACTTCCCATAGTGTGGCTGTTGTGAACTTCTCCTGGGGAGGGGTAGATGGCCTAAAGAAAGTTGTTGTGAGTGCAGACCTCCCAGTAGACTGTCTGTTAGGCAATGATCTTGAAAGCTCAGTTTGGTCAGAAGTGGAGTACAGGACTCATGCAGAAATGCTAGGGATTTCAGCTCATGTCCTTGCAGTGACAAGGTCTCAGGCTAAGAAGTGCCTTCCTGAACCAGTGGTGGATCTTGAAACAATAGACCAACCACAACCCAAGAGAAGGAGCAAGAGGGTTAAGGCTGTGCCTTCCCACTTGCCCCAGGTTGAGGATCAGGTTTCACAGGAAACTGATTCTGCAGTCCAAGAGGAGACTGTCTCAGAGGAGCTTGAACCTGATCAGGTTGAGTTTCTGGGGACAGGGGGACCCTCAAGGGCAGACCTGGGGCAGGCCCAATTAGATTGCCCTTCACTTGAACCCCTCAGACAGCAAGCTGCTGCTGAGGCTGCAGGGAATGCTCAAGGTACCCATAGAGTGTATTGGGATGAAGGACTCCTTTATTCAGAGGCTAGAGACCCCAAGCCTGGCACAACCAGGAGGTTGGTTATACCTTTGAAGTTTAGGGGCTTCCTTCTTACCTTGGCCCATGATATTCCCCTTGCAGGACACTTAGGCCAGAATAAGACTTGGGACAGGCTTGTTCCACACTTTCACTGGCCTCACATGTCAGAAGATGTCAAGGAGTTTTGTCGCTCCTGTGTCACTTGCCAAGCCAGTGGTAAGTCAGGTGGCACAACAAAGGCCCCCCTGATACCACTACCTGTGGTGGGGGTACCCTTTGAAAGAGTTGGAATAGACATTGTGGGTCCCATGGATCCTCAAACAGCATCTGGGCACAGATTTATACTGGTGGTAGTGGATCATGCCACCAGGTACCCAGAAGCAATTCCCCTGAGGACCACCACAGCTCCTGTGGTGGCAAAAGCCCTCATTGCAGTTTTCTCAAGAGTGGGCTTTCCAAAGGAGGTTCTTTCAGACAGAGGTGCCAACTTTATGTCTGGATACTTAAAAGCAATGTGGAAAGAGTGTGGAGTAAACTATAAGTTTACCACACCCTACCATCCACAGTGCAATGGGCTTGTGGAAAGGTTCAACAAGACCCTAAAGGGAATGATAAAAGGTTTACCAGAGAAGCTTAGGCGGAAATGGGACATCCTTTTACCCTGCTTGCTCTTTGCTTACAGAGAGGTCCCACAGAAGGGGGTTGGCTACAGCCCTTTTGAACTTTTGTTTGGCCACCCTGTAAGGGGTCCACTGAGTTTAGTGAAGGAAGGATGGGAGTTACCTCTCAAAAAGCCTAAACTAGACATTGTGGACTATGTACTTGGTCTCCGCTCCAGGATGGCTGAATACATGGAGAGAGCATCCAAAAACCTTGAGGCAAGTCAGGAATTACAGAAAGCCTGGCATGACCAAAAGGCTGTTCTGGTTGAGTACCAGCCAGGGCAGAAGGTGTGGGTGTTGGACCCAGTGGGGCCAGCAGCTCTCCAGGACAAATGGACTGGACCCTACCCTATCATTGAGAAAAAGGGAGAAGTCACCTATGTGGTTGACTTTGGCACCCCTAGGAGCCCCCACAGGGTGCTCCATGTCAATCGTTTGAAAGCATTTGTTGACAGGGAGGACATGAGTCTCCTCATGGCCACAGATGGGGAACAGGAGGAAGAGAGTGACCCTCTCCCAGACCTGCTTTCCCAGAACCCTGATGATGGTTCAGTTGATGGAGTAGCCTTGGCAGGCAGCCTCACTGAGCAGCAACAGGTGGACTGCAGACAGGTGTTGCAGGCCCACAGACATTTGTTTTCACTCACACCCAGTCAGACTAACTGGTGCACCCATGAGGTGGATACTGGTGACAATCTGCCTGTGAAGAATAAGATCTACAGGCAACCTGACTGTAGGAGAGTAGGGTCTGCTATCCTATGGTCACCCCAATTTTTGCTTTTTGCTTCACTGGTTTTCGACTTACTGAGGCTGTGGGCCTGCTAATCAGACCCCCAGCCTGCTGTTCTCTCTCTAAATTTGTAATACATGTGCTATAGGTACATACCACAATTGGAAATGGACTCCTTGTCAGCCCCTGTACCATGCACTATAGGTGCCCAGGGCATAGGTGCCACCAAGGCCTACCAGGGGCTGAAGCATAGCTTTTGCCACCCCTGGCTGGTTCTTAAATTGACACAACTGGCTGATCACTCAGCTGGGGCAAGTGGGTGTAATCACCCCTTGCTTAGATATAGTATACCTATATCTAAACCTATATCTGGACACATATATAGCCTGTAAGCCACTCCTATGGAAGGCCTCATCAATCCTGGAGGCAGAGTGCGTGGTTCTATGTGAGATGGTGCTCTGGCGTGAGCTGAGCCTGTCTGCAGCTGTCGGGAACAACTCCCTAAGCTGATCCGGGATAATGCCATACCATATACTCTTAAGCGCATTATAATCCTCGCGGTTATATAGCAACTTTGGTTTGGCTTTATCAAAACATGTCGTGTAAGGTGTCATACGAATTGGAATACTATCCCCTCGCCAGTTCTGGCGACGGGGATAGCATTCCACCCTTCTAGAGGGAGAAGACATGTTACTTTACTGAAACGCGGTTGATTTAAAATGAGCCTCAGATCCACAAAATGGATGCCCCTGCCACAGACACGGGTCTGACCTCCTGCTGCTGACCGAAACCCGGCAGAGGAGGCCTGGACAAAGAGTTTCCTGTCACAGGGCGGTGTCAAACCACCCCAGACAGGAGATAGTGGATTGGAGTAGGGAGGTTTCAATGAAACCAGACACTGCCTGGGGAGCACAAGGCTGCCCCTTGCAGGATCCGGCCAAACCGGTTCTGGGGCCTCCCAGCCCCTGTCCCAGCGCGGCCAGGATCAAAGGAGAGGGGTGTAACCACCCCCTTCCTGGGTCCCACCCATAGGAGGGGACCTAGCAGGATGTCCAACCCCCGAGATTCGAATAAGAGGGGGAGCAGTCCCAACGGACCTCAGATCATCCTGAAGAAACATAAGAAACGAAATCTGGACCCTTCGACTTTCTACACGACGTGAGAAGACTGAAGAATCTCCCTTGTGGTCAAGGAGTGACCACCCTGTGCAAACAGGCACCATCCAGCCCTCGACCCTTGCTTTGTTGCAGTTCCCGCCGGAACTCGAGCGACAGAGATCGACGAGATCAAGCTTGCCTGCCTTCTACCTGCCCGATCCACAGTCCCTGCAGAGCTGAGACCCGTGGAGGCGACCGGAAGCGTGGGGCACGCCATCTTGAAAAGGCCACGAGACGCTGACCGTGCGGCCCACGAGTGACCCTCGAAGCTGTACACCGGGGTTTGAGAAGCCCCAGCCCCGAGCTCCACTTGCACCAAAGCTCACCCCTCCACACTCGACGAGTGCTGCGTGGGGCCCTTCTGCTTGTGTGCGCTCGACACGTTGGCCCGGTCACTTGCCAGCTGGCTTGTGGCCCCTGTGCCGACGAACTTCGAAATACGACTTGCTTTTCTGGTTGCTCCAGATCTGCACCAGCTCCTGTGAAAAGGAGCACCCACTCTGACCCTCCTGGTTCGAGTGATAAGCAATCTCCCGGTTCCGCGTGGATTGCTTTTGCCAAGTGCTGTTTGCTACAATCTTCAAGCCGACGGTGCTGACGGCGAGAGCCTACGTGGGACAGATCGTGACCTGCTCCTGGACGTCGCAGATGCCCCAGAGCCCACGTGACAGCGGAGAGAAGCCTATCGACAACCGCCTGATTGCGCCCGACATTGCCTGGTTCCGTCCTGGTTCCACCCTGGTCACTGCTGAGTGACCCAGACTCTGTCCCCTCTGCTTTCAGGTACTTTTCTACATCGATCCACCCTTGGATCGCACCGGACACTTCTGCTTCACAGCGCCTGCAGCTGCAACAGCTTCAAGCACCAAGAACCTGCGTGACAGAACCCGACGCCACTTCGACCCTGTGCACCCACGGCCTGTGGGTGAGGTAACTTTGCAACGCCGGTGTCTTTACACTGGTACACACCTCTAGGGTCTGTGTCTAAAGTTTTGTGTTCCTAGGTTCAGCGGAAGTATCTTTTTATTCACTTTAACTGACTTTTACGCACCATTGACAGTGCATTGGTGCGCGCTGCACTTTCCGTGCTGCATCCGTCTCCTGTGGGCTACTCCCGACTTCTTCATTGCTTGTCCTGACTGCTCCCAGCGAATCTCTAGGCCCTAGGCCTAACCATTGTTCGTAAAGTGTTACTTATACCACTTTTTTGATATATGGTCTGAGTGGCCCCCCGCCCTCAGCCATAATTGTGCCAACTTTATATGTGTAACAGTGCTTTTGATTTAACGCTTGTGCCCCTTTCCTCATAAAGAGTACTGGGGAGTAATTTAGTAATAAATACATATATTTTTATAATATATACTTGTGTGGTGTCCTTTCATTTGATTACAGGATTGTATGTGGTAAAACAAGCTCGCTTAACACGACCTCTTAAGTTAAGCCTTTAAGGCTGCTTAGTCCATGCTACCACTAGGATAGCTTGTCTACAAGGTTGACTTACAACCTGACATCTTTGGGGTTTGTTTGGACTGATAACCAGTGGTTCCAGAATTGGAAACACTACCTATCAGGCCAACTTCTCACATTGGTGTGCAGCGGTGCGGATTTGAGCTTGCTGTTTGTTTTACCATTGCAATCTTTATCAAATTGAAAGATCACATCAAGTACCTCTAGGTACATATAAATCAAAAGCTTAGCATATTAAGTTCTACTGAACTTAGTAGTTGTAGATTAAAGGGATTAGCACACCCTGACTACAACTCACTAGCAAGGTACAGTAGGAAACCACTTAGTGTAGGTAAGTGCACCACTTACACCTCACTAGCAGTCATGTCTGATACAGAAAGAGCCTCAGGCTCTGCTCCTGTAATAGTTGATCCTATAGGGACAACATCCAGATATGACAACCTTAGCCACAAAGACCTGAGTGCCTTGTGCACAGCCAGGGGGCTAAAAAAGGGCAGAGGCCCTACCATTCCTTCCCTAATAGCTCTCCTAGAAAAGGATGACCTAGACAAGGTGAGTCAGACTCCCTTAGAAACAGAGGAAGGGATAAACTCCCCTGAGAATGAGGATCTTCAAGATGATGTAGTGGAGGAGGAAGAAGAAGAGGAAGGCTCTGATGTAGATGAGCCTGAAGATCAGGATCAGGTGGGAAACCAGGTACAGGTTGCCAGGCTTAACCAGGCCAACTTGGACCTACATGGGAATGGAGGGGGCCAGCACCACTCCAGATCTCATAACCAAATTCTCCCAGGTAATAGAAGGGAGAGATCTCTGTCAAGGGACTCTCACCTTTCTAGTGCCTCAAGAGAATCTCAAAGAGGGATGACTCCCTCCCAGAGAAAAGAGCATAGGGCCAGGATGAGGGCTGTCCAACTCCAAATAGAAAGGGAAGAGGTAGCCTTGGCTCAAGCTAAACTTGCTTTAGCAAGAGAGAAAAAATTGTGTGGCTTAGATGCCACTGGTGGCAGCAAAGTTCCTAAAGAAAAAGACAGGGCCTATGACAATAGAAACCTGACAAAAATTGTGCCCCCCTACAAGGAAGGGGATGATATCCACAAATGGATGACTGCTCTTGAGAGGGCCTGCATGGTACAGCAGGTCCCTGAGGATCAGTGGGCAGCAATTTTATGGTACTCCTTTTCTGAGAAAGGGAGGGACAGGCTCCTCACTGTTAGACCTGAGGATGCCAAAAACTACTCTGTTCTGAAGAGTGCTCTTATTGAAGGGTTTGGCCTAACCACTGAGCAATACAGGTTGTTGTTCAGAGACACCCAAAAAGCACAGACTCAGGACTGGACTGATTTTGTAGATTGTGCCACTAAGGCTCTGGAGGGTTGGCTGCAGGGAAGTAAAGTTTCAGACTATACAGGATTGTACAATCTTATGATGAGAGAACAGATCCTTAATAACTGTCAGAACCAGCTGTTGCATCAATACCTTGTTGACTCTGATTTGACCTCTCCCCAAGAATTGGGAAAGAAGGCAGACAAATGGGTCAGAACAAGGATTAAGCAGAAAAACCAGAACCAAGGTGACCAGAAGAAAACAGACCAGAAGGGTGGGAATCAGAAAGATAAAGAAAAGGACCAGAAGTCTTCAGGCCCCCAAACTAGCAATAAGGAGGGGGGTTCCCAAAACGGAAACAAGAAAAAGAAGAATGATGGCCCAAAGAAACCTTGGTGTAATACCTGCAAATCAGTTTCACACTGGGGCAGTGAATGCACTAAGAAAAATCCAGTCCCCACCACTGCAGCTCCTAAAGCAACTGCACCCCCTAGTACAGTCAGCAGTGGTGGTACACAGCCAAAGGGTTTAGTAGGGTTGACCCTGGGTACTGAGGTGGAATCTGGCCTAGTCAGAATCCCCACACAGGCAGTTCTCCTATATGATGTGGACATATCTTTGCCCACTGCAGTAAGCCCCAGTAACCTGGGCAAATATAGGCAGACTCCCTTAATTAATGAGAAACTGGCTCAGGCCTACAGGGACACTTGTGCCAGTGTCACAATGGTGGCACCTGGCTTTGTGGACCCTGGACAAATTGTACTAGGTGAAAGTTACCTAGTGACCAATGCAAGCAACTCCACTACTTCCCATAGTGTGGCTGTTGTGAACTTCTCCTGGGGAGGGGTAGATGGCCTAAAGAAAGTTGTTGTGAGTGCAGACCTCCCAGTAGACTGTCTGTTAGGCAATGATCTTGAAAGCTCAGTTTGGTCAGAAGTGGAGTACAGGACTCATGCAGAAATGCTAGGGATTTCAGCTCATGTCCTTGCAGTGACAAGGTCTCAGGCTAAGAAGTGCCTTCCTGAACCAGTGGTGGATCTTGAAACAATAGACCAACCACAACCCAAGAGAAGGAGCAATAGGGTTAAGGCTGTGCCTTCCCACTTGCCCCAGGTTGAGGATCAGGTTTCACAGGAAACTGATTCTGCAGTCCAAGAGGAGACTGTCTCTGAGGAGCTTGAACCTGATCAGGTTGAGTTTCTGGGGACAGGGGGACCCTCAAGGGCAGACCTGGGGCAGGCCCAATTAGATTGCCCTTCACTTGAACCCCTCAGACAGCAGGCTGCTGCTGAGGCTGCAGGGAATGCTCAAGGTACCCATAAGGTGTATTGGGATGAAGGACTCCTTTATTCAGAGGCTAGAGACCCCAAGCCTGGCACCACCAGGAGGTTGGTTATACCTTTGAAGTTTAGGGGCTTCCTTCTTACCTTGGCCCATGATATTCCCCTTGCAGGACACTTAGGCCAGAATAAGACTTGGGACAGGCTTGTTCCACACTTTCACTGGCCTCACATGTCAGAAAATGTCAAGGAGTTTTGTCGCTCCTGTGTCACTTGCCAAGCCAGTGGTAAGTCAGGTGGCACAACAAAGGCCCCCCTGATACCACTACCTGTGGTGGGGGTACCCTTTGAAAGAGTTGGAATAGACATTGTGGGTCCCATGGATCCTCAAACAGCATCTGGGCACAGATTTATACTGGTGGTAGTGGATCATGCCACCAGGTACCCAGAAGCAATTCCCCTGAGGACCACCACAGCTCCTGTGGTGGCAAAAGCCCTCATTGCAGTTTTCTCAAGAGTGGGCTTTCCAAAGGAGGTTCTTTCAGACAGAGGTACCAACTTCATGTCTGGATACTTAAAAGCAATGTGGAAAGAGTGTGGAGTAAACTATAAGTTTACCACACCCTACCATCCACAGTGCAATGGGCTTGTGGAAAGGTTCAACAAGACCCTAAAGGGAATGATAAAAGGGTTACCAGAGAAGCTTAGGCGGAAATGGGACATCCTTTTACCCTGCTTGCTCTTTGCTTACAGAGAGGTCCCACAGAAGGGGGTTGGCTACAGCCCTTTTGAACTTTTGTTTGGCCACCCTGTAAGAGGTCCATTGAGTTTGGTGAAGGAAGGATGGGAGTTACCTCTCAAAAAGCCTAAACTAGACATTGTGGATTATGTACTTGGTCTCCGCTCCAGGATGGCTGAATACATGGAGAGAGCATCCAAAAACCTGGAGGCCAGTCAGGAATTACAGAAAGCCTGGCATGACCAAAAGGCTGTTCTGGTTGAGTACCAGCCAGGGCAGAAGGTGTGGGTGTTGGACCCAGTGGGGCCAGCAGCTCTCCAGGACCAATGGACTGGACCCTACCCTATCATTGAAAAGAAGGGAGAAGTCACCTACCTGGTTGACTTTGGCACCCCTAGGAGCCCCCACAGGGTGCTCCATGTCAATCGTTTGAAAGCATTTGTTGACAGGGAGGACATGAGTCTCCTCATGGCCACAGATGGGGAACAGGAGGAAGAGAGTGACCCTCTCCCAGACCTGCTTTCCCAGAACCCTGATGATGGTTCAGTTGATGGAGTAGCCTTGGCAGGCAGCCTCACTGAGCAGCAACAGGTGGACTGCAAACAGGTGTTGCAGGCCCACAGACAATTGTTTTCACTCACACCCAGTCAGACTAACTGGTGCACCCATGAGGTGGATACTGGTGACAATCTGCCTGTGAAGAATAAAATCTACAGGCAACCTGACCATGTCCGGGATTGTATAAAGGCTGAGGTGCAAAAGATGTTGGAGCTTGGAGTGATTGAGCCATCAGAGAGCCCATGGGCTAGCCCAGTGGTCCTTGTGCCAAAACCTCATACCAAAGATGGGAAGAGAGAAATGAGGTTTTGTGTGGACTACAGAGGTCTCAATGCTGTCACTAGGACAGATGCTCATCCCATCCCAAGAGCAGATGAGCTCATTGATAAATTGGCTTCTGCCAAGTTTCTGAGCACATTTGATTTGACAGCTGGCTACTGGCAAATCAGACTAGCTGAGGAGTCAAAAGCCAAAACAGCATTCTCTACCCCTAGTGGGCATTATCAGTTTGTGGTAATGCCCTTTGGTTTGAAGAATGCACCTGCCACTTTCCAAAGGTTGGTGAACCAAGTCCTTGCTGGGTTGGATGACTTTTGCGCAGCATATCTAGATGATATTGCTGTCTTTAGCTCCACCTGGGAGGATCACCTGATCCACCTGAAGAAGGTTCTGGAGGCCCTGCAAAAGGCAGGCCTGACTATCAAGGCTACTAAGTGCCAGATAGGGCAGAGCAAGGTTGTGTACTTGGGCCACCTAGTAGGTGGGGGTCAAGTTCAACCACTGGAGAGCAAGATCCAGACCATACAGGACTGGACTCCTCCAACTACCCAGACACAAGTCAGAGCCTTCTTGGGCCTGACTGGGTATTACAGAAAATTTGTAAAGAACTATGGGTCCATTGTGACACCATTGAATGACTTGACATCCAAGAAGATGCCCAAAAAGGTTCAGTGGACAGTTAGCTGTCAAAAGGCATTTGATGACCTGAAGAAGGCCATGTGCTCTGCACCTATCCTGAAGAGTCCTGACTACTCCAAACAGTTCATTGTACAGACAGATGCTTCTGAGTTGGGGGTGGGAGCTGTGCTTTCACAACTTAATCAAGATGGTCAAGACCAGCCCATTGCTTTTATTAGCAGAAGGCTGACCCCCAGGGAGAAACGTTGGTCAGCTATTGAGAGGGAGGCCTTTGCTGTGGTTTGGGCCCTGAAGAAGTTGAGGCCATACTTGTTTGGTACTCACTTCCTAATTCAGACAGACCATAAGCCCCTCTTGTGGCTAAATCAGATGAAGGGTGAAAATCCCAAACTGCTCAGGTGGTCCATTTCCCTACAGGGGATGGACTTTACAGTGGAGCACCGCCCAGGGACTGACCATGGTAATGCAGATGGTCTCTCCAGGTACTTCCACTTAGAACATGAAGACTTATCTGGTCAAGGTTAAGTTTAATGTCCCTGCGTTTGGGGGGGGGTTATGTAGGAGAGTAGGGTCTGCTATCCTATGGTCACCCCAATTTTTGCTTTTTGCTTCACTGGTTTTCGACTTACTGAGGCTGTGGGCCTGCTAATCAGACCCCCAGCCTGCTGTTCTCTCTCTAAATTTGTAATACATGTGCTATAGGTACATACCACAATTGGAAATGGACTCCTTGTCAGCCCCTGTACCATGCACTATAGGTGCCCAGGGCATAGGTGCCACCAAGGCCTACCAGGGGCTGAAGCATAGCTTTTGCCACCCCTGGCTGGTTCTTAAATTGACACAACTGGCTGATCACTCAGCTGGGGCAAGTGGGTGTAATCACCCCTTGCTTAGATATAGTATACCTATATCTAAACCTATATCTGGACACATATATAGCCTGTAAGCCACTCCTATGGAAGGCCTCATCAATCCTGGAGGCAGAGTGCGTGGTTCTATGTGAGATGGTGCTCTGGCGTGAGCTGAGCCTGTCTGCAGCTGTCGGGAACAACTCCCTAAGCTGATCCGGGATAATGCCATACCATATACTCTTAAGCGCATTATAATCCTCGCGGTTATATAGCAACTTTGGTTTGGCTTTATCAAAACATGTCGTGTAAGGTGTCATACGAATTGGAATACTATCCCCTCGCCAGTTCTGGCGACGGGGATAGCATTCCACCCTTCTAGAGGGAGAAGACATGTTACTTTACTGAAACGCGGTTGATTTAAAATGAGCCTCAGATCCACAAAATGGATGCCCCTGCCACAGACACGGGTCTGACCTCCTGCTGCTGACCGAAACCCGGCAGAGGAGGCCTGGACAAAGAGTTTCCTGTCACAGGGCGGTGTCAAACCACCCCAGACAGGAGATAGTGGATTGGAGTAGGGAGGTTTCAATGAAACCAGACACTGCCTGGGGAGCACAAGGCTGCCCCTTGCAGGATCCGGCCAAACCGGTTCTGGGGCCTCCCAGCCCCTGTCCCAGCGCGGCCAGGATCAAAGGAGAGGGGTGTAACCACCCCCTTCCTGGGTCCCACCCATAGGAGGGGACCTAGCAGGATGTCCAACCCCCGAGATTCGAATAAGAGGGGGAGCAGTCCCAACGGACCTCAGATCATCCTGAAGAAACATAAGAAACGAAATCTGGACCCTTCGACTTTCTACACGACGTGAGAAGACTGAAGAATCTCCCTTGTGGTCAAGGAGTGACCACCCTGTGCAAACAGGCACCATCCAGCCCTCGACCCTTGCTTTGTTGCAGTTCCCGCCGGAACTCGAGCGACAGAGATCGACGAGATCAAGCTTGCCTGCCTTCTACCTGCCCGATCCACAGTCCCTGCAGAGCTGAGACCCGTGGAGGCGACCGGAAGCGTGGGGCACGCCATCTTGAAAAGGCCACGAGACGCTGACCGTGCGGCCCACGAGTGACCCTCGAAGCTGTACACCGGGGTTTGAGAAGCCCCAGCCCGGAGCTCCACTTGCACCAAAGCTCACCCCTCCACACTCGACGAGTGCTGCGTGGGGCCCTTCTGCTTGTGTGCGCTCGACACGTTGGCCCGGTCACTTGCCAGCTGGCTTGTGGCCCCTGTGCCGACGAACTTCGAAATACGACTTGCTTTTCTGGTTGCTCCAGATCTGCACCAGCTCCTGTGAAAAGGAGCACCCACTCTGACCCTCCTGGTTCGAGTGATAAGCAATCTCCCGGTTCCGCGTGGATTGCTTTTGCCAAGTGCTGTTTGCTACAATCTTCAAGCCGACGGTGCTGACGGCGAGAGCCTACGTGGGACAGATCGTGACCTGCTCCTGGACGTCGCAGATGCCCCAGAGCCCACGTGACAGCGGAGAGAAGCCTATCGACAACCGCCTGATTGCGCCCGACATTGCCTGGTTCCGTCCTGGTTCCACCCTGGTCACTGCTGAGTGACCCAGACTCTGTCCCCTCTGCTTTCAGGTACTTTTCTACATCGATCCACCCTTGGATCGCACCGGACACTTCTGCTTCACAGCGCCTGCAGCTGCAACAGCTTCAAGCACCAAGAACCTGCGTGACAGAACCCGACGCCACTTCGACCCTGTGCACCCACGGCCTGTGGGTGAGGTAACTTTGCAACGCCGGTGTCTTTACACTGGTACACACCTCTAGGGTCTGTGTCTAAAGTTTTGTGTTCCTAGGTTCAGCGGAAGTATCTTTTTATTCACTTTAACTGACTTTTACGCACCTTTGACAGTGCATTGGTGCGCGCTGCACTTTCCGTGCTGCATCCGTCTCCTGTGGGCTACTCCCGACTTCTTCATTGCTTGTCCTGACTGCTCCCAGCGAATCTCTAGGCCCTAGGCCTAACCATTGTTCGTAAAGTGTTACTTATACCACTTTTTTGATATATGGTCTGAGTGGCCCCCCGCCCTCAGCCATAATTGTGCCAACTTTATATGTGTAACAGTGCTTTTGATTTAACGCTTGTGCCCCTTTCCTCATAAAGAGTACTGGGGAGTAATTTAGTAATAAATACATATATTTTTATAATATATACTTGTGTGGTGTCCTTTCATTTGATTACAGGATTGTATGTGGTAAAACAAGCTCGCTTAACACGACCTCTTAAGTTAAGCCTTTAAGGCTGCTTAGTCCATGCTACCACTAGGATAGCTTGTCTACAAGGTTGACTTACAACCTGACATCTTTGGGGTTTGTTTGGACTGATAACCAGTGGTTCCAGAATTGGAAACACTACCTATCAGGCCAACTTCTCACATTGGTGTGCAGCGGTGCGGATTTGAGCTTGCTGTTTGTTTTACCATTGCAATCTTTATCAAATTGAAAGATCACATCAAGTACCTCTAGGTACATATAAATCAAAAGCTTAGCATATTAAGTTCTACTGAACTTAGTAGTTGTAGATTAAAGGGATTAGCACACCCTGACTACAACTCACTAGCAAGGTACAGTAGGAAACCACTTAGTGTAGGTAAGTGCACCACTTACACCTCACTAGCAGTCATGTCTGATACAGAAAGAGCCTCAGGCTCTGCTCCTGTAATAGTTGATCCTATAGGGACAACATCCAGATATGACAACCTTAGCCACAAAGACCTGAGTGCCTTGTGCACAGCCAGGGGGCTAAAAAAGGGCAGAGGCCCTACCATTCCTTCCCTAATAGCTCTCCTAGAAAAGGATGACCTAGACAAGGTGAGTCAGACTCCCTTAGAAATGTCAGGGATTGTATAAAGGCTGAGGTGCAAAAGATGTTGGAGCTTGGAGTGAGCTTGGGCTAGCCCATCAGAGAGCCCATGGGCTAGCCCAGTGGTCCTTGTGCCAAAACCTCATACCAAAGATGGGAAGAGAGAAATGAGGTTTTGTGTGGACTACAGAGGTCTCAATGCTGTCACTAGGACAGATGCTCATCCCATTCCAAGAGCAGATGAGCTCATTGATAAATTGGCTTCTGCCAAGTTTCTGAGCACATTTGATTTGACAGCTGGCTACTGGCAAATCAGACTAGCTGAAGAGTCAAAAGCCAAAACAGCATTCTCTACCCCTAGTGGGCATTATCAGTTTGTGGTGATGCCCTTTGGTTTGAAGAATGCACCTGCCACCTTCCAAAGGTTGGTGAATCAAGTCCTTGCTGGGCTGGACGACTTTTGTGCAGCATATCTAGATGATATTGCTGTCTTTAGCTCCACCTGGGAGGATCGCCTGATCCACCCGAAGAAGGTTCTGGAGGCCCTGCAAAAGGCAGGCCTGACTATCAAGGCTACTAAGTGCCAGATAGGGCAGAGCAAGGTTGTGTACTTGGGCCACCTAGTAGGTGGGGGTCAAGTTCAACCACTGGAGAGCAATATCCAGACCATACAGGACTGGGCTCCTCCAACTACCCAGACACAAGTCAGAGCCTTCTTGGGCCTGACTGGGTATTACAGAAAATTTGTAAAGAACTATGGGTCCATTGTGACACCATTGAATGACTTGACATCCAAGAAGATGCCCAAAAAGGATCAGTGGACAGTTAGCTGTCAAAAGGCATTTGATGACCTGAAGAAGGCCATGTGCTCTGCACCTATCCTGAAGAGTCCTGACTACTCCAAACAGTTCATTGTACAGACAGATGCTTCTGAGTTGGGGGTGGGAGCTGTGCTTTCACAACTTAATCAAGATGGTCAAGACCAGCCCATTGCTTTTATTAGCAGAAGGCTGACCCCCAGGGAGAAACGTTGGTCAGCTATTGAGAGGGAGGCCTTTGCTGTGGTTTGGGCCCTGAAGAAGTTGAGGCCATACTTGTTTGGTACTCACTTCCTAATTCAGACAGACCATAAGCCCCTCTTGTGGCTAAATCAGATGAAGGGTGAAAATCCCAAACTGCTCAGGTGGTCCATTTCCCTACAGGGGATGGACTTTACAGTGGAGCACCGCCCAGGGACTGACCATGGTAATGCAGATGGTCTCTCCAGGTACTTCCACTTAGAACATGAAGACTTATCTGGTCAAGGTTAAGTTTAATGTCCCTGCGTTTGGGGGGGGGGTTATGTAGGAGAGTAGGGTCTGCTATCCTATGGTCACCCCAATTTTTGCTTTTTGCTTCACTGATTTTCGACTTACTGAGGCTGTGGGCCTGCTAATCAGACCCCCAGCCTGCTGTTCTCTCTCTAAATTTATAATACATGTGCTATAGGTACATACCACAATTGGAAATGGACTCCTTGTCAGCCCCTGTACCATGCACTATAGGTGCCCAGGGCATAGGTGCCACCAAGGCCTACCAGGGGCTGAAGCATAGCTTTTGCCACCCCTGGCTGGTTCTTAAATTGACACAACTGGCTGATCACTCAGCTGGGGCAAGTGGGTGTAATCACCCCTTGCTTAGATATAGTATACCTATATCTAAACCTATATCTGGACACATATATAGCCTGTAAGCCACTCCTATGGAAGGCCTCATCAATCCTGGAGGCAGAGTGCGTGGTTTTATGTGAGATGGTGCTCTGGCATGAGCTGAGCCTGTCTGCAGCGGTCGGGAACAACTCCCTAAGCTGATCCGGGATAATGCCATACCATATACTCTTAAGCGCCTTATAATCCTCGCGGTTATATAGCAACTTTGGTTTGGCTTTATCAAAACATGTCGTGTAAGGTGTCATACGAATTGGAATACTACCCCCTCGCCAGTTCTGGCGACGGGGGTAGCATTCCACCCTTCTAGAGGGAGAAGACATGTTACTTTACTGAAACGCGGTTGATTTAAAATGAGCCTCAGATCCACAAAATGGATGCCCCTGCCACAGACACGGGTCTGACCTCCTGCTGCTGACCGAAACCCGGCAGAGGAGGCCTGGACAAAGAGTTTCCTGTCACAGGGCGGTGTCAAACCACCCCAGACAGGAGATAGTGGATTGGAGTAGGGAGGTTTCAAAGAAACCAGACACTGCCTGGGGAGCACAAGGCTGCCCCTTGCAGGATCCGGCCAAACCGGTTCTGGGGCCTCCCAGCCCCTGTCCCAGCGCGGCCAGGATCAAAGGAGAGGGGTGTAACCACCCCCTTCCTGGGTCCCACCCATAGGAGGGGACCTAGCAGGATGTCCAACCCCCGAGATTCGAATAAGAGGGGGAGCAGTCCCAACGGACCTCAGATCATCCTGAAGAAACATAAGAAACGAAATCTGGACCCTTCGACTTTCTACACGACGTGAGAAGACTGAAGAATCTCCCTTGTGGCCAAGGAGTGACCACCCTGTGCAAACAGGCACCATCCAGCCCTCGACCCTTGCTTTGTTGCAGTTCCCGCTGGAACTCGAGCGACAGAGATCAACGAGATCAAGCTTGCCTGCCTTCTACCTGCCCGATCCACAGTCCCTGCAGAGCTGAGACCCGTGGAGGCGACCGGAAGCGTGGGGCACGCCATCTTGAAAAGGCCACGAGACGCTGACCGTGCAGCCCACGAGTGACCCTCGAAGCTGTACACCGGGGTTTGAGAAGCCCCAGCCCTGAGCTCCACTTGCACCAAAGCTCACCCCTCCACACTCGACGAGTGCTGCGTGGGGCCCTTCTGCTTGTGTGCGCTCGACGCGTTGGCCCGGTCACTTGCCAGCTGGCTTGTGGCCCCTGTGCCGACGAAACTTGAAATACGACTTGCTTTTCTGGTTGCTCCAGATCTGCACCAGCTCCTGTGAAAAGGAGCACCCACTCTGACCCTCCTGGTTCGAGTGATAAGCAATCTCCCGGTTCCGCGTGGATTGCTTTTGCCAAGTGCTGTTTGCTGCAATCTTGAAGCCGACGGTGCTGACGGCGAGAGCCTACGTAGGAAAGATCGTGACCTGCTCCTGGACGTCGCAGATGCCCCAGAGCCCACGTGACAGCGGAGAGAAGCCTATCGACAACCGCCTGATTGCGCCCGACATTGCCTGGTTCCGTCCTGGTTCCACCCTGGTCACTGCTGAGTGACCCAGACTCTGTCCCCTCTGCTTTCAGGTACTTTTCTACTTCGATCCACCCTTGGATCGCACCGGACACTTCTGCTTCACAGCGCCTGCAGCTGCAACAGCTTCAAGCACCAAGAACCTGCGTGTCAGAACCCGACGCCACTTCGACCCTGTGCACCCACGGCCTGTGGGTGAGGTAACTTTGCAACGCCGGTATCTATACACTGGTACACACCTCTAGGGTCTGTGTCTAAGGTTTTGTGTTCCTAGGTTCAGCGGAAGTATCTTTTAATTCACTTTAACTGACTTTTACGCACCATTGACAGTGCATTGGTGCGCGCCGCACTTTCCGTGCTGCACCCGTCTCCTGTGGGCTACTCCCGACTTCATCATTGCTAGTCCTGACTGCTCCCAGCGAATCTCTAGGCCCTAGGCCTAACCATTGTTCGATAAGTGTTACTTATACCACTTTTTTTATATATGGTCTGAGTGGCCACCCGCCCTCATCCATAATTGTGCAACTTTATATGTGTAATAGTGCTTTTGATTTAACGCTTGTGCCCCTTTCCTCATAAAGAGTACTGGGGAGTAATTTAGAAATAAATACATATATTTTTTATAATATATACTTGTGTGGTGTCCTTTCATTTGATTACAGGATTGTATGTGGTAAAACAAGCTCGCTTAACACGACCTCTTAAGTTAAGCCTTTAAGGCTGCTTAGTCCATGCTACCACTAGGATAGCTTGTCTACAAGGTTGATGTAGGAAGGTGGCTACCTGACTATGGTTACCCCAGATTTTTTGCCCTGTGTTTAGCTGGTTTTCGACTTAGTTGGCCTGGTTCCCTGCTAATCAGGGCCCCAGGCTATCTGCTCTCTCTGTAAAATGGATTCCATGTACCCTAGGTGCATAACTAGATTGGCTTGGGTCACCTTATCAGCCCCTGTACAGAGCACTATAGGTGCCCAGGGCATAGGTGCATCCAAGGCCTACCAGGGGCTGCAGCATATCTTTTGCCACCCCTGGCTGGCTATCTAAATTGACACAACTGGCTGATCACTCAGCTGGGGCAAGTGGGTGTAATCACCCCTTGCTTAGATATAGTATACCTATATCTAAACCTATATCTGGACACATATATAGCCTGTAAGCCACTCCTATGGAAGGCCTCATCAATCCTGGAGGCAGAGTGCGTGGTTTTATGTGAGATGGTGCTCTGGCATGAGCTGAGCCTGTCTGTAGCTGTCGGGAACAACTCCCTAAGCTGATCCGGGATAATGCCATACCATATACTCTTAAGCGCATTATAATCCTCGCGGTTATATAGCAACTTTGGTTTGGCTTTATCAAAACATGTCGTGTAAGGTGTCATACGAATTGGAATACTATCCCCTCGCCAGTTCTGGCGACGGGGATAGCATTCCACCCTTCTAGAGGGAGAAGACATGTTACTTTACTGAAACGCGGTTGATTTAAGATGAGCCTCAGATCCACAAAATGGATGCCCCTGCCACAGACACGGGTCTGACCTCCTGCTGCTGACCGAAACCCGGCAGAGGAGGCCTGGACAAAGAGTTTCCTGTCACAGGGCGGTGTCAAACCACCCCAGACAGGAGATAGTGGATTGGAGTAGGGAGGTTTCAACGAAACCAGACACTGCCTGGGGAGCACAAGGCTGCCCCTTGCAGGATCCGGCCAAACCGGTTCTGGGGCCTCCCAGCCCCTGTCCCAGCGTGGCCAGGATCAAAGGAGAGGGGTGTAACCACCCCCTTCCTGGGTCCCACCCATAGGAGGGGACCTAGCAGGATGTCCAACCCCCCTAGATTCGAATAAGAGGGGGAGCAGTCCCAACGGACCTCAGATCATCCTGAAGAAACATAAGAAACGAAATCTGGACCCTTCGACTTTCTACACGACGTGAGAAGACTGAAGAATCTCCCTTGTGGTCAAGGAGTGACCACCCTGTGCAAACAGGCACCATCCAGCCCTCGACCCTTGCTTTGTTGCAGTTCCCGCCGGAACTCGAGCGACAGAGATCAACGAGATCAAGCTTGCCTGCCTTCTACCTGCCCGATCCACAGTCCCTGCAGAGCTGAGACCCGTGGAGGCGACCGGAAGCGTGGGGCACGCCATCTTGAAAAGGCCACGAGACGCTGACCGTGCAGCCCACGAGTGACCCTCGAAGCTGTACACCGGGGTTTGAGAAGCCCCAGCCCCGAGCTCCACTTGCACCAAAGCTCACCCCTCCACACTCGCTGAGTGCTGCGTGGGGCCCTTCTGCTTGTGTGCGCTCGACGCGTTGGCCCGGTCACTTGCCAGCTGGCTTGTGGCCCCTGTGCCGACGAACTTTGAAATCCGACTTGCTTTTCTGGTTGCTCCAGATCTGCACCAGCTCCTGTAAAAAGGAGCACCCACTCTGACCCTCCTGGTTCGAGTGATAAGCAATCTCCCGGTTCCGCGTGGATTGCTTTTGCCAAGTGCTGTTTGCTACAATCTTCAAGCCGACGGTGCTGACGGCGAGAGCCTACGTGGGACAGATCGTGACCCGCTCCTGGACGTCGCAGATGCCCCAGAGCCCACGTGACAGCGGAGAGAAGCCTATCGACAACTGCCTGATTGCGCCCGACATTGCCTGGTTCCGTCCTGGTTCCACCCTGGTCACTGCTGAGTGACCCAGACTCTGTCCCCTCTGCTTTCAGGTACTTTTCTACATCGATCCACCCTTGGATCGCACCGGACACTTCTGCTTCACAGCGCCTGCAGCTGCAACAGCTCCAAGCACCCAGAACCTGCGTGACAGAACCCGACGCCACTTCGACCCTGTGCACCCACGGCCTGTGGGTGAGGTAACTTTGCAACGCCGGTGTCTTTACACTGGTACACACCTCTAGGGTCTGTGTCTAAAGTTTTGTGTTCCTAGGTTCAGCGGAAGTATCTTTTTATTCACTTTAATTGACTTTTACGCACCATTGACAGTGCATTGGTGCGCGCCGCACTTTCCGTGCTGCACCCGTCTCCTGTGGGCTACTCCCGACTTCTTCATTGCTTGTCCTGACTGCTCCCAGCGAATCTCTAGGCCCTAGGCCTAACCATTGTTCGTAAAGTGTTACTTATACCACTTTTTTGATATATGGTCTGAGTGGCCACCCGCCCTCATCCATAAACGTGCAACTTTATATGTGTAACAGTGCTTTTGATTTAACGCTTGTGCCCCTTTCCTCATAAAGAGTACTGGGGAGTAATTTAGAAATAAATACATATATTTTTATAATATATACTTGTGTGGTGTCCTTTCATTTGATTACAGGATTGTATGTGGTAAAACAGCTCGCTTAACACGACCTCTTAAGTTAAGCCTTTAAGGCTGCTTAGTCCATGCTACCACTAGGATAGCTTGTCTAACAAGGTTGACTTACAACCAGACATCTTTGGGGTTTGTTTGGACTGATACCCAGTGGTTCCAGAATTGGAAACACTACATATCAGGCCAACTTCTCACATTGGTGTGCAGCGGTGCGGATTTGAGCTTGCTGTTTGTTTTACCATTGCAATCTTTATCAAATTGAAAGATCACATCAAGTACCTTAGGTACATATAAATCAAAAGCTTAGCATATTAAGTTCTACTGAACTTAGTAGTTGTAGATTAAAGGGATTAGCACACCCTGACTACAACTCACTAGCAAGGTACAGTAGGAAAACACTTAGTGTAGGTAAGTGCATCACTTACACCTCACTAGCAGTCATGTCTGATACAGGTAGAGCCTCAGGCTCTGCTCCTGTAATAGTTGATCCTATAGGGACAACATCCAGATATGACAACCTTAGCCACAAAGACCTGAGTGCCTTGTGCACAGCCAGGGGGCTAAAAAAGGGCAGAGGCCCTACCATTCCTTCCCTAATAGCTATCCTAGAAAAGGATGACTTAGATAAGGTGAGTCAGGCTCCCTTAGATTCAGGTGAAGGGATACACTCCCCTGAGAATGAGAATCTTCCAGAAGAAGAAGAGGAAGAGGAAGGCTCTGATTTAGAAGAGCCTGAAGATCAGAGGGGAAACCAGGTACAGGTTGCCAGGCTTAACCAGGCCAACCTGGACCTACATGAGAATGGAGAGGGCCAGCACCACTCTAGATCTCATAACCACATTCTCCCAGGTAACAGGAGGGTGAGATCTCAATCAAGGGACTCTCATCTTTCTAGTGCCTCAGGAGAATCTCAAAGAGGGATGACTCCCTCCCAGAGAAAAGAGCATAGGGCCAGGATGAGGGCTGTCCAACTCCAAATAGAAAGGGAAGAGGTAGCCTTGGCTCAAGCTAAACTTGCTTTAGCAAGAGAAAGAAAATTGTGTGGCTTAGATGCCACTGGTGGCAGCAAAATTCCTAAAGACAGGTCCTATGATAGTAGAAACCTGACAAAGATTGTGCCCCCCTACCAGGAAGGGGATGACATCCACAAATGGATGACTGCTCTGGAGAGAGCCTGCATGGTACAGCAGGTTCCTGAGGAACAGTGGGCAGCAATCTTATGGTACTCCTTTTCAGAGAAAGGGAGAGATAGGCTCCTCACTGTCAGACAGGAGGATGCCAGCAATTACAAAGTCCTGAAGAGTGTTCTAATAGATGGGTTTGGCTTAACCACTGAACAGTACAGGTTAAAGTTCAGAGACACCCAGAAGGCACAGACTCAGGACTGGACTGATTTTGTTGATTGTGCAACTAAGGCTCTGGAGGGTTGGCTAAATGGCAGCAAAGTACATGACTTCACAGGATTGTATAATTTGATTATGAGGGAGCAGATCCTAAGTAATTGTCAGAACCAGCTCTTACACCAGCACCTGGTGGACTCAGATTTGACCTCTCCCCAAGAATTGGGAAAGAGGGCAGATAAGTGGGTCAGAACCAGGATTAGGCCTAAGAATCAGGACAATAACCAGAAGAAGGAGTCTACCAAGCCTCAAGATAAGGGTGGGGATAAAAGTAAAGAAAACACTTCCCCAGGGCCCCAAAACTCCAAGAAGGGGGGTGGGTCCCAAGACACTTCATCAACTGACAAAAAGCCTTATTGTCATGCCTGTAAACAGGTTGGGCATTACAAAACAGACAGCTGTTGTCCCAAGAATGGCATTAAAGAAAACATACCTCCAAAGCCAGCTCCAACACCTCCTGTTACTGTCAGCAGTAATCCCCCAGGAAGTGGGAGCACACCCAGGAATCTGGGTGGGTTTACTTTTGGAGCCCAAGGGGACCCTGGCCTATCCAGGTCCCCATCCCCAAATGCTCTTGTTTATGAGACTGGCATGGGGTTTGCCAACTTCTCTGTTTGCCCAAATACCTTGAGCAAATATAGACAAGAACCCATCATCAATGGTTTGAAAGTTGAAGCCTTTAGAGACACAGGGGCTAGCATCACCATGGTGGCTGACTGTATAGTCCCCTCTAAGCAACTTTTACCTGGTGCCACATACCAGGTAACAAACATTGATGGCATCCAAACAAATCATCCCATGGCAGTAGTAAGTCTCAGCTGGGGAGGTGTCATTGGCCCAAAGAGAGTGGCAGTGTCACCAAACTTGCCTGTAGACTGTCTACTGGGTAATGATTTGGAAATCTCAGCCTGGGCTGAGGTTGAACAGGAAATCCATTCTAGAATGGTAAATTCCAATGGAAAGGTTAGTGGGGCTGTACTGGCTATAGCCCCAATTCAAGATGTCCTTCCTGAAAAGGTTGGTAGGGCTGAGCAACTCTCTGCCCCATCTTTACTAGAAGCTCTTCCAAACCAGAATAGCAAAGCTGTTATGATAACAGCAGAAACCCAAACTGAGTCTCCTCCTGAAAAGGTTGGTGGGGCTGTGATGGCCACAGCCCAAACTCAAACAGATATGTGTGTTGTGAAGCCTGAAATGATGGATCACTCCACCCAAACTGAGAGCATGGAGGAGGAAGAGAAATCTCCCCCTCACCAGACAGTAGGACAGGATCAGCCTCCTCAGGGAACTGATCTTACCCCTGATGAAGGAACTGCCCCAGAGGTTGTTAGGCCTGGCCTGACAGAGCCTCTGATGGCAGTGGACCCTTCTCAGGTGGGATCCAGTCTGGAGCAGGTAACCTGCCCCTCTCTACCTTGCCTCAGTCATCCCAGGGCTGCAGAGGACAAGAAGGACAGTGAGACCCAGAGGGCCCCCTGTCAAATAAAGCACCCCCATCAACAGATTAGGGGCACCAAAACTAGTAGGCCTAGTAAGGTGAAAACTTTAAAAACTCCTGAGGGAGCCCCCTTAAAAACAGTTAGGGACCTCCCACAGATGGATTCTGTTGGGCACAGCCAAACCTGGGACCCAAAGGGCCCAAACCTGAACTGTCCCTCCAGCAAGCCAAACAGAGGGACCCAGCCTCCAGCTTTAGGTAGCCAGAGGTTGACCCTGAGAGCTCAGTGCAACTCAGTTGAAGAAAGAAAGGCACACATGGTGGAAGATAATTGGAGGAAGTTGAGCCCAAAAATAGTGGAGCCTCACTTCAATACTCCATATCCAAACCAGCCTTTAACTTTGCCTAAACACACCCAAGGTAGTGATTCCCTATGGTGGAGACCCTCTAATACCCCTAGGGTGAGGGACTGCTTAGTGGACCATGAGACAGGGGGTACCCATGCTAGTGCAGGTACTTCCTTATATGGCCACTCAGGCAATATAGGCTTACCTGGCCAAGGATAGCCTTATCTCCTTTCGTTTGGGGGGGGGGGTTATGTAGGAAGGTGGCTACCTGACTATGGTTACCCCAGATTTTTTGCCCTGTGTTTAGCTGGTTTTCGACTTAGTTGGCCTGGTTCCCTGCTAATCAGGGCCCCAGGCTATCTGCTCTCTCTGTAAAATGGATTCCATGTACCCTAGGTGCATAACTAGATTGGCTTGGGTCACCTTATCAGCCCCTGTACAGAGCACTATAGGTGCCCAGGGCATAGGTGCATCCAAGGCCTACCAGGGGCTGCAGCATATCTTTTGCCACCCCTGGCTGGCTATCTAAATTGACACAACTGGCTGATAACTCAGCTGGGGCAAGTGGGTGTAATCACCCCTTGCTTAGATATAGTATACCTATATCTAAACCTATATCTGGACACATATATAGCCTGTAAGCCACTCCTATGGAAGGCCTCATCAATCCTGGAGGCAGAGTGCGTGGTTTTATGTGAGATGGTGCTCTGGCATGAGCTGAGCCTGTCTGTAGCTGTCGGGAACAACTCCCTAAGCTGATCCGGGATAATGCCATACCATATACTCTTAAGCGCATTATAATCCTCGCGGTTATATAGCAACTTTGGTTTGGCTTTATCAAAACATGTCGTGTAAGGTGTCATACGAATTGGAATACTATCCCCTCGCCAGTTCTGGCGACGGGGATAGCATTCCACCCTTCTAGAGGGAGAAGACATGTTACTTTACTGAAACGCGGTTGATTTAAGATGAGCCTCAGATCCACAAAATGGATGCCCCTGCCACAGACACGGGTCTGACCTCCTGCTGCTGACCAAAACCCGGCAGAGGAGGCCTGGACAAAGAGTTTCCTGTCACAGGGCGGTGTCAAACCACCCCAGACAGGAGATAGTGGATTGGAGTAGGGAGGTTTCAATGAAACCAGACACTGCCTGGGGAGCACAAGGCTGCCCCTTGCAGGATCCGGCCAAACCGGTTCTGGGGCCTCCCAGCCCCTGTCCCAGCGCGGCCAGGATCAAAGGAGAGGGGTGTAACCACCCCCTTCCTGGGTCCCACCCATAGGAGGGGACCTAGCAGGATGTCCAACCCCCCTAGATTCGAATAAGAGGGGGAGCAGTCCCAACGGACCTCAGATCATCCTGAAGAAACATAAGAAACGAAATCTGGACCCTTCGACTTTCTACACGACGTGAGAAGACTGAAGAATCTCCCTTGTGGTCAAGGAGTGACCACCCTGTGCAAACAGGCACCATCCAGCCCTCGACCCTTGCTTTGTTGCAGTTCCCGCCGGAACTCGAGCGACAGAGATCGACGAGATCAAGCTTGCCTGCCTTCTACCTGCCCGATCCACAGTCCCTGCAGAGCTGAGACCCGTGGAGGCGACCGGAAGCGTGGGGCACGCCATCTTGAAAAGGCCACGAGACGCTGACCGTGCAGCCCACGAGTGACCCTCGAAGCTGTACACCGGGGTTTGAGAAGCCCCAGCCCCGAGCTCCACTTGCACCAAAGCTCACCCCTCCACACTCGCTGAGTGCTGCGTGGGGCCCTTCTGCTTGTGTGCGCTCGACGCGTTGGCCCGGTCACTTGCCAGCTGGCTTGTGGCCCCTGTGCCGACGAACTTTGAAATCCGACTTGCTTTTCTGGTTGCTCCAGATCTGCACCAGCTCCTGTAAAAAGGAGCACCCACTCTGACCCTCCTGGTTCGAGTGATAAGCAATCTCCCGGTTCCGCGTGGATTGCTTTTGCCAAGTGCTGTTTGCTACAATCTTCAAGCCGACGGTGCTGACGGCGAGAGCCTACGTGGGACAGATCGTGACCCGCTCCTGGACGTCGCAGATGCCCCAGAGCCCACGTGACAGCGGAGAGAAGCCTATCGACAACTGCCTGATTGCGCCCGACATTGCCTGGTTCCGTCCTGGTTCCACCCTGGTCACTGCTGAGTGACCCAGACTCTGTCCCCTCTGCTTTCAGGTACTTTTCTACATCGATCCACCCTTGGATCGCACCGGACACTTCTGCTTCACAGCGCCTGCAGCTGCAACAGCTCCAAGCACCCAGAACCTGCGTGACAGAACCCGACGCCACTTCGACCCTGTGCACCCACGGCCTGTGGGTGAGGTAACTTTGCAACGCCGGTGTCTTTACACTGGTACACACCTCTAGGGTCTGTGTCTAAAGTTTTGTGTTCCTAGGTTCAGCGGAAGTATCTTTTTATTCACTTTAATTGACTTTTACGCACCATTGACAGTGCATTGGTGCGCGCCGCACTTTCCGTGCTGCACCCGTCTCCTGTGGGCTACTCCCGACTTCTTCATTGCTTGTCCTGACTGCTCCCAGCGAATCTCTAGGCCCTAGGCCTAACCATTGTTCGTAAAGTGTTACTTATACCACTTTTTTGATATATGGTCTGAGTGGCCACCCGCCCTCATCCATAAACGTGCAACTTTATATGTGTAACAGTGCTTTTGATTTAACGCTTGTGCCCCTTTCCTCATAAAGAGTACTGGGGAGTAATTTAGAAATAAATACATATATTTTTATAATATATACTTGTGTGGTGTCCTTTCATTTGATTACAGGATTGTATGTGGTAAAACAGCTCGCTTAACACGACCTCTTAAGTTAAGCCTTTAAGGCTGCTTAGTCCATGCTACCACTAGGATAGCTTGTCTAACAAGGTTGACTTACAACCAGACATCTTTGGGGTTTGTTTGGACTGATACCCAGTGGTTCCAGAATTGGAAACACTACATATCAGGCCAACTTCTCACATTGGTGTGCAGCGGTGCGGATTTGAGCTTGCTGTTTGTTTTACCATTGCAATCTTTATCAAATTGAAAGATCACATCAAGTACCTTAGGTACATATAAATCAAAAGCTTAGCATATTAAGTTCTACTGAACTTAGTAGTTGTAGATTAAAGGGATTAGCACACCCTGACTACAACTCACTAGCAAGGTACAGTAGGAAAACACTTAGTGTAGGTAAGTGCATCACTTACACCTCACTAGCAGTCATGTCTGATACAGGTAGAGCCTCAGGCTCTGCTCCTGTAATAGTTGATCCTATAGGGACAACATCCAGATATGACAACCTTAGCCACAAAGACCTGAGTGCCTTGTGCACAGCCAGGGGGCTAAAAAAGGGCAGAGGCCCTACCATTCCTTCCCTAATAGCTATCCTAGAAAAGGATGACTTAGATAAGGTGAGTCAGGCTCCCTTAGATTCAGGTGAAGGGATACACTCCCCTGAGAATGAGAATCTTCCAGAAGAAGAAGAGGAAGAGGAAGGCTCTGATTTAGAAGAGCCTGAAGATCAGAGGGGAAACCAGGTACAGGTTGCCAGGCTTAACCAGGCCAACCTGGACCTACATGAGAATGGAGAGGGCCAGCACCACTCTAGATCTCATAACCACATTCTCCCAGGTAACAGGAGGGTGAGATCTCAATCAAGGGACTCTCATCTTTCTAGTGCCTCAGGAGAATCTCAAAGATGGATGACTCCCTCCCAGAGAAAAGAGCATAGGGCCAGGATGAGGGCTGTCCAACTCCAAATAGAAAGGGAAGAGGTAGCCTTGGCTCAAGCTAAACTTGCTTTAGCAAGAGAAAGAAAATTGTGTGGCTTAGATGCCACTGGTGGCAGCAAAATTCCTAAAGACAGGTCCTATGATAGTAGAAACCTGACAAAGATTGTGCCCCCCTACCAGGAAGGGGATGACATCCACAAATGGATGACTGCTCTGGAGAGAGCCTGCATGGTACAGCAGGTTCCTGAGGAACAGTGGGCAGCAATCTTATGGTACTCCTTTTCAGAGAAAGGGAGAGATAGGCTCCTCACTGTCAGACAGGAGGATGCCAGCAATTACAAAGTCCTGAAGAGTGTTCTAATAGATGGGTTTGGCTTAACCACTGAACAGTACAGGTTAAAGTTCAGAGACACCCAGAAGGCACAGACTCAGGACTGGACTGATTTTGTTGATTGTGCAACTAAGGCTCTGGAGGGTTGGCTAAATGGCAGCAAAGTACATGACTTCACAGGATTGTATAATTTGATTATGAGGGAGCAGATCCTAAGTAATTGTCAGAACCAGCTCTTACACCAGCACCTGGTGGACTCAGATTTGACCTCTCCCCAAGAATTGGGAAAGAGGGCAGATAAGTGGGTCAGAACCAGGATTAGGCCTAAGAATCAGGACAATAACCAGAAGAAGGAGTCTACCAAGCCTCAAGATAAGGGTGGGGATAAAAGTAAAGAAAACACTTCCCCAGGGCCCCAAAACTCCAAGAAGGGGGGTGGGTCCCAAGACACTTCATCAACTGACAAAAAGCCTTATTGTCATGCCTGTAAACAGGTTGGGCATTACAAAACAGACAGCTGTTGTCCCAAGAATGGCATTAAAGAAAACATACCTCCAAAGCCAGCTCCAACACCTCCTGTTACTGTCAGCAGTAATCCCCCAGGAAGTGGGAGCACACCCAGGAATCTGGGTGGGTTTACTTTTGGAGCCCAAGGGGACCCTGGCCTATCCAGGTCCCCATCCCCAAATGCTCTTGTTTATGAGACTGGCATGGGGTTTGCCAACTTCTCTGTTTGCCCAAATACCTTGAGCAAATATAGACAAGAACCCATCATCAATGGTTTGAAAGTTGAAGCCTTTAGAGACACAGGGGCTAGCATCACCATGGTGGCTGACTGTATAGTCCCCTCTAAGCAACTTTTACCTGGTGCCACATACCAGGTAACAAACATTGATGGCATCCAAACAAATCATCCCATGGCAGTAGTAAGTCTCAGCTGGGGAGGTGTCATTGGCCCAAAGAGAGTGGCAGTGTCACCAAACTTGCCTGTAGACTGTCTACTGGGTAATGATTTGGAAATCTCAGCCTGGGCTGAGGTTGAACAGGAAATCCATTCTAGAATGGTAAATTCCAATGGAAAGGTTAGTGGGGCTGTACTGGCTATAGCCCCAATTCAAGATGTCCTTCCTGAAAAGGTTGGTAGGGCTGAGCAACTCTCTGCCCCATCTTTACTAGAAGCTCTTCCAAACCAGAATAGCAAAGCTGTTATGATAACAGCAGAAACCCAAACTGAGTCTCCTCCTGAAAAGGTTGGTGGGGCTGTGATGGCCACAGCCCAAACTCAAACAGATATGTGTGTTGTGAAGCCTGAAATGATGGATCACTCCACCCAAACTGAGAGCATGGAGGAGGAAGAGAAATCTCCCCCTCACCAGACAGTAGGACAGGATCAGCCTCCTCAGGGAACTGATCTTACCCCTGATGAAGGAACTGCCCCAGAGGTTGTTAGGCCTGGCCTGACAGAGCCTCTGATGGCAGTGGACCCTTCTCAGGTGGGATCCAGTCTGGAGCAGGTAACCTGCCCCTCTCTACCTTGCCTCAGTCAGCCCAGGGCTGCAGAGGACAAGAAGGACAGTGAGACCCAGAGGGCCCCCTGTCAAATAAAGCACCCCCATCAACAGATTAGGGGCACCAAAACTAGTAGGCCTAGTAAGGTGAAAACTTTAAAAACTCCTGAGGGAGCCCCCTTAAAAACAGTTAGGGACCTCCCACAGATGGATTCTGTTGGGCACAGCCAAACCTGGGACCCAAAGGGCCCAAACCTGAACTGTCCCTCCAGCAAGCCAAACAGAGGGACCCAGCCTCCAGCTTTAGGTAGCCAGAGGTTGACCCTGAGAGCTCAGTGCAACTCAGTTGAAGAAAGAAAGGCACACATGGTGGAAGATAATTGGAGGAAGTTGAGCCCAAAAATAGTGGAGCCTCACTTCAATACTCCATATCCAAACCAGCCTTTAACTTTGCCTAAACACACCCAAGGTAGTGATTCCCTATGGTGGAGACCCTCTAATACCCCTAGGGTGAGGGACTGCTTAGTGGACCATGAGACAGGGGGTACCCATGCTAGTGCAGGTACTTCCTTATATGGCCACTCAGGCAATATAGGCTTACCTGGCCAAGGATAGCCTTATCTCCTTTCGTTTGGGGGGGGGGTTATGTAGGAAGGTGGCTACCTGACTATGGTTACCCCAGATTTTTTGCCCTGTGTTTAGCTGGTTTTCGACTTAGTTGGCCTGGTTCCCTGCTAATCAGGGCCCCAGGCTATCTGCTCTCTCTGTAAAATGGATTCCATGTACCCTAGGTGCATAACTAGATTGGCTTGGGTCACCTTATCAGCCCCTGTACAGAGCACTATAGGTGCCCAGGGCATAGGTGCATCCAAGGCCTACCAGGGGCTGCAGCATATCTTTTGCCACCCCTGGCTGGCTATCTAAATTGACACAACTGGCTGATAACTCAGCTGGGGCAAGTGGGTGTAATCACCCCTTGCTTAGATATAGTATACCTATATCTAAACCTATATCTGGACACATATATAGCCTGTAAGCCACTCCTATGGAAGGCCTCATCAATCCTGGAGGCAGAGTGCGTGGTTTTATGTGAGATGGTGCTCTGGCATGAGCTGAGCCTGTCTGTAGCTGTCGGGAACAACTCCCTAAGCTGATCCGGGATAATGCCATACCATATACTCTTAAGCGCATTATAATCCTCGCGGTTATATAGCAACTTTGGTTTGGCTTTATCAAAACATGTCGTGTAAGGTGTCATACGAATTGGAATACTATCCCCTCGCCAGTTCTGGCGACGGGGATAGCATTCCACCCTTCTAGAGGGAGAAGACATGTTACTTTACTGAAACGCGGTTGATTTAAGATGAGCCTCAGATCCACAAAATGGATGCCCCTGCCACAGACACGGGTCTGACCTCCTGCTGCTGACCAAAACCCGGCAGAGGAGGCCTGGACAAAGAGTTTCCTGTCACAGGGCGGTGTCAAACCACCCCAGACAGGAGATAGTGGATTGGAGTAGGGAGGTTTCAATGAAACCAGACACTGCCTGGGGAGCACAAGGCTGCCCCTTGCAGGATCCGGCCAAACCGGTTCTGGGGCCTCCCAGCCCCTGTCCCAGCGCGGCCAGGATCAAAGGAGAGGGGTGTAACCACCCCCTTCCTGGGTCCCACCCATAGGAGGGGACCTAGCAGGATGTCCAACCCCCCTAGATTCGAATAAGAGGGGGAGCAGTCCCAACGGACCTCAGATCATCCTGAAGAAACATAAGAAACGAAATCTGGACCCTTCGACTTTCTACACGACGTGAGAAGACTGAAGAATCTCCCTTGTGGTCAAGGAGTGACCACCCTGTGCAAACAGGCACCATCCAGCCCTCGACCCTTGCTTTGTTGCAGTTCCCGCCGGAACTCGAGCGACAGAGATCGACGAGATCAAGCTTGCCTGCCTTCTACCTGCCCGATCCACAGTCCCTGCAGAGCTGAGACCCGTGGAGGCGACCGGAAGCGTGGGGCACGCCATCTTGAAAAGGCCACGAGACGCTGACCGTGCAGCCCACGAGTGACCCTCGAAGCTGTACACCGGGGTTTGAGAAGCCCCAGCCCCGAGCTCCACTTGCACCAAAGCTCACCCCTCCACACTCGCTGAGTGCTGCGTGGGGCCCTTCTGCTTGTGTGCGCTCGACGCGTTGGCCCGGTCACTTGCCAGCTGGCTTGTGGCCCCTGTGCCGACGAACTTTGAAATCCGACTTGCTTTTCTGGTTGCTCCAGATCTGCACCAGCTCCTGTAAAAAGGAGCACCCACTCTGACCCTCCTGGTTCGAGTGATAAGCAATCTCCCGGTTCCGCGTGGATTGCTTTTGCCAAGTGCTGTTTGCTACAATCTTCAAGCCGACGGTGCTGACGGCGAGAGCCTACGTGGGACAGATCGTGACCCGCTCCTGGACGTCGCAGATGCCCCAGAGCCCACGTGACAGCGGAGAGAAGCCTATCGACAACTGCCTGATTGCGCCCGACATTGCCTGGTTCCGTCCTGGTTCCACCCTGGTCACTGCTGAGTGACCCAGACTCTGTCCCCTCTGCTTTCAGGTACTTTTCTACATCGATCCACCCTTGGATCGCACCGGACACTTCTGCTTCACAGCGCCTGCAGCTGCAACAGCTCCAAGCACCCAGAACCTGCGTGACAGAACCCGACGCCACTTCGACCCTGTGCACCCACGGCCTGTGGGTGAGGTAACTTTGCAACGCCGGTGTCTTTACACTGGTACACACCTCTAGGGTCTGTGTCTAAAGTTTTGTGTTCCTAGGTTCAGCGGAAGTATCTTTTTATTCACTTTAATTGACTTTTACGCACCATTGACAGTGCATTGGTGCGCGCCGCACTTTCCGTGCTGCACCCGTCTCCTGTGGGCTACTCCCGACTTCTTCATTGCTTGTCCTGACTGCTCCCAGCGAATCTCTAGGCCCTAGGCCTAACCATTGTTCGTAAAGTGTTACTTATACCACTTTTTTGATATATGGTCTGAGTGGCCACCCGCCCTCATCCATAAACGTGCAACTTTATATGTGTAACAGTGCTTTTGATTTAACGCTTGTGCCCCTTTCCTCATAAAGAGTACTGGGGAGTAATTTAGAAATAAATACATATATTTTTATAATATATACTTGTGTGGTGTCCTTTCATTTGATTACAGGATTGTATGTGGTAAAACAGCTCGCTTAACACGACCTCTTAAGTTAAGCCTTTAAGGCTGCTTAGTCCATGCTACCACTAGGATAGCTTGTCTAACAAGGTTGACTTACAACCAGACATCTTTGGGGTTTGTTTGGACTGATACCCAGTGGTTCCAGAATTGGAAACACTACATATCAGGCCAACTTCTCACAGTTGACTTACAACCTGACATCTTTGGGGTTTGTTTGGACTGATACCCAGTGGTTCCAGAATTGGAAACACTACATATCAGGCCAACTTCTCACAAGGATGACTTAGATAAGGTGAGTCAGGCTCCCTTAGAATCAGGTGAAGGGATACACTCCCCTGAGAATGAGAATCTTCCAGAAGATGAAGAGGAGGAGGAGGAGGAAGAGGAAGAGGAAGGCTCTGATTTAGAAGAGCCTGAAGATCAGGATCAGAGGGGAAACCAGGTACAGGTTGCCAGGCTTAACCAGGCCAACCTGGACCTACATGAGAATGGAGAGGGCCAGCACCACTCCAGATCTCATAACCAAATTCTCCCAGGTAACAGGAGGGTGAGATCTCAATCAAGGGACTCTCATCTTTCTAGTGCCTCAAGAGAATCTCAAAGAGGGATGACTCCCTCCCAGAGGAAAGAGCATAGGGCCAGAATGAGGGCTGTCCAACTCCAGATAGAGAGGGAGGAGGTAGCTCTGGCTCAAGCTAAACTTACCTTGGCTCAAGCTAAACTTACCTTGGCAAGGGAACAGAAATTGAGTGGCTTAGATGCCACTGGTGGCAGCAAAGTTCCTAAAGACAGGTCCTATGATAGTAGAAACCTGACAAAGATTGTGCCCCCCTATCAGGAAGGGGATGACATCCACAAATGGATGACTGCTCTGGAGAGAGCCTGCATGGTACAGCAGGTTCCTGAGGAACAGTGGGCAGCAATCTTATGGTACTCCTTTTCAGAGAAAGGGAGAGATAGGCTCCTCACTGTCAGACATGAGGATGCCAGCAATTACAAAGTCCTGAAGAGTGTCCTAATAGATGGGTTTGGCTTAACCACTGAACAGTACAGGTTAAAGTTCAGAGACACCCAGAAGACACAGACTCAGGACTGGACTGATTTTGTTGATTGTGCAACTAAGGCTCTGGAGGGTTGGCTAAATGGCAGCAAAGTACATGACTTCACAGGATTGTATAATTTGATTATGAGGGAGCAGATCCTAAGTAATTGTCAGAACCAGCTCTTACACCAGCACCTGGTGGACTCAGATTTGACCTCTCCCCAAGAATTGGGAAAGAGGGCAGATAAGTGGGTCAGAACCAAGATTAGGCCTAAGAATCAGGACAATAACCAGAAGAAGGAGTCTACCAAGCCTCAAGATAAGGGTGGGGATAAAAGTAAAGAAAAGACTTCCCCAGGGCCCCAAAACTCCAAGAAGGGGGGTGGGTCCCAAGACACTTCATCAACTGAGAAAAAACCTTATTGTCATGCCTGTAAACAGGTTGGGCATTACAAAACAGACAGCTGTTGTCCCAAGAATGGCAATAAAGAAAACATACCTCCAAAGCCAGCTCCAACACCTCCTGTTACTGTCAGCAGTAATCCCCCAGGAAGTGGGAGCACACCCAGGAATCTGGGTGGGTTTACTTTTGGAGCCCAAGGGGACCCTGGCCTATCCAGGTCCCCATCCCCAAATAATCTTGTTTATGAGACTGGCATGGGGTTTGCCAATTTCTCTGTTTGCCCAAATACCTTGAGCAAATATAGACAAGAACCCATCATCAATGGTTTGAAAGTTGAAGCTTTTAGAGAACAGGGGCTAGCATCACCATGGTGGCTGACTGTATAGTCCCCTCTAAGCAACTTTTACCTGGTGCCACATACCAGGTAACAAACATTGATGGCATCCAAACAAATCATCCCATGGCAGTAGTAAGTCTCAGCTGGGGAGGTGTCATTGGCCCAAAGAGAGTGGCAGTGTCACCAAACTTGCCTGTAGACTGTCTACTGGGTAATGATTTGGAAATCTCAGCCTGGGCTGAGGTTGAACAGGAAATCCATTCTAGAATGGTAAATTCCAATGGAAAGGTTAGTGGGGCTGTACTGGCTATAGCCCCAATTCAAGATGTCTTTCCTGAAAGGGTTGGTAGGGCTGAGCAACTCTCTGCCCCATCTTTACCAGAAGCTCTTCCAAAACAGAATAGCAAAGCTGTTATGATAACAGCAGAAACCCAAACTGAGTCTCCTCCTGAAAAGGTTGGTGGGGCTGTGATGGCCACAGCCCAAACTCAAACAGATATGTGTGTTGTGAAGCCTGAAATGATGGATCACTCCACCCAAACTGAGAGCATGGAGGAGGAAGAGAAATCTCCCCCTCACCAGACAGTAGGACAGGATCAGCCTCCTCAGGGAACTGATCTAACCCCTGATGAAGGAACTGCCCCAGAGGTTGTTAGGCCTGGCCTGACAGAGCCTCTGATGGCAGTGGACCCTTCTCAGGTGGGATCCAGTCTGGAGCAGGTAACCTGCCCCTCTCTACCTTGCCTTAGTCAGCCCAGGGCTGCAGAGGACAAGAAGGACAGTGAGACCCAGAGGGCCCCCTGTCAAATAAAGCACCCCCATCAACAGATTAGGGGCACCAAAACTAGTAGCCCTAGTGAGGTGAACACTTTTGAAACTCCTGAGGGAGCCCCCTTAAAAGTAGTTAGGGACCTCCCACAGATGGATTCTGTTGGGCACAGCCAAACCTGGGACCCAAAGGGCCCAAACCTGAACTGTCCCTCCAGCAAGCCAAACAGAGGGACCCAGCCTCCAGCTTTAGGTAGCCAGAGGTTGACCCTGAGAGCACAGTGCAACTCAGTTGAAGAGAGAAGGGCACACATGGTGGAAGATAATTGGAGGAAGCTGAGTCCTAAATTAGTGGAGCCTCACTTCAAAACTCCATATCCAAACCAGCCTTCTAACTTGCAAAGACACACCCAAGGTAGTGATTCCCTATGGTGGAGACCCTCTGATACCCCAAGGGTGAGGGACTGCTTAGTGGACCATGAGGCAGGGGGTACCCATGCTAGTGCAGGTACTTCCTTATATGGCCACTCAGGCAATATAGGCTTACCTGGCCAAGGATAGCCTTATCTCCTTTCGTTTGGGGGGGGGGTTGTGTAGGAAGGTGGCTACCTGACTATGGTTACCCCAGATTTTTTGCCCTGTGTTTAGCTGGTTTTCGACTTAGTTGGCCTGGTTCCCTGCTAATCAGGGCCCCAGGCTATCTGCTCTCTCTATAAAATGGATTCCATGTACCCTAGGTGCATAACTAGATTGGCTTGGGTCACCTTATCAGCCCCTGTACAGAGCACTATAGGTGCCCAGGGCATAGGTGCATGCAAGGCCTACCAGGGGCTGCAGCATATCTTTTGCCACCCCTGGCTGGCTATCTAAATTGACACAACTGGCTGATCACTCAGCTGGGGCAAGTGGGTGTAATCACCCCTTGCTTAGATATAGTATACCTATATCTAAACCTATATCTGGACACATATATAGCCTGTAAGCCACTCCTATGGAAGGCCTCATCAATCCTGGAGGCAGAGTGCGTGTTTTAATGTGAGATGGTGCTCTAGCATGAGCTGAGCCTGTCTGCAGCGGTCGGGACCAATTCCCTTAGCTGTTCCGGGATAATGCCAAACCATATACTATTAAGTGCATTATAATCCTCGCGGTTATATGTTAACTTTGGTTTGGCTTTATCAAAACATATCGTGTAAGGTGTCATACGAATTGGAATACTACCCCCTCGCCAGTCCTGGTGACGGGGGTAGCATTCCACCCCTCTAGAGGGGACGACATGTTACTTTTGCTAAAATGCGGTTGATTTTTAAAAGAGCCTCAGATCCACAAAATGGATGTTTCTGCCACAGACACATGTCTGACCTCCTGCTGCTGACCTAAACTCAGCAGAGGAGGCCTGGACAAAGGATTTCCTGTCACAGGGAGGTGTGACACCACCCCAGACAGGAGATAGTGGGTTGTAGCAGGGAGGTTTGAAAGAAACCAGACAGTGCCTGGGGAGCACAAGGCTTCCCCTTGCATAATCCGGTCAAACCGGTTCTGGGGCAGCCCAGCCCCAGCTCCAGTGAGACCTGGACAAAGGAAAGGGGGTGTAACCACCCCCCTTCCTGGTCCCACCCATAGGGGAGGGACCTAGCAGGAGATCCACCCCTCAGATTGGAATAAGAGGGGGAGCAGTGCCAATGCAACTCAGATCATCCTGAAATCAACTTTAAACTAAGAAGTCGACTGGACTTCGACTTTCTGATGAATAGAAGACTGAAGAGCATCTCCCTTGTGGCTTAGGAAGGGCCACCCTGTGAACACAGGCACCTCCCGCCGGAGCCCGAGCCCAAAGCCTGACAAGACCCAGCTTCCCAGACTTCTCACAGCCCGATCCACAGTCCCTGCAAAGCAGGGACCCATGGAGGCACCGAGAGACGTGGGAGCGGCCATCTTGAAAGACCCCCGAGACGCTGACTGCGCAGCACCCGAGGCACCCTCGACTCTGTGCTTTAGGGTTTGAGGAGCCCCTCAAACGAGCAGCATTTGCACCAAAGATCAGCCCTCTAGCATCTCCACGATCTGCGTGGGGCCCTTTTGCTTTGTGCCACTCGACTCGCCATCTCGGCCGCTTGTCACGTGGTCAGCGGCCATCTTGGCGACGAAACCTACAATTTACACTGTGGGTCTGGTTGCTCCAGACCTGCCCTCGCTCCTGTAGAAAGGAGTACCCGCTCTGACCTTGCTGGTCTGAGTAATAAGCCTTTTTCACTTTCCCTGTGGCTTGCATTAACCAAGGCTTGTTTGCTTCAATCGAGTTGCCAACACCGCCATCAGCTAGAGCCTTCGAGGCACAGCTCGTGAACGACTCCTGGACGTCCTTGACCTCTTCGTGTTCACGCAGCTGCAGAGAGAAGCAACCCCTGATCACCTGTTTGCACCCAACTTTGCCTGGTTCCAATCTGGTTCCACGGTGGTCACTGGTCAGTGACTTTGAACATTGTCCCCTCTGCTTTCAGGTCTTCACCACTTCAGATCCACCCTTGGATCGCACCGGACACTTCTGCTTCACATCGCCTGCAGCTGCGACAGCTTCAAGCACCAAGAGCCTGCGTGTCAGAACCCGACGCCACTTCGACCCTGTGCACCCACGGCCTGTGGGTGAGGTAACATTGCAACGCCGGTGTTCCCACACTGGTACACACCTCTAGGGTCTGTGTCTAAAGTTTTGTGTTTCTAGGTTCAGCGGAAGTATCTTTTAATTCACTTTAACTAACTTTTACGCACCATTGACATTGCATTGGTGCGCGCCGCACTTTCCGTGCTGCACCCGTCTCCTGTGGGCTACTCCCGACTTCAGCATTGCTAGTCCTGACTGCTCCCAGCGAATCTCTAGGCCCTAGGCCTAACCACTGTTCGATAAGTGTTCCTTATACCATTTTTTTAGTATATGGTCTGAGTGGCCACCCGCCCTCATCCATAATTGTGCAACTTTATATGTTTTACTGTGCTTTTGATTTAACGCTTGTGCCCCTTTCCTCATAAAGAGTACTGGGGAGTAATTTAGAAATAAATACATATATTTTTATAATATATACTTGTGTGGTGTCCTTTCATTTGATTACAGGATTGTATGTGGTAAAACAGCTCGCTTAACATGACCTCTTAAGTTAAGCCTTTAAGGCTGCTTAGTCCATGCTACCACTAGGATAGCTTGTCTAACAAGGTTGACTTACAACCAGACATCTTTGGGGTTTGTTTGGACTGATACCAAGTGGTTCCAGAATTGGAAACACTACATATCAGGCCAACTTCTCACAGTCGTCATGTGTCATCATGTGTCGCAATATGGGGTCATGTGGGGTCATGTGTCATGTGGTATCATGTGGTATCATGTGGTGTCATGTGGTGTCATGTGTCATCATGTGGTGTCATGTGGTGTCATGTGTCATCATGCGTGATCATGTGTCATGTGGTGTCATGTGTCATCATGTGTCATGTGGTGTCATGTGTTGTCATGTGTCATCATGCGTCATCATGTGTAATGTGGTGTCATGTGGTGTCATGTGTCGCAATGTGGGGTCATGTGGGGTCATGTGTCATCATGTGTCATGTGGTATCATGTTGGATCATATGGTGTCATGTGGTGTCATGTGTCATCATGTGGTGTCATGTGGTGTCATGTGTCATCATGCATCATCATGTGTCATGTGCTGTCATGTGGTGTCATGTAGTGTCGTGTGGTGTCATGTGTCATTTGGTGTCATGTGTTGTCATGTGGTGTCATGTGGTGTCATGTCTCATGTGGCGGCATGTGTCTTGTGGTGTCATGTCTCATGTGGTGTCATGTATCATGTGTCTTGTGGTGTCATGTGGTGTCATGTGGTGTCATGTGGTATCATGTGTCATCATGTGTCATGTGGGTCATGTGTTGTCATGTGTCATCACGTGTCATGTGGTGTCATGTGTCTTGTGGTGTCATGTGTCGCCATGTGTCATCATGTGTCATCATGTGTCACCATGTGTCGCCATGTGTCATTATGTGTCATGTGTCATCATGTGTTGCCATGTGTTGCCATGTGTTGCCATGTGTCGCCATGTGTCATCATGTGTCACCATGTGTTGCCATGTGTTGCCATGTGTCGCCATGTGTCGCCATGTGTCGCCATGTGTCATCATGTGTCATGTGTCGTCATGTGTCGTCATGTGTCATCATGTGTCATGTTGCCATGTATCGTCATGTGTCATCATGTGTCATGTGGTGTTATGTGGTGTCAAGTGGTGTCATGTGGTGTCATGTGGTGTCATGTGGTATCATGTGTCATGTGGTGTCATGTGGTATCATGTGTCATGTGGTGTCATGTGGTGTCATGTGTCATGTGGGTCATGTGGTCTCATGTGTCATCATGTGTCATCACGTGTCATGTGTCATGTGTCGTCATGTGGTGTCATGATGTGGTGTCATAGTCTCATAGTTTGATGTCATGTGTCGTCATGTGTCATTGTGTGTCATCATGTGTCATCATGTGTCATCATATGTCGGCATGTGGGGTAATTTGTGGTCATATGCCATAATGTGTCATGTGGTGTCATGTGTTGTCATGTGTCGTCATGTGTCGTCATGTGTCACCATGTGCCGTCATGTGTTGCCATGTGGGGTCATGTGGGGTCATGTGTCATCATGTGTCATGTGGTGTCATGTGATGTCATGTGGTGTCATGTGTCATCATGTGGTGTCATGTGGTGTCATGTGTCATCATGCGTCATAATTTGTCATCATGTGTCATCATGTGTCGCAATGTGGGGTCATGTGTTATCATGTGTCATGTGGTATCATGTTGGATCATATGGTGTCATGTGGTGTCATGTGTCATCATGTGGTGTCATGTGTCATCATGCATCATCATGTTTCATGTGGTGTCATGTGGTGTCATGTGGTGTCATGTGGTGTCATGTGGTATCATGTGCCATCATGTGTCATGTGGGTCATGTGTTGTCATGTGTCATCACGTGTCATGTGTCATGTGGTGTCATGTGTCATGTGGTGTCATATGTATCCATGTGTTGTCATGTGTCATCATGTGTTGTCATGTTTCATCATGTGTCGCCATGTGTTGCCATGTGTCGCCATGTGTCGTCATGTGTCATGTGTCATCATGTGTTGCCATGTGTTGCCATGTGTCGCCATGTGTTGCCATGTGTCGTCATGTGTCGCCATGTGTCGTCATGTGTCGCCATGTGTTGCCATGTGTCGCCATGTGTTGCCATGTGTCGCCATGTGTCGCCATGTGTCGCCATGTGTCATGTTTCATCATGTGTCATGTGTCCTCATGTGTCATATTGCCATGTGTCGTCATTGGTCATCATGTGTCATGCGATGTCATGTGGTGTCAAGTGGTGTCATGTGGTGTCATGTGGTGTCATGTGTCATGTGGTATCATGTGTCATGTGGTGTCATGTGTCATCATGTGTCATGTGGGTCATGTGGTGTCATGTGTCATCATGTGTCATGTGGGTCATGCGGTGTCATGTGTCATCATGTGTCATGTGGGTCATGTGGTCTCATGTGTCATCATGTGTCATTATGTGTCATGTGGGTCATGTGTTGTCATGTGTCATCATGTGTCATGTGTCATGTGTCGTCATGTGGTGTCATGTGTCGCCATATGTCACCATGTGGGGTCATTTGGGGTCATGTGTCATAATGTGTCCTGTGGTGTCATGTGTCGTCATGTGTCGTCATGTGTCGCCATGTGCTGTCATTGTAGGAGAGTAGGGTCTGCTATCCTATGGTCACCCCAATTTTTGCTTTTTGCTTCACTGGTTTTCGACTTACTGAGGCTGTGGGCCTGCTAATCAGACCCCCAGCCTGCTGTTCTCTCTCTAAATTTATGATACATGTGCTATAGGTACATACCAAATTTGGAAATGGACTCCTTGTCAGCCCCTGTACCATGCACTATAGGTGCCCAGGGCATAGGTGCCACCAAGGCCTACCAGGGGCTGAAGCATAGCTTTTGCCACCCCTGGCTGGTTCTTAAATTGACACAACTGGCTGATCACTCAGCTGGGGCAAGTGGGTGTAATCACCCCTTGCTTAGATATAGTATACCTATATCTAAACCTATATCTGGACACATATATAGCCTGTAAGCCACTCCTATTGAAGGCCTCATCAATCCTGGAGGCAGAGTGCGTGGTTTTATGTGAGATGGTGCTCTGGCATGAGCTGAGCCTGTCTGCAGCTGTCGGGAACAACTCCCTAAGCTGATCCGGGATAACGCCATACCATATACTCTTAAGCGCCTTATAATCCTCGCGGTTATATAGCAACTTTGGTTTGGCTTTATCAAAACATGTCGTGTAAGGTGTCATACGAATTGGAATACTACCCCCTCGCCAGTTCTGGCGACGGGGGTAGCATTCCACCCTTCTAGAGGGAGAAGACATGTTACTTTACTAAAACGCGGTTGATTTAAAATGAGCCTCAGATCCACAAAATGGATGCCCCTGCCACAGACACGGGTCTGGCCTCCTGCTGCTGACCGAAACCCGGCAGAGGAGGCCTGGACAAAGAGTTTCCTGTCACAGGGCGGTGTCAAACCACCCCAGACAGGAGATAGTGGATTGGAGTAGGGAGGTTTCAAAGAAACCAGACACTGCCTGGGGAGCACAAGGCTGCCCCTTGCAGGATCCGGCCAAACCGGTTCTGGGGCCTCCCAGCCCCTGTCCCAGCGCGGCCAGGATCAAAGGAGAGGGGTGTAACCACCCCTTTCCTGGGTCCCACCCATAGGAGGGGACCTAGCAGGATGTCCAACCCCCCAGATTCGAATAAGAGGGGGAGCAGTCCCAACGGACCTCAGATCATCCTGAAGAAACATAAGAAACGAAATCTGGACCCTTCGACTTTCTACATGACGTGAGAAGACTGAAGAATCTCCCTTGTGGTCAAGGAGTGACCACCCTGTGCAAACAGGCACCATCCAGCCCTCGACCCTTGCTTTGTTGCAGTTCCCGCCGGAACTCGAGCGACAGAGATCGACGAGATCAAGCTTGCCTGCCTTCTACCTACCCGATCCACAGTCCCTGCAGAGCTGAGACCCGTGGAGGCGACCGGAAGCGTGGGGCACGCCATCTTGAAAAGGCCACGAGACGCTGACCGTGCGGCCCACGAGTGACCCTCGAAGCTGTACACCGGGGTTTAAGAAGCCCCAGCCCCGAGCTCCACTTGCACCAAAGCTCACCCCTCCACACTCGACGAGTGCTGCGTGGGGCCCTTCTGCTTGTGTGCGCTCGACGCGTTGGCCCGGTCACTTGCCAGCTGGCTTGTGGCCCCTGTGCCGACGAAACTTGAAATACGACTTGCTTTTCTGGTTGCTCCAGATCTGCACCAGCTCCTGTGAAAAGGAGCACCCACTCTGACCCTCCTGGTTCGAGTGATAAGCAATCTCCCGGTTCCGCGTGGATTGCTTTTGCCAAGTGCTGTTTGCTGCAATCTTGAAGCCGACGGTGCTGACGGCGAGAGCCTACGTGGGACAGATCGTGACCTGCTCCTGGACGTCGCAGATGCCCCAGAGCCCACGTGACAGCGGAGAGAAGCCTATCGACAACCGCCTGATTGCGCCCGACATTGCCTGGTTCCGTCCTGGTTCCACCCTGGTCACTGCTGAGTGACCCAGACTCTGTCCCCTCTGCTTTCAGGTACTTTTCTACTTCGATCCACCCTTGGATCGCACCGGACACATCTGCTTCACCGCGCCTGCAGCTGCAACAGCTTCAAGCACCAAGAACCTGCGTGACAGAACCCGACGCCACTTCGACCCTGTGCACCCACGGCCTGTGGGTGAGGTAACTTTGCAACGCCGGTGTCTATACACTGGTACACACCTCTAGGGTCTGTGTCTAAAGTTTTGTGTTCCTAGGTTCAGCGGAAGTATCTTTTAATTCACTTTAACTGACTTTTACGCACCATTGACAGTGCATTGGTGCGCGCCGCACTTTCCGTGCTGCACCCGTCTCCTGTGGGCTACTCCCGACTTCTTCATTGCTTGTCCTGACTGCTCCCAGCGAATCTCTAGGCCCTAGGCCTAACCATTGTTCGATAAGTGTTACTTATACCACTTTTTTAATATATGGTCTGAGTGGCCACCCGCCCTCATCCATAAACGTGCAACTTTATATGTGTAACAGTGCTTTTGATTTAACGCTTGTGCCCCTTTCCTCATAAAGAGTACTGGGGAGTAATTTAGAAATAAATACATATATTTTTATAATATATACTTGTGTGGTGTCCTTTCATTTGATTACAGGATTGTATGTGGTAAAACAGCTCGCTTAACACGACCTCTTAAGTTAAGCCTTTAAGGCTGCTTAGTCCATGCTACCACTAGGATAGCTTGTCTACAAGGTTGACTTACAACCTGACATCTTTGGGGTTTGTTTGGACTGATACCCAGTGGTTCCAGAATTGGAAACACTACATATCAGGCCAACTTCTCACATTGGTGTGCAGCGGTGCGGATTTGAGCTTGCTGTTTGTTTTACCATTGCAATCTTTATCAAATTGAAAGATCACATCAAGTACCTCTAGGTACATATAAATCAAAAGCTTAGCATATTAAGTTCTACTGAACTTAGTAGTTGTAGATTAAAGGGATTAGCACACCCTGACTACAACTCACTAGCAAGGTACAGTAGGAAACCACTTAGTGTAGGTAAGTGCACCACTTACACCTCACTAGCAGTCATGTCTGATACAGGTAGAGCTTCCGGCTCTGCTCCTGTAATAGTTGATCCTATAGGGACAACATCCAGATATGACAACCTTAGCCACAAAGACCTGAGTGCCTTGTGCACAGCCAGGGGGCTAAAAAAGGGCAGAGGCCCTACCATTCCTTCCCTAGTAGCTCTCCTAGAAAAGGATGACCTAGATAAGGTGAGTCAGACTCCCTTAGAAACAGAGGAAGGGATAAACTCCCCTGAGAATGAGGATCTTCAAGAAGAAGTAGAGGAGGAGGAGGAAGACCCAGAGGAAGGCTCTGATTTAGACGAGCCTGAAGATCAGGATCAGCAGGGAAACCAGGTACAGGTTGCCAGGCTTAACCAGGCCAACTTGGACCTACATGGGAATGGAGAGGGCCAGCACCACTCCAGATCTCATAACCAAATTCTCCCAGGTAACAGAAGGGAGAGATCTCTATCAAGGGACTCTCACCTTTCTAGTGCCTCAAGAGAATCTCAGAGAGGGATGACTCCCTCCCAGAGAAAAGAGCATAGGGCCAGAATGAGGGCTGTCCAACTCCAGATAGAGAGGGAGGAGGTAGCTCTGGCTCAAGCTAAACTTACCTTAGCTCAAGCTAAACTTACCTTGGCTAGGGAACAGAAATTAAGTGGCTTAGATGCCACTGGTGGCAGCAAAGTTCCTAAAGAGAAAGACAGGGCCTATGACAATAGAAACCTGACAAAAATTGTGCCCCCCTACAAGGAAGGGGATGATATCCACAAATGGATGACTGCTCTTGAGAGGGCCTGCATGGTACAGCAGGTCCCTGAGGATCAGTGGGCAGCAATTTTATGATACTCCTTTTCTGAGAAAGGGAGGGACAGGCTCCTCACTGTTAGACCTGAGGATGCCAAAAACTACTCTGTTCTGAAGAGTGCTCTTATTGAAGGGTTTGGCCTAACCACTGAGCAATACAGGTTGTTGTTCAGAGACACCCAAAAAGCACAGACTCAGGACTGGACTGATTTTGTAGATTGTGCCACTAAGGCTCTGGAGGGTTGGCTGCAGGGAAGTAAAGTTTCAGACTATACAGGATTGTACAATCTTATGATGAGAGAACAGATCCTTAATAACTGTCAGAACCAGCTGTTGCATCAATACCTTGTTGACTCTGATTTGACCTCTCCCCAAGAATTGGGAAAGAAGGCAGACAAATGGGTCAGAACAAGGATTAAGCAGAAAAACCAGAACCAAGGTGACCAGAAGAAAACAGACCAGAAGGGTGGGAATCAGAAAGATAAAGAAAAGGACCAGAAGTCTTCAGGCCCCCAAACTAGCAATAAGGAGGGGGGTTCCCAAAATGGAAACAAGAAAAAGAAGAATGATGGCCCAAAGAAACCTTGGTGTAATACCTGCAAATCAGTTTCACACTGGGGCAGTGAATGCACTAAGAAAAATCCAGTCCCCACCACTGCAGCTCCTAAAGCAACTGCACCCCCTAGTACAGTCAGCAGTGGTGGTACACAGCCAAAGGGTTTAGTAGGGTTGACCCTGGGTACTGAGGTGGAATCTGGCCTAGTCAGAATCCCCACACAGGCAGTTCTCCTATATGATGTGGACTTATCTTTGCCCACTGCAGTAAGCCCCAGTAACCTGGGCAAATATAGGCAGACTCCCTTAATTAATGAGAAACTGGCTCAGGCCTACAGGGACACTTGTGCCAGTGTCACAATGGTGACACCTGGCTTTGTGGACCCTGGACAGATTGTACTAGGTGAAAGTTACCTAGTGACCAATGCAAGCAACTCCACTACTTCCCATAGTGTGGCTGTTGTGAACTTCTCCTGGGGAGGGGTAGATGGCCTAAAGAAAGTTGTTGTGAGTGCAGACCTCCCAGTAGACTGTCTGTTAGGCAATGATCTTGAAAGCTCAGTTTGGTCAGAAGTGGAGTACAGGACTCATGCAGAAATGCTAGGGATTTCAGCTCATGTCCTTGCAGTGACAAGGTCTCAGGCTAAGAAGTGCCTTCCTGAACCAGTGGTGGATCTTGAAACAATAGACCAACCACAACCCAAGAGAAGGAGCAAGAGGGTTAAGGCTGTGCCTTCCCACTTGCCCCAGGTTGAGGATCAGGTTTCACAGGAAACTGATTCTGCAGTCCAAGAGGAGACTGTCTCAGAGGAGCTTGAACCTGATCAGGTTGAGTTTCTAGGGACAGGGGGACCCTCAAGGGCAGACCTGGGGCAGGCCCAATTAGATTGCCCTTCACTTGAACCCCTCAGACAGCAAGCTGCTGCTGAGGCTGCAGGGAATGCTCAAGGTACCCATAGAGTGTATTGGGATGAAGGACTCCTTTATTCAGAGGCTAGAGACCCCAAGCCTGGCACAACCAGGAGGTTGGTTATACCTTTAAAGTTTAGGGGCTTCCTTCTTACCTTGGCCCATGATATTCCCCTTGCAGGACACTTAGGCCAGAACAAGACTTGGGACAGGCTTGTTCCACACTTTCACTGGCCTCACATGTCAGAAGATGTCAAGGAGTTTTGTCGCTCCTGTGTCACTTGCCAAGCCAGTGGTAAGTCAGGTGGCACAACAAAGGCCCCCCTGATACCACTACCTGTGGTGGGGGTACCCTTTGAAAGAGTTGGAATAGACATTGTGGGTCCCATGGATCCTCAAACAGCATCTGGGCACAGATTTATACTGGTGGTAGTGGATCATGCCACCAGGTACCCAGAAGCAATTCCCCTGAGGACCACCACAGCTCCTGTGGTGGCAAAAGCCCTCATTGCAGTTTTCTCAAGAGTGGGCTTTCCAAAGGAGGTTCTTTCAGACAGAGGTGCCAACTTTATGTCTGGATACTTAAAAGCAATGTGGAAAGAGTGTGGAGTAAACTATAAGTTTACCACACCCTACCATCCACAGTGCAATGGGCTTGTGGAAAGGTTCAACAAGACCCTAAAGGGAATGATAAAAGGTTTACCAGAGAAGCTTAGGCGGAAATGGGACATCCTTTTACCCTGCTTGCTCTTTGCTTACAGAGAGGTCCCACAGAAGGGGGTTGGCTACAGCCCTTTTGAACTTTTGTTTGGCCACCCTGTAAGGGGTCCACTGAGTTTGGTGAAGGAAGGATGGGAGTTACCTCTCAAAAAGCCTAAGCTAGACATTGTGGACTATGTACTTGGTCTCCGCTCCAGTATGGCTGAATACATGGAGAGAGCATCCAAAAACCTTGAGGCAAGTCAGGAATTACAGAAAGCCTGGCATGACCAAAAGGCTGTTCTGGTTGAGTACCAGCCAGGGCAGAAGGTGTGGGTGTTGGACCCAGTGGGGCCAGCAGCTCTCCAGGACAAATGGACTGGACCCTACCCTATCATTGAGAAAAAGGGAGAAGTCACCTATGTGGTTGACTTTGGCACCCCTAGGAGCCCCCACAGGGTGCTCCATGTCAATCGTTTGAAAGCATTTGTTGACAGGGAGGACATGAGTCTCCTCATGGCCACAGATGGGGAACAGGAGGAAGAGAGTGACCCTCTCCCAGACCTGCTTTCCCAGAACCCTGATGATGGTTCAGTTGATGGAGTAGCCTTGGCAGGCAGCCTCACTGAGCAGCAACAGGTGGACTGCAGACAGGTGTTGCAGGCCCACAGACACTTGTTTTCACTCACACCCAGTCAGACTAACTGGTGCACCCATGAGGTGGATACTGGTGACAATCTGCCTGTGAAGAATAAGATCTACAGGCAACCTGACCATGTCAGGGATTGTATAAAGGCTGAGGTGCAAAAGATGTTGGAGCTTGGAGTGATTGAGCCATCAGAGAGCCCATGGGCTAGCCCAGTGGTCCTTGTGCCAAAACCTCATACCAAAGATGGGAAGAGAGAAATGAGGTTTTGTGTGGACTACAGAGGTCTCAATGCTGTCACTAGGACAGATGCTCATTGTGAGAAGTTGGCCTGATAGGTAGTGTTTCCAATTCTGGAACCACTGGTTATCAGTCCAAACAAACCCCAAAGATGTCAGGTTGTAAGTCAACCTTGTAGACAAGCTATCCTAGTGGTAGCATGGACTAAGCAGCCTTAAAGGCTTAACTTAAGAGGTCGTGTTAAGCGAGCTTGTTTTACCACATACAATCCTGTAATCAAATGAAAGGACACCACACAAGTATATATTATAAAAATATATGTATTTATTACTAAATTACTCCCCAGTACTCTTTATGAGGAAAGGGGCACAAGCGTTAAATCAAAAGCACTGTTACACATAGAAAGTTGCACGTTTATGGATGAGGGCGGGTGGCCACTCAGACCATATATCAAAAAAGTGGTATAAGTAACACTTTACGAACAATGGTTAGGCCTAGGGCCTAGAGATTCGCTGGGAGCAGTCAGGACAAGCAATGAAGAAGTCGGGAGTAGCCCACAGGAGACGGGTGCAGCACGGAAAGTGCAGCGCGCACCAATGCACTGTCAATGGTGCGTAAAAGTCAGTTAAAGTGAATAAAAAGATACTTCCGCTGAACCTAGGAACACAAAACTTTAGACACAGACCCTAGAGGTGTGTACCAGTGTAAAGACACCGGCGTTGCAAAGTTACCTCACCCACAGGCCGTGGGTGCACAGGGTCGAAGTGGCGTCGGGTTCTGTCACGCAGGTTCTGGGTGCTTGGAGCTGTTGCAGCTGCAGGCGCTGTGAAGCAGAAGTGTCCGGTGCGATCCAAGGGTGGATCGATGTAGAAAAGTACCTGAAAGCAGAGGGGACAGAGTCTGGGTCACTCAGCAGTGACCAGGGTGGAACCAGGACGGAACCAGGCAATGTCGGGCGCAATCAGGCGGTTGTCGATAGGCTTCTCTCCGCTGTCACGTGGGCTCTGGGGCATCTGCGACGTCCAGGAGCGGGTCACGATCTGTCCCACGTAGGCTCTCGCCGTCAGCACCATCGGCTTGAAGATTGTAGCAAACAGCACTTGGCAAAAGCAATCCACGCGGAACCGGGAGATTGCTTATCACTCGAACCAGGAGGGTCAGAGTGGGTGCTCCTTTTTACAGGAGCTGGTGCAGATCTGGAGCAACCAGAAAAGCAAGTCGGATTTCAAAGTTCGTCGGCACAGGGGCCACAAGCCAGCTGGCAAGTGAACGGGCCAACGCGTCGAGCGCACACAAGCAGAAGGGCCCCACGCAGCACTCAGCGAGTGTGGAGGGGTGAGCTTTGGTGCAAGTGGAGCTCGGGGCTGGGGCTTCTCAAACCCCGGTGTACAGCTTCGAGGGTCACTCGTGGGCCGCACGGTCAGCGTCTCGTGGCCTTTTCAAGATGGCGTGCCCCACGCTTCCGGTCGCCTCCACGGGTCTCAGCTCTGCAGGGACTGTGGATCGGGCAGGTAGAAGGCAGGCAAGCTTGATCTCGTCGATCTCTGTCGCTCGAGTTCCGGCGGGAACTGCAACAAAGCAAGGGTCGAGGGCTGGATGGTGCCTGTTTGCACAGGGTGGTCACTCCTTGACCACAAGGGAGATTCTTCAGTCTTCTCACGTCGTGTAGAAAGTCGAAGGGTCCAGATTTCGTTTCTTATGTTTCTTCAGGATGATCTCAGGTCCGTTGGGACTGCTCCCCCTCTTATTCGAATCTAGGGGGTTGGACATCCTGCTAGGTCCCCTCCTATGGGTGGGACCCAGGAAGGGGGTGGTTACACCCCTCTCCTTTGATCCTGGCCGCGCTGGGACAGGGGCTGGGAGGCCCCAGAACCGGTTTGGCCGGATCCTGCAAGGGGCAGCCTTGTGCTCCCCAGGCAGTGTCTGGTTTCATTGAAACCTCCCTACTCCAATCCACTATCTCCTGTCTGGGGTGGTTTGACACCGCCCTGTGACAGGAAACTCTTTGTCCAGGCCTCCTCTGCCGGGTTTCGGTCAGCAGCAGGAGGTCAGACCCGTGTCTGTGGCAGGGGCATCCATTTTGTGGATCTGAGGCTCATTTTAAATCAACCGCGTTTCAGTAAAGTAACATGTCTTCTCCCTCTAGAAGGGTGGAATGCTACCCCCGTCGCCAGAACTGGCGAGGGGGTAGTATTCCAATTCGTATGACACCTTACACGACATGTTTTGATAAAGCCAAACCAAAGTTGCTATATAACCGCGAGGATTATAATGCGCTTAAGAGTATATGGTATGGCATTATCTCGGATCAGCTTAGGGAGTTGTTCCCGACAGCTGCAGACAGGCTCAGCTCACGCCAGAGCACCATCTCACAGAAAACCACGCACTCTGCCTCCAGGATTGATGAGGCCTTCCATAGGAGTGGCTTACAGGCTATATATGTGTCCAGATATAGGTTTAGATATAGGTATACTATATCTAAGCAAGGGGTGATTACACCCACTTGCCCCAGCTGAGTGATCAGCCAGTTGTGTCAATTTAGATAGCCAGCCAGGGGTGGCAAAAGATATGCTGCAGCCCCTGGTAGGCCTTGGATGCACCTATGCCCTGGGCACCTATAGTGCTCTGTACAGGGGCTGATAAGGTGACCCAAGCCAATCTAGTTATGCACCTAGGGTACATGGAATCCATTTTACAGAGAGAGCAGATAGCCTGGGGCCCTGATTAGCAGGGAACCAGGCCAACTAAGTCGAAAACCAGCTAAACACAGGGCAAAAATCTGGGGTAACCATAGTCAGGTAGCCACCTTCCTACATAACCCCCCCCCAAACGAAAGGAGATAAGGCTATCCTTGGCCAGGTAAGCCTTTATTGCCTGAGTGGCCATATAAGGAAGTACCTGCACTAGCATGGGTACCCCCTGTCTCATGGTCCACTAAGCAGTCCCTCACCCTAGGGGTATTAGAGGGTCTCCACCATAGGGAATCACTACCTTGGGTGTGTTTATGCAAAGTTAAAGGCTGGTTTGGATATGGAGTATTGAAGTGAGGCTCCACTATTTTTGGGCTCAACTTCCTCCAATTATCTTCCACCATATGTGCCTTTCTTTCTTCAACTGAGTTGCACTGAGCTCTCAGGGTCAACCTCTGGCTACCTAAAGCTGGAGGCTGGGTCCCTCTGTTTGGCTTGCTGGAGGGACAGTTCAGGTTTGGGCCCTTTGGGTCCCAGGTTTGGCTGTGCCCAACAGAATCCATCTGTGGGAGGTCCCTAACTGTTTTTAAGGGGGCTCCCTCAGGAGTTTTTAAAGTTTTCACCTTACTAGGCCTACTAGCTTTGGTGCCCCTAATCTGTTGATGGGGGTGCTTTATTTGACAGGGGGCCCTCTGGGTCTCACTGTCCTTCTTGTCCTCTGCAGCCCTGGGCTGACTAAGGCAAGGTAGAGAGGGGCAGGTTACCTGCTCCAGACTGGATCCCACCTGAGAAGGGTCCACTGCCATCAGAGGCTCTGTCAGGCCAGGCCTAACAACCTCTGGGGCAGTTCCTTCATCAGGGGTAAGATCAGTTCCCTGAGGAGGCTGATCCTGTCCTACTGTCTGGTGAGGGGGAGATTTCTCTTCCTCCTCCATGCTCTCAGTTTGGGTGGAGTGATCCATCATTTCAGGCTTCACAACACACATATCTGTTTGAGTTTGGGCTGTGGCCATCACAGCCCCACCAACCTTTTCAGGAGGAGACTCAGTTTGGGTTTCTGCTGTTATCATAACAGCTTTGCTATTCTGGTTTCGAAGAGCTTCTGGTAAAGATGGGGCAGAGAGTTGCTCAGCCCTACCAACCTTGTCAGGAAGGACATCTTGAATTGGGGCTATAGCCAGTACAGCCCCACTAACCTTTCCATTGGAATTTACCATTCTAGAATGGATTTCCTGTTCAACCTCAGCCCAGGCTGAGATTTCCAAATCATTACCCAGTAGACAGTCTACAGGCAAGTTTGGTGACACTGCCACTCTCTTTGGTCCAATGACACCTCCCCAGCTGAGACTTACTACTGCCATGGGATGATTTGTTTGGATACCATCAATGTTTGTTACCTGGTATGTGGCACCTGGTAAAAGTTGCTTAGAGGGGACTATACAGTCAGCCACCATGGTGATGCTAGCCCCTGTGTCTCTAAAAGCTTCCACTTTCAAACCATTGATGATGGGTTCCTGCCTATATTTGCTCAAGGTATTTGGGCAAACAGAGAAGTTGGCAAACCCCATGCCAGTCTCATAGACAAGATCATTTGGGGATGGGGACCTGGATAGGCCAGGGTCCCCTTGGGCTCCAAAAGTAAACCCACCCAGATTCCTGGGTGTGCTCCCACTTCCTGGGGGATTACTGCTGACAGTAACAGGAGGTGTTGGAGCTGGCTTTGGAGGAATGTTTTCTTTATTGCCATTCTTGGGACAACAGCTGTCTGTTTTGTAATGCCCAACCTGTTTACAGGCATGACAATAAGGTTTTTTCTCTGTTGAAGAAGTGTCTTGGGACCCACCCCCCTTCTTGGAGTTTTGGGGCCCTGGGGAAGTGTTTTCTTTACTTTTATCCCCCCCCTTATCTTGAGGCTTGGTAGACTCCTTCCTCTGGTTATTGTCCTGATTCTTAGGCCTAATCCTGGTTCTGACCCACTTATCTGCCCTCTTTCCCAATTCTTGGGGAGAGGTCAAATCTGAGTCCACCAGGTGCTGGTGTAAGAGCTGGTTCTGACAATTACTAAGGATCTGCTCCCTCATAATCAAATTATACAATCCTGTAAAGTCATGTACTTTGCTGCCATTCAGCCAACCCTCCAGAGCCTTAGTTGCACAATCAACAAAATCAGTCCAGTCCTGAGTCTGTGTCTTCTGGGTATCTCTGAACTTTAACCTGTACTGTTCAGTGGTTAAGCCAAACCCATCGATCAGAACACTCTTCAGGACTTTGTAATTGCTGGCATCCTCATGTCTGACAGTGAGGAGCCTATCCCTCCCTTTCTCTGAAAAGGAGTACCATAAGATTGCTGCCCACTGTTCCTCAGGAACCTGCTGTACCATGCAGGCTCTCTCCAGAGCAGTCATCCATTTGTGGATGTCATCCCCTTCCTGATAGGGGGGCACAATCTTTGTCAGGTTTCTACTATCATAGGACCTGGCTTTTTCTTTAGGAATTTTGCTGCCACCAGTGGCATCTAAGCCACTTATTTTCTGTTCCCTAGCCAAGGTAAGTTTAGCTTGAGCTAAGGTCAGTTTAGCTTGAGCCAGAGCTACCTCCTCCCTCTCTATCTGGAGTTGGACAGCCCTCATCCTGGCCCTATGCTCTTTTCTCTGGGAGGAAGTCATTCCTCTTTGAGATTCTCTTGAGGCACTAGAAAGGTGAGAGTCCCTTGACAGAGATCTCTCCCTTCTATTACCTGGGAGAATTTGGTTATGAGATCTGGAGTGGTGCTGGCCCTCTCCATTCCCATGTAGGTCCAAGTTGGCCTGGTTAAGCCTGGCAACCTGTACCTGGTTTCCCTGCTGATCCTGATCTTCAGGCTCTTCTACATCAGAGCCTTCCTCTTCCTCTTCCTCCTCCTCTTCTTCTGGAAGATTCTCATTCTCAGGGGAGTTTATCCCTTCACCTGAATCTAAGGGAGCCTGACTCACCTTATCTAGATCATCATTTTCTAGGAGAGCTATTAGGGAAGGAATGGTAGGGCCTCTGCCCTTTTTTAGCCCCCTGGCTGTGCACAAGGCACTCAGGTCTTTGTGGCTAAGGTTGTCATATCTGGATGTTGTCCCTATAGGATCAACTATTACAGGAGCAGAGCCTGAGGCTCTACCTGTATCAGACATGACTGCTAGTGAGGTGTAAGTGGTGCACTTACCTACACTAAGTGTTTTCCTACTGTACCTTGCTAGTGAGTTGTAGTCAGGGTGTGCTAATCCCTTTAATCTACAACTACTAAGTTCAGTAGAACTTAATATGCTAAGCTTTTGATTTATATGTACCTAGAGGTACTTGATGTGATCTTTCAATTTGATAAAGATTGCAATGGTAAAACAAACAGCAAGCTCAAATCCGCACCGCTGCACACCAATGTGAGAAGTTGGCCTGATAGGTAGTGTTTCCAATTCTGGAACCACTGGTTATCAGTCCAAACAAACCCCAAAGATGTCAGGTTGTAAGTCAACCTTGTAGACAAGCTATCCTAGTGGTAGCATGGACTAAGCAGCCTTAAAGGCTTAACTTAAGAGGTCGTGTTAAGCGAGCTTGTTTTACCACATACAATCCTGTAATCAAATGAAAGGACACCACACAAGTATATATTATAAAAATATATGTATTTATTACTAAATTACTCCCCAGTACTCTTTATGAGGAAAGGGGCACAAGCGTTAAATCAAAAGCACTGTTACACATAGAAAGTTGCACGTTTATGGATGAGGGCGGGTGGCCACTCAGACCATATATCAAAAAAGTGGTATAAGTAACACTTTACGAACAATGGTTAGGCCTAGGGCCTAGAGATTCGCTGGGAGCAGTCAGGACAAGCAATGAAGAAGTCGGGAGTAGCCCACAGGAGACGGGTGCAGCACGGAAAGTGCAGCGCGCACCAATGCACTGTCAATGGTGCGTAAAAGTCAGTTAAAGTGAATAAAAAGATACTTCCGCTGAACCTAGGAACACAAAACTTTAGACACAGACCCTAGAGGTGTGTACCAGTGTAAAGACACCGGCGTTGCAAAGTTACCTCACCCACAGGCCGTGGGTGCACAGGGTCGAAGTGGCGTCGGGTTCTGTCACGCAGGTTCTGGGTGCTTGGAGCTGTTGCAGCTGCAGGCGCTGTGAAGCAGAAGTGTCCGGTGCGATCCAAGGGTGGATCGATGTAGAAAAGTACCTGAAAGCAGAGGGGACAGAGTCTGGGTCACTCAGCAGTGACCAGGGTGGAACCAGGACGGAACCAGGCAATGTCGGGCGCAATCAGGCGGTTGTCGATAGGCTTCTCTCCGCTGTCACGTGGGCTCTGGGGCATCTGCGACGTCCAGGAGCGGGTCACGATCTGTCCCACGTAGGCTCTCGCCGTCAGCACCGTCGGCTTGAAGATTGTAGCAAACAGCACTTGGCAAAAGCAATCCACGCGGAACCGGGAGATTGCTTATCACTCGAACCAGGAGGGTCAGAGTGGGTGCTCCTTTTTACAGGAGCTGGTGCAGATCTGGAGCAACCAGAAAAGCAAGTCGGATTTCAAAGTTCGTCGGCACAGGGGCCACAAGCCAGCTGGCAAGTGACCGGGCCAACGCGTCGAGCGCACACAAGCAGAAGGGCCCCACGCAGCACTCAGCGAGTGTGGAGGGGTGAGCTTTGGTGCAAGTGGAGCTCGGGGCTGGGGCTTCTCAAACCCCGGTGTACAGCTTCGAGGGTCACTCGTGGGCCGCACGGTCAGCGTCTCGTGGCCTTTTCAAGATGGCGTGCCCCACGCTTCCGGTCGCCTCCACGGGTCTCAGCTCTGCAGGGACTGTGGATCGGGCAGGTAGAAGGCAGTCAAGCTTGATCTCGTCGATCTCTGTCGCTCGAGTTCCGGCGGGAACTGCAACAAAGCAAGGGTCGAGGGCTGGATGGTGCCTGTTTGCACAGGGTGGTCACTCCTTGACCACAAGGGAGATTCTTCAGTCTTCTCACGTCGTGTAGAAAGTCGAAGGGTCCAGATTTCGTTTCTTATGTTTCTTCAGGATGATCTCAGGTCCGTTGGGACTGCTCCCCCTCTTATTCGAATCTAGGGGGTTGGACATCCTGCTAGGTCCCCTCCTATGGGTGGGACCCAGGAAGGGGGTGGTTACACCCCTCTCCTTTGATCCTGGCCGCGCTGGGACAGGGGCTGGGAGGCCCCAGAACCGGTTTGGCCGGATCCTGCAAGGGGCAGCCTTGTGCTCCCCAGGCAGTGTCTGGTTTCATTGAAACCTCCCTACTCCAATCCACTATCTCCTGTCTGGGGTGGTTTGACACCGCCCTGTGACAGGAAACTCTTTGTCCAGGCCTCCTCTGCCGGGTTTCGGTCAGCAGCAGGAGGTCAGACCCGTGTCTGTGGCAGGGGCATCCATTTTGTGGATCTGAGGCTCATTTTAAATCAACCGCGTTTCAGTAAAGTAACATGTCTTCTCCCTCTAGAAGGGTGGAATGCTACCCCCGTCGCCAGAACTGGCGAGGGGGTAGTATTCCAATTCGTATGACACCTTACACGACATGTTTTGATAAAGCCAAACCAAAGTTGCTATATAACCGCGAGGATTATAATGCGCTTAAGAGTATATGGTATGGCATTATCTCGGATCAGCTTAGGGAGTTGTTCCCGACAGCTGCAGACAGGCTCAGCTCACGCCAGAGCACCATCTCACATAAAACCACGCACTCTGCCTCCAGGATTGATGAGGCCTTCCATAGGAGTGGCTTACAGGCTATATATGTGTCCAGATATAGGTTTAGATATAGGTATACTATATCTAAGCAAGGGGTGATTACACCCACTTGCCCCAGCTGAGTGATCAGCCAGTTGTGTCAATTTAGATAGCCAGCCAGGGGTGGCAAAAGATATGCTGCAGCCCCTGGTAGGCCTTGGATGCACCTATGCCCTGGGCACCTATAGTGCTCTGTACAGGGGCTGATAAGGTGACCCAAGCCAATCTAGTTATGCACCTAGGGTACATGGAATCCATTTTACAGAGAGAGCAGATAGCCTGGGGCCCTGATTAGCAGGGAACCAGGCCAACTAAGTCGAAAACCAGCTAAACACAGGGCAAAAATCTGGGGTAACCATAGTCAGGTAGCCACCTTCCTACACTCATCCCATTCCAAGAGCAGATGAGCTCATTGATAAATTGGCTTCTGCCAAGTTTCTGAGCACATTTGATTTGACAGCTGGCTACTGGCAAATCAGACTAGCTGAAGAGTCAAAAGCCAAAACAGCATTCTCTACCCCCAGTGGACATTATCAGTTTGTGGTGATGCCCTTTGGTTTGAAGAATGCACCTGCCACCTTCCAAAGGTTGGTGAATCAAGTCCTTGCTGGGCTGGATGACTTTTGTGCAGCATATCTAGATGATATTGCTGTCTTTAGCTCCACCTGGGAGGATCACCTGATCCACCTGAAGAAGGTTCTGGAGGCCCTGCAAAAGGCAGGCCTGACTATCAAGGCTACTAAGTGCCAGATAGGGCAGAGCAAGGTTGTGCACTTGGGCCACCTAGTAGGTGGGGGTCAAGTTCAACCATTGGAGAGCAAGATCCAGACCATACAGGACTGGGCTCCTCCAACTACCCAGACACAAGTCAGAGCCTTCTTGGGCCTGACTGGGTATTACAGAAAATTTGTAAAGAACTATGGGTCCATTGTGACACCATTGAATGACTTGACATCCAAGAAGATGCCCAAAAAGGTTCAGTGGACAGTTAGCTGTCAAAAGGCATTTGATGACCTGAAGAAGGCCATGTGCTCTGCACCTATCCTGAAGAGTCCTGACTACTCCAAACAGTTCATTGTACAGACAGATGCTTCTGAGTTGGGGGTGGGAGCTGTGCTTTCACAACTTAATCAAGATGGTCAAGACCAGCCCATTGCTTTTATTAGCAGAAGGCTGACCCCCAGGGAGAAACGTTGGTCAGCTATTGAGAGGGAGGCCTTTGCTGTGGTTTGGGCCCTGAAGAAGTTGAGGCCATACTTGTTTGGTACTCACTTCCTAATTCAGACAGACCATAAGCCCCTCTTGTGGCTAAATCAGATGAAGGGTGAAAATCCCAAACTGCTCAGGTGGTCCATTTGCCTACAGGGGATGGACTTTACAGTGGAGCACCGCCCAGGGACTGACCATGGTAATGCAGATGGTCTCTCCAGGTACTTCCACTTAGAACATGAAGACTTATCTGGTCAAGGTTAAGTTTAATGTCCCTGCGTTTGGGGGGGGGTTATGTAGGAGAGTAGGGTCTGCTATCCTATGGTCACCCCAATTTTTGCTTTTTGCTTCACTGGTTTTCGACTTACTGAGGCTGTGGGCCTGCTAATCAGACCCCCAGCCTGCTGTTCTCTCTCTAAATTTATGATACATGTGCTATAGGTACATACCACAATTGGAAATGGACTCCTTGTCAGCCCCTGTACCATGCACTATAGGTGCCCAGGGCATAGGTGCCACCAAGGCCTACCAGGGGCTGAAGCATAGCTTTTGCCACCCCTGGCTGGTTCTTAAATTGACACAACTGGCTGATCACTCAGCTGGGGCAAGTGGGTGTAATCACCCCTTGCTTAGATATAGTATACCTATATCTAAACCTATATCTGGACACATATATAGCCTGTAAGCCACTCCTATGGAAGGCCTCATCAATCCTGGAGGCAGAGTGCGTGGTTTTATGTGAGATGGTGCTCTGGCATGAGCTGAGCCTGTCTGCAGCTGTCGGGAACAACTCCCTAAGCTGATCCGGGATAACGCCATACCATATACTCTTAAGCGCCTTATAATCCTCGCGGTTATATAGCAACTTTGGTTTGGCTTTATCAAAACATGTCGTGTAAGGTGTCATACGAATTGGAATACTACCCCCTCGCCAGTTCTGGCGACGGGGGTAGCATTCCACCCTTCTAGAGGGAGAAGACATGTTACTTTACTAAAACGCGGTTGATTTAAAATGAGCCTCAGATCCACAAAATGGATGCCCCTGCCACAGACACGGGTCTGGCCTCCTGCTGCTGACCGAAACCCAGCAGAGGAGGCCTGGACAAAGAGTTTCCTGTCACAGGGCGGTGTCAAACCACCCCAGACAGGAGATAGTGGATTGGAGTAGGGAGGTTTCAAAGAAACCAGACACTGCCTGGGGAGCACAAGGCTGCCCCTCTCAGGATCCGGCCAAACCGGTTCTGGGGCCTCCCAGCCCCTGTCCCAGCGCGGCCAGGATCAAATGAGAGGGGTGTAACCACCCCCTTCCTGGGTCCCACCCATTGGAGGGGACCTAGCAGGATGTCCAACCCCCCAGATTCGAATAAGAGGGGGAGCAGTCCCAACGGACCTCAGATCATCCTGAAGAAACATAAGAAACGAAATCTGGACCCTTCGACTTTCTACACGACGTGAGAAGACTGAAGAATCTCCCTTGTGGTCAAGGAGTGACCACCCTGTGCAAACAGGCACCATCCAGCCCTCGACCCTTGCTTTGTTGCAGTTCCCGCCGGAACTCGAGCGACAGAGATCGACGAGATCAAGCTTGCCTGCCTTCTACCTGCCCGATCCACAGTCCCTGCAGAGCTGAGACCCGTGGAGGCGACCGGAAGCGTGGGGCATGCCATCTTGAAAAGGCCATGAGACGCTGACCGTGCGGCCCACGAGTGACCCTCGAAGCTGTACACCGGGGTTTGAGAAGCCCCAGCCCCGAGCTCCACTTGCACCAAAGCTCACCCCTCCACACTCGACGAGTGCTGCGTGGGGCCCATCTGCTTGTGTGCGCTCGACGCGTTGGCCCGGTCACTTGCCAGCTGGCTTGTGGCCCCTGTGCCGACGAAACTTGAAATACGACTTGCTTTTCTGGTTGCTCCAGATCTGCACCAGCTCCTGTGAAAAGGAGCACCCACTCTGACCCTCCTGGTTCGAGTGATAAGCAATCTCCCGGTTCCGCGTGGATTGCTTTTGCCAAGTGCTGTTTGCTGCAATCTTGAAGCCGACGGTGCTGACGGCGAGAGCCTACGTGGGACAGATCGTGACCTGCTCCTGGACGTCGCAGATGCCCCAGAGCCCACGTGACAGCGGAGAGAAGCCTATCGACAACCGCCTGATTGCGCCCGACATTGCCTGGTTCCGTCCTGGTTCCACCCTGGTCACTGCTGAGTGACCCAGACTCTGTCCCCTCTGCTTTCAGGTACTTTTCTACTTCGATCCACCCTTGGATCGCACCGGACACTTCTGTTTCACCGCGCCTGCAGCTGCAACAGCTTCAAGCACCAAGAACCTGCGTGACAGAACCCGACGCCACTTCGACCCTGTGAACCCACGGCCTGTGGGTGAGGTAACTTTGCAACGCCGGTGTCTATACACTGGTACACACCTCTAGGGTCTGTGTCTAAAGTTTTGTGTTCCTAGGTTCAGCGGAAGTATCTTTTAATTCACTTTAACTGACTTTTACGCACCATTGACAGTGCATTGGTGCGCGCCGCACTTTCCGTGCTGCACCCGTCTCCTGTGGGCTACTCCCGACTTCTTCATTGCTTGTCCTGACTGCTCCCAGCGAATCTCTAGGCCCTAGGCCTAACCATTGTTCGATAAGTGTTACTTATACCACTTTTTTAATATATGGTCTGAGTGGCCACCTGCCCTCATCCATAAACGTGCAACTTTATATGTGTAACAGTGCTTTTGATTTAACGCTTGTGCCCCTTTCCTCATAAAGAGTACTGGGGAGTAATTTAGAAATAAATACATATATTTTTATAATATATACTTGTGTGGTGTCCTTTCATTTGATTACAGGATTGTATGTGGTAAAACAGCTCGCTTAACACGACCTCTTAAGTTAAGCCTTTAAGGCTGCTTAGTCCATGCTACCACTAGGATAGCTTGTCTACAAGGTTGACTTACAACCTGACATCTTTGGGGTTTGTTTGGACTGATACCCAGTGGTTCCAGAATTGGAAACACTACATATCAGGCCAACTTCTCACAGTCATGTGTTGCCATGTGGGGTCATGTGTCATCATGTGTCATGTGGTGTCATGTGATGTCATGTGGTGTCATGTGTCATCATGTGTCATCATGTGTCATCATGTGTCGCAATATGGGGTCATGTGGGGTCATGTGTCATGTGGTATCATGTGGTATCATGTGGTGTCATGTGGTGTCATGTGTCATCATGTGGTGTCATGTGTCATCATGCGTCATCATGTGTCATGTGGTGTCATGTGTCATCATGTGTCATGTGGTGTCATGTGTTGTCATGTGTCATCATGCGTCATCATGTGTAATGTGGTGTCATGTGGTGTCATGTGTCATCATGTGTCATGTGGTATCAAGTGGTGTCATATGGTGTCATGTGGTGTCATGTGTCATCATGTGGTGTCATGTGGTGTCATGTGTCATCATGCGTCATCATGTGTCATCATGTGTCATCATGTGTCGCAATGTGGGGTCATGTGGGGTCATGTGTCATCATGTGTCATGTGGTATCATGTTGGATCATATGGTGTCATGTGGTGTCATGTGTCATCATGTGGTGTCATGTGGTGTCATGTGTCATCATGCATCATCATGTGTCATGTGCTGTCATGTGGTGTCATGTGGTGTTGTGTGGTGTCATGTGTCATTTGGTGTCATGTGTTGTCATGTGGTGTCATGTGGTGTCATGTCTCATGTGGCGGCATGTGTCTTGTGGTGTCATGTCTCATGTGGTGTCATGTATCATGTGTCTTGTGGTGTCATGTGGTGTCATGTGGTGTCATGTGGTATCATGTGTCATCATGTGTCATGTGGGTCATGTGTTGTCATGTGTCATCACGTGTCATGTGGTGTCATGTGTCATGTGGTGTCATGTGTTGCCATGTGTCATCATGTGTCATCATGTGTCATCATGTGTCACCATGTGTCGCCATGTGTCATCATGTGTCATGTGTCATCATGTGTTGCCATGTGTTGCCATGTGTTGCCATGTGTCGCCATGTGTCATCATGTGTCACCATGTGTTGCCATGTGTCGCCATGTGTCGCCATGTGTCATCATGTGTCATGTATTCGTCATGTGTCGTCATGTGTCATCATGAGTCATGTTGCCATGTATCGTCATGTGTCATCATGTGTCATGTGGTGTCATGTGGTGTCAAGTGGTGTCATGTGGTGTCATGTGGTGTCATGTGGTATCATGTGTCATGTGGTGTCATGTGTCATCATGTGTCATGTGGGTCATGTGGTGTCGTGTCATCATGTGTCATGTGGGTCATGTGGTGTCATGTGTCATGTGGGTCATGTGGTCTCATGTGTCATCATGTGTCATCACGTGTCATGTGTCATGTGTCGTCATGTGGTGTCATGATGTGGTGTCATAGTCTCATAATTTGAGGTCATGTGTCGTCATGTGTCATTGTGTGTCATCATGTGTCATCATGTGTCATCATATGTCGGCATGTGGGGTAATTTGTGGTCATATGTCATAATGTGTCATGTGGTGTCATGTGTTGTCATGTGTCGTCATGTGTCGTCATGTGTCACCATGTGCCGTCATGTGTTGCCATGTGGGGTCATGTGGGGTCATGTGTCATCATGTGTCATGTGGTGTCATGTGATGTCATGTGGTGTCATGTGTCATCATGTGGTGTCATGTGGTGTCATGTGTCATCATGCGTCATAATGTGTCATCATGTGTCATCATGTGTCGCAATGTGGGGTCATGTGTTATCATGTGTCATGTGGTATCATGTTGGATCATATGGTGTCATGTGGTGTCATGTGTCATCATGTGGTGTCATGTGTCATCATGCATCATCATGTGTCATGTGGTGTCATGTGGTGTCATGTGGTGTCCTGTGGTGTCATGTGTCATTTGGTGTCATGTGTTGTCATGTGGTGCCATGTGGTGTCATGTCTCATGTGGCGTCATGTGTCTTGTGGTGTCATGTCTCATGTGGTGTCACGTATCATGTGTCTTGTGGTGTCATGTGGTGTCATGTGGTGTCATGTGGTGTCATGTGAGGCCATGTGTCATCATGTGTCATGTGGTGTCATGTGGTATCATGTGGTGTCATGTGGTGTCATGTGTCATCGCGTATCATGTGTCGCCATGTGTCGCCATGTATCGTCATGTGTCATCATGTGTCATGTGGTGTCATGTGGTGTCAAGTGGTGGCATGTGTCATGTGGGTCATGTGGTGGCATGTGTCATGTGGGTCATGTGGTCTCATGTGTCATCATGTGTCATGTGTGTCATGTGTTGTCATGTTTCATCATGTGTCATGTGTCATATGTCGTCATGTGGTGTCATGATGTGGTGTCATAGTCTCATCATTTGGTGTCATGTGTCGTCATGTGTCATGTGTCATTGTGTGTCATCATGTGTCATCATGTGTCGTCATATGTCGCTATGTGGGGTCATTTGGGGTCATATGTCATAATGTGTCATGTGGTGTCATGTGTTGTCATGTGTCGTCATGTGTTGTCATGTGTCGCCATGTGCCGTCATGTGTTCCCATGTGGGGTCATGTGGGGTCATGTGTCATCATGTGTCATGTGTTGTCATGTGATGTCATGTGGTGTCATGTGTCATCATGTGTCATCATGTGTCATCATGTGTCGCAATATGGGGTCATGTGGGGTCATGTGTCATGTGGTATCATGTGGTGTCATGTGGTGTCATGTGTCATCATGTGGTGTCATGTGGTGTCATGTTAAACAAAGGAGATTGCTGAACTGTTCCTAAAGAAAGTGAGCAATTAAATAATACTGGTGTGACCGGAGGTGTGTTTGTTACACCTTTGGACATCCATTTTGTTGGACGTGTTTGCCTGACACACCCAAAAGGGTGTCATGCTTCATCATAGGCGTTGCTCCTCATCGGGGAGGCGGTGCAATCCCCGACGGGCTCACCTCGGAGAGGGGCTCTTTGGCGGAGATCTTTTTGTCCAACAGCCTATTGGTGAAGTGCGAGTGTGTGTGGGTTAGGGCAGTAAGTTTCCTGGAGAAAGTGAATAAAATGTAGCAGGGGGTGCCGGAAAACACTTTATTCTGGGGGTCCCCCTACTGCAATTTAAAACGTGAGTCTAGCTCGCTAGGTGACAGCAGGTTAGGTAGCGTAACCCTAGAAGAGACTAGAGTGAGGGTTGGTCGACATGTTTCTCGCATGGGAAAATTTCCCGTGATTCTTCAGGACCTAGTGATGGTGAGAGCTAAAAAGAAAAGAAAAACATGCTGGTGTCATGTGTTAGGTGTGGGTATAGTTTACCTCAATGGTTAATCCTATGCCTAATGGTCGGGGATTAATTACCACATGAGTAGTCGGCGGGTCGGTACATCAGGGTTGTGCCTACAGTTTTGGCTCAAGCTTCCCGTGTCTGTGCGGATTCACCTACCCATCACCCCCGAGCTCCAATAGGTGTGGTGTCATGTGTCATCATGCGTCATCCTGTGTCATGTGGTGTCATGTGGTGTCATGTGTCATCATGTGTCATGTGGTGTCATGTGTTGTCATGTGTCATCATGCGTCATGTGGTGTCATGTGTTGTCATGTGTCATGCGTCATCATGTGCCATGTGGTGTCATGTGGTGTCATGTGTCATTATGTGTCATTATGTGTCATGTGGTGTCATGTAGTGTCATGTGTAATGTGATGTCATGTGGTGTCATGTGTAATGTGGTGTCATGTTGTGTCATGTGGAGTCTTGTGGTGTCTTGTGGTGTCATGTGGTGTAATAAGGTGTCATATGTCACGTGGTGTCATGTGGTGTCATGTGGTATCATTTGGTGTCATGTGTCATCATGTGGGGTCATGTGGTGTCATAAGTTGTCATGTTTTGTCATGTGTCATCATGTGTCATCATGTGTCATGTGGTGTCATGTGTCATGTGGTATCATGTGGTGTCACGTGGTGTCACGTGGTATCATGTGGTGTCACGTGGTGTCATGTGGTGTCACATGGTGTCATGTGTTTTGTGGAGTCATATCTCATATGTCATGTGGTGTCATGTGGTGTCATGTAGTCATGAGGTGCCATGTGTTATGTGGTGTCATGAGTCATGTGGTGTCATGTTTCATGTGGTGTCATGTGTTGCCATGTGTCACCATGTGTCATCATGTGTTGTCATGTGTCATCATGTGTTGCCATGTGCCGCCATGTGTTGCCATGTGTCGCCATGTGTAGTCATGTGTCGTCATATGTTGCCATGTGTTGTAATGTATCATGTGGAGTTATTTGGTGTCATGTGTCATCATGTGTCAAGTGTCATGTGGTGTCATGTGGTGTCATGTGGTGTCATGTGGTGTCATGTGTCATGTGTCATGTGGTGTCATGTGTCATGTGGTGTCATGTGTCGTCATGTGTCATCATGTGTCATCATGTGTCACCATGTGTCGCCATGTGTCATCATGTGTCATCATGTGTTGCCATGTGTTGCCATGTGTTGCCATGTGTCGCCATGTGTCATCATGTGTTGCCATGTGTCGCCATGTGTCGCCATGTGTCGCCATGTGTCATCATGTGTCATGTGTCGTCATGTGTCGTCACGTGTCATCATGTGTCATGTTGCCATGTGTTGTCATGTGTCATCGTGTGTCATGTGGTGTCATGTGGTGTCAAGTGGTGTCATGTGGTGTCATGTGGTGTCATGTGGTATCATGTGTCATGTGGTGTCATGTGGTATCATGTGTCATGTGGTGTCATGTGTCATCATGTGTCATGCGGGTCATGTGGTGTCGGTTCATCATGTGTCATGTGGGTCATGTGGTGTCATGTGTCATGTGGGTCATGTGGTCTCATGTGTCATCATGTGTCATCACGTGTCATGTGTCGTCATGTGGTGTCATGATGTGGTGTCATAGTCTCATCATTTGGTGTAATGTGTCGTCATGTGTGTCATCATGTGTCATCATGTGTCATCATATGTCGCCATGTGGGGTCATTTGGGGTCATAATTCATAATGTGTCATGTGGTGTCATGTGTTGTCATGTGTTGTCATGTGTCATCATGTGTCGCCATGTGCCGTCATGTGTTGCCATGTGGGGTCATGTGGGGTCATGTGTCATCATGTGTCATGTGGTGTCGTTTGATGTCATGTGGTGTCATGTGTCATCATGTGGTGTCATGTGGTGTCATGTGTCATCATGCATCATAATGTGTCATCATGTGTCATCATGTGTCGCAATGTGGGGTCATGTGTCATCATGTGTCATGTGGTATCATGTTGGATCATATGGTGTCATGTGGTGTCATGTGCCATCATGTGGTGTCATGTGTCATCATGCATCATCATATGTCCTGTGGTGTCATGTGGTGTCATGTGGTGTCGTGTGGTGTCATGTGTCATTTGGTGTCATGTGTTGTCATGTGGTGTCATGTGGTGTCATGTCTCATGTGGCGTCATGTGTCTTGTGGTGTCATGTCTCATGTGGTGTCACATATCATGTGTCTTGTGGTATCATGTGGTGTCATGTGGTGTCATGTAATGTCATGTGTCATCATGTGTCATCATGTGTCATGTGTCATCGTGTTTCATCATGTGTCATCATGTGTCATCATGTGTCATGTGTAATGTGGTGTCATGTTGTGTTATGTGTAATGTGGAGTCATGTGGAGTCATGTGGTGTCATGTGGAGTCATGTGGAGTCATGTGGTGTCATGTGAGGCCATGTGTCATCATGTGTCATCATGTGTCATGTGGTGTCATGTGGTATCATGTGGTGTCATGTGGTGTCATGTGTCATCGCGTATCATGTGTCGCCATGTGTCGCCATGTGTCATCATGTGTCATCATGTGTCATCATGTGTCATGTGGTGTCATGTGGTGTCAAGTGGTGTCATGTGGTGTCATGTGGTGTCATGTGGTGTCATGTGGTATCATGTGTCATGTGGTGTCATGTGTCATCATGTGTCATGTGGGTCATGTGGTGTCGTGTCATCATGTGTCATGTGGGTCATGTGGTGTCATGGGTCATGTGGGTCATGTGGTTTCATGTGTCATCATGTGTCATGTGTCGTCATGTGGTGCCATGATGTGGTGTCATAGTCTCATCATTTGGTGTCATGTGTCGTCATGTGTCATGTGTCATTGTGTGTCATCATGTGTCATCATGTGTCATCATGTGTCGTCATATGTCGTCATATGTCGCCATGTGGGGTCATTTGGGGTCATATGTCATAATGTGTCATGTGGTGTCATGTGTTGTCATGTATCGTCATGTGTCGTCATGTGTCGCCATGTGCCGTCATGTGTTGCCATGTGGGGTCATGTGGGGTCATGTGTCATCATGTGTCATGTGGTGTCATGTGATGTCATGTGGTGTCATGTGTCATCATGTGTCATCATGTGTCGCAATATGGGGTCATGTGGGGTCATGTGTCATGTGGTATCATGTGGTGTCATGTGGTGTCCAGTAGTGTCATGTGGTGTCATTTGGTGTCATGTGTCATCATGTGGTGTCATGTGGTGTCATGTTAAACAAAGGAGATTGCTGAACTGTTCCTAAAGAAAGTGAGGAATTAAATAATACTGGCGTGACTGGAGGTGTGTTTGTTACACCTTTGGACATCCATTTTGTTGGACGTGTTTGCCTGACACACCCAAAAGGTGTCATGCTTCATCATAGGCGTTGCTCCTCGTCGGGGAGGCGGTGCAATCCCCGACGGGCTCACCTCGGAGAGGGGCTCTTTGGCGGAGATCTTTTTGTCCAACAGCCTATTGGTGAAGTGTGGGTGTGTGGATTAGGGCAGTAAGTTTCCTGGAGAAAGTGATTAAAATGTAGCAGGGGTGCCGGAAAACACTTTATTCTGGGGGTCCCCCTACTGCAATTAAAAACGTGAGTCTAGCTCGCTGGGTGACGGCAGGTTAGGTAGCGTAACCCTAGAAGAGACTAGAGTGAGGGTTGGTCGACATGTTTCTCGCATGGGAAAATTTCCCGTGATTCTTCAGGACCTAGTGATGGTGAGAGCTAAAAAGAAAAGAAAAACATGCTGGTGTCATGTGTTAGGTGTGGGTATAGTTTACCTCAATGGTTAATCCTATGCCTAATGGTCGGGGATTAATTACCACATGAGTAGTTGGTGGGTCGGTACATCAGGGTTGTGCCTACAGTTTTGGCTCAATCTTCCCGTGTCTGTGTGGATTCACCTACCCATCACCGCCGAGCTCGAATAGGTGTGGTGTCATGTGTCATCATGCGTCATCATGTGTTATGTGGTGTCATGTGGTGTCATGTGTCATCATGTGTCATGTGGTGTCATGTGTTGTCATGTGTCATCATGCATCATGTGGTGTCATGTGTTGTCATGTGTCATGCGTCATCATGTGCCATGTGGTGTCATGTGGTGTCATGTGTCATTATGTGTCATTATGTGTCATGTGGTGTCATGTAGTGTCATGTGTAATGTGATGTCATGTGGTGTCATGTGTTATGTGGTGTCATGTTGTGTCATGTGGTGTCATGTGGTGTAATAAGGTGTCATATGTCACGTGGTGTCATGTGGTGTCATGTGGTATCATTTGGTGTCATGTGTCATCATGTGGGGTCATGTGGTGTCATAAGTTGTCATGTTTTGTCATGTGTCATCATGTGTCATCATGTGTCATGTGGTATCATGTGGTGTCACGTGGTGTCATGTGGTGTCACATGGTGTCATGTGTTTTGTGGAGTCATATCTCATATGTCATGTGGTGTCATGTGGTGTCATGTAGTCATGAGGTGCCATGTGTTATGTGGTGTCATGAGTCATGTGGTGTCATGTGGTGTCATGTGGTGTCATGTTTCATGTGGTGTCATGTGTTGTCATGTGTTGTCATGTGGTGTCATGTCTCATGTGGTGTCATGTGTCTTGTGGTGTCATGTCTCATGTGGTGTCACGTAGCATGTGTCTTGTGGTGTCATGTGGTGTCATGTGGTGTCATGTGGTATCATGTGCCATCATGTGTCATGTGGGTCATGTGCTGTCATGTGTCATCACGTGTCATGTGTCATGTGGTGTCATGTGTCATGTGGTGTCATATGTAGCCATGTGTTGTCATGTGTCATCATGTGTTGTCATGTTTCATCGTGTGTCGCCATGTGTTGCCATGTGTCACCATGTGTCATCATGTGTCATGTGTCATCATGTGTTGCCATGTGTTGCCATGTGCTGCCATGTGTTGCCATGTGTCGTCATGTGTCGCCATGTGTCGTCATGTGTCGCCATGTGTTGCCATGTGTCGCCATGTGTCGCCATGTGTCGCCATGTGTCGCCATGTGTCATCATGTGTCATGCGATGTCATGTGGTGTCAAGTGGTGTCATGTGGTGTCATGTGGTGTCATGTGTCATGTGGTATCATGTGTCATGTGGTGTCATGTGTCATCATGTGTCATGTGGGTCATGCGGTGTCATGTGTCATCATGTGTCATGTGGGTCATGTGGTCTCATGTGTCATCATGTGTCATTATGTGTCATGTGGGTCATGTGTTGTCATGTGTCATCACGTGTCATGTGTCATGTGGTGTCATGTGTCATGTGGTGTCATATGTAGCCATGTGTTGTCATGTGTCATCATGTGTTGTCATGTTTCATCATGTGTCGCCATGTGTTGCTATGTGTCGCCATGTGTCGTCATGTGTCATGTGTCATCATGTGTTGCCATGTGTTGCCATGTGTCGCCATGTTTTGCCATGTGTCGTCATGTGTCGCCATGTGTCGTCATGTGTCGCCATGTGTTGCCATGTGTCGCCATGTGTCGCCATGTGTCGCCATGTGTCGCCATGTGTCATCATGTGTCATGTTTCATCATGTGTCATGTGTCCTCATGTGTCATATTGCCATGTGTCGTCATGTGTCATCATGTGTCATGCGATGTCATGTGGTGTCAAGTGGTGTCATGTGGTGTCTTGTGGTGTCATGTGTCATGTGGTATCATGTGTCATGTGGTGTCATGTGTCATCATGTGTCATGTGGGTCATGTGGTGTCATGTGTCATCATGTGTCATGTGGGTCATGCGGTGTCATGTGTCATCATGTGTCATGTGGGTCATGTGGTCTCATGTGTCATCATGTGTCATTATGTGTCATGTGGGTCATGTGTTGTCATGTGTCATCATGTGTCATGTGTCATGTGTCGTCATGTGGTGTCATGTGTTGCCATATGTCACCATGTGGGGTCATTTGGGGTCATGTGTCATAATGTGTCATGTGGTGTCATGTGTCATCATGTGTCGTCATGTGTCGCCATGTGCTGTCGTGTGTTGCCATGTGGGGTCATGTGTCATCATGTGTCATGTGGTGTCATGTGATGTCATGTGATGTCATGTGTCATCATGTGTCGTCATGTGTCATCATGTGTCACAATATGGGGTCAAGTGGGGTCATGTGTCATGTGGTATCATGTGGTATCATGTGGTGTCATGTGGTGTCATGTGTCATCATGTGGTGTCATGTGGTGTCCTGTGTCATCATGCGTCATCATGTGTCATGTGGTGTCATGTGTCATCATGTGTCATGTGGTGTCATGTGTTGTCATGTGTCATCATGCGTCATCATGTGTAATGTAGTGCCATGTGGTGTCATGTGTCATCATGTGTCATGTGGTATCATGTGGTGTCATATGGTGTCATGTGGTGTCATGTGTCATCATGTGGTGTCATGTGGTGTCATGTGTCATCATGCGTCATCATGTGTCATCCTGTGTCGTCATGTGTCGCAATGTGGGGTCATGTGGGGTCATGTGTCATCATGTGTCATGTGGTATCATGTTGGATCATATGGTGTCATGTGGTGTCATGTGTCATCATGTGGTGTCATGTGGTGTCATGTGTCATCATGCATCATCATGTGTCATGTGGTGTCATGTGGTGTCATGTGGTGTCATGTGGTGTCATGTGTCATTTGGTGTCATGTGTTGTCATGTGGTGTCATGTCTCATGTGGCGGCATGTGTCTTGTGGTGTCATGTCTCATGTGGTGTCATGTATCATGAGTCTTGTGGTGTCATGTGGTGTCATGTGTCATCACGTGTCATGTGGTGTCATGTGTCATGTGGTGTCATGTGTCGCCATGTGTCATCATGTGTCATCATGTGTCATCATGTGTCACCATGTGTCGCCATGTGTCATCATGTGCCATGTGTCATCATGTGTTGCCATGTGTCGCCATGTGTCGCCATGTGTCGCCATGTGTCATCATGTGTCACCATGTGTTGCCATGTGTCGCCATGTGTCGCCATGTTTTGCCATGTGTCGCCATGTGTCGCCATGTGTCGCCATGTGTCATCATGTGTCATGTGTCGTCATGTGTCGTCATGTGTCATCATGTGTCATGTTGCCATGTATCGTCATGTGTCATCATGTGTCATTTGGTGTCATGTGGTGTCAAGTGGTGTCATGTGGTGTCATGTGGTGTCATGTGGTATCATGTGTCATGTGGTGTCATGTGGTATCATGTGTCATGTGGTGTCATGTGTCATCATGTGTCATGTGGGTCATGTGGTGTCGTGTCATCATGTGTCATGTGGGTCATGTTGTGTCATGTGTCATGTGGGTCATGTGGTCTCATGTGTCATCATGTGTCATCACGTGTCATGTGTCATGTGTCGTCATGTGGTGTCATGATGTGGTGTCATAGTCTCATAATTTGGTGTCATGTGTCGTCATGTGTCATTGTGTGTCATCATGTGGTAAGGAAGGTGGCTACCTGACTATGGTTACCCCAGATTTTTTGCCCTGTGTTTAGCTGGTTTTCGACTTAGTTGGCCTGGTTCCCTGCTAATCAGGGCCCCAGGCTATCTGCTCTCTCTGTAAAATGGATTCCATGTACCTTAGGTGCATAACTAGATTGGCTTGGGTCACCTTATCAGCCCCTGTACAGAGCACTATAGGTGCCCAGGACATAGGTGCATCCAAGGCCTACCAGGGGCTGCAGCATATCTTTTGCCACCCCTGGCTGGCTATCTAAATTGACACAACTGGCTGATCACTCAGCTGGGGCAAGTGGGTGTAATCACCCCTTGCTTAGATATAGTATACCTATATCTAAACCTATATCTGGACACATATATAGCCTGTAAGCCACTCCTATGGAAGGCCTCATCAATCCTGGAGGCAGAGTGCGTGGTTTTATGTGAGATGGTGCTCTGGCATGAGCTGAGCCTGTCTGCAGCTGTCGGGAACAACTCCCTAAGCTGATCCGGGATAACGCCATACCATATACTCTTAAGCGCCTTATAATCCTCGCGGTTATATAGCAACTTTGGTTTGGCTTTATCAAAACATGTCGTGTAAGGTGTCATACGAATTGGAATACTACCCCCTCGCCAGTTCTGGCGACGGGGGTAGCATTCCACCCTTCTAGAGGGAGAAGACATGTTACTTTACTGAAACGCGGTTGATTTAAAATGAGCCTCAGATCCACAAAATGGATGCCCCTGCCACAGACACGGGTCTGGCCTCCTGCTGCTGACCGAAACCCGGCAGAGGAGGCCTGGACAAAGAGTTTCCTGTCACAGGGCGGTGTCAAACCACCCCAGACAGGAGATAGTGGATTGGAGTAGGGAGGTTTCAAAGAAACCAGACACTGCCTGGGGAGCACAAGGCTGCCCCTTGCAGGATCCGGCCAAACCGGTTCTGGGGCCTCCCAGCCCCTGTCCCAGCGTGGCCAGGATCAAAGGAGAGGGGTGTAACCACCCCCTTCCTGGGTCCCACCCATAGGAGGGGACCTAGCAGGATGTCCAACCCCCGAGATTCGAATAAGAGGGGGAGCAGTCCCAATGGAACTCAGATCATCCTGAAGAAACATAAGAAACGAATTCTGGACCCTTCGACTTTCTACACGACGTGAGAAGACTGAAGAATCTCCCTTGTGGTCAAGGAGTGACCACCCTGTGCAAACAGGCACCATCCAGCCCTCGACCCTTGCTTTGTTGCAGTTCCCGCCGGAACTCGAGCGACAGAGATTGACGAGATCAAGCTTGCCTGCCTTCTACCTGCCCGATCCACAGTCCCTGCAGAGCTGAGACCTGTGGAGGCGACCGGAAGCGTGGGGCACGCCATCTTGAAAAGGCCACAAGACGCTGACCGTGCAGCCCACGAGTGATCCTCGAAGCTGTGCACCGGGGTTTGAGAAGCCCCAGCCCCGAGCTCCACTTGCACCAAAGCTCACCCCTCCACACTCGACGAGTGCTGCGTGGGGCCCTTCTGCTTGTGTGGGCTCGACGCGTTGGCCCGGTCACTTGCCAGCTGGCTTGTGGCCCCTGTGCCGACGAAACTTGAAATACGACTCGCTTTTCTGGTTGCTCCAGATCTGCACCAGCTCCTGTGAAAAGGAGCACCCACTCTGACCCTCCTGGTTCGAGTGATAAGCAATCTCCCGGTTCCGCGTGGATTGCTTTTGCCAAGTGCTGTTTGCTGCAATCTTGAAGCCGACAGTGCTGACGGCGAGAGCCTACGTGGGACAGATCGTGACCGGCTCCTGGACGTCGCAGATGCCCCAGAGCCCACGTGACAGCGGAGAGAAGCCTATCGACAACCGCCTGATTGTGCCCGACATTGCCTTGTTCCGTCCTGGTTCCACCCTGGTCACTGCTGAGTGACCCAGACTCTGTCCCCTCTGCTTTCAGGTACTTTTCTACTTCGATCCACCCTTGGATCGCACCGGACACTTCTGCTTCACAGCGCCTGCAGCTGCAACAGCTTCAAGCACCAAGAACCTGCGTGACAGAACCCGACGCCACTTCGACCCTGTGCACCCACGGCCTGTGGGTGAGGTAACATTGCAACGCCGGTGTCTATACACTGGTACACACCTCTAGGGTCTGTGTCTAAAGTTTTGTGTTCCTAGGTTCAGCGGAAGTATCTTTTAATTCACTTTAACTGACTTTTACGCACCATTGACAGTGCATTGGTGCGCGCCGCACTTTCCGTGCTGCACCCGTCTCCTGTGGGCTACTCCCGACTTCATCATTGCTAGTCCTGACTGCTCCCAGCGAATCTCTAGGCCCTAGGCCTAACCATTGTTCGATAAGTGTTACTTATACCACTTTTTTAATATATGGTCTGAGTGGCCACCCGCCCTCATCCATAATTGTGCAACTTTATATGTGTAACAGTGCTTTTGATTTAACGCTTGTGCCCCTTTCCTCATAAAGAGTACTGGGGAGTAATTTAGAAATAAATACATATATTTTTATAATATATACTTGTGTGGTGTCCTTTCATTTGATTACAGGATTGTATGTGGTAAAACAGCTCGCTTAACACGACCTCTTAAGTTAAGCCTTTAAGGCTGCTTAGTCCATGCTACCACTAGGATAGCTTGTCTAACAAGGTTGACTTACAACCTGACATCTTTTGGGGTTTGTTTGGACTGATACCAAGTGGTTCCAGAATTGGAAACACTACATATCAGGCCAACTTCTCACATTGGTGTGCAGCGGTGCGGATTTGAGCTTGCTGTTTGTTTTACCATTGCAATCTTTATCAAATTGAAAGATCAACATCAAGTACCTCTAGGTACATATAAATCAAAAGCTTAGCATATTAAGTTCTACTGAACTTAGTAGTTGTAGATTAAAGGGATTAGCACACCCTGACTACAACTCACTAGCAAGGTACAGTAGGAAACCACTTAGTGTAGGTAAGTGCATCACTTACACCTCACTAGCAGTCATGTCTGATACAGGTAGAGCCTCAGGCTCTGCTCCTGTAATAGTTGATCCTATAGGGACAACATCCAGATATGACAACCTTAGCCAAAAAGACCTGAGTGCCTTGTGCACAGCCAGGGGGCTAAAAAAGGGCAGAGGCCCTACCATTCCTTCCCTAGTAGCTCTCCTAGAAAAGGATGACCTAGATAAGGTGAGTCAGGCTCCCTTAGAATCAGGTGAAGGGATACACTCCCCTGAGAATGAGAATCTTCCAGAAGAAGAAGAGGAGGAGGAAGAGGAAGAGGAAGGCTCTGATGTAGAAGAGCCTGAAGATCAGGATCAGGGGGGAAACCAGGTACAGGTTGCCAGGCTTAACCAGGCCAACTTGGACCTACATGGGAATGGAGAGGGCCAGCACCACTCCAGATCTCATAACCAAATTCTCCCAGGCAACAGGAGGGTGAGATCTCTATCAGGGGACTCTCATCTTTCTAGTGCCTCAAGAGAATCTCAAAGAGGAATGACTTCCTCCCAGAGAAAAGAGCATAGGGCCAGGATGAGGGCTGTCCAACTCCAAATAGAAAGGGAAGAGGTAGCCTTGGTGTGAGAAGTTGGCCTGATATGTAGTGTTTCCAATTCTGGAACCACTGGGTATCAGTCCAAACAAACCCCAAAGATGTCAGGTTGTAAGTCAACCTTGTAGACAAGCTATCCTAGTGGTAGCATGGACTAAGCAGCCTTAAAGGCTTAACTTAAGAGGTCGTGTTAAGCGAGCTGTTTTACCACATACAATCCTGTAATCAAATGAAAGGACACCACACAAGTATATATTATAAAAATATATGTATTTATTTCTAAATTACTCCCCAGTACTCTTTATGAGGAAAGGGGCACAAGCGTTAAATCAAAAGCACTGTTACACATATAAAGTTGCACGTTTATGGATGAGGGCGGGTGGCCACTCAGACCATATATTAAAAAAGTGGTATAAGTAACACTTATCGAACAATGGTTAGGCCTAGGGCCTAGAGATTCGCTGGGAGCAGTCAGGACAAGCAATGAAGAAGTCGGGAGTAGCCCACAGGAGACGGGTGCAGCACGGAAAGTGCGGCGCGCACCAATGCACTGTCAATGGTGCGTAAAAGTCAGTTAAAGTGAATTAAAAGATACTTCCGCTGAACCTAGGAACACAAAACTTTAGACACAGACCCTAGAGGTGTGTACCAGTGTATAGACACCGGCGTTGCAATGTTACCTCACCCACAGGCCGTGGGTGCACAGGGTCGAAGTGGCGTCGGGTTCTGACACGCAGGCTCTTGGTGCTTGAAGCTGTTGCAGCTGCAGGCGAGGTGAAGCAGAAGTGTCCGGTGGATCCAAGGGTGGATCTGAAGTGGTGAAGACCTGAAAGCAGAGGGGACAATGTTCAAAGTCACTGACCAGTGACCACCGTGGAACCAGATTGGAACCAGGCAAAGTCGGGTGCAAACAGGTGATCAGGGGTTGCTTCTCTCTGCAGCTACGTGGACACGAAGAGGTCAAGGACGTCCAGGAGTCGATCACGAGCTGTCCCTCGAAGGCTCTAGCTGATGGCGGTGTCGGCAACTCGATTGAAGCAAACAAGCCTTGGCTAACGCAAGCCACGGGGAAAGTGAAAAAGGCTTATTACTCGGACCAGCAAGGTCAAAGCGGGTACTCCTTTCTACAGGAGCGAGGGCAGGTCTGGAGCAACCAGACCCACAGTGTAAATCGTAGGTTTCGTCGCCAGGATGGCCGCTGACCACGTGACAAGCGGCCGGGATGGCGAGTCGAGTGGCAAAAAGCAAAAGGGCCCCACGCAGATCGTGGAGATGCTGGAGGGCTGGTCTTTGGTGCAAATGCTGCTCGGTTGTGGGGCTTCTCAAACCCCAAAGCACAGAGTCGAGGGTGCCTCGGGTGCTGTGCAGTCAGCGTCTCGGGGGTCTTTCAAGATGGCCGCTCCCACGTCTCTCGGTGCCTCCACGGGTCCCTTCTTTGCAGGGACTGTGGATCGGGCTAGGAGAAGTCTGGGAAGCTGGGTCTTGTCAGGCTCTGCACTCGGACTCCGGCGGGAGGCGGCGGCAAAGCAGACGTCGAGGTGCTGGGTGATGCCTGTGTTCACAGGGTGGCCCCTCCTAGGCCACAAGGGAGATGCTCTTCAGTCTTCTGTCATCAGAATGTCGAAGTCCAGTCGTCTTCTTAGTTTAAAGTTGATTTCAGGATGATCTAAGTTGCATTGGCACTGCTCCCCCTCTTATTCCAATCTGAGGGGTGGATCTCCTGCTAGGTCCCTCCCCTATGGGTGGGACCAGGAAGGGGGGTGGTTACACCCCCTTTCCTTTGTCCAGGTCTCACTGGAGCTGGGGCTGGGCTGCCCCAGAACCGGTTTGACAGGATTATGCAAGGGGAAGCCTTGTGCTCCCCAGGCACTGTCTGGTTTCATTCAAACCTCCCTGCTACAATCCACTATCTCCTGTCTGGGGTGGTGTCACACCTCCCTGTGACAGGAAATCCTTTGTCCAGGCCTCCTCTGCTGAGTTTCGGTCAGCAGCAGGAGGTCAGACATGTGTCTGTGGCAGAAGCATCCATTTTGTGGATCTGAGGCTCTTTTAAAAATCAACCGCATTTTAGCAAAAGTAACATGTCGTCCCCTCTAGAGGGGTGGAATGCTACCCCCGTCGCCAGGACTGGCGAGGGGGTAGTATTCCAATTCGTATGACACCTTACACGACATGTTTTGATAAAGCCAAACCAAAGTTAACATATAACCGCGAGGATTATAATGCACTTAATAGTATATGGTTTGGCATTATCCCGGATCAGCTTAGGGAGTTGTTCCCGACAGCTACAGACAGGCTCAGCTCATGCCAGAGCACCATCTCACATAAAACCACGCACTCTGCCTCCAGGATTGATGAGGCCTTCCATAGGAGTGGCTTACAGGCTATATATGTGTCCAGATATAGGTTTAGATATAGGTATACTATATCTAAGCAAGGGGTGATTACACCCACTTGCCCCAGCTGAGTGATCAGCCAGTTGTGTCAATTTAGATAGCCAGCCAGGGGTGGCAAAAGATATGCTGCAGCCCCTGGTAGGCCTTGGATGCACCTATGCCCTGGGCACCTATAGTGCTCTGTACAGGGGCTGATAAGGTGACCCAAGCCAATCTAGTTATGCACCTAGGGTACATGGAATCCATTTTACAGAGAGAGCAGATAGCCTGGGGCCCTGATTAGCAGGGAACCAGGCCAACTAAGTCGAAAACCAGCTAAACACAGGGCAAAAAATCTGGGGTAACCATAGTCAGGTAGCCACCTTCCTACACTTGGCTCAAGCTAAACTTGCTTTAGCAAGAGAAAGAAAATTGTGTGGCTTAGATGCCACTGGTGGCAGCAAAGTTCCTAAAGAGAAACCCAGGTCCTATGATAGTAGAAACCTGACAAAGATTGTGCCCCCCTATCAGGAAGGGGATGACATCCACAAATGGATGACTGCTCTTGAGAGAGCCTGCATGGTACAGCAGGTTCCTGAGGAACAGTGGGCAGCAATCTTATGGTACTCCTTTTCAGAGAAAGGGAGGGATAGGCTCCTCACTGTCAGACATGAGGATGCCAGCAATTACAAAGTCCTGAAGAGTGTTCTGATAGATGGGTTTGGCTTAACCACTGAACAGTACAGGTTAAAGTTCAGAGATACCCAGAAGACACAGACTCAGGACTGGACTGATTTTGTTGATTGTGCAACTAAGGCTCTGGAGGGTTGGCTGAATGGCAGCAAAGTACATGACTTCACAGGATTGTATAATTTGATTATGAGGGAGCAGATCCTTAGTAATTGTCAGAACCAGCTCTTACACCAGCACCTGGTGGACTCAGATTTGACCTCTCCCCAAGAATTGGGAAAGAGGGCAGATAAGTGGGTCAGAACCAGGATTAGGCCTAAGAATCAGGACAATAACCAGAAGAAGGAGTCTACCAAGCCTCAAGATAAGGGTGGGGATAAAACTAAAGAAAACACTTCCCCAGGGCCCCAAAACTCCAAGAAGGGGGGTGGGTCCCAAGACACTTCTTCAACAGAGAAAAAGCCTTATTGCCATGCCTGTAAACAGGTTGGGCATTACAAAACAGACAGCTGTTGTCCCAAGAATGGCAATAAAGAAAACATACCTCCAAAGCCAGCTCCAACACCTCCTGTTACTGTCAGCAGTAATCCCCCAGGAAGTGGGAGCACACCCAGGAATCTGGGTGGGTTTACTTTTGGAGCCCAAGGGGACCCTGGCCTATCCAGGTCTCCATCCCCAAATGATCTTGTCTATGAGACTGGCATGGGGTTTGCCAACTTCTCTGTTTGCCCAAATACCTTGAGCAAATATAGACAAGAACCCATCATCAATGGTTTGAAAGTTGAAGCTTTTAGACACACAGGGGCTAGCATCACCATGGTGGCTGACTGTATAGTCCCCTCTAAGCAACTTTTACCAGGTGCCACATACCAGGTAACAAACATTGATGGTATCCAAACAAATCATCCCATGGCAGTAGTAAGTCTCAGCTGGGGAGGTGTCATTGGCCCAAAGAGAGTGGCAGTGTCACCAAACTTGCCTGTAGACTGTCTACTGGGTAATGATTTGGAAATCTCAGCCTGGGCTGAGGTTGAACAGGAAATCCATTCTAGAATGGTAAATTCCAATGGAAAGGTTAGTGGGGCTGTACTGGCTATAGCCCCAATTCAAGATGTCCCTCCTGAAAAGGTTGGTAGGGCTGAGCAACTCTCTGCCCCATCTTTACCAGAAGCTCTTCCAAGACAGAATAGCAAAGCTGTTATGATAACAGCAGAAACCCAAACTGAGTCTCCTCCTGAAAAGGTTGGTGGGGCTGTGATGGCCACAGCCCAAACTCAAACAGATACGGTTGTTGTGAAGCCTGAAATGATGGATCACTCCACCCAAACTGAGAGCATGGAGGAGGAAGAGAAATCTTCCCCTCACCAGACATTAGGACAGGATCAGCCTCCTCAGGGAACTGATCTTACCCCTGATGAAGGAACTGCCCCAGAGGTTGTTAGGCCTGGCCTGACAGAGCCTCTGATGGCAGTGGACCCTTCTCAGGTGGGATCCAGTCTGGAGCAGGTAACCTGCCTGTGAGAAGTTGGCCTGATATGTAGTGTTTCCAATTCTGGAACCACTGGGTATCAGTCCAAACAAACCCCAAAGATGTCAGGTTGTAAGTCAACCTTGTAGACAAGCTATCCTAGTGGTAGCATGGACTAAGCAGCCTTAAAGGCTTAACTTAAGAGGTCGTGTTAAGCGAGCTGTTTTACCACATACAATCCTGTAATCAAATGAAAGGACACCACACAAGTATATATTATAAAAATATATGTATTTATTTCTAAATTACTCCCCAGTACTCTTTATGAGGAAAGGGGCACAAGCGTTAAATCAAAAGCACTGTTACACATATAAAGTTGCACGTTTATGGATGAGGGCGGGTGGCCACTCAGACCATATATTAAAAAAGTGGTATAAGTAACACTTATCGAACAATGGTTAGGCCTAGGGCCTAGAGATTCGCTGGGAGCAGCCAGGACAAGCAATGAAGAAGTCGGGAGTAGCCCACAGGAGACGGGTGCAGCACGGAAAGTGCGGCGCGCACCAATGCACTGTCAATGGTGCGTAAAAGTCAATTAAAGTGAATTAAAAGATACTTCCGCTGAACCTAGGAACACAAAACTTTAGACACAGACCCTAGAGGTGTGTACCAGTGTATAGGCACCGGCGTTGCAAAGTTACCTCACCCACAGGCCGTGGGTGCACAGGGTCGAAGTGGCGTCGGGTTCTGTCACGCAGGTTCTTGGTGCTTGGAGCTGTTGCAGCTGCAGGCGCTGTGAAGCAGAAGTGTCCGGTGCGATCCAAGGGTGGATCGAAGTAGAAAAGTACCTGAAAGCAGAGGGGACAGAGTCTGGGTCACTCAGCAGTGACCAGGGTGGAACCAGGACGGAACCAGGCAATGTCGGGCGCAATCAGGCGGTTGTCGATAGGCTTCTCTCCGCTGTCACGTGGGCTCTGGGGCATCTGCGACGTCCAGGAGCAGGTCACGATCTGTCCCACGTAGGCTCTCGCCGTCAGCACCGTCGGCTTCAAGATTGCAGCAAACAGCACTTGGCAAAAGCAATCCACGCGGAACCGGGAGATTGCTTATCACTCGAACCAGGAGGGTCAGAGTGGGTGCTCCTTTTCACAGGAGCTGGTGCAGATCTGGAGCAACCAGAAAAGCAAGTCATATTTCAAATTTCGTCGGCACAGGGGCCACAAGCCAGCTGGCAAGTGACCGGGCCAACGCGTCGAGCGCACACTAGCAGAAGGGCCCCACGCAGCACTCGTCGAGTGTGGAGGGGTGAGCTTTGGTGCAAGTGGAGCTCGGGGCTGGGGCTTCTCAAACCCCGGTGCACAGCTTCGAGGATCACTCGTGGGCTGCACGGTCAGCGTCTCGTGGCCTTTTCAAGATGGCGTGCCCCACACTTCCGGTCGCCTCCACGGGTCTCAGCTCTGCAGGGACTGTGGATCGGGCAAGTAGAAGGCAGGCAAGCTTGATCTCGTCGATCTCTGTCGCTCGAGTTCCGGCGGGAACTGCAACAAAGCAAGGGTCGAGGGCTGGATGGTGCCTGTTTGCACAGGGTGGTCACTCCTTGACCACAAGGGAGATTCTTCAGTCTTCTCACGTCGTGTAGAAAGTCGAAGGGTCCAGAATTCGTTTCTTATGTTTCTTCAGGATGATCTGAGGTCCGTTGGGACTGCTCCCCCTCTTATTCGAATCTGGGGGGTTGGACATCCTGCTAGGTCCCCTCCTATGGGTGGGACCCAGGAAGGGGGTGGTTACACCCCTCTCCTTTGATCCTGGCCGCGCTGGGACAGGGGCTGGGAGGCCCCAGAACCGGTTTGGCCGGATCCTGCAAGGGGCAGCCTTGTGCTCCCCAGGCAGTGTCTGGTTTCTTTGAAACCTCCCTACTCCAATCCACTATCTCCTGTCTGGGGTGGTTTGACACCGCCCTGTGACAGGAAACTCTTTGTCCAGGCCTCCTCTGCCGGGTTTCGGTCAGCAGCAGGAGGCCAGACCCGTGTCTGTGGCAGGGGCATCCATTTTGTGGATCTGAGGCTCATTTTAAATCAACCGCGTTTCAGTAAAGTAACATGTCTTCTCCCTCTAGAAGGGTGGAATGCTACCCCCGTCGCCAGAACTGGCGAGGGGGTAGTATTCCAATTCGTATGACACCTTACACGACATGTTTTGATAAAGCCAAACCAAAGTTGCTATATAACCGCGAGGATTATAAGGCGCTTAAGAGTATATGGTATGGCGTTATCCCGGATCAGCTTAGGGAGTTGTTCCCGACAGCTGCAGACAGGCTCAGCTCATGCCAGAGCACCATCTCACATAAAACCACGCACTCTGCCTCCAGGATTGATGAGGCCTTCCATAGGAGTGGCTTACAGGCTATATATGTGTCCAGATATAGGTTTAGATATAGGTATACTATATCTAAGCAAGGGGTGATTACACCCACTTGCCCCAGCTGAGTGATCAGCCAGTTGTGTCAATTTAAGAACCAGCCAGGGGTGGCAAAAGCTATGCTTCAGCCCCTGGTAGGCCTTGGTGGCACCTATGCCCTGGGCACCTATAGTGCATGGTACAGGGGCTGACAAGGAGTCCATTTCCAATTGTGGTATGTACCTATAGCACATGTATCATAAATTTAGAGAGAGAACAGCAGGCTGGGGGTCTGATTAGCAGGCCCACAGCCTCAGTAAGTCGAAAACCAGTGAAGCAAAAAGCAAAAATTGGGGTGACCATAGGATAGCAGACCCTACTCTCCTACATAACCCCCCCCCCCCAAACGCAGGGACATTAAACTTAACCTTGACCAGATAAGTCTTCATGTTCTAAGTGGAAGTACCTGGAGAGACCATCTGCATTACCATGGTCAGTCCCTGGGCGGTGCTCCACTGTAAAGTCCATCCCCTGTAGGGAAATGGACCACCTGAGCAGTTTGGGATTTTCACCCTTCATCTGATTTAGCCACAAGAGGGGCTTATGGTCTGTCTGAATTAGGAAGTGAGTACCAGACAAGTATGGCCTCAACTTCTTCAGGGCCCAAACCACAGCAAAGGCCTCCCTCTCAATAGCTGACCAACGTTTCTCCCTGGGGGTCAGCCTTCTGCTAATAAAAGCAATGGGCTGGTCTTGACCATCTTGATTAAGTTGTGAAAGCACAGCTCCCACCCCCAACTCAGAAGCATCTGTCTGTACAATGAACTGTTTGGAGTAGTCAGGACTCTTCAGGATAGGTGCAGAGCACATGGCCTTCTTCAGGTCATCAAAGGCCTTTTGACAGCTAACTGTCCACTGAACCTTTTTGGGCATCTTCTTGGATGTCAAGTCATTCAATGGTGTCACAATGGACCCATAGTTCTTTACAAATTTTCTGTAATACCCAGTCAGGCCCAAGAAGGCTCTGACTTGTGTCTGGGTAGTTGGAGGAGCCCAGTCCTGTATGGTCTGGATCTTGCTCTCCAGTGGTTGAACTTGACCTCCACCTACTAGGTGGCCCAAGTACACAACCTTGCTCTGCCCTATCTGGCACTTAGTAGCCTTGATAGTCAGGCCTGCCTTTTGCAGGGCCTCCAGAACCTTCTTCAGGTGGATCAGGTGATCCTCCCAGGTGGAGCTAAAGACAGCAATATCATCTAGATATGCTGCACAAAAGTCATCCAGACCAGCAAGGACTTGATTCACCAACCTTTGGAAGGTGGCAGGTGCATTCTTCAAACCAAAGGGCATCACCACAAACTGATAATGCCCACTAGGGGTAGAGAATGCTGTTTTGGCTTTTGACTCTTCAGCTAGTCTGATTTGCCAGTAGCCAGCTGTCAAATCAAATGTGCTCAGAAACTTGGCAGAAGCCAATTTATCAATGAGCTCATCTGCTCTTGGAATGGGATGAGCATCTGTCCTAGTGACAGCATTGAGACCTCTGTAGTCCACACAAAACCTCATTTCTCTCTTCCCATCTTTGGTATGAGGTTTCGGCACAAGGACCACTGGGCTAGCCCATGGGCTCTCTGATGGCTCAATCACTCCAAGCTCCAACATCTTTTGCACCTCAGCCTTTATACAATCCCTGACATGGTCAGGTTGCCTGTAGATCTTATTCTTCACAGGCAGATTGTCACCAGTATCCACCTCATGGGTGCACCAGTTAGTCTGACTGGGTGTGAGTGAAAACAAGTGTCTGTGGGCCTGCAACACCTGTCTGCAGTCCACCTGTTGCTGCTCAGTGAGGCTGCCTGCCAAGGCTACTCCATCAACTGAACCATCATCAGGGTTCTGGGAAAGCAGGTCTGGGAGAGGGTCACTCTCTTCCTCCTGTTCCCCATCTGTGGCCATGAGGAGACTCATGTCCTCCCTGTCAACAAATGCTTTCAAACGATTGACATGGAGCACCCTGTGGGGGCTCCTAGGGGTGCCAAAGTCAACCACATAGGTGACTTCTCCCTTTTTCTCAATGATAGGGTAGGGTCCAGTCCATTTGTCCTGGAGAGCTGCTGGCCCACCTGGGTCCAACACCCACACCTTCTGCCCTGGCTGGTACTCAACCAGAACAGCCTTTTGGTCATGCCAGGCTTTCTGTAATTCCTGACTTGCCTCAAGGTTTTTGGATGCTCTCTCCATGTATTCAGCCATACTGGAGCGGAGACCAAGTACATAGTCCACAATGTCTAGCTTAGGCTTTTTGAGAGGTAACTCCCATCCTTCCTTCACCAAACTCAGTGGACCCCTTACAGGGTGGCCAAACAAAAGTTCAAAAGGGCTGTAGCCAACCCCCTTCTGTGGGACCTCTCTGTAAGCAAAGAGCAAGCAGGGTAAAAGGATGTCCCATTTCCGCCTAAGCTTCTCTGGTAACCCTTTTATCATTCCCTTTAGGGTCTTGTTGAACCTTTCCACAAGCCCATTGCACTGTGGATGGTAGGGTGTGGTAAACTTATAGTTTACTCCACACTCTTTCCACATTGCTTTTAAGTATCCAGACATAAAGTTGGTACCTCTGTCTGAAAGAACCTCCTTTGGAAAGCCCACTCTTGAGAAAACTGCAATGAGGGCTTTTGCCACCACAGGAGCTGTGGTGGTCCTCAGGGGAATTGCTTCTGGGTACCTGGTGGCATGATCCACTACCACCAGTATAAATCTGTGCCCAGATGCTGTTTGAGGATCCATGGGACCCACAATGTCTATTCCAACTCTTTCAAAGGGTACCCCCACCACAGGTAGTGGTATCAGGGGGGCCTTTGTTGTGCCACCTGACTTACCACTGGCTTGGCAAGTGACACAGGAGCGACAAAACTCCTTGACATTTTCTGACATGTGAGGCCAGTGAAAGTGTGGAACAAGCCTGTCCCAAGTCTTATTCTGGCCTAAGTGTCCTGCAAGGGGAATATCATGGGCCAAGGTAAGAAGGAAGCCCCTAAACTTCAAAGGTATAACCAACCTCCTGGTTGTGCCAGGCTTGGGGTCTCTAGCCTCTGAATAAAGGAGTCCTTCATCCCAATACACTCTATGGGTACCTTGAGCATTCCCTGCAGCCTCAGCAGCAGCTTGCTGTCTGAGGGGTTCAAGTGAAGGGCAATCTAATTGGGCCTGCCCCAGGTCTGCCCTTGAGGGTCCCCCTGTCCCCAGAAACTCAACCTGATCAGGTTCAAGCTCCTCTGAGACAGTCTCCTCTTGGACTGCAGAATCAGTTTCCTGTGAAACCTGATCCTCAACCTGGGGCAAGTGGGAAGGCACAGCCTTAACCCTCTTGCTCCTTCTCTTGGGTTGTGGTTGGTCTATTGTTTCAAGATCCACCACTGGTTCAGGAAGGCACTTCTTAGCCTGAGTCCTTGTCACTGCAAGGACATGAGCTGAAATCCCTAGCATTTCTGCATGAGTCCTGTACTCCACTTCTGACCAAACTGAGCTTTCAAGATCATTGCCTAACAGACAGTCTACTGGGAGGTCTGCACTCACAACAACTTTCTTTAGGCCATCTACCCCTCCCCAGGAGAAGTTCACAACAGCCACACTATGGGAAGTAGTGGAGTTGCTTGCATTGGTCACTAGGTAACTTTCACCTAGTACAATCTGTCCAGGGTCCACAAAGCCAGGTGTCACCATTGTGACACTGGCACAAGTGTCCCTGTAGGCCTGAGCCAGTTTCTCATTAATTAAGGGAGTCTGCCTATATTTGCCCAGGTTACTGGGGCTTACTGCAGTGGGCAAAGATAAGTCCACATCATATAGGAGAACTGCCTGTGTGGGGATTCTGACTAGGCCAGATTCCACCTCAGTACCCAGGGTCAACCCTACTAAACCCTTTGGCTGTGTACCACCACTGCTGACTGTACTAGGGGGTGCAGTTGCTTTAGGAGCTGCAGTGGTGGGGACTGGATTTTTCTTAGTGCATTCACTGCCCCAGTGTGAAACTGATTTGCAGGTATTACACCAAGGTTTCTTTGGGCCATCATTCTTCTTTTTCTTGTTTCCATTTTGGGAACCCCCCTCCTTATTGCTAGTTTGGGGGCCTGAAGACTTCTGGTCCTTTTCTTTATCTTTCTGATTCCCACCCTTCTGGTCTGTTTTCTTCTGGTCACCTTGGTTCTGGTTTTTCTGCTTAATCCTTGTTCTGACCCATTTGTCTGCCTTCTTTCCCAATTCTTGGGGAGAGGTCAAATCAGAGTCAACAAGGTATTGATGCAACAGCTGGTTCTGACAGTTATTAAGGATCTGTTCTCTCATCATAAGATTGTACAATCCTGTATAGTCTGAAACTTTACTTCCCTGCAGCCAACCCTCCAGAGCCTTAGTGGCACAATCTACAAAATCAGTCCAGTCCTGAGTCTGTGCTTTTTGGGTGTCTCTGAACAACAACCTGTATTGCTCAGTGGTTAGGCCAAACCCTTCAATAAGAGCACTCTTCAGAACAGAGTAGTTTTTGGCATCCTCAGGTCTAACAGTGAGGAGCCTGTCCCTCCCTTTCTCAGAAAAGGAGTACCATAAAATTGCTGCCCACTGATCCTCAGGGACCTGCTGTACCATGCAGGCCCTCTCAAGAGCAGTCATCCATTTGTGGATATCATCCCCTTCCTTGTAGGGGGGCACAATTTTTGTCAGGTTTCTATTGTCATAGGCCCTGTCTTTTTCTTTAGGAACTTTGCTGCCACCAGTGGCATCTAAGCCACACAATTTTCTCTCTCTTGCTAAAGCAAGTTTAGCTTGAGCCAAGTGTAGGAGAGTAGGGTCTGCTATCCTATGGTCACCCCAATTTTTGCTTTTTGCTTCACTGGTTTTCGACTTACTGAGGCTGTGGGCCTGCTAATCAGACCCCCAGCCTGCTGTTCTCTCTCTAAATTTATGATACATGTGCTATAGGTACATACCACAATTGGAAATGGACTCCTTGTCAGCCCCTGTACCATGCACTATAGGTGCTCAGGGCATAGGTGCCACCAAGGCCTACCAGGGGCTGAAGCATAGCTTTTGCCACCCCTGGCTGGTTCTTAAATTGACACAACTGGCTGATCACTCAGCTGGGGCAAGTGGGTGTAATCACCCCTTGCTTAGATATAGTATACCTATATCTAAACCTATATCTGGACACATATATAACCTGTGAGCCACTCCTATGGAAGGCCTCATCAATCCTGGAGGCAGAGTGCGTGGTTTTATGTGAGATGGTGCTCTGGCATGAGCTGAGCCTGTCTGCAGCTGTCGGGAACAACTCCCTAAGCTGATCCGGGATAATGCCATACCATATACTCTTAAGCGCATTATAATCCTCGCGGTTATATAGCAACTTTGGTTTGGCTTTATCAAAACATGTCGTGTAAGGTGTCATACGAATTGGAATACTATCCCCTCGCCAGTTCTGGCGACGGGGATAGCATTCCACCCTTCTAGAGGGAGAAGACATGTTACTTTACTGAAACGCGGTTGATTTAAAATGAGCCTCAGATCCACAAAATGGATGCCCCTGCCACAGACACGGGTCTGGCCTCCTGCTGCTGACCGAAACCCGGCAGAGGAGGCCTGGACAAAGAGTTTCCTGTCACAGGGCGGTGTCAAACCACCCCAGACAGGAGATAGTGGATTGGAATAGGGAGGTTTCAAAGAAACCAGACACTGCCTGGGGAGCACAAGGCTGCCCCTGGCAGGATCCGGCCAAACCGGTTCTGGGGCCTCCCAGCCCCTGTCCCAGCGCGGCCAGGATCAAAGGAGAGGGGTGTAACCACCCCCTTCCTGGGTCCCACCCATAGGAGGGGACCTAGCAGGATGTCCAACCCCCTAGATTCGAATAAGAGGGGGAGCAGTCCCAACGGACCTCAGATCATCCTGAAGAAACATAAGAAACGAAATCTGGACCCTTCGACTTTCTACACGACGTGAGAAGACTGAAGAATCTCCCTTGTGGTCAAGGAGTGACCACCCTGTGCAAACAGGCACCATCCAGCCCTCGACCCTTGCTTTGTTGCAGTTCCCGCCGGAACTCGAGCGACAGAGATCGACGAGATCAAGCTTGCCTGCCTTCTACCTGCCCGATCCACAGTCCCTGCAGAGCTGAGACCCGTGGAGGCGACCGGAAGCGTGGGGCACGCCATCTTGAAAAGGCCACGAGACGCTGACCGTGCAGCCCACGAGTGACCCTCGAAGCTGTACACCGGGGTTTGAGAAGCCCCAGCCCCGAGCTCCACTTGCACCAAAGCTCACCCCTCCACACTCGACGAGTGCTGCGTGGGGCCCTTCTGCCTGTGTGTGCTCGACGCGTTGGCCCGGTCACTTGCCAGCTGGCTTGTGGCCCCTGTGCCGACGAAACTTGAAAACCGACTTGCTTTTCTGGTTGCTCCAGATCTGCACCAGCTCCTGTGAAAAGGAGCACCCACTCTGACCCTCCTGGTTCGAGTGATAAGCAATCTCCCGGTTCCGCGTGGATTGCTTTTGCCAAGTGCTGTTTGCTACAATCTTCAAGCCGACGGTGCTGACGGCGAGAGCCTACGTGGGACAGATCGTGACCTGCTCCTGGACGTCGCAGATGCCCCAGAGCCCACGTGACAGCGGAGAGAAGCCTATCGACAACCGCCTGATTGCGCCCGACATTGCCTGGTTCCGTCCTGGTTCCACCCTGGTCACTGCTGAGTGACCCAGACTCTGTCCCCTCTGCTTTCAGGTACTTTTCTACTTCGATCCACCCTTGGATCGCACCGGACACTTCTGCTTCACAGCGCCTGCAGCTGCAACAGCCCCAAGCACCAAGAACCTGCGTGACAGAACCCGACGCCACTTCGACCCTGTGCACCCACGGCCTGTGGGTGAGGTAACTTTGCAACGCCGGTGTCTTTACACTGGTACACACCTCTAGGGTCTGTGTCTGAAGTTTTGTGTTCCTAGGTTCAGCGGAAGTATCATTTAATTCACTTTAACTAACTTTTACGCACCATTGACTTTACATTGGTGCGCGCCGCACTTTCCGTGCTGCACCCGTATCCTGTGGGCTACTCCCGACTTCTTCATTGCTTGTCCTGACTGCTCCCAGCGAATCTCTAGGCCCTAGGCCTAACCAATATTCGATAAGTGTTACTTATACCATTTTTTTAGTATATGGTCTGAGTGGCCCCCCGCCCTCAGCCATAATTGTGCCAACTTTATATGTTTAACAGTGCTTTTGATTTAACGCTTGTGCCCCTTTCCTCATAAAGAGTACTGGGGAGTAATTTAGAAATAAATACATATATTTTTACAATATATACTTGTGTGGTGTCCTTTCATTTGATTACAGGATTGTATGTGGTAAAACAGCTCGCTTAACACGACCTCTTAAGTTTAGCCTTTAGGCTGCTTAGTCCATGCTACCACTAGGATAGCTTGTCTAACAAGGTTGACTTACAACCAGACATCTTTGGGGTTTGTTTGGACTGATACCCAGTGGTTCCAGAATTGGAAACACTACATATCAGGCCAACTTCTCACATTGGTGTGCAGCGGTGCGGATTTGAGCTTGCTGTTTGTTTTACCATTGCAATCTTTATCAAATTGAAAGATCACATCAAGTACCTCTAGGTACATATAAATCAAAAGCTTAGCATATTAAGTTCTACTGAACTTAGTAGTTGTAGATAAAAGGGAGTAGCACACCCTGACTACAACTCACTAGCAAGGTACAGTAGGAAACCACTTAGTGTAGGTAAGTGCACCACTTACACCTCACTAGCAGTCATGTCTGATACAGGTAGACCCTCAGGTTCTGCTCCTGTAGAAGTTGATCCTATAGGGACAACATCCAGATATGACAACCTTAGCCACAAAGACCTGAGTGCCTTGTGCACAGCCAGGGGGCTAAAAAAGGGCAGAGGCCCTACCATTCCTTCCCTAATAGCTCTCCTAGAAAAGGATGACCTAGATAAGGTGAGTCAGACTCCCTTAGAAACAGAGGAAGGGATAAACTCCCCTGAGAATGAGGATCTTCCAGATGATGATGTAGTGGAGGAGGAAGAGGAAGAGGAAGGCTCTGATGTAGAAGAGCCTGAAGATCAGGATCAGCAGGGAAACCAGGTACAGGTTGCCAGCCTTAACCAGGCCAACTTGGACCTACATGGGAATGGGGGGGGCCAGCACCACCCCAGATCTCATAACCAAATTCTCCCAGGCAATAGAAGGGAGAGATCTCCATCAGAGGACTCTCACCTTTCTAGTGCCTCAAGAGAATCTCAAAGAGGGATGACTTCCTCCCAGAGAAAAGAGCATAGGGCCAGAATGAGGGCTGTCCAACTCCAGATAGAGAGGGAAGAGGTAGCCCTGGCTCAAGCTAAGCTTACTTTGGAACAAGCTAAACTTACCTTGGCAAGGGAGAAAAAAATAAGTGGCTTAGATGCCACTGGTGGCAGCAAAATTCCTAAAGAAAAAGACAGGGCCTATGACAATAGAAACCTGACAAAAATTGTGCCCCCCTACAAGGAAGGGGATGATATCCACAAATGGATGACTGCTCTTGAGAGGGCCTGCATGGTACAGCAGGTCCCTGAGGATCAGTGGGCAGCAATTTTATGGTACTCCTTTTCTGAGAAAGGGAGGGACAGGCTCCTCACTGTTAGACCTGAGGATGCCAAAAACTACTCTGTTCTGAAGAGTGCTCTTATTGAAGGGTTTGGCCTAACCACTGAGCAATACAGGTTGTTGTTCAGAGACACCCAAAAAGCACAGACTCAGGACTGGACTGATTTTGTAGATTGTGCCACTAAGGCTCTGGAGGGTTGGCTGCAGGGAAGTAAAGTTTCAGACTATACAGGATTGTACAATCTTATGATGAGAGAACAGATCCTTAATAACTGTCAGAACCAGCTGTTGCATCAATACCTTGTTGACTCTGATTTGACCTCTCCCCAAGAATTGGGAAAGAAGGCAGACAAATGGGTCAGAACAAGGATTAAGCAGAAAAACCAGAACCAAGGTGACCAGAAGAAAACAGACCAGAAGGGTGGGAATCAGAAAGATAAAGAAAAGGACCAGAAGTCTTCAGGCCCCCAAACTAGCAATAAGGAGGGGGGTTCCCAAAATGGAAACAAGAAAAAGAAGAATGATGGCCCAAAGAAACCTTGGTGTAATACCTGCAAATCAGTTTCACACTGGGGCAGTGAATGCACTAAGAAAAATCCAGTCCCCACCACTGCAGCTCCTAAAGCAACTGCACCCCCTAGTACAGTCAGCAGTGGTGGTACACAGCCAAAGGGTTTAGTAGGGTTGACCCTGGGTACTGAGGTGGAATCTGGCCTAGTCAGAATCCCCACACAGGCAGTTCTCCTATATGATGTGGACATATCTTTGCCCACTGCAGTAAGCCCCAGTAACCTGGGCAAATATAGGCAGACTCCCTTAATTAATGAGAAACTGGCTCAGGCCTACAGGGACACTTGTGCCAGTGTCACAATGGTGGCACCTGGCTTTGTGGACCCTGGACAGATTGTACTAGGTGAAAGTTACCTAGTGACCAATGCAAGCAACTCCACTACTTCCCATAGTGTGGCTGTTGTGAACTTCTCCTGGGGAGGGGTAGATGGCCTAAAGAAAGTTGTTGTGAGTGCAGACCTCCCAGTAGACTGTCTGTTAGGCAATGATCTTGAAAGCTCAGTTTGGTCAGAAGTGGAGTACAGGACTCATGCAGAAATGCTAGGGATTTCAGCTCATGTCCTTGCAGTGACAAGGTCTCAGGCTAAGAAGTGCCTTCCTGAACCAGTGGTGGATCTTGAAACAATAGACCAACCACAACCCAAGAGGAGGAGCAAGAGGGTTAAGGCTGTGCCTTCCCACTTGCCCCAGGTTGAGGATCAAGTTTCACAGGAAACTGATTCTGCAGTCCAAGAGGAGACTGTCTCAGATGAGCTTGAACCTGAACAGGTTGAGTTTCTGGGGACAGGGGGACCCTCAAGGGCAGACCTGGGGCAGGCCCAATTAGATTGCCCTTCACTTGAACCCCTCAGACAGCAAGCTGCTGCTGAGGCTGCAGGGAATGCTCAAGGTACCCATAAGGTGTATTGGGATGAAGGGCTCCTTTATTCAGAGGCTAGAGACCCCAAGCCTGGCACCACCAGGAGGTTGGTTATACCTTTGAAGTTTAGGGGCTTCCTTCTTACCTTGGCCCATGATATTCCCCTTGCAGGACACTTAGGCCAGAATAAGACTTGGGACAGGCTTGTTCCACACTTTCACTGGCCTCACATGTCAGAAAATGTCAAGGAGTTTTGTCGCTCCTGTGTCACTTGCCAAGCCAGTGGTAAGTCAGGTGGCACAACAAAGGCCCCCCTGATACCACTACCTGTGGTGGGGGTACCCTTTGAAAGAGTTGGAATAGACATTGTGGGTCCCATGGATCCTCAAACAGCATCTGGGCACAGATTTATACTGGTGGTAGTGGATCATGCCACCAGGTACCCAGAGGCAATTCCCCTGAGGACCACCACAGCTCCTGTGGTGGCAAAAGCCCTCATTGCAGTTTTCTCAAGAGTGGGCTTTCCAAAGGAGGTTCTTTCAGACAGAGGTACCAACTTTATGTCTGGATACTTAAAAGCAATGTGGAAAGAGTGTGGAGTAAACTATAAGTTTACCACACCCTACCATCCACAGTGCAATGGGCTTGTGGAAAGGTTCAACAAGACCCTAAAGGGAATGATAAAAGGTTTACCAGAGAAGCTTAGGCGGAAATGGGACATCCTTTTACCCTGCTTGCTCTTTGCTTACAGAGAGGTCCCACAGAAGGGGGTTGGCTACAGCCCTTTTGAACTTTTGTTTGGCCACCCTGTAAGAGGTCCATTGAGTTTGGTGAAGGAAGGATGGGAGTTACCTCTCAAAAAGCCTAAACTAGACATTGTGGACTATGTACTTGGTCTCCGCTCCAGGATGGCTGAATACATGGAGAGAGCATCCAAAAACCTTGAGGCAAGTCAGGAATTACAGAAAGCCTGGCATGACCAAAAGGCTGTCATGGTTGAGTTCCAGCCAGGACAGAAGGTGTGGGTGTTGGACCCAGTGGGGCCAGCAGCTCTCCAGGACAAATGGACTGGACCCTACCCTATCATTGAAAAGAAGGGAGAAGTCACCTACTTGGTTGACTTTGGTACCCCTAGGAGCCCCCACAGGGTGCTCCATGTGAACAGATTGAAAGCATTTGTTGACAGGGAGGACATGAGTCTCCTCATGGCCACAGATGGGGAACAGGAGGAAGAGAGTGACCCTCTCCCAGACCTGCTTTCCCAGAACCCTGAGGATGGTTCAGTTGATGGAGTAGCCTTGGCAGGCAGCCTCACTGAGCAGCAACAGGTGGACTGCAGACAGGTGTTGCAGGCCCACAGACAATTGTTTTCACTCACACCCAGTCAGACTAACTGGTGCACCCATGAGGTGGACACTGGTGACAATCTGCCTGTGAAGAATAAGATCTACAGGCAACCTGACCATGTCAGGGATTGTATAAAGGCTGAGGTGCAAAAGATGTTGGAGCTTGGAGTGATTGAGCCATCAGAGAGCCCATGGGCTAGCCCAGTGGTCCTTGTGCCAAAACCTCATACCAAAGATGGGAAGAGAGAAATGAGGTTTTGTGTGGACTACAGAGGTCTCAATGCTGTCACTAGGACAGATGCTCATCCCATTCCAAGAGCAGATGAGCTCATTGATAAATTGGCTTCTGCCAAATTTCTGAGCACATTTGATTTGACAGCTGGCTACTGGCAAATCAGACTAGCTGAGGAGTCAAAAGCCAAAACAGCATTTTCGACCCCTAGTGGACATTATCAATTTGTGGTAATGCCCTTTGGCTTGAAGAATGCACCTGCCACTTTCCAAAGGTTGGTGAACCAAGTCCTTGCTGGGTTGGATGACTTTTGTGCAGCATATCTAGATGATATTGCTGTCTTTAGCTCCACCTGGGAGGATCACCTGATCCACCTGAAGAAAGTTCTGGAGGCCCTGCAAAAGGCAGGCCTGACTATCAAGGCTACTAAGTGCCAGATAGGGCAGAGCAAGGTTGTGTACTTGGGCCACCTAGTAGGTGGGGGTCAAGTTCAACCACTGGAGAGCAAGATCCAGACCATACAGGACTGGGCTCCTCCAACTACCCAGACACAAGTCAGAGCCTTCTTGGGCCTGACTGGGTATTACAGAAAATTTGTAAAGAACTATGGGTCCATTGTGACACCATTGAATGACTTGACATCCAAGAAGATGCCCAAAAAGGTTCAGTGGACAGTTAGCTGTCAAAAGGCATTTGATGACCTGAAGAAGGCCATGTGCTCTGCACCTATCCTGAAGAGTCCTGACTACTCCAAACAGTTCATTGTACAGACAGATGCTTCTGAGTTGGGGGTGGGAGCTGTGCTTTCACAACTTAATCAAGATGGTCAAGACCAGCCCATTGCTTTCATTAGCAGAAGGCTGACCCCCAGGGAGAAACGTTGGTCAGCTATTGAGAGGGAGGCCTTTGCTGTGGTTTGGGCCCTGAAGAAGTTGAGGCCATACTTGTTTGGTACTCACTTCCTAATTCAGACAGACCATAAGCCCCTCTTGTGGCTAAATCAGATGAAGGGTGAAAATCCCAAACTACTCAGGTGGTCCATTTCCCTACAGGGGATGGACTTTACAGTGGAGCACCGCCCAGGGACTGACCATGGTAATGCAGATGGTCTCTCCAGGTACTTCCACTTAGAACATGAAGACTTATCTGGTCAAGGTTAAGTTTAATGTCCCTGCGTTTGGGGGGGGGTTATGTAGGAGAGTAGGGTCTGCTATCCTATGGTCACCCCAATTTTTGCTTTTTGCTTCACTGGTTTTCGACTTACTGAGGCTGTGGGCCTGCTAATCAGACCCCCAGCCTGCTGTTCTCTCTCTAAATTTATGATACATGTGCTATAGGTACATACCACAATTGGAAATGGACTCCTTGTCAGCCCCTGTACCATGCACTATAGGTGCTCAGGGCATAGGTGCCACCAAGGCCTACCAGGGGCTGAAGCATAGCTTTTGCCACCCCTGGCTGGTTCTTAAATTGACACAACTGGCTGATCACTCAGCTGGGGCAAGTGGGTGTAATCACCCCTTGCTTAGATATAGTATACCTATATCTAAACCTATATCTGGACACATATATAACCTGTGAGCCACTCCTATGGAAGGCCTCATCAATCCTGGAGGCAGAGTGCGTGGTTTTATGTGAGATGGTGCTCTGGCATGAGCTGAGCCTGTCTGCAGCTGTCGGGAACAACTCCCTAAGCTGATCCGGGATAATGCCATACCATATACTCTTAAGCGCATTATAATCCTCGCGGTTATATAGCAACTTTGGTTTGGCTTTATCAAAACATGTCGTGTAAGGTGTCATACGAATTGGAATACTATCCCCTCGCCAGTTCTGGCGACGGGGATAGCATTCCACCCTTCTAGAGGGAGAAGACATGTTACTTTACTGAAACGCGGTTGATTTAAAATGAGCCTCAGATCCACAAAATGGATGCCCCTGCCACAGACACGGGTCTGGCCTCCTGCTGCTGACCGAAACCCGGCAGAGGAGGCCTGGACAAAGAGTTTCCTGTCACAGGGCGGTGTCAAACCACCCCAGACAGGAGATAGTGGATTGGAATAGGGAGGTTTCAAAGAAACCAGACACTGCCTGGGGAGCACAAGGCTGCCCCTGGCAGGATCCGGCCAAACCGGTTCTGGGGCCTCCCAGCCCCTGTCCCAGCGCGGCCAGGATCAAAGGAGAGGGGTGTAACCACCCCCTTCCTGGGTCCCACCCATAGGAGGGGACCTAGCAGGATGTCCAACCCCCTAGATTCGAATAAGAGGGGGAGCAGTCCCAACGGACCTCAGATCATCCTGAAGAAACATAAGAAACGAAATCTGGACCCTTCGACTTTCTACACGACGTGAGAAGACTGAAGAATCTCCCTTGTGGTCAAGGAGTGACCACCCTGTGCAAACAGGCACCATCCAGCCCTCGACCCTTGCTTTGTTGCAGTTCCCGCCGGAACTCGAGCGACAGAGATCGACGAGATCAAGCTTGCCTGCCTTCTACCTGCCCGATCCACAGTCCCTGCAGAGCTGAGACCCGTGGAGGCGACCGGAAGCGTGGGGCACGCCATCTTGAAAAGGCCACGAGACGCTGACCGTGCAGCCCACGAGTGACCCTCGAAGCTGTACACCGGGGTTTGAGAAGCCCCAGCCCCGAGCTCCACTTGCACCAAAGCTCACCCCTCCACACTCGACGAGTGCTGCGTGGGGCCCTTCTGCCTGTGTGTGCTCGACGCGTTGGCCCGGTCACTTGCCAGCTGGCTTGTGGCCCCTGTGCCGACGAAACTTGAAAACCGACTTGCTTTTCTGGTTGCTCCAGATCTGCACCAGCTCCTGTGAAAAGGAGCACCCACTCTGACCCTCCTGGTTCGAGTGATAAGCAATCTCCCGGTTCCGCGTGGATTGCTTTTGCCAAGTGCTGTTTGCTACAATCTTCAAGCCGACGGTGCTGACGGCGAGAGCCTACGTGGGACAGATCGTGACCTGCTCCTGGACGTCGCAGATGCCCCAGAGCCCACGTGACAGCGGAGAGAAGCCTATCGACAACCGCCTGATTGCGCCCGACATTGCCTGGTTCCGTCCTGGTTCCACCCTGGTCACTGCTGAGTGACCCAGACTCTGTCCCCTCTGCTTTCAGGTACTTTTCTACTTCGATCCACCCTTGGATCGCACCGGACACTTCTGCTTCACAGCGCCTGCAGCTGCAACAGCCCCAAGCACCAAGAACCTGCGTGACAGAACCCGACGCCACTTCGACCCTGTGCACCCACGGCCTGTGGGTGAGGTAACTTTGCAACGCCGGTGTCTTTACACTGGTACACACCTCTAGGGTCTGTGTCTGAAGTTTTGTGTTCCTAGGTTCAGCGGAAGTATCATTTAATTCACTTTAACTAACTTTTACGCACCATTGACTTTACATTGGTGCGCGCCGCACTTTCCGTGCTGCACCCGTATCCTGTGGGCTACTCCCGACTTCTTCATTGCTTGTCCTGACTGCTCCCAGCGAATCTCTAGGCCCTAGGCCTAACCAATATTCGATAAGTGTTACTTATACCATTTTTTTAGTATATGGTCTGAGTGGCCCCCCGCCCTCAGCCATAATTGTGCCAACTTTATATGTTTAACAGTGCTTTTGATTTAACGCTTGTGCCCCTTTCCTCATAAAGAGTACTGGGGAGTAATTTAGAAATAAATACATATATTTTTACAATATATACTTGTGTGGTGTCCTTTCATTTGATTACAGGATTGTATGTGGTAAAACAGCTCGCTTAACACGACCTCTTAAGTTTAGCCTTTAGGCTGCTTAGTCCATGCTACCACTAGGATAGCTTGTCTAACAAGGTTGACTTACAACCAGACATCTTTGGGGTTTGTTTGGACTGATACCCAGTGGTTCCAGAATTGGAAACACTACATATCAGGCCAACTTCTCACACCAAGGCTACCTCTTCCCTTTCTATTTGGAGTTGGACAGCCCTCATCCTGGCCCTATGCTCTTTTCTCTGGGAGGAAGTCATTCCTCTTTGAGATTCTCTTGAGGCACTAGAAAGATGAGAATCCCTTGATAGAGACCTCACCCTCCTATTACCTGGGAGAATTTGGTTATGAGACCTGGAGTGGTGCTGGCCCTCTCCATTCCCATGTAGGTCCAAGTTGGCCTGGTTAAGCCTGGCAACCTGTACCTGGTTTCCCTCCTGATCCTGATCTTCAGGCTCATCTAAATCAGAGCCTTCTTCTTCTTCTTCCTCCTCCACTACATCATCTTGAAGATCCTCATTCTCAGGGGAGTTTATCCCTTCCTCTGTTTCTAAGGGAGTCTGACTAACCTTATCTAGGTCATCCTTTTCTAGGAGAGCTACTAGGGAAGGAATGGTAGGGCCTCTGCCCTTTTTTAGCCCCCTGGCTGTGCACAAGGCACTCAGGTCTTTGTGGCTAAGGTTGTCATATCTGGATGTTGTCCCTATAGGATCAACTATTACAGGAGCAGAGCCTGAAGCTCTACCTGTATCAGACATGACTGCTAGTGAGGTGTAAGTGGTGCACTTACCTACACTAAGTGGTTTCCTACAGTACCTTGCTAGTGAGTTGTAGTCAGGGTGTGCTAATCCCTTTAATCTACAACTACTAAGTTCAGTAGAACTTAATATGCTAAGCTTTTGATTTATATGTACCTAGAGGTACTTGATGTTGATCTTTCAATTTGATAAAGATTGCAATGGTAAAACAAACAGCAAGCTCAAATCCGCACCGCTGCACACCAATGTGAGAAGTTGGCCTGATATGTAGTGTTTCCAATTCTGGAACCACTGGGTATCAGTCCAAACAAACCCCAAAGATGTCAGGTTGTAAGTCAACCTTGTAGACAAGCTATCCTAGTGGTAGCATGGACTAAGCAGCCTTAAAGGCTTAACTTAAGAGGTCGTGTTAAGCGAGCTGTTTTACCACATACAATCCTGTAATCAAATGAAAGGACACCACACAAGTATATATTATAAAAATATATGTATTTATTTCTAAATTACTCCCCAGTACTCTTTATGAGGAAAGGGGCACAAGCGTTAAATCAAAAGCACTGTTACACATATAAAGTTGCACGTTTATGGATGAGGGCGGGTGGCCACTCAGACCATATATTAAAAAAGTGGTATAAGTAACACTTATCGAACAATGGTTAGGCCTAGGGCCTAGAGATTCGCTGGGAGCAGTCAGGACAAGCAATGAAGAAGTCGGGAGTAGCCCACAGGAGACGGGTGCAGCACGGAAAGTGCGGCGCGCACCAATGCACTGTCAATGGTGCGTAAAAGTCAATTAAAGTGAATTAAAAGATACTTCCGCTGAACCTAGGAACACAAAACTTTAGACACAGACCCTAGAGGTGTGTACCAGTGTATAGGCACCGGCGTTGCAAAGTTACCTCACCCACAGGCCGTGGGTGCACAGGGTCGAAGTGGCGTCGGGTTCTGTCACGCAGGTTCTTGGTGCTTGGAGCTGTTGCAGCTGCAGGCGCTGTGAAGCAGAAGTGTCCGGTGCGATCCAAGGGTGGATCGAAGTAGAAAAGTACCTGAAAGCAGAGGGGACAGAGTCTGGGTCACTCAGCAGTGACCAGGGTGGAACCAGGACAGAACCAGGCAATGTCGGGCGCAATCAGGCGGTTGTCGATAGGCTTCTCTCCGCTGTCACGTGGGCTCTGGGGCATCTGCGACGTCCAGGAGCAGGTCACGATCTGTCCCACGTAGGCTCTCGCCGTCAGCACCGTCGGCTTCAAAAATTGCAGCAAACAGCACTTGGCAAAAGCAATCCACGCGGAACCGGGAGATTGCTTATCACTCGAACCAGGAGGGTCAGAGTGGGTGCTCCTTTTCACATGAGCTGGTGCAGATCTGGAGCAACCAGAAAAGCAAGTCGTATTTCAAATTTCGTCGGCACAGGGGCCACAAGCCAGCTGGCAAGTGACCGGGCCAACGCGTCGAGCGCACACTAGCAGAAGGGCCCCACACAGCACTCGTCGAGTGTGGAGGGGTGAGCTTTGGTGCAAGTGGAGCTCGGGGCTGGGGCTTCTCAAACCCCGGTGCACAGCTTCGAGGATCACTCGTGGGCTGCACGGTCAGCGTCTCGTGGCCTTTTCAAGATGGCGTGCCCCACACTTCCGGTCGCCTCCACGGGTCTCAGCTCTGCAGGGACTGTGGATCGGGCAGGTAGAAGGCAGGCAAGCTTGATCTCGTCGATCTCTGTCGCTCGAGTTCCGGCGGGAACTGCAACAAAGCAAGGGTCGAGGGCTGGATGGTGCCTGTTTGCACAGGGTGGTCACTCCTTGACCACAAGGGAGATTCTTCAGTCTTCTCACATCGTGTAGAAAGTCGAAGGGTCCAGAATTAGTTTCTTATGTTTCTTCAGGATGATCTGAGGTCCGTTGGGACTGCTCCCCCTCTTATTCGAATCTGGGGGGTTGGACATCCTGCTAGGTCCCCTCCTATGGGTGGGACCCAGGAAGGGGGTGGTTACACCCCTCTCCTTTGATCCTGGCCGCGCTGGGACAGGGGCTGGGAGGCCCCAGAACCAGTTTGGCCGGATCCTGCAAGGGGCAGCCTTGTGCTCCCCAGGCAGTGTCTGGTTTCTTTGAAACCTCCCTACTCCAATCCACTATCTCCTGTCTGGGGTGGTTTGACACCGCCCTGTGACAGGAAACTCTTTGTCCAGGCCTCCTCTGCCGGGTTTCGGTCAGCAGCAGGAGGCCAGACCCGTGTCTGTGGCAGGGGCATCCATTTTGTGGATCTGAGGCTCATTTTAAATCAACCGCGTTTCAGTAAAGTAACATGTCTTCTCCCTCTAGAAGGGTGGAATGCTACCCCCGTCGCCAGAACTGGCGAGGGGGTAGTATTCCAATTCGTATGACACCTTACACGACATGTTTTGATAAAGCCAAACCAAAGTTGCTATATAACCGCGAGGAATATAAGGCGCTTAAGAGTATATGGTATGGCGTTATCCCGGATCAGCTTAGGGAGTTGTTCCCGACAGCTGCAGACAGGCTCAGCTCATGCCAGAGCACCATCTCACATAAAACCACGCACTCTGCCTCCAGGATTGATGAGGCCTTCCATAGGAGTGGCTTACAGGCTATATATGTGTCCAGATATAGGTTTAGATATAGGTATACTATATCTAAGCAAGGGGTGATTACACCCACTTGCCCCAGCTAAGTGATCAGCCAGTTGTGTCAATTTAAGAACCAGCCAGGGGTGGCAAAAGCTATGCTTCAGCCCCTGGTAGGCCTTGGTGGCACCTGTGCCCTGGGCACCTATAGTGCATGGTACAGGGGCTGACAAGGAGTCCATTTCCAATTGTGGTATGTACCTATAGCACATGTATCATAAATTTAGAGAGAGAACAGCAGGCTGGGGGTCTGATTAGCAGGCCCACAGCCTCAGTAAGTCGAAAACCAGTGAAGCAAAAAGCAAAAATTGGGGTGACCATAGGATAGCAGACCCTACTCTCCTACACTGCCCCTCTCTACCTTGCCTTAGTCATCCCAGGGCTGCAGGGGACAAGAAGGACAGTGAGACCCAGAGGGCCCCCTGTCAAATAAAGCACCCCCATCAACAGATTAGGGGCACCAAAACTAGTAGGCCTAGTAAGGTGAAAACTTTAAAAACTCCTGAGGGAGCCCCCTTAAAAACAGTTAGGGACCTCCCACAGATGGATTCTGTTGGGCACAGCCAAACCTGGGACCCAAAGGGCCCAAACCTGAACTGTCCCTCCAGCAAGCCAAATAGAGGGACCCAGCCTCCAGCTTTAGGTAGCCAGAGGTTGACCCTGAGAGCTCAGTGCAACTCAGTTGAAGAAAGAAAGGCACACATGGTGGAAGATAATTGGAGGAAGTTGAGCCCAAAAATAGTGGAGCCTCACTTCAATACTCCATATCCAAACCAGCCTTTAACTTTGCATAAACACACCCAAGGTAGTGATTCCCTATGGTGGAGACCCTCTAATACCCCTAGGGTGAGGGACTGCTTAGTGGACCATGAGACAGGGGGTACCCATGCTAGTGCAGGTACTTCCTTATATGGCCACTCAGGCAATAAAGGCTTACCTGGCCAAGGATAGCCTTATCTCCTTTCGTTTGGGGGGGGGGGGGGGGTTATGTAGGAAGGTGGCTACCTGACTATGGTTACCCCAGATTTTTTGCCCTGTGTTTAGCTGGTTTTCGACTTAGTTGGCCTGGTTCCCTGCTAATCAGGGCCCCAGGCTATCTGCTCTCTCTGTAAAATGGATTCCATGTACCTTAGGTGCATAACTAGATTGGCTTGGGTCACCTTATCAGCCCCTGTACAGAGCACTATAGGTGCCCAGGGCATAGGTGCATCCAAGGCCTACCAGGGGCTGCAGCATATCTTTTGCCACCCCTGGCTGGCTATCTAAATTGACACAACTGGCTGATCACTCAGCTGGGGCAAGTGGGTGTAATCACCCCTTGCTTAGATATAGTATACCTATATCTAAACCTATATCTGGACACATATATAGCCTGTAAGCCACTCCTATGGAAGGCCTCATCAATCCTGGAGGCAGAGTGCGTGGTTTTATGTGAGATGGTGCTCTGGCATGAGCTGAGCCTGTCTGCAGCTGTCGGGAACAACTCCCTAAGCTGATCCGGAATAACGCCATACCATATACTCTTAAGCGCCTTATAATCCTCGCGGTTATATAGCAACTTTGGTTTGGCTTTATCAAAACATGTCGTGTAAGGTGTCATACGAATTGGAATACTACCCCCTCGCCAGTTCTGGCGACGGGGGTAGCATTCCACCCTTCTACAGGGAGAAGACATGTTACTTTACTGAAACGCGGTTGATTTAAAATGAGCCTCAGATCCACAAAATGGATGCCCCTGCCACAGACACGGGTCTGGCCTCCTGCTGCTGACCGAAACCCGGCAGAGGAGGCCTGGACAAAGAGTTTCCTGTCACAGGGCGGTGTCAAACCACCCCAGACAGGAGATAGTGGATTGGAGTAGGGAGGTTTCAAAGAAACCAGACACTGCCTGGGGAGCACAAGGCTGCCCCTTGCAGGATCCGGCCAAACCGGTTCTGGGGCCTCCCAGCCCCTGTACCAGCGCGGCCAGGATCAAAGGAGATTGGTGTAACCACCCCCTTCCTGGGTCCCACCCATAGGAGGGGACCTAGCAGGATGTCCAACCCCCGAGATTCGAATAAGAGGGGGAGCAGTCCCAATGGAACTCAGATCATCCTGAAGAAACATAAGAAACGAATTCTGGACCCTTCGACTTTCTACACGACGTGAGAAGACTGAAGAATCTCCCTTGTGGTCAAGGAGTGACCACCCTGTGCAAACAGGCACCATCCAGCCCTCGACCCTTGCTTTGTTGCAGTTCCCGCCGGAACTCGAGCGACAGAGATCGACGAGATCAAGCTTGCCTGCCTTCTACCTGCCCGATCCACAGTCCCTGCAGAGCTGAGACCCGTGGAGGCGACCGGAAGCGTGGGGCACGCCATCTTGAAAAGGCCACGAGACGCTGACCGTGCAGCCCACGAGTGATCCTCGAAGCTGTGCACCGGGGTTTGAGAAGCCCCAGCCCCGAGCTCCACTTGCACCAAAGCTCACTCCTCCACACTTGACGAGTGCTGCATGGGGCCCTTCTGCTTGTGTGGGCTTGACGCGTTGGCCCGGTCACTTGCCAGCTGGCTTGTGGCCCCTGTGCCGACGAAACTTGAAATACGACTCGCTTTTCTGGTTGCTCCAGATCTGCACCAGCTCCTGTGAAAAGGAGCACCCACTCTGACCCTCCTGGTTCGAGTGATAAGCAATCTCCCGGTTCCGCGTGGATTGCTTTTGCCAAGTGCTGTTTGCTGCAATCTTGAAGCCGACGGTGCTGACGGCGAGAGCCTACATGGGACAGATCGTGACCGGCTCCTGGACGTCGCAGATGCCCCAGAGCCCACGTGACAGCGGAGAGAAGCCTATCGACAACCGCCTGATTGCGCCCGACATTGCCTGGTTCCGTCCTGGTTCCACCCTGGTCACTGCTGAGTGACCCAGACTCTGTCCCCTCTGCTTTCAGGTACTTTTCGACTTCGATCCACCCTTGGATCGCACCGGACACTTCTGCTTCACAGCGCCTGCAGCTGCAACAGCTTCAAGCACCAAGAACCTGCGTGACAGAACCCGACGCCACTTCGACCCTGTGCACCCACGGCCTGTGGGTGAGGTAACATTGCAACGCCGGTGTCTGTACACTGGTACACACCTCTAGGGTCTGTGTCTAAAGTTTTGTGTTCCTAGGTTCAGCGGAAGTATCTTTTAATTCACTTTAACTGACTTTTACGCACCATTGACAGTGCATTGGTACGCGCCGCACTTTCCGTGCTGCACCCGTCTCCTGTGGGCTACTCCCGACTTCATCATTGCTAGTCCTGACTGCTCCCAGCGAATCTCTAGGCCCTAGGCCTAACCATTGTTCGATAAGTGTTACTTATACCACTTTTTTAATATATGGTCTGAGTGGCCACCCGCCCTCATCCATAATTGTGCAACTTTATATGTGTAACAGTGCTTTTGATTTAACGCTTGTGCCCCTTTCCTCATAAAGAGTACTGGGGAGTAATTTAGAAATAAATACATATATTTTTATAATATATACTTGTGTGGTGTCCTTTCATTTGATTACAGGATTGTATGTGGTAAAACAGCTCGCTTAACACGACCTCTTAAGTTAAGCCTTTAAGGCTGCTTAGTCCATGCTACCACTAGGATAGCTTGTCTAACAAGGTTGACTTACAACCTGACATCTTTTGGGGTTTGTTTGGACTGATACCAAGTGGTTCCAGAATTGGAAACACTACATATCAGGCCAACTTCTCACAATGTGTCATCATGTGTCATCATATGTCGGCATGTGGGGTAATTTGTGGTCATATGTCATAATGTGTCATGTGGTGTCATGTGTTGTCATGTGTCGTCATATGTCGTTATGTGTCACCATGTGCCATCATGTGTTGCCATGTGGGGTCATGTGGGGTCATGTGTCATCATGTGTCATGTGGTGTCATGTGATGTCATGTGGTGTCATGTGTCATCATGTGGTGTCATGTGGTGTCATGTGTCATCATGCGTCATAATAAGTCACCATGTGTCATCATGTGTCGCAATGTGGGGTCATGTGTTATCATGTGTCATGTGGTATCATGTTGGATCATATGGTGTCATGTGGTGTCATGTGTCATCATGTGGTGTCATGTGTCATCATGCATCATCATGTGTCATGTGGTGTCATGTGGTGTCATGTGGTGTCCTGTGGTGTCATGTGTCATTTGGTGTCATGTGTTGTCATGTGGTGCCATGTGGTGTCATGTCTCATGTGGCGTCATGTGTCTTGTGGTGTCATGTCTCATGTGGTGTCACGTATCATGTGTCTTGTGGTGTCATGTGGTGTCATGTGTCATCATGTGTCATCATGTTTCATCATGTTTCATCATGTGTCATCATGTGTCATCATGTGTCATGTGGTGTCATGTGTAATGTGGTGTCATGTTGTGTTATATGTAATGTGGAGTCATGTGAGGCCATGTGTCATCATGTGTCATGTGGTGTCATGTGGTATCATGTGGTGTCATGTGGTGTCATGTGTCATCGCGTATCATGTGTCGCCATGTGTCGCCATGTGTCGTCATGTGTCATCATGTGTCATGCGGTGTCATGTGGTGTCAAGTGGTGTCATGTGGTGTCATGTGGTGTCATGTGGTGTCATGTGTCATGTGGTGTCATGTGGTATCATGTGTCATGTGGTGTCATGTGTCATCATGTGTCATGTGGGATGTGAGAAGTTGGCCTGATATGTAGTGTTTCCAATTCTGGAACCACTGGGTATCAGTCCAAACAAACCCCAAAGATGTCAGGTTGTAAGTCAACCTTGTAGACAAGCTATCCTAGTGGTAGCATGGACTAAGCAGCCTTAAAGGCTTAACTTAAGAGGTCGTGTTAAGCGAGCTGTTTTACCACATACAATCCTGTAATCAAATGAAAGGACACCACACAAGTATATATTATAAAAATATATGTATTTATTTCTAAATTACTCCCCAGTACTCTTTATGAGGAAAGGGGCACAAGCGTTAAATCAAAAGCACTGTTACACATATAAAGTTGCACGTTTATGGATGAGGGCGGGTGGCCACTCAGACCATATATTAAAAAAGTGGTATAAGTAACACTTATCGAACAATGGTTAGGCCTAGGGCCTAGAGATTCGCTGGGAGCAGTCAGGACAAGCAATGAAGAAGTCGGGAGTAGCCCCAGGAGACGGGTGCAGCACGGAAAGTGCGGCGCGCACCAATGCACTGTCAATGGTGCGTAAAAGTCAATTAAAGTGAATAAAAAGATACTTCCGCTGAACCTAGGAACACAAAACTTTAGACACAGACCCTAGAGGTGTGTACCAGTGTAAAGACACCGGCGTTGCAAAGTTACCTCACCCACAGGCCGTGGGTGCACAGGGTCGAAGTGGCCTCGGGTTCTGTCACGCAGGTTCTTGGTGCTTGGAGCTGTTGCAGCTGCAGGCGCTGTGAAGCAGAAGTGTCCGGTGCGATCCAAGGGTGGATCGAAGTAGAAAAGTACCTGAAAGCAGAGGGGACAGAGTCTGGGTCACTCAGCAGTGACCAGGGTGGAACCAGGACGGAACCAGGCAATGTCGGGCGCAATCAGGCGGTTGTCGATAGGCTTCTCTCCGCTGTCACATGGGCTCTGGGGCATCTGCGACGTCCAGGAGCAGGTCACGATCTGTCCCACGTAGGCTCTCGCCGTCAGCACCGTCGGCTTCAAGATTGCAGCAAACAGCACTTGGCAAAAGCAATCCACGCGGAACCGGGAGATTGCTTATCACTCGAACCAGGAGGGTCAGAGTGGCTGCTCCTTTTCACAGGAGCTGGTGCAGATCTGGAGCAACCAGAAAAGCAAGTCGTATTTCAAAGTTCGTCGGCACAGGGGCCACAAGCCAGCTGGCAAGTGACCGGGCCAACGCGTCGAGCGCACACAAGCAGAAGGGCCCCACGCAGCACTCGTCGAGTGTGGAGGGGTGAGCTTTGGTGCAAGTGGAGCTCGGGGCTGGGGCTTCTCAAACCCCGGTGTACAGCTTCGAGGGTCACTCGTGGGCCGCACGGTCAGCGTCTCGTGGCCTTTTCAAGATGGCGTGCCCCACGCTTCCGGTCGCCTCCACGGGTCTCAGCTCTGCAGGGACTGTGGATCGGGCAGGTAGAAGGCAGGCAAGCTTGATCTCGTCGATCTCTGTCGCTCGAGTTCCGGCGGGAACTGCAACAAAGCAAGGGTCGAGGGCTGGATGGTGCCTGTTTGCACAGGGTGGTCACTCCTTGACCACAAGGGAGATTCTTCAGTCTTCTCACGTCGTGTAGAAAGTCGAAGGGTCCAGATTTCGTTTCTTATGTTTCTTCAGGATGATCTGAGGTCCGTTGGGACTGCTCCCCCTCTTATTCGAATCTCGGGGGTTGGACATCCTGCTAGGTCCCCTCCTATGGGTGGGACCCAGGAAGGGGGTGGTTACACCCCTCTCCTTTGATCCTGGCCGCGCTGGGACAGGGGCTGGGAGGCCCCAGAACTGGTTTGGCCGGATCCTGCAAGGGGCAGCCTTGTGCTCCCCAGGCAGTGTCTGGTTTCATTGAAACCTCCCTACTCCAATCCACTATCTCCTGTCTGGGGTGGTTTGACACCGCCCTGTGACAGGAAACTCTTTGTCCAGGCCTCCTCTGCCGGGTTTCGGTCAGCAGCAGGAGGTCAGACCCGTGTCTGTGGCAGGGGCATCCATTTTGTGGATCTGAGGCTCATTTTAAATCAACCGCGTTTCAGTAAAGTAACATGTCTTCTCCCTCTAGAAGGGTGGAATGCTACCCCCGTCGCCAGAACTGGCGAGGGGGTAGTATTCCAATTCGTATGACACCTTACACGACATGTTTTGATAAAGCCAAACCAAAGTTGCTATATAACCGCGAGGATTATAAGGCGCTTAAGAGTATATGGTATGGCATTATCCCGGATCAGCTTAGGGAGTTGTTCCCGACAGCTGCAGACAGGCTCAGCTCATGCCAGAGCACCATCTCACATAAAACCACGCACTCTGCCTCCAGGATTGATGAGGCCTTCCATAGGAGTGGCTTACAGGCTATATATGTGTCCAGATATAGGTTTAGATATAGGTATACTATATCTAAGCAAGGGGTGATTACACCCACTTGCCCCAGCTGAGTGATCAGCCAGTTGTGTCAATTTAAGAACCAGCCAGGGGTGGCAAAAGCTATGCTTCAGCCCCTGGTAGGCCTTGGTGGCACCTATGCCCTGGGCACCTATAGTGCATGGTACAGGGGCTGACAAGGAGTCCATTTCCAATTGTGGTATGTACCTATAGCACATGTATTATAAATTTAGAGAGAGAACAGCAGGCTGGGGGTCTGATTAGCAGGCCCACAGCCTCAGTAAGTCGAAAAACAGTGAAGCAAAAAGCAAAAATTGGGGTGACCATAGGATAGCAGACCCTACTCTCCTACATAACCCCCCCCCAAACGCAGGGACATTAAACTTAACCTTGACCAGATAAGTCTTCATGTTCTAAGTGGAAGTACCGGGAGAGACCATCTGCATTACCATGGTCAGTCCCTGGGCGGTGCTCCACTGTAAAGTCCATCCCCTGTAGGGAAATGGACCACCTGAGCAGTTTGGGATTTTCACCCTTCATCTGATTTAGCCACAAGAGGGGCTTATGGTCTGTCTGAATTAGGAAGTGAGTACCAAACAAGTATGGCCTCAACTTCTTCAGGGCCCAAACCACAGCAAAGGCCTCCCTCTCAATAGCTGACCAACGTTTCTCCCTGGGGGTCAGCCTTCTGCTAATAAAAGCAATGGGCTGGTCTTGACCATCTTGATTAAGTTGTGAAAGCACAGCTCCCACCCCCAACTCAGAAGCATCTGTCTGTACAATGAACTGTTTGGAGTAGTCAGGACTCTTCAGGATAGGTGCAGAGCACATGGCCTTCTTCAGGTCATCAAATGCCTTTTGACAGCTAACTGTCCACTGAACCTTTTTGGGCATCTTCTTGGATGTCAAGTCATTCAATGGTGTCACAATGGACCCATAGTTCTTTACAAATTTTCTGTAATACCCAGTCAGGCCCAAGAAGGCTCTGACTTGTGTCTGGGTAGTTGGAGGAGTCCAGTCCTGTATGGTCTGGATCTTGCTCTCCAGTGGTTGAACTTGACCCCCACCTACTAGGTGGCCCAAGTACACAACCTTGCTCTGCCCTATCTGGCACTTAGTAGCCTTGATAGTCAAGCCTGCCTTTTGCAGGGCCTCCAGAACCTTCTTCAGGTGGATCAGGTGATCCTCCCAGGTGGAGCTAAAGACAGCAATATCATCTAGATATGCTGCGCAAAAGTCATCCAACCCAGCAAGGACTTGGTTCACCAACCTTTGGAAAGTGGCAGGTGCATTCTTCAAACCAAAGGGCATTACCACAAACTGATAATGTCCACTAGGGGTAGAGAATGCTGTTTTGGCTTTTGACTCTTCAGCTAGTCTGATTTGCCAGTAGCCAGCTGTCAAATCAAATGTGCTCAGAAACTTGGCAGAAGCCAATTTATCAATGAGCTCATCTGCTCTTGGAATGGGATGAGCATCTGTCCTAGTGACAGCATTGAGACCTCTGTAGTCCACACAAAACCTCATTTCTCTCTTCCCATCTTTGGTATGAGGTTTTGGCACAAGGACCACTGGGCTAGCCCATGGGCTCTCTGATGGCTCAATCACTCCAAGCTCCAACATCTTTTGCACCTCAGCCTTTATACAATCCCTGACATGGTCAGGTTGCCTGTAGATCTTATTCTTCACAGGCAGATTGTCACCAGTATCCACCTCATGGGTGCACCAGTTAGTCTGACTGGGTGTGAGTGAAAACAAGTGTCTGTGGGCCTGCAACACCTGTCTGCAGTCCACCTGTTGCTGCTCAGTGAGGCTGCCTGCCAAGGCTACTCCATCAACTGAACCATCATCAGGGTTCTGGGAAAGCAGGTCTGGGAGAGGGTCACTCTCTTCCTCCTGTTCCCCATCTGTGGCCATGAGGAGACTCATGTCCTCCCTGTCAACAAATGCTTTCAAACGATTGACATGGAGCACCCTGTGGGGGCTCCTAGGGGTGCCAAAGTCAACCAAGTAGGTGACTTCTCCCTTCTTTTCAATGATAGGGTAGGGTCCAGTCCATTGGTCCTGGAGAGCTGCTGGCCCCACTGGGTCCAACACCCACACCTTCTGCCCTGGCTGGTACTCAACCAGAACAGCCTTTTGGTCATGCCAGGCTTTCTGTAATTCCTGACTTGCCTCAAGGTTTTTGGATGCTCTCTCCATGTATTCAGCCATCCTGGAGCGGAGACCAAGTACATAGTCCACAATGTCTAGTTTAGGCTTTTTGAGAGGTAACTCCCATCCTTCCTTCACCAAACTCAATGGACCTCTTACAGGGTGGCCAAACAAAAGTTCAAAAGGGCTGTAGCCAACCCCCTTCTGTGGGACCTCTCTGTAAGCAAAGAGCAAGCAGGGTAAAAGGATGTCCCATTTCCGCCTAAGCTTCTCTGGTAAACCTTTTATCATTCCCTTTAGGGTCTTGTTGAACCTTTCCACAAGCCCATTGCACTGTGGATGGTAGGGTGTGGTAAACTTATAGTTTACTCCACACTCTTTCCACATTGCTTTTAAGTATCCAGACATAAAGTTGGTACCTCTGTCTGAAAGAACCTCCTTTGGAAAGCCCACTCTTGAGAAAACTGCAATGAGGGCTTTTGCCACCACAGGAGCTGTGGTGGTCCTCAGGGGAATTGCCTCTGGATACCTGGTGGCATGATCCACTACCACCAGTATAAATCTGTGCCCAGATGCTGTTGGAGGATCCATGGGACCCACAATGTCTATTCCAACTCTTTCAAAGGGTACCCCCACCACAGGTAGTGGTATCAGGGGGGCCTTTGTTGTGCCACCTGACTTACCACTGGCTTGGCAAGTGACACAGGAGCGACAAAACTCCTTGACATTTTCTGACATGTGAGGCCAGTGAAAGTGTGGAACAAGCCTGTCCCAAGTCTTGTTCTGGCCTAAGTGTCCTGCAAGGGGAATATCATGGGCCAAGGTAAGAAGGAAGCCCCTAAACTTCAAAGGTATAACCAACCTCCTGGTTGTGCCAGGCTTGGGGTCTCTAGCCTCTAAATAAAGGAGTCCTTCATCCCAATACACTTTATGGGTACCTTGAGCATTCCCTGCAGCCTCAGCAGCAGCTTGCTGTCTGAGGGGTTCAAGTGAAGGGCAATCTAATTGGGCCTGCCCCAGGTCTGCCCTTGAGGGTCCCCCTGTCCCCAGAAACTCAACCTGATCAGGTTCAAGCTCCTCAGAGACAGTCTCCTCTTGGACTGCAGAATCAGTTTCCTGTGAAACCTGATCCTCAACCTGGGGCAAGTGGGAAGGCACAGCCTTAACCCTCTTGCTCCTTCTCTTGGGTTGTGGTTGGTCTATTGTTTCAAGATCCACCACTGGTTCAGGAAGGCACTTCTTAGCCTGAGACCTTGTCACTGCAAGGACATGAGCTGAAATCCCTAGCATTTCTGCATGAGTCCTGTACTCCACTTCTGACCAAACTGAGCTTTCAAGATCATTGCCTAACAGACAGTCTACTGGGAGGTCTGCACTCACAACAACTTTCTTTAGGCCATCTACCCCTCCCCAGGAGAAGTTCACAACAGCCACACTATGGGAAGTAGTGGAGTTGCTTGCATTGGTCACTAGGTAACTTTCACCTAGTACAATTTGTCCAGGGTCCACAAAGCCAGGTGCCACCATTGTGACACTGGCACAAGTGTCCCTGTAGGCCTGAGCCAGTTTCTCATTAATTAAGGGAGTCTGCCTATATTTGCCCAGGTTACTGGGGCTTACTGCAGTGGGCAAAGATATGTCCACATCATATAGGAGAACTGCCTGTGTGGGGATTCTGACTAGGCCAGATTCCACTTCAGTACCCAGGGTCAACCCTACTAAACCCTTTGGCTGTGTACCACCACTGCTGACTGTACTAGGGGGTGCAGTTGCTTTAGGAGCTGCAGTGGTGGGGACTGGATTTTTCTTAGTGCATTCACTGCCCCAGTGTGAAACTGATTTGCAGGTATTACACCAAGGTTTCTTTGGGCCATCGTTCTTCTTTTTCTTGTTTCCATTTTGGGAACCCCCCTCCTTATTGCTAGTTTGGGGGCCTGAAGACTTCTGGTCCTTTTCTTTATCTTTCTGATTCCCACCCTTCTGGTCTGTTTTCTTCTGGTCACCTTGGTTCTGGTTTTTCTGCTTAATCCTTGTTCTGACCCATTTGTCTGCCTTCTTTCCCAATTCTTGGGGAGAGGTCAAATCAGAGTCAACAAGGTATTGATGCAACAGCTGGTTCTGACAGTTATTAAGGATCTGTTCTCTCATCATAAGATTGTACAATCCTGTATAGTCTGAAACTTTACTTCCCTGCAGCCAACCCTCCAGAGCCTTAGTGGCACAATCTACAAAATCAGTCCAGTCCTGAGTCTGTGCTTTTTGGGTGTCTCTGAACAACAACCTGTATTGCTCAGTGGTTAGGCCAAACCCTTCAATAAGAGCACTCTTCAGAACAGAGTAGTTTTTGGCATCCTCAGGTCTAACAGTGAGGAGCCTGTCCCTCCCTTTCTCAGAAAAGGAGTACCATAAAATTGCTGCCCACTGATCCTCAGGGACCTGCTGTACCATGCAGGCCCTCTCAAGAGCAGTCATCCATTTGTGAATATCATCCCCTTCCTTGTAGGGGGGCACAATTTTTGTCAGGTTTCTATTGTCATAGGCCCTGTCTTTTTCTTTAGGAACTTTGCTGCCACCAGTGGCATCTAAGCCACACAATTTTCTCTCTCTTGCTAAAGCAAGTTTAGCTTGAGCCAAGGCTACCTCTTCCCTTTCTATTTGGAGTTGGACAGCCCTCATCCTGGCCCTATGCTCTTTTCTCTGGGAGGAAGTCATTCCTCTTTGAGATTCTCTTGAGGCACTAGAAAGGTGAGAGTCCCTTGACAGAGATCTCTCCCTTCTATTACCTGGGAGAATTTGGTTATGAGATCTGGAGTGGTGCTGGCCCTCTCCATTCCCATGTAGGTCCAAGTTGGCCTGGTTAAGCCTGGCAACCTGTACCTGGTTTACCACCTGATCCTGATCTTCAGGCTCTTCTACATCAGAGCCTTCCTCTTCCTCTTCCTCCTCCTCTTCTTCTGGAAGATTCTCATTCTCAGGGGAGTTTATCCCTTCACCTGAATCTAAGGGAGCCTGACTCACCTTATCTAGATCATCCTTTTCTAGGAGAGCTACTAGGGAAGGAATGGTAGGGCCTCTGCCCTTTTTTAGCCCCCTGGCTGTGCACAAGGCACTCAGGTCTTTGTGGCTAAGGTTGTCATATCTGGATGTTGTCCCTATAGGATCAACTATTACAGGAGCAGAGCCTGAAGCTCTACCTGTATCAGACATGACTGCTAGTGAGGTGTAAGTGGTGCACTTACCTACACTAAGTGGTTTCCTACTGTACCTTGCTAGTGAGTTGTAGTCAGGGTGTGCTAATCCCTTTAATCTACAACTACTAAGTTCAGTAGAACTTAATATGCTAAGCTTTTGATTTATATGTACCTAGAGGTACTTGATGTGATCTTTCAATTTGATAAAGATTGCAATGGTAAAACAAACAGCAAGCTCAAATCCCACCGCTGCACACCAATGTGAGAAGTTGGCCTGATATGTAGTGTTTCCAATTCTGGAACCACTGGGTATCAGTCCAAACAAACCCCAAAGATGTCAGGTTGTAAGTCAACCTTGTAGACAAGCTATCCTAGTGGTAGCATGGACTAAGCAGCCTTAAAGGCTTAACTTAAGAGGTCGTGTTAAGCGAGCTGTTTTACCACATACAATCCTGTAATCAAATGAAAGGACACCACACAAGTATATATTATAAAAATATATGTATTTATTTCTAAATTACTCCCCAGTACTCTTTATGAGGAAAGGGGCACAAGCGTTAAATCAAAAGCACTGTTACACATATAAAGTTGCACGTTTATGGATGAGGGCGGGTGGCCACTCAGACCATATATTAAAAAAGTGGTATAAGTAACACTTATCGAACAATGGTTAGGCCTAGGGCCTAGAGATTCGCTGGGAGCAGTCAGGACAAGCAATGAAGAAGTCGGGAGTAGCCCACAGGAGACGGGTGCAGCACGGAAAGTGCGGCGCGCACCAATGCACTGTCAATGGTGCGTAAAAGTCAATTAAAGTGAATAAAAAGATACTTCCGCTGAACCTAGGAACACAAAACTTTAGACACAGACCCTAGAGGTGTGTACCAGTGTAAAGACACCGGCGTTGCAAAGTTACCTCACCCACAGGCCGTGGGTGCACAGGGTCGAAGTGGCGTCGGGTTCTGTCACGCAGGTTCTTGGTGCTTGGAGCTGTTGCAGCTGCAGGCGCTGTGAAGCAGAAGTGTCCGGTGCGATCCAAGGGTGGATCGAAGTAGAAAAGTACCTGAAAGCAGAGGGGACAGAGTCTGGGTCACTCAGCAGTGACCAGGGTGGAACCAGGACGGAACCAGGCAATGTCGGGCGCAATCAGGCGGTTGTTGATAGGCTTCTCTCCGCTGTCACGTGGGCTCTGGGGCATCTGCGACGTCCAGGAGCAGGTCACGATCTGTCCCACGTAGGCTCTCGCCGTCAGCACCGTCGGCTTCAAGATTGCAGCAAACAGCACTTGGCAAAAGCAATCCACGCGGAACCGGGAGATTGCTTATCACTCGAACCAGGAGGGTCAGAGTGGGTGCTCCTTTTCACAGGAGCTGGTGCAGATCTGGAGCAACCAGAAAAGCAAGTCGTATTTCAAAGTTCGTCGGCACAGGGGCCACAAGCCAGCTGGCAAGTGACCGGGCCAACGCGTCGAGCGCACACAAGCAGAAGGGCCCCACGCAGCACTCGTCTAGTGTGGAGGGGTGAGCTTTGGTGCAAGTGGAGCTCGGGGCTGGGGCTTCTCAAACCCCGGTGTACAGCTTCGAGGGTCACTCGTGGGCCGCACGGTCAGCGTCTCGTGGCCTTTTCAAGATGGCGTGCCCCACGCTTCCGGTCGCCTCCACGGGTCTCAGCTCTGCAGGGACTGTGGATCGGGCAGGTAGAAGGCAGGCAAGCTTGATCTCGTCGATCTCTGTCGCTCGAGTTCCGGCGGGAACTGCAACAAAGCAAGGGTCGAGGGCTGGATGGTGCCTGTTTGCACAGGGTGGTCACTCCTTGACCACAAGGGAGATTCTTCAGTCTTCTCACGTCGTGTAGAAAGTCGAAGGGTCGAGATTTCGTTTCTTATGTTTCTTCAGGAGGATCTGAGGTCCGTTGGGACTGCTCCCCCTCTTATTCGAATCTCGGGGGTTGGACATCCTGCTAGGTCCCCTCCTATGGGTGGGACCCAGGAAGGGGGTGGTTACACCCCTCTCCTTTGATCCTGGCCGCGCTGGGACAGGGGCTGGGAGGCCCCAGAACCGGTTTGGCCGGATCCTGCAAGGGGCAGCCTTGTGCTCCCCAGGCAGTGTCTGGTTTCATTGAAACCTCCCTACTCCAATCCACTATCTCCTGTCTGGGGTGGTTTGACACCGCCCTGTGACAGGAAACTCTTTGTCCAGGCCTCCTCTGCCGGGTTTCGGTCAGCAGCAGGAGGTCAGACCCGTGTCTGTGGCAGGGGCATCCATTTTGTGGATCTGAGGCTCATTTTAAATCAACCGCGTTTCAGTAAAGTAACATGTCTTCTCCCTCTAGAAGGGTGGAATGCTACCCCCGTCGCCAGAACTGGCGAGGGGGTAGTATTCCAATTCGTATGACACCTTACACGACATGTTTTGATAAAGCCAAACCAAAGTTGCTATATAACCGCGAGGATTATAAGGCGCTTAAGAGTATATGGTATGGCATTATCCCGGATCAGCTTAGGGAGTTGTTCCCGACAGCTGCAGACAGGCTCAGCTCATGCCAGAGCACCATCTCACATAAAACAACGCACTCTGCCTCCAGGATTGATGAGGCCTTCCATAGGAGTGGCTTACAGGCTATATATGTGTCCAGATATAGGTTTAGATATAGGTATACTATATCTAAGCAAGGGGTGATTACACCCACTTGCCCCAGCTGAGTGATCAGCCAGTTGTGTCAATTTAAGAACCAGCCAGGGGTGGCAAAAGCTATGCTTCAGCCCCTGGTAGGCCTTGGTGGCACCTATGCCCTGGGCACCTATAGTGCATGGTACAGGGGCTGACAAGGAGTCCATTTCCAATTGTGGTATGTACCTATAGCACATGTATTATAAATTTAGAGAGAGAACAGCAGGCTGGGGGTCTGATTAGCAGGCCCACAGCCTCAGTAAGTCGAAAACCAGTGAAGCAAAAAGCAAAAATTGGGGTGACCATAGGATAGCAGACCCTACTCTCCTACATGGGTCATGTGGTGTCGTGTCATCATGTGTCATGTGGGTCATGTGGTGTCATGTGTCATGTGGGTCATGTGGTCTCATGTGTCATCATGTGTCATGTGTGTCATGTGTTGTCATGTTTCATCATGTGTCATGTGTCATGTGTCGTCATGTGGTGTCATGATGTGGTGTCATAGTCTCATCATTTGGTGTCATGTGTCGTCATGTGTCATGTGTCATTGTGTGTCATCATGTGTCATCATGTGTCGTCATATGTTGCTATGTGGGGTCATTTGGGGTCATATGTCATAATGTGTCATGTGGTGTCATGTGTTGTCATGTGTCGTCATGTGTCGTCATGTGTCGCAATATGGGGTCATGTGGGGTCATGTGTCATGTGGTATCATGTGGTGTCATGTGGTGTCATGTGTCATCATGTGGTGTCATGTGGTGTCATGTTAAACAAAGGAGATTGCTGAACTGTTCCTAAAGAAAGTGAGGAATTAAATAATACTGGCGTGACCGGAGGTGTGTTTGTTACACCTTTGGACATCCATTTTGTTGGACGTGTTTGCCTGACACACCCAAAAGGGTGTCAGGCTTCATCATAGGCGTTGCTCCTCGTCGGGGAGGCGGTGCAATCCCCGACGGGCTCACCTCGGAGAGGGGCTCTTTGGCGGAGATCTTTTTGTCCAACAGCCTATTGGTGAAGTGCGGGTGTGTGGGTTAGGGCAGTAAGTTTCCTGGAGAGAGTGATTAAAATGTAGCAGGGGGTGCCGGAAAACACTTTATTCTGGGGTGTAGGAAGGTGGCTACCTGACTATGGTTACCCCAGATTTTTTGCCCTGTGTTTAGCTGGTTTTCGACTTAGTTGGCCTGGTTCCCTGCTAATGAGGGCCCCAGGCTATCTGCTCTCTCTGTAAAATGGATTCCATGTACCCTAGGTGCATAACTAGATTGGCTTGGGTCACCTTATCAGCCCCTGTACAGCGCACTATAGGTGCCCAGGGCATAGGTGCATCCAAGGCCTACCAGGGGCTGCAGCATATCTTTTGCCACCCCTGGCTGGCTATCTAAAATTGACACAACTGGCTGATCACTCAGCTGGGGCAAGGTGGTGTAATCACCCCTTGCTTAGATATAGTATGCCTATATCTAAACCTATATCTGGACACATATATAGCCTGTAAGCCACTCCTATGGAAGGCCTCATCAATCCTGGAGGCAGAGTGCGTGGTTTTATGTGAGATGGTGCTCTGGCGTGAGCTGAGCCTGTCTGCAGCTGTCGGGAACAACTCCCTAAGCTGATCCGGGATAATGCCATACCATATACTATTAAGTGCATTATAATCCTCGCGGTTATATGTTAACTTTGGTTTGGCTTTATCAAAACATGTCGTGTAAGGTGTCATACGAATTGGAATACTACCCCCTCGCCAGTCCTGGCGACGGGGGTAGCATTCCACCCCTCTAGAGGGGACGACATGTTACTTTTGCTAAAACGCGGTTGATTTTTAAAAGAGCCTCAGATCCACAAAATGGATGCCCCTGCCACAGACACGGGTCTGGCCTCCTGCTGCTGACCGAAACTCGGCAGAGGAGGCCTGGACAAAGAGTTTCCTGTCACAGGGCGGTGTCAAACCACCCCAGACAGGAGATAGTGGATTGGAGTAGGGAGGTTTCAAAGAAACCAGACACTGCATGGGGAGCACAAGGCTGCCCCTTGCATAATCCGGCCAAACCGGTTCTGGGGCCTCCCAGCCCCTGTCCCAGCGTGGCCAGGATCAAAGGAGAGGGGTGTAACCACCCCCTTCCTGGGTCCCACCCATAGGAGGGGACCTAGCAGGATGTCCAACCCCCGAGATTCGAATAAGAGGGGGAGCAGTCCCAATGGAACTCAGATCATCCTGAAATCAACTTTAAACTAAGAAGACGACTGGACTTCGACATTCTGATATATATGAAAAATAACAACCTAGGCAATTAAACACAGTGAGTTACTTTAAGGTCAAAAAGATATATAGCAATGGACTACAGCTGCTTAAAAAACATAGTTTTATTAATTACTTAACATAGGTAAAAAAGGGTTCATTATATGACATTAAAATAACAATTTTTTGATGACAGAAGACTGAAGAGCATCTCCCTTGTGGCCTAGGAGGGGCCACCCTGTGAACACAGGCATCACCCAGCACCTCGACGTCTGCTTTGCCGCCGCCTCCTGCCAGAGTCCGAGTGCAGAGCCTGACAAGACCCAGCTTCCCAGACTTCTCTCAGCCCGATCCACAGTCCCTGCAAAGAAGGGACCCGTGGAGGCACCGAGAGACGTGGGAGCGGCCATATTGAAAGACCCTAGAGACGCTGACTGCGCAGCACCCGAGGCACCCTCGACTCTCTGCTTTGGGGTTTAAGAAGCCCCACAACCGAGCAGCATTTGCACCAAAGACCAGCCCTCCAGCATCTCCACGATCTGCGTGGGGCTCTTTTGCTTTTTGCCACTCGACTCGCCATCCAGGCCGCTTGTCACGAGGTCAGCGGCCATCTTGGTGACGAAACCTACAATTTACACTGTGGGTCTGGTTGCACCAGACCTGCCCTCGCTTCTGTAGAAAGGAGTAGCCGCTCTGACCTTGCTGGTCCGAGTAATAAGCCTTTTTCACTTTCCTCGTGGCTTGCATTAGCCAAGGCTTGTTTGCTTCAATCGAGTTGCCGACACCGCCATCAGCTAGAGCCTTCGAGGGCAGCTCGTGATCGACTCCTGGACATCCTTGACCTCTTCGTGTCCACGTGGCTGCAGAGAGAAGCAACCCCTGATCACCTGTTTGCACCCGACTTTGCCTGGTTCCAATCTGGTTCCACGGTGGTCACTGGTCAGTGACTTTGAACATTGTCCCCTCTGCTTTCAGGTCTTCACCACTTCAGATCCACCCTTGGATCCACCGGACACTTCCCCTTCACATCGCCTGCAGCTGCAACAGCTCCAAGCACCAAGAGCCTGCGTGTCAAGACCCAACGCCACTTCGACCCTGTGCACCCACGGCCTGTGGGTGAGGTAACATTGCAACGCCGGTGTACATACACTGGTACACACCTCTAGGGTCTGTGTCTAAAGTTTTGTTCCTCTAGGTTCAGCGGAAGTATCTTTTAATTCACTTTATCTAACTTTTACGCACCATTGACATTGCATTGGTGCGAGCCGCACTTTCCGTGCTGCACCCGTCTCCTGTGGGCTACTCCCGACTTCAGCATTGCTAGTCCTGACTGCTCCCAGCGAATCTCTAGGCCCTAGGCCTAACCACTGTTCGATAAGTGTTCCTTATACCACTTTTTTAGTATATGGTCTGAGTGGCCACCCGCCCTCATCCATAATTGTGCAACTTTATATGTTTTACTGTGCTTTTGATTTAACGCTGGTGCCCCTTTCCTCATAAAGAGTACTGGGGAGTAATTTAGAAATAAATACATATATTTTTATAATATATACTTGTGTGGTGTCCTTTCATTTGATTACAGGATTGTATGTGGTAAAACAGCTCGCTTAACACGACCTCTTAAGTTAAGCCTTTAAGGCTGCTTAGTCCATGCTACCACTAGGATAGCTTGTCTAACAAGGTTGACTTACAACCAGACATCTTTGGGGTTTGTTTGGACTGATACCAAGTGGTTCCAGAATTGGAAACACTACATATCAGGCCAACTTCTCACATTGGTGTGCAGCGGTGCGGATTTGAGCTTGCTGTTTGTTTTACCATTGCAATCTTTATCAAATTGAAAGATCACATCAAGTACCTCTAGGTACATATAAATCAAAAGCTTAGCATATTAAGTTCTACTGAACTTAGTAGTTGTAGATTAAAGGGATTAGCACACCCTGACTACAACTCACTAGCAAGGTACAGTAGGAAACCACTTAGTGTAGGTAAGTGCATCACTTACACCTCACTAGCAGTCATGTCTGATACAGGTAGAGCCTCAGGCTCTGCTCCTGTAATAGTTGATCCTATAGGGACAACATCCAGATATGACAACCTTAGCCACAAAGACCTGAGTGCCTTGTGCACAGCCAGGGGGCTAAAAAAGGGCAGAGGCCCTACCATTCCTTCCCTAGTAGCTCTCCTAGAAAAGGATGACCTAGATAAGGTGAGTCAGGCTCCCTTAGAATCAGGTGAAGGGATACACTCCCCTGAGAATGAGAATCTTCCAGAAGAAGAAGAGGAGGAGGAAGAGGAAGAGAAAGGCTCTGATGTAGAAGAGCCTGAAGATCAGGATCAGAGGGGAAACCAGGTACAGGTTGCCAGGCTTAACCAGGCCAACTTGGACCTACATGAGAATGGAGAGGGCCAGCACCACTCCAGATCTCATAACCAAATTCTCCCAGGCAACAGGAGGGTGAGATCTCTATCAGGGGACTCTCATCTTTCTAGTGCCTCAAGAGAATCTCAAAGAGGAATGACTTCCTCCCAGAGAAAAGAGCATAGGGCCAGGATGAGGGCTGTCCAACTCCAAATAGAAAGGGAAGAGGTAGCCTTGGCTCAAGCTAAACTTGCTTTAGCAAGAGAAAGAAAATTGTGTGGCTTAGATGCCACTGGTGGCAGCAAAGTTCCTAAAGAGAAACCCAGGTCCTATGATAGTAGAAACCTGACAAAGATTGTGCCCCCCTATCAGGAAGGGGATGACATCCACAAATGGATGACTGCTCTGGAGAGAGCCTGCATGGTACAGCAGGTTCCTGAGGAACAGTGGGCAGCAATCTTATGGTACTCCTTTTCAGAGAAAGGGAGGGATAGGCTCCTCACTGTCAGACATGAGGATGCCAGCAATTACAAAGTCCTGAAGAGTGTTCTGATAGATGGGTTTGGCTTAACCACTGAACAGTACAGGTTAAAGTTCAGAGATACCCAGAAGACACAGACTCAGGACTGGACTGATTTTGTTGATTGTGCAACTAAGGCTCTGGAGGGTTGGCTGAATGGCAGCAAAGTACATGACTTCACAGGATTGTATAATTTGATTATGAGGGAGCAGATCCTTAGTAATTGTCAGAACCAGCTCTTACACCAGCACCTGGTGGACTCAGATTTGACCTCTCCCCAAGAATTGGGAAAGAGGGCAGATAAGTGGGTCAGAACCAGGATTAGGCCTAAGAATCAGGACAATAACCAGAAGAAGGAGTCTACCAAGCCTCAAGATAAGGGTGGGGATAAAAGTAAAGAAAACACTTCCCCAGGGCCCCAAAACTCCAAGAAGGGGGGTGGGTCCCAAGACACTTCATCAACTGAGAAAAAGCCTTATTGTCATGCCTGTAAACAGGTTGGGCATTACAAAACAGACAGCTGTTGTCCCAAGAATGGCAATAAAGAAAACATACCTCCAAAGCCAGCTCCAACACCTCCTGTTACTGTCAGCAGTAATCCCCCAGGAAGTGGGAGCACACCCAGGAATCTGGGTGGGTTTACTTTTGGAGCCCAAGGGGACCCTGGCCTATCCAGGTCCCCATCCCCAAATGATCTTGTCTATGAGACTGGCATGGGGTTTGCCAACTTCTCTGTTTGCCCAAATACCTTGAGCAAATATAGACAAGAACCCATCATCAATGGTTTGAAAGTTGAAGCTTTTAGAGACACAGGGGCTAGCATCACCATGGTGGCTGACTGTATAGTCCCCTCTAAGCAACTTTTACCAGGTGCCACATACCAGGTAACAAACATTGATGGCATCCAAACAAATCATCCCATGGCAGTAGTAAGTCTCAGCTGGGGAGGTGTCATTGGCCCAAAGAGAGTGGCAGTGTCACCAAACTTGCCTGTAGACTGTCTACTGGGTAATGATTTGGAAATCTCAGCCTGGGCTGAGGTTGAACAGGAAATCCATTCTAGAATGGTAAATTCCAATGGAAAGGTTAGTGGGGCTGTACTGGCTATAGCCCCAATTCAAGATGTCCTTCCTGAAAAGGTTGGTAGGGCTGAGCAACTCTCTGCCCCATCTTTACCAGAAGCTCTTCCAAACCAGAATAGCAAAGCTGTTATGATAACAGCAGAAACCCAAACTGAGTCTCCTCCTGAAAAGGTTGGTGGGGCTGTGATGGCCACAGCCCAAACTCAAACAGATATGTGTGTTGTGAAGCCTGAAATGATGGATCACTCCACCCAAACTGAGAGCATGGAGGAGGAAGAGAAATCTCCCCCTCACCAGACAGTAGGACAGGATCAGCCTCCTCAGGGAACTGATCTTACCCCTGATGAAGGAACTGCCCCAGAGGTTGTTAGGCCTGGCCTGACAGAGCCTCTGATGGCAGTGGACCCTTCTCAGGTGGGATCCAGTCTGGAGCAGGTAACCTGCCCCTCTCTACCTTGCCTTAGTCAGCCCAGGGCTGCAGAGGACAAGAAGGACAGTGAGACCCAGAGGGCCCCCTGTCAAATAAAGCACCCCCATCAACAGATTAGGGGCACCAAAACTAGTAGCCCTAGTAAGGTGAAAACTTTAAAAACTCCTGAGGGAGCCCCCTTAAAAGTAGTTAGGGACCTCCCACAGATGGATTCTGTTGGGCACAGCCAAACATGGGACCCAAAGGGCCCAAACCTGAACTGTCCCTCCAGCAAGCCAAACAGAGGGACCCAGCCTCCAGCTTTAGGTAGCCAGAGGTTGACCCTGAGAGCTCAGTGCAACTCAGTTGAAGAAAGAAAGGCCCACATGGTGGAAGATAATTGGAGGAAGTTGAGCCCAAAATTAGTGGAGCCTCACTTCAATACTCAATATCCAAACCAGCCTTTAACTTTGCATAAACACACCCAAGGTAGTGATTCCCTATGGTGGAGACCCTCTAATACCCCTAGGGTGAGGGACTGCTTAGTGGACCATGAGACAGGGGGTACCCATGCTAGTGCAGGTACTTCCTTATATGGCCACTCAGGCAATAAAGGCTTACCTGGCCAAGGATAGCCTTATCTCCTTTCGTTTGGGGGGGGGGGGGTTATGTAGGAAGGTGGCTACCTGACTATGGTTACCCCAGATTTTTTGCCCTGTGTTTAGCTGGTTTTCGACTTAGTTGGCCTGGTTCCCTGCTAATCAGGGCCCCGGGCTATCTGCTCTCTCTGTAAAATGGATTCCATGTACCCTAGGTGCATAACTAGATTGGCTTGGGTCACCTTATCAGCCCCTGTACAGCGCACTATAGGTGCCCAGGGCATAGGTGCATCCAAGGCCTACCAGGGGCTGCAGCATATCTTTTGCCACCCCTGGCTGGCTATCTAAAATTGACACAACTGGCTGATCACTCAGCTGGGGCAAGGTGGTGTAATCACCCCTTGCTTAGATATAGTATGCCTATATCTAAACCTATATCTGGACACATATATAGCCTGTAAGCCACTCCTATGGAAGGCCTCATCAATCCTGGAGGCAGAGTGCGTGGTTTTATGTGAGATGGTGCTCTGGCGTGAGCTGAGCCTGTCTGCAGCTGTCGGGAACAACTCCCTAAGCTGATCCGGGATAATGCCATACCATATACTATTAAGTGCATTATAATCCTCGCGGTTATATGTTAACTTTGGTTTGGCTTTATCAAAACATGTCGTGTAAGGTGTCATACGAATTGGAATACTACCCCCTCGCCAGTCCTGGCGACGGGGGTAGCATTCCACCCCTCTAGAGGGGACGACATGTTACTTTTGCTAAAACGCGGTTGATTTTTAAAAGAGCCTCAGATCCACAAAATGGATGCCCCTGCCACAGACACGGGTCTGGCCTCCTGCTGCTGACCGAAACTCGGCAGAGGAGGCCTGGACAAAGAGTTTCCTGTCACAGGGCGGTGTCAAACCACCCCAGACAGGAGATAGTGGATTGGAGTAGGGAGGTTTCAAAGAAACCAGACACTGCATGGGGAGCACAAGGCTGCCCCTTGCATAATCCGGCCAAACCGGTTCTGGGGCCTCCCAGCCCCTGTCCCAGCGCAGCCAGGATCAAAGGAGAGGGGTGTAACCACCCCCTTCCTGGGTCCCACCCATAGGAGGGGACCTAGCAGGATGTCCAACCCCCGAGATTCGAATAAGAGGGGGAGCAGTCCCAATGCAACTCAGATCATCCTGAAATCAACTTTAAACTAAGAAGACGACTGGACTTCGACATTCTGATGACAGAAGACTGAAGAGCATCTCCCTTGTGGCCTAGGAGGGGCCACCCTGTGAACACAGGCATCACCCAGCACCTCGACGTCTGCTTTGCCGCCGCCTCCCGCCGGAGTCCGAGTGCAGAGCCTGACAAGACCCAGCTTCCCAGACTTCTCCAAGCCCGATCCACAGTCCCTGCAAAGAAGGGACCCGTGGAGGCACCGAGAGACGTGGGAGCGGCCATCTTGAAAGACCCCAGAGACGCTGACTGCGCAGCACCCGAGGCACCCTCGACTCTGTGCTTTAGGGTTTGAGAAGCCCCACAACCGAGCAGCATTTGCCTCAAAGACCAGCCCTCCAGCCTCTCCACGATCTGCGTGGGGCCCTTTTGCTTTTTGCCACTCGACTCGCCATCCCAGCCGCTTGTCACGAGGTCAGCGGCCATCTTGGTGACGAAACCTACAATTTACACTGTGAGTCTGGTTGCTCCAGACCTGCCCTCGCTCCTGTAGAAAGGAGTAGCCGCTCTGACCTTGCTGGTCCGAGTAATAAGCCTTTTTCACTTTCCCGATGGCTTGCATTAGCCAAGGCTTGTTTGCTTCAATCCAGTTGCCGACACTACCATCAGCTAGAACCTTCGAGGGACATCTCGTGATCGACTCCTGGACGTCCTTGACCTCTTCGTGTCCACGTTCCTGCAGAGAGAAGCAACCCCTGATCACCTGTTTGCACCCGACTTTGCCTGGTTCCAATCTGGTTCCACGGTGGTCACTGGTCAGTGACTTTGAACATTGTCCCCTCTGCTTTCAGGTCTTCACCACTTCAGATCCACCCTTGGATCCACCGGACACTTCCCCTTCACATCGCCTGCAGCTGCAACAGCTCCAAGCACCAAGAGCCTGCGTGTCAAGACCCAACGCCACTTCGACCCTGTGCACCCACGGCCTGTGGGTGAGGTAACATTGCAACGCCGGTGTACATACACTGGTACACACCTCTAGGGTCTGTGTCTAAAGTTTTGTTCCTCTAGGTTCAGCGGAAGTATCTTTTAATTCACTTTATCTAACTTTTACGCACCATTGACATTGCATTGGTGCGAGCCGCACTTTCCGTGCTGCACCCGTCTCCTGTGGGCTACTCCCGACTTCAGCATTGCTAGTCCTGACTGCTCCCAGCGAATCTCTAGGCCCTAGGCCTAACCACTGTTCGATAAGTGTTCCTTATACCACTTTTTTAGTATATGGTCTGAGTGGCCACCCGCCCTCATCCATAATTGTGCAACTTTATATGTTTTACTGTGCTTTTGATTTAACGCTTGTGCCCCTTTCCTCATAAAGAGTACTGGGGAGTAATTTAGAAATAAATACATATATTTTTATAATATATACTTGTGTGGTGTCCTTTCATTTGATTACAGGATTGTATGTGGTAAAACAGCTCGCTTAACACGACCTCTTAAGTTAAGCCTTTAAGGCTGCTTAGTCCATGCTACCACTAGGATAGCTTGTCTAACAAGGTTGACTTACAACCAGACATCTTTGGGGTTTGTTTGGACTGATACCAAGTGGTTCCAGAATTGGAAACACTACATATCAGGCCAACTTCTCACATGGGGGTCCCCCTACTGCAATTAAAAATGGGAGTCTAGCTCGCTGGGTGACGGCAGGTTAGGTAGCTTAACCCTAGAAGAGACTAGAGTGAGGGTTGGTCGACATGTTTCTCGCATGGGAAAATTTCCAGCGATTCTTCAGGACCTAGTGATGGTGAGAGCTAAAAAGAAAAGAAAAACATGCTGGTGTCATGTGTTAGGTGTGGGTATAGTTTACCTCAATGGTTAATCCTATGCCTAATGGTCTGGGATTAATTACCACATGAGTAGTCGGCGGGTCGGTACATCAGGGTTGTGCCTACAGTTTTGGCTCAAGCTTCCCGTGTCTGTGCGGATTCACCTACCCATCACCCCCGAGCTCGAATAGGTGTGGTGTCATGTGTCATCATGCGTCATCCTGTGTCATGTGGTGTCATGTGTCATCATGTGCCATATGATGTCATGTGTTGTCATGTGTAATCATGCATCATGTGGTGTCATGTGTTGTCATGTGTTGTGCGTCATCATGTGCCATGTGGTGTCATGTGTCATTATGTGTCATTATGTGTCATTATGTGTCATGTGGTGTCATGTAGTGTCATGTGTAATGTGATGTCATGTGGTGTCATGTGTAATGTGGTGTCATGTTGTGTCATGTGGAGTCTTGTGGTGTCTTGTGGTGTCATGTGGTGTAATAAGGTGTCATATGTCACGTGGTGTCATGTGGTGTCATGTGGTATCATTTGGTGTCATGTGTCATCATGTGGGGTCATGTGGTGTCATAAGTTGTCATGTTTTGTCATGTGTCATCATGTGTCATCATGTGTCATGTGGTGTCATGTGTCATGTGGTATCATGTGGTGTCATGTGGTGTCATGTGGTATCATGTGGTGTCACGTGGTGTCATGTGGTGTCACATGGTGTCATGTGTTTTGTGGAGTCATATCTCATATGTCATGTGGTGTCATGTGGTGTCATGTAGTCATGAGGTGCCATGTGTTATGTGGTGTCATGAGTCATGTGGTGTCATGTGGTGTCATGTTTCATGTGGTGTCATGTGTTGCCATGTGTCACCATGTGTCATCATGTGTTGTCATGGTCATCATGTGTTGCCATGTGCCGCCATGTGTTGCCATGTGTCGCCATGTGTAGTCATGTGTCGTCATATGTTGCCATGTGTTGTAATGTATCATGTGGAGTTATTTAGTGTCATGTGTCATCATGTGTCAAGTGTCATGTGGTGTCATGTGGTGTCATGTGGTGTCATGTGTCATGTGTCATGTGGTGTCATGTGTCATGTGGTGTCATGTGTCGCCATGTGTCATCATGTGTCATCATGTGTCATCATGTGTCACCATGTGTCGCCATGTGTCATCATGTGTCATCATGTGTTGCCATGTGTTGCCATGTGTTGCCATGTGTCGCCATGTGTCATCATGTGTTGCCATGTGTCGCCATGTGTCCCCATGTGTCATCATGTGTCATGTGTCGTCATGTGTCGTCACGTGTCATCATGTGTCATGTTGCCATGTGTTGTCATGTGTCATCGTGTGTCATGTGGTGTCATGTGGTGTCAAGTGGTGTCATGTGGTGTCATGTGGTGTCATGTGGTATCATGTGTCATGTGGTGTCATGTGGTATCATGTGTCATGTGGTGTCATGTGTCATCATGTGTCATGTGGGTCATGTGTTGTCGGTTCATCATGTGTCATGTGGGTCATGTGGTGTCATGTGTCATGTGGGTCATGTGGTCTCATGTGTCATCATGTGTCATCACGTGTCATGTGTTGTCATGTGGTGTCATGATGTGGTGTCATAGTCTCATCATTTGGTGTCATGTGTCGTCATGTGTGTCATCATGTGTCATCATGTGTCATCATATGTCGCCATGTGGGGTCATTTGGGGTCATAATTCATAATGTGTCATGTGGTGTCATGTGTTGTCATGTGTCGTCATGTGTCGTCATGTGTCGCCATGTGCCGTCATGTGTTGCCATGTGGGGTCATGTGGGGTCATGTGTCATCATGTGTCATGTGGTGTCATTTGATGTCATGTGGTGTCATGTGTCATCATGTGGTGTCATGTGGTGTCATGTGTCATCATGCGTCATAATGTGTCATCATGTGTCATCATGTGTCGCAACGTGGGGTCATGTGTCATCATGTGTCATGTGGTATCATGTTGGATCATATGGTGTCATGTGGTGTCATGTGGCATCATGTGGTGTCATGTGTCATCATGCATCATCATATGTCCTGTGGTGTCATGTGGTGTCATGTGGTGTCGTGTGGTGTCATGTGTCATTTGGTGTCATGTGTTGTCATGTGGTGTCATGTGGTGTCATGTCTCATGTGGCGTCATGTTCTTGTGGTGTCATGTCTCATGTGGTGTCACATATCATGTGTCTTGTGGTGTCATGTGGTGTCATGTGGTGTCATGTAATGTCATGTGTCATCATGTGTCATCATGTGTCATGTGTCATCGTGTTTCATCATGTGTCATCATGTGTCATCATGTGTCATGTGGAGTCATGTGTAATGTGGTGTCATATTGTGTTATGTGTAATGTGGAGTCATGTGGAGTCATGTGGTGTCATGTGGAGTCATATGGAGTCATGTGGTGTCATGTGAGGCCATGTGTCATCATGTGTCATCATGTGTCATGTGGTGTCATGTGGTATCATGTGGTGTCATGTGGTGTCATGTGTCATCGCGTATCATGTGTCGCCATGTGTCGCCATGATTCATCATGTGTCATCATGTGTCATGTGGTGTCATGTGGTGTCAAGTGGTGTCATGTGGTGTCGTGGTGTCATGTGGTGTCATGTGGTATCATGTGTCATGTGGTGTCATGTGTCATCATGTGTCATATGGGTCATGTGTTGTGTCATCATGTGTCATGTGGGTCATGTGGTGTCATGGGTCATGTGGGTCATGTGGTCTCATGTGGTCTCATGTGTCATCATGTGTCATGTGGGTCATGTGTTTTCATGTGTCATCATGTGTCATGTGTCATGTGTCGTCATGTGGTGTCATGATGTGGCGTCATAGTCTCATCATTTGGTGTCATGTGTCGTCATGTGTCATGTGTCATTGTTTGTCATCATGTGTCATCATGTGTCGTCATATGTCGCCATGTGGGGTCATTTGGGGTCATATGTCATGTGTCATGTGGTGTCATGTGTTGTCATGTGTCGTCATGTGTCGTCATGTGTCGCCATGTGCCGTCATGTGTTGCCATGTGGGGTCATGTGGGGTCATGTGTCATCATGTGTCATGTGGTGTCATGTGATGTCATGTGGTGTCATGTGTCATCATGTGTCATCATGTGTCGCAATATGGGGTCATGTGGGGTCATGTGTCATGTGGTATCATGTGGTGTCATGTGGTGTCCAGTAGTGTCATGTGGTGTCATTTGGTGTCATGTGTCATCATGTGGTGTCATGTGGTGTCATGTTAAACAAAGGAGATTGCTGAACTGTTCCTAAAGAAAGTGAGGAATTAAATAAGACTGGCGTGACTGGAGGTGTGTTTGTTACACCTTTGGACATCCATTTTGTTGGACGTGTTTGCCTGACACACCCAAAAGGGTGTCATGCTTCATCATAGGCGTTGCTCCTCGTCGGGGAGGCGGTGCAATCCCCGACGGGCTCACCTCGGAGAGGGGCTCTTTGGCGGAGATCTTTTTGTCCAACAGCCTATTGGTGAAGTGCGGGTGTGTGGATTAGGGCAGTAAGTTTCCTGGAGAAAGTGATTAAAATGTAGCAGGGGTGCCGGAAAACACTTTATTCTGGGGGTCCCCCTACTGCAATTAAAAACGTGAGTCTAGCTCGCTGGGTGACGGCAGGTTAGGTAGCGTAACCCTAGAAGAGACTAGAGTGAGGGTTGGTCGACATGTTTCTCGCATGGGAAAATTTCCCGTGATTCTTCAGGACCTAGTGATGGTGAGAGCTAAAAAGAAAAGAAAAACATGCTGGTGTCATGTGTTAGGTGTGGGTATAGTTTACCTCAATGGTTAATCCTATGCCTAATGGTCGGGGATTAATTACCACATGAGTAGTTGGTGGGTCGGTACATCAGGGTTGTGCCTACAGTTTTGGCTCAATCTTCCCGTGTCTGTGCGGATTCACCTACCCATCACCGCCGAGCTCGAATAGGTGTGGTGTCATGTGTCATCATGCATCATCATGTGTCATGTGGTGTCATGTGGTGTCATGTGTCATCATGTGTCATGTGTTGTCATGTGTCATCATGCATCATGTGGTGTCATGTGTTGTCATGTGTCATGCGTCATCATGTGCCATGTGGTGTCATGTGGTGTCATGTGTCATTATGTGTCATTATGTGTCATGTGGTGTCATGTAGTGTCATGTAGTGTCATGTGTAATGTGATGTCATGTGGTGTCATGTGTAATGTGGTGTCATGTTGTGTCATGTGGAGTCTTGTGGTGTCTTGTGGTGTCATGCGGTGTAATAAGGTGTCATATGTCACGTGGTGTCATGTGGTGTCATGTGGTATCATTTGGTGTCATGTGTCATCATGTGGGGTCATGTGGTGTCATAAGTTGTCATGTTTTGTCATGTGTCATCATGTGTCATCATGTGTCATGTGGTGTCATGTGTCATGTGGTATCATGTGGTGTCACGTGGTGTCATGTGGTATCATGTGGTGTCACGTGGTGTCATGTGGTGTCACATGGTGTCATGTGTTTTGTGGAGTCATATCTCATATGTCATGTGGTGTCATGTAGTCATGAGGTGCCATGTGTTATGTGGTGTCATGAGTCATGTGGTGTCATGTGGTGTCATGTGGTGTCATGTTTCATGTGGTGTCATGTGTTGCCATGTGTCACCATGTGTCATCATGTGTTGTCATGTGTCATCATGTGTTGCCATGTGTCGCCATGTGTTGCCATGTGTCGCCATGTGTCATCATGTGTCGTCATATGTTGCCATGTGTTGTACTGTATTATGTGGAGTTATTTGGTGTCATGTGTCATCATGTGTCAAGTGTCATGTGGTGTCATGTGGTGTCATGTGGTGTCATGTGTCACGTGTCATGTGGTGTCATGTGTCATGTGGTGTCATGTGTCATGTGGTGTCATGTGTTGTCATGTGTTGTCATGTGTTGTCATGTGTCACCATGTGTCGTCATGTGTCATCATGTGTTGTCATGTGTCATCATGTGTCATCATGTGTCACCATGTGTTGCCATGTGTCGCCATGTGTCGCCATGTGTCGCCATGTGTCATCATGTGTCATGTGTCGTCATGTGTCATCATGTGTCCTCATGTGTCATATTGCCATGTGTCGTCATGTGTCATCATGTGTCATGTGGTGTCATGTGGTGTCAAGTGGTGTCATGTGGTGTCATGTGGTGTCATGTGGTGTCATGTGGTATCATGTGTCATGTGGTGTCATGTGTCATCATGTGTCATGTGGGTCATGTGGTGTCATATGTCATCATGTGTCATGTGGGTCATGCGGTGTCATGTGTCATCATGTGTCATGTGGGTCATGTGGTCTCATGTGTTATCATGTGTCATTATGTGTCATGTGGGTCATGTGTTGTCATGTGTCATCATGTGTCATGTGTCATGTGTCATGATGTGGTGTCATGTGTCGCCATATGTCGCCATGTGGGGTCATGTGTCATCATGTGTCATGTGGTGTCATGTGATGTCATGCGGTGTCATGTGTCATCATGTGTCGTCATGTGTCATCATGTGTCGCAATATGGGGTCATGTGGGGTCATGTGTCATGTGGTATCATCATGTGGTATCATGTGGTGTCATGTGGTGTCATGTGTCATCATGTGGTGTCGTGTGGTGTCATGTGTCATCATGTGTCATGTGTTGTCATGTGTCATCATGTGTCATGTGGTGTCATGTGTTGTCATGTGTCATCATGCGTCATCATGTGTCATGTGGTGTCATGTGGTGTCATGTGGTGTCATGTGTCATCATGTGTCATGTGGTATCATGTGGTGTCATATGGTGTCATGTGGTGTCATGTGTCATCATGTGGTGTCATGTGGTGTCATGTGTCATCATGCGTCATCATGTGTCATCGTGTGTCGTCATGTGTCGCAATGTGGGGTCATGTGGGGTCATGTGTCATCATGTGTCATGTGGTATCATGTTGGATCATATGTGTCATTTGGTGTCATGTGTTGTCATGTGGTGTCATGTGGTGTCATGTCTCATGTGGCGTCATGTGTCTTGTGGTGTCATGTCTCATGTGGTGTATCTATCAAAAAAGGACTAGCTTTGTTGTGTTTGTTGGGAGACTCAGTGCGTATGATGGCAAACCATTTGGTTTGGTTGTTAAGCCCTCACCCACCGACCTAGTCGGTGGCATGCTTCATCATCGGGCCCACCACAGTGACACCGAATGTGTCCCGGGTGTGCTTCGACTCCAGATTACTGAGGAGCTGGTATACTTCTCTGAGTGTGCTGTGAGGGGGTGTGTAAGAAGGTGAATTTAAAAGCTATGCAGTAGGTCCCAGTGCCCGAGGGTATATAGAAAACTTTAATAGCTGGGCCCACGCTAGCTAATAAAAAGGCAAGCGGACGCGGTGGAGCGAATTATGAACTCCAGCGTCCTATGTGGTCGACATGTTTCAGCCAGGCCTTTTATGTTTACAACTGGCTTTCCTCAGGACCAATGAGTGTGTGGGTGAAACTATAAATTATATTAAGTGAAATGAGTTTAAAAAGTGTCGCACACGCTAAGGTGCTATACATGTGTGGAGGGGATTCCCTCCGCTTTACTGTACACAAAACAAAAAGGACGGAGACAGACGTACAGGGTAAAGTCAAATGAGTATATTATACTTGTAACACAACGCATTGCCGGTAAGTTAAGGTGTGTGAATGACCTCTACCGGCGAGATTTGGAACGTGACCATGAGAGTTACATGGCAATGGTGATTACAAAGCGGTTAAAAACGGGGTGGTAGTGGTGGGCTAAACAGCGGGAAATAGTCAAAGAGTGAGAACAGGTAAGAACATTTCTTTTTCCTCACACTTGCTATTAGCTGTTAAAGCCTCATGGGTCACCAGGCAGGGGAGAGCGGACCCTAGGTTATGTAGAAGGCAGAGGTTAGAGCCAGCCCTGTCAGGAGAAAAAGCTGCTTACCTATGTGGTCGTGCTGGGCTTATCTCTGTACTTACGAGATTTCCGGTCTGAGAGCTCCGTGAACCTGTTGTCCTGCTGCGGTGTCCCGAGTGACTGAAGATCAGGCACATACGGATTTTTATACTCAATCGTATAGGGCGGTACCTGCAGAGGGGTGGAGCAATGGGTGCGGCTGCGCGTAATTATATGTTAAGTGACGCATACACGCATGCTCAGAGTCCACGGGAAGTGTGTTCATAGACCACGCATGCGTATAGGTATGCGGTTAGTGCAAATATATAGCAAAAGTTATGGGGGACATAGCACTGATAAAACATCCAGAAAGGGACTGAACCACGAGTCCAAACGGAAACAGGGTTCAACAGTTCAATGAATTCCATGGTATGGAATCGTTAATTCCGGTCAGACGGGTGGAAAGACGGTAAATCCACCGTTGTTCTCTTGTATGGAGAGTTCTCTCATCACAGTTTTCAAATTTCTCAATCACTGTCCATGTGAAATCATTGGGAGTGTGGTTATGAGACAGGAAATGTTCCGTTAGTTTACTTATATTTTTGCCACATCTCATGGTACTTCTATGCTCAGTCATCCTAGTCCTCACTTTTCTGGTGGTCATGCCGATGTATTTTAGGCCACAACGACATATGATCAAGTATACCAAGTTGGTAGAATTACAATTAGTAAACTGGCGTTGTGTCCAAACTTTGCCATTTTCCAGGTTGAGTGTTTTAGATGGGGAGGTCAGATGGCAAACACTACAATTGTTACAAGGTTGGTGTCCAGTGAGTTTAGGTAGTCCCCATGCATTGAGGATAGTGTTGCCTGTGGGTCGTGGGTTTGCTCTAGGTCTTGTGGATACCAATTGATCTCTTAAGTTTTTTGCTCTCTTGTAGGCAAAGCGAGGGAGGTCCCACTTCCGTGCTCCTGAATTGATTATTTTCCAATTCCTCTTAATTATGTTGGACACCTGGTTAGAGGCAGTGTTATATGTTGTCACGCAGTTCATGACGGGTGACTCAGGTGGTTTTGTTATGGTTTCAAGGAGTGCGTCCCTGTTTTGATTTCGTGCCCTTTTACAGGTCTTGGAGATGATTCTCGTCGGATAGCCACGATCTTCCAGTTTGTGGACTAATGCCTTTGACTGTGATTTATAGTCTTGGATTCTGCTACAGTTTCGCCTTATTCGCAAGAACTGGCCAAAGGGGAGGTTTTCCCTGAGTGGCCTAGGGTGGAAGCTGTCAAAACGTAATAAGGAGTTGCGTGCGGTAGGCTTGTAATGTGTGGTAGTAATCAAGCCATTTGTTCTGCCTTGATGTTGAGATCCAGGAATGCTAGCTCAGTTGGACTGCTAGTGCATGTAAACCGGAGATAAGTATCACGGTCATTAATCCACATTAGGAATTGATTCAGGGTGTCTTCGTTGCCCTCCCAGATGATAAAGATGTCGTCAATATAACGACCCCAGGTAATGATGTTGGCTGAGTAAGGGTTAGTGGGGGCCTCGATGTAGCTGCGTTCTAAATGATGAACGCACAGCCCAGCCACACTCGGGGCAAAAACACTCCCCATCGAGGTTCCATTTGTCTGGAGATAGAATTTTCCTTCGTATTCGAAGTAATTGTCTTTTAGTGCTAGGGCCGCACAATCAAGAATGAATTGTCGAGGGGTACGATGTTGCCAGGTGTTTTCCATTAATACATCGTGTAGTACTCGTAGGGTTGCATCCTGAGGTAAGCTTGTGTACAAACTCTCTATGTCTAGTCCAACAAGGAGTTGTGTTTCGGGGTTGAAAGTGATGTCCTTGATGACATTTAGCAGATGTTTAGTGTCCCGGATGTAGGATGATGTTTTTTGTACAAGCGGATTGAGGAAAAAATCACAAAAGCGCGAGAGAGGTTCAAGCAGGGATTGGATACCTGATACAATTGGTCTTCCAGGTGGTGGAGTGATACCTTTGTGCACCTTGGGCAAGGTGTAAAAGTACGGTACCCTCGCGTTCTTTGTGCAGAGATAATCACCCTCCTGCTTGGAGATGTGCTCCGCATCGATAGCCTCTTTGACAAGTCGGTTTATTTTCAACTGAAGTTCTTCAGTTGGATCTTTAGCCAGAAGTTTGTAGTTGCGAGTATCGCTTAGAAGGCGACAACATTCTTTGTCGTAATCAGATTTGTTCATAACCACGATGCCTCCTCCTTTATCCGCAGGTTTTATAATGCGGGTGAGGTCATTCTGTAGGTGTTTAATTATTTCCAGATCTTGGTAGGAGAGGTTGTTGAATGTGTTCCTTGGTTGCAGTTTTTCTATTTCTGAATAGACCGCATTCTCGAAAGTGGTAATTTCCACTGGTACACTTGCTGGTGGGGGGGTGAAAGTAGATTTGATTTTTAATCCGGTTTCATTCATGTTTTCCCGATTGTCATCCGGTTTCTCCTGTTTTTCAAAAAAGGCTTTTAATTTCGGTTTCCAGAAAAATTCTGCGAGTTCCACATGGAGTTTAAACATGTCTAGTCTGGTAGTCGGGACGAAGGAGAGACCTTTATTGAGGACTGCAGTTTCCTCGTTGGTTAGAGGTATGTCTGAAATATTGAACACCAAATGGTTGTCCATTTGGAGTGTGGCTACTTGCTGGACCCTGCTTGTTCCCGTGTTTTGTTCCGGGTGTTCGAACTCACCGGGTCTTCTTCCGTTTCCCAGTGTACCCGTTGAGTGGGATTTCTTCTCTTGTCGCGTGATCTGCGGCCTTGACCTAAAAAAGGGTACCGTTGGTTTTGGTTGTTCTGGAAGTATGGCATCTGTCCTGGGGCATATAGTGGGGGGTATCCAAAATATGGAGGTGGAATGGGGCCAAATGGTGGGGGGCCAAAATTATGGTGTTGTGGGGGCCCTTGCCAGGGTTGTTGCCAATTTTGGCCTCTGCGTCCCCTTCCTCTTGTGTTGGTCGAGCCTGTGCTGATGATGTCACCTTCAGAAAGGACTGGGCCCAAATAGCCTGGCATTGTACCAGAGACTGGTTGGTACTTATTATCAAGACGGCTACACATGACGGCACATGGCGACACATGACGACACATGGCAACTGTGAGAAGTTGGCCTGATATGTAGTGTTTCCAATTCTGGAACCACTTGGTATCAGTCCAAACAAACCCCAAAGATGTCAGGTTGTAAGTCAACCTTGTTAGACAAGCTATCCTAGAGGTAGCATGGACTAAGCAGCCTTAAAGGCTTAACTTAAGAGGTCGTGTTAAGCGAGCTGTTTTACCACATACAATCCTGTAATCAAATGAAAGGACACCACACAAGTATATATTATAAAAATATATGTATTTATTTCTAAATTACTCCCCAGTACTCTTTATGAGGAAAGGGGCACAAGCGTTAAATCAAAAGCACAGTATAACATACAAAGTTGCACAATTTTGGATAAGGGCCGGTGGCCACTTAAACCATATACTAAAAAAGTGGTATAAATGATACCAATCGAACAGTGGTTAGGCCTAGGGCCTAGAGATTCGCTGGGAGCAGTCAGGACTAGCAATGCTGAAGTCGGGAGTAGCCCATGGAACTCGGGTGCAGCACAGAAAGTGCGGCTTGCACCAATGCAATGTCAATGGTGCGTAAAAGTTACACAAAGTGAGTTAAAAGATACTTCCGCTGAACCTAGAGGAACAAAACTTTAGACACGGACCCTAGAGGTGTGTACCAGTGTGGGAACACTGGCGTTGCAATGTTACCTCACCCACAGGCCGTGGGTGCACAGGGTCGAAGTGGCGTCGGGTTTTGACACGCAGGCTCTTGGTGCTTGAAGCTGTTGCAGCTGCAGGCGATGTGAAGCAGAAGTGTCCGGTGCGATCCAAGGGTGGATCGAAGTAGAAAAGTACCTGAAAGCAGAGGGGACAGAGTCTGGGCCACTCAGCAGTGACCAGGGTGGAACCAGGACGGAACCAGGCAATGTCGGGCGCAATCAGGTGGTTGTCGATAGGCTTCTCTCCGCTGTCACGTGGGCTCTGGGGCATCTGCAACGTCCAGGAGCAGGTCACGATCTGTCCCACGTAGGCTCTCGCCGTCAGCACTGTCGGCTTCAAGATTGCAGCAAACAGCACTTGGCAAAAGAAATCCACGCGGAACCGGGAGATTGCTTATCACTCGAACCAGGAGGGTCAGAGTGGGGGCTCCTTTTTACAGGAGCTGGTGCAGATCTGGAGCAACCAGAAAAGCGAGTCATATTCAAGTTTTCGTCGGCACAGGGGCCACAAGCCAGCGGGCAAGTGACCGGGCCAACGCGTCAAGCCAACACAAGCAGAAGGGCCCCACGCAGCACTCGTCGAGTGTGGAGGGGGTAGCTTTGGTGCAAGTGGAGCTCGGGGTTGGGGCTTCTCAAATCCCGGTGTACAGCTTCGAGGGTCACTCGTGGGCTGCACTGTCAGCGTCTCGTGGCCTTTTCAAGATGGCGTGCCCCACGCTTCCGGTCGCCTCCACTGGTCTCAGCTCTGCAGGGACTGTGGGTCGGGCAGGGAGAAGGCAGGCAAGCTTGATCTCGTCGATCTCTGTTGCTCGAGTTCCGGCGAGAACTGCAACAAATCAAGGGTCGAGGGCTGGATGTTGCCTGTTTGCACAGGGTGGTCACTCCTTGACCACAAGGGAGATTCTTCTGTCTTCTATGTTAAGTAGAAAGTCGAAGGGTCCAGAATTCGTTTCTTATGTTTCTTCAGGATGATCTGAGTTGCATTGGCACTGCTCCCACTCTTATTCGAATCTGGTGGGCTGGACATCCTGCTAGGTCCCCTCCTAGGGGTGGGACCCAGGAAGGGGGTGGTTACACCCCTTTCCTTTGATCCAGGCTGCGCTGGGACAGGGGCTGGGAGGCCCCAGAACCGGTTTGGCCGGATTATGCAAGGGGCAGCCTTGTGCTCCCCAGGCAGTGTCTGGTTTCTTTGAAACCTCCCTACTACAATCCACTATCTCCTGTCTGGGGTGGTTTAACACCGCCCTGCGACAGGAAACCCTTTGTCCAGGCCACCATTTGCTGAGTTTCGGTCAGCAGCAGGAGGCCAGACCCGTGTCTGTGGCAGGGGCATCCATTTTGTGGATCTGAGGCTCATTTTAAATCAACCGCGTTTCAGTAAAGTAACATGTCTTATCCCTCTAGAAGGGTGGAATGCTACCGCCGTCGCCAGAACTGGCGAGGGGGTAGTATTCCAATTCGTATGGCACCTTACACGACATGTTTTGATAAAGCCAAACCAAAGTTGACATATAACCGCGAGGATTATAATGCACTTAATAGTATATGGTTTGGCATTATCCCGGAACAGCTAAGGGAATTGGTCCCGACAGCTGCAGACAGGCTCAGCTCATGCTAGAGCACCATCTCACATTAAACCACGCACTCTGCCTTCAGGATTGTTAAGGCCTGCCATAGGAGTGGCTCACAGGTTTATATGTGTCCAGATAGGTTTAGATATAGGCATACTATATCTAAGCAAGGGGTGATTACACCACCTTGCCCCAGCTGAGTGATCAGCCAGTTGTGTCAATTTTAGATAGCCAGCCAGGGGTGGCAAAAGATATGCTGCAGCCCCTGGTAGGCCTTGGATGCACCTATGCCCTGGGCACCTATAGTGCTCTGTACAGGGGCTGATAAGGTGGCCCAAGCCAATCTAGTTATGCACCTAGGGTACATGGAATCCATTTTACAGAGAGAGCAGATAGCCTGGGGCCCTGATTAGCAGGGAACCAGGCCAACTAAGTCGAAAACCAGCTAAACACAAGGCAAAAAATCTGCCAACGTGTTAACATAAGGCAGCACTCATTAACACAGCGCCAAATGAAATGGCCGTGTAAAACTGGGTGTGAGAAGTTGGCCTGATAGGTAGTGTTTCCAATTCTGGAACCACTGGTTATCAGTCCAAACAAACCCCAAAGATGTCAGGTTGTAAGTCAACCTTGTAGACAAGCTATCCTAGTGGTAGCATGGACTAAGCAGCCTTAAAGGCTTAACTTAAGAGGTCGTGTTAAGCGAGCTTGTTTTACCACATACAATCCTGTAATCAAATGAAAGGACACCACACAAGTATATATTATAAAAATATATGTATTTATTACTAAATTACTCCCCAGTACTCTTTATGAGGAAAGGGGCACAAGCGTTAAATCAAAAGCACTGTTACACATAGAAAGTTGCACGTTTATGGATGAGGGCGGGTGGCCACTCAGACCATATATCAAAAAAGTGGTATAAGTAACACTTTACGAACAATGGTTAGGCCTAGGGCCTAGAGATTCGCTGGGAGCAGTCAGGACAAGCAATGAAGAAGTCGGGAGTAGCCCACAGGAGACGGGTGCAGCACGGAAAGTGCAGCGCGCACCAATGCACTGTCAATGGTGCGTAAAAGTCAGTTAAAGTGAATAAAAAGATACTTCCGCTGAACCTAGGAACACAAAACTTTAGACACAGACCCTAGAGGTGTGTACCAGTGTAAAGACACCGGCGTTGCAAAGTTACCTCACCCACAGGCCGTGGGTGCACAGGGTCGAAGTGGCGTCGGGTTCTGTCACGCAGGTTCTGGGTGCTTGGAGCTGTTGCAGCTGCAGGCGCTGTGAAGCAGAAGTGTCCGGTGCGATCCAAGGGTGGATCGATGTAGAAAAGTACCTGAAAGCAGAGGGGACAGAGTCTGGGTCACTCAGCAGTGACCAGGGTGGAACCAGGACGGAACCAGGCAATGTCGGGCGCAATCAGGCGGTTGTCGATAGGCTTCTCTCCGCTGTCACGTGGGCTCTGGGGCATCTGCGACGTCCAGGAGCGGGTCACGATCTGTCCCACGTAGGCTCTCGCCGTCAGCACCGTCGGCTTGAAGATTGTAGCAAACAGCACTTGGCAAAAGCACTCCACGCGGAACCGGGAGATTGCTTATCACTCGAACCAGGAGGGTCAGAGTGGGTGCTCCTTTTCACAGGAGCTGGTGCAGATCTGGAGCAACCAGAAAAGCAAGTCGGATTTCAAAGTTCGTCGGCACAGGGGCCACAAGCCAGCTGGCAAGTGACCGGGCCAACGCGTCGAGCGCACACAAGCAGAAGGGCCCCACGCAGCACTCGTCGAGTGTGGAGGGGTGAGCTTTGGTGCAAGTGGAGCTCGGGGCTGGGGCTTCTCAAACCCCGGTGTACAGCTTCGAGGGTCACTCGTGGGCCGCACGGTCAGCGTCTCGTGGCCTTTTCAAGATGGCGTGCTCCACGCTTCCGGTCGCCTCCACGGGTCTCAGCTCTGCAGGGACTGTGGATCGGGCAGGTAGAAGGCAGGCAAGCTTGATCTCGTCGATCTCTGTCGCTCGAGTTCCGGCGGGAACTGCAACAAAGCAAGGGTCGAGGGCTGGATGGTGCCTGTTTGCACAGGGTGGTCACTCCTTGACCACAAGGGAGATTCTTCAGTCTTCTCACGTCGTGTAGAAAGTCGAAGGGTCCAGATTTCGTTTCTTATGTTTCTTCAGGATGATCTGAGGTCCGTTGGGACTGCTCCCCCTCTTATTCGAATCTAGGGGGTTGGACATCCTGCTAGGTCCCCTCCTATGGGTGGGACCCAGGAAGGGGGTGGTTACACCCCTCTCCTTTGATCCTGGCCGCGCTGGGACAGGGGCTGGGAGGCCCCAGAACCGGTTTGGCCGGATCCTGCAAGGGGCAGCCTTGTGCTCCCCAGGCAGTGTCTGGTTTCATTGAAACCTCCCTACTCCAATCCACTATCTCCTGTCTGGGGTGGTTTGACACCGCCCTGTGACAGGAAACTCTTTGTCCATGCCTCCTCTGCCGGGTTTCGGTCAGCAGCAGGAGGTCAGACCCGTGTCTGTGGCAGGGGCATCCATTTTGTGGATCTGAGGCTCATTTTAAATCAACCGCGTTTCAGTAAAGTAACATGTCTTCTCCCTCTAGAAGGGTGGAATGCTATCCCCGTCGCCAGAACTGGCGAGGGGATAGTATTCCAATTCGTATGACACCTTACACGACATGTTTTGATAAAGCCAAACCAAAGTTGCTATATAACCGCGAGGATTATAATGCGCTTAAGAGTATATGGTATGGCGTTATCCCGGATCAGCTTAGGGAGTGGTTCCCGACAGCTGCAGACAGGCCCAGCTCATGCCAGAGCACCATCTCACATAAAACCACGCACTCTGCCTCCAGGATTGATGAGGCCTTCCATAGGAGTGGCTTACAGGCTATATATGTGTCCAGATATAGGTTTAGATATAGGTATACTATATCTAAGCAAGGGGTGATTACACCCACTTGCCCCAGCTGAGTGATCAGCCAGTTGTGTCAATTTAGATAGCCAGCCAGGGGTGGCAAAAGATATGCTGCAGCCCCTGGTAGGCCTTGGATGCACCTATGCCCTGGGCACCTATAGTGCTCTGTACAGGGGCTGATAAGGTGACCCAAGCCAATCTAGTTATGCACCTAGGGTACATGGAATCCATTTTACAGAGAGAGCAGATAGCCTGGGGCCCTGATTAGCAGGGAACCAGGCCAACTAAGTCGAAAACCAGCTAAACACAGGGCAAAAAATCTGGGGTAACCATAGTCAGGTAGCCACCTTCCTACATAACCCCCCCCCCAAACGAAAGGAGATAAGGCTATCCTTGGCCAGGTAAGCCTTTATTGCCTGAGTGGCCATATAAGGAAGTACCTGCACTAGCATGGGTACCCCCTGTCTCATGGTCCACTAAGCAGTCCCTCACCCTAGGGGTATTAGAGGGTCTCCACCATAGGGAATCACTACCTTGGGTGTGTTTATGCAAAGTTAAAGGCTGGTTTGGATATGGAGTATTGAAGTGAGGCTCCACTATTTTTGGGCTCAACTTCCTCCAATTATCTTCCACCATATGTGCCTTTCTTTCTTCAAGTGAGTTGCACTGAGCTCTCAGGGTCAACCTCTGGCTACCTAAAGCTGGAGGCTGGGTCCCTCTGTTTGGCTTGCTGGAGGGACAGTTCAGGTTTGGGCCCTTTGGGTCCCAGGTTTGGCTGTGCCCAACAGAATCCATCTGTGGGAGGTCCCTAACTGTTTTTAAGGGGGCTCCCTCAGGAGTTTTTAAAGTTTTCACCTTGCTAGGCCTACTAGTTTTGGTGCCCCTAATCTGTTGATGGGGGTGCTTTATTTGACAGGGGGCCCTCTGGGTCTCACTGTCCTTCTTGTCCTCTGCAGCCCTGGGCTGACGAAGGCAAGGTAGAGAGGGGCAGGTTACCTGCTCCAGACTGGATCCCACCTGAGAAGGGTCCACTGCCATCAGAGGCTCTGTCAGGCCAGGCCTAACAACCTCTGGGGCAGTTCCTTCATCAGGGGTAAGATCAGTTCCCTGAGGAGGCTGATCCTGTCCTACTGTCTGGTGAGGGGGAGATTTCTCTTCCTCCTCTATGCTCTCAGTTTGGGTGGAGTGATCCATCATTTCAGGCTTCACAACACACATATCTGTTTGAGTTTGGGCTGTGGCCATCACAGCCCCACCAACCTTTTCAGGAGGAGACTCAGTTTGGGTTTCTGCTGTTATCATAACAGCTTTGCTATTCTGTCTTGGAAGAGCTTCTGGTAAAGATGGGGCAGAGAGTTGCTCAGCCCTACCAACCTTTTCAGGAAGGACATCTTGAATTGGGGCCATAGCCAGTACAGCCCCACTAACCTTTCCATGGGAATTTACCATTCTAGAATGGATTTTCTGTTCAACCTCAGCCCAGGCTGAGATTTCCAAATCATTACCCAGTAGACAGTCTACAGGCAAGTTTGGTGACACTGCCACTCTCTTTGGGCCAATGACACCTCCCCAGCTGAGACTTACTACTGCCATTGGATGATTTGTTTGGATACCATCAATGTTTGTTACCCGGTATGTGGCACCTGGTAAAAGTTGCTTAGAGGGGACTATACAGTCAGCCACCATGGTGATGCTAGCCCCTGTGTCTCTAAAAGCTTCAACCTTCAAACCATTGATGATTGGTTCCTGTCTATATTTGCTCAAGGTATTTGGGCAAACAGAGAAGTTGGCAAACCCCATGCCAGTCTCATAGACAAGATCATTTGGGGATGGAGACCTGGATAGGCCAGGGTCCCCTTGGGCTCCAAAAGTAAACCCACCCAGATTCCTGGGTGTGCTCCCACTTCCTGGGGGATTACTGCTGACAGTAACAGGAGGTGTTGGAGCTGGTTTTGGAGGTATATTTTCTTTATTGCCATTCTTGGGACAACAGCTGTCTGTTTTGTAATGCCCCACCTGTTTACAGGCATGGCAATAAGGTTTTTTCTCTGTTGAAGAAGTGTCTTGGGACCCACCCCCCTTCTTGGAGTTTTGGGGCCCTGGGGAAGTGTTTTCTTTACTTTTATCCCCACCCTTATCTTGAGGCTTGGTAGACTCCTTCTTCTGGTTATTGTCCTGATTCTTAGGCCTAATCCTGGTTCTGACCCACTTATCTGCCCTCTTTCCCAATTCTTGGGGAGAGGTCAAATCTGAGTCTACCAGGTGCTGGTGTAAGAGCTGGTTCTGACAATTACTAAGGATCTGCTCCCTCATAATCAAATTATACAATCCTGTGAAGTCATGTACTTTGCTGCCATTCAGCCAACCCTCCAGAGCCTTAGTTGCACAATCAACAAAATCAGTCCAGTCCTGAGTCTGTGTCTTCTGGGTATCTCTGAACTTTAACCTGTACTGTTCAGTGGTTAAGCCAAACCCATCTATCAGAACACTCTTCAGGACTTTGTAATTGCTAGCATCCTCATGTCTGACAGTGAGGAGCCTATCCCTCCCTTTCTCTGAAAAGGAGTACCATAAGATTGCTGCCCACTGTTCCTCAGGAACCTGCTGTACCATGCAGGCTCTCTCCAGAGCAGTCATCCATTTGTGGATGTCATCCCCTTCCTGATAGGGGGGCACAATCTTTGTCAGGTTTCTACTATCATAGGACCTGGGTTTCTCTTTAGGAATTTTGCTGCCACCAGTGGCATCTAAGCCACACAATTTTTTCTCTCTTGCTAAAGCAAGTTTAGCTTGAGCCAAGGCTACCTCTTCCCTTTCTATTTGGAGTTGGACAGCCCTCATCCTGGCCCTATGCTCTTTTCTCTGGGAGGAAGTCATTCCTCTTTGAGATTCTCTTGAGGCACTAGAAAGGTGAGAATCCCTTGACAGAGATCTCTCCCTTCTATTACCTGGGAGAATTTGGTTATGAGATCTGGAGTGGTGCTGGCCCCCTCCATTCCCATGTAGGTCCAAGTTGGCCTGGTTAAGCCTGGCAACCTGTACCTGGTTTCCCTGTTGATCCTGATCTTCAGGCTCATCTACATCAGAGCCTTCCTCTTCCTCTTCCTCCTCCTCTTCTTCTGGAAGATTCTCATTCTCAGGGGAGTTTATCCCTTCACCTGAATCTAAGGGAGCCTGACTCACCTTATCTAGATCATCCTTTTCTAGGAGAGCTATTAGGGAAGGAATGGTAGGGCCTCTGCCCTTTTTTAGCCCCCTGGCTGTGCACAAGGCACTCAGGTCTTTGTGGCTAAGGTTGTCATATCTGGATGTTGTCCCTATAGGATCAACTTCTACAGGAGCAGAGCCTGAAGCTCTACCTGTATCAGACATGACTGCTAGTGAGGTGTAAGTGGTGCACTTACCTACACTAAGTGGTTTCCTACTGTACCTTGCTAGTGAGTTGTAGTCAGGGTGTGCTAATCCCTTTAATCTACAACTACTAAGTTCAGTAGAACTTAATATGCTAAGCTTTTGATTTATATGTACCTAGAGGTACTTGATGTGATCTTTCAATTTGATAAAGATTGCAATGGTAAAACAAACAGCAAGCTCAAATCCGCACCGCTGCACACCAATGTGAGAAGTTGGCCTGATAGGTAGTGTTTCCAATTCTGGAACCACTGGTTATCAGTCCAAACAAACCCCAAAGATGTCAGGTTGTAAGTCAACCTTGTAGACAAGCTATCCTAGTGGTAGCATGGACTAAGCAGCCTTAAAGGCTTAACTTAAGAGGTCGTGTTAAGCGAGCTTGTTTTACCACATACAATCCTGTAATCAAATGAAAGGACACCACACAAGTATATATTATAAAAATATATGTATTTATTACTAAATTACTCCCCAGTACTCTTTATGAGGAAAGGGGCACAAGCGTTAAATCAAAAGCACTGTTACACATAGAAAGTTGCACGTTTATGGATGAGGGCGGGTGGCCACTCAGACCATATATCAAAAAAGTGGTATAAGTAACACTTTACGAACAATGGTTAGGCCTAGGGCCTAGAGATTCGCTGGGAGCAGTCAGGACAAGCAATGAAGAAGTCGGGAGTAGCCCACAGGAGACGGGTGCAGCACGGAAAGTGCAGCGCGCACCAATGCACTGTCAATGGTGCGTAAAAGTCAGTTAAAGTGAATAAAAAGATACTTCCGCTGAACCTAGGAACACAAAACTTTAGACACAGACCCTAGAGGTGTGTACCAGTGTAAAGACACCGGCGTTGCAAAGTTACCTCACCCACAGGCCGTGGGTGCACAGGGTCGAAGTGGCGTCGGGTTCTGTCACGCAGGTTCTGGGTGCTTGGAGCTGTTGCAGCTGCAGGCGCTGTGAAGCAGAAGTGTCCGGTGCGATCCAAGGGTGGATCGATGTAGAAAAGTACCTGAAAGCAGAGGGGACAGAGTCTGGGTCACTCAGCAGTGACCAGAGTGGAACCAGGACGGAACCAGGCAATGTCGGGCGCAATCAGGCGGTTGTCGATAGGCTTCTCTCCGCTGTCACGTGGGCTCTGGGGCATCTGCGATGTCCAGGAGCGGGTCACGATCTGTCCCACGTAGGCTCTCGCCGTCAGCACCGTCGGCTTGAAGATTGTAGCAAACAGCACTTGGCAAAAGCAATCCACGCGGAACCGGGAGATTGCTTATCACTCGAACCAGGAGGGTCAGAGTGGGTGCTCCTTTTCACAGGAGCTGGTGCAGATCTGGAGCAACCAGAAAAGCAAGTCGGATTTCAAAGTTCGTCGGCACAGGGGCCACAAGCCAGCTGGCAAGTGACCGGGCCAACGCGTCGAGCGCACACAAGCAGAAGGGCCCCACGCAGCACTCGTCGAGTGTGGAGGGGTGAGCTTTGGTGCAAGTGGAGCTCGGGGCTGGGGCTTCTCAAACCCCGGTGTACAGCTTCGAGGGTCACTCGTGGGCCGCACGGTCAGCGTCTCGTGGCCTTTTCAAGATGGCGTGCTCCACGCTTCCGGTCGCATCCACGGGTCTCAGCTCTGCAGGGACTGTGGATCGGGCAGGTAGAAAGCAGGCAAGCTTGATCTCGTCGATCTCTGTCGCTCGAGTTCCGGCGGGAACTGCAACAAAGCAAGGGTCGAGGGCTGGATGGTGCCTGTTTGCACAGGGTGGTCACTCCTTGACCACAAGGGAGATTCTTCAGTCTTCTCACGTCGTGTAGAAAGTCGAAGGGTCCAGATTTCGTTTCTTATGTTTCTTCAGGATGATCTGAGGTCCGTTGGGACTGCTCCCCCTCTTATTCGAATCTAGGGGGTTGGACATCCTGCTAGGTCCCCTCCTATGGGTGGGACCCAGGAAGGGGGTGGTTACACCCCTCTCCTTTGATCCTGGCCGCGCTGGGACAGGGGCTGGGAGGCCCCAGAACCGGTTTGGCCGGATCCTGCAAGGGGCAGCCTTGTGCTCCCCAGGCAGTGTCTGGTTTCATTGAAACCTCCCTACTCCAATCCACTATCTCCTGTCTGGGGTGGTTTGACACCGCCCTGTGACAGGAAACTCTTTGTCCATGCCTCCTCTGCCGGGTTTCGGTCAGCAGCAGGAGGTCAGACCCGTGTCTGTGGCAGGGGCATCCATTTTGTGGATCTGAGGCTCATTTTAAATCAACCGCGTTTCAGTAAAGTAACATGTCTTCTCCCTCTAGAAGGGTGGAATGCTATCCCCGTCGCCAGAACTGGCGAGGGGATAGTATTCCAATTCGTATGACACCTTACACGACATGTTTTGATAAAGCCAAACCAAAGTTGCTATATAACCGCGAGGATTATAATGCGCTTAAGAGTATATGGTATGGCGTTATCCCGGATCAGCTTAGGGAGTGGTTCCCGACAGCTGCAGACAGGCCCAGCTCATGCCAGAGCACCATCTCACATAAAACCACGCACTCTGCCTCCAGGATTGATGAGGCCTTTGTAGGAGAGTAGGGTCTGCTATCCTATGGTCACCCCAATTTTTGCTTTTTGCTTCACTGGTTTTCGACTTACTGAGGCTGTGGGCCTGCTAATCAGACCCCCAGCCTGCTGTTCTCTCTCTAAATTTGTAATACATGTGCTATAGGTACATACCACAATTGGAAATGGACTCCTTGTCAGCCCCTGTACCATGCACTATAGGTGCCCAGGGCATAGGTGCCACCAAGGCCTACCAGGGGCTGAAGCATAGCTTTTGCCACCCCTGGCTGGTTCTTAAATTGACACAACTGGCTGATCACTCAGCTGGGGCAAGTGGGTGTAATCACCCCTTGCTTAGATATAGTATCCCTATATCTAAACCTATATCTGGACACATATATAGCCTGTAAGCCACTCCTACGGAAGGCCTCATCAATCCTGGAGGCAGAGTGCGTGGTTTTATGTGAGATGGTGCTCTGGCGTGAGCTGAGCCTGTCTGCAGCTGTCGGGAACAACTCCCTAAGCTGATCCGGGATAATGCCATACCATATACTCTTAAGCGCATTATAATCCTCGCGGTTATATAGCAACTTTGGTTTGGCTTTATCAAAACATGTCGTGTAAGGTGTCATACGAATTGGAATACTATCCCCTCGCCAGTTCTGGCGACGGGGATAGCATTCCACCCTTCTAGAGGGAGAAGACATGTTACTTTACTGAAACGCGGTTGATTTAAAATGAGCCTCAGATCCACAAAATGGATGCCCCTGCCACAGACACGGGTCTGACCTCCTGCTGCTGACCGAAACCCGGCAGAGGAGGCCTGGACAAAGAGTTTCCTGTCACAGGGCGGTGTCAAACCACCCCAGACAGGAGATAGTGGATTGGAGTAGGGAGGTTTCAATGAAACCAGACACTGCCTGGGGAGCACAAGGCTGCCCCTTGCAGGATCCGGCCAAACCGGTTCTGGGGCCTCCCAGCCCCTGTCCCAGCGCGGCCAGGATCAAAGGAGAGGGGTGTAACCACCCCCTTCCTGGGTCCCACCCATAGGAGGGGACCTAGCAGGATGTCCAACCCCCGAGATTCGAATAAGAGGGGGAGCAGTCCCAACGGACCTCAGATCATCCTGAAGAAACATAAGAAACGAAATCTGGACCCTTCGACTTTCTACACGACGTGAGAAGACTGAAGAATCTCCCTTGTGGTCAAGGAGTGACCACCCTGTGCAAACAGGCACCATCCAGCCCTCGACCCTTGCTTTGTTGCAGTTCCCGCCGGAACTCGAGCGACAGAGATCGACGAGATCAAGCTTGCCTGCCTTCTACCTGCCCGATCCACAGTCCCTGCAGAGCTGAGACCCGTGGAGGCGACCGGAAGCGTGGGGCACGCCATCTTGAAAAGGCCACGAGACGCTGACCGTGCGGCCCACGAGTGACCCTCGAAGCTGTACACCGGGGTTTGAGAAGCCCCAGCCCCGAGCTCCACTTGCACCAAAGCTCACCCCTCCACACTCGCTGAGTGCTGCGTGGGGCCCTTCTGCTTGTGTGCGCTCGACGCGTTGGCCCGGTCACTTGCCAGCTGGCTTGTGGCCCCTGTGCCGACGAACTTCGAAATACGACTTGCTTTTCTGGTTGCTCCAGATCTGCACCAGCTCCTGTGAAAAGGAGCACCCACTCTGACCCTCCTGGTTCGAGTGATAAGCAATCTCCCGGTTCCGCGTGGATTGCTTTTGCCAAGTGCTGTTTGCTACAATCTTCAAGCCGACGGTGCTGACGGCGAGAGCCTACGTGGGACAGATCGTGACCTGCTCCTGGACGTCGCAGATGCCCCAGAGCCCACGTGACAGCGGAGAGAAGCCTATCGACAACCGCCTGATTGCGCCCGACATTGCCTGGTTCCGTCCTGGTTCCACCCTGGTCACTGCTGAGTGACCCAGACTCTGTCCCCTCTGCTTTCAGGTACTTTTCTACATCGATCCACCCTTGGATCGCACCGGACACTTCTGCTTCACAGCGCCTGCAGCTGCAACAGCTCCAAGCACCCAGAACCTGCGTGACAGAACCCGACGCCACTTCGACCCTGTGCACCCACGGCCTGTGGGTGAGGTAACTTTGCAACGCCGGTGTCTTTACACTGGTACACACCTCTAGGGTCTGTGTCTAAAGTTTTGTGTTCCTAGGTTCAGCGGAAGTATCTTTTTATTCACTTTAACTGACTTTTACGCACCATTGACAGTGCATTGGTGCGCGCCGCACTTTCCGTGCTGCACCCGTCTCCTGTGGGCTACTCCCGACTTCTTAATTGCTTGTCCTGACTGCTCCCAGCGAATCTCTAGGCCCTAGGCCTAACCATTGTTCGTAAAGTGTTACTTATACCACTTTTTTTGATATATGGTCTGAGTGGCCCCCCGCCCTCAGCCATAATTGTGCCAACTTTCTATGTGTAACAGTGCTTTTGATTTAACGCTTGTGCCCCTTTCCTCATAAAGAGTACTGGGGAGTAAGTTAGTAATAAATACATATATTTTTATAATATATACTTGTGTGGTGTCCTTTCATTTGATTACAGGATTGTATGTGGTAAAACAAGCTCGCTTAACACGACCTCTTAAGTTAAGCCTTTAAGGCTGCTTAGTCCATGCTACCACTAGGATAGCTTGTCTACAAGGTTGACTTACAACCTGACATCTTTGGGGTTTGTTTGGACTGATAACCAGTGGTTCCAGAATTGGAAACACTACCTATCAGGCCAACTTCTCACATTGGTGTGCAGCGGTGCGGATTTGAGCTTGCTGTTTGTTTTACCATTGCAATCTTTATCAAATTGAAAGATCACATCAAGTACCTCTAGGTACATATAAATCAAAAGCTTAGCATATTAAGTTCTACTGAACTTAGTAGTTGTAGATTAAAGGGATTAGCACACCCTGACTACAACTCACTAGCAAGGTACAGTAGGAAACCACTTAGTGTAGGTAAGTGCACCACTTACACCTCACTAGCAGTCATGTCTGATACAGGTAGAGCCTCAGGCTCTGCTCCTGTAGAAGTTGATCCTATAGGGACAACATCCAGATATGACAACCTTAGCCACAAAGACCTGAGTGCCTTGTGCACAGCCAGGGGGCTAAAAAAGGGCAGAGGCCCTACCATTCCTTCCCTAATAGCTCTCCTAGAAAAGGATGACCTAGACAAGGTGAGTCAGACTCCCTTAGAAACAGAGGAAGGGATAAACTCCCCTGAGAATGAGGATCTTCAAGATGATGTAGTGGAGGAGGAAGAAGAAGAGGAAGGCTCTGATGTAGATGAGCCTGAAGATCAGGATCAGGTGGGAAACCAGGTACAGGTTGCCAGGCTTAACCAGGCCAACTTGGACCTACATGGGAATGGAGGGGGCCAGCACCACTCCAGATCTCATAACCAAATTCTCCCAGGTAATAGAAGGGAGAGATCTCTGTCAAGGGACTCTCACCTTTCTAGTGCCTCAAGAGAATCTCAAAGAGGGATGACTCCCTCCCAGAGAAAAGAGCATAGGGCCAGGATGAGGGCTGTCCAACTCCAAATAGAAAGGGAAGAGGTAGCCTTGGCTCAAGCTAAACTTGCTTTAGCAAGAGAGAAAAAATTGTGTGGCTTAGATGCCACTGGTGGCAGCAAAGTTCCTAAAGAAAAAGACAGGGCCTATGACAATAGAAACCTGACAAAAATTGTGCCCCCCTACAAGGAAGGGGATGATATCCACAAATGGATGACTGCTCTTGAGAGGGCCTGCATGGTACAGCAGGTCCCTGAGGATCAGTGGGCAGCAATTTTATGGTACTCCTTTTCTGAGAAAGGGAGGGACAGGCTCCTCACTGTTAGACCTGAGGATGCCAAAAACTACTCTGTTCTGAAGAGTGCTCTTATTGAAGGGTTTGGCCTAACCACTGAGCAATACAGGTTGTTGTTCAGAGACACCCAAAAAGCACAGACTCAGGACTGGACTGATTTTGTAGATTGTGCCACTAAGGCTCTGGAGGGTTGGCTGCAGGGAAGTAAAGTTTCAGACTATACAGGATTGTACAATCTTATGATGAGAGAACAGATCCTTAATAACTGTCAGAACCAGCTGTTGCATCAATACCTTGTTGACTCTGATTTGACCTCTCCCCAAGAATTGGGAAAGAAGGCAGACAAATGGGTCAGAACAAGGATTAAGCAGAAAAACCAGAACCAAGGTGACCAGAAGAAAACAGACCAGAAGGGTGGGAATCAGAAAGATAAAGAAAAGGACCAGAAGTCTTCAGGCCCCCAAACTAGCAATAAGGAGGGGGGTTCCCAAAATGGAAACAAGAAAAAGAAGAATGATGGCCCAAAGAAACCTTGGTGTAATACCTGCAAATCAGTTTCACACTGGGGCAGTGAATGCACTAAGAAAAATCCAGTCCCCACCACTGCAGCTCCTAAAGCAACTGCACCCCCTAGTACAGTCAGCAGTGGTGGTACACAGCCAAAGGGTTTAGTAGGGTTGACCCTGGGTACTGAGGTGGAATCTGGCCTAGTCAGAATCCCCACACAGGCAGTTCTCCTATATGATGTGGACATATCTTTGCCCACTGCAGTAAGCCCCAGTAACCTGGGCAAATATAGGCAGACTCCCTTAATTAATGAGAAACTGGCTCAGGCCTACAGGGACACTTGTGCCAGTGTCACAATGGTGGCACCTGGCTTTGTGGACCCTGGACAAATTGTACTAGGTGAAAGTTACCTAGTGACCAATGCAAGCAACTCCACTACTTCCCATAGTGTGGCTGTTGTGAACTTCTCCTGGGGAGGGGTAGATGGCCTAAAGAAAGTTGTTGTGAGTGCAGACCTCCCAGTAGACTGTCTGTTAGGCAATGATCTTGAAAGCTCAGTTTGGTCAGAAGTGGAGTACAGGACTCATGCAGAAATGCTAGGGATTTCAGCTCATGTCCTTGCAGTGACAAGGTCTCAGGCTAAGAAGTGCCTTCCTGAACCAGTGGTGGATCTTGAAACAATAGACCAACCACAACCCAAGAGAAGGAGCAATAGGGTTAAGGCTGTGCCTTCCCACTTGCCCCAGGTTGAGGATCAGGTTTCACAGGAAACTGATTCTGCAGTCCAAGAGGAGACTGTCTCTGAGGAGCTTGAACCTGATCAGGTTGAGTTTCTGGGGACAGGGGGACCCTCAAGGGCAGACCTGGGGCAGGCTCAATTAGATTGCCCTTCACTTGAACCCCTCAGACAGCAAGCTGCTGCTGAGGCTGCAGGGAATGCTCAAGGTACCCATAAGGTGTATTGGGATGAAGGACTCCTTTATTCAGAGGCTAGAGACCCCAAGCCTGGCACCACCAGGAGGTTGGTTATACCTTTGAAGTTTAGGGGCTTCCTTCTTACCTTGGCCCATGATATTCCCCTTGCAGGACACTTAGGCCAGAATAAGACTTGGGACAGGCTTGTTCCACACTTTCACTGGCCTCACATGTCAGAAAATGTCAAGGAGTTTTGTCGCTCCTGTGTCACTTGCCAAGCCAGTGGTAAGTCAGGTGGCACAACAAAGGCCCCCCTGATACCACTACCTGTGGTGGGGGTACCCTTTGAAAGAGTTGGAATAGACATTGTGGGTCCCATGGATCCTCAAACAGCATCTGGGCACAGATTTATACTGGTGGTAGTGGATCATGCCACCAGGTACCCAGAAGCAATTCCCCTGAGGACCACCACAGCTCCTGTGGTGGCAAAAGCCCTCATTGCAGTTTTCTCAAGAGTGGGCTTTCCAAAGGAGGTTCTTTCAGACAGAGGTACCAACTTCATGTCTGGATACTTAAAAGCAATGTGGAAAGAGTGTGGAGTAAACTATAAGTTTACCACACCCTACCATCCACAGTGCAATGGGCTTGTGGAAAGGTTCAACAAGACCCTAAAGGGAATGATAAAAGGGTTACCAGAGAAGCTTAGGCGGAAATGGGACATCCTTTTACCCTGCTTGCTCTTTGCTTACAGAGAGGTCCCACAGAAGGGGGTTGGCTACAGCCCTTTTGAACTTTTGTTTGGCCACCCTGTAAGAGGTCCATTGAGTTTGGTGAAGGAAGGATGGGAGTTACCTCTCAAAAAGCCTAAACTAGACATTGTGGATTATGTACTTGGTCTCCGCTCCAGGATGGCTGAATACATGGAGAGAGCATCCAAAAACCTGGAGGCCAGTCAGGAATTACAGAAAGCCTGGCATGACCAAAAGGCTGTTCTGGTTGAGTACCAGCCAGGGCAGAAGGTGTGGGTGTTGGACCCAGTGGGGCCAGCAGCTCTCCAGGACCAATGGACTGGACCCTACCCTATCATTGAAAAGAAGGGAGAAGTCACCTACCTGGTTGACTTTGGCACCCCTAGGAGCCCCCACAGGGTGCTCCATGTCAATCGTTTGAAAGCATTTGTTGACAGGGAGGACATGAGTCTCCTCATGGCCACAGATGGGGAACAGGAGGAAGAGAGTGACCCTCTCCCAGACCTGCTTTCCCAGAACCCTGATGATGGTTCAGTTGATGGAGTAGCCTTGGCAGGCAGCCTCACTGAGCAGCAACAGGTGGACTGCAAACAAGTGTTGCAGGCCCACAGACAATTGTTTTCACTCACACCCAGTCAGACTAACTGGTGCACCCATGAGGTGGATACTGGTGACAATCTGCCTGTGAAGAATAAAATCTACAGGCAACCTGACCATGTCAGGGATTGTATAAAGGCTGAGGTGCAAAAGATGTTGGAGCTTGGAGTGATTGAGCCATCAGAGAGCCCATGGGCTAGCCCAGTGGTCCTTGTGCCAAAACCTCATACCAAAGATGGGAAGAGAGAAATGAGGTTTTGTGTGGACTACAGAGGTCTCAATGCTGTCACTAGGACAGATGCTCATCCCATTCCAAGAGCAGATGAGCTCATTGATAAATTGGCTTCTGCCAAGTTTCTGAGCACATTTGATTTGACAGCTGGCTACTGGCAAATCAGACTAGCTGAGGAGTCAAAAGCCAAAACAGCATTTTCTACCCCTAGTGGGCATTATCAGTTTGTGGTAATGCCCTTTGGTTTGAAGAATGCACCTGCCACTTTCCAAAGGTTGGTGAACCAAGTCCTTGCTGGGTTGGATGACTTTTGCGCAGCATATCTAGATGATATTGCTGTCTTTAGCTCCACCTGGGAGGATCACCTGATCCACCTGAAGAAGGTTCTGGAGGCCCTGCAAAAGGCAGGCCTGACTATCAAGGCTACTAAGTGCCAGATAGGGCAGAGCAAGGTTGTGTACTTGGGCCACCTAGTAGGTGGGGGTCAAGTTCAACCACTGGAGAGCAAGATCCAGACCATACAGGACTGGACTCCTCCAACTACCCAGACACAAGTCAGAGCCTTCTTGGGCCTGACTGGGTATTACAGAAAATTTGTAAAGAACTATGGGTCCATTGTGACACCATTGAATGACTTGACATCCAAGAAGATGCCCAAAAAGGTTCAGTGGACAGTTAGCTGTCAAAAGGCATTTGATGACCTGAAGAAGGCCATGTGCTCTGCACCTATCCTGAAGAGTCCTGACTACTCCAAACAGTTCATTGTACAGACAGATGCTTCTGAGTTGGGGGTGGGAGCTGTGCTTTCACAACTTAATCAAGATGGTCAAGACCAGCCCATTGCTTTTATTAGCAGAAGGCTGACCCCCAGGGAGAAACGTTGGTCAGCTATTGAGAGGGAGGCCTTTGCTGTGGTTTGGGCCCTGAAGAAGTTGAGGCCATACTTGTTTGGTACTCACTTCCTAATTCAGACAGACCATAAGCCCCTCTTGTGGCTAAATCAGATGAAGGGTGAAAATCCCAAACTGCTCAGGTGGTCCATTTCCCTACAGGGGATGGACTTTACAGTGGAGCACCGCCCAGGGACTGACCATGGTAATGCAGATGGTCTCTCCAGGTACTTCCACTTAGAACATGAAGACTTATCTGGTCAAGGTTAAGTTTAATGTCCCTGCGTTTGGGGGGGGGTTATGTAGGAGAGTAGGGTCTGCTATCCTATGGTCACCCCAATTTTTGCTTTTTGCTTCACTGGTTTTCGACTTACTGAGGCTGTGGGCCTGCTAATCAGACCCCCAGCCTGCTGTTCTCTCTCTAAATTTGTAATACATGTGCTATAGGTACATACCACAATTGGAAATGGACTCCTTGTCAGCCCCTGTACCATGCACTATAGGTGCCCAGGGCATAGGTGCCACCAAGGCCTACCAGGGGCTGAAGCATAGCTTTTGCCACCCCTGGCTGGTTCTTAAATTGACACAACTGGCTGATCACTCAGCTGGGGCAAGTGGGTGTAATCACCCCTTGCTTAGATATAGTATCCCTATATCTAAACCTATATCTGGACACATATATAGCCTGTAAGCCACTCCTACGGAAGGCCTCATCAATCCTGGAGGCAGAGTGCGTGGTTTTATGTGAGATGGTGCTCTGGCGTGAGCTGAGCCTGTCTGCAGCTGTCGGGAACAACTCCCTAAGCTGATCCGGGATAATGCCATACCATATACTCTTAAGCGCATTATAATCCTCGCGGTTATATAGCAACTTTGGTTTGGCTTTATCAAAACATGTCGTGTAAGGTGTCATACGAATTGGAATACTATCCCCTCGCCAGTTCTGGCGACGGGGATAGCATTCCACCCTTCTAGAGGGAGAAGACATGTTACTTTACTGAAACGCGGTTGATTTAAAATGAGCCTCAGATCCACAAAATGGATGCCCCTGCCACAGACACGGGTCTGACCTCCTGCTGCTGACCGAAACCCGGCAGAGGAGGCCTGGACAAAGAGTTTCCTGTCACAGGGCGGTGTCAAACCACCCCAGACAGGAGATAGTGGATTGGAGTAGGGAGGTTTCAATGAAACCAGACACTGCCTGGGGAGCACAAGGCTGCCCCTTGCAGGATCCGGCCAAACCGGTTCTGGGGCCTCCCAGCCCCTGTCCCAGCGCGGCCAGGATCAAAGGAGAGGGGTGTAACCACCCCCTTCCTGGGTCCCACCCATAGGAGGGGACCTAGCAGGATGTCCAACCCCCGAGATTCGAATAAGAGGGGGAGCAGTCCCAACGGACCTCAGATCATCCTGAAGAAACATAAGAAACGAAATCTGGACCCTTCGACTTTCTACACGACGTGAGAAGACTGAAGAATCTCCCTTGTGGTCAAGGAGTGACCACCCTGTGCAAACAGGCACCATCCAGCCCTCGACCCTTGCTTTGTTGCAGTTCCCGCCGGAACTCGAGCGACAGAGATCGACGAGATCAAGCTTGCCTGCCTTCTACCTGCCCGATCCACAGTCCCTGCAGAGCTGAGACCCGTGGAGGCGACCGGAAGCGTGGGGCACGCCATCTTGAAAAGGCCACGAGACGCTGACCGTGCGGCCCACGAGTGACCCTCGAAGCTGTACACCGGGGTTTGAGAAGCCCCAGCCCCGAGCTCCACTTGCACCAAAGCTCACCCCTCCACACTCGCTGAGTGCTGCGTGGGGCCCTTCTGCTTGTGTGCGCTCGACGCGTTGGCCCGGTCACTTGCCAGCTGGCTTGTGGCCCCTGTGCCGACGAACTTCGAAATACGACTTGCTTTTCTGGTTGCTCCAGATCTGCACCAGCTCCTGTGAAAAGGAGCACCCACTCTGACCCTCCTGGTTCGAGTGATAAGCAATCTCCCGGTTCCGCGTGGATTGCTTTTGCCAAGTGCTGTTTGCTACAATCTTCAAGCCGACGGTGCTGACGGCGAGAGCCTACGTGGGACAGATCGTGACCTGCTCCTGGACGTCGCAGATGCCCCAGAGCCCACGTGACAGCGGAGAGAAGCCTATCGACAACCGCCTGATTGCGCCCGACATTGCCTGGTTCCGTCCTGGTTCCACCCTGGTCACTGCTGAGTGACCCAGACTCTGTCCCCTCTGCTTTCAGGTACTTTTCTACATCGATCCACCCTTGGATCGCACCGGACACTTCTGCTTCACAGCGCCTGCAGCTGCAACAGCTCCAAGCACCCAGAACCTGCGTGACAGAACCCGACGCCACTTCGACCCTGTGCACCCACGGCCTGTGGGTGAGGTAACTTTGCAACGCCGGTGTCTTTACACTGGTACACACCTCTAGGGTCTGTGTCTAAAGTTTTGTGTTCCTAGGTTCAGCGGAAGTATCTTTTTATTCACTTTAACTGACTTTTACGCACCATTGACAGTGCATTGGTGCGCGCCGCACTTTCCGTGCTGCACCCGTCTCCTGTGGGCTACTCCCGACTTCTTAATTGCTTGTCCTGACTGCTCCCAGCGAATCTCTAGGCCCTAGGCCTAACCATTGTTCGTAAAGTGTTACTTATACCACTTTTTTTGATATATGGTCTGAGTGGCCCCCCGCCCTCAGCCATAATTGTGCCAACTTTCTATGTGTAACAGTGCTTTTGATTTAACGCTTGTGCCCCTTTCCTCATAAAGAGTACTGGGGAGTAATTTAGTAATAAATACATATATTTTTATAATATATACTTGTGTGGTGTCCTTTCATTTGATTACAGGATTGTATGTGGTAAAACAAGCTCGCTTAACACGACCTCTTAAGTTAAGCCTTTAAGGCTGCTTAGTCCATGCTACCACTAGGATAGCTTGTCTACAAGGTTGACTTACAACCTGACATCTTTGGGGTTTGTTTGGACTGATAACCAGTGGTTCCAGAATTGGAAACACTACCTATCAGGCCAACTTCTCACAGCCTTCCATAGGAGTGGCTTACAGGCTATATATGTGTCCAGATATAGGTTTAGATATAGGTATACTATATCTAAGCAAGGGGTGATTACACCCACTTGCCCCAGCTGAGTGATCAGCCAGTTGTGTCAATTTAGATAGCCAGCCAGGGGTGGCAAAAGATATGCTGCAGCCCCTGGTAGGCCTTGGATGCACCTATGCCCTGGGCACCTATAGTGCTCTGTACAGGGGCTGATAAGGTGACCCAAGCCAATCTAGTTATGCACCTAGGGTACATGGAATCCATTTTACAGAGAGAGCAGATAGCCTGGGGCCCTGATTAGCAGGGAACCAGGCCAACTAAGTCGAAAACCAGCTAAACACAGGGCAAAAAATCTGGGGTAACCATAGTCAGGTAGCCACCTTCCTACACTGGGGATCCAGCAATTAAAAATCTGGCCCTACGAAATACCTATATCGGTGGCTCCTACTACTAACGTATGACATTACCCAAGGAAACTACAAGGTACCATAATTATGTCCATACCTGGTAATATGCAGTCCTGCTGAAACCCAAAAGTGCAATTGGGCAGACAGTCTTCCCTGATTTATCGGGATGAGAGTTTTGTATAACTAAGAACTTGGTCCTGAAGAAGGTTCTTTATCGTTTCTCCAAAAACCGAAACGCCGCGTCGACCCCTGTTCTTGTGTAAAATTTTTGTAAAAAACTTTTGCGTATAAAGTCTTATGTATGAATTATTTGTTTGATGCGTAAACCACGGATTTTTTAACATGTTTTTAAACTAGTTACTGTATAAATTGTTTATAACCACTTGTTTTTTGCGATTGACTTATGACTTTGAAATATATATACATTGCTATAGTTTTCTAAAACCTAACGTCCTGTCCTCTTTAAAACTTGATAAAATTCAAGGAAAGTATGAGGATGAAATAATTCCTGAATTGTTTGTATCTAGATGTTGGCTGTTACATAACCTAATAGAGCTACGAGTAAGATTTGTGGTGTCATGATGTGGTGTCATAGTCTCATAATTTGGTGTCATGTGTCGTCATGTGTCATGTGTCATTGTGTGTCATCATGTGTCATGTGTCATCATGTGCCGTCATGTGTTGCCATTTGAGGTCATGCGGGGTCATGTGTCATCATGTGTCATGTGGTGTCATGTGACGTCATGTGGTGTCATGTGTCATCATGTGTCATCATGTGTCATCATGTGTCGCAATATGGGGTCATGTGTCATGTGGTATCATGTGGTGTCATGTGGTGTCATGTGGTTTCATGTGGTGTCATGTGTCATGTAGTGTCATGTGGTGTCATGTAGTGTCATGTGGTGTTGTGTGGTGTCATGTGTCATGTGGTGTCATGTGGTGTCATGTGGTGTCATGTGTCATGTGTCATGTGGTGTCATGTGTCTTGTGGTGTCATGTCTCATGTGGTGTCGTGTATCATAGGTCTTGTGGTGTCATTTCTCATGTGTCATGTGGTGTCATGTGGTGTCATGTGGTGTCATGTGTCATCATGTGTCATGTGGGGTCATGTGTCATGTGGTGTCATGTGGTGTCATGTAGTGTCATGTGGTGTCATGTGTAATCATGGGTCATGTGGTGTCATGTAGTGTCATGTGTCATCATGTGGTGTCATGTGTCATGTGGGTCATGTGATGTCATGTCTTGTCATGTGTCATCATGTGTCATGTGGGTCATGTGGTGTCATGTGTCATGTGGGTCATGTGGAGTCTTGTGTCATGTGTCATGTGGAATCATGTGTCATCATATGGTGTCATGTGGTGTCATGTGTCATCATGTGTCGTCATGTGTCAGCATGTGTTGCCATGTGTCATCATGTGGCATGTGTCATGTGTTGTCATGTGTTATGTGGTGTCATGTGTCATGTGGGTCATGTGGTGTCATGTGTCATCATGTGTCATGTGGTGTCATGTGGTGTCATGTGTTGTCATGTGTCATCATGTGTCATGTGTGGTCATGTGGTGTCATGTGGTGTCATCATGTGTCATCATGTGTTGTCATGTGTCGTCATGTGTCGTCATGTGTTGTCATGAGTCATGTGTCGTCATTTGGTATCTTGTGGTGTCATGTTGTGTCATGTGTCATCATGTGTCTTGTGTCATGTGTTATCATGTGGTGTCATGTGGTGTCATGTGGTGTCATGTGGTGTCATGTGTCAAGTGGTGTCATGTGCCATCAAGTGTCGTGGTGGCATGTGGTGTCATGTTGTGTCATGTGGTGTCATGTGCCATGCATCATCATGTGTCATCATATGTTGCCATGTGTTGTCATGTATCATGTGGACTCATGTGGTGTCATGTGTCATCATGTGTCAAGTGTCATGTGGTGTCATGTGGTATAATGTGGTGTCATTTGTCATCATGTGTTATCTGTGTCGTCATGTGTCATCATGTGTTATGTGGTGTCATGTGGTGTCATGTGTCAAGTGGTGTCATGTGCCATCAAGTGTCATGTGGTGTCATGTGGTGTCATGTGCCATGCGTCATCATGTGTCATCATATGTTGCCATGTGTTGTCATTTATCATGTGGAGTCATGTGGTGTTATGTGTCATCATGTGTCATGTGGGTCATGTGGTGTCATGTGTCATCATGTGTCATGTGTTGTCATGTGGTGTCATCATGTGGTGTCATGTGTTTTCATGTGGTGTCATGTGTCATCATGTGGTGTCATCATGTGTCATCATGTGTCATGTGGTGTCATGTGTTGTCATGTGTCATCATGTGTCATGTGTGGTCATGTGGTGTCATGTGGTGTCATCATGTGTCATCATGTGTTGTCATGTGTCGTCATGTGTCGTCATGTGTTGTCATGAGTCATGTGTCGTCATTTGGTATCTTGTGGTGTCATGTGGTATCATGTGTCATGTGTCATCATGTGTCTTGTGTCATGTGTTATCATGTGGTGTCATGTGGTGTCATGTGGTGTCATGTGGTGTCATGTGTCAAGTGGTGTCATGTGCCATCAAGTGTCGTGGTGGCATGTGGTGTCATGTTGTGTCATGTGGTGTCATGTGCCATGCATCATCATGTGTCATCATATGTTGCCATGTGTTGTCATGTATCATGTGGACTCATGTGGTGTCATGTGTCATCATGTGTCAAGTGTCATGTGGTGTCATGTGGTATAATGTGGTGTCATTTGTCATCATGTGTCATGTGTTATCTGTGTCGTCATGTGTCATCATGTGTTATGTCGTGTCATGTGGTGTCATGTGTCAAGTGGTGTCATGTGCCATCAAGTGTCATGTGGTGTCATGTTGTGTCATGTGGTGTCATGTGCCATGCGTCATCATGTGTCATCATATGTTGCCATGTGTTGTCATTTATCATGTGGAGTCATGTGGTGTTATGTGTCATCATGTGTCATGTGGGTCATGTGGTGTCATGTGTCATCATGTGTCATGTGTTGTCATGTGGTGTCATCATGTGGTGTCATGTGTTTTCATGTGGTGCCATGTGTCATCATGTGGTGTCATCATGTGTCATCATGTGTCATGTGGTGTCATGTGTCATCATGTGTCATGTGGTGTCATGTGGTGTCATGTGTCATGTGGTGTGTAGGAAGGTGGCTACCTGACTATGGTTACCCCAGATTTTTTGCCCTGTGTTTAGCTGGTTTTCGACTTAGTTGGCCTGGTTCCCTGCTAATCAGGGCCCCAGGCTATCTGCTCTCTCTGTAAAATGGATTCCATGTACCCTAGGTGCATAACTAGATTGGCTTGGGTCACCTTATCAGCCCCTGTACAGAGCACTATAGGTGCCCAGGGCATAGGTGCATCCAAGGCCTACCAGGGGCTGCAGCATATCTTTTGCCACCCCTGGCTGGCTATCTAAATTGACACAATTGGCTGATCACTCAGCTGGGGCAAGTGGGTGTAATCACCCCTTGCTTAGATATAGTATACCTATATCTAAACCTATATCTGGACACATATATAGCCTGTAAGCCACTCCTATGGAAGGCCTCATCAATCCTGGAGGCAGAGTGCGTGGTTTTATGTGAGATGGTGCTCTGGCATGAGCTGAGCCTGTCTGCAGCTGTCGGGAACAACTCCCTAAGCTGATCCGGGATAATGCCAAACCATATACTATTAAGTGCATTATAATCCTCGCGGTTATATGTTAACTTTGGTTTGGCTTTATCAAAACATGTCGTGTAAGGTGTCATACGAATTGGAATACTACCCCCTCGCCAGTCCTGGCGACGGGGGTAGCATTCCACCCCTCTAGAGGGGACGACATGTTACTTTTGCTAAAATGCGGTTGATTTTTAAAAGAGCCTCAGATCCACAAAATGGATGCTTCTGCCACAGACACATGTCTGACCTCCTGCTGCTGACCGAAACTCAGCAGAGGAGGCCTGGACAAAGGATTTCCTGTCACAGGGAGGTGTGACACCACCCCAGACAGGAGATAGTGGATTGTAGCAGGGAGGTTTGAATGAAACCAGACAGTGCCTGGGGAGCACAAGGCTTCCCCTTGCATAATCCTGTCAAACCGGTTCTGGGGCAGCCCAGCCCCAGCTCCAGTGAGACCTGGACAAAGGAAAGGGGGTGTAACCACCCCCCTTCCTGGTCCCACCCATAGGGGAGGGACCTAGCAGGAGATCCACCCCTCAGATTGGAATAAGAGGGGGAGCAGTGCCAATGCAACTCAGATCATCCTGAAGAAACATAAGAAACGAAATCTGGACCCTTCGACTTTCTACACGACGTGAGAAGACTGAAGAATCTCCCTTGTGGTCAAGGAGTGACCACCCTGTGCAAACAGGCACCATCCAGCCCTCGACCCTTGCTTTGTTGCAGTTCCCGCCGGAACTCGAGCGACAGAGATCGACGAGATCAAGCTTGCCTGCCTTCTACCTGCCCGATCCACAGTCCCTGCAGAGCTGAGACCCGTGGAGGCGACCGGAAGCGTGGGGCACGCCATCTTGAAAAGGCCACGAGACGCTGACCGTGCGGCCCACGAGTGACCCTCGAAGCTGTACACCGGGGTTTGAGAAGCCCCAGCCCCGAGCTCCACTTGCACCAAAGCTCACCCCTCCACACTCGACGAGTGCTGCGTGGGGCCCTTCTGCTTGTGTGCGCTCGACGCGTTGGCCCGGTCATTTGCCAGCTGGCTTGTGGCCCCTGTGCCGACGAACTTTGAAATCCGACTTGCTTTTCTGATTGCTCCAGATCTGCACCAGCTCCTGTGAAAAGGAGCACCCACTCTGACCCTCCTGGTTCGAGTGATAAGCAATCTCCCGGTTCCGCGTGGATTGCTTTTGCCAAGTGCTGTTTGCTACAATCTTCAAGCCGACGGTGCTGACGGCGAGAGCCTACGTGGGACAGATCGTGACCCGCTCCTGGACGTCGCAGATGCCCCAGAGCCCACGTGACAGCGGAGAGAAGCCTATCGACAACCGCCTGATTGCGCCCGACATTGCCTGGTTCCGTCCTGGTTCCACCCTGGTCACTGCTGAGTGACCCAGACTCTGTCCCCTCTGCTTTCAGGTACTTTTCTACATCGATCCACCCTTGGATCGCACCGGACACTTCTGCTTCACAGCGCCTGCAGCTGCAACAGCTCCAAGCACCCAGAACCTGCGTGACAGAACCCGACGCCACTTCGACCCTGTGCACCCACGGCCTGTGGGTGAGGTAACTTTGCAACGCCGGTGTCTTTACACTGGTACACACCTCTAGGGTCTGTGTCTAAAGTTTTGTGTTCCTAGGTTCAGCGGAAGTATCTTTTTATTCACTTTAACTGACTTTTACGCACCATTGACAGTGCATTGGTGCGCGCTGCACTTTCCGTGCTGCACCCGTCTCCTGTGGGCTACTCCCGACTTCTTAATTGCTTGTCCTGACTGCTCCCAGCGAATCTCTAGGCCCTAGGCCTAACCATTGTTCGTAAAGTGTTCCTTATACCACTTTTTTGATATATGGTCTGAGTGGCCACCCGCCCTCATCCATAAACGTGCAACTTTCTATGTGTAACAGTGCTTTTGATTTAACGCTTGTGCCCCTTTCCTCATAAAGAGTACTGGGGAGTAATTTAGTAATAAATACATATATTTTTATAATATATACTTGTGTGGTGTCCTTTCATTTGATTACAGGATTGTATGTGGTAAAACAAGCTCGCTTAACACGACCTCTTAAGTTAAGCCTTTAAGGCTGCTTAGTCCATGCTACCACTAGGATAGCTTGTCTACAAGGTTGACTTACAACCTGACATCTTTGGGGTTTGTTTGGACTGATAACCAGTGGTTCCAGAATTGGAAACACTACCTATCAGGCCAACTTCTCACATTGGTGTGCAGCGGTGCGGATTTGAGCTTGCTGTTTGTTTTACCATTGCAATCTTTATCAAATTGAAAGATCACATCAAGTACCTCTAGGTACATATAAATCAAAAGCTTAGCATATTAAGTTCTACTGAACTTAGTAGTTGTAGATTAAAGGGATTAGCACACCCTGACTACAACTCACTAGCAAGGTACAGTAGGAAACCACTTAGTGTAGGTAAGTGCACCACTTACACCTCACTAGCAGTCATGTCTGATACAGGTAGAGCCTCAGGCTCTGCTCCTGTAGAAGTTGATCCTATAGGGACAACATCCAGATATGACAACCTTAGCCACAAAGACCTGAGTGCCTTGTGCACAGCCAGGGGGCTAAAAAAGGGCAGAGGCCCTACCATTCCTTCCCTAATAGCTCTCCTAGAAAAGGATGACCTAGATAAGGTGAGTCAGGCTCCCTTAGAATCAGGTGAAGGGATACACTCCCCTGAGAATGAGAATCTTCCAGAAGAAGAAGAGGAGGAGGAAGAGGAAGAGGAAGGCTCTGATGTAGAAGAGCCTGAAGATCAGGATCAGAGGGTGAACCAGGTACAGGTTGCCAGGCTTAACCAGGCCAACTTGGACCTACATGGGAATGGAGAGGGCCAGCACCACTCCAGATCTCATAACCAAATTCTCCCAGGTAACAGAAGGGAGAGATCTCTATCAAGGGACTCTCACCTTTCTAGTGCCTCAAGAGAATCTCAGAGAGGGATGACTCCCTCCCAGAGGAAAGAGCATAGGGCCAGAATGAGGGCTGTCCAACTCCAGATAGAGAGGGAGGAGGTAGCTCTGGCTCAAGCTAAACTTACCTTGGCTCAAGCTAAACTTACCTTGGCTAGGGAACAGAAATTAAGTGGCTTAGATGCCACTGGTGGCAGCAAAATTCCTAAAGAGAAACCCAGGTCCTATGATAGTAGAAACCTGACAAAGATTGTGCCCCCCTATCGGGAAGGGGATGACATCCACAAATGGATGACTGCTCTGGAGAGAGCCTGCATGGTACAGCAGGTTCCTGAGGAACAGTGGGCAGCAATCTTATGGTACTCCTTTTCAGAGAAAGGGAGGGATAGGCTCCTCACTGTCAGACATGAGGATGCCAGCAATTACAAAGTCCTGAAGAGTGTTCTGATAGATGGGTTTGGCTTAACCACTGAACAGTACAGGTTAAAGTTCAGAGATACCCAGAAGACACAGACTCAGGACTGGACTGATTTTGTTGATTGTGCAACTAAGGCTCTGGAGGGTTGGCTAAATGGCAGCAAAGTACATGACTTCACAGGATTGTATAATTTGATTATGAGGGAGCAGATCCTAAGTAATTGTCAGAACCAGCTCTTACACCAGCACCTGGTGGACTCAGATTTGACCTCTCCCCAAGAATTGGGAAAGAGGGCAGATAAGTGGGTCAGAACCAGGATTAGGCCTAAGAATCAGGACAATAACCAGAAGAAGGAGTCTACCAAGCCTCAAGATAAGGGTGGGGATAAAAGTAAAGAAAACACTTCCCCAGGGCCCCAAAACTCCAAGAAGGGGGGTGGGTCCCAAGACACTTCATCAACTGAGAAAAAACCTTATTGTCATGCCTGTAAACAGGTTGGGCATTACAAAACAGACAGCTGTTGTCCCAAGAATGGCAATAAAGAAAACATACCTCCAAAGCCAGCTCCAACACCTCCTGTTACTATCAGCAGTAATCCCCCAGGAAGTGGGAGCACACCCAGGAATCTGGGTGGATTTACTTTTGGAGCCCAAGGGGACCCTGGCCTATCCAGGTCCCCATCCCCAAATAATCTTGTCTATGAGACTGGCATGGGGTTTGCCAACTTCTCTGTTTGCCCAAATACCTTGAGCAAATATAGACAAGAACCCATCATCAATGGTTTGAAAGTTGAAGCTTTTAGAGACACAGGGGCTAGCATCACCATGGTGGCTGACTGTATAGTCCCCTCTAAGCAACTTTTACCAGGTGCCACATACCAGGTAACAAACATTGATGGCATCCAAACAAATCATCCCATGGCAGTAGTAAGTCTCAGCTGGGGAGGTGTCATTGGCCCAAAGAGAGTGGCAGTGTCACCAAACTTGCCTGTAGACTGTCTACTGGGTAATGATTTGGAAATCTCCGCCTGGGCTGAGGTTGAACAGGAAATCCATTCTAGAATGGTAAATTCCAATGGAAAGGTTAGTGGGGCTGTACTGGCTATAGCCCCAATTCAAGATGTCCTTCCTGAAAAGGTTGGTAGGGCTGAGCAACTCTCTGCCCCATCTTTACCAGAAGCTCTTCCAAACCAGAATAGCAAAGCTGTTATGATAACAGCAGAAACCCAAACTGAGTCTCCTCCTAAAAAGGTTGGTGGGGCTGTGATGGCCACAGCCCAAACTCAAACAGATACGGTTGTTGTGAAGCCTGAAATGATGGATCACTCCACCCAAACTGAGAGCATGGAGGAGGAAGATAAATCTTCCCCTCACCAGACATTAGGACAGGATCAGCCTCCTCAGGGAACTGATCTTACCCCTGATGAAGGAACTGCCCCAGAGGTTGTTAGGCCTGGCCTGACAGAGCCTCTGATGGCAGTGGACCCTTCTCAGGTGGGATCCAGTCTGGAGCAGGTAACCTGCCCCTCTCTACCTTGCCTTAGTCAGCCCAGGGCTGCAGAGGACAAGAAGGACAGTGAGACCCAGAGGGCCCCCTGTCAAATAAAGCACCCCCATCAACAGATTAGGGGCACCAAAACTAGTAGGCCTAGTAAGGTGAAAACTTTAAAAACTCCTGAGGGAGCCCCCTTAAAAACAGTTAGGGACCTCCCACAGATGGATTCTGTTGGGCACAGCCAAACCTGGGACCCAAAGGGCCCAAACCTGAACTGTCCCTCCAGCAAGCCAAACAGAGGGACCCAGCCTCCAGCTTTAGGTAGCCAGAGGTTGACCCTGAGAGCTCAGTGCAACTCAGTTGAAGAAAGAAAGGCACACATGGTGGAAGATAATTGGAGGAAGTTGAGCTCAAAAATAGTGGAGCCTCACTTCAATACTCCATATCCAAACCAGCCTTTAACTTTGCATAAACACACCCAAGGTAGTGATTCCCTATGGTGGAGACCCTCTAATACCCCTAGGGTGAGGGACTGCTTAGTGGACCATGAGACAGGGGGTACCCATGCTAGTGCAGGTACTTCCTTATATGGCCACTCAGGCAATATAGGCTTACCTGGCCAAGGATAGCCTTATCTCCTTTCGTTTGGGGGGGGGGGTTATGTAGGAAGGTGGCTACCTGACTATGGTTACCCCAGATTTTTTGCCCTGTGTTTAGCTGGTTTTCGACTTAGTTGGCCTGGTTCCCTGCTAATCAGGGCCCCAGGCTATCTGCTCTCTCTGTAAAATGGATTCCATGTACCCTAGGTGCATAACTAGATTGGCTTGGGTCACCTTATCAGCCCCTGTACAGAGCACTATAGGTGCCCAGGGCATAGGTGCATCCAAGGCCTACCAGGGGCTGCAGCATATCTTTTGCCACCCCTGGCTGGCTATCTAAATTGACACAATTGGCTGATCACTCAGCTGGGGCAAGTGGGTGTAATCACCCCTTGCTTAGATATAGTATACCTATATCTAAACCTATATCTGGACACATATATAGCCTGTAAGCCACTCCTATGGAAGGCCTCATCAATCCTGGAGGCAGAGTGCGTGGTTTTATGTGAGATGGTGCTCTGGCATGAGCTGAGCCTGTCTGCAGCTGTCGGGAACAACTCCCTAAGCTGATCCGGGATAATGCCAAACCATATACTATTAAGTGCATTATAATCCTCGCGGTTATATGTTAACTTTGGTTTGGCTTTATCAAAACATGTCGTGTAAGGTGTCATACGAATTGGAATACTACCCCCTCGCCAGTCCTGGCGACGGGGGTAGCATTCCACCCCTCTAGAGGGGACGACATGTTACTTTTGCTAAAATGCGGTTGATTTTTAAAAGAGCCTCAGATCCACAAAATGGATGCTTCTGCCACAGACACATGTCTGACCTCCTGCTGCTGACCGAAACTCAGCAGAGGAGGCCTGGACAAAGGATTTCCTGTCACAGGGAGGTGTGACACCACCCCAGACAGGAGATAGTGGATTGTAGCAGGGAGGTTTGAATGAAACCAGACAGTGCCTGGGGAGCACAAGGCTTCCCCTTGCATAATCCTGTCAAACCGGTTCTGGGGCAGCCCAGCCCCAGCTCCAGTGAGACCTGGACAAAGGAAAGGGGGTGTAACCACCCCCCTTCCTGGTCCCACCCATAGGGGAGGGACCTAGCAGGAGATCCACCCCTCAGATTGGAATAAGAGGGGGAGCAGTGCCAATGCAACTCAGATCATCCTGAAGAAACATAAGAAACGAAATCTGGACCCTTCGACTTTCTACACGACGTGAGAAGACTGAAGAATCTCCCTTGTGGTCAAGGAGTGACCACCCTGTGCAAACAGGCACCATCCAGCCCTCGACCCTTGCTTTGTTGCAGTTCCCGCCGGAACTCGAGCGACAGAGATCGACGAGATCAAGCTTGCCTGCCTTCTACCTGCCCGATCCACAGTCCCTGCAGAGCTGAGACCCGTGGAGGCGACCGGAAGCGTGGGGCACGCCATCTTGAAAAGGCCACGAGACGCTGACCGTGCGGCCCACGAGTGACCCTCGAAGCTGTACACCGGGGTTTGAGAAGCCCCATCCCCGAGCTCCACTTGCACCAAAGCTCACCCCTCCACACTCGACGAGTGCTGCGTGGGGCCCTTCTGCTTGTGTGCGCTCGACGCGTTGGCCCGGTCACTTGCCAGCTGGCTTGTGGCCCCTGTGCCGACGAACTTTGAAATCCGACTTGCTTTTCTGGTTGCTCCAGATCTGCACCAGCTCCTGTGAAAAGGAGCACCCACTCTGACCCTCCTGGTTCGAGTGATAAGCAATCTCCCGGTTCCGCGTGGATTGCTTTTGCCAAGTGCTGTTTGCTACAATCTTCAAGCCGACGGTGCTGACGGCGAGAGCCTACGTGGGACAGATCGTGACCCGCTCCTGGACGTCGCAGATGCCCCAGAGCCCACGTGACAGCGGAGAGAAGCCTATCGACAACCGCCTGATTGCGCCCGACATTGCCTGGTTCCGTCCTGGTTCCACCCTGGTCACTGCTGAGTGACCCAGACTCTGTCCCCTCTGCTTTCAGGTACTTTTCTACATCGATCCACCCTTGGATCGCACCGGACACTTCTGCTTCACAGCGCCTGCAGCTGCAACAGCTCCAAGCACCCAGAACCTGCGTGACAGAACCCGACGCCACTTCGACCCTGTGCACCCACGGCCTGTGGGTGAGGTAACTTTGCAACGCCGGTGTCTTTACACTGGTACACACCTCTAGGGTCTGTGTCTAAAGTTTTGTGTTCCTAGGTTCAGCGGAAGTATCTTTTTATTCACTTTAACTGGCTTTTACGCACCATTGACAGTGCATTGGTGCGCGCTGCACTTTCCGTGCTGCACCCGTCTCCTGTGGGCTACTCCCGACTTCTTAATTGCTTGTCCTGACTGCTCCCAGCGAATCTCTAGGCCCTAGGCCTAACCATTGTTCGTAAAGTGTTCCTTATACCACTTTTTTGATATATGGTCTGAGTGGCCACCCGCCCTCATCCATAAACGTGCAACTTTCTATGTGTAACAGTGCTTTTGATTTAACGCTTGTGCCCCTTTCCTCATAAAGAGTACTGGGGAGTAATTTAGTAATAAATACATATATTTTTATAATATATACTTGTGTGGTGTCCTTTCATTTGATTACAGGATTGTATGTGGTAAAACAAGCTCGCTTAACACGACCTCTTAAGTTAAGCCTTTAAGGCTGCTTAGTCCATGCTACCACTAGGATAGCTTGTCTACAAGGTTGACTTACAACCTGACATCTTTGGGGTTTGTTTGGACTGATAACCAGTGGTTCCAGAATTGGAAACACTACCTATCAGGCCAACTTCTCACATGGTGTCATGTGTCATGTGTTGTCATTTGTCGCTATAAGTCGTCATGTGTCGTCATGTGTCGTCATGTGTCACCATTTGTCGCCATTTGTCACCATGTGTCGCCATATGTCGCCATGTGTCACCATGTGTCGTCATGTGTCATCATGTGTCGTCATGTGTCACCATGTGTCGCCATGTGTTGTCATGTGTCGTCATGTGTCATCATGTGTCATCATGTAGAAAGGAGTACCCGCTCTGACCTTGCTGGTCCGAGTAATAAGCCTTTTTCACTTTCCCCATGGCTTGCATTAGCCAAGGCTTGTTTGCTTCAATCGAGTTGCCGGCACCGCCATCAGCTAGAGCTTTTGAGAGACAGCTTGTGATCGATGTCTGGATGTCCTCGGCCTCTTCGTGTTTACGTGGCTGCAGAGAGAAGCAACACCTCATCACCTGTTTGCACCCGACTTTGCCTGGTTCCAATCTGGTTCCACGGTGGTCACTGGTCAGTGACTTTAAACATTGTCCCCTCTGCTTTCAGGTCTTCACCACTTCAGATCCACCCTTGGATCACACCGGACACTTCTGCTTCCCATCGCCTGCAGCATCTTCAAAACCCGACACCTCATCGACCCTGTGCACCCACTTCCTGTGCGTGAGGTAACATTGCAACACCGGTGTCCCTACACTGGTACCCACCTCTAGGGTCTGTGTCTTAAGTTTTGTTCCTCTAGGTTGAGCGGAAGTGTCATGTGGTGTCATGTGGTGTCATGTCTCATGTGGTGTCATGTGTCTTGTGGTGTCATGTCTCATGTGGTGTCACGTATCATGTGTCTTGTGGTGTCATCTGGTGTCATGTGGTGTCATGTGGTGTCATGTGGTATTATGTGTCATCATGTGTCATGTGGGTCATGTGTTGTCATGTGTCATCACGTGTCATGTGTCATGTGGGGTCATGTGTCATGTGGTGTCATGTGTTGCCATGTGTTGTCATGTGTCATCATGTGTCGTCATGTGTCATCATGTGTCGCCATGTGTTGCCATGTGTCGTCATGTGTCATGTGTCATCATGTGTTGCCATGTGTCGCCATGTGTCGTCATGTGTCGCCATGTGTCGTCATGTGTCGCCATGTGTCGCCATGTGTCATCATGTGTCATGTGTTGCCATGTGTCGTCATGTGCCATCATGTGTCATGTGGTGTCATCTGGTGTCAAGTGGTGTCATGTGGTGTCATGTGGTGGCATGTGATATGTGGTGTCATGTGGTGTCATGTGTCATGTGGTGTCATGTGGTGTCATGTGTCATGTGGTGTCATGTGGTGTCATGTGGTGGCATGTGTCATGTGGTGTCATGTGGGGTCATGGGGTGTCATGTGTCATCATGTGTCATGTGGGTCATGTGGTCATGTGGTGTCATGTGGGGTCATGGGGTGTCATGTGTCATGTGGTGTCATGTGTCATGTGGTGTCATGTGGCATGTGGTGTCATGTCATCATGTGTCATGTGGGTCATGTGGTGTCATGTGGTTTCATGTGTTATCATGTGTCATGTGGGTCAAGTGGTGTCATGTGTCATCATGTATCATGTGGGTCATGTGGTGTCATGTGTCATCATGTGTCATCATGTGTCATGTGGGTCATGTGGTGTCATGTGTTGTCATGTGTCATGTATCATCATGTGTCATCATGTTTTGCCATGTGGGGTCATGTGTCATCATGTGTCATGTGGTGTCATGTGTCATCATGTGTCATTTGGAGTCATGTGGTGTCATGTGTCATCATGTGTCAAGTGTCATGTGGTGTCATGTGGTGTCATGTGGTGTCATGTGTCATGTGGTGTCATGTATCATGTGGAGTCATGTGGTGTCATGTGTTATCATGTGTCATGTGGTGTCATGTGGTATCTTGTGGTGTCATGTGGTGTCATGTGTCGTCATGTGTCGTCATGTGTCGTCATGTGTTGCCATGTGCCTTCATGTGTTGCCATGTGGAGTCAAGTGGGGGCATGTGTCATCATGTGTCATGTGGTGTCATGTGATGTCATGTTGTGTCATCATGTGTCATCATGTGTCGCAATATGGGGTCATGTGGGGTCATGTGGTATCATGTGGTGTCATGTGGTGTCATGTGGTGTCATGTGTCATCATGTGGTGTCATGTGGTGTCATGTGTCATCATGCGTCATCATGTGTCATGTGGTGTCATGTGTCATCATGTGTCATGTGGTATCATGTGGTGTCATATGGTGTCATGTGGTGTCATGTGTCATCATGTGGTGTCATGTGGTGTCATGTGTCATCATGCACCATCATGTGTCATTATGTGTCATCATGTGTCGCAATGTGGGGTCATGTGGGTTCATGGTCATCATGTGTCTTGTGGTGTCATGTGGTGTCATATGGTGTCATGTGGTGTCATGTGTCATCATGTGGTGTCATGTGTCTTTATGCGTCATCATGTGTCATGTGGTGTCATGTGGTGTCATGTGGTGTCATGTGGTGTCGTGTGGTGTCATGTGTCATTTGGTGTCATGTGTTGTCATGTGGTGTCATGTGGTGTCATGTGGTGTCATGTCTCATGTGGTGTCATGTGTCTTGTGGTGTCATGTCTCATGTGGTGTCACGTATAATGTGTCTTGTGGTGTCATGTGGTGTCATGTGGTATCATGTGTCATCATGTGTCATGTGGGTCATGTGTTGTCATGTGTCATCACGTGTCATGTGTCATGTGGTGTCATGTGTCATGTGGTGTCATATGTAGCCATGTGTTGTCATGTGTCATCATGTGTTGTCATGTTTCATCATGTGTCGCCATGTGTTGCCTTGTGTCGCCATGTGTCGTCATGTGTCATCATGTGTTGCCATGTGTTGCCATGTGTCGCCATGTGTTGCCATGTGTCGTCATGTGTCGCCATGTGTCGTCATGTGACGCCATGTGTTGCCATGTGTCGCCATGTGTCGCCATGTGTCGCCATGTGTCGCCATGTGTCGCCATGTGTCTTCATGTGTCATGTGTCGTCATATGTCATCATGTGTCCTCATGTGTCATATTGCCATGTGTCGTCATGTGTCATCATGTGTCATGTGGTGTCAAGTGGTGTCATGTGGTGTCATGTGGTGTCATGTGGTGTCATGTGGTGTCATGTGGTATCATGTGTCATGTGGTGTCATGTGTCATCATGTGTCATGTGGGTCATGTGGTGTCATGTGTCATCATGTGTCATGTGGGTCATGTGGTGTCATGTGTCATCATGTGTCATGTGGGTCATGTGGTCTCATGTGTCATCATGTGTCATTATGTGTCATGTGGGTCATGTGTTGTCATGTGTCATCATGTGTCATGTGTCGTCATGTGGTGTCATGTGTCGCCATATGTTGCCATGTGGGGTCATGTGTCATCATGTGTCATGTGGTGTCATGTGATGTCATGTGGTGTCATGTGTCATCATGTGTCATCATGTGTCATCATGTGTCGCAATATGGGGTCATGTGGGGTCATGTGTCATGTGGTATCATGTGGTGTTATGTGGTGTCATGTGTCATCATGCGTCATCATGTGTAATGTGTTGTCTTGTGTCATCATGTGTCATGTGGTGTCATGTGTTGTCATGTGTCATCATGCGTCATCATGTGTCATGTGGTGTCATGTGGTGTCATGTGTCATCATGTGTCATGTGGTATCATGTGGTGTCATATGGTGTCATGTGGTGTCATGTGTCATCATGTGGTGTCATGTGGTGTCATGTGTCATCATGCGTCATCATGTGTCATCATGTGTCGTCATATGTCGCAATGTGGGGTCATGTGGGGTCATGTGTCATCATGTGTCATGTGGTATCATGTTGGATCATATGGTGTCATGTGGTGTCATGTGTCATCATGTGGTGTCCTGTGGTGTCATGTGTCATCATGCATCATCATGTGTCATGTGGTGTCATGTGGTGTCATGTGGTGTCGTGTGGTGTCATGTGTCATTTGGTGTCATGTAGTGTCATGTGTCATCATGTGGTGTCATGTGTCATGTGGGTCATGTGGTGTCATGTGTCATCATGTGTCATGTGGGTCATGTGGTGTCATGTGTCATCATGTGTCATGTGGGTCATGTGGTCTCATGTGTCATCATGTGTCATTATGTGTCATGTGGGTCATGTGTTGTCATGTGTCATCATGTGTCATGTGTCGTCATGTGGTGTCATGTGTCGCCATATGTTGCCATGTGGGGTCATGTGTCATCATGTGTCATGTGGTGTCATGTGATGTCATGTGGTGTCATGTGTCATCATGTGTCATCATGTGTCGCAATATGGGGTCATGTGGGGTCATGAGTCATGTGGTATCATGTGGTGTTATGTGGTGTCATGTGTCATCATGCGTCATCATGTGTCATGTGTTGTCTTGTGTCATCATGTGTCATGTGGTGTCATGTGTTGTCATGTGTCATCATGCGTCATCATGTGTCATGTGGTGTCATGTGGTGTCATGTGTCATCATGTGTCATGTGGTATCATGTGGTGTCATATGGTGTCATGTGGTGTCATGTGTCATCATGTGGTGTCATGTGGTGTCATGTGTCATCATGCGTCATCATGTGTCATCATGTGTCGTCATATGTCGCAATGTGGGGTCATGTGGGGTCATGTGTCATCATGTGTCATGTGGTATCATGTTGGATCATATGGTGTCATGTGGTGTCATGTGTCATCATGTGGTGTCCTGTGGTGTCATGTGTCATCATGCATCATCATGTGTCATGTGGTGTCATGTGGTGTCATGTGGTGTCGTGTGGTGTCATGTGTCATTTGGTGTCATGTGTTGTCATGTGGTGTCATGTCTCATGTGGCGTCATGTGTCTTGTGGTGTCATGTCTCATGTGGTGTCATGTATCATGTGTCTTGTGGTGTCATGTGGTGTCATGTGGTATCATGTGTCATCACGTGTCATGTGGTGTCATGTGTGTGAGAAGTTGGCCTGATATGTAGTGTTTCCAATTCTGGAACCACTGGGTATCAGTCCAAACAAACCCCAAAGATGTCAGGTTGTAAGTCAACCTTGTAGACAAGCTATCCTAGTGGTAGCATGGACTAAGCAGCCTTAAAGGCTTAACTTAAGAGGTCGTGTTAAGCGAGCTGTTTTACCACATACAATCCTGTAATCAAATGAAAGGACACCACACAAGTATATATTATAAAAATATATGTATTTATTTCTAAATTACTCCCCAGTACTCTTTATGAGGAAAGGGGCACAAGCGTTAAATCAAAAGCACTGTTACACATATAAAGTTGCACGTTTATGGATGAGGGCGGGTGGCCACTCAGACCATATATTAAAAAAGTGGTATAAGTAACACTTATCGAACAATGGTTAGGCCTAGGGCCTAGAGATTCGCTGGGAGCAGTCAGGACAAGCAATGAAGAAGTCGGGAGTAGCCCACAGGAGACGGGTGCAGCACGGAAAGTGCGGCGCGCACCAATGCACTGTCAATGGTGCGTAAAAGTCAATTAAAGTGAATTAAAAGATACTTCCGCTGAACCTAGGAACACAAAACTTTAGACACAGACCCTAGAGGTGTGTACCAGTGTAAAGACACCGGCGTTGCAAAGTTACCTCACCCACAGGCCGTGGGTGCACAGGGTCGAAGTGGCGTCGGGTTCTGTCACGCAGGTTCTTGGTGCTTGGAGCTGTTGCAGCTGCAGGCGCTGTGAAGCAGAAGTGTCCGGTGCGATCCAAGGGTGGATCGAAGTAGAAAAAGTACCTGAAAGCAGAGGGGACAGAGTCTGGGTCACTCAGCAGTGACCAGGGTGGAACCAGGACGGAACCAGGCAATGTCGGGCGCAATCAGGCGGTTGTTGATAGGCTTCTCTCCGCTGTCACGTGGGCTCTGGGGCATCTGCGACGTCCAGGAGCAGGTCACGATCTGTCCCACATAGGCTCTCGCCGTCAGCACCGTCGGCTTCAAGATTGCAGCAAACATTACTTGGCAAAAGCAATCCACGCGGAACCGGGAGATTGCTTATCACTCGAACCAGGAGGGTCAGAGTGGGTGCTCCTTTTCACAGGAGCTGGAGCAGATCTGGAGCAACCAGAAAAGCAAGTCGTATTTCAAAGTTCGTCGGCACAGGGGCCACAAGCCAGCTGGCAAGTGACCGGGCCAACGCGTCGAGCGCACACAAGCAGAAGGGCCCCACGCAGCACTCGTCGAGTGTGGAGGGGTGAGCTTTGGTGCAAGTGGAGCTCGGGGCTGGGGCTTCTCAAACCCCGGTGTACAGCTTCGAGGGTCACTCGTGGGCCGCACGGTCAGCGTCTCGTGGCCTTTTCAAGATGGCGTGCCCCCCGCTTTCGGTCACCTCCACGGGTCTCAGCTCTGCAGGGACTGTGGATCGGGCAGGTAGAAGGCAGGCAAGCTTGATCTCGTCGATCTCTGTCGCTCGAGTTCCGGCGGGAACTGCAACAAAGCAAGGGTCGAGGGCTGGATGGTGCCTGTTTGCACAGGGTGGTCACTCCTTGACCACAAGGGAGATTCTTCAGTCTTCTCACGTCGTGTAGAAAGTCGAAGGGTCCAGATTTCGTTTCTTATGTTTCTTCAGGATGATCTGAAGTCCGTTGGGACTGCTCCCCCTCTTATTCGAATCTCGGGGGTTGGACATCCTGCTAGGTCCCCTCCTATGGGTGGGACCCAGGAAGGGGGTGGTTACACCCCTCTCCTTTGATCCTGGCCGCGCTGGGACAGGGGCTGGGAGGCCCCAGAACCGGTTTGGCCGGATCCTGCAAGGGGCAGCCTTGTGCTCCCCAGGCAGTGTCTGGTTTCTTTGAAACCTCCCTACTCCAATCCACTATCTCCTGTCTGGGGTGGTTTGACACCGCCCTGTGACAGGAAACTCTTTGTCCAGGCCTCCTCTGCCGGGTTTCGGTCAGCAGCAGGAGGTCAGACCCGTGTCTGTGGCAGGGGCATCCATTTTGTGGATCTGAGGCTCATTTTAAATCAACCGCGTTTCAGTAAAGTAACATGTCTTCTCCCTCTAGAAGGGTGGAATGCTACCCCCGTCACCAGAACTGGCGAGGGGGTAGTATTCCAATTCGTATGACACCTTACACGACATGTTTTGATAAAGCCAAACCAAAGTTGCTATATAACCGCGAGGATTATAAGGCGCTTAAGAGTATATGGTATGGCATTATCCCGGATCAGCTTAGGGAGTTGTTCCCGACAGCTGCAGACAGGCTCAGCTCATGCCAGAGCACCATCTCACATAAAACCACGCACTCTGCCTCCAGGATTGATGAGGCCTTCCATAGGAGTGGCTTACAGGCTATATATGTGTCCAGATATAGGTTTAGATATAGGTATACTATATCTAAGCAAGGGGTGATTACACCCACTTGCCCCAGCTGAGTGATCAGCCAGTTGTGTCAATTTAAGAACCAGCCAGGGGTGGCAAAAGCTATGCTTCAGCCCCTGGTAGGCCTTGGTGGCACCTATGCCCTGGGCACCTATAGTGCATGGTACAGGGGCTGACAAGGAGTCCATTTCCAATTGTGGTATGTACCTATAGCACATGTATTATAAATTTAGAGAGAGAACAGCAGGCTGGGGGTCTGATTAGCAGGCCCACAGCCTCAGTAAGTCAAAAACCAGTGAAGCAAAAAGCAAAAATTGGGGTGACCATAGGATAGCAGACCCTACTCTCCTACATAACCCCCCCCCAAACGCAGGGACATTAAACTTAACCTTGACCAGATAAGTCTTCATGTTCTAAGTGGAAGTACCTGGAGAGACCATCTGCATTACCATGGTCAGTCCCTGGGCGGTGCTCCACTGTAAAGTCCATCCCCTGTAGGGAAATGGACCACCTGAGCAGTTTGGGATTTTCACCCTTCATCTGATTTAGCCACAAGAGGGGCTTATGGTCTGTCTGAATTAGGAAGTGAGTACCAAACAAATATGGCCTCAACTTCTTCAGGGCCCAAACCACAGCAAAGGCCTCCCTCTCAATAGCTGACCAACGTTTCTCCCTGGGGGTCAGCCTTCTGCTAATAAAAGCAATGGGCTGGTCTTGACCATCTTGATTAAGTTGTGAAAGCACAGCTCCCACCCCCAACTCAGAAGCATCTGTCTGTACAATGAACTGTTTGGAGTAGTCAGGACTCTTCAGGATAGGTGCAGAGCACATGGCCTTCTTCAGGTCATCAAATGCCTTTTGACAGCTAACTGTCCACTGAACCTTTTTGGGCATCTTCTTGGATGTCAAGTCATTCAATGGTGTCACAATGGACCCATAGTTCTTTACAAATTTTCTGTAATACCCAGTCAGGCCCAAGAAGGCTCTGACTTGTGTCTGGGTAGTTGGAGGAGTCCAGTCCTGTATGGTCTGGATCTTGCTCTCCAGTGGTTGAACTTGACCCCCACCTACTAGGTGGCCCAAGTACACAACCTTGCTCTGCCCTATCTGGCACTTAGTAGCCTTGATAGTCAGGCCTGCCTTTTGCAGGGCCTCCAGAACCTTCTTCAGGTGGATCAGGTGATCCTCCCAGGTGGAGCTAAAGACAGCAATATCATCTAGATATGCTGCGCAAAAGTCATCCAACCCAGCAAGGACTTGGTTCACCAACCTTTGGAAAGTGGCAGGTGCATTCTTCAAACCAAAGGCCATTACCACAAACTGATAATGTCCACTAGGGGTAGAGAATGCTGTTTTGGCTTTTGACTCTTCAGCTAGTCTGATTTGCCAGTAGCCAGCTGTCAAATCAAATGTGCTCAGAAACTTGGCAGAAGCCAATTTATCAATGAGCTCATCTGCTCTTGGAATGGGATGAGCATCTGTCCTAGTGACAGCATTGAGACCTCTGTAGTCCACACAAAACCTCATTTCTCTCTTCCCATCTTTGGTATGAGGTTTTGGCACAAGGACCACTGGGCTAGCCTGTAGGAAGGTGGCTACCTGACTATGGTTACCCCAGATTTTTTGCCCTGTGTTTAGCTGGTTTTCGACTTAGTTGGCCTGGTTCCCTGCTAATCAGGGCCCCAGGCTATCTGCTCTCTCTGTAAAATGGATTCCATGTACCCTAGGTGCATAACTAGATTGGCTTGGGTCACCTTATCAGCCCCTGTACAGAGCACTATAGGTGCCCAGGGCATAGGTGCATCCAAGGCCTACCAGGGGCTGCAGCATATCTTTTGCCACCCCTGGCTGGCTATCTAAATTGACACAACTGGCTGATCACTCAGCTGGGGCAAGTGGGTGTAATCACCCCTTGCTTAGATATAGTATACCTATATCTAAACCTATATCTGGACCCATATATAGCCTGTAAGCCACTCCTATGGAAGGCCTCATCAATCCTGGAGGCAGAGTGCGTGGTTTTATGTGAGATGGTGCTCTGGCATGAGCTGAGCCTGTCTGCAGCTGTCGGGAACAACTCCCTAAGCTGATCCGGGATAATGCCATACCATATACTCTTAAGCGCCTTATAATCCTCGCGGTTATATCGCAACTTTGGTTTGGCTTTATCAAAACATGTCGTGTAAGGTGTCATACGAATTGGAATACTACCCCCTCGCCAGTCCTGGCGACGGGGGTAGCATTCCACCCCTCTAGAGGGGACGACATGTTACTTTACTGAAACGCGGTTGATTTAAAATGAGCCTCAGATCCACAAAATGGATGCCCCTGCCACAGACACGGGTCTGACCTCCTGCTGCTGACCGAAACCCGGCAGAGGAGGCCTGGACAAAGAGTTTCCTGTCACAGGGCGGTGTCAAACCACCCCAGACAGGAGATAGTGGATTGGAGTAGGGAGGTTTCAATGAAACCAGACACTGCCTGGGGAGCACAAGGCTGCCCCTTGCAGGATCCGGCCAAACCGGTTCTGGGGCCTCCCAGCCCCTGTCCCAGCGCGGCCAGGATCAAAGGAGAGGGGTGTAACCACCACCTTCCTGGGTCCCACCCATAGGAGGGGACCTAGCAGGATGTCCAACCCCCGAGATTCGAATAAGAGGGGGAGCAGTCCCAACGGACCTCAGATCATCCTGAAGAAACATAAGAAACGAAATCTGGACCCTTCGACTTTCTACACGACGTGAGAAGACTGAAGAATCTCCCTTGTGGTCAAGGAGTGACCACCCTGTGCAAACAGGCACCATCCAGCCCTCGACCCTTGCTTTGTTGCAGTTCCCGCCGGAACTCGAGCAACAGAGATCGACGAGATCAAGCTTGCCTGCCTTCTACCTGCCCGATCCACAGTCCCTGCAGAGCTGAGACCCGTGGAGGCGACCGGAAGCGTGGGGCACGCCATCTTGAAAAGGCCACGAGACGCTGACCGTGCGGCCCACGAGTGACCCTCGAAGCTGTACACCGGGGTTTGAGAAGCCCCAGCCCCGAGCTCCACTTGCACCAAAGCTCACCCCTCCACACTCGACGAGTGCTGCGTGGGGCCCTTCTGCTTGTGTGCGCTCGACGCGTTGGCCCGGTCACTTGCCAGCTGGCTTGTGGCCCCTGTGCCGACGAACTTTGAAATACGACTTGCTTTTCTGGTTGCTCCAGATCTGCACCAGCTCCTGTGAAAAGGAGCACCCACTCTGACCCTCCTGGTTCGAGTGATAAGCAATCTCCCGGTTCCGCGTGGATTGCTTTTGCCAAGTGCTGTTTGCTGCAATCTTGAAGCCGACGGTGCTGACGGCGAGAGCCTACGTGGGACAGATCGTGACCTGCTCCTGGACGTCGCAGATGCCCCAGAGCCCACGTGACAGCGGAGAGAAGCCTATCGACAACCGCCTGATTGCGCCCGACATTGCCTGGTTCCGTCCTGGTTCCACCCTGGTCACTGCTGAGTGACCCAGACTCTGTCCCCTCTGCTTTCAGGTACTTTTCTACTTCGATCCACCCTTGGATCGCACCGGACACTTCTGCTTCACAGCGCCTGCAGCTGCAACAGCTCCAAGCACCAAGAACCTGCGTGACAGAACCCGACGCCACTTCGACCCTGTGCACCCACGGCCTGTGGGTGAGGTAACTTTGCAACGCCGGTGTCTTTACACTGGTACACACCTCTAGGGTCTGTGTCTAAAGTTTTGTGTTCCTAGGTTCAGCGGAAGTATCTTTTTATTCACTTTAATTGACTTTTACGCACCATTGACAGTGCATTGGTGCGCGCCGCACTTTCCGTGCTGCACCCGTCTCCTGTGGGCTACTCCCGACTTCTTCATTGCTTGTCCTGACTGCTCCCAGCGAATCTCTAGGCCCTAGGCCTAACCATTGTTCGATAAGTGTTACTTATACCACTTTTTTAATATATGGTCTGAGTGGCCACCCGCCCTCATCCATAAACGTGCAACTTTATATGTGTAACAGTGCTTTTGATTTAACGCTTGTGCCCCTTTCCTCATAAAGAGTACTGGGGAGTAATTTAGAAATAAATACATATATTTTTATAATATATACTTGTGTGGTGTCCTTTCATTTGATTACAGGATTGTATGTGGTAAAACAGCTCGCTTAACACGACCTCTTAAGTTAAGCCTTTAAGGCTGCTTAGTCCATGCTACCACTAGGATAGCTTGTCTAACAAGGTTGACTTACAACCAGACATCTTTGGGGTTTGTTTGGACTGATACCCAGTGGTTCCAGAATTGGAAACACTACCTATCAGGCCAACTTCTCACATTGGTGTGCAGCGGTGCGGATTTGAGCTTGCTGTTTGTTTTACCATTGCAATCTTTATCAAATTGAAAGATCACATCAAGTACCTCTAGGTACATATAAATCAAAAGCTTAGCATATTAAGTTCTACTGAACTTAGTAGTTGTAGATTAAAGGGATTAGCACACCCTGACTACAACTCACTAGCAAGGTACAGTAGGAAACCACTTAGTGTAGGTAAGTGCACCACTTACACCTCACTAGCAGTCATGTCTGATACAGGTAGAGCTTCAGGCTCTGCTCCTGTAATAGTTGATCCTATAGGGACAACATCCAGATATGACAACCTTAGCCACAAAGACCTGAGTGCCTTGTGCACAGCCAGGGGGCTAAAAAAGGGCAGAGGCCCTACCATTCCTTCCTTAGTAGCTCTCCTAGAAAAGGATGATCTAGATAAGGTGAGTCAGGCTCCCTTAGATTCAGGTGAAGGGATAAACTCCCCTGAGAATGAGAATCTTCCAGAAGAAGAGGAGGAGGAAGAGGAAGAGGAAGGCTCTGATGTAGAAGAGCCTGAAGATCAGGATCAGGTGGGAAACCAGGTACAGGTTGCCAAGCTTAACCAGGCCAACTTGGACCTACATGAGAATGGAGAGGGCCAGCACCACTCCAGATCTCATAACCAAATTCTCCCAGGCAACGGGAGGGTGAGATCTCTATCAGGGGATTCTCATCTTTCTAGTGCCTCAAGAGAATCTCAAAGAGGAATGACTTCCTCCCAGAGAAAAGAGCATAGGGCCAGGATGAGGGCTGTCCAACTCCAAATAGAAAGGGAAGAGGTAGCCTTGGCTCAAGCTAAACTTGCTTTAGCAAGAGAAAAAAAATTGTGTGGCTTAGATGCCACTGGTGGCAGCAAAGTTCCTAAAGAGAAACCCAGGTCCTATGATAGTAGAAACCTGACAAAGATTCTGCCCCCCTATCAGGAAGGGGATGACATCCACAAATGGATGACTGCTCTGGAGAGAGCCTGCATGGTACAGCAGGTTCCTGAGGAACAGTGGGCAGCAATCTTATGGTACTCCTTTTCAGAGAAAGGGAGGGATAGGCTCCTCACTGTCAGACATGAGGATGCCAGCAATTACAAAATCCTGAAGAGTGTTCTGATAGATGGGTTTGGCTTAACCACTGAACAGTACAGGTTAAAGTTCAGAGATACCCAGAAGACACAGACTCAGGACTGGACTGATTTTGTTGATTGTGCAACTAAGGCTCTGGAGGGTTGGCTGAATGGCAGCAAAGTACATGACTTCACAGGATTGTATAATTTGATTATGAGGGAGCAGATCCTTAGTAATTGTCAGAACCAGCTCTTACACCAGCACCTGGTGGACTCAGATTTGACCTCTCCCCAAGAATTGGGAAAGAGGGCAGATAAGTGGGTCAGAACCAGGATTAGGCCTAAGAATCAGGAAAATAACCAGAAGAAGGAGTCTACCAAGCCTCAAGATAAGGGTGGGGATAAAAGTAAAGAAAACACTTCCCCAGGGCCCCAAAACTCCAAGAAGGGGGGTGGGTCCCAAGACACTTCTTCAACAGAGAAAAAGCCTTATTGCCATGCCTGTAAACAGGTTGGGCATTACAAAACAGACAGCTGTTGTCCCAAGAATGGCAATAAAGAAAACATACCTCCAAAGCCAGCTCCAACACCTCCTGTTACTGTCAGCAGTAATCCCCCAGGAAGTGGGAGCACACCCAGGAATCTGGGTGGGTTTACTTTTGGAGCCCAAGGGGACCCTGGCCTATCCAGGTCTCCATCCCCAAATGATCTTGTCTATGAGACTGGCATGGGGTTTGCCAACTTCTCTGTTTGCCCAAATACCTTGAGCAAATATATACAGGAACCCATCATCAATGGTTTGAAAGTTGAAGCTTTTAGAGACACAGGGGCTAGCATCACCATGGTGGCTGACTGTATAGTCCCCTCTAAGCAACTTTTACCAGGTGCCACATACCAGGTAACAAACATTGATGGCATCCAAACCAATCATCCCATGGCAGTAGTAAGTCTCAGCTGGGGAGGTGTCATTGGCCCAAAGAGAGTGGCAGTGTCACCAAACTTGCCTGTAGACTGTCTACTGGGTAATGATTTGGAAATCTCAGCCTGGGCTGAGGTTGAACAGGAAATCCATTCTAGAATGGTAAATTCCAATGGAAAGGTTAGTGGGGCTGTACTGGCTAGAGCCCCAATTCAAGATGTCCTTCCTGACAAGGTTGGTAGGGCTGAGCAACTCTCTGCCCCATCTTTACCAGAAGCTCTTCCAAACCAGAATAGCAAAGCTGTTATGATAACAGCAGAAACCCAAACTGAGTCTCCTCCTGAAAAGGTTGGTGGGGCTGTGATGGCCACAGCCCAAACTCAAACAGATATGTGTGTTGTGAAGCCTGAAATGATGGATCACTCCACCCAAACTGAGAGCATGGAGGAGGAAGAGAAATCTCCCCCTCACCAGACAGTAGGACAGGATCAGCCTCCTCAGGGAACTGATCTTACCCCTGATGAAGGAATTGCCCCAGAGGTTGTTAGGCCTGGCCTGACAGAGCCTCTGATGGCAGTGGACCCTTCTCAGGTGGGATCCAGTCTGGAGCAGGTAACCTGCCCCTCTCTACCTTGCCTTAGTCAGCCCAGGGCTGCAGAGGACAAGAAGGACAGTGAGACCCAAAGGGCCCCCTGTCAAATAAAGCACCCCCATCAACAGATTAGGGGCACCAAAACTAGTAGGCCTAGTAAGGTGAAAACTTTAAAAACTCCTGAGGGAGCCCCCTTAAAAACAGTTAGGGACCTCCCACGGATGGATTCTGTTGGGCACAGCCAAACCTGGGACCCAAAGGGCCCAAACCTGAACTGTCCCTCCAGCAAGCCAAACAGAGGGACCCAGCCTCCAGCTTTAGGTAGCCAGAGGTTGACCCTGAGAGCTCAGTGCAACTCAGTTGAAGAAAGAAAGGCACACATGGTGGAAGATAATTGGAGGAAGTTGAGCCCAAAAATAGTGGAGCCTCACTTCAATACTCCATATCCAAACCAGCCTTTAACTTTGCATAAACACACCCAAGGTAGTGATTCCCTATGGTGGAGACCCTCTAATACCCCTAGGGTGAGGGACTGCTTAGTGGACCATGAGACAGGGGGTACCCATGCTAGTGCAGGTACTTCCTTATATGGCCACTCAGGCAATAAAGGCTTACCTGGCCAAGGATAGCCTTATCTCCTTTCGTTTGGGGGGGGGGGGGTTATGTAGGGAGGTGGCTACCTGACTATGGTTACCCCAGATTTTTTGCCCTGTGTTTAGCTGGTTTTCGACTTAGTTGGCCTGGTTCCCTGCTAATCAGGGCCCCAGGCTATCTGCTCTCTCTGTAAAATGGATTCCATGTACCCTAGGTGCATAACTAGATTGGCTTGGGTCACCTTATCAGCCCCTGTACAGAGCACTATAGGTGCCCAGGGCATAGGTGCATCCAAGGCCTACCAGGGGCTGCAGCATATCTTTTGCCACCCCTGGCTGGCTATCTAAATTGACACAACTGGCTGATCACTCAGCTGGGGCAAGTGGGTGTAATCACCCCTTGCTTAGATATAGTATACCTATATCTAAACCTATATCTGGACCCATATATAGCCTGTAAGCCACTCCTATGGAAGGCCTCATCAATCCTGGAGGCAGAGTGCGTGGTTTTATGTGAGATGGTGCTCTGGCATGAGCTGAGCCTGTCTGCAGCTGTCGGGAACAACTCCCTAAGCTGATCCGGGATAATGCCATACCATATACTCTTAAGCGCCTTATAATCCTCGCGGTTATATCGCAACTTTGGTTTGGCTTTATCAAAACATGTCGTGTAAGGTGTCATACGAATTGGAATACTACCCCCTCGCCAGTCCTGGCGACGGGGGTAGCATTCCACCCCTCTAGAGGGGACGACATGTTACTTTACTGAAACGCGGTTGATTTAAAATGAGCCTCAGATCCACAAAATGGATGCCCCTGCCACAGACACGGGTCTGACCTCCTGCTGCTGACCGAAACACGGCAGAGGAGGCCTGGACAAAGAGTTTCCTGTTACAGGGCGGTGTCAAACCACCCCAGACAGGAGATAGTGGATTGGAGTAGGGAGGTTTCAATGAAACCAGACACTGCCTGGGGAGCACAAGGCTGCCCCTTGCAGGATCCGGCCAAACCGGTTCTGGGGCCTCCCAGCCCCTGTCCCAGCGCGGCCAGGATCAAAGGAGAGGGGTGTTTCCACCCCCTTCCTGGGTCCCACCCATAGGAGGGGACCTAGCAGGATGTCCAACCCCCGAGATTCGAATAAGAGGGGGAGCAGTCCCAACGGACCTCAGATCATCCTGAAGAAACATAAGAAACGAAATCTGGACCCTTCGACTTTCTACACGACGTGAGAAGACTGAAGAATCTCCCTTGTGGTCAAGGAGTGACCACCCTGTGCAAACAGGCACCATCCAGCCCTCGACCCTTGCTTTGTTGCAGTTCCCGCCGGAACTCGAGCGACAGAGATCGACGAGATCAAGCTTGCCTGCCTTCTACCTGCCCGATCCACAGTCCCTGCAGAGCTGAGACCCGTGGAGGCGACCGGAAGCGTGGGGCACGCCATCTTGAAAAGGCCACGAGACGCTGACCGTGCGGCCCACGAGTGACCCTCGAAGCTGTACACCGGGGTTTGAGAAGCCCCAGCCCCGAGCTCCACTTGCACCAAAGCTCACCCCTCCACACTCGACGAGTGCTGCGTGGGGCCCTTCTGCTTGTGTGCGCTCGACGCGTTGGCCCGGTCACTTGCCAGCTGGCTTGTGGCCCCTGTGCCGACGAACTTTGAAATACGACTTGCTTTTCTGGTTGCTCCAGATCTGCACCAGCTCCTGTGAAAAGGAGCACCCACTCTGACCCTCCTGGTTCGAGTGATAAGCAATCTCCCGGTTCCGCGTGGATTGCTTTTGCCAAGTGCTGTTTGCTGCAATCTTGAAGCCGACGGTGCTGACGGCGAGAGCCTACGTGGGACAGATCGTGACCTGCTCCTGGACGTCGCAGATGCCCCAGAGCCCACGTGACAGCGGAGAGAAGCCTATCGACAACCGCCTGATTGCGCCCGACATTGCCTGGTTCCGTCCTGGTTCCACCCTGGTCACTGCTGAGTGACCCAGACTCTGTCCCCTCTGCTTTCAGGTACTTTTTCTACTTCGATCCACCCTTGGATCGCACCGGACACTTCTGCTTCACAGCGCCTGCAGCTGCAACAGCTCCAAGCACCAAGAACCTGCGTGACAGAACCCGACGCCACTTCGACCCTGTGCACCCACGGCCTGTGGGTGAGGTAACTTTGCAACGCCGGTGTCTTTACACTGGTACACACCTCTAGGGTCTGTGTCTAAAGTTTTGTGTTCCTAGGTTCAGCGGAAGTATCTTTTTATTCACTTTAATTGACTTTTACGCACCATTGACAGTGCATTGGTGCGCGCCGCACTTTCCGTGCTGCACCCGTCTCCTGTGGGCTACTCCCGACTTCTTCATTGCTTGTCCTGACTGCTCCCAGCGAATCTCTAGGCCCTAGGCCTAACCATTGTTCGATAAGTGTTACTTATACCACTTTTTTAATATATGTCTGAGTGGCCACCCGCCCTCATCCATAAACGTGCAACTTTATATGTGTAACAGTGCTTTTGATTTAACGCTTGTGCCCCTTTCCTCATAAAGAGTACTGGGGAGTAATTTAGAAATAAATACATATATTTTTATAATATATACTTGTGTGGTGTCCTTTCATTTGATTACAGGATTGTATGTGGTAAAACAGCTCGCTTAACACGACCTCTTAAGTTAAGCCTTTAAGGCTGCTTAGTCCATGCTACCACTAGGATAGCTTGTCTAACAAGGTTGACTTACAACCAGACATCTTTGGGGTTTGTTTGGACTGATACCCAGTGGTTCCAGAATTGGAAACACTACCTATCAGGCCAACTTCTCACATAGCCCATGGGCTCTCTGATGGCTCAATCACTCCAAGCTCCAACATCTTTTGCACCTCAGCCTTTATACAATCCCTGACATGGTCAGGTTGCCTGTAGATCTTATTCTTCACAGGCAGATTGTCACCAGTATCCACCTCATGGGTGCACCAGTTAGTCTGACTGGGTGTGAGTGAAAACAAATGTCTGTGGGCCTGCAACACCTGTCTGCAGTCCACCTGTTGCTGCTCAGTGAGGCTGCCTGCCAAGGCTACTCCATCAACTGAACCATCATCAGGGTTCTGGGAAAGCAGGTCTGGGAGAGGGTCACTCTCTTCCTCCTGTTCCCCATCTGTGGCCATGAGGAGACTCATGTCCTCCCTGTCAACAAATGCTTTCAAACGATTGACATGGAGCACCCTGTGGGGGCTCCTAGGGGTGCCAAAGTCAACCACATAGGTGACTTCTCCCTTTTTCTCAATGTTAGGGTAGGGTCCAGTCCATTTGTCCTGGAGAGCTGCTGGCCCCACTGGGTCCAACACCCACACCTTCTGCCCTGGCTGGTACTCAACCAGAACAGCCTTTTGGTCATGCCAGGCTTTCTGTAATTCCTGACTTGCCTCAAGGTTTTTGGATGCTCTCTCCATGTATTCTGCCATCCTGGAGCGGAGACCAAGTACATAGTCCACAATGTCTAGTTTAGGCTTTTTGAGAGGTAACTCCCATCCTTCCTTCACCAAACTCAGTGGACCCCTCACAGGGTGGCCAAACAAAAGTTCAAAAGGGCTGTAGCCAACCCCCTTCTGTGGGACCTCTCTGTAAGCAAAGAGCAAGCAGGGTAAAAGGATGTCCCATTTCCGCCTAAGCTTCTCTGGTAAACCTTTTATCATTCCCTTTAGGGTCTTGTTGAACCTTTCCACAAGCCCATTGCACTGTGGATGGTAGGGTGTGGTAAACTTATAGTTTACTCCACACTCTTTCCACATTGCTTTTAAGTATCCAGACATGAAGTTGGCACCTCTGTCTGAAAGAACCTCCTTTGGAAAGCCCACTCTGGAGAAAACTGCAATGAGGGCTTTTGCCACCACAGGAGCTGTGGTGGTCCTCAGGGGAATTGCGTCTGGGTACCTGGTGGCATGATCCACTACCACCAGTATAAATCTGTGCCCAGATGCTGTTTGAGGATCCATGGGACCCACAATGTCTATTCCAACTCTTTCAAAGGGTACCCCCACCACAGGTAGTGGTATCAGGGGGGCCTTTGTTGTGCCACCTGACTTACCACTGGCTTGGCAAGTGACACAGGAGCGACAAAACTCCTTGACATCTTCTGACATGTGAGGCCAGTGAAAGTGTGGAACAAGCCTGTCCCAAGTCTTGTTCTGGCCTAAGTGTCCTGCAAGGGGAATATCATGGGCCAAGGTAAGAAGGAAGCCCCTAAACTTCAAAGGTATAACCAACCTCCTGGTTGTGCCAGGCTTGGGGTCTCTAGCCTCTGAATAAAGGAGTCCTTCATCCCAATACACTCTATGGGTACCTTGAGCATTCCCTGCAGCCTCAGCAGCAGCTTGCTGTCTGAGGGGTTCAAGTGAAGGGCAATCTAATTGGGCCTGCCCCAGGTCTGCCCTTGAGGGTCCCCCTGTCCCCAGAAACTCAACCTGATCAGGTTCAAGCTCCTCTGAGACAGTCTCCTCTTGGACTGCAGAATCAGTTTCCTGTGAAACCTGATCCTCAACCTGGGGCAAGTGGGAAGGCACAGCCTTAACCCTCTTGCTCCTTCTCTTGGGTTGTGGTTGGTCTATTGTTTCAAGATCCACCACTGGTTCAGGAAGGCACTTCTTAGCCTGAGACCTTGTCACTGCAAGGACATGAGCTGAAATCCCTAGCATTTCTGCATGAGTCCTGTACTCCACTTCTGACCAAACTGAGCTTTCAAGATCATTGCCTAACAGACAGTCTACTGGGAGGTCTGCACTCACAACAACTTTCTTTAGGCCATCTACCCCTCCCCAGGAGAAGTTCACAACAGCCACACTATGGGAAGTAGTGGAGTTGCTTGCATTGGTCACTAGGTAACTTTCACCTAGTACAATCTGTCCAGGGTCCACAAAGCCAGGTGTCACCATTGTGACACTGGCACAAGTGTCCCTGTAGGCCTGAGCCAGTTTCTCATTAATTAAGGGAGTCTGCCTATATTTGCCCAGGTTACTGGGGCTTACTGCAGTGGGCAAAGATAAGTCCACATCATATAGGAGAACTGCCTGTGTGGGGATTCTGACTAGGCCAGATTCCACCTCAGTACCCAGGGTCAACCCTACTAAACCCTTTGGCTGTGTACCACCACTGCTGACTGTACTAGGGGGTGCAGTTGCTTTAGGAGCTGCAGTGGTGGGGACTGGATTTTTCTTAGTGCATTCACTGCCCCAGTGTGAAACTGATTTGCAGGTATTACACCAAGGTTTCTTTGGGCCATCGTTCTTCTTTTTCTTGTTTCCATTTTGGGAACCCCCCTCCTTATTGCTAGTTTGGGGGCCTGAAGACTTCTGGTCCTTTTCTTTATCTTTCTGATTCCCACCCTTCTGGTCTGTTTTCTTCTGGTCACCTTAGTTCTGGTTTTTCTGCTTAATCCTTGTTCTGACCCATTTGTCTGCCTTCTTTCCCAATTCTTGGGGAGAGGTCAAATCAGAGTCAACAAGGTATTGATGCAACAGCTGGTTCTGACAGTTATTAAGGATCTGTTCTCTCATCATAAGATTGTACAATCCTGTATAGTCTGAAACTTTACTTCCCTGCAGCCAACCCTCCAGAGCCTTAGTGGCACAATCTACAAAATCAGTCCAGTCCTGAGTCTGTGCTTTTTGGGTGTCTCTGAACAACAACCTGTATTGCTCAGTGGTTAGGCCAAACCCTTCAATAAGAGCACTCTTCAGAACAGAGTAGTTTTTGGCATCCTCAGGTCTAACAGTGAGGAGCCTGTCCCTCCCTTTCTCAGAAAAGGAGTACCATAAAATTGCTGCCCACTGATCCTCAGGGACCTGCTGTACCATGCAGGCCCTCTCAAGAGCAGTCATCCATTTGTGGATATCATCCCCTTCCTTGTAGGGGGGCACAATTTTTGTCAGGTTTCTATTGTCATAGGCCCTGTCTTTTTCTTTAGGAACTTTGCTGCCACCAGTGGCATCTAAGCCACACAATTTTTTCTCTCTTGCTAAAGCAAGTTTAGCTTGAGCCAAGGCTACCTCTTCCCTTTCTATTTGGAGTTGGACAGCCCTCATCCTGGCCCTATGCTCTTTTCTCTGGGAGGAAGTCATTCCTCTTTGAGATTCTCTTGAGGCACTAGAAAGATGAGAATCCCTTGATAGAGATCTCACCCTCCTATTACCTGGGAGAATTTGGTTATGAGATCTGGAGTGGTGCTGGCCCTCTCCATTCCCATGTAGGTCCAAGTTGGCCTGGTTAAGCCTGGCAACCTGTACCTGGTTTCCCCCCTGATCCTGATCTTCAGGCTCATCTAAATCAGAGCCTTCTTCTTCTTCTTCCTCCTCCACTACATCATCTTGAAGATCCTCATTCTCAGGGGAGTTTATCCCTTCCTCTGTTTCTAAGGGAGTCTGACTCACCTTATCTAGGTCATCCTTTTCTAGGAGAGCTACTAGGGAAGGAATGGTAGGGCCTCTGCCCTTTTTTAGCCCCCTGGCTGTGCACAAGGCACTCAGGTCTTTGTGGCTAAGGTTGTCATATCTGGATGTTGTCCCTATAGGATCAACTATTACAGGAGCAGAGCCTGAAGCTCTACCTGTATCAGACATGACTGCTAGTGAGGTGTAAGTGGTGCACTTACCTACACTAAGTGGTTTCCTACTGTACCTTGCTAGTGAGTTGTAGTCAGGGTGTGCTAATCCCTTTAATCTACAACTACTAAGTTCAGTAGAACTTAATATGCTAAGCTTTTGATTTATATGTACCTAGAGGTACTTGATGTGATCTTTCAATTTGATAAAGATTGCAATGGTAAAACAAACAGCAAGCTCAAATCCGCACCGCTGCACACCAATGTGAGAAGTTGGCCTGATATGTAGTGTTTCCAATTCTGGAACCACTGGGTATCAGTCCAAACAAACCCCAAAGATGTCAGGTTGTAAGTCAACCTTGTAGACAAGCTATCCTAGTGGTAGCATGGACTAAGCAGCCTTAAAGGCTTAACTTAAGAGGTCGTGTTAAGCGAGCTGTTTTACCACATACAATCCTGTAATCAAATGAAAGGACACCACACAAGTATATATTATAAAAATATATGTATTTATTTCTAAATTACTCCCCAGTACTCTTTATGAGGAAAGGGGCACAAGCGTTAAATCAAAAGCACTGTTACACATATAAAGTTGCACGTTTATGGATGAGGGCGGGTGGCCACTCAGACCATATATTAAAAAAGTGGTATAAGTAACACTTATCGAACAATGGTTAGGCCTAGGGCCTAGAGATTCGCTGGGAGCAGTCAGGACAAGCAATGAAGAAGTCGGGAGTAGCCCACAGGAGACGGGTGCAGCACGGAAAGTGCGGCGCGCACCAATGCACTGTCAATGGTGCGTAAAAGTCAATTAAAGTGAATTAAAAGATACTTCCGCTGAACCTAGGAACACAAAACTTTAGACACAGACCCTAGAGGTGTGTACCAGTGTAAAGACACCGGCGTTGCAAAGTTACCTCACCCACAGGCCGTGGGTGCACAGGGTCGAAGTGGCGTCGGGTTCTGTCACGCAGGTTCTTGGTGCTTGGAGCTGTTGCAGCTGCAGGCGCTGTGAAGCAGAAGTGTCCGGTGCGATCCAAGGGTGGATCGAAGTAGAAAAAGTACCTGAAAGCAGAGGGGACAGAGTCTGGGTCACTCAGCAGTGACCAGGGTGGAACCAGGACGGAACCAGGCAATGTCGGGCGCAATCAGGCGGTTGTCGATAGGCTTCTCTCCGCTGTCACGTGGGCTCTGGGGCATCTGCGACGTCCAGGAGCAGGTCACGATCTGTCCCACGTAGGCTCTCGCCGTCAGCACCGTCGGCTTCAAGATTGCAGCAAACAGCACTTGGCAAAAGCAATCCACGCGGAACCGGGAGATTGCTTATCACTCGAACCAGGAGGGTCAGAGTGGGTGCTCCTTTTCACAGGAGCTGGTGCAGATCTGGAGCAACCAGAAAAGCAAGTCGTATTTCAAAGTTCGTCGGCACAGGGGCCACAAGCCAGCTGGCAAGTGACCGGGCCAACGCGTCGAGCGCACACAAGCAGAAGGGCCCCACGCAGCACTCGTCGAGTGTGGAGGGGTGAGCTTTGGTGCAAGTGGAGCTCGGGGCTGGGGCTTCTCAAACCCCGGTGTACAGCTTCGAGGGTCACTCGTGGGCCGCACGGTCAGCATCTCGTGGCCTTTTCAAGATGGCGTGCCCCACGCTTCCGGTCGCCTCCACGGGTCTCAGCTCTGCAGGGACTGTGGATCGGGCAGGTAGAAGGCAGGCAAGCTTGATCTCGTCGATCTCTGTCGCTCGAGTTCCGGCGGGAACTGCAACAAAGCAAGGGTCGAGGGCTGGATGGTGCCTGTTTGCACAGGGTGGTCACTCCTTGACCACAAGGGAGATTCTTCAGTCTTCTCACGTCGTGTAGAAAGTCGAAGGGTCCAGATTTCGTTTCTTATGTTTCTTCAGGATGATCTGAAGTCCGTTGGGACTGCTCCCCCTCTTATTCGAATCTCGGGGGTTGGACATCCTGCTAGGTCCCCTCCTATGGGTGGGACCCAGGAAGGGGGTGGTTACACCCCTCTCCTTTGATCCTGGCCGCGCTGGGACAGGGGCTGGGAGGCCCCAGAACCGGTTTGGCCGGATCCTGCAAGGGGCAGCCTTGTGCTCCCCAGGCAGTGTCTGGTTTCTTTGAAACCTCCCTACTCCAATCCACTATCTCCTGTCTGGGGTGGTTTGACACCGCCCTGTGACAGGAAACTCTTTGTCCAGGCCTCCTCTGCCGGGTTTCGGTCAGCAGCAGGAGGTCAGACCCGTGTCTGTGGCAGGGGCATCCATTTTGTGGATCTGAGGCTCATTTTAAATCAACCGCGTTTCAGTAAAGTAACATGTCTTCTCCCTCTAGAAGGGTGGAATGCTACCCCCGTCGCCAGAACTGGCGAGGGGGTAGTATTCCAATTCGTATGACACCTTACACGACATGTTTTGATAAAGCCAAACCAAAGTTGCTATATAACCGCGAGGATTATAAGGCGCTTAAGAGTATATGGTATGGCATTATCCCGGATCAGCTTAGGGAGTTGTTCCCGACAGCTGCAGACAGGCTCAGCTCATGCCAGAGCACCATCTCACATAAAACCACGCACTCTGCCTCCAGGATTGATGAGGCCTTCCATAGGAGTGGCTTACAGGCTATATATGTGTCCAGATATAGGTTTAGATATAGGTATACTATATCTAAGCAAGGGGTGATTACACCCACTTGCCCCAGCAGAGTGATCAGCCAGTTGTGTCAATTTAAGAACCAGCCAGGGGTGGCAAAAACTATGCTTCAGCCCCTGGTAGGCCTTGGTGGCACCTATGCCCTGGGCACCTATAGTGCATGGTACAGGGGCTGACAAGGAGTCCATTTCCAATTGTGGTATGTACCTATAGCACATGTATTATAAATTTAGAGAGAGAACAGCAGGCTGGGGGTCTGATTAGCAGGCCCACAGCCTCAGTAAGTCAAAAACCAGTGAAGCAAAAAGCAAAAATTGGGGTGACCATAGGATAGCAGACCCTACTCTCCTACATTGTGTCATGTGGTGTCATGTGTCACCATGTGTCATCATGTGTCATCATGTGTCACCATGTGTCGCCATGTGTCGTCATGCCCGCGCAGCTTTAAGGCACCGAGCGCGCAGTGCCTCTTGTGAAGCGCGCACACGTTCTGGCCGCCGCCCGCTTTCAGAACGCGAGCGGCGAAAAACGGCAATTTACTGGTTGCCTGAGGCCTTACAAATGCCCTCATTCAGTCCACAGCCTCTCTCTATTCAGAAAAGCCACGCATCAATTCCAAAAGCATTACGTGTGCTTTACACGTCATGCTTTTGGAGTTGCTGCATTTCTTTTTTAAATAGAGCGCAGCTGGGTGCTGATTGCAGGCCGTTGTGAAAGTATTGCTGTTAAATGCAGCACTCTCATGTGCTGCATTTAACAGCAATACTTTCACAACGGCCTGTAATCAGCACCCAGCTGCGCTCTATTTAAAAAAGAAATGCAGCAAGTCCAAAAGCATGACGTGTAAAGCACACGTAATGCTTTTGGAATTGATGCGTGGCTTTTCTGAATAGAGAGAGGCTGCAGACTGATTGAGGGCATTTGTAAAGTAGGGGGGCACTTGAGGGCAGCAAGGCCCGGTTCACCGGCCTGGAGCATCGGGGAGAGAGGGGCTGAGGACCCCCGGTACCGCAGCTGTGTTGACAGTGGCGGTTGGTGGGGTTTGTGAGGGGGGGGCAGGCATGCAGGAAAATAGGAGACATGGATCTCATGCAGGGAAATTAAGGGATGCAAAGTAGCAAGAACAGAGCTAGTGCTCTAGCTCGTACACCTGTCTCATCCAGCCATGCTTCTCTTTTTCCGTGTATCTCACTGTCCCTGCCGCTTTCTTTTGTACCTATTGCTGCTTAGTACCTCTCTGCTGTAACTGGCACCGGTCCCTACCTCTCATTACCCCGTGCCTGTGGCCGTTTACCTCTCCTTTTCTGCTGAAAATCTGAGCAATATACACACTATACACGGATTGTTCTCGTCCCGAATTTGAATTCAGCGCTGAAAACGAAGTAGCAGGCACGGCCACTTGGCGCTGTGTAATATCTTTGGCTACTTCATTTTCAACACAGTGCCAGGTGTTGCCACGCAGTTGAATGCCCTTTGCAAAAGTTGATAGGCCCGCTTTAAGTTGTTCATTGCTGCATTTGCGTGTTCAACTGGTCCAAACGAAGTGAGACCTTTGCCCAGCCTGGCTGAGAAACAGAAAGGTGAAAGGGGGAACAAAACCCTTGGAGCCGTATGGGTGTTGCGCGCCTGCTCCTAATTTTCTCATTATCCCTCCTCTATACCCCCAGTGCACCTTCTCTGGGCCAAACGCGCTGCTCGAAAATAATAAAATTATATTTTGAATTTAAACCATGTTTATTGGCTTTTCTGTTTCGGTTCTTGTGCTGCTTTCGGACAGAGTAGGAAACCCCGGGAACCACTCTGACCTAGGCAAGGAGATGGTTCCATTGACCCAGCAGGGGAGAGAGACAGGGGTAAGACTGACTGCACCGCCTCACTGGTTTCAGTCCACGCCCGGGCTCAGCACCACTCAGCACACTACAATGGACCACATCGAGGACACGACTCTGATTGGGAAACGGTAACCGCAGGCAGTGGGACGCATAATCACACACACATACACAACATACAAAATTCAGTGAATAAGAAATGTATTCAATTTCACACACTCATACACACAAACACATCCATTCACGACAACACTCTCCACCAAACATTCATGCATACACGCACGCACGCACGCACAAAACACTTTAAAAGAAAAGAAAAACACACACACACTCTTACCTTGCTGCCGGCTCCGGTCCGCGCCACCTCTGGGATCTGCTCTGCTCCCCTCACGTCACGTCACAGGCTCACAGCCCCTCTAGGCCAATCCTGGCGCCAGTTGGGGCACAGGCCTTCTCGGCCGCAGCACGCCCATTAGGAGGCCGAAGGGCTCCTAATGGGCATGCGCAACCAAGCAAAAACACAAATGCGCATGAGTGGACACGGTGCGAAAATTCGCCCTCCGTCCCCACTCATGCGCACTTGTGGTGCTGCATGTCCCCTGGCCTGGTGACGTCTGACAAAGGACGGCAGACCGCCCACCCCCTTCATGGCAGTCTGGCGTCATGCAGACAGTTGAGTCCTTCTTCTCCGAGCCCTCGGCGTCTTTGAACTGATTCACTTCAAAGACGGGCTGAGCGGGGAGGGGGGCAACGCCCCAACGCCCATAATGGACAGACCGCCACTGTGTGTTGAGGAGATGCATGGAGCAGTAATGCTACAGCCCCCACACACATAAACACACCCTACGGCTGGACGGGCTCCAGCTGCAGCCCAAACCCCCTTCTGACCACCCACACCCTTCCAAACTCAGGGACACAGGAGCAGCCTCGTCACACCAACTGGAACACGCAGGAACAACCCCGCCCTACGGTGCCACCCGTCGTCACACCTGGGAACTGTTTGGATTGACACACAAAACAAAGTGAAACAAGGCATGATGTGTAGGAATCTGCAGCCTGCCATCAGACGTCGGCGAGCATCCAGTACGGTTACAACAAGCGTATAAATATGAAAGCCCACACATGAGACTTTGAGGAGTTTGCAGAGAAGGACAACCATTGCACAAGATCTAGGATGACTCCTGTCTAAATCTCCAAACAGGTCCAGCAATACATCGAACAACATGTGTACAGGACAGGTGATGCCAGGCCTTTCCTCGCACTTTGGAACGTGGCGCTTCAGCAACCATGAAGAAGTTAAAGAGACTTCTAGGCAGTACCAATTTATAAACCTAGCGTACACAGACAGGAGTGCAACATTTTAATCTATGCTAGATGAACACTTCTGAGTTCCCATGCTACCATTTTGTTTGCTGGAGGCTTTTCTCCAAAAGGGGATTGGGCATTGGGGAAGGCAAAATAACTCAGTTTTCTGCTGCAGCACACAAGCACCAAGCACGTTTTCACATCATGACCAGCCCAAAGCGGTCCCAGACTGATAGAGCAGTTGCAAGTGTTGCACAGGCTATTGGTGCAGATGTATCTTCCAAAGCCCGCTCCGATGATTTTTATGAGACGTTTCAGGTCACAGAATGGCACTTTTAGAGTCTTCAGCAATGTCTCCTGTTGGGCCGCCATGTAGTGAAAGTTCCCATCATATTTTTGCCACTCCCGGTGTTCCTAAGAAGGGAGTTCGGGCCAGGATTGCTGACTGGCCACCTCGAAATAAGTAAATGCAAGCCGTAAGGCAGTCATTTGCAGAAATTTCTTTGTCATCCCCATGAAGGCCAAGAATCGTTCTGCCGTTAGACATGTTACCAAATTACATTGGCAGAGAAGCTGTCCTTTCAAATTGAATTACTATCGGCAGTTTCCCTTTATGTGAAACATTTTATTTGTACTGTATTGTTTTCTCTTGAAAAGTATTTCATCTCTTGGTATCAGAGTACTTAAGGAACATGTTTTATATTTATTTGTAAAAGACAGTATATCCCATTAACAAATTCTAGAGGCAAAGCTCATCATACTCAAAGATAGCGGTATTTGTCATACTCCAAGTAATTCTAGTAATTATTTTGAAAGAAGATGCAGCAGTTATTATCAAAAATGTAACAAAAGTAGTCCAGGGTGAAACTTTATTGAGACCAGCCAAAATGTCTTAAGTTTTTTCATCCAACATTGTGCAACATTTACTAAGGTTTTCAAAATGTTATATTATTCAAGTTTAGGTAAGTTATGCATGCAGGGAGAAATCACTTGCGCTGTGCTCGCTGGTCTCTCACATAATTTTTTTATGCTAGTAAGCCCTCGAGTGAAAAAGTAATGAGAGATACTTAGGAGTATATTTATGAAGGGGTTTTGGGTCTTGTTTGCACCACTCAACATGGAGAAAAGAAATGCAGCAAGTTTTTATATAGTGCGAACTCAACCGAAAAAGTATTGCAGCGCTTTACATGATTTATTATTATATATTTTTTTGTCTGCATGGGGAGATTAATTTATTTGCCCAGAATCACAGGATTTTAGGCTGACCTGAGACTAAAAACCCATCTCCAAAATCGACAGCTCAAGCATTAAGCCACAACCCCAACCACAAGAGCGGAAGCATTTTCATTAATATATACAACTTGATTAAAAAAACAACTATTGATAAAGCCAATTGTCTTGGCCACGGCTCGAGACGGGGTACCACGCGGGTGGACGGCATCCCCCCACTTATTTTGCCGGGAGCTCGATAACTGGAGCAAATGGAGCCACACATTCACTCTTTGGCCTCTCTGGGGTGAGATCGGAGCCCATTCAGAACGCTGCTCACGCGCTGGCTTCTCTGATGCAATTTCATCCAATGGGTGAGTGAGCGGAGGCAATGACAGAAGCAGCAAAATATCAGTAGGGTGGCACACTATATGATGCACTAATTTTTAGCTTAATTGCTTTGAAGCCACACCCTTAATTGCATTGGTTATGCCCCTTTGAAAGATCCCCGAGTATTTTCATCCCACTCAAAGCCCTGGTCTACAAGCACGGTCAGGTTCTTGGCGCACATAGCCTTGGCTGCAGCGCACAGAGACCTTACTCTGCCGCACACAGAGGAAAATAATTAGAGGGAACATTGGTTGCCATGTGTCGCCATGTGTCGCCATGTGTCGTCATGTGTCGCCATGTGTCGCCATGTGTCGCCATGTGTCGCCATGTGTCGCCATGTGTCGCCATGTGTCATCATGTGTCATGTGTTGTCATGTGTCGTCATGTGTCATCATGTGTCATGTTGCCATGTGTCATCATGTGTCATCATGTGTCATGTGGTGTCATGTGGTGTCAAGTGGTGTCATGTGGTGTCATGTTGTGTAATGTGGTGTCATGTGTCATGTGGTGTCATGTGGTATCATGTGTCATGTGGTGTCATGTGTCATCATGTGTCATGTGGGTCATGTGGTGTTGTGTCATCATGTGTCATGTGGGTCATGTGGTGTCATGTGTCATGTGGGTCATGTGGTCTCATGTGTCATCATGTGTTATCATGTGTCATGTGGGTCATGTGTTGTCATGTGTCATCACGTGTCATGTGTCATGTGTCGTCATGTGGTGTCATGATGTGGTGTCATAGTCTCATCATTTGGTGTCATGTGTCGTCATGTGTCATTGTGTGTCATCATGTGTCATCATGTGTCGTCATATGTCGCCATGTGGGGTCATTTGGGGTCATATGTCATAATGTGTCATGTGGTGTCATGTGTTGTCATGTGTCATCATGTGTCGTCATGTGTCGCCATGTGCCGTCATGTGTTGCCATGTGGGGTCATGTGTCATCATGTGTCATGTGGTGTCATGTGATGTCATATGGTGTCATGTGTCATCATGAGTCATAATGTGTAATCATGTGTCATCATGTGTCGCAATGTGGGGTCATGTGTCATCATGTGTCATGTGGTATCATGTTGGATCATATGGTGTCATGTGGTGTCATGTGTCATCATGTGGTGTCATGTGTTATCATGCATCATCATGTGTCATGTGGTGTCATGTGGTGTCATGTGGTGTCATGTGGTGTCGTGTGGTGTCATGTGTCATTTGGTGTCATGTGTTGTCATGTGGTGTCATGTGGTGTCATGTCTCATGTGGCGTCATGTGTCTTGTGGTGTCATTTCTCATGTGGGGTCACGTATCATGTGTCTTTTGGTGTCATGTGGTGTTATGTGGTGTCATGTGGTGTCATGTGTCATCATGTGTCACGTGTCATCATGTTTCATCATGTGTCATCATGTCATCATGTTTCATCATGTGTCATGTAGTGTCATGTGTAATGTGGTGTCATGTTGTGTTATGTGTAATGTGGAGTCATGTGGAGTCATGTGGTGTCATGTGGAGTCATGTGGAGTCATGTGGTGTCATGTGAGGCCATGTGTCATCATGTGTCATCATGTGTCATGTGGTGTCATGTGGTATCATGTGGTGTCATGTGGTGTCACGTGTCATCGCGTATCATGTGTCGCCATGTGTCATCATGTGTCATGTGTCGTCATGTGTCATCATATGTCATCATGTGTCATGTTGCCATGTGTCGTCATGTGTCATCATGTGTCATGTGGTGTCATGTGGTGTCAAGTGGTGTCATGTGGTGTCATGTGGTATCATGTGTCATGTGGTGTCATGTGTCATCATGTGTCATGTGGGTCATGTGGTGTTGTGTCATCATGTGTCATGTGGGTCATGTGGTGTCATGTGTCATGTGGGTCATGTGGTCTCATGTGTCATCATGTGACATCATGTGTCATGTGGGTCATGTGTTGTCATGTATTATGTGTCATGTGTCGTCATGTGGTGTCATGATGTGGTGTCATAGTCTCATCATTTGGTGTCATGCGTCGTCATGTGTCATGTGTCATTGTGTGTCATTGTGTGTCATCATGTTTCGTCATATGTCGCCATGTGGGGTCATTTGGGGTCATATGTCATAATGTGTCATGTGGTGTCATGTGTTGTCATGTGTCATCATGTGTCGTCATTTGTCGCCATGTGCCGTCATGTGTTGCCATGTGAGGTCATGTGGGGTCATGTGTCATCATGTGTCATGTGGTGTCATGTGATGTCATGTGGTGTCATGTGTCATCATGTGTCATCATGTGTCATCATGTGTCGCAATATGAGGTCATGTGGGGTCATGTGTCATGTGGTATCATGTGGTGTCATGTGGTGTCATGTGGTTTCATGTGGTGTCATGTGTCATGTGGTGTCATGTGGTGTTATGTAGTGTCATGTGGTGTCATGTAGTGTCATGTGGTGTTGTGTGGTGTCATGTGTCACGTGGTGTCATGTGGTGTCATGTGGTGTCATGTGGTGTCATGTGTCATGTGGTGTCATGTGTCTTGTGGTGTCATGTCTCATGTGGTGTCGTGTATCATAGGTCTTGTGCTGTCATTTCTCATGTGTCAGCTGGTGTCATGTGGTGTCATGTGGTGTCATGTGTCATCATGTGTCATGTGGGGTCATGTGTCATGTGGTGTCATGTGGTGTCATGTGGTGTCATGTGGTGTCATGTGGTGTCATGTGTAATCATGGGTCATGTGGTGTCATGTAGTGTCATGTGTCATGTGGTGTCATGTGTCATGTGGGTCATGTGGTGTCATATCTTGTCATGTGCCTTCATGTGTCATGTGGGTCATGTGGTGTCATGTGTCATGTGGGTCATGTGGAGTCTTGTGTCATGTGTCATGTGGAATCATGTGTCATCATATGGTGTCATGTGGTGTCATGTGTCATCATGTGTCAGCATGTGTCAGCATGTGTTGCCATGTGTCATCATGTGGGGTCATGTGGGGTCATGTGTCACCATGTGGCATGTGTCATGTGTTGTCATGTGTTATGTGGTGTCATGTGTCATGTGGGTCATGTGGTGTCATGTGTTGTCATGTGTCATCATGTGTCATGTGTGGTCATGTGGTGTCATATGGTGTCATCATGTGTCATCATGTGTTGTCATGTGTCGTCAGGTGTCGTCATGTGTCGTCATGAGTCATGTGTCGTCATTTGGTATCTTGTGGTGTCATGTGGTATCATGTGTCATGTGTCATCATGTGTCATGTGTCATGTGTTATCATGTGGTGTCATGTGGTGTCATGTGGTGTCATGTGGTGTCATGTGTCAAGTGGTGTCATGTGTCTTGTGGTGTCATGTCTCATGTGGTGTCGTGTATCATAGGTCTTGTGGTGTCATTTCTCATGTGTCATGAGGTGTCATGTGGTGTCATGTGGTGTCATGTGGTGTCATGTGGTGTCATGTGGTGTCATGTGTCATGTGGTGTCATGTGTCTTGTGGTGTCATGTCTCATGTGGTGTCATGTATCATAGGTCTTGTGGTGCCATTTCTCATGTGTCATGTGGTGTCATGTGGTGTCATGTGGTGTCATGTGTCATCATGTGTCATGTAGGGTCATGTGTCATGTGGTGTCATGTGGTGTCATGTGGTGTCATGTGGTGTTCTGTGTAATCATGGGTCATGTGGTGTCATGTAGTGTCATGTGTCATCATGTGGTGTCATGTGTCATGTGGGTCATGTGGTGTCATGTGTCATGTGTCATCATGTGTCATGTGTCATGTGTTATCATGTGGTGTCATGTGGTGTCATGTGGTGTCATGTGGTGTCATGTGTCAAGTGGTGTCATGTGTCTTGTGGTGTCATGTCTCATTTGGTGTCGTGTATCATAGGTCTTGTGGTGTCATTTCTCATGTGTCATGTGGTGTCATGTGGTGTCATGTGGTGTCATGTGGTGTCATGTGGTGTCATGTGGTGTCATGTGTCATGTGGTGTCATGTGTCTTGTGGTGTCATGTCTCATGTGGTGTCATGTATCATAGGTCTTGTGGTGTCATTTCTCATGTGTCATGTGGTGTCATGTGGTGTCATGTGGTGTCATGTGTCATCATGTGTCATGTGGGGTCATGTGTCATGTGGTGTCATGTGGTGTTATGTGGTGTCATGTGGTGTCATGTGTCATCATGTGTCATCATGTGTCACGTGTCATCATGTTTCATCATGTATCATCATGTGTCATCATGTTTCATCATGTGTCATGTGGTGTCATGTGTAATGTGGTGTCATGTTGTGTTATGTGTAATGTGGAGTCATGTGGAGTCATGTGGTGTCATGTGGAGTCATGTGGAGTCATGTGGTGTCATGTGAGGCCATGTGTCATCATGTGTCATCATGTGTCATGTGGTGTCATGTGGTATCATGTGGTGTCATGTGGTGTCATGTGTCACCGCGTATCATGTGTCGCCATGTGTCATCATGTGTCATGTGTCGTCATGTGTCATCATGTGTCATCATGTGTCATGTTGCCATGTGTCGTCATGTGTCATCATGTGTCATGTGGTGTCATGTGGTGTCAAGTGGTGTCATGTGGTGTCATGTGGTGTCATTTGTCATGTGGTGTCATGTGGTATCATGTGTCATGTGGTGTTCTGTGTCATCATGTGTCATGTGGGTCATGTGGTGTTGTGTCATCATGTGTCATGTGGGTCATGTGGTGTCATGTGTCATGTGGGTCATGTGGTCTCATGTGTCATCATGTGTCATCATGTGTCATGTGGGTCATGTGTTGTCATGTTTCATCAAGTGTCATGTGACGTCATGTGGTGTCATTATGTGGTGTCATAGTCTCATCATTTGGTGTCATGTGTCGTCATGTGTCATGTGTCATTGTGTGTCATTTTGTGTCATCATGTTTCGTCATATGTCGCCATGTGGGGTCATTTGGGGTCATATGTCATAATGTGTCATGTGGTGTCATGTGTTGTCATGTGTCGTCATCTGTCGTCATTTGTCGCCATGTGCCGTCATGTGTTGCCATGTGAGGTCATATGGGGTCATGTGTCATCATGTGTCATGTGGTGTCATGTGATGTCATGTGGTGTCATGTGTTATCATGTGTCATCATGTGTCATCATGTGTCGCAATATGGGGTCATGTGGGGTCATGTGTCATGTGGTATCATGTGGTGTCATGTAGTGTCATGTGGTTTCATGTGGTGTCATGTGTCATGTGGTGTCATGTGGTGTCATGTAGTGTCATGTGGTGTCATGTAGTGTCATGTGGTGTTGTGTGGTGTCATGTGTCACGTGGTGTCATGTGGTGTCATGTGGTGTCATGTGGTGTCATGTGGTGTCATGTGTCATGTGGTGTCATGTGTCTTGTGGTGTCATGTCTCATGTGGTGTCGTGTATCATAGGTCTTGTGGTGTCATTTCTCATGTGTCATGTGGTGTCATGTGGTGTCATGTGGTGTCATGTGGTGTCATGTGTCATCATGTGTCATGTGGGGTCATGTGTCATGTGGTGTCATGTGGTGTCATGTGGTGTCATGTGGTGTCATGTGTAATCATGGGTCATGTGGTATCATGTAGTGTCATGTGTCATCATGTGGTGTCATGTGTCATGTGGGTCATGTGGTGTCATATCTTGTCATGTGTCATCATGTGTCATGTGGGTCATGTGGTGTCATGTGTCATGTGGGTCATGTGGAGTCTTGTGTCATGTGTCATGTGGAGTCATGTGTCATCATATGGTGTCATGTGGTGTCATGTGTCATCATGTGTCATCATGTGTCAGCATGTGTTGCCATGTGTCATCATGTGGGGTCATGTGGGGTCATGTGTCACCATGTGGCATGTGTCATGTGTTGTCATGTGTTATGTGGTGTCATGTGTCATGTGGGTCATGTGGTGTCATGTGTTGTCATGTGTCATCATGTGTCATGTGTGGTCATGTGGTGTCATGTGGTGTCATCATGTGTCATCATGTGTTGTCATGTGTCGTCATGTGTCGTCATGTGTCGTCATGAGTCATGTGTCGTCATTTGGTATCTTGTGGTGTCATGTGGTATCATGTGTCATGTGTCATCATGTGTCATGTGTCATGTGTTATCATGTGGTGTCATGTGGTGTCATGTGGTGTCATGTGTCAAGTGGTGTCATGTGTCTTGTGGTGTCATGTCTCATGTGGTGTCGTGTATCATAGGTCTTGTGGTGGGTGTCATTTCTCATGTGTCATGTGGTGTCATGTGGTGTCATGTGGTGTCATGTGGTGTCATGTGGTGTCATGTGTCATGTGGTGTCATGTGTCTTGTGGTGTCATGTCTCATGTGGTGTCATGTATCATAGGTCTTGTGGTGTCATTTCTCATGTGTCATGTGGTGTCATGTGGTGTCATGTGTCATCATGTGTCATGTGGGGTCATGTGTCATGTGGTGTCATGTGGTGTCATGTGGTGTCATGTGGTGTCATGTGTAATCATGGGTCATGTGGTGTCATGTAGTGTCATGTGTCATCATGTGGTGTCATGTGTCATGTGGGTCATGTGGTGTCATGTCTTGTCATGTGTCATCATGTGTCATGTGGGTCATGTGGTGTCATGTGTCATGTGGGTCATGTGGAGTCTTGTGTCATGTGTCATGTGGAATCATGTGTCATCATATGGTGTCATGTGGTGTCATGTGTCATCATGTGTCATCATGTGTCAGCATGTGTTGCCATGTGTCATCATGTGGGGTCATGTGGGGTCATGTGTCACCATGTGGCATGTGTCATGTGTTGTCATGTGTTATGTGGTGTCATGTGTCATGTGGGTCATGTGGTGTCATGTGTTGTCATGTGTCATCATGTGTCATGTGTGGTCATGTGGTGTCATGTGGTGTCATCATGTGTCATGTGTTGTCATGTGTCGTCATGTGTCGTCATGTGTCGTCATGAGTCATGTGTCGTCATTTGGTATCTTGTGGTGTCATGTGGTATCATGTGTCATGTGTCATCATGTGTCATGTGTCATGTGTTATCATGTGGTGTCATGTGGTGTCATGTGGTGTCATGTGGTGTCATGTGTCAAGTGGTGTCATGTGCCATCAAGTGTCATGGTGGCATGTGGTGTCATGTTGTGTCATGTGGTGTCATGTGCCATGCATCATCATGTGTCATCATATGTTGTCATGTGTTGTCATGTATCATGTGGACTCATGTGGTGTCATGTGTCATGTGTCAAGTGTCATGTGGTGTCATGTGGTATAATGTGGTGTCATTTGTCATCATGTGTCATGTGTTATCTGTGTCGTTATGTGTCATCATGTGTTATGTGGTGTCATGTGGTGTCATGTGTCAAGTGGTGTCATGTGCCATCAAGTGTCATGTGGTGTCATGTTGTGTCATGTGGTGTCATGTGCCATGCGTCATCATGTGTCATCATATGTTGCCATGTGTTGTCATTTATCATGTGGAGTCATGTGGTGTTATGTGTCATCATGTGTCATGTGGGTCATGTGGTGTCATGTGGTGTCATCATGTGGTGTCATGTGTTTTCATGTGGTGTCATGTGTCATCATGTGGTGTCATCATGTGTCATCATGTGTCATGTGGTGTCATGTGTCATCATGTGTCATGTGGTGTCATGTGTCATCATGTGTCATGTGGTGTCATGTGGTGTCATGTGTCATGTGGTGTCATGTGTCATGTGTTGTCATTTGTCGCTATAAGTCATCATGTGTTGTCATGTGTCATCATGTGTCACCATTTGTCGCCATTTGTCGCCATGTGTCGCCATATGTCGCCATGTGTCACCATGTGTCGTCATGTGTCATCATGTGTCGTCATGTGTCACCATGTGTTGCCATGTGTTGTCATGTGTCGTCATGTCTCATCATGTGTCATCATGTAGAAAGGAGTACCCGCTCTGACCTTGCTGGTCCGAGTAATAAGCCTTTTTCACTTTCCCCCGTGGCTTGCATTAGCCAAGGCTTGTTTGCTTCAATCGAGTTGCCGACACCGCCATCAGCTAGAGCTTTTGAGAGACAGCTTGTGATCGATGTCTGGATGTCCTTGGCCTTTTCGTGTTTACGTGGCTGCAGAGAGAAGCAACACCTCATCACCTGTTTGCACCCGACTTTGCCTGGTTCCACGGTGGTCACTGGTCAGTGACTTTAAACATTGTCCCCTCTGCTTTCAGGTCTTCACCACTTCAGATCCACCCTTGGATCTCACGGACACTTCTGCTTCCCATCGCCTGCAGCATCTTCAAAACCCGACACCTCATCGACCCTGTGCACCCACTTCCTGTGCGTTAGGTAACATTGCAACACCGGTGTCCCTACACTGGTACCCACCTCTAGGGTCTGTGTCTTAAGTTTTGTTCCTCTAGGTTGAGCGGAAGTGTCATGTGGTGTCATGTGATGTCATGTCTCATGTGGTGTCATGTGTCTTGTGGTGTCATGTCTCATGTGGTGTCACGTATCATGTGTCTTGTGGTGTCATCTGGTGTCATGTGGTGTCATGTGGTGTCATGTGGTATCATGTGTCATCATGTGTCATGTGGGTCATGTGTTGTCATGTGTCATCACGTGTCATGTGTCATGTGGTGTCATGTGTCATGTGGTGTCATGTGTTGCCATGTGTTGTCATGTGTCATCATGTGTCGTCATGTGTCATCATGTGTCGCCATGTGTGGCCATGTGTCGCCATGTGTTGTCATGTGTCATGTGTCATCATGTGTTGCCATGTGTTGCCATGTGTCGCCATGTGTCATCATGTGTCGCCATGTGTCGTCATGTGTCGCCATGTGTCGCCATGTGTCATCATGTGTCATCATGTGTCATGTGTTGCCATGTGTCGTCATGTGCCATCATGTGTCATGTGGTGTCATCTGGTGTCAAGTGATGTCATGTGGTGTCATGTGGTGGCATGTGATATGTTGTGTCATGTGGTGTCATGTGTCATGTGGTGTCATGTGGTGTCATGTGTCATGTGGTGTCATGTGGTGTCAGGTGGTGTCATGTGGTGGCATGTGTCATGTGGTGTCATGTGGGGTCATGGGGTGTCATGTGTCATGTGGTGTCATGTGGTGTCATGTCATCATGTGCCATGTGGGTCATGTGGTGTCATGTGGTTTCATGTGTTATCATGTGTCATGTGGGTCAAGTGGTGTCATGTGTCATCATGTATCATGTGGGTCATGTGGTGTCATGTGTCATCATGTGTCATCATGTATCATGTGGGTCATGTGGTGTCATGTGTTGTCATGTGTCATGTATCATCATGTGTCATCATGTTTTGCCATGTGGGGTCATGTGTCATCATGTGTCATGTGGGTCATGTGTTGTCATGTGTCATCATGTGTCATGTGTCATGTGTCGTCATGTGGTGTCATGATGTGGTGTCATAGTCTCATCATTTGGTGTCATGTGTCGTCATGTGTCATGTGTCTTTGTGTGTCATCATGTATCATCATGTGTCGTCATATGTCGCCATGTGGGGTCAAGATAGTAGCAGTTGACAAAGAGAAATGAAAGAGATCAGGCAAAACAGTGGAAAGAGTAATGAGATCACAGCTATAATTTAAGAACGATAATAAGGAGGTCTCAGTGAAATCTGGAAGCACAGAAACGAGAAACACTTAAAGATCTACACGAATTAAAGAACCATTATGTCGGTCAGGTACACAGAGCGTGAAGACATGAACGCGCAAGTAATAACATACCCACCCAAGATTTCTAAGAACGCGGCAAAAAAGGTCAAACACAACTTACTGAAGAAACATCCTGAACAACTGTTCCTGGACCCCTCGTTTAACACAGATATGGGCATTATCATAAATGACCTGATATTCTTCACTAGAAGAACGGCGACCTGGCATAATGTCGTGGCAAAAAGACTAAATATTGAAAATATAACCAACATCCCACACGGCACAAAAATTAGGAGCAAACCTTCAGCATGGTGCAGAGCTGTCCTAAATATAACTATATACAAAAATGGAATTGTACTCATCCAAGCAGCTGACAGAGAGCTAGTAAAATTTGACAAAGTATTCTCATCATTATAAACAGAAGCAGAAAACTCAAGATCCCAGACACCTCGAACACAACGAGTAGTCAATATAGTCCAGAACAGTTCTTCCAATACTGATGGCACACCAAACATAAACCTTCAAGATCCACCACAACCAACTCGCCAAGGAGAAAGATCTAATCATCAACAAAACATGACCCCACCTGATATCACGAATGACATAAACAACTCTGTCACCAGAGAAGCCAACCAAACGGGCTGCCGGAACGATCTAATCTCTAACACCGGAGATTTACCTGAAACTACGATGGCCATACCGGAGAAGGAGATTAAAAGGATAGGGTTATCTCCTAACCCTCGAAACAATGAGAAGAGCAAGGCACAAATAGAAATGCCAGTGCCGATACCGCATGACGCCACAACACCTGAAGAGGGGGGCTCAGTTCCGAGTGAGATCGCCTGTGAAGATAACTACAAAAAGAACAGGGCAGAGGTTATCAACATTCCCCAATCTCCCTCGAATGCGAATCTGGAGTCCATTAGATCTTTATCCACTAAAACACCCTCTACACCTAATATCATAGGAAGCAATGGAGACACCCCTAATAAAGTCAAGAATCATATCAAAAATAAGGATACAGCGGTAAGACCGGTAGCAATGAGAAGAGACCTGTCATGGAGGAGGGAAAAATGTAGAACGAATACAGCTAGGTCTATTTCACATAAGAAATCTGCCCGAACATTGAAAGAAGTCAATGAGCTCAAGAAACTAATATGCAACCTAGCACAAGACTCGATGAATGTCACAAAGACAATTGAAAAAATCTGGGAGATGACGATGAATACGCACACGAAGGTCGGACAAATCCAGAATCTTGTACTCCGACCCAACAGACCAAACAGGACCAATCCCTTAACAAATAAAGAAGCCCAGGCCTTACTTCAATCTTATGAACAACTGGCTCAGGAAAAGGAGGAGTATATCGAAATTGTACCTACTGACTCGAATAGAACGTCCAGAAAGAATGACAGGAAAGCAATCCACCACAACTTACAACATATTCAGGTAACTACAATCGACACTGAAAATGAAAACCCCGTTAACTCACAGAAAGCCCTGAAATGCCTACTTCTTAACTGTCGTTCGGCAACTAAACATGCGTCAGATATAGCCGCCCTCATCATCAACAAGGAAATCGACTTGGCCATCCTTACGGAAACATGGCTCAGTGAATCATCATCTCCTACCATTGATCTCCTAGTACCACCTCAATATAACATTGTCAGGTTAGACAGACCAAGGAAAGTGGGAGGAGGTATAGCGTGCATTCACCGGTCCGAGATTAAGGTCAACCAATTCCAATCTGACCCCATTGAATCCTGTGAATACCTTGGTCTTAACATAAGATCACTAAATAATCAAAGCTATAACCTGCATGCGTTCTACCACCCACCGGGAGAGAACACTAAGTTCACAGGACGACTAATAGAGATTATAACTGCCAACTCTAACTCGGATGCCAACAACATATTCCTAGGAGACTTTAACCTCCACTGGGACGACGGCAATGACAAAATGGTGAACTCGATTAAAGACTTCCTCAATGAGCTAAACCTTACGCAAGCATGCACCCAGCCCACTCACTCACAAGGAGCGACTCTTGACTGGATTATTTCAAGAAACAAAGAGACTTCAATCCTTGCTATAGACCCGTGTGATTGGTCTGACCATCACGCCATAACATTCGCGATACTCACAATGAAAAAGGGTAAGACCGTGCAACCCCGCAGGTGCAAAAAACTGATTCGAGACACAAAAGAAGCCAATATTGAATTACTGGTGGAAAGATGTGAGAAAGACCTGAAGCCTCGTAACAACAGGCAGAATGTCAATGTCAACGAGCTGACAGATCATTACATAACCTCGATCCATAATATAGTCAACGACACCCTGCCTCAAAAACTGAAAAATGTCTCAGAAAACCCAAAAAATCCTTGGTTTAATGAATCATTGAACGAAGACAGGCGAAAACTGAGAATGGCTGAAAGGAAATGGAGACAACATCCCTCCTCCCCTGAGCTGAAAGACCTCAGAAAAACGAGAAAACAATATAACAAAAAGATAATCAACACCAAAAAAGAATTTATAAGGGCTGAACTTGACAATGCCACAAACAGACCAGGAAAACTCTTCGAGATCCTAAAACAACAGTCTAATAAAGTCAAGTCAAGTCAAAAAGATTTGTATAGCGCACTACATACCCAGAGGGTTTCAAGGCGCTTAGGAAGGGGAGGGGGATTATTTGTCAAAAATCCACGTTTTAAGCTGCTTTCTGAACTCTAGGTGGTTCTGGGTGAGGCGAAGGTAGGCGGGGAGTGAGTTCCAAGTTTTAGCAGCCAGGTATGAAAAGGATCTGCCTCCCATGGTGGTCTTGTTGATACGAGGTATAGTGGCGAGGGCTTGGCTGGAAGAGCGTAGTTGGCGGGAGGGGGTGTAGAAGGACAGTCGAGAGTTGAGGCAATCTGGTCCGATGTCGTAGAGTGATTTGTGTGCGTGGGTGAGCAGTCGGAAAGTGATTCTTTTGTTGACGGGTAGCCAGTGGAGGTCTTTAAGGTGACCAGTGATGTGTTCGTTGCGTGGGGTGTGGTTCGATGACAAGCTTTCATTTATTTCCCATACCAAACGCGTGGCTGGCGTATGTTTTGGTACTTTGCATGGTCTGAGACCCATTTTTAAATTTTTCGATGCTGAGACAAGACAGATTATGGTCCAGGCTCTGGTTCTTACCAGACTGGACTATGCCAATTCTCTGTTCTTGGGCTTAAATCAGGCCGAACTGTCCCGTCTTCAGAGGGTTCAGAACGCGGCTGCTAGGATGCTTGTCGGCCTCCCGAAATTTGTCTCAGCTCGCCAAACCATCCGGAATCTTCATTGGCTTCCGATTGAGCAAAGAGTTAAGTTTAAAGCCCTCTGCTTAACTTTTAAAATTCTCAACCTAGCCTCCCCTCCGATCCTTGCACAGACTATTCTGCACTATGCTCCTGCTAGAGCTCTCCGCTCTGTTGGACTGAACCTCGCCATAGTGCCCCGCTTTAAAAGGGCTAGAATGGGTGGACGCTCGTTTTCAGTGCTGGCGGCTGCTCTTTGGAATTCTCTTCCAGCTCCACTCCGCTCAATCCCAGATCTGTTTCTTTTTAGGAAGACCTTGAAGACTTTTCTCTTCTCTACAGTCTAGTCTGTTTCCCGTCTAGCCTTCTTACTCGTGTTGTGTTACTCAGATCTCCAAGCGCCGGGACGCCTCTTAGCTGCGGCATCCGTGCGCTATATAAAAAATAGATAACATAACATAACATAACATAACATATGAGTCTGGCTGAGGCGTTTTGGATTCGTTAAAAATAAAGCAAATTGGGACACATTTGAACTATATGACCAGGGAAAGATCGCCAAAACGCTAGCAGAACTCAGACCGAACAACCACTATCAAGACCCTCTACCAGCAAAATGTGTAAGAGAAATCAGCCACACCCTAATTCCTATCTGGACTGAGATAATAAATGCTTCACTTGCACAAGGGACCCTCCCCTAAAAACTGGGCAGGTAGTTCCCATCATCAAAAAACCGACAGCGGATGCAACAGACCCGAAGAACTATCGACCAGTGACCAACATCCCTCTACTTGCCAAACTTATTGAGAAATGCGTGCAGGGCCAACTGAGTCAGCACATCGCTAAGTTCTCATTACTAGATGACTGCCAATCAGGCTTCAGAACTGGGCATAGTACTTGTTAGAACTGGGGGTCTCTAGTTGGCAGAGGTAGGTACCAATGTCCAAATAGGGACCCTTGCTTCTAGTCAGGACGAGGAGATAACCCTCTTAGATAACCCCTGCTCGCCCTCAAGGTAGCTTGGCCTGAGCAGTCTAGGCTAACCAGAGGCAATGCGTTAAGTATTTGTACCAACACTCACAGTAACACAGTGAAAACACCACAAACTGATTCCACAACAGTTTAGGAAAATAAAGATATTTATTCTAAACTACCCAAGACCAAAACGGCAAAAATCCAACATACACAGTTCAAGGATATGGTTTCAAAAGAGTTCTTCAGGTTGTAATCAAAGTTCTTTAAGTTGCGTTAAAATAATCCACAGATGCGTGAAAAGTTCACAGTTGCGTCACGTTTACTCACAGTACCTTTTAGATGCAACAAAGTTCCACAAGCAGGAAGCTGGTGCGGTGGAAACAAGCGATGCGTTACTCCTGAGACCCTGGGGAGGCGATGCGACAGCCCCGCTGCAGCAGCGGGCGTGCGGCGACGAATCCGGTCTGTAAGGGGAGGAAGGCAGCTTGCGTAGATTCCGGTGCGTAGGTTCTGTGGGAAGTCTGTTCTCGCAAAGGTACGATGCGATGATCTCGTAGGGGCTGCGACGATCTCCGGGGCGACGATGCGCGGTCCAGCGGTGATCCTCTCTCTCGCAGCTCCTCGGTGAGATGCTTCTGCAGCGATGTCTGCAGCGACGTGATGCGGTCCGCAAGCCAGCGGTGCGGCGATCTCACCCAGACGACAGGCTCTGCGACGACACTCGCAGCGATGTTCGATTCTCCCGCACCGGTCTGGTGCGTCCCGCAAACGAAGGGTGCGATGGCTCCGGCAGCGATGTCAGGCGCTGCGCCGATCTCGACCTTCGTAGCGGCGGGAAACTTCTCGCACTGTCGGGGATGCGCTCCGCAAGCGAGCGATGCGACACTTTTCAGCTTCACAAGTTTCTCAGCTTAGTCTCAAGCTTCCCAGCTCAGGTTCAACTTCTAGAGGCCCCACAACTGGATCAAGCACTCTACGAAGGACAGAACTCTCTCAGCAGAGTTCAGGGAGACTGGGGGTGAAGTCCTTTTGTTCCTGGTGTAGGAGAGTAGGGTCTGCAATCCTATGATCACCCAGATTTTTTGCTTTTGTTTCACTGGTTTACGACTTTCTCTGGCTGTGGGCCTGCCAATCAGACCCACAGCCTGGCTGTTCTCTTTCTAAATTACAACATGTACCCTAGGTGCATTTACCAATTGGTACTGGGCCACCTTATCAGACCCTGTAAATCAGGGCATAGGTGTACCCAGGGCCGCCAGGGGCTGCAGCATGTATTATGCCACCCCTGGCTGGCCTCCCAAATTTGACACCACTGGCTGCATGACAGCTGGGGCAAAGTCGTGTAATCACCCTTTGCTTTAGATATAGTAGCCCTATATCTAACCGTACAATGGACACCCGAGTTCCTATCAGTCACTCCTATGGCAGGCCTTGACAATCCTGAAGGCAGAGTGCGTGGGCTCGTGTGAACTGGGTTCTGGCCCGAGCCGAGCCCGGTTGCAGCTTGCGGAATCCAGACCCAATGGCTGTTCCATGATAACGCATACCATATCGGTAACTTCGGTATCGCGTTATCAAGACATGTCGAGTAAGGTGTCATACGAATCGGGATACTGCCCCCTCACCAATTCTGGCAACGAGGTTAGCATTCCGCCCTTCTAGAGGGACACGACATGTACGTAAATGTGAACCCCGGTTAAAGTTAACGAAAGCCTCAGCTCCACAAAATGGATGCTGCCACCACAGACACGAGTCTGACCTCCTGCTGCTGGGAGTCCTTCCAGCGAGGAGCGCTTGGACAAAGGGTTTCCTGTCGAGGGCGGTGTTCGCACCGTCCCTGACAGGGTTTGTGTATTCTGGGTAGGTAGGGCTTTTGCGAGAAGGTGACTGCGGAGTGGCACCCCGGTGCTCACTACGCATCTGCCGGTCAGAACCAGTTCCAGGGGCGCCAGCCCTGGCCTGGGGAAAGTCCGGCAGGGGAGAGGGGTGTAACTACCCCCCTTCCTGGTCCCACCCTTAGGGCAGGACCTAGTCATGTACCCACCCCTTTCTTTAGGATAAAGGCCGGAGCGGGGACCCTTCCAAATTAGATCATCTTTGAATCAAGAACTACTTTCTACGAAAGGACCTTCGAGACTCTTCCCAAGATTTCTCCCTTGTGACTAAGGAGTAGTCACCCTGCATCCGCAGGCACCATCTAAGAACTCTGCGGTTTGCTGCACGTCCTTCCTCAGGAATCCGACGGCCCAGCTCGACGAGAACCGGCTTCCCTAGTACCTCTGACCTCTACCCACGTCATCAGCTCAGCTGTGATCTGTGGGTGCGACGAGACCTCGAGGGACCGGCCATCATCAAAACCTGCACGCTTTCTTAATCAGCACGACCATCGAAGTAATTCTCTGGTGAGTGCTCTGGGGTCCGAGAAGCCCCGACCCTGAGCCGCTCCAGCACCGAAGCGCAGCCTCCCAGCATCTCCACGATCTGCGTGGGGCCCTCCTGCTCGCTGCTCAGCACGTTGTCCGGTCACTAGCCGCTGGCTTGTGCCCTTCTGTGACGACATCCGACAACCAACGCTGCTGGTCTGGTTGCTCCAGACTGGCCCTTGCTTCCATCTTTGAGAGAAGCACCCCGGACCCTCTGGGTCCACTCAAGACGCCATTCTAGGCCCACCACGTGGCCCTGAAATCTGCCAAGGCTTGTTGCCCCAATCCTGGGCCCAGCGACGCCGACAACATCATCCTTCGTGGGACAGCTCGCACCTCCATCCTGGTCGCCGACAACGCCTCCTGGTCCGTGAGACTGCAGAGCCTAGCGTCGCCCACTCACCTGGTCGAGGTGACGGCCAACCGGTGCCCTCCTGGTACCCTCTGACTACTGGCTAGTAGTACGAACTTGGTCCCCTCTGCTTTCAGGTGTCAACGATCTCTGATCCAGGCTTGGATCTCTACGAACTATTCATCACTGGTCGCCGGCCAGCAACTCCTTTTCTTCCGGCTCGTCAGCGAAGACCCCGACGCTTGTAAGACTTGTGCAGCCGCAGCCCTCGTGGCTAGGTAACTCGGCATTTCGGTGCCTGCATAGCCTCTTTACTCTAGGGTCCCGAGTCCCTCGCTTCCGACTTGCCTTATCGGGTCCGCCCGAGACCACTAAACCTTCCGTGTCCTCGGACACTTGTTTTACTTGTGCACTTAAAGTATTTTCCTGAGAGATTTGGTTTGTGCTTAGTACCCTGTCCTCATAAAGAGTCCAGGGCTGTTGTGATCTTTAATAAATAACTGTTTATTTTCATAACACTTGTGTGGTGTCCTTTCACTTGGTGTTCAAGGGGTACATGTGTGGTAAACAGCTGGCTTAACACGCCCTCTCGAGTCTTTAGCCTTAGACTGCTCGTATCCACGCTACTAGGATAGCTGGTCTATAGGTTGACTTACAACCAATCACCATAAGGGTCGTTTGGAACGATACATAGCGGTCGCTAGAATAGCGAACGCTGCATATCGGCCCAACTTCTCACACCTGGGACTTCGGAAACAGGGAGCCAGCTCTTCTCAGGCCCTTGGAGATTCCTTACAAGACAGGGGACACAGCTCACAGCAAAGTCCTTCCCCTCTCCTTGGCAGCAAAGCAACAGCAGGTCAGTCCAGCAGAGCAACAGCAGGACAGTCTTCCTTCTTCAACGACAGCTTTCTCCTTGGCAGAGGTTCCTTCTTGATTTCCAGGATGATCTAACTTTCTGTTGTCAGGGGTCCTGTACTTATACCCCTAAAGTCTTTGTTCTCTCAGTGCCTGTGGGCCCTGAGCCCGGTCTGAACCAGTTCTGGGTGGATCCTGAGCACTTTGTTTTGCTGGCTGCATCTTTCCGTTCAGAGTGAGGGGCAGGGTCCTCAGCCGCCCAGCAGGAGGTGGAGCCAGCATTGTGGCAGGCAGGCACTGCCCTATTCAGCCCAGGTGCTAACTCCGCCCACCACTCAGGTAGCAATTGCTCCACTCAGCCTAGTGCTGACTCATCCAGCCTCTGGGGCATTCCCCAGCCCCTGTTACTCACAAACCAGACAGTCAATACACAAACAGTCTCAGGCACACAGAAGGGTCAGACAAGAGAACAGCAACTTTCTAAAAGTGCTGTCCTCAAACACAGGATCTAAAAACCACCTTTCCTAAAAGATGCGTTATTAAATTCTGAGTTCAGGGATAGTAGACACTTATGTCCTATCTTGTTCCTATGGGAAGAAATGCCGTTAACCACTGTAGCCAGCATCCCCCATGTTAACCTATGGAGCAAGATAGCCTTACAATAGTGAAAAACGAAAATGGCTGTAATTCACTACCAGAGCATGTCACCTGCACTAGTACATGCTCTACCTTTCACATACACTGCACCCTGCCCAGGGGGGTACCTTGGGCCTTCCATAGGGGTGACTGATGTGCACGAAAAGGGAAGGGTTAGGCCTGGTCAGCGGGGACGCGGACCAGGAGGACATGGTAGTTCTAAACTGCCCGTAGGCGCTGCAGTGGCAGGCCCGAGACACCATTTTAGAGCTACTCCTGTGGGTGGCACAATCAGTGCTGCAGGCCCACGGGCAGCATTTGTCATCACTGGCCCTGGCACACCCAGTGCACTTTACGAGGGACTTCATGGTGATACAAATATGCTAAACAGGTATATCCAATCAGAATAACAATTTACATAAGGAGCACTTACACTCTGGCACTGATCAGCAGTGGCAGAGTGTCCAAAGCATCTAAACCAGCAAAAACGAATGCAGCACAGCATCGAAAAATACAGGAGGCAGAGGCAAAAAGATAGGGGTAATCACGCCAAAAGATGTCAGGTCTAACAGTACTGAAACGGCGATCCTGCATATTGTTGATGATGCCTTACAAGCCCTAGACCAAAATCATGCGTGCCTACTGATCCTACTAGACTTATCATCAGCATTTGACACTGTAAATCACGAATTATTGATGACCAGGCTACGTGACAGGATGGGCTTATCTGGAAACGTACTGAATTGGTTTAACTCCTTCCTACAGAACAGGACACAACTATTCCTGGTCAACCAAGTAATCTCCTCCCTGTGCCCTAACGCAATAGGGGTCCCACAAGGCTCAACGTTATCCCCAGATCTATTCAACTTGTATGTTGAACCTCTCACGGAGATTCTTCGTAAATCACAGATCTCCTATCACATGTACGCAGACGACACACAAATTTATATGAAGATCGCCTGTCGGGATGACATTGACCTAATGAATGAAACATTAAAGCGAGCGTTACAATGGCTAACAGCTAATCATCTAAAACTTAATGCCGACAAAACAGAATTCCTACTAATATCACCTGCAAGGAGTCAACCAGAGGTAAAAGATTGGACTAAATTGGTAACTGCTCTGAACTGTACTCCGACCCTAATTAACTCAGCTAAATCACTAGTGTAGGAAGGTGGCTACCTGACTATGGTTACCCCAGATTTTTTTGCCTTGTGTTTAGCTGGTTTTCGACTTAGTTGGCCTGGTTCCCTGCTAATCAGGGCCCCAGGCTATCTGCTCTCTCTGTAAAATGGATTCCATGTACCCTAGGTGCATAACTAGATTGGCTTGGGTCACCTTATCAGCCCCTGTACAGAGCACTATAGGTGCCCAGGGCATAGGTGCATCCAAGGCCTACCAGGGGCTGCAGCATATCTTTTGCCACCCCTGGCTGGCTATCTAAAATTGACACAACTGGCTGATCACTCAGCTGGGGCAAGTGGGTGTAATCACCCCTTGCTTAGATATAGTATACCTATATCTAAACCTATATCTGGACACATATATAGCCTGTAAGCCACTCCTATGGAAGGCCTCATCAATCCTGGAGGCAGAGTGCGTGGTTTTATGTGAGATGGTGCTCTGGCGTGAGCTGAGCCTGTCTGCAGCTGTCGGGAACAACTCCCTAAGCTGATCCGGGATAATGCCATACCATATACTCTTAAGCGCATTATAATCCTCGCGGTTATATAGCAACTTTGGTTTGGCTTTATCAAAACATGTCGTGTAAGGTGTCATACGAATTGGAATACTATCCCCTCGCCAGTTCTGGCGACGGGGATAGCATTCCACCCTTCTAGAGGGAGAAGACATGTTACTTTACTGAAACGCGGTTGATTTAAGATGAGCCTCAGATCCACAAAATGGATGCCCCTGCCACAGACACGGGTCTGACCTCCTGCTGCTGACCGATACCCGGCAGAGGAGGCCTGGACAAAGAGTTTCCTGTCACAGGGCGGTGTCAAACCACCCCAGACAGGAGATAGTGGATTGGAGTAGGGAGGTTTCAATGAAACCAGACACTGCCTGGGGAGCACAAGGCTGCCCCTTGCAGGATCCGGCCAAACCGGTTCTGGGGCCTCCCAGCCCCTGTCCCAGCGTGGCCAGGATCAAAGGAGAGGGGTGTAACCACCCCCTTCCTGGGTCCCACCCATAGGAGGGGACCTAGCAGGATGTCCAACCCCCTAGATTCGAATAAGAGGGGGAGCAGTCCCAACGGACCTCAGATCATCCTGAAGAAACATAAGAAACGAAATCTGGACCCTTCGACTTTCTACACGACGTGAGAAGACTGAAGAATCTCCCTTGTGGTCAAGGAGTGACCACCCTGTGCAAACAGGCACCATCCAGCCCTCGACCCTTGCTTTGTTGCAGTTCCCGCCGGAACTCGAGCAACAGAGATCGACGAGATCAAGCTTGCCTGCCTTCTACCTGCCCGATCCACAGTCCCTGCAGAGCTGAGACCCGTGGAGGCGACCGGAAGCGTGAGGCACGCCATCTTGAAAAGGCCACGAGACGCTGACCGTGCAGCCCACGAGTGACCCTCGAAGCTGTACACCGGGGTTTGAGAAGCCCCAGCCCCGAGCTCCACTTGCACCAAAGCTCACCCCTCCACACTCGCTGAGTGCTGCGTGGGGCCCTTCTGCTTGTGTGCGCTCGACGCGTTGGCCCGGTCACTTGCCAGCTGGCTTGTGGCCCCTGTGCCGACGAACTTTGAAATCCGACTTGCTTTTCTGGTTGCTCCAGATCTGCACCAGCTCCTGTAAAAAGGAGCCCCCACTCTGACCCTCCTGGTTCGAGTGATAAGCAATCTCCCGGTTCCGCGTGGATTGCTTTTGCCAAGTGCTGTTTGCTACAATCTTCAAGCCGACGGTGCTGACGGCGAGAGCCTACGTGGGACAGATCGTGACCCGCTCCTGAACGTCGCAGATGCCCCAGAGCCCACGTGACAGCGGAGAGAAGCCTATCGACAACTGCCTGATTGCGCCCGACATTGCCTGGTTCCGTCCTGGTTCCACCCTGGTCACTGCTGAGTGACCCAGACTCTGTCCCCTCTGCTTTCAGGTACTTTTCTACATCGATCCACCCTTGGATCGCACCGGACACTTCTGCTTCACAGCGCCTGCAGCTGCAACAGCTCCAAGCACCAAGAACCTGCGTGACAGAACCCGACGCCACTTCGACCCTGTGCACCCACGGCCTGTGGGTGAGGTAACTTTGCAACGCCGGTGTCTTTACACTGGTACACACCTCTAGGGTCTGTGTCTAAAGTTTTGTGTTCCTAGGTTCAGCGGAAGTATCTTTTTATTCACTTTAATTGACTTTTACGCACCATTGACAGTGCATTGGTGCGCGCCGCACTTTCCGTGCTGCACCCGTCTCCTGTGGGCTACTCCCGACTTCATCATTGCTAGTCCTGACTGCTCCCAGCGAATCTCTAGGCCCTAGGCCTAACCATTGTTCGATAAGTGTTACTTATACCACTTTTTTGATATATGGTCTGAGTGGCCACCCGCCCTCATCCATAAACGTGCAACTTTATATGTGTAACAGTGCTTTTGATTTAACGCTTGTGCCCCTTTCCTCATAAAGAGTACTGGGGAGTAATTTAGAAATAAATACATATATTTTTATAATATATACTTGTGTGGTGTCCTTTCATTTGATTACAGGATTGTATGTGGTAAAACAAGCTCGCTTAACACGACCTCTTAAGTTAAGCCTTTAAGGCTGCTTAGTCCATGCTACCATTAGGATAGCTTGTCTACAAGGTTGACTTACAACCTGACATCTTTGGGGTTTGTTTGGACTGATAACCAGTGGTTCCAGAATTGGAAACACTACCTATCAGGCCAACTTCTCACATTGGTGTGCAGCGGTGCGGATTTGAGCTTGCTGTTTGTTTTACCATTGCAATCTTTATCAAATTGAAAGATCACATCAAGTACCTCTAGGTACATATAAATCAAAAGCTTAGCATATTAAGTTCTACTGAACTTAGTAGTTGTAGATTAAAGGGATTAGCACACCCTGACTACAACTCACTAGCAAGGTACAGTAGGAAACCACTTAGTGTAGGTAAGTGCACCACTTACACCTCACTAGCAGTCATGTCTGATACAGGTAGAGCTTCAGGCTCTGCTCCTGTAATAGTTGATCCTATAGGGACAACATCCAGATATGACAACCTTAGCCACAAAGACCTGAGTGCCTTGTGCACAGCCAGGGGGCTAAAAAAGGGCAGAGGCCCTACCATTCCTTCCCTAGTAGCTCTCCTAGAAAAGGATGACCTAGATAAGGTGAGTCAGACTCCCTTAGAAACAGAGGAAGGGATAAACTCCCCTGAGAATGAGGATCTTCAAGATGATGTAGTGGAGGAGGAAGAAGAAGAGGAAGGCTCTGATGTAGAAGAGCCTGAAGATCAGGATCAGGTGGGAAACCAGGTACAGGTTGCCAGGCTTAACCAGGCCAACTTGGACCTACATGGGAATGGAGGGGGCCAGCACCACTCCAGATCTCATAACCAAATTCTCCCAGGTAATAGAAGGGAGAGATCTCTGTCAAGGGACTCTCACCTTTCTAGTGCCTCAAGAGAATCTCAAAGAGGAATGACTTCCTCCCAGAGAAAAGAGCATAGGGCCAGGATGAGGGCTGTCCAACTCCAAATAGAAAGGGAAGAGGTAGCCTTGGCTCAAGCTAAACTTGCTTTAGCAAGAGAGAGAAAATTGTGTGGCTTAGATGCCACTGGTGGCAGCAAAGTTCCTAAAGAAAAAGCCAGGTCCTATGATAGTAGAAACCTGACAAAGATTGTGCCCCCCTATCAGGAAGGGGATGACATCCACAAATGGATGACTGCTCTGGAGAGAGCCTGCATGGTACAGCAGGTTCCTGAGGAACAGTGGGCAGCAATCTTATGGTACTCCTTTTCAGAGAAAGGGAGGGATAGGCTCCTCACTGTCAGACATGAGGATGCCAGCAATTACAAAGTCCTGAAGAGTGTTCTGATAGATGGGTTTGGCTTAACCACTGAACAGTACAGGTTAAAGTTCAGAGATACCCAGAAGACACAGACTCAGGACTGGACTGATTTTGTTGATTGTGCAACTAAGGCTCTGGAGGGTTGGCTGAATGGCAGCAAAGTACATGACTTCACAGGATTGTATAATTTGATTATGAGGGAGCAGATCCTTAGTAATTGTCAGAACCAGCTCTTACACCAGCACCTGGTGGACTCAGATTTGACCTCTCCCCAAGAATTGGGAAAGAGGGCAGATAAGTGGGTCAGAACCAGGATTAGGCCTAAGAATCAGGACAATAACCAGAAGAAGGAGTCTACCAAGCCTCAAGATAAGGGTGGGGATAAAAGTAAAGAAAACACTTCCCCAGGGCCCCAAAACTCCAAGAAGGGGGGTGGGTCCCAAGACACTTCTTCAACAGAGAAAAAGCCTTATTGCCATGCCTGTAAACAGGTTGGGCATTACAAAACAGACAGCTGTTGTCCCAAGAATGGCAATAAAGAAAACATACCTCCAAAGCCAGCTCCAACACCCCCTGTTACTGTCAGCAGTAATCCCCCAGGAAGTGGGAGCACACCCAGGAATCTGGGTGGGTTTACTTTTGGAGCCCAAGGGGACCCTGGCCTATCCAGGTCTCCATCCCCAAATGATCTTGTCTATGAGACTGGCATGGGGTTTGCCAACTTCTCTGTTTGCCCAAATACATTGAGCAAATATAGACAGGAACCCATCATCAATGGTTTGAAAGTTGAAGCTTTTAGAGACACAGGGGCTAGCATCACCATGGTGGCTGACTGTATAGTCCCCTCTAAGCAACTTTTACCAGGTGCCACATACCAGGTAACAAACATTGATGGCATCCAAACCAATCATCCCATGGCAGTAATAAGTCTCAGCTGGGGAGGTGTCACTGGCCCAAAGAGAGTGGCAGTATCACCAAACTTGCCTGTAGACTGTCTACTGGGTAATGATTTGGAAATCTCAGCCTGGACTGAGGTTGAACAGGAAATCCATTCTAGAATGGTAAATTCCAATGGAAAGGTTAGTGGGGCTGTACTGGCTATAGCCCCAATTCAAGATGTCCTTCCTGACAAGGTTGGTAGGGCTGAGCAACTCTCTGCCCCATCTTTACCAGAAGCTCTTCCAAACCAGAATAGCAAAGCTGTTATGATAACAGCAGAAACCCAAACTGAGTCTCCTCCTGAAAAGGTTGGTGGGGCTGTGATGGCCACAGCCCAAACTCAAACAGATACGGTTGTTGTGAAGCCTGAGATGATGGATCACTCCACCCAAACTGAGAGCATGGAGGAGGAAGATAAATCTTCCCCTCACCAGACATTAGGACGGGATCAGCCTCCTCAGGGAACTGATCTTACCCCTGATGAAGGAACTGCCCCAGAGGTTGTTAGGCCTGGCCTGACAGAGCCTCTGATGGCAGTGGACCCTTCTCAGGTGGGATCCAGTCTGGAGCAGGTAACCTGCCCCTCTCTACCTTGCCTTAGTCAGCCCAGGGCTGCAGAGGACAAGAAGGACAGTGAGACCCAGAGGGCCCCCTGTCAAATAAAGCACCCCCATCAACAGATTAGGGGCACCAAAACTAGTAGCCCTAGTAAGGTGAAAACTTTAAAAACTCCTGAGGGAGCCCCCTTAAAAGTAGTTAGGGACCTCCCACAGATGGATTCTGTTGGGCACAGCCAAACCCGGGACCCAAAGGGCCCAAACCTGAACTGTCCCTCCAGCAAGCCAAACAGAGGGACCCAGCCTCCAGCTTTAGGTAGCCAGAGGTTGACCCTGAGAGCTCAGTGCAACTCAGTTGAAGAAAGAAAGGCACACATGGTGGAAGATAATTGGAGGAAGTTGAGCCCAAAAATAGTGGAGCCTCACTTCAATACTCCATATCCAAACCAGCCTTTAACTTTGCATAAACACACCCAAGGTAGTGATTCCCTATGGTGGAGACCCTCTAATACCCCTAGGGTGAGGGACTGCTTAGTGGACCATGAGACAGGGGGTACCCATGCTAGTGCAGGTACTTCCTTATATGGCCACTCAGGCAATAAAGGCTTACCTGGCCAAGGATAGCCTTATCTCCTTTCGTTTGGGGGGGGGTTATGTAGGAAGGTGGCTACCTGACTATGGTTACCCCAGATTTTTTTGCCTTGTGTTTAGCTGGTTTTCGACTTAGTTGGCCTGGTTCCCTGCTAATCAGGGCCCCAGGCTATCTGCTCTCTCTGTAAAATGGATTCCATGTACCCTAGGTGCATAACTAGATTGGCTTGGGTCACCTTATCAGCCCCTGTACAGAGCACTATAGGTGCCCAGGGCATAGGTGCATCCAAGGCCTACCAGGGGCTGCAGCATATCTTTTGCCACCCCTGGCTGGCTATCTAAAATTGACACAACTGGCTGATCACTCAGCTGGGGCAAGTGGGTGTAATCACCCCTTGCTTAGATATAGTATACCTATATCTAAACCTATATCTGGACACATATATAGCCTGTAAGCCACTCCTATGGAAGGCCTCATCAATCCTGGAGGCAGAGTGCGTGGTTTTATGTGAGATGGTGCTCTGGCGTGAGCTGAGCCTGTCTGCAGCTGTCGGGAACAACTCCCTAAGCTGATCCGGGATAATGCCATACCATATACTCTTAAGCGCATTATAATCCTCGCGGTTATATAGCAACTTTGGTTTGGCTTTATCAAAACATGTCGTGTAAGGTGTCATACGAATTGGAATACTATCCCCTCGCCAGTTCTGGCGACGGGGATAGCATTCCACCCTTCTAGAGGGAGAAGACATGTTACTTTACTGAAACGCGGTTGATTTAAGATGAGCCTCAGATCCACAAAATGGATGCCCCTGCCACAGACACGGGTCTGACCTCCTGCTGCTGACCGAAACCCGGCAGAGGAGGCCTGGACAAAGAGTTTCCTGTCACAGGGCGGTGTCAAACCACCCCAGACAGGAGATAGTGGATTGGAGTAGGGAGGTTTCAATGAAACCAGACACTGCCTGGGGAGCACAAGGCTGCCCCTTGCAGGATCCGGCCAAACCGGTTCTGGGGCCTCCCAGCCCCTGTCCCAGCGCGGCCAGGATCAAAGGAGAGGGGTGTAACCACCCCCTTCCTGGGTCCCACCCATAGGAGGGGACCTAGCAGGATGTCCAACCCCCTAGATTCGAATAAGAGGGGGAGCAGTCCCAACGGACCTCAGATCATCCTGAAGAAACATAAGAAACGAAATCTGGACCCTTCGACTTTCTACACGACGTGAGAAGACTGAAGAATCTCCCTTGTGGTCAAGGAGTGACCACCCTGTGCAAACAGGCACCATCCAGCCCTCGACCCTTGCTTTGTTGCAGTTCCCGCCGGAACTCGAGCGACAGAGATCGACGAGATCAAGCTTGCCTGCCTTCTACCTGCCCGATCCACAGTCCCTGCAGAGCTGAGACCCGTGGAGGTGACCGGAAGCGTGGGGCACGCCATCTTGAAAAGGCCACGAGACGCTGACCGTGCAGCCCACGAGTGACCCTCGAAGCTGTACACCGGGGTTTGAGAAGCCCCAGCCCCGAGCTCCACTTGCACCAAAGCTCACCCCTCCACACTCGCTGAGTGCTGCGTGGGGCCCTTCTGCTTGTGTGCGCTTGACGCGTTGGCCCGGTCACTTGCCAGCTGGCTTGTGGCCCCTGTGCCAACGAACTTTGAAATCCGACTTGCTTTTCTGGTTGCTCCAGATCTGCACCAGCTCCTGTAAAAAGGAGCCCCCACTCTGACCCTCCTGGTTCGAGTGATAAGCAATCTCCCGGTTCCGCGTGGATTGCTTTTGCCAAGTGCTGTTTGCTACAATCTTCAAGCCGACGGTGCTGACGGCGAGAGCCTACGTGGGACAGATCGTGACCCGCTCCTCGACGTCGCAGATGCCCCAGAGCCCACGTGACAGCGGAGAGAAGCCTATCGACAACTGCCTGATTGCGCCCGACATTGCCTGGTTCCGTCCTGGTTCCACCCTGGTCACTGCTGAGTGACCCAGACTCTGTCCCCTCTGCTTTCAGGTACTTTTCTACATCGATCCACCCTTGGATCGCACCGGACACTTCTGCTTCACAGCGCCTGCAGCTGCAACAGCTCCAAGCACCAAGAACCTGCGTGACAGAACCCGACGCCACTTCGACCCTGTGCACCCACGGCCTGTGGGTGAGGTAACTTTGCAACGCCGGTGTCTTTACACTGGTACACACCTCTAGGGTCTGTGTCTAAAGTTTTGTGTTCCTAGGTTCAGCGGAAGTATCTTTTTATTCACTTTAATTGACTTTTACGCACCATTGACAGTGCATTGGTGCGCGCCGCACTTTCCGTGCTGCACCCGTCTCCTGTGGGCTACTCCCGACTTCATCATTGCTAGTCCTGACTGCTCCCAGCGAATCTCTAGGCCCTAGGCCTAACCATTGTTCGATAAGTGTTACTTATACCACTTTTTTGATATATGGTCTGAGTGGCCACCCGCCCTCATCCATAAACGTGCAACTTTATATGTGTAACAGTGCTTTTGATTTAACGCTTGTGCCCCTTTCCTCATAAAGAGTACTGGGGAGTAATTTAGAAATAAATACATATATTTTTATAATATATACTTGTGTGGTGTCCTTTCATTTGATTACAGGATTGTATGTGGTAAAACAAGCTCGCTTAACACGACCTCTTAAGTTAAGCCTTTAAGGCTGCTTAGTCCATGCTACCATTAGGATAGCTTGTCTACAAGGTTGACTTACAACCTGACATCTTTGGGGTTTGTTTGGACTGATAACCAGTGGTTCCAGAATTGGAAACACTACCTATCAGGCCAACTTCTCACATTGGTGTGCAGCGGTGCGGATTTGAGCTTGCTGTTTGTTTTACCATTGCAATCTTTATCAAATTGAAAGATCACATCAAGTACCTCTAGGTACATATAAATCAAAAGCTTAGCATATTAAGTTCTACTGAACTTAGTAGTTGTAGATTAAAGGGATTAGCACACCCTGACTACAACTCACTAGCAAGGTACAGTAGGAAACCACTTAGTGTAGGTAAGTGCACCACTTACACCTCACTAGCAGTCATGTCTGATACAGGTAGAGCTTCAGGCTCTGCTCCTGTAATAGTTGATCCTATAGGGACAACATCCAGATATGACAACCTTAGCCACAAAGACCTGAGTGCCTTGTGCACAGCCAGGGGGCTAAAAAAGGGCAGAGGCCCTACCATTCCTTCCCTAGTAGCTCTCCTAGAAAAGGATGACCTAGATAAGGTGAGTCAGACTCCCTTAGAAACAGAGGAAGGGATAAACTCCCCTGAGAATGAGGATCTTCAAGATGATGTAGTGGAGGAGGAAGAAGAAGAGGAAGGCTCTGATGTAGAAGAGCCTGAAGATCAGGATCAGGTGGGAAACCAGGTACAGGTTGCCAGGCTTAACCAGGCCAACTTGGACCTACATGGGAATGGAGGGGGCCAGCACCACTCCAGATCTCATAACCAAATTCTCCCAGGTAATAGAAGGGAGAGATCTCTGTCAAGGGACTCTCACCTTTCTAGTGCCTCAAGAGAATCTCAAAGAGGAATGACTTCCTCCCAGAGAAAAGAGCATAGGGCCAGGATGAGGGCTGTCCAACTCCAAATAGAAAGGGAAGAGGTAGCCTTGGCTCAAGCTAAACTTGCTTTAGCAAGAGAGAGAAAATTGTGTGGCTTAGATGCCACTGGTGGCAGCAAAGTTCCTAAAGAAAAAGCCAGGTCCTATGATAGTAGAAACCTGACAAAGATTGTGCCCCCCTATCAGGAAGGGGATGACATCCACAAATGGATGACTGCTCTGGAGAGAGCCTGCATGGTACAGCAGGTTCCTGAGGAACAGTGGGCAGCAATCTTATGGTACTCCTTTTCAGAGAAAGGGAGGGATAGGCTCCTCACTGTCAGACATGAGGATGCCAGCAATTACAAAGTCCTGAAGAGTGTTCTGATAGATGGGTTTGGCTTAACCACTGAACAGTACAGGTTAAAGTTCAGAGATACCCAGAAGACACAGACTCAGGACTGGACTGATTTTGTTGATTGTGCAACTAAGGCTCTGGAGGGTTGGCTGAATGGCAGCAAAGTACATGACTTCACAGGATTGTATAATTTGATTATGAGGGAGCAGATCCTTAGTAATTGTCAGAACCAGCTCTTACACCAGCACCTGGTGGACTCAGATTTGACCTCTCCCCAAGAATTGGGAAAGAGGGCAGATAAGTGGGTCAGAACCAGGATTAGGCCTAAGAATCAGGACAATAACCAGAAGAAGGAGTCTACCAAGCCTCAAGATAAGGGTGGGGATAAAAGTAAAGAAAACACTTCCCCAGGGCCCCAAAACTCCAAGAAGGGGGGTGGGTCCCAAGACACTTCTTCAACAGAGAAAAAGCCTTATTGCCATGCCTGTAAACAGGTTGGGCATTACAAAACAGACAGCTGTTGTCCCAAGAATGGCAATAAAGAAAACATACCTCCAAAGCCAGCTCCAACACCCCCTGTTACTGTCAGCAGTAATCCCCCAGGAAGTGGGAGCACACCCAGGAATCTGGGTGGGTTTACTTTTGGAGCCCAAGGGGACCCTGGCCTATCCAGGTCTCCATCCCCAAATGATCTTGTCTATGAGACTGGCATGGGGTTTGCCAACTTCTCTGTTTGCCCAAATACATTGAGCAAATATAGACAGGAACCCATCATCAATGGTTTGAAAGTTGAAGCTTTTAGAGACACAGGGGCTAGCATCACCATGGTGGCTGACTGTATAGTCCCCTCTAAGCAACTTTTACCAGGTGCCACATACCAGGTAACAAACATTGATGGCATCCAAACCAATCATCCCATGGCAGTAATAAGTCTCAGCTGGGGAGGTGTCACTGGCCCAAAGAGAGTGGCAGTATCACCAAACTTGCCTGTAGACTGTCTACTGGGTAATGATTTGGAAATCTCAGCCTGGACTGAGGTTGAACAGGAAATCCATTCTAGAATGGTAAATTCCAATGGAAAGGTTAGTGGGGCTGTACTGGCTATAGCCCCAATTCAAGATGTCCTTCCTGACAAGGTTGGTAGGGCTGAGCAACTCTCTGCCCCATCTTTACCAGAAGCTCTTCCAAACCAGAATAGCAAAGCTGTTATGATAACAGCAGAAACCCAAACTGAGTCTCCTCCTGAAAAGGTTGGTGGGGCTGTGATGGCCACAGCCCAAACTCAAACAGATACGGTTGTTGTGAAGCCTGAGATGATGGATCACTCCACCCAAACTGAGAGCATGGAGGAGGAAGATAAATCTTCCCCTCACCAGACATTAGGACGGGATCAGCCTCCTCAGGGAACTGATCTTACCCCTGATGAAGGAACTGCCCCAGAGGTTGTTAGGCCTGGCCTGACAGAGCCTCTGATGGCAGTGGACCCTTCTCAGGTGGGATCCAGTCTGGAGCAGGTAACCTGCCCCTCTCTACCTTGCCTTAGTCAGCCCAGGGCTGCAGAGGACAAGAAGGACAGTGAGACCCAGAGGGCCCCCTGTCAAATAAAGCACCCCCATCAACAGATTAGGGGCACCAAAACTAGTAGCCCTAGTAAGGTGAAAACTTTAAAAACTCCTGAGGGAGCCCCCTTAAAAGTAGTTAGGGACCTCCCACAGATGGATTCTGTTGGGCACAGCCAAACCCGGGACCCAAAGGGCCCAAACCTGAACTGTCCCTCCAGCAAGCCAAACAGAGGGACCCAGCCTCCAGCTTTAGGTAGCCAGAGGTTGACCCTGAGAGCTCAGTGCAACTCAGTTGAAGAAAGAAAGGCACACATGGTGGAAGATAATTGGAGGAAGTTGAGCCCAAAAATAGTGGAGCCTCACTTCAATACTCCATATCCAAACCAGCCTTTAACTTTGCATAAACACACCCAAGGTAGTGATTCCCTATGGTGGAGACCCTCTAATACCCCTAGGGTGAGGGACTGCTTAGTGGACCATGAGACAGGGGGTACCCATGCTAGTGCAGGTACTTCCTTATATGGCCACTCAGGCAATAAAGGCTTACCTGGCCAAGGATAGCCTTATCTCCTTTCGTTTGGGGGGGGGTTATGTAGGAAGGTGGCTACCTGACTATGGTTACCCCAGATTTTTTTGCCTTGTGTTTAGCTGGTTTTCGACTTAGTTGGCCTGGTTCCCTGCTAATCAGGGCCCCAGGCTATCTGCTCTCTCTGTAAAATGGATTCCATGTACCCTAGGTGCATAACTAGATTGGCTTGGGTCACCTTATCAGCCCCTGTACAGAGCACTATAGGTGCCCAGGGCATAGGTGCATCCAAGGCCTACCAGGGGCTGCAGCATATCTTTTGCCACCCCTGGCTGGCTATCTAAAATTGACACAACTGGCTGATCACTCAGCTGGGGCAAGTGGGTGTAATCACCCCTTGCTTAGATATAGTATACCTATATCTAAACCTATATCTGGACACATATATAGCCTGTAAGCCACTCCTATGGAAGGCCTCATCAATCCTGGAGGCAGAGTGCGTGGTTTTATGTGAGATGGTGCTCTGGCGTGAGCTGAGCCTGTCTGCAGCTGTCGGGAACAACTCCCTAAGCTGATCCGGGATAATGCCATACCATATACTCTTAAGCGCATTATAATCCTCGCGGTTATATAGCAACTTTGGTTTGGCTTTATCAAAACATGTCGTGTAAGGTGTCATACGAATTGGAATACTATCCCCTCGCCAGTTCTGGCGACGGGGATAGCATTCCACCCTTCTAGAGGGAGAAGACATGTTACTTTACTGAAACGCGGTTGATTTAAGATGAGCCTCAGATCCACAAAATGGATGCCCCTGCCACAGACACGGGTCTGACCTCCTGCTGCTGACCGAAACCCGGCAGAGGAGGCCTGGACAAAGAGTTTCCTGTCACAGGGCGGTGTCAAACCACCCCAGACAGGAGATAGTGGATTGGAGTAGGGAGGTTTCAATGAAACCAGACACTGCCTGGGGAGCACAAGGCTGCCCCTTGCAGGATCCGGCCAAACCGGTTCTGGGGCCTCCCAGCCCCTGTCCCAGCGCGGCCAGGATCAAAGGAGAGGGGTGTAACCACCCCCTTCCTGGGTCCCACCCATAGGAGGGGACCTAGCAGGATGTCCAACCCCCTAGATTCGAATAAGAGGGGGAGCAGTCCCAACGGACCTCAGATCATCCTGAAGAAACATAAGAAACGAAATCTGGACCCTTCGACTTTCTACACGACGTGAGAAGACTGAAGAATCTCCCTTGTGGTCAAGGAGTGACCACCCTGTGCAAACAGGCACCATCCAGCCCTCGACCCTTGCTTTGTTGCAGTTCCCGCCGGAACTCGAGCGACAGAGATCGACGAGATCAAGCTTGCCTGCCTTCTACCTGCCCGATCCACAGTCCCTGCAGAGCTGAGACCCGTGGAGGTGACCGGAAGCGTGGGGCACGCCATCTTGAAAAGGCCACGAGACGCTGACCGTGCAGCCCACGAGTGACCCTCGAAGCTGTACACCGGGGTTTGAGAAGCCCCAGCCCCGAGCTCCACTTGCACCAAAGCTCACCCCTCCACACTCGCTGAGTGCTGCGTGGGGCCCTTCTGCTTGTGTGCGCTTGACGCGTTGGCCCGGTCACTTGCCAGCTGGCTTGTGGCCCCTGTGCCAACGAACTTTGAAATCCGACTTGCTTTTCTGGTTGCTCCAGATCTGCACCAGCTCCTGTAAAAAGGAGCCCCCACTCTGACCCTCCTGGTTCGAGTGATAAGCAATCTCCCGGTTCCGCGTGGATTGCTTTTGCCAAGTGCTGTTTGCTACAATCTTCAAGCCGACGGTGCTGACGGCGAGAGCCTACGTGGGACAGATCGTGACCCGCTCCTCGACGTCGCAGATGCCCCAGAGCCCACGTGACAGCGGAGAGAAGCCTATCGACAACTGCCTGATTGCGCCCGACATTGCCTGGTTCCGTCCTGGTTCCACCCTGGTCACTGCTGAGTGACCCAGACTCTGTCCCCTCTGCTTTCAGGTACTTTTCTACATCGATCCACCCTTGGATCGCACCGGACACTTCTGCTTCACAGCGCCTGCAGCTGCAACAGCTCCAAGCACCAAGAACCTGCGTGACAGAACCCGACGCCACTTCGACCCTGTGCACCCACGGCCTGTGGGTGAGGTAACTTTGCAACGCCGGTGTCTTTACACTGGTACACACCTCTAGGGTCTGTGTCTAAAGTTTTGTGTTCCTAGGTTCAGCGGAAGTATCTTTTTATTCACTTTAATTGACTTTTACGCACCATTGACAGTGCATTGGTGCGCGCCGCACTTTCCGTGCTGCACCCGTCTCCTGTGGGCTACTCCCGACTTCATCATTGCTAGTCCTGACTGCTCCCAGCGAATCTCTAGGCCCTAGGCCTAACCATTGTTCGATAAGTGTTACTTATACCACTTTTTTGATATATGGTCTGAGTGGCCACCCGCCCTCATCCATAAACGTGCAACTTTATATGTGTAACAGTGCTTTTGATTTAACGCTTGTGCCCCTTTCCTCATAAAGAGTACTGGGGAGTAATTTAGAAATAAATACATATATTTTTATAATATATACTTGTGTGGTGTCCTTTCATTTGATTACAGGATTGTATGTGGTAAAACAAGCTCGCTTAACACGACCTCTTAAGTTAAGCCTTTAAGGCTGCTTAGTCCATGCTACCATTAGGATAGCTTGTCTACAAGGTTGACTTACAACCTGACATCTTTGGGGTTTGTTTGGACTGATAACCAGTGGTTCCAGAATTGGAAACACTACCTATCAGGCCAACTTCTCACAACTAGGAATTACGTTAGACGAGAACCTTGACATGAAAGACCACATCAACACAATGGCCAAGAGCGCCCGTTTCCACCTGAACTATCTAAAAAAACTGAAACCCTTTATCTCAGAAACAGATCTAAAACTGGCTATCCAATCTCTAGTGATCTCGAGAATTGAATATGGCTGCACCACGTTAGCTGGCCTACCAAAAACATCCACTGCACCACTAAAGCCTGTCTCAACGCTGCGGCAAGACTCATCACGGGAACGAGGAAATTCTATCACATATCTCCCCACTTAAAGGCACTAAACTGGCTACCCTACGAAGCGAGAATTAAAATGAAGATGGCCTGTATTACCCACAAAGCGGTTCACTACAGCACGCCTAGATATCTAGCCAAGAAAATTAAGCTATCGGGAGGCAACAGACCAACGAGAAGCGCTAAGGAGTTGCTACTACGACCGGCCTTCTTCCGGAAGAAAAAGACCTATGACCGAGCATTCTCCGGAGCCGCCCCCAGAGTCTGGAATTCACTCCCCCCCAACATCAGGGTGATTCAAAACACTGTAAAATTCAAACGGGAACTTAAGAACCACTTGATGAGTAAATACCCTACATAGAGATACATACCGACCATTAGTATGAACACTCAAGACAAAGAAGATCGGACTCATCATGAATATTCTGAAGATCAATTAGACAATGACAATGAATTGATCAAACAGCGGCTACACACCTTAAGGTCACCTCATATATATGTAATCTCTACACTATATCTCACATCCATAATGATATAATTCTCTACCCTACTTGGTTTATCTATTTAATCCTTGCCACAAGCCATACCTAGCCAACTCTTATTGCTGATTACTCATGGAATTGCACTGATAATACTATGTAACCCTACCTCACCGAACCCGACGATATGACTGTGACACAAGCCAAGCCTATGCACCTCTTATGGCTAACATCACAGGCGTTAGGAATATATTTATTTAATCACCCCTGATAGCATATCGCCTACTACCTCATATATGTGTGTTTATCATAATTTACTACTATAATGACAATCTGTAATTTGTCATATTTTTTATGTTTTTATGTTTTTATGTTAAGCGCTCTGATACCCACGGGTCTTGTCCGCGCTATACAAAACTCTATAAATAAATAAATAAATAAATAAATATGTCATAATGTGTCATGTGGTGTCATGTGTTGTCATGTGTCGTCATGTGTCGTCATTTGTCGGCATGTGCCGTCATGTGTTGCCATGTGGGGTCATGTTGGGTCATGTGTCATCATGTGTCATGTGGTGTCATGTGGTGTCATGTGTCATCATGTGTCATGAGTCATGTGGTGTCATGTGTCATGTGGTGTCATGTGTCATGTGTCGCCATGTGTCGCAATATGTCGCCATGTGTTGCCATGTGTTGCCATGTGTCACCATGTGTTGTAATGTGTCATCATGTGTCGTCATGTGTCACCATGTGTCATCATGTGTCGTCATGTGTCATCATGTGTTGCCATGTGTCGCCATGTGTCATCATGTGTCATCATGTGTCACCATGTGTCGCCATGTGTCATCATGTGTCATCATGTGTCATGTGTTGCCATGTGTCATCATGTACCATCATGTGTCATGTGGTGTCATCTGGTGTCAAGTGGTGTCATGTGGTGGCATGTGATATGTGGTGTCATGTGGTGTCATGTGTCATGTGGTGTCATGTGGTGTCATGTGTCATGTGGTGTCATGTGGTGTCATGTGGTGGCATGTGTCATGTGGTGTCATGTGGTGTCATGGGGTGTCATGTGTCATGTGGTGTCATGTGTCATGTGGTGTCATGTGGTGTCATGTGGCATGTGGTGTCATGTCATCATGTGTCATGTGGTGTCATGTGGTTTCATGTGTTGTCATGTGGGTCAAGTGGTGTCATGTGTCATCATGTATCATGTGGTGTCATGTGTCATCATGTGTCATCATGTGTCATGTGGGTCATGTGGTGTCATGTGTTGTCATGTGTCATGTGTCATCATGTGTCATCATGTTTTGCCATGTGGGGTCATGTGGGGTCATGTGTCATCATGTGTCATGTGGTGTCATGTGTTATGTGACATGTGGAGTCATGTGTCATCATGTGTCATTTGGAGTCATGTGGTGTCATGTGTCATCATGTGTCAAGTGTCATGTGGTGTCATGTGGTGTCATGTGTCATGTGGTGTCATGAGTTGTCATGTGGTGTCATGTGATGTCATGTGGTGTCATGTATCATGTGGAGTCATGTGGTGTCATGTGTTATCATGTGTCATGTGGTATCTTGTGTTGCCATGTGTTGCCATGTGTCACCATGTGTTGTAATGTGTCATCATGTGTCGTCATGTGTCACCATGTGTCATCATGTGTCGTCATGTGTCATCATGTGTTGCCATGTGTCGCCATGTGTCATCATGTGTCATCATGTGTCACCATGTGTCGCCATGTGTCATCATGTGTCATCATGTGTCATGTGTTGCCATGTGTCATCATGTACCATCATGTGTCATGTGGTGTCATCTGGTGTTAAGTGGTGTCATGTGGTGTCATGTGGTGGCATGTGATATGTGGTGTCATGTGGTGTCATGTGGTGTCATGTGTCATGTGGTGTCATGTGGTGTCATGTGTCATGTGGTGTCATGTGGTGTCATGTGGTGGCATGTGTCATGTGGTGTCATGTGGTGTCATGGGGTGTCATGTGTCATGTGGTGTCATGTGTCATGTGGTGTCATGTGGTGTCATGTGGCATGTGGTGTCATGTCATCATGTGTCATGTGGGTCATGTGGTGTCATGTGGTTTCATGTGTTATCATGTGTCATGTGGGTCAAGTGGTGTCATGTGTCATCATGTATCATGTGGTGTCATGTGTCATCATGTGTCATCATGTGTCATGTGGGTCATGTGGTGTCATGTGTTGTCATGTGTCATGTGTCATCATGTGTCATCATGTTTTGCCATGTGGGGTCATGTGGGGTCATGTGTCATCATGTGTCATGTGGTGTCATGTGTTATGTGACATGTGGAGTCATGTGTCATCATGTGTCATTTGGAGTAATGTGGTGTCATGTGTCATCATGTGTCAAGTGTCATGTGGTGTCATGTGGTGTCATGTGTCATGTGGTGTCATGAGTTGTCATGTGGTGTCATGCGATGTCATGTGGTGTCATGTATCATGTGGAGTCATGTGGTGTCATGTGTTATCATGTGTCATGTGGTGTCATGTGGTATCTTGTGGTGTCATGTGGTGTCATGTGTCGTCATGTGTCGTCATGTGTCATCATGTGTCGCCATGTGCCGTCATGTGTTGCCATGTGGAGTCATGTGGGGTCATGTGTCATCATGTGTCATGTGGTGTCATGTGATGTCATGTGGTGTCATGTGTCATCATGTGTCATCATGTGTCGCAATATGGGGTCATGTGGGGTCATGTGTCATTTGGTATCATGTAGTGTGATGTGGTGTCATGTGGTGTCATGTGTCATCATGTGGTGTCATGTTGTGTCATGTGTCATCATGTGTCATGTGGTATCATGTGGTGTCATATGGTGTCATGTGGTGTCATGTGTCATCATGTGGTGTCATGTGTCATCATGCACCATCATGTGTCATTATGTGTCATCATGTGTCGCAATGTGGGGTCATGTGGGTTCATGTGTCATCATGTGTCATGTGGTATCATGTGGTGTAATATGGTGTCATGTGGTGTCATGTGTCATCATGTGGTGTCATGTGGTGTCATGTGTCTTTATGCGTCATGTGTCATGTGGTGTCATGTGGTGTCATGTGGTGTCATGTGGTGTCGTGTGGTGTCATGTGTCATTTGGTGTCATGTGTTGTCATGTGGTGTCATGTGGTGTCATGTCTCATGTGGTGTCATGTCTTGTGGTGTCATGTCTCATGTGGTGTCACGTAGCATGTGTCTTGTGGTGTCATGTGGTGTCATGTGGTGTCATGTGGTATCATGTGTCATCATGTGTCATGTGGGTCATGTGTTGTCATGTGTCATGTGTCATGTGGTGTCATGTGTCATGTGGTGTCATATGTAGCCATGTGTTGTCATGTGTCATCATGTGTTGTCATGTTTCATCATGTGTCACTGTAGGAGAGTAGGGTCTGCTATCCTATGGTCACCCCAATTTTTGCTTTTTGCTTCACTGGTTTTCGACTTACTGAGGCTGTGGGCCTGCTAATCAGACCCCCAGCCTGCTGTTCTCTCTCTAAATTTATAATACATGTGCTATAGGTACATACCACAATTGGAAATGGACTCCTTGTCAGCCCCTGTACCATGCACTATAGGTGCTCAGGGCATAGGTGCCACCAAGGCCTACCAGGGGCTGAAGCATAGCTTTTGCCACCCCTGGCTGGTTCTTAAATTGACACAACTGGCTGATCACTCAGCTGGGGCAAGTGGGTGTAATCACCCCTTGCTTAGATATAGTATACCTATATCTAAACCTATATCTGGACACATATATAGCCTGTAAGCCACTCCTATGGAAGGCCTCATCAATCCTGGAGGCAGAGTGCGTGGTTTTATGTGAGATGGTGCTCTGGCATGAGCTGAGCCTGTCTGCAGCTGTCGGGAACAACTCCCTAAGCTGATCCGGGATAACGCCATACCATATACTCTTAAGCGCCTTATAATCCTCGCGGTTATATAGCAACTTTGGTTTGGCTTTATCAAAACATGTCGTGTAAGGTGTCATACGAATTGGAATACTACCCCCTCGCCAGTTCTGGCGACGGGGGTAGCATTCCACCCTTCTAGAGGGAGAAGACATGTTACTTTACTGAAACGCGGTTGATTTAAAATGAGCCTCAGATCCACAAAATGGATGCCCCTGCCACAGACACGGGTCTGGCCTCCTGCTGCTGACCGAAACCCGGCAGAGGAGGCCTGGACAAAGAGTTTCCTGTCACAGGGCGGTGTCAAACCACCCCAGACAGGAGATAGTGGATTGGAGTAGGGAGGTTTCAAAGAAACCAGACACTGCCTGGGGAGCACAAGGCTGCCCCTTGCAGGATCCGGCCAAACCGGTTCTGGGGCCTCCCAGCCCCTGTCCCAGCGCGGCCAGGATCAAAGGAGAGGGGTGTAACCACCCCCTTCCTGGGTCCCACCCATAGGAGGGGACCTAGCAGGATGTCCAACCCCCGAGATTCGAATAAGAGGGGGAGCAGTCCCAATGGAACTCAGATCATCCTGAAGAAACATAAGAAACGAATTCTGGACCCTTCGACTTTCTACACGACGTGAGAAGACTGAAGAATCTCCCTTGTGGTCAAGGAGTGACCACCCTGTGCAAACAGGCACCATCCAGCCCTCGACCCTTGCTTTGTTGCAGTTCCCGCCGGAACTCGAGCGACAGAGATCGACGAGATTAAGCTTGCCTGCCTTCTACCTGCCCGATCCACAGTCCCTGCAGAGCTGAGACCCGTGGAGGCGACCGGAAGCGTGGGGCACGCCATCTTGAAAAGGCCACGAGACGCTGACCGTGCAGCCCACGAGTGATCCTCGAAGCTGTGCACCGGGGTTTGAGAAGCCCCAGCCCCGAGCTCCACTTGCACCAAAGCTCACCCCTCCACACTCGACGAGTGCTGCGTGGGGCCCTTCTGCTTGTGTGGGCTCGACGCGTTGGCCCGGTCACTTGCCAGCTGGCTTGTGGCCCCTGTGCCGACGAAACTTGAAATACGACTCGCTTTTCTGGTTGCTCCAGATCGGCACCAGCTCCTGTGAAAAGGAGCACCCACTCTAACCCTCCTGATTCGAGTGATAAGCAATCTCCCGGTTCCGCGTGGATTGCTTTTGCCAAGTGCTGTTTGCTGCAATCTTGAAGCCGACGGTGCTGACGGCGAGAGCCTACGTGGGACAGATCGTGACCTGCTCCTGGACGTCGCAGATGCCCCAGAGCCCACGTGACAGCGGAGAGAAGCCTATCGACAACCGCCTGATTGCGCCCGACATTGCCTGGTTCCGTCCTGGTTCCACCCTGGTCACTGCTGAGTGACCCAGACTCTGTCCCCTCTGCTTTCAGGTACTTTTCTACTTCGATCCACCCTTGGATCGCACCGGACACTTCTGCTTCACAGCGCCTGCAGCTGCAACAGCTTCAAGCACCAAGAACCTGCGTGACAGAACCCGACGCCACTTCGACCCTGTGCACCCACGGCCTGTGGGTGAGGTAACATTGCAACGCCGGTGTCTATACACTGGTACACACCTCTAGGGTCTGTGTCTAAAGTTTTGTGTTCCTAGGTTCAGCGGAAGTATCTTTTAATTCACTTTAACTGACTTTTACGCACCATTGACAGTGCATTGGTGCGCGCCGCACTTTCCGTGCTGCACCCGTCTCCTGTGGGCTACTCCCGACTTCATCATTGCTAGTCCTGACTGCTCCCAGCGAATCTCTAGGCCCTAGGCCTAACCATTGTTCGATAAGTGTTACTTATACCACTTTTTTAATATATGGTCTGAGTGGCCACCCGCCCTCATCCATAATTGTGCAACTTTATATGTGTAACAGTGCTTTTGATTTAACGCTTGTGCCCCTTTCCTCATAAAGAGTACTGGGGAGTAATTTAGAAATAAATACATATATTTTTATAATATATACTTGTGTGGTGTCCTTTCATTTGATTACAGGATTGTATGTGGTAAAACAGCTCGCTTAACACGACCTCTTAAGTTAAGCCTTTAAGGCTGCTTAGTCCATGCTACCACTAGGATAGCTTGTCTAACAAGGTTGACTTACAACCAGACATCTTTGGGGTTTGTTTGGACTGATACCCAGTGGTTCCAGAATTGGAAACACTACATATCAGGCCAACTTCTCACATTGGTGTGCAGCGGTGCGGATTTGAGCTTGCTGTTTGTTTTACCATTGCAATCTTTATCAAATTGAAAGATCACATCAAGTACCTCTAGGTACATATAAATCAAAAGCTTAGCATATTAAGTTCTACTGAACTTAGTAGTTGTAGATTAAAGGGATTAGCACACCCTGACTACAACTCACTAGCAAGGTACAGTAGGAAACCACTTAGTGTAGGTAAGTGCATCACTTACACCTCACTAGCAGTCATGTCTGATACAGGTAGAGCCTCAGGCTCTGCTCCTGTAATAGTTGATCCTATAGGGACAACATCCAGATATGACAACCTTAGCCACAAAGACCTGAGTGCCTTGTGCACAGCCAGGGGGCTAAAAAAGGGCAGAGGCCCTACCATTCCTTCCCTAGTAGCTCTCCTAGAAAAGGATGACCTAGATAAGGTGAGTCAGGCTCCCTTAGAATCAGGTGAAGGGATACACTCCCCTGAGAATGAGAATCTTCCAGAAGAAGAAGAGGAGGAGGAAGAGGAAGAGGAAGGCTCTGATGTAGAAGAGCCTGAAGATCAGGATCAGGGGGGAAACCAGGTACAGGTTGCCAGGCTTAACCAGGCCAACTTGGACCTACATGGGAATGGAGAGGGCCAGCACCACTCCAGATCTCATAACCAAATTCTCCCAGGCAACAGGAGGGTGAGATCTCTATCAGGGGACTCTCATCTTTCTAGTGCCTCAAGAGAATCTCAAAGAGGAATGACTTCCTCCCAGAGAAAAGAGCATAGGGCCAGGATGAGGGCTGTCCAACTCCAAATAGAAAGGGAAGAGGTAGCCTTGGCTCAAGCTAAACTTGCTTTAGCAAGAGAAAGAAAATTGTGTGGCTTAGATGCCACTGGTGGCAGCAAAGTTCCTAAAGAAAAAGACAGGGCCTATGACAATAGAAACCTGACAAAAATGGTGCCCCCCTACAAGGAAGGGGATGATATCCACAAATGGATGACTGCTCTTGAGAGGGCCTGCATGGTACAGCAGGTCCCTGAGGATCAGTGGGCAGCAATTTTATGGTACTCCTTTTCTGAGAAAGGGAGGGACAGGCTCCTCACTGTTAGACCTGAGGATGCCAAAAACTACTCTGTTCTGAAGAGTGCTCTTATTGAAGGGTTTGGCCTAACCACTGAGCAATACAGGTTGTTGTTCAGAGACACCCAAAAAGCACAGACTCAGGACTGGACTGATTTTGTAGATTGTGCCACTAAGGCTCTGGAGGGTTGGCTGCAGGGAAGTAAAGTTTCAGACTATACAGGATTGTACAATCTTATGATGAGAGAGCAGATCCTTAATAACTGTCAGAACCAGCTGTTGCATCAATACCTTGTTGACTCTGATTTGACCTCTCCCCAAGAATTGGGAAAGAAGGCAGACAAATGGGTCAGAACAAGGATTAAGCAGAAAAACCAGAACCAAGGTGACCAGAAGAAAACAGACCAGAAGGGTGGGAATCAGAAAGATAAAGAAAAGGACCAGAAGTCTTCAGGCCCCCAAACTAGTAATAAGGAGGGGGGTTCCCAAAATGGAAACAAGAAAAAGAAGAATGATGGCCCAAAGAAACCTTGGTGTAATACCTGCAAATCAGTTTCACACTGGGGCAGTGAATGCACTAAGAAAAATCCAGTCCCCACCACTGCAGCTCCTAAAGCACCTGCACCCCCTAGTACAGTTAACAGTGGTGGTGCACAGCCAAAGGGTTTAGTAGGGTTGACCCTGGGTACTGAGGTGGAATCTGGCCTAGTCAGAATCCCCACACAGGCAGTTCTCCTATATGATGTGGACTTATCTTTGCCCACTGCAGTAAGCCCCAGTAACCTGGGCAAATATAGGCAGACTCCCTTAATTAATGAGAAACTGGCTCAGGCCTACAGGGACACTTGTGCCAGTGTCACAATGGTGACACCTGGCTTTGTGGACCCTGGACAGATTGTACTAGGTGAAAGTTACCTAGTGACCAATGCAAGCAACTCCACTACTTCCCATAGTGTGGCTGTTGTGAACTTCTCCTGGGGAGGGGTAGATGGCCTAAAGAAAGTTGTTGTGAGTGCAGACCTCCCAGTAGACTGTCTGTTAGGCAATGATCTTGAAAGCTCAGTTTGGTCAGAAGTGGAGTACAGGACTCATGCAGAAATGCTAGGGATTTCAGCTCATGTCCTTGCAGTGACAAGGTCTCAGGCTAAGAAGTGCCTTCCTGAACCAGTGGTGGATCTTGAAACAATAGACCAACCACAACCCAAGAGAAGGAGCAAGAGGGTTAAGGCTGTGCCTTCCCACTTGCCCCAGGTTGAGGATCAAGTTTCACAGGAAACTGATTCTGCAGTCCAAGAGGAGACTGTCTCAGAGGAGCTTGAACCTGATCAGGTTGAGTTTCTGGGGACAGGGGGACCCTCAAGGGCAGACCTGGGGCAGGCCCAATTAGATTGCCCTTCACTTGAACCCCTCAGACAGCAAGCTGCTGCTGAGGCTGCAGGGAATGCTCAAGGTACCCATAAGGTGTATTGGGATGAAGGACTCCTTTATTCAGAGGCTAGAGACCCCAAGCCTGGCACAACCAGGAGGTTGGTTATACCTTTGAAGTTTAGGGGCTTCCTTCTTACCTTGGCCCATGATATTCCCCTAGCAGGACACCTAGGCCAGAATAAGACTTGGGACAGGCTTGTTCCACACTTTCACTGGCCTCACATGTCAGAAAATGTCAAGGAGTTTTGTCGCTCCTGTGTCACTTGCCAAGCCAGTGGTAAGTCAGGTGGCACAACAAAGGCCCCCCTGATACCACTACCTGTGGTGGGGGTACCCTTTGAAAGAGTTGGAATAGACATTGTGGGTCCCATGGATCCTCCAACAGCATCTGGGCACAGATTTATACTGGTGGTAGTGGATCATGCCACCAGGTATCCAGAGGCAATTCCCCTGAGGACCACCACAGCTCCTGTGGTGGCAAAAGCCCTCATTGCAGTTTTCTCAAGAGTGGGCTTTCCAAAGGAGGTTCTTTCAGACAGAGGTACTAACTTTATGTCTGGATACTGAAAAGCAATGTGGAAAGAGTGTGGAGTAAACTATAAGTTTACCACACCCTACCATCCACAGTGCAATGGGCTTGTGGAAAGGTTCAACAAGACCCTAAAGGGAATGATAAAAGGTTTACCAGAGAAGCTTAGGCGGAAATGGGACATCCTTTTACCCTGCTTGCTCTTTGCTTACAGAGAGGTCCCACAGAAGGGGGTTGGCTACAGCCCTTTTGAACTTTTGTTTGGCCACCCTGTAAGAGGTCCATTGAGTTTGGTGAAGGAAGGATGGGAGTTACCTCTTGTAGGAAGGTGGCTACCTGACTATGGTTACCCCAGATTTTTTGCCCTGTGTTTAGCTGGTTTTCGACTTAGTTGGCCTGGTTCCCTGCTAATCAGGGCCCCAGGCTATCTGCTCTCTCTGTAAAATGGATTCCATGTACCCTAGGTGCATAACTAGATTGGCTTGGGTCACCTTATCAGCCCCTGTACAGAGCACTATAGGTGCCCAGGGCATAGGTGCATCCAAGGCCTACCAGGGGCTGCAGCATATCTTTTGCCACCCCTGGCTGGCTATCTAAATTGACACAACTGGCTGATCACTCAGCTGGGGCAAGTGGGTGTAATCACCCCTTGCTTAGATATCGTATACCTATATCTAAACCTATATCTGGACACATATATAGCCTGTAAGCCACTCCTATGGAAGGCCTCATCAATCCTGGAGGCAGAGTGCGTGGTTTTATGTGAGATGGTGCTCTGGCGTGAGCTGAGCCTGTCTGCAGCTGTCGGGAACAACTCCCTAAGCTGATCCGGGATAATGCCATACCATATACTCTTAAGCGCATTATAATCCTCGCGGTTATATAGCAACTTTGGTTTGGCTTTATCAAAACATGTCGTGTAAGGTGTCATACGAATTGGAATACTATCCCCTCGCCAGTTCTGGCGACGGGGATAGCATTCCACCCTTCTAGAGGGAGAAGACATGTTACTTTACTGAAACGCGGTTGATTTAAAATGAGCCTCAGATCCACAAAATGGATGCCCCTGCCACAGACACGGGTCTGACCTCCTGCTGCTGACCGAAACCCGGCAGAGGAGGCCTGGACAAAGAGTTTCCTGTCACAGGGCGGTGTCAAACCACCCCAGACAGGAGATAGTGGATTGGAGTAGGGAGGTTTCAATGAAACCAGACACTGCCTGGGGAGCACAAGGCTGCCCCTTGCAGGATCCGGCCAAACCGGTTCTGGGGCCTCCCAGCCCCTGTCCCAGCGCGGCCAGGATCAAAGGAGAGGGGTGTAACCACCCCCTTCCTGGGTCCCACCCATAGGAGGGGACCTAGCAGGATGTCCAACCCCCTAGATTCGAATAAGAGGGGGAGCAGTCCCAACGGACCTCAGATCATCCTGAAATCAACTTTAAACTAAGAAGACGACTGGACTTCGACATTCTGATGACAGAAGACTGAAGAGCATCTCCCTTGTGGCCTAGGAGGGGCCACCCTGTGAACACAGGCATCACCCAGCACCTCGACGTCTGCTTTGCCGCCGCCTCCCGCCGGAGCCCGAGTGCAGAGCCTGACAAGACCCAGCTTCCCAGATTTCTCCCAGCCCGATCCACAGTCCCTGCAAAGAAGGGACCCGTGGAGGCACCGAGAGACGTGGGAGCGGCCATCTTGAAAGACCCCCGAGACGCTGACTGCGCAGCACCCGAGGCACCCTCGACTCTGTGCTTTGGGGTTTACAAAGCCCCAGAACCGATCAGCATTTGCACTAAAGATCAGCCCTCCAGCATCTCCACGATCTGCGTGGGGCCCTTTTGTTTTGTGCCACTAGACTCGCCATCCCGGCCGCTTGTCACGTGGTCAGCGGCCATCTTGGCAACGAAACCTACAATTTATACTGTGGGTCTGGTTGCTCCAGACCTGCCCTCACTCCTGTAGAAAGGAGTACCCGCTCTGACCTTGCTGGTCCGAGTAATAAGCCTTTTTTACTTTCCCCGTGGCTTGCATTAGCCAAGGCTTGTTTGCTTCAATCAAGTTGCCGACACCGCCATCAGCTAGAGCCTTCGAGGGACAGCTCGTGATCGACTCCTGGACGTCCTTGACCTCTTCGTGTCCACGTGGCTGCAGAGAGAAGCAACCCCTGATCACCTGTTTGCACCCGACTTTGCCTGGTTCCAATCTGGTTCCACGGTGGTCCCTGGTCAGTGACTTTGAACATTGTCCCCTCTGCTTTCAGGTCTTCACCACTTCAGATCCACCCTTGGATCCACCGGACACTTCTGCTTCACCTCGCCTGCAGCTGCAACAGCTTCAAGCACCAAGAACCTGCGTGACAGAACCCGACGCCACTTCGACCCTGTGCACCCACGGCCTGTGGGTGAGGTAACATTGCAACGCCAGTGTCTATACACTGGTACACACCTCTAGGGTCTGTGTCTAAAGTTTTGTGTTCCTAGGTTCAGCGGAAGTATCTTTTAATTCACTTTAACTGACTTTTACGCACCATTGACAGTGCATTGGTGCGCGCCGCACTTTCCGTGCTGCACCCGTCTCCTGTGGGCTACTCCCGACTTCATCATTGCTAGTCCTGACTGCTCCCAGCGAATCTCTAGGCCCTAGGCCTAACCATTGTTCGATAAGTGTTACTTATACCACTTTTTTAGTATATGGTCTGAGTGGCCACCCGCCCTCATCCATAATTGTGCAACTTTATATGTGTAACAGTGCTTTTGATTTAACGCTTGTGCCCCTTTCCTCATAAAGAGTACTGGGGAGTAATTTAGAAATAAATACATATATTTTTATAATATATACTTGTGTGGTGTCCTTTCATTTGATTACAGGATTGTATGTGGTAAAACAGCTCGCTTAACACGACCTCTTAAGTTAAGCCTTTAAGGCTGCTTAGTCCATGCTACCATTAGGATAGCTTGTCTACAAGGTTGACTTACAACCTGACATCTTTGGGGTTTGTTTGGACTGATACCAAGTGGTTCCAGAATTGGAAACACTACATATCAGGCCAACTTCTCACATTGGTGTGCAGCGGTGCGGATTTGAGCTTGCTGTTTGTTTTACCATTGCAATCTTTATCAAATTGAAAGATCACATCAAGTACCTCTAGGTACATATAAATCAAAAGCTTAGCATATTAAGTTCTACTGAACTTAGTAGTTGTAGATTAAAGGGATTAGCACACCCTGACTACAACTCACTAGCAAGGTACAGTAGGAAACCACTTAGTGTAGGTAAGTGCACCACTTACACCTCACTAGCAGTAATGTCTGATACAGATAGAGCCTCAGGCTCTGCTCCTGTAATAGTTGATCCTATAGGGACAACATCCAGATATGACAACCTTAGCCACAAAGACCTGAGTGCCTTGTGCACAGCCAGGGGGCTAAAAAAGGGCAGAGGCCCTACCATTCCTTCCCTAGTAGCTCTCCTAGAAAAGGATGACCTAGATAAGGTGAGTCAGACTCCCTTAGAAACAGAGGAAGGGATAAACTCCCCTGAGAATGAGGATCTTCAAGATGATGTAGTGGAGGAGGAAGAAGAAGAGGAAGGCTCTGATGTAGAAGAGCCTGAAGATCAGGATCAGGTGGGAAACCAGGTACAGGTTGCCAGGCTTAACCAGGCCAACTTGGACCTACATGGGAATGGAGGGGGCCAGCACCACTCCAGATCTCATAACCAAATTCTCCCAGGTAATAGAAGGGAGAGATCTCTGTCAAGGGACTCTCACCTTTCTAGTGCCTCAAGAGAATCTCAAAGAGGAATGACTTCCTCCCAAAGAAAAGAGCATAGGGCCAGGATGAGGGCTGTCCAACTCCAAATAGAAAGGGAAGAGGTAGCCTTGGCTCAAGCTAAACTTGCTTTAGCAAGAGAGAGAAAATTGTGTGGCTTAGATGCCACTGGTGGCAGCAAAGTTCCTAAAGAAAAAGACAGGGCCTATGACAATAGAAACCTGACAAAAATTGTGCCCCCCTACAAGGAAGGGGATGATATCCACAAATGGATGACTGCTCTTGAGAGGGCCTGCATGGTACAGCAGGTCCCTGAGGATCAGTGGGCAGCAATTTTATGGTACTCCTTTTCTGAGAAAGGGAGGGACAGGCTCCTCACTGTCAGACATGAGGATGCCAGCAATTACAAAGTCCTGAAGAGTGTTCTGATAGATGGGTTTGGCTTAACCACTGAACAGTACAGGTTAAAGTTCAGAGATACCCAGAAGACACAGACTCAGGACTGGACTGATTTTGTTGATTGTGCAACTAAGGCTCTGGAGGGTTGGCTGAATGGCAGCAAAGTACATGACTTCACAGGATTGTATAATTTGATTATGAGGGAGCAGATCCTTAGTAATTGTCAGAACCAGCTCTTACACCAGCACCTGGTGGACTCAGATTTGACCTCTCCCCAAGAATTGGGAAAGAGGGCAGATAAGTGGGTCAGAACCAGGATTAGGCCTAAGAATCAGGACAATAACCAGAAGAAGGAGTCTACCAAGCCTCAAGATAAGGGTGGGGATAAAAGTAAAGAAAACACTTCCCCAGGGCCCCAAAACTCCAAGAAGGGGGGTGGGTCCCAAGACACTTCTTCAACAGAGAAAAAGCCTTATTGCCATGCCTGTAAACAGGTTGGGCATTACAAAACAGACAGCTGTTGTCCCAAGAATGGCAATAAAGAAAACATACCTCCAAAGCCAGCTCCAACACCTCCTGTTACTGTCAGCAGTAATCCCCCAGGAAGTGGGAGCACACCCAGGAATCTGGGTGGGTTTACTTTTGGAGCCCAAGGGGACCCTGGCCTATCCAGGTCTCCATCCCCAAATGATCTTGTCTATGAGACTGGCATGGGGTTTGCCAACTTCTCTGTTTGCCCAAATACCTTGAGCAAATATAGACAGGAACCCATCATCAATGGTTTGAAAGTTGAAGCTTTTAGAGACACAGGGGCTAGCATCACCATGGTGGCTGACTGTATAGTCCCCTCTAAGCAACTTTTACCAGGTGCCACATACCAGGTAACAAACATTGATGGTATCCAAACAAATCATCCCATGGCAGTAGTAAGTCTCAGCTGGGGAGGTGTCATTGGCCCAAAGAGAGTGGCAGTGTCACCAAACTTGCCTGTAGACTGTCTACTGGGTAATGATTTGGAAATCTCAGCCTGGGCTGAGGTTGAACAGAAAATCCATTCTAGAATGGTAAATTCCAATGGAAAGGTTAGTGGGGCTGTACTGGCTATAGCCCCAATTCAAGATGTCCTTCCTGAAAAGGTTGGTAGGGCTGAGCAACTCTCTGCCCCATCTTTACCAGAAGCTCTTCCAAGACAGAGTAGCAAAGCTGTTATGATAACAGCAGAAACCCAAACTGAGTCTCCTCCTGAAAAGGTTGGTGGGGCTGTGATGGCCACAGCCCAAACTCAAACAGATATGTGTGTTGTGAAGCCTGAAATGATGGATCACTCCACCCAAACTGAGAGCATGGAGGAGGAAGAGAAATCTCCCCCTCACCAGACATTAGGACAGGATCAGCCTCCTCAGGGAACTGATCTTACCCCTGATGAAGGAACTGCCCCAGAGGTTATTAGGCCTGGCCTGACAGAGCCTCTGATGGCAGTGGACCCTTCTCAGGTGGGATCCAGTCTGGAGCAGGTAACCTGCCCCTCTCTACCTTGCCTCAGTCAGCCCAGGGCTGCAGAGGGCAAGAAGGACAGTGAGACCCAGAGGGCCCCCTGTCAAATAAAGCACCCCCATCAACAGATTAGGGGCACCAAAACTAGTAGGCCTAGTAAGGTGAAAACTTTAAAAACTCCTGAGGGAGCCCCCTTAAAAACAGTTAGGGACCTCCCACAGATGGATTCTGTTGGGCACAGCCAAACCTGGGACCCAAAGGGCCCAAACCTGAACTGTCCCTCCAGCAAGCCAAACAGAGGGACCCAGCCTCCAGCTTTAGGTAGCCAGAGGTTGACCCTGAGAGCTCAGTGCAACTCAGTTGAAGAAAGAAAGGCACATATGGTGGAAGATAATTGGAGGAAGTTGAGCCCAAAAATAGTGGAGCCTCACTTCAATACTCCATATCCAAACCAGCCTTTAACTTTGCATAAACACACCCAAGGTAGTGATTCCCTATGGTGGAGACCCTCTAATACCCCTAGGGTGAGGGACTGCTTAGTGGACCATGAGACAGGGGGTACCCATGCTAGTGCAGGTACTTCCTTATATGGCCACTCAGGCAATAAAGGCTTACCTGGCCAAGGATAGCCTTATCTCCTTTCGTTTGGGGGGGGGGTTATGTAGGAAGGTGGCTACCTGACTATGGTTACCCCAGATTTTTTGCCCTGTGTTTAGCTGGTTTTCGACTTAGTTGGCCTGGTTCCCTGCTAATCAGGGCCCCAGGCTATCTGCTCTCTCTGTAAAATGGATTCCATGTACCCTAGGTGCATAACTAGATTGGCTTGGGTCACCTTATCAGCCCCTGTACAGAGCACTATAGGTGCCCAGGGCATAGGTGCATCCAAGGCCTACCAGGGGCTGCAGCATATCTTTTGCCACCCCTGGCTGGCTATCTAAATTGACACAACTGGCTGATCACTCAGCTGGGGCAAGTGGGTGTAATCACCCCTTGCTTAGATATCGTATACCTATATCTAAACCTATATCTGGACACATATATAGCCTGTAAGCCACTCCTATGGAAGGCCTCATCAATCCTGGAGGCAGAGTGCGTGGTTTTATGTGAGATGGTGCTCTGGCGTGAGCTGAGCCTGTCTGCAGCTGTCGGGAACAACTCCCTAAGCTGATCCGGGATAATGCCATACCATATACTCTTAAGCGCATTATAATCCTCGCGGTTATATAGCAACTTTGGTTTGGCTTTATCAAAACATGTCGTGTAAGGTGTCATACGAATTGGAATACTATCCCCTCGCCAGTTCTGGCGACGGGGATAGCATTCCACCCTTCTAGAGGGAGAAGACATGTTACTTTACTGAAACGCGGTTGATTTAAAATGAGCCTCAGATCCACAAAATGGATGCCCCTGCCACAGACACGGGTCTGACCTCCTGCTGCTGACCGAAACCCGGCAGAGGAGGCCTGGACAAAGAGTTTCCTGTCACAGGGCGGTGTCAAACCACCCCAGACAGGAGATAGTGGATTGGAGTAGGGAGGTTTCAATGAAACCAGACACTGCCTGGGGAGCACAAGGCTGCCCCTTGCAGGATCCGGCCAAACCGGTTCTGGGGCCTCCCAGCCCCTGTCCCAGCGCGGCCAGGATCAAAGGAGAGGGGTGTAACCACCCCCTTCCTGGGTCCCACCCATAGGAGGGGACCTAGCAGGATGTCCAACCCCCTAGATTCGAATAAGAGGGGGAGCAGTCCCAACGGACCTCAGATCATCCTGAAATCAACTTTAAACTAAGAAGACGACTGGACTTCGACATTCTGATGACAGAAGACTGAAGAGCATCTCCCTTGTGGCCTAGGAGGGGCCACCCTGTGAACACAGGCATCACCCAGCACCTCGACGTCTGCTTTGCCGCCGCCTCCCGCCGGAGCCCGAGTGCAGAGCCTGACAAGACCCAGCTTCCCAGATTTCTCCCAGCCCGATCCACAGTCTCTGCAAAGAAGGGACCCGTGGAGGCACCGAGAGACGTGGGAGCGGCCATCTTGAAAGACCCCCGAGACGCTGACTGCGCAGCACCCGAGGCACCCTCGACTCTGTGCTTTGGGGTTTACAAAGCCCCAGAACCGATCAGCATTTGCACTAAAGATCAGCCCTCCAGCATCTCCACGATCTGCGTGGGGCCCTTTTGTTTTGTGCCACTCGACTCGCCATCCCGGCCGCTTGTCACGTGGTCAGCGGCCATCTTGGCAACGAAACCTACGATTTATACTGTGGGTCTGGTTGCTCCAGACCTGCCCTCACTCCTGTAGAAAGGAGTACCCGCTCTGACCTTGCTGGTCCGAGTAATAAGCCTTTTTTACTTTCCCCGTGGCTTGCATTAGCCAAGGCTTGTTTGCTTCAATCAAGTTGCCGACACCGCCATCAGCTAGAGCCTTCGAGGGACAGCTCGTGATCGACTCCTGGACGTCCTTGACCTCTTCGTGTCCACGTGGCTGCAGAGAGAAGCAACCCCTGATCACCTGTTTGCACCCGACTTTGCCTGGTTCCAATCTGGTTCCACGGTGGTCACTGGTCAGTGACTTTGAACATTGTCCCCTCTGCTTTCAGGTCTTCACCACTTCAGATCCACCCTTGGATCCACCGGACACTTCTGCTTCACCTCGCCTGCAGCTGCAACAGCTTCAAGCACCAAGAACCTGCGTGACAGAACCCGACGCCACTTCGACCCTGTGCACCCACGGCCTGTGGGTGAGGTAACATTGCAACGCCAGTGTCTATACACTGGTACACACCTCTAGGGTCTGTGTCTAAAGTTTTGTGTTCCTAGGTTCAGCGGAAGTATCTTTTAATTCACTTTAACTGACTTTTACGCACCATTGACAGTGCATTGGTGCACGCCGCACTTTCCGTGCTGCACCCGTCTCCTGTGGGCTACTCCCGACTTCATCATTGCTAGTCCTGACTGCTCCCAGCGAATCTCTAGGCCCTAGGCCTAACCATTGTTCGATAAGTGTTACTTATACCACTTTTTTAGTATATGGTCTGAGTGGCCACCCGCCCTCATCCATAATTGTGCAACTTTATATGTGTAACAGTGCTTTTGATTTAACGCTTGTGCCCCTTTCCTCATAAAGAGTACTGGGGAGTAATTTAGAAATAAATACATATATTTTTATAATATATACTTGTGTGGTGTCCTTTCATTTGATTACAGGATTGTATGTGGTAAAACAGCTCGCTTAACACGACCTCTTAAGTTAAGCCTTTAAGGCTGCTTAGTCCATGCTACCATTAGGATAGCTTGTCTACAAGGTTGACTTACAACCTGACATCTTTGGGGTTTGTTTGGACTGATACCAAGTGGTTCCAGAATTGGAAACACTACATATCAGGCCAACTTCTCACACCTCTCAAAAAGCCTAAACTAGACATTGTGGACTATGTACTTGGTCTCCGCTCTAGGATGGCTGAATACATGGAGAGAGCATCCAAAAACCTTGAGGCAAGTCAGGAATTACAGAAAGCCTGGCATGACCAAAAGGCTGTTCTGGTTGAGTACCAGCCAGGGCAGAAGGTGTGGGTGTTGGACCCAGTGGGGCCAGCAGCTCTCCAGGACCAATGGACTGGACCCTACCCTATCATTGAAAAGAAGGGAGAAGTCACCTACTTGGTTGACTTTGGTACCCCTAGGAGCCCCCACAGGGTGCTCCATGTAAATCGTTTGAAAGCATTTGTTGACAGGGAGGACATGAGTCTCCTCATGGCCACAGATGGGGAACAGGAGGAAGAGAGTGACCCTCTCCCAGACCTGCTTTCCCAGAACCCTGATGATGGTTCAGTTGATGGAGTAGCCTTGGCAGGCAGCCTCACTGAGCAGCAACAGGTGGACTGCAGACAGGTGTTGCAGGCCCACAGACATTTGTTTTCACTCACACCCAGTCAGACTAACTGGTGCACCCATGAGGTGGACACTGGTGACAATCTGCCTGTGAAGAATAAGATCTACAGGCAACCTGACCATGTCAGGGATTGTATAAAGGCTGAGGTGCAAAAGATGTTGGAGCTTGGAGTGATTGAGCCATCAGAGAGCCCATGGGCTAGCCCAGTGGTCCTTGTGCCAAAACCTCATACCAAAGATGGGAAGAGAGAAATGAGGTTTTGTGTGGACTACAGAGGTCTCAATGCTGTCACTAGGACAGATGCTCATCCCATTCCAAGAGCAGATGAGCTCATTGATAAATTGGCTTCTGCCAAGTTTCTGAGCACATTTGATTTGACAGCTGGCTACTGGCAAATCAGACTAGCTGAAGAGTCAAAAGCCAAAACAGCATTCTCTACCCCTAGTGGACATTATCAGTTTGTGGTAATGCCCTTTGGTTTGAAGAATGCACCTGCCACATTCCAAAGGTTGGTGAATCAAGTCCTTGCTGGGCTGGATGACTTTTGTGCAGCATATCTAGATGATATTGCTGTCTTTAGCTCCACCTGGGAGGATCACCTGATCCACCTGAAGAAGGTTCTGGAGGCCCTGCAAAAGGCAGGCCTGACTATCAAGGCTACTAAGTGCCAGATAGGGCAGAGCAAGGTTGTGTACTTGGGCCACCTAGTAGGTGGGGGTCAAGTTCAACCACTGGAGAGCAAGATCCAGACCATACAGGACTGGGCTCCTCCAACTACCCAGACACAAGTCAGAGCCTTCTTGGGCCTGACTGGGTATTACAGAAAATTTGTAAAGAACTATGGGTCCATTGTGACACCATTGAATGACTTGACATCCAAGAAGATGCCCAAAAAGGTTCAGTGGACAGTTAGCTGTCAAAAGGCATTTGATGACCTGAAGAAGGCCATGTGCTCTGCACCTATCCTGAAGAGTCCTGACTACTCCAAACAGTTCATTGTACAGACAGATGCTTCTGAGTTGGGGGTGGGAGCTGTGCTTTCACAACTTAATCAAGATGGTCAAGACCAGCCCATTGCTTTTATTAGCAGAAGGCTGACCCCCAGGGAGAAACGTTGGTCAGCTATTGAGAGGGAGGCCTTTGCTGTGGTTTGGGCCCTGAAGAAGTTGAGGCCATACTTGTTTGGTACTCACTTCCTAATTCAGACAGACCATAAGCCCCTCTTGTGGCTAAATCAGATGAAGGGTGAAAATCCCAAACTGCTCAGGTGGTCCATTTCCCTACAGGGGATGGACTTTACAGTGGAGCACCGCCCAGGGACTGACCATGGTAATGCAGATGGTCTCTCCAGGTACTTCCACTTAGAACATGAAGACTTATCTGGTCAAGGTTAAGTTTAATGTCCCTGCGTTTGGGGGGGGGGGGTTATGTAGGAGAGTAGGGTCTGCTATCCTATGGTCACCCCAATTTTTGCTTTTTGCTTCACTGGTTTTCGACTTACTGAGGCTGTGGGCCTGCTAATCAGACCCCCAGCCTGCTGTTCTCTCTCTAAATTTGTAATACATGTGCTATAGGTACATACCACAATTGGAAATGGACTCCTTGTCAGCCCCTGTACCATGCACTATAGGTGCCCAGGGCATAGGTGCCACCAAGGCCTACCAGGGGCTGAAGCATAGCTTTTGCCACCCCTGGCTGGTTCTTAAATTGACACAACTGGCTGATCACTCAGCTGGGGCAAGTGGGTGTAATCACCCCTTGCTTAGATATAGTATACCTATATCTAAACCTATATCTGGACACATATATAGCCTGTAAGCCACTCCTATGGAAGGCCTCATCAATCCTGGAGGCAGAGTGCGTGGTTTTATGTGAGATGGTGCTCTGGCACGAGCTGAGCCTGTCTGCAGCTGTCGGGAACAACTCCCTAAGCTGATCCGGGATAATGCCATACCATATACTCTTAAGCGCCTTATAATCCTCGCGGTTATATAGCAACTTTGGTTTGGCTTTATCAAAACATGTCGTGTAAGGTGTCATACGAATTGGAATACTACCCCCTCGCCAGTTCTGGCGACGGGGGTAGCATTCCACCCTTCTAGAGGGAGAAGACATGTTACTTTACTGAAACGCGGTTGATTTAAAATGAGCCTCAGATCCACAAAATGGATGCCCCGGCCACAGACACGGGTCTGGCCTCCTGCTGCTGACCGAAACCCGGCAGAGGAGGCCTGGACAAAGAGTTTCCTGTCACAGGGCGGTGTCAAACCACCCCAGACAGGAGATAGTGGATTGGAGTAGGGAGGTTTCAAAGAAACCAGACACTGCCTGGGGAGCACAAGGCTGCCCCTTGCAGGATCCGGCCAAACCGGTTCTGGGGCCTCCCAGCCCCTGTCCCAGCGCGGCCAGGATCAAAGGAGAGGGGTGTAACCACCCCCTTCCTGGGTCCCACCCATAGGAGGGGACCTAGCAGGATGTCCAACCCCCCAGATTCGAATAAGAGGGGGAGCAGTCCCAACGGACCTCAGATCATCCTGAAGAAACATAAGAAACGAAATCTGGACCCTTCGACTTTCTACACGTCGTGAGAAGACTGAAGAATCTCCCTTGTGGTCAAGGAGTGACCACCCTGTGCAAACAGGCACCATCCAGCCCTCGACCCTTGCTTTGTTGCAGTTCCCAACGGAACTCGAGCGACAGAGATCGACGAGATCAAGCTTGCCTGCCTTCTACCTGCCCGATCCACAGTCCCTGCAGAGCTGAGACCCGTGGAGGCGACCGGAAGCGTGGGGCACGCCATCTTGAAAAGGCCACGAGACGCTGACAGTGCGGCCCACGAGTGACCCTCGAAGCTGTACACCGGGGTTTGAGAAGCCCCAGCCCCGAGCTCCACTTGCACCAAAGCTCACCCCTCCACACTCGACGAGTGCTGCGTGGGGTTCTTCTGCTTGTGTGCGCTTGACGCGTTGGCCCGGTCACTTGCCAGCTGGCTTGTGGCCCCTGTGCCGACGAACTTTGAAATACGACTCGCTTTTCTGGTTGCTCCAGATCTGCACCAGCTCCTGTGAAAAGGAGCCCCCACTCTGACCCTCCTGGTTCGAGTGATAAGCAATCTCCCGGTTCCGCGTGGATTGCTTTTGCCAAGTGCTGTTTGCTGCAATCTTGAAGCCGACGGTGCTGACGGCGAGAGCCTACGTGGGACAGATCGTGACCTGCTCCTGGACGTCGCAGATGCCCCAGAGCCCACGTGACAGCGGAGAGAAGCCTATCGACAACCGCCTGATTGCGCCCGACATTGCCTGGTTCCGTCCTGGTTCCACCCTGGTCACTGCTGAGTGACCCAGACTCTGTCCCCTCTGCTTTCAGGTACTTTTCTACTTCGATCCACCCTTGGATCGCACCGGACACTTCTGCTTCACAGCGCCTGCAGCTGCAACAGCTCCAAGCACCAAGAACCTGCGTGACAGAACCCGACGCCACTTCGACCCTGTGCACCCACGGCCTGTGGGTGAGGTAACTTTGCAACGCCGGTGTCTTTACACTGGTACACACCTCTAGGGTCTGTGTCTAAAGTTTTGTGTTCCTAGGTTCAGCGGAAGTATCTTTTAATTCACTTTAATTGACTTTTACGCACCATTGACAGTGCATTGGTGCGCGCCGCACTTTCCGTGCTGCACCCGTCTCCTGTGGGCTACTCCCGACTTCTTCATTGCTTGTCCTGACTGCTCCCAGCGAATCTCTAGGCCCTAGGCCTAACCATTGTTCGATAAGTGTTACTTATACCACTTTTTTAATATATGGTCTGAGTGGCCACCCGCCCTCATCCATAAACGTGCAACTTTATATGTGTAACAGTGCTTTTGATTTAACGCTTGTGCCCCTTTCCTCATAAAGAGTACTGGGGAGTAATTTAGAAATAAATACATATATTTTTATAATATATACTTGTGTGGTGTCCTTTCATTTGATTACAGGATTGTATGTGGTAAAACAGCTCGCTTAACACGACCTCTTAAGTTAAGCCTTTAAGGCTGCTTAGTCCATGCTACCACTAGGATAGCTTGTCTACAAGGTTGACTTACAACCTGACATCTTTGGGGTTTGTTTGGACTGATACCCAGTGGTTCCAGAATTGGAAACACTACATATCAGGCCAACTTCTCACACCGTGCCCCTCGGGCATTTGTATATACTGTGCTAACTTAAGTATTTTTGTAAGAGTTTTGGTTTGTGCTTAGTACCCTGTCCTCATAAAGAGTACAGGGCTGTTGTGATTCTTAATAAATAACTGTTTATTTTCATAACACTTGTGTGGTGTACTTTCACTTGGTGTTCAAGGGGTATATGTGGTATAACAGCTGGCTTAACACGCCCTCTCGAGTCTTTAGACTTAGACTGCTCGTATCCACGCTACTAGGATAGCTGGTCTATAAGGTTGACTTACAACCAATCATCAATAAGGGTTGCTGGACTGATACATAGTGTTCACTAGAATAGTGACCACTGCATATCAGGCCACCTTCTCACATTGGTGAGCAGCGGTTGGGATTTGAGCTTGCTGTTGTTTCACCACACGTATCCTAAGAATATCTTGTTGAAAGATCACATAAGTACTGTTAGTACATATAACTAAGCTTAGAATACTCTGAGTTCTACTGAACCAGCTGTTGCAGCTCCTCAAGGCTTAGCACACCTTGGCTGTAACTCTTAGCAAGGGATCAGTAGGTAAACACATAGTGTAGGTAGGTGCATCACTTACACCACACTAGAAACAGTATGTCGGACAAAGGAGGAAACTCTGAGTCTCCCCTTGTGTCAGTTGACCCTCTGGAGTTCTGGACTTTTTGGTTCCGTTCAGAGGTGTCAGGGAACAACACCCGAAGACACCGGAGTTCCACCTGTCTTGGTGCACAAATAAACAGAAACACGGGCTTCTCGATGGTGGCGTCAAAGACCAAAGGTTTATTACTGCAGGGACACAGAAGTCACAGAAACTACGCATGGGCAGTGTCTAGGAGCCTGTTCAATTTGTACAAAGAGGGTTGCTCCTTATATACTAAAATTTGAGCTTGAGGCAAATTCTTTACATGTAATTCATTCCCAGAACCTTTGTGTCCTAAACAATAAATATTTGGCGTTACACAGGAACCGTCGATAATATCTGATGCCAAACATTACGAAGAGGGGTTCCCACTAGTTCATCACAATCCCTTGTCAATATTGCATTCAAGAGCCGGACCGCCTCATCGTAAATTTCGTTACCTCCCCCTAATAAAGATTCAGAAAGAAAGGAACGGAGCCAGGTGTGGAAGATAGGAAAGTAGGATAAGAGATGTTTGTGGGTTGTAAATGGGCAAGGCTACCAGCTTCGGCCGCCTAATCGTGATCAGACCAACGGACACAAGAACCAGTATAGCAGGACTGGCCTCGGGCAGAGGAGGCAGCCTTTGTCGAGTCATGCAGCTACAGCGTGTTCTGGTCTAAGGTGCACGTGTCACTAGAGAGGTGAATCTCCGGCTGAGGCTACGTGTCCTTAATTGAAATGAAGTGATCAGAGGTTATTGCGTATGTGAGGGCAAGAAACACAAAATGGCTGCCATGATCTAAGATGGATGCCATGGGTAGATCAGAAATGTGTCTGTTACAGGAGTACTCTTGCTCGTAGCGTAGCGAAAACACCAGGATATGCTAAATGGATCATTTGCGGTTCGCTGCACGGAACCTCAGACCCTCCTTTTGGCCTTACATAGGCAATTACTCAATCTATGTCAGAGTCTAATTCTATGCTCATCAGGTCAGTGACATGTTGTTGTATCATCATCCTTTCTCGCGCCTTTTCTCCAAACGCAGGTGGTTTCCTAAAACAGGTTGCAGCACAAAGACTACACAGAGCAGGACCACACTGGATAATCAGGCAGCATGAGAATAGGAATACTAAGATGACACCAATGACCATCAGAACCTTCCATCCCCACGCGGATATCAGAGTCCAAAACCACTCCATGAAGGACCAGTTTCCCTTGTCTACGTGAATAGAGTCGGAAATCTTGTGTAGCTTAGAGATCGCCTCATAGACTGTTGGAGCATTATTGGGAATAAAGACACAGCAGCTCGATTGGATCATTCTGCATACCCCACCTCGATCTGCAAGTATTACGTCTAGAACCATACGGTTCTGCAACGTCATGAGTCTATCCGCCTGAAGCTCAGCTGTCAAGTTGCTAAGGGCACCAGCAGTTTCGGTAATAGTAGATTCAACTACCCGTGTTAGCTGACGTATGTTTCTACTATTGGCCATAGGCCCACAGAACGGAAGGAAACCTTTGAAGAAGTCTCCAGCTTCCTGACCAGCGGTATCTTCCTTGCTGAAGACACCTCTTGCTACTCTGGTCTTGTGATAATCAGATGAAGCAGTGTATGTTGGAGGCAATAATCGAGCAATATAACATGATCCCGAAAAGTCAGCAGGCAACCATGTATACGCTCTGTCTTGACAGATGAAGTAGGTACCCCTAGCAGTAAGAAAAGCAGGGGAAGAGTTAGACGGAAACACGTAAGTCTCTACGCACTCACTCCTCCCTAGCTGAGCTTTCGGATTTCTCCCATTACCTTGCAAACAGACCTGACCTCGGTGAGGTACGACCCAGATTGGAGTTGAGCTTTTACGCTTGCTTTCTCCCAAACTAAGGCGATACTCTGAAGAATTCCAACTCAAATATACTCTTAATTCGTCTCTAGGGTAAGATGGAGTATTATTGACGTCCTTGATCATGTCAATAATTCACTGGACTAAGGCTTTGTTGGCAGAGTTATATTTAGTGGAACGTGGTGGACGCGGAGGATAGGTTTCAAGGGCATAAGCAAAGATGGTTTGAAAGGCCTGAAATGATCCATTATAGCTAAAAGGCAAAACCAGATAGGGAATGCCTTTATCCATAGTGTGGGGTATCAAGCCACACACCCAGCAGTCTGTAGTGTTAACTACCAGTTGGTGTTGGTGCAAGAGCTGTACAAAAGTGTTATTGATGAATTCTGAGCGTCGAGCTTGCTCATGTTCAGGAAACGAGTGAAAAGAGTGTATAGAAGAAACAGTAGAAGTAGCAGGATCAAGGGGAGGTACGGTAGTTACTGGCACAAATATTAAATTTATACCAAAAACGATTCCACCCACCAACGTTATTAAAACAATTAAAAATGTAATAGCACATTGCATCAGAAAGCATTTACTATGAAGGATTCTGTAAAGTCTGTTTCTGCGAACATAAATCACATTTTCTCGTTGCAGCACAGGAAGCTCCATCTTCTATAATCCGCTCGCGACCACTGATGATGTGTACGTAGATGAAAATGCCTCTATCAGCCCTGGGAGTTCCCAGAACCAACAGAAAGATCGACCTTGTGTCTGACCCCTGCAGATTCAACTAGGCACACAGCCACGACCCTACGGCTACCCAGACGGCAAGGCAATTTTTAAAAACAATAAAACAATAGCAAACTTCCTGGCTGAAGGCAAAAGTTCAAAATTTCAAATATCACAATAGGCAGTTTCCTGCTTTATTTGTCCATATTACGAGATCGTAAGTTGTATCTTAGTTTTGCAGGAACTGCTGGAAAAGGTGCCGCATTACCGCGCTGCGTTCTGTAAGCGCTGTGTGTGTTTTTAACCTCACTGTTCGTGGCTTATTGAGTAAATTTACTGCTGTATTTTAAATGCGCTTTGGCTGGGCTTTCCCCTTCCTCCCCCTTACCTGCATTTAATTTTTGGAACATTCACCACCGTTTGGTGGGTCCGGGTTCCGTGGGTGGTGTGGAGATCGTCGACAGGCGCCATCTTTGATTGGGACGCTGGCATTTTCGGCGGGCGCCATCTTGGAGCGTCCTTGCGCTCCTTCCTCTATTTCGCCGCCTATTTAAAGTAGCTCTCTCCCGCGCAGCGGGAACGCGCAGCTAGGACGCCGTCGCTTGCCGGAGTCTTGCCAGAGTCCTGCCCGTCTGCGCCCGTCCGCGCTAAGGACGCGCGGGGCGCCGCGGGCCACTTCCGCCCATTATTCTCTGGAAGGCAGGATGCTTGTGTACACCAGTGCAGCGCTCCAGGCGATTGGCCACTCCCTCCCTCGATGTGCTGTCGCACTTAAACATCCTTTGTGTGGCCCTTACCAATGTGCCTGCAAGAGATGGTCGCTTGACCAGTCCACGGGTATTCGAGCCTATGATAACTCCGCCGCCCCATTGGCTGGCATAAGGGTGCCTCGGTTGAGTGATGGTCGAGTTCAGGGTCTGCGGATATTAAATCTCAATACCAGATCTCTGGTTAAACACCATCTTTCTATTATGGACCTCATTACTGACGAGGAGCCGGATCTATTTATCATCACCGAGACCTGGCTCCAGGATACAGACACAGCCATAATTAATCTGGCTTGTCCCCCAGGTTACTCACTTTTTACATGGAACCGGCTGTCTAGAGGTGGAGGTATTGCCCTAGCTTTAAAATCTACTTTTGCGTGCTCCTGGACTGGTCTGCATATTGCAGGCTGCGAAAGCGCCCTGTTTAAGATCACTATCAGTCCTCAGTTCACGCTGTCTGGGATGGTCGTGTACCGCCCTCCTGGCAGCGATGTAGCTTTCAGGGGAGCTTTCCCTGAGGCAGTGAGTACGCTAGCTAGTGATTGCACTAATTTCTGCATCATAGGTGACCTCAACCTCCATTTTGACACCCAACAGGCCGCGGCCGTCAGTGGTTTCCTGGCGGATATGGAGGCCCTTCAGCTGACCCAACTTGTCACTCAACCCACGCACGTGGCAGGGCACATCTTGGACCCATTCTTCACCAACTTATCGGATGTCCAAGTCTCGGCTATTTCTCCAGTGTGTTGGACTGACCATTATTTGGTGTCCATGTGGCTACCTCTCCCCGTAACCCCTACTATTCCACCTCCAAAGTGGGTTCCGCGGCGGCATTGGAATAAGCTCAGGCTTGAGGATCTTCATCGTATCATGGCCGAAGAGCCACTTGGCCCTCTGTCTGACGCTAGTCTGGGCTACGACCAATTTTGCAGCTGGATTACTAAGGCGCTTGACAGATTGGTGCCTGTTATTGCAAGTAAATCCAGCTCCAGGCAGTCGAGCCCTTGGTACGACAGTGCTCTCCGAGCTCTGAAGAGCTCGTGTAGGCGGGCAGAAAGGGAGTGGCGGAAGGCGTACGATGCCGTTAAAAAAACCGCGTACTTGGCCGCTGTTAAGCTCTACCATCGAGCTATCTGTAGAGCCCGCGCGGCGTTCTACGCAACGGAATTCCGTAATAGCCATAACCCCTCGAAGACCATCTTTAAAGCCTTAAAAGACTTGATGGCTAAGAGAGCGGCTCCGCCTGTGGATGGTTCCACCTCACAGTGTGAGATTTTGGCTGCTTTCTTTTTGGAGAAAGTTAAGAACATCTATTTGTCATTTCCCAGCATGACATTACCACTTTCTCCTCGGAATGACCTCTGCAGCCGCCTGGTATTACATTCTCTCCCTACTCCCTCTTGGGATGGGTTTGTCAAGCTGGCACAACGTGTCAAGTCCGGCTCCCCGGCGGTCCCACTCAGACTTGCTCTCTTCAGAGATCCGTCTTCTCAGGGGCGCACGGCAGTGTGTTCATTAATCAATCTTTCCCTGACTTCAGGCACTGTTCCTGCCAAGTGGAAGCAGGCGGTGGTTTCCCCGATCCTGAAAAAACCATCTTTGGATCCTCTAAAACCGGAAAACTATCGCCCGATCTCATTGCTTCCCTGGCCGGCCAAAGTCATGGAGGCCCATGTTAACCTAGCCTTATCTGAGCATCTGGCCCTGGCCAATGTTCTCGATCCTACGCAGAATGGGTTCCGTGCTGGGCACAGCACGGAGACCGCCCTTCTGGCAATGGTGGAACATCTGCGGAGTGTGTTGGATGCAGGTCAAACGGCAGCGCTTATTCTATTAGATCTTAGCGCTGCCTTTGACACAGTGTCCCATCGCATCCTCCTACACCGCCTGGAGAACATTGGCATTTGTGGCCCCGCTCTGCAGTGGTTCCGTTCCTTCCTCAGCCATCGTTCCTTCTGCGTTGCCACCCCTCCTTTCCAGTCCACATTCCATCAGTTGGACCTGGGGGTCCCCCAGGGCTCCTCGCTGAGTCCCACGCTTTTCAATCTCTACGTGCGGCCGCTGGCTGATGTCGCCAGGCAGTGGGGCCTTACTATGGTCTCATATGCCGACGACACACAGCTAGCGGTCACGATCAGCGGGGACGCCGAACTGGATGCCCCCAGGTTCCGAGATGGGCTGAGAGAGGTGGCCAGCTGGATGAATAACAACTGTCTCCAGCTGAACGCAAAAAAAACCGAGGTGATGATCGTGGGAAGAGGAACGGACTGCTGGGGGGACAATTGGTGGCCACAGGAGCTCGGGCCTGCCCCCACACCGGTGATGGAGCTCAGAAACCTGGGAGTATGGCTCGACCACACCTTATGTTTTACTACCCACACTAAGAGAGTGGCAGCATGCTGCTTTGGTGTTCTGCGCGGACTGAGGCCGGTGCTTAAATTTTTCGATGCCCCGACGAGGCAGTTGGTCATCCAAGCGACGATCATCTCCCGGCTGGACTATGCCAGCTCGCTCCTGCTGGAAGCTAACCAAGCTGAGATCGTCCGCCTGCAGCGCGTCCAGAACGCGGCTGCGAGAGCAGTGGTGGGCCTGCCGAGGTCATGTCCCACGTCCAACACTCTGAGGTCCTTACACTGGTTACCAGTGAAAAGCCGAATCCATTTTAAGGTACTCAGCCTTGCTTTTAAAATTTTAAAAGGATCGGCACCTGAGATCCTCAATACCCTTATATCCCCTTATGTCCCGACTCGCTCCCTCAGATCCCTAGGGCAATCCCTTGCGGTTACCCCGCGTTTCAGGCTTAGCCGGATGGGCGGTCGCTCCTTCCGTGTGAGAGCTCCGGCTCTCTGGAATTCGCTTCCTTTGGAAATCCGCCTTTTAGAGGATCTTCTAGCATTTCGCAGGGCCGTGAAAACCTACTTGTTTTAATCTTCTTATGTTGACTCTCACCTTTTTTCCGCGTTGTGTTATGTTCACCTTTTCCATGCGCCAGGACGCTCCTTCGCTGGAGCAGCTGTGCGCAAAATAAATGCAGTTAACATAACATAACATAACATAACATCGGCAAATAACGTATCATTAGTAGCTGTTGCAGTGTTCAGGTTCGCAGATGACAGAGTTTTTTCTGATGCAGAGGACAAATGTTCAGAGTTCAAAGGAGTCTTTTCAGGAGGAGAGTCAGAGTTTGAAGTGTCAGTTATCAATTCAGCATCACTAAAAGGGACAAACTTGGGTGTTTGCTCGCATTCAGAGGCACCAATTCCCTTCTTAACCCAGTCGTCGAAAGGAAGTGGCAAAGGTACACGTTTGACGTGTGTCGCATGGATCCAATGCTTGCGACCAGCCACACGAACGGCAGTTCTTGTTGCAAGCAGCACCTGGAAGGGGCCAACAAATTTGGGTTGAAGGTTCTTCGTCCTCGCAAAATTTCGTACCACAACGTGGTCACCTGGTTTCAGTTGATGACCTGGACTCTCCGGTGGCTTTGGCAATGCATCGAAAACCTGTTGGTGAATAAGACTCAATTTAGCAGTCAAGTCGTAAAGGTAATCGATCAACATAGGATATTCTAGAGAACAAAACTCCTTTGGCCTTGGCACTCCCCAAACATTCGCAGGACGGCCAAAAACAATTTCGTAAGGACTAAGCCCTACTCTAGAATGTACAGTTGCTCTCGTTGATAACAAAGCCAAGGGTAGTGCGTCTGGCCAGGATAAACCCGTGGATGCCTGTATTTTAGCAAGTTTTAGTTTGAGGGTGCCATTGTAACCCTCAACCAAACCAGCAGACTGGGGATGGTTTGCACTGTGAAATTTCTGTTTAATGCCCAAACCGGCACACACACTCTGCATAACTTTCCCTATAAACTCACTTCCGTTATCTGACCATACAATCCGTGGCATTCCATACCTAGGGAAATATTCTTTGAGAAGAATTTTGGCAGTTGATAGGGCAGTATTGTCCTTTAGTGGATATGCTTCGATCCATCTGGAAAATGCACAGACTACCACCAGGACGTATTTTAGATTATTACACCGATCCATGTGTATGAAATCTAGCTGAATTACCTCAAAGGGGCAGGAAGGAGGAGCGAAGTGACCAGCCGGAGTTGGGGTTCCCTTGCCAGGATTATGCATCAGGCATACCATACAATTTTTCACCACTCTCTCTGCACATTTACTGATCCCATCATTCTTCCAGACTGGAGCCAACATCTTACAGATTCCTTTAGAACTTATATGCGCTACTCCATGCGCCATTGTCACCACTGCAAGCACATACGCATCAGGCAACATCCAACGCTGTTGTTCCGACAAATCAATCCAACACCCACTCGAATCCAACTTGCCCGTACTTTCTTTCCATGCACGTTTTTCCTCCTCAGTTGCCTCTTTCTGAATCTCTTTCACACTTTCCACTGTATCCTCACACATCCCAGACTCAGAAATCCATCTTGCAGACGTAGCAACATACATTCTACTCATCATATCTCTAGCTGTCTTTTTAGCGGTTTCATCAGCAAAAGCATTCCCACGACCAGCATCATCTGTGATTGCTTTATGAGCACTGCATTTCACAATTGCAACTTCAGTCGGCAAGGTTAGAGATTCCAACAAGTCGTTAACTAGCTGACCATGTTGAATCTTAGTCCCATGAGACGTAATGAAACCTCTTTCTTTCCACAAACGGCCAAAACTATGGGCCACGCCAAATGCGTACTGACTATCTGTGAACACATTCACTCTCTTTCCCTTAGCTAAAACACACGCTCTTGTTAGAGCTATTAATTCTGCAGCTTGGGCAGAATTCTGACTCACTCTTGCAGTCTCCACAATCGTTCTCAAAGTCGTTACCGCATAAGCAGCAGTCACATCACCATTCTCCAATTTAAAGCATGACCCATCAACATACAACGTGCCATCTGGATCTGACAACGGAGTGTCTTTTAAATCAATTCGTCCTTTTGTCTCTTCCTCAGTTCTAAAACAGCAATCATGGGGCTCGGAATCACTCGACTCTTGATTAGTCGGCAACAATGTTGCTGGATTCAATACATTGCATCTTTTGATCTGAATATGACTTGCTAGCAGTGTCAACTCGTAGCCAGATAATCTCACACTGGTAAGGTGTTGTGTCTTGGTTCTGTTCATGAGTGTATCCACAGCATGAGGAACCATGACCACTAGCATGTTATTCATCACCAAACCAGCAGATTGTTGAATGGAAGCCGCAGCTGCTGCTGTAGCTCTCAAACAACTAGGTAACGCTCTGGCTACCGGATCTAATGTTGATGAAAAATACGCACAAGGGCGTTGCTTATCACCAAATTTCTGTGTCAGAACACTCAACGCGCAACCTTCTCTTTCGTGAACATAGAGCGTGAATGGCTTACTGTAATCAGGTGTGCCCAATACAGGAGCTGAACACAATGCTTTTCGTAACTCAGAAAAACTCTCCTGACATTCATCAGACCATGGCACCGGACTCGGAACATTTTTCCCAGTCAAAGCTACCAACGGTTTTGCTAAAAGAGAAAAATTTGGGATCCACTGCCTACAGTACGAGGTAATACCTAAAAAGGCACGTACTTCTCTCTGCGTGCGGGGAACACTCATCTGCGTAATTGCTTTTATTCTCTCTGGGGTCAACTTCCTTCCCTCCTTTGACAAGAGATGACCTAGGTAGGTCACTTCTTGGCAGCAGTATTGCATTTTCGAAGGTGATACCTTGTGATTCAAATTGGACAAATGATGCAATAACGAAATTGTAGCTGCTTTGCAAGTTTCCTTGTCGTCGGCAGCCACTAGAAGATCGTCTACAAACTGCACTAGGGCAGAACCTTGAGGAAGTACAAAAGAATCTAACTGACTTTTTAATGCCTGACTGTAAATGGATGGGCTCTCACAATAGCCTTGTGGAGTGCGTTTAAACCTGAAGCTTCGACCTCCTAGACAGAAGCCGAAAATATCTCTGCTTTCTTCGGCTATCGGAATGCTGAAAAAGGCATTTTTCAAGTCGATGACTGAAAACCATGTGGCTGTAGCAGGAATCAATGTTAACAAGGCAGTAATGTCTGGAACTACAGGGAACTGTGGAACCACAATCTTATTAACCTCTCTGAGATCAATGACAAACCTATATACTGGAGGCTTTGTCGGATCAGTACGTTTCAAAATCGGTAATACAGGACTGTTACAGACATTTCCTCTAGTTTCTTCAACCACACCTTTCTTAATCAAATCTTGCACAATCAGTAAAAGTGCACGTTCACCTTCACTAGATATTTTGTATTGAGGAATTCGTGGGAATTTTACATTTGCTTTCAAAGTGACTACATATGGTGGTATTTCCAAAAGGCCTACATCGTTAGGACCAGTCGCCCAAAGAGTATCAGGGAGCGAACGCAGCTCTGGCGGGAGTGCATCCATTGACAAGTACATCGGAGAGGTGATTCTTTTGCCCAATGTAAGCTGTACTCCTTCCGGAGAACAGTACAATGTCGCATATAGGCGTTTTAACAAGTCTAAACCAAGCAGATTTTCATTACAACCCGTCGTCAAAATCAAGGGTGCTTTCAATTGACACGGTCCAACAGAAATAGACAAAGGACCAGATATGGGGTTGTAAACAGGGGCGCCTGAAAAACCTACAGAAACATTTGTTAAGCCGGACAAAGGTGCGCCAGGGAGTTTCGCATGAATGATAGAACTTTTTGCTGCACCAGTATCCAACAGAAACGGTTCGACTACACCTGATGTTGCTACTGCGACATAAGGCCCACTCTGATCCACTGGAACTGATACTACTCCCTCTCTAAGTCCATGGCTGTCCTAGTACCCATTTTGCTGAAATCCCTCATCCACTTCACAATAGTCTTCAACATGATACTGTTGAGATCTATTTTGCTGGGCAGACTGTCCATTTCGTTGATCAAAGTGATTGGAAGGGCGATCATTCGTCTGTGGAGGCATAGCACCTCGTCCTCGACCTCTAGAATTCTGTACAAAACCACCACGACCTCTCTGAGCTGCTGCTGCATTATTTTGCGCTAGGACTGTGTGAGAAGTTGGCCTGATATGTAGTGTTTCCAATTCTGGAACCACTGGGTATCAGTCCAAACAAACCCCAAAGATGTCTGGTTGTAAGTCAACCTTGTTAGACAAGCTATCCTAGTGGTAGCATGGACTAAGCAGCCTTAAAGGCTTAACTTAAGAGGTTGTGTTAAGCGAGCTGTTTTACCACATACAATCCTGTAATCAAATGAAAGGACACCACACAAGTATATATTATAAAAATATATGTATTTATTTCTAAATTACTCCTCAGTACTCTTTATGAGGAAAGGGGCACAAGCGTTAAATCAAAAGCACTGTTACACATATAAAGTTGCACAATTATGGATGAGGGCGGGTGGCCACTCAGACCATATATTAAAAAAGTGGTATAAGTAACACTTATCGAACAATGGTTAGGCCTAGGGCCTAGAGATTCGCTGGGAGCAGTCAGGACTAGCAATGATGAAGTCGGGAGTAGCCCACAGGAGACGGGTGCAGCACGGAAAGTGCGGCGCGCACCAATGCACTGTCAATGGTGCGTAAAAGTCAGTTAAAGTGAATTAAAAGATACTTCCGCTGAACCTAGGAACACAAAACTTTAGACACAGACCCTAGAGGTGTGTACCAGTGTATAGACACCGGCGTTGCAATGTTTCCTCACCCACAGGCCGTGGGTGCACAGGGTCGAAGTGGCGTCGGGTTCTGTCACGCAGGTTCTTGGTGCTTGAAGCTGTTGCAGCTGCAGGCGCTGTGAAGCAGAAGTGTCCGGTGCGATCCAAGGGTGGATCGAAGTAGAAAAGTACCTGAAAGCAGAGGGGACAGAGTCTGGGTCACTCAGCAGTGACCAGGGTGGAACCAGGACGGAACCAGGCAATGTCGGGCGCAATCAGGCGGTTGTCGATAGGCTTCTCTCCGCTGTCACGTGGGCTCTGGGGCATCTGCGACGTCCAGGAGCAGGTCACGATCTGTCCCACGTAGGCTCTCGCCGTCAGCACCGTCGGCTTCAAGATTGCAGCAAACAGCACTTGGCAAAAGCAATCCACGCGGAACCGGGAGATTGCTTATCACTCGAACCAGGAGGGTCAGAGTGGGTGCTCCTTTTCACAGGAGCTGGTGCAGATCTGGAGCAACCAGAAAAGCGAGTCGTATTTCAAGTTTCGTCAGCACAGGGGCCACAAGCCAGCTGGCAAGTGACCGGGCCAACGCGTCGAGCCCACACAAGCAGAAGGGCCCCACGCAGCACTCGTCGAGTGTGGAGGGGTGAGCTTTGGTGCAAGTGGAGCTCGGGCTGGGGCTTCTCAAACCCCGGTGCACAGCTTCGAGGATCACTCGTGGGCTGCACGGTCAGCGTCTCGTGGCCTTTTCAAGATGGCGTGCCCCACGCTTCCGGTCGCCTCCACGGGTCTCAGCTCTGCAGGGACTGTGGATCGGGCAGGTAGAAGGCAGGCAAGCTTGATCTCGTCGATCTCTGTTGCTCGAGTTCCGGCGGGAACTGCAACAAAGCAAGGGTCGAGGGCTGGATGGTGCCTGTTTGCACAGGGTGGTCACTCCTTGACCACAAGGGAGATTCTTCAGTCTTCTCACGTCGTGTAGAAAGTCGAAGGGTCCAGAATTCGTTTCTTATGTTTCTTCAGGATGATCTGAGTTCCATTGGGACTGCTCCCCCTCTTATTCGAATCTCGGGGGTTGGACATCCTGCTAGGTCCCCTCCTATGGGTGGGACCCAGGAAGGGGGTGGTTACACCCCTCTCCTTTGATCCTGGCCGCGCTGGTACAGGGGCTGGGAGGCCCCAGAACCGGTTTGGCCGGATCCTGCAAGGGGCAGCCTTGTGCTCCCCAGGCAGTGTCTGGTTTCTTTGAAACCTCCCTACTCCAATCCACTATCTCCTGTCTGGGGTGGTTTGACACCGCCCTGTGACAGGAAACTCTTTGTCCAGGCCTCCTCTGCCGGGTTTCGGTCAGCAGCAGGAGGCCAGACCCGTGTCTGTGGCAGGGGCATCCATTTTGTGGATCTGAGGCTCATTTTAAATCAACCGCGTTTCAGTAAAGTACTGGCGAGGGGGTAGTATTCCAATTCGTATGACACCTTACACGACATGTTTTGATAAAGCCAAACCAAAGTTGCTATATAACCGCGAGGATTATAAGGCGCTTAAGAGTATATGGTATGGCGTTATCCCGGATCAGCTTAGGGAGTTGTTCCCGACAGCTGCAGACAGGCTCAGCTCATGCCAGAGCACCATCTCACATAAAACCACGCACTCTGCCTCCAGGATTGATGAGGCCTTCCATAGGAGTGGCTTACAGGCTATATATGTGTCCAGATATAGGTTTAGATATAGGTATACTATATCTAAGCAAGGGGTGATTACACCCACTTGCCCCAGCTGAGTGATCAGCCAGTTGTGTCAATATAAGAACCAGCCAGGGGTGCAAAAGCTATGCTTCAGCCCCTGGTAGGCCTTGGTGGCACCTATGCCCTGAGCACCTATAGTGCATGGTACAGGGGCTGACAAGGAGTCCATTTCCAATTGTGGTATGTACCTATAGCACATGTATTATAAATTTAGAGAGAGAACAGCAGGCTGGGGGTCTGATTAGCAGGCCCACAGCCTCAGTAAGTCGAAAACCAGTGAAGCAAAAAGCAAAAATTGGGGTGACCATAGGATAGCAGACCCTACTCTCCTACATAACCCCCCCCCCCCAAACGCAGGGACATTAAACTTAACCTTGACCAGATAAGTCTTCATGTTCTAAGTGGAAGTACCTGGAGAGACCATCTGCATTACCATGGTCAGTCCCTGGGCGGTGCTCCACTGTAAAGTCCATCCCCTGTAGGGAAATGGACCACCTGAGCAGTTTGGGATTTTCACCCTTCATCTGATTTAGCCACAAGAGGGGCTTATGGTCTGTCTGAATTAGGAAGTGAGTACCAAACAAGTATGGCCTCAACTTCTTCAGGGCCCAAACCACAGCAAAGGCCTCCCTCTCAATAGCTGACCAACGTTTCTCCCTGGGGGTCAGCCTTCTGCTAATAAAAGCAATGGGCTGGTCTTGACCATCTTGATTAAGTTGTGAAAGCACAGCTCCCACCCCCAACTCAGAAGCATCTGTCTGTACAATGAACTGTTTGGAGTAGTCAGGACTCTTCAGGATAGGTGCAGAGCACATGGCCTTCTTCAGGTCATCAAATGCCTTTTGACAGCTAACTGTCCACTGAACCTTTTTGGGCATCTTCTTGGATGTCAAGTCATTCAATGGTGTCACAATGGACCCATAGTTCTTTACAAATTTTCTGTAATACCCAGTCAGGCCCAAGAAGGCTCTGACTTGTGTCTGGGTAGTTGGAGGAGCCCAGTCCTGTATGGTCTGGATCTTGCTCTCCAGTGGTTGAACTTGACCCCCACCTACTAGGTGGCCCAAGTACACAACCTTGCTCTGCCCTATCTGGCACTTAGTAGCCTTGATAGTCAGGCCTGCCTTTTGCAGGGCCTCCAGAACCTTCTTCAGGTGGATCAGGTGATCCTCCCAGGTGGAGCTAAAGACAGCAATATCATCTAGATATGCTGCACAAAAGTCATCCAGCCCAGCAAGGACTTGATTCACCAACCTTTGGAAGGTGGCAGGTGCATTCTTCAAACCAAAGGGCATTACCACAAACTGATAATGTCCACTAGGGGTAGAGAATGCTGTTTTGGCTTTTGACTCTTCAGCTAGTCTGATTTGCCAGTAGCCAGCTGTCAAATCAAATGTGCTCAGAAACTTGGCAGAAGCCAATTTATCAATGAGCTCATCTGCTCTTGGAATGGGATGAGCATCTGTCCTAGTGACAGCATTGAGACCTCTGTAGTCCACACAAAACCTCATTTCTCTCTTCCCATCTTTGGTATGAGGTTTTGGCACAAGGACCACTGGGCTAGCCCATGGGCTCTCTGATGGCTCAATCACTCCAAGCTCCAACATCTTTTGCACCTCAGCCTTTATACAATCCCTGACATGGTCAGGTTGCCTGTAGATCTTATTCTTCACAGGCAGATTGTCACCAGTGTCCACCTCATGGGTGCACCAGTTAGTCTGACTGGGTGTGAGTGAAAACAAATGTCTGTGGGCCTGCAACACCTGTCTGCAGTCCACCTGTTGCTGCTCAGTGAGGCTGCCTGCCAAGGCTACTCCATCAACTGAACCATCATCAGGGTTCGGGGAAAGCAGGTCTGGGAGAGGGTCACTCTCTTCCTCCTGTTCCCTATCTGTGGCCATGAGGAGACTCATGTCCTCCCTGTCAACAAATGCTTTCAAACGATTTACATGGAGCACCCTGTGGGGGCTCCTAGGGGTACCAAAGTCAACCAAGTAGGTGACTTCTCCCTTCTTTTCAATGATAGGGTAGGGTCCAGTCCATTGGTCCTGGAGAGCTGCTGGCCCCACTGGGTCCAACACCCACACCTTCTGCCCTGGCTGGTACTCAACCAGAACAGCCTTTTGGTCATGCCAGGCTTTCTGTAATTCCTGACTTGCCTCAAGGTTTTTGGATGCTCTCTCCATGTATTCAGCCATCCTAGAGCGGAGACCAAGTACATAGTCCACAATGTCTAGTTTAGGCTTTTTGAGAGGTAACTCCCATCCTCCCTTCACCAAACTCAATGGACCTCTTACAGGGTGGCCAAACAAAAGTTCAAAAGGGCTGTAGCCAACCCCCTTCTGTGGGACCTCTCTGTAAGCAAAGAGCAAGCAGGGTAAAAGGATGTCCCATTTCCGCCTAAGCTTCTCTGGTAAACCTTTTATCATTCCCTTTAGGGTCTTGTTGAACCTTTCCACAAGCCCATTGCACTGTGGATGGTAGGGTGTGGTAAACTTATAGTTTACTCCACACTCTTTCCACATTGCTTTTAAGTATCCAGACATAAAGTTAGTACCTCTGTCTGAAAGAACCTCCTTTGGAAAGCCCACTCTTGAGAAAACTGCAATGAGGGCTTTTGCCACCACAGGAGCTGTGGTGGTCCTCAGGGGAATTGCCTCTGGATACCTGGTGGCATGATCCACTACCACCAGTATAAATCTGTGCCCAGATGCTGTTGGAGGATCCATGGGACCCACAATGTCTATTCCAACTCTTTCAAAGGGTACCCCCACCACAGGTAGTGGTATCAGGGGGGCCTTTGTTGTGCCACCTGACTTACCACTGGCTTGGCAAGTGACACAGGAGCGACAAAACTCCTTGACATTTTCTGACATGTGAGGCCAGTGAAAGTGTGGAACAAGCCTGTCCCAAGTCTTATTCTGGCCTAGGTGTCCTGCTAGGGGAATATCATGGGCCAAGGTAAGAAGGAAGCCCCTAAACTTCAAAGGTATAACCAACCTCCTGGTTGTGCCAGGCTTGGGGTCTCTAGCCTCTGAATAAAGGAGTCCTTCATCCCAATACACCTTATGGGTACCTTGAGCATTCCCTGCAGCCTCAGCAGCAGCTTGCTGTCTGAGGGGTTCAAGTGAAGGGCAATCTAATTGGGCCTGCCCCAGGTCTGCCCTTGAGGGTCCCCCTGTCCCCAGAAACTCAACCTGATCAGGTTCAAGCTCCTCTGAGACAGTCTCCTCTTGGACTGCAGAATCAGTTTCCTGTGAAACTTGATCCTAAACCTGGGGCAAGTGGGAAGGCACAGCCTTAACCCTCTTGCTCCTTCTCTTGGGTTGTGGTTGGTCTATTGTTTCAAGATCCACCACTGGTTCAGGAAGGCACTTCTTAGCCTGAGACCTTGTCACTGCAAGGACATGAGCTGAAATCCCTAGCATTTCTGCATGAGTCCTGTACTCCACTTCTGACCAAACTGAGCTTTCAAGATCATTGCCTAACAGACAGTCTACTGGGAGGTCTGCACTCACAACAACTTTCTTTAGGCCATCTACCCCTCCCCAGGAGAAGTTCACAACAGCCACACTATGGGAAGTAGTGGAGTTGCTTGCATTGGTCACTAGGTAACTTTCACCTAGTACAATCTGTCCAGGGTCCACAAAGCCAGGTGTCACCATTGTGACACTGGCACAAGTGTCCCTGTAGGCCTGAGCCAGTTTCTCATTAATTAAGGGAGTCTGCCTATATTTGCCCAGGTTACTGGGGCTTACTGCAGTGGGCAAAGATAAGTCCACATCATATAGGAGAACTGCCTGTGTGGGGATTCTGACTAGGCCAGATTCCACCTCAGTACCCAGGGTCAACCCTACTAAACCCTTTGGCTGTGTACCACCACTGTTAACTGTACTAGGGGGTGCAGGTGCTTTAGGAGCTGCAGTGGTGGGGACTGGATTTTTCTTAGTGCATTCACTGCCCCAGTGTGAAACTGATTTGCAGGTATTACAGCAAGGTTTCTTTGGGCCATCATTCTTCTTTTTCTTGTTTCCATTTTGGGAACCCCCCTCCTTATTACTAGTTTGGGGGCCTGAAGACTTCTGGTCCTTTTCTTTATCTTTCTGATTCCCACCCTTCTGGTCTGTTTTCTTCTGGTCACCTTGGTTCTGGTTTTTCTGCTTAATCCTTGTTCTGACCCATTTGTCTGCCTTCTTTCCCAATTCTTGGGGAGAGGTCAAATCAGAGTCAACAAGGTATTGATGCAACAGCTGGTTCTGACAGTTATTAAGGATCTGCTCTCTCATCATAAGATTGTACAATCCTGTATAGTCTGAAACTTTACTTCCCTGCAGCCAACCCTCCAGAGCCTTAGTGGCACAATCTACAAAATCAGTCCAGTCCTGAGTCTGTGCTTTTTGGGTGTCTCTGAACAACAACCTGTATTGCTCAGTGGTTAGGCCAAACCCTTCAATAAGAGCACTCTTCAGAACAGAGTAGTTTTTGGCATCCTCAGGTCTAACAGTGAGGAGCCTGTCCCTCCCTTTCTCAGAAAAGGAGTACCATAAAATTGCTGCCCACTGATCCTCAGGGACCTGCTGTACCATGCAGGCCCTCTCAAGAGCAGTCATCCATTTGTGGATATCATCCCCTTCCTTGTAGGGGGGCACAATTTTTGTCAGGTTTCTATTGTCATTGGCCCTGTCTTTTTCTTTAGGAACTTTGCTGCCACCAGTGGCATCTAAGCCACACAATTTTCTTTCTCTTGCTAAAGCAAGTTTAGCTTGAGCCAAGGCTACCTCTTCCCTTTCTATTTGGAGTTGGACAGCCCTCATCCTGGCCCTATGCTCTTTTCTCTGGGAGGAAGTCATTCCTCTTTGAGATTCTCTTGAGGCACAAGAAAGATGAGAGTCCCCTGATAGAGATCTCACCCTCCTGTTGCCTGGGAGAATTTGGTTATGAGATCTGGAGTGGTGCTGGCCCTCTCCATTCCCATGTAGGTCCAAGTTGGCCTGGTTAAGCCTGGCAACCTGTACCTGGTTTCCCCCCTGATCCTGATCTTCAGGCTCTTCTACATCAGAGCCTTCCTCTTCCTCTTCCTCCTCCTCTTCTTCTTCTGGAAGATTCTCATTCTCAGGGGAGTGTATCCCTTCACCTGATTCTAAGGGAGCCTGACTCACCTTATCTAGGTCATCCTTTTCTAGGAGAGCTACTAGGGAAGGAATGGTAGGGCCTCTGCCCTTTTTTAGCCCCCTGGCTGTGCACAAGGCACTCAGGTCTTTGTGGCTAAGGTTGTCATATCTGGATGTTGTCCCTATAGGATCAACTATTACAGGAGCAGAGCCTGAGGCTCTACCTGTATAAGACATGACTGCTAGTGAGGTGTAAGTGATGCACTTACCTACACTAAGTGGTTTCCTACTGTACCTTGCTAGTGAGTTGTAGTCAGGGTGTGCTAATCCCTTTAATCTACAACTACTAAGTTCAGTAGAACTTAATATGCTAAGCTTTTGATTTATATGTACCTAGAGGTACTTGATGTGATCTTTCAATTTGATAAAGATTGCAATGGTAAAACAAACAGCAAGCTCAAATCCGCACCGCTGCACACCAATGTGAGAAGTTGGCCTGATATGTAGTGTTTCCAATTCTGGAACCACTGGGTATCAGTCCAAACAAACCCCAAAGATGTCTGGTTGTAAGTCAACCTTGTTAGACAAGCTATCCTAGTGGTAGCATGGACTAAGCAGCCTTAAAGGCTTAACTTAAGAGGTCGTGCTAAGCGAGCTGTTTTACCACATACAATCCTGTAATCAAATGAAAGGACACCACACAAGTATATATTATAAAAATATATGTATTTATTTCTAAATTACTCCCCAGTACTCTTTATGAGGAAAGGGGCACAAGCGTTAAATCAAAAGCACTGTTACACATATAAAGTTGCACAATTATGGATGAGGGCGGGTGGCCACTCAGACCATATATTAAAAAAGTGGTATAAGTAACACTTATCGAACAATGGTTAGGCCTAGGGCCTAGAGATTCGCTGGGAGCAGTCAGGACTAGCAATGATGAAGTCGGGAGTAGCCCACAGGAGACGGGTGCAGCACGGAAAGTGCGGCGCGCACCAATGCACTGTCAATGGTGCGTAAAAGTCAGTTAAAGTGAATTAAAAGATACTTCCGCTGAACCTAGGAACACAAAACTTTAGACACAGACCCTAGAGGTGTGTACCAGTGTATAGACACCGGCGTTGCAATGTTACCTCACCCACAGGCCGTGGGTGCACAGGGTCGAAGTGGCGTCGGGTTCTGTCACGCAGGTTCTTGGTGCTTGAAGCTGTTGCAGCTGCAGGCGCTGTGAAGCAGAAGCTTCCGGTGCGATCCAAGGGTGGATCGAAGTAGAAAAGTACCTGAAAGCAGAGGGGACAGAGTCTGGGTCACTCAGCAGTGACCAGGGTGGAACCAGGACGGAACCAGGCAATGTCGGGCGCAATCAGGCGGTTGTTGATAGGCTTCTCTCCGCTGTCACGTGGGCTCTGGGGCATCTGCGACGTCCAGGAGCAGGTCACGATCTGTCCCACGTAGGCTCTCGCCGTCAGCACCGTCGGCTTCAAGATTGCAGCAAACAGCACTTGGCAAAAGCAATCCACGCGGAACCGGGAGATTGCTTATCACTCGAACCAGGAGGGTCAGAGTGGGTGCTCCTTTTCACAGGAGCTGGTGCAGATCTGGAGCAACCAGAAAAGCGAGTCGTATTTCAAGTTTCGTCGGCACAGGGGCCACAAGCCAGCTGGCAAGTGACCGGGCCACCGCGTCGAGCCCACACAAGCAGAAGGGCCCCACGCAGCACTCGTCGAGTGTGGAGGGGTGAGCTTTGGTGCAAGTGGAGCTCGGGGCTGGGGCTTCTTAAACCCCGGTGCACAGCTTCGAGGATCACTCGTGGGCTGCACGGTCAGCGTCTCGTGGCCTTTTCAAGATGGCGTGCCCCACGCTTCCGGTCGCCTCCACGGGTCTCAGCTCTGCAGGGACTGTGGATCGGGCAGGTAGAAGGCAGGCAAGCTTGATCTCGTCGATCTCTGTCGCTCGAGTTCCGGGGGGAACTGCAACAAAGCAAGGGTCGAGGGCTGGATGGTGCCTGTTTGCACAGGGTGGTCACTCCTTGACCACAAGGGAGATTCTTCAGTCTTCTCACGTCGTGTAGAAAGTCGAAGGGTCCAGAATTCGTTTCTTATGTTTCTTCAGGATGATCTGAGTTCCATTGGGACTGCTCCCCCTCTTATTCGAATCTCGGGGGTTGGACATCCTGCTAGGTCCCCTCCTATGGGTGGGACCCAGGAAGGGGGTGGTTACACCCCTCTCCTTTGATCCTGGCCGCGCTGGGACAGGGGCTGGGAGGCCCCAGAACCAGTTTGGCCGGATCCTGCAAGGGGCAGCCTTGTGCTCCCCAGGCAGTGTCTGGTTTCTTTGAAACCTCCCTACTCCAATCCACTATCTCCTGTCTGGGGTGGTTTGACACCGCCCTGTGTCAGGAAACTCTTTGTCCAGGCCTCCTCTGCCGGGTTTCGGTCAGCAGCAGGAGGCCAGACCCGTGTCTGTGGCAGGGGCATCCATTTTGTGGATCTGAGGCTCATTTTAAATCAACCGCGTTTCAGTAAAGTAACATGTCTTCTCCCTCTAGAAGGGTGGAATGCTACCCCCGTCGCCAGAACTGGCGAGGGGGTAGTATTCCAATTCGTATGACACCTTACACGACATGTTTTGATAAAGCCAAACCAAAGTTGCTATATAACCGCGAGGATTATAAGGCGCTTAAGAGTATATGGTATGGCGTTATCCCGGATCAGTTTAGGGAGTTGTTCCCGACAGCTGCAGACAGGCTCAGCTCATGCCAGAGCACCATCTCACATAAAACCACGCACTCTGCCTCCAGGATTGATGAGGCCTTCCATAGGAGTGGCTTACAGGCTATATATGTGTCCAGATATAGGTTTAGATATAGGTATACTATATCTAAGCAAGGGGTGATTACACCCACTTGCCCCAGCTGAGTGATCAGCCAGTTGTGTCAATTTAAGAACCAGCCAGGGGTGGCAAAAGCTATGCTTCAGCCCCTGGTAGGCCTTGGTGGCACCTATGCCCTGAGCACCTATAGTGCATGGTACAGGGGCTGACAAGGAGTCCATTTCCAATTGTGGTATGTACCTATAGCACATGTATTATAAATTTAGAGAGAGAACAGCAGGCTGGGGGTCTGATTAGCAGGCCCACAGCCTCAGTAAGTCGAAAACCAGTGAAGCAAAAAGCAAAAATTGGGGTGACCATAGGATAGCAGACCCTACTCTCCTACAGACTGGACACTCATTTTTGTAGTGACCCTCTTTCTTACAGTACGCACACTGATTCCACTGATATTGAGGCCTTGGTGAACTATAATCTGTCCTTTGATATGACCCTTGCTGCGTATTAGTCTGATTCATGCGAGGCGGATACGCCTGTTGCAAGAGAACTTTAGTCTTTAAGTCTTTCGTTTTCTTATCTGATTTCTCTTTCTCCTCTTTATCCCTATTTTCATAATACTGTGCAGTTGCAAGTATTTGCGCAGTTGTAGAGACAGCCCACACACTCTCGGAATCTTTCAATTTGTTGCATAGCTCAGGTAACAAATTGTGTACGAATTTATCTACAAACAATCTCTGTCCTCCTTCTGTGCTCATATCCTGACCACTATGATCTACGAAAGTCTCTTCGAACCTTGTAAAGAAGTCAGAGACACTTTCGTCTTTCTTCTGCCTGCATGCGGACAACTTGTCCCAATTAACACGCAATGCGGGCATCAGAGTCTTTATTAAGTCGATTATCCTACCTGGAAGATTAGCAATTAGAGGTTCGGGTTTGGAACCACCTATTTGCTGACCATCCGCTGCAATGATAGCTGCCCAATCACCACCTAGGGCAACTGGATGATTCTCTTTACGTATCTTAGCCCAAATTGGTTGCGGAACTACATTTCCAAATAACATGTCGATGTCCGCCAGATTCATTACACAAGCCTCTACTGTTTGTGCTAACTCCTTATAGTATCCAGCAGGATTTTTACGCGGATCTGGCAAGGCCTGTTTCACTGCTAACACTTCGGCTCGCTTCCACGGAATGTGTATCCACACTCTCTGGAATTGCGCCGGAGCGGCTGCAATACCATTAATGGCATCAGCTTGCACAGCTTCGCGCCAAATTGGAGGAACCTCCCTCATTGGATATTGGCGAGTCTGCTTCGTACTACCTTTCTCTAAGTCTCTCAGTGAACGAAGTGATGGATCATTCCTATAACTTAAAATCAGTTCCATCGCTTCTTTTATATTTTGACCTACTATCATTCATGCAGCAAACTCTTTCTGAACCTTAATTAAGTCTTCTAAATTCGATTCAGAGTCATCTTCTTCTAGTTCCTCACGTAAAAGAGAGCACATCTCATCAAAAACATATCGTTGCGTTGGTTCATTCCACTGCATAAATGTATCTAGTACATCTCTCGTACTATATCTCCTACTCTTCGAAATCCATCTGAGAGCCGTGGAATCTAATATTCCCCGTTCCTCAGTACTTGGGAGCTGACTACGTCTTTGTACAGAGTCAGAAGTAGGAGTCTTAATTAAAGATTTATAGAGAGGAGACAGAATGCTAGAAACAGAGTCAGTGATTTTTTGACGAACAGAAAGCGGAGTCAACATACTGGCAGATGCAGAGAACACAGTAGCAGTTGGAACAGATAGCGGGACAGTAGGAGTATCGAGAAAGATAGCTTGTGGAACAGTAGGTGTAAGCGATACGGGTATAGGTAGAGAAGTCGGCAACCCAGGAAAAGGAGGTGCCGTAGGAACATTCACATTAACCACAGGAGGTACAGGAGCTTGATTCTGAGGGGCAGGAGCAGGAATACCAGGTTGTCCAGCAACCGGCAATTGAACATTTGGTACAGGTGGAGCCGTAGCACCTTGTGCATACGGTGGAGGTGACTGTAACAGATAAGACAACAGAGGATCGTTTTCGGGGTCCTCCAGTATCTTAGTTGTTTTCGATGGCAAGGCAGGATAGCACTTGTCGATCGCTAAATTATGCTCTCTAATGGCCACCTCTATGGCCTTCTCAGACTCGTTGACTTGCAGCTGCTTAACAGCCTGCTCTAAAGTCAACTCTTGCTCTTTCTGTTCTTTCTTCAACCTTTTAATTTCTCTCTGTTTGGATTATTTTCGCCAGTAACGGAAAGAATCAAACATTGCCGGCCGGGCTTTCTTCCTAAACAATTTCGCTTCTAAATTATCAAGGATTTCGGGTTCAAAACTACCATGCAGTGGCCAACTAAGGACACCGTCCTTTTCCGTATAGCGGACCCATACCTCATTATAAGATATAGGACCCACACCATGCTTACAGTAAAGATCATATAAGGGAGTCCCAATCGGAGGAACCAGACATGAGTCCTCCAATCGTGAATCACTGTTGCAACCAAAACAAGACAACATACAATTTCTCCGACTTACCATTTTGCAATCCGGAACACAGAACAAACAAAACAAGAAACAGATATGTGCACCTGAACCAAGAACTTAGGCCTACCAAAAGCGAACTGATGTATCGATACCCAAACTAAACCAAATAGATTATCGTAACCAGAACAACCAGTGATAATCTTACAAAACCAAACCAAACCAAGAACCAAAAAGGATTTTAACAACCCTCACGAAGTAACCAACTAGCAACCACTAAATACTTAACTGAGGCACTGAAGACGTCACCAAGGAGAAACCCGTCACGTTTCGCTGTACTAAGGACTGCACCTCGGGTCCAAGACAGGGCGATGGTCAAGGCAACGGCCCACTGCAGCCGTCTTGAACGGGAACCCTCGTGGAAGAGAACTTCGGGCCACTTTTGCGATATGCCGGGATCGATGAAGTGGAGCGCCTCCCTCAGGAATCTTCACACGAAGCTTCTCGAACTCTTCAGGCTTTTGGACCGGTACCGAATGACGTCGCCGCACGTTGGGCGCCAATTGGAGTTCTGGACTTTTTGGTTCCGTCCAGAGGTGTCAGGGAACAACACCCGAAGACCCCGGAGTTCCACCTGTCTTGGTGCACAAATAAACAGAAACACGGGCTTCTCGATGGTGGCGTCAAAGACCAAAGGTTTATTACTGCAGGGACACAGAAGTCACAGAAACTACGCATGGGCAGTGTCTAGGAGCCTGTTCAATTTGTACAAAGAGGGTTGCTCCTTATATACTAAAATTTGAGCTTGAGGCAAATTCTTTACATGTAATACATTCCCAGAACCTTTGTGTCCTAAACAATAAATATTTGGCGTTACACAGGAACCGTCGATAATATCTGATGCCAAACATTACGAAGAGGGGTTCCCACTAGTTCATCACAATCCCTTGTCAATATTGCATTCAAGAGCCGGACCGCCTCATCGTAAATTTCGTTACCTCCCCCTAATAAAGATTCAGAAAGAAAGGAACGGAGCCAGGTGTGGAAGATAGGAAAGTAGGATAAGAGATGTTTGTGGGTTGTAAATGGGCAAGGCTACCAGCTTCGGCCGCCTAATCGTGATCAGACCAACGGACACAAGAACCAGTATAGCAGGACTGGCCTCGGGCAGAGGAGGCAGCCTTTGTCGAGTCATGCAGCTACAGCGTGTTCTGGTCTAAGGTGCACGTGTCACTAGAGAGGTGAATCTCCGGCTGAGGCTACGTGTCCTTAATTGAAATGAAGTGATCAGAGGTTATTGCGTATGTGAGGGCAAGAAACACAAAATGGCTGCCATGATCTAAGATGGATGCCATGGGTAGATCAGAAATGTGTCTGTTACAGGAGTACTCTTGCTCGTAGCGTAGCGAAAACACCAGGATATGCTAAATGGATCATTTGCGGTTCGCTGCACGGAACCTCACCTCCACAGGTCATCCCTTCAAGATATACTGTGCTTAGCTTCCATGAGTTACGACAAGTATGTACCTCTAGGAAGATTAAGCAAGGGGCTAACCCCACCACCTCCTTTCTGATTGGTCTCTTGGAGACTTATGATGCCAGAAAAGCTGAGAGACTTCTTAGCTCTTCTAATCCAGAAGGAGGCATGCCTCCCCTTGAGGGAACCAGAGGAGACCCTGACCTCATCCACCTCTCAACTGAGAATGAAGATGTGGAGGAGGATGAGAATGAGGATCCCTCTGGTGATGAGGCAGACAAGGGACAGGTAGAAGTCGTTAGACTAACCAGGTCCAACTTAAGCAAACATGACAGTGGTACTGGGGGACCCCTGGGGCCACTATCAGGTCAGCTTAACATTGGGAATGGACGAGCCAGATCTCTGTCAAGAGGCTCTGGCAGATCCCTTCAAACCAATGGCTCTCACAACTCTTCTCAAAGAGGGATGACATCCCCTCAGAGGAGAGTGTATGAAGCTAAAGAAAGGGCAGCCAATCTGAGGATTGAAAGGGAAGAACTTGCCCTGGCCAAAGAGAGGCTTGCCTTTGCTAGAGAGCAACAGTTAAGTGGGGTAGTCCCCACTGGTGGCAGCATTGTACCTAGCAATAGGGAAAGGAGTTGTGATACAAAACACCTTGGTAAGATAGTGCCCCCCTTTAAACAAGGGGATGACATTCACAAATGGATTACTGCTTTGGAGAGGGCCTGCACTGTGCAAGGTGTTCCCCAGACTCAGTGGGCAGCTATCTTGTGGCTCTCCTTTGAAGGTAAAGGAAGAGACAAGCTCCTCACCACAAGGGTAGAGGATGCTAACAATTACCAAGTCTTGAAGAATACACTGGTTGAAGGGTTTGGCCTAACCACTGAGCAGTACAGGGTGCTGTTCAGGGATACCCAGAAAACTCAGTCTCAAGATTGGTCTGACTTTGTAGATTGTGCCACTAAGGCTTTTGAGGGCTGGTTGCTGGGCAGTAAGGTTACTGATTATAAAGGATTGTATAATTTGATGATGAGAGAACACATTTTAAACAATTGTCAGAACCAGTTGTTGCATCAGCATCTTGTTGACTCAGATCTGACCTCTCCCCAAGAATTGGGAAAGAAGGCAGACAGATGGGTTAGAACAAGAGTTAAACAGAACCAGGGCCAGAATCAAGGTGGTCAGAAGAAAGCAGACCAGAAGGGTAAAGATTCTAAGGGGGAACAAAATGACCAGAAGTCTTCGACAGGTCCCCAACAACCCAAAGAGGGTGGGGGTCAGGCTCCCCAAAAGAAGAAAGAAAGCCAATCTAAAAGGTGGTGCCAATACTGCAAAAGTAAAACTCACTGGTTTAGTGAGTGCACCAAGAAAGGAGGAGGGCAGACTCCTGCCACTGCAGCCCCTAAGGCACCTGTGCCCCCTAGTACAGCCAGCAGTGGTAGTGCACCTCCCAAGGGTTTAGTAGGGTTAACCCTGGGTTCTGAGGGGTGTGACAACTTAGTTGGTACACTCACTCAGGCTGTCCTTGTCAGTACAGGGGATATGGATATGTCCCCTGACATAAGTCCCAATACTTTGGGCAAATACAGACAGACACCTTTCATTAATGGAAAAATGGCTCAGGCCTATAGGGACACTTGTGCCAGTGTCACAATGGTGACACCTAACTTTGTGGACCCTGGACAGATCATGCCAGGTACAGAATTCCTGGTGACCAATGCAAGCAATGTCACTACCAATCACAGTATGGCAATTGTAGCTTTCTCCTGGGGAGGGGTAACTGGCCAAAAGAAGGTTGTAGTTAGTTCAGACCTCCCAGTGGATTGTTTGTTGGGCAATGATTTGGAGTCATCACAATGGTCAGAAGTGGAGCAGAGGACTCACATGGAAATGTTAGGCTTGCCAGCACATGTGTTTGCTGTGACCAGGTCACAGGTCAGGAAATGCCCCACTGAACAGGTGCTGGATCCTGGAACAATGGACCAGACACCTTCCAAGAAAAAGAGCAGTAGGGTTAAGGCTGTGCCTTCCCCCTTGCCCCAGGTTGTGGATCAAGTCTCAGAGGAGGCTGACCTACAGGAATTGAGGGAAACTGAGCCTAGAGAGTTTGAACTTGATCAAGTTGAATTCTTGGGTTCAGGGGGACCCTCAAGGGAAGACCTGGGGAAGGACCAGTTAGACTGCCCTTCTCTTGAACCCCTCAGACAGCAGGCTGCTGCTGAGGCTGCTGGGAACGCCACAGGTACCCGCAAGGTATACTGGGAAGATGGACTCCTGTACACTGAGTCAAGAGACCCCAAGCCTGGCATGACCAGGAGGCTGGTTGTACCCTTGTCTCAGAGAGGTTTCCTACTTGCCTTGCCCCATGAGATTCCCTTAGCAGGTCACTTAGGCCAGACAAAGACTTGGGACCGGCTTGTCTCACACTTTCACTGGCCTCACATGAATGAGGATACCAAGGAGTTTTGTCGCTCCTGTGTCACTTGCCAAGCCAGTGGTAAGTCAGGTGGCACAACAAAGGCCCCCCTTATACCAATGCCTGTGGTGGGGGTGCCCTTTGAAAGAGTGGGGATTGACATTGTTGGTCCAATGGAACCCCAGACAGCATCAGGGCACAAGTTTATACTGGTGGTAGTGGATCATGCCACCAGGTATCCTGAAGCTATTCCACTTAGGACCACCACAGCTCCTGTGGTGGCAAGGGCCCTAGTTGGAGTGTTCTCCAGAGTGGGCTTCCCTAAGGAGGTTGTCTCTGACAGAGGTGCAAACTTCATGTCGAGCTACTTAACTGCTATGTGGAAGGAATGTGGTGTCAACTACAAGTTCACTACACCCTATCATCCACAATGCAATGGGCTTGTTGAAAGGTTCAACAGGACCCTAAAAGGGATGATTCATGGACTACCTGAAAAGCTCAGGCGTAGATGGGATGTCCTGATTCCCTGCCTTCTGTTTGCTTACAGAGAGGTCCCACACAAGGGGGTTGGCTACAGCCCTTTTGAACTTTTGTATGGGCATCCTGTGAGAGGCCCCCTGTGTTTGGTGAAGGAAGGATGGGAGAGACCTCTCAAAAAGCCTGCAACCAGCATAGTGGACTATGTACTTGGTCTCCGCTCCAGGATGGCTGAGTATATGGAGAAGGCATCAGAAAACCTTAAGGCCAGTCAAGAACTTCAAAAAGCTTGGCATGACCAAAAGGCTGTCCTGACTGTTTATCAGCCTGGACAGAAGGTGTGGGTGTTGGAGCCAGTGGCCCCAGCAGCACTCAAAGACAAATGGTCTGGGCCCCACACAATTCTTGAGCAAAAGGGAGAGGTCACCTACCTGGTGGACCTTGGAACTCCCAGGAGCCCCCACAGGGTACTCCATGTCAACAGGCTCAAAGCATATGTCGACAGGAAGGACATGAGTTTGCTCATGGCCATAGATGAGGGACAGGAGGAAGAGAGTGACCCTCTCTCAGACCTGCTCACTCAGAATCCTGATGATGGGTCAGTAGATGGTGTTGTCTTTTGTGGCAGCCTCTCTGAGCATCAGCAGAAAGACTGTAAACAGGTTCTTCAGTCTTTCAGACATATGTTCTCTCTGACACCCAGTCAGACCAATTGGTGCACCCATGAGGTTGACACTGGTGACAGCCTGCCAGTCAAGAGTAAAATCTACAGGCAGCCTGATCATGTTAGAGACTGCATAAAAACTGAAGTGCAGAAAATGTTGGAGTTGGGAGTCATTGAACCCTCAGATAGCCCTTGGGCTAGTCCAGTAGTTCTAGTGCCAAAGCCTCACACCCAGGGTGGTAAGAGAGAGATGAGGTTTTGCGTAGACTACAGGGGTCTCAATGCAGTCACTAAGACTGATGCCCACCCAATACCAAGGGCAGATGAGCTGATAGATAGATTGGCTTCTGCCAACTACTTAAGCACATTTGACTTAACAGCTGGGTATTGGCAAATCAGGTTAGCTGAGGATGCCAAGCCCAAGACAGCATTTTCAACCCCTGGTGGGCATTATCAATTTGTGGTAATGCCCTTTGGTCTGAAAAATGCACCTGCCACCTTCCAAAGGTTGGTGAATCAAGTCCTTACTGGGCTGGATGACTTCTGTGCAGCATATCTAGATGATATTGCTGTCTTTAGCTCCACCTGGGAGGATCACCTGGTCCACCTGAGGAAAGTGTTAGAGGCTCTGCAAGCAGCAGGCCTCACTATCAAGGCCACCAAGTGCCAGATAGGGCAGTCACAGGTTGTATACCTGGGCCACCTTGTAGGTGGAGGCCAGGTTCAGCCACTGGAGAGCAAAATACAGTCAATCAGGGACTGGGCTCCTCCAACCACCCAGACTCAGGTTCGAGCTTTCTTGGGCCTGACTGGATACTACAGAAAGTTTGTCAGGAACTATGGTTCCATTGTGACACCATTAAATGAACTGACAAGTAAGAAAATGCCAAAAAAGGTTCAGTGGACAGCAGGCTGTCAAAAAGCATTCGATGACCTAAAGCAGGCCATGTGCACAGCACCTATCCTTAAGAGTCCAGACTACTCCAAACCATTCATTGTCCAAACAGATGCTTCTGAGTTGGGTGTGGGAGCTGTTCTTTCTCAACTGAATTTTGATGGTCAAGACCAGCCCATTGCTTTTATAAGCAGAAGGCTGACCCCCAGAGAGAAGAATTGGTCAGCTATTGAGAGGGAGGCCTTTGCTGTGGTTTGGGCCCTGAAGAAGCTGAGGCCATACTTGTTTGGCACTCACTTCAAGATTCAGACCGACCATAAGCCCCTCTTGTGGCTAAATCAGATGAAGGGTGAAAACCCCAAACTGCTTAGGTGGTCCATTTCCCTACAGGGGATGGACTTTACAGTGGAACATAGACCTGGTACTGATCATGGCAATGCCGATGGGCTCTCCAGATATTTCCACTTAGAACAAGAAGACTCACCTGGTCAAGGTTAGCTTATTGTCCCAAAGTTTGGGGGGGGGGGGTCATGTAGGAGAGTAGGGTCTGCAATCCTATGATCACCCAGATTTTTTGCTTTTGTTTCACTGGTTTACAACTTTCTCTGGCTGTGGGCCTGCCAATCAGACCCACAGTCTGGCTGTCCTCTTTCTAAATTACCACATGTACCCTAGGTGCATTTACCAATTGGTACTGGGCCACCTTATCAGACCCTGTAACTCAGGGCATAGGTGTACCCAGGGCTGCCAGGGGCTGCAGCATGTATTATGCCACCCCTGGCTGGCCTCCTAAATTTGACACAACTGGCTGCATGACAGCTGGGGCAAAGTCGTTTAATCACCCTTTGCTGTAGGTGTAGTATACCTATACCTAACCCTAAAATGGACACACGGATTCCTATCAGTCACTCCTATGGCAGGCCTTGACAATCCTGAAGGCAGAGTGCTTGGAATCGTGTTAGATGGTGCTCTGGCATGAGCTGAGCCCGTCTGCAGCTTGCGGAACCAAGTCCTAATAGCTGTTCCATGATATCGCATACCATATACTCTTAAGTGCATTATAATCCTCGCGGTTAAATGCTAACTTTGGTATTGCTTTATCAAAACATGTCGAGTAAGGTGTCATACGAATTGGAATACTAACCCCTCGCCAATTTGGCGACGGGGTTAGCATTCCACCCTTCTAGAGGGACACGACATGTATGTAACTGTGAACCCCGGTTAAAGTTAACTGAAGCCTCAGCTCCACAAAATGGATGCTGCCACCACAGACCGTAGTCTGACCTCCTGCTGCTGGGAGTCCTTCCAGCGAGGGAGACCTGGACAAAGGGTGTGAGAAGTTGGCCTGATATGTAGTGTTTCCAATTCTGGAACCACTTGGTATCAGTCCAAACAAACCCCAAAGATGTCTGGTTGTAAGTCAACCTTGTTAGACAAGCTATCCTAGTGGTAGCATGGACTAAGCAGCCTTAAAGGCTTAACTTAAGAGGTCGTGTTAAGCGAGCTGTTTTACCACATACAATCCTGTAATCAAATGAAAGGACACCACACAAGTATATATTGTAAAAATATATGTATTTATTTCTAAATTACTCCCCAGTACTCTTTATGAGGAAAGGGGCACAAGCAGGTTCTTGGTGCTTGAAGCTGTTGCAGCTGCAGGCGATGTGAAGCAGAAGTGTCCGGTGGATCCAAGGGTGGATCTGAAGTGGTGAAGACCTGAAAGCAGAGGGGACAATGTTCAAAGTCACTGACCAGTGACCACCGTGGAACCAGATTGGAACCAGGCAAAGTCGGGTGCAAACAGGTGATCAGGGGTTGCTTCTCTCTGCAGCTGCGTAGACACGAAGACGTCAAGGACGTCCAGGAGTCGTTCACGAGCTGTCCCTTGAAGGCTCTAGCTCAGGGGTCTCCAACCCGTCGATCGCGAGCTACCGGTAGCTCGCCGAACCCCCGTGAGTAGCTCGTGCCTTGCATCTCAATTTTGTAGCCTATCATTCTCATTTATTGTTTTTAGGCCATTTTTCATAGCTGTTACCTGCCTTCACCAAAACCAGCTGCTCTGATTGGCCTAACTGAGCCTAGCGTGGGCGGGGAAGGTCAAAGAGGTTGACGCTGTAGCTGAACTGCTTCTGCACGTCACTTGTCTTTCAAATTCTGGCACCGAGGTCTTGATTGTGTGCCGGAGCAAGCAGTAGTTGGGCCGGAGTGGATCAGAAGGTCCCTGAAAGCCTGCTAGCAGGGATGTGGCACAAGCAGTATTGAACTGCTACGAACCTGCGCTTCCTGCCTGACACATAATATCGAAGCATTAGATAATCGGTAAGCAGGTTCTCAAGACTAGAATTGCGATATGCGCCTTTCATACTCAGCCGCTTATATATCATAGGCGCGAAAGACCGGGAATATCTTTTTCTCCCGTTTTACAGCTCTGGACTATAAATCTAGATTAGAAGCAGGGCGAGTTTCAGGTTCCTTTAAGGCACAAAACAAACAAAGCTCTCCCCGACTGCACTCCTAAGAGGAATGTAAATTATTCCACTCTTCAGCACAGCTATGAATTTATGGATTCCAGTGTCAACTCTTTCATACCGTCTGTAGCCAGGTCACTGACAGAGCCCGGACACACTGGGCCGAACTATAAATGTGTTTGTAATATATTCAGTATTCAGGGAAAGTGATGTGTGTTTCCGATATTTAACACAGCAGCAGCTTGCTAACATTACTGCCAATAATATGTGACGCCGTCCCATTTCTATAGTGATGTCCCGTTTCGTTCTAAATCTAAAAGAAACTTTTTTATGGATATTTCATGAAATAATAACACAGAATATCTCTGCAAAATGTCTAACACTCTCACGCAGTACTCGCATTCAAAATAAATGAAAGAAAAATGATATTTAAAGCAATCTGTTTACAAATGATTAAAGGTCATTAGGACAATGCTCTCTGCAGAACAATTTTGACTCTATCGGGCCCCCTCAAAGGGTGGGGCTCTGGGCCAGAGCCCACTTTGCCCATGCCGTCTCTGTTCCTTGCGCATGTGGTAATAACACCAACACTGCAGCAGTTCCTCTAGTTTCCAGCTCATGGGCAGATCTGGAGTATTCTGGTTAAATCTTCAGTTTGGGGGTTGAGTTTGACTGCTTCTTGAGAACAGAGCTTATTTGTTAAGAGTTCTTCAACTCCAAAATAGCCATCCTTCCTCTTTATTCAATAAAAGCAGTTAAAACAGGTGTTAAGCGTACTTTCATGAAGAGTCGGATCCCAAAGTTGATTTACAAATGCATTCATTGTGAGCCTCTGCCCGGGCCTAGTATCGGCATTGGCAAGGCAGTGTTGCAGATTTTATTTGCATATTAAATGCTGTCTAAAAAACAAATGGTGTGAAACTCTGCTTTTATTAATGATTACATTTATCATTGAAATAAAGCAGTATTTCAAAGTAATTTTTCTCCAAATAAATAGCGTTAGCCTCTATCTCAGAAGTTATCCTGTTTACAAATTAAGATACGGGGAGGTACGTACCTGCAGAGACAGAATAACCACATAAACAACTGGATACCTTCCCATTGGCCCCGAGACTAGAGCATCTGTGACTGTTGAAATTGTATTTTTTTTCACAAACTCAGTGAAACTTGCACTTGATTGGGCAGTGTATTAAGTTGAAAATATGTATTCTACATACAGAGAGAATAAAGCCCCATAATGAATCAAAACAGTTCAAAATTATTTAAATCTGAACCAGGATGGGACATTTTAAAACTGTTAAAATAAAAGGAGTATGTGTTGAGGGAGAAATAATTGAGGTTATTCATAATAAAATTGGTGTCTTTTTGGAAAACCAGTGACTGCACATCTAAGCTAGACTTAAAAAATAACATTTGGTAAGGAATATATGTTGAGGTTTAGCTTTTGCAGTGGGTGAGCAAGTTGATCAAGGATCTCAAAAGGAGGTCATAGGCATGTATCCTGCAGCACCTCATTACACTTTCCAGTAAATCTGCCATGCAAGAAAAGCTTTTGCTTCAGGTGGCTCAACCTGTAGCGGTCTGTAGTTTCAAAAGAAAGAGTGTGGTCCCTTTTGTTCAAACCACATTATGGGCTCCGAAGAAATTAGGCTTACAGCCAATGAAACTGGGCGCGGGCGGTCTCTAAAATAAAAAAATGCGCGAGTTGCTTGGCCTATAGTAGCTCACGACGATTTTTACTGATCAGAAGTAGCTCTCACTACAGAAAAGGTTGGAGACCCCTGCTCTAGCTGATGGCGGTGTCGGCAACTCGATTGAAGCAAACAAGCCTTGGCTAATGCAAGCCACGGGGAAAGTAAAAAAGGCTTATTACTCGGACCAGCAAGGTCAGAGCGGGTACTCCTTTCTACAGGAGCGAGGGCAGGTCTGGAGCAACCAGACAGTGTAAATCGTAGGTTTTGTTGCCAAGATGGCCTCTGACCACGTGACAAGCGGACGGGATGGCGAGTCGAGTGGCACAAAACAAAAGGGCCCCACGCAGATCGTGGTGATGCTGGAGGGCTGATCTTTGGTGCAAATGCTGCTCGGTTATGGGGCTTCTCAAACCCCAAAGCACAGAGTCGAGGGTGCCTCGGGTGCTGCGCAGTCAGCGTCTCGGGGGTCTTTCAAGATGGCCGCTCCCACGTCTCTTGGTGCCTCCACGGGTCCCTTCTTTGCAGGGACTGTCGATCGGGCTAGGAGAAGTCTGGGAAGCTGTGTCTTGTCAGGCTCTGCACTCGGGCTCCGGCGGGAGGCGGCGGCAAAGCAGACGTCGAGGTGCTGGGTGGTGCCTGTGTTCACAGGGTGGCCCCTCCTAGGCCACAAGGGAGATGCTCTTCAGTCTTCTATCATCAGAATGTCGAAGTCCAGTCGTCTTCTTAGTTTAAAGTTGATTTCAGGATGATCTGAGTTGCATTGGCACTGCTCCCCCTCTTATTCCAATCTGAGGGGTGGATCTCCTGCTAGGTCCCTCCCCTATGGGTGGGACCAGGAAGGGGGGTGGTTACACCCCCTTTCCTTTGTCCAGGTCTCACTGGAGCTGGGGCTGGGCTGCCCCAGAACCGGTTTGACCGGATTATGCAAGGGGAAGCCTTGTGCTCCCCAGGCACTGTCTGGTTTCATTCAAACCTCCCTGCTACAATCCACTATCTCCTGTCTGGGGTGGTGTCACACCTCCCTGTGACAGGAAATCCTTTGTCCAGGCCTCCTCTGCTGAGTTTCGGTCAGCAGCAGGAGGTCAGACATGTGTCTGTGGCAGAAGCATCCATTTTGTGGATCTGAGGCTCTTTTAAAAATCAACCGCGTTTTAGCAAAAGTAACATGTCGTCCCCTCTAGAGGGGTGGAATGCTACCCCCGTCGCCAGGACTGGCGAGGGGGTAGTATTCCAAATCGTATGACACCTTACACGACATGTTTTGATAAAGCCAAACCAAAGTTGACATATAACTGCGAGGATTATACTGCACTTAATAGTATATGGTATGGCATTATCCCGGATCAGCTTAGGGAGTTGTTCCCGACAGCTGCAGACAGGCTCAGCTCATGCTAGAGCACCATCTCACATTAAACCACGCACTCTGCCTTCAGGATTGTTAAGGCCTGCCATAGGAGTGGCTCACAGGTTTATATGTGTCCAGATAGGTTTAGATATAGGCATACTATATCTAAGCAAGGGGTGATTACACCACCTTGCCCCAGCTGAGTGATCAGCCAGTTGTGTCAATTTTAGATAGCCAGCCAGGGGTGGCAAAAGATATGCTGCAGCCCCTGGTAGGCCTTGGATGCACCTATGCCCTGGGCACGTATAGTGCTCTGTACAGGGGCTGATAAGGTGACCCAAGCCAATCTAGTTATGCACCTAGGGTACATGGAATCCATTTTACAGAGAGAGCAGATAGCCTGGGGCCCTGATTAGCAGGGAACCAGGCCAACTAAGTCGAAAACCAGCTAAACACAAGGCAAAAAATCTGGGGTAACCATAGTCAGGTAGCCACCTTCCTACATAACCCCCCCCCAAACGAAAGGAGATAAGGCTATCCTTGGCCAGGTAAGCCTTTATTGCCTGAGTGGCCATATAAGGAAGTACCTGCACTAGCATGGGTACCCCCTGTCTCATGGTCCACTAAGCAGTCCCTCACCCTAGGGGTATTAGAGGGTCTCCACCATAGGGAATCACTACCTTGGGTGTGTTTATGCAAAGTTAAAGGCTGGTTTGGATATGGAGTATTGAAGTGAGACTCCACTAATTTTGGGCTCAACTTCCTCCAATTATCTTCCACCATGTGGGCCTTTCTTTCTTCAACTGAATTGCACTGAGCTCTCAGGGTCAACCTCTGGCTACCTAAAGCTGGAGGCTGGGTCCCTCTGTTTGGTTTGCTGGAGGGACAGTTCAGGTTTGGGCCCTTTGGGTCCCAGGTTTGGCTGTGCCCAACAGAATCCATCTGGGGGAGGTCCCTAACTACTTTTAAGGGGGCTCCCTCAGGAGTTTTTAAAGTTTTCACCTTACTAGGGCTACTAGTTTTGGTGCCCCTAATCTGTTGATGGGGGTGCTTTATTTGACAGGGGGCCCTCTGGGTCTCACTGTCCTTCTTGTCCTCTGCAGCCCTGGGCTGACTAAGGCAAGGTAGAGAGGGGCAGGTTACCTGCTCCAGACTGGATCCCACCTGAGAAGGGTCCACTGCCATCAGAGGCTCTGTCAGGCCAGGCCTAACAACCTCTGGGGCAGTTCCTTCATCAGGGGTAAGATCAGTTCCCTGAGGAGGCTGATCCTGTCCTACTGTCTGGTGAGGGGGAGATTTCTCTTCCTCCTCAATGCTCTCAGTTCGGGTGGAGTGATCCCTCATTTCAGGCTTCACAACACACATATCTGTTTGAGTTTGGGCTGTGGCCATCACAGCCCCACCAACCTTTTCAGGAGGAGACTCAGTTTGGGTTTCTGCTGTTATCATAACAGCTTTGCTATTCTGTTTTGGAAGAGCTTCTGTTAAAGATGGGGCAGAGAGTTGCTCAGCCCTACCAACCTTTTCAGGGAGGACATCTTGGATTGGGGCGGTAGCTAGTACAGCCCCACTAACCTTTCCATTGGAGTTTACCATTCTGGAATGGATTTCTTGTTCAACCTCAGCCCAGGCTGAGATTTCTAAATCATTACCCAGTAGGCAGTCTACAGGCAAGTTTGGTGACACTGCCACTCTCTTTGGGCCAGTGACACCTCCCCAGCTGAGACTTACTACTGCCATGGGATGATTTGTTTGGATACCATCAATGTTTGTTACCTGGTATGTGGCACCTGGTAAAAGTTGCTTAGAGGGGACTATACAGTCAGCCACCATGGTGATGCTAGCCCCTGTGTCTCTAAAAGCTTCAACTTTCAAACCATTGATGATGGGTTCTTGTCTATATTTGCTCAAGGTATTTGGGCAAACAGAGAAGTTGGCAACCCCCATGCCAGTCTCATAAACAAGATTATTTGGGGATGGGGACCTGGATAGGCCAGGGTCCCCTTGGGCTCCAAAAGTAAACCCACCCAGATTCCTGGGTGTGCTCCCACTTCCTGGGGAATTACTGCTGACAGTAACAGGAGGTGTTGGAGCTGGCTTTGGAGGTATGTTTTCTTTATTGCCATTCTTGGGACAACAGCTGTCTGTTTTGTAATGCCCAACCTGTTTACAGGCATGACAATAGGGCTTTTTGTCAGTTGATGAAGTGTCTTGGGACCCACCCCCCTTCTTGGAGTTTTGGGGCCCTGGGGAAGTGTTTTCTTTACTTTTATCCCCACCCTTATCTTGAGGCTTGGTAGACTCCTTCTTCTGGTTATTGTCCTGATTCTTAGGCCTAATCCTGGTTCTGACCCACTTATCTGCCCTCTTTTCCAATTCTTGGGGAGAGGTCAAATCTGAGTCCACCAGGTGCTGGTGTAAGAGCTGGTTCTGACAATTACTTAGGATCTGCTCCCTCATAATCAAATTATACAATCCTGTGAAGTCATGTACTTTGCTGCCAGTTAGCCAACCCTCCAGAGCCTTAGTTGCACAATCAACAAAATCAGTCCAGTCCTGAGTCTGTGTCTTCTGGGTGTCTCTGAACTTTAACCTGTACTGTTCAGTGGTTAAGCCAAACCCATCTATTAGAACACTCTTCAGGACTTTGTAATTGCTGGCATCCTCATGTCTGACAGTGAGGAGCCTATCTCTCCCTTTCTCTGAAAAGGAGTACCATAAGATTGCTGCCCACTGTTCCTCAGGAACCTGCTGTACCATGCAGGCTCTCTCCAGAGCAGTCATCCATTTGTGGATGTCATCCCCTTCCTGATAGGGGGGCACAATCTTTGTCAGGTTTCTACTATCATAGGACCTGGGTTTCTCTTTAGGAATTTTGCTGCCACCAGTGGCATCTAAGCCACTTAATTTCTGTTCCCTTGCCAAGGTAAGTTTAGCTTGAGCCAAGGTAAGTTTAGCTTGAGCCAGAGCTACCTCCTCCCTCTCTATCTGGAGTTGGACAGCCCTCATTCTGGCCCTATGCTCTTTCCTCTGGGAGGGAGTCATCCCTCTTTGAGATTCTCTTGAGGCACTAGAAAGATGAGAGTCCCTGGATTGAGATCTCACCCTCCTGTTACCTGGGAGAATTTGGTTATGAGATCTGGAGTGGTGCTGGCCCTCTCCATTCTCATGTAGGTCCAGGTTGGCCTGGTTAAGCCTGGCAACCTGTACCTGCTTTCCCCTCTGATCCTGATCTTCAGGCTCTTCTAAATCAGAGTCTTCCTCTTCCTCCTCCTCCTCTACTTCATCTTCAGGAAGATCCTCATTCTCAGGGGAGTGTATCCCTTCACCTGTTTCTAAGGGAGCCTGACTCACCTTATCTAGGTCATCCTTTTCTAGGAGAGCTACTAGGGAAGGAATGGTAGGGCCTCTGCCCTTTTTTAGCCCCCTGGCTGTGCACAAGGCACTCAGGTCTTTGTGGCTAAGGTTGTCATATCTGGATGTTGTCCCTATAGGATCAACTATTACAGGAGCAGAGCCTGAGGCTCTATCTGTATCAGACATGACTGCTAGTGAGGTGTAAGTGATGCACTTACCTACACTAAGTGGTTTCCTACTGTACCTTGCTAGTGAGTTGTAGTCAGGGTGTGCTAATCCCTTTAATCTACAACTACTAAGTTCAGTAGAACTTAATATGCTAAGCTTTTGATTTATATGTACCTAGAGGTACTTGATGTGATCTTTCAATTTGATAAAGATTGCAATGGTAAAACAAACAGCAAGCTCAAATCCCACCGCTGCCCACCAATGTGAGAAGTTGGCCTGATATGTAGTGTTTCCAATTCTGGAACCACTTGGTATCAGTCCAAACAAACCCCAAAGATGTCTGTTTGTAAGTCAACCTTGTTAGACAAGCTATCCTAGTGGTAGCATGGACTAAGCAGCCTTAAAGGCTTAACTTAAGAGGTCGTGTTAAGCGAGCTGTTTTACCACATACAATCCTGTAATCAAATGAAAGGACACCACACAAGTATATATTGTAAAAATATATGTATTTATTTCTAAATTACTCCCCAGTACTCTTTATGAGGAAAGGGGCACAAGCGTTAAATCAAAAGCACAGTAAAACATATAAAGTTGCACAATTATGGATGAGGGCGGGTGGCCACTCAGACCATATACTAAAAAAGTGGTATAAGGAACACTTATCGAACAGTGGTTAGGCTTAGGGCCTAGAGATTCGCTGGGAGCAGTCAGGACTAGCAATGATGAAGTCGGGAGTAGCCCACAGGAGACGGGTGCAGCACGGAAAGTGCAGCGCGCACCAATGCAATGTCAATGGTGCGTAAAAGTTAGTTAAAGTGAATTAAAAGATACTTCCGCTGAACCTAGAGACACAAAACTTTAGACACAGACCCTAGAGGTGTGTACCAGTGTGGGAACACCGGCGTTGCAATGTTACCTCACCCACAGGCCGTGGGTGCACAGGGTCGAAGTGGCGTCGGGTTCTGACACGCAGGTTCTTGGTGCTTGAAGCTGTTGCAGCTGCAGGCGATGTGAAGCAGAAGTGTCCGGTGGATCCAAGGGTGGATCTGAAGTGGTGAAGACCTGAAAGCAGAGGGGACAATGTTCAAAGTCACTGACCAGTGACCACCGTGGAACCAGATTGGAACCAGGCAAAGTCGGGTGCAAACAGGTGATCAGGGGTTGCTTCTCTCTGCAGCTGCGTAGACACGAAGAAGTCAAGGACGTCCAGGAGTCGTTCACGAACTGTCCCTTGAAGGCTCTAGCTGATGGCGGTGTCGGCAACTCGATTGAAGCAAACAAGCCTTGGCTAATGCAAGCCACGGGGAAAGTAACAAAGTCTTATTACTCGGACCAGCAATGTCAGAGCGGGTACTCCTTTCTACAGGAGCGAGGGCAGGTCTGGAGCAACCAGACCCACAGTGTAAATTGTAGGTTTCGTTGCCAAGATGGCCTCTGACAGCGTGACAAGCGGACGGGATGGCGAGTCAAGTGGCACAAAACAAAAGGGCCCCACGCAGATCCTGGAGATGCTGGAGGGCTGATCTTTAGTGCAAATGCTGCTCGGTTATGGGGCTTCTCAAACCCCAAAGCACAGAGTCGAGGGTGCCTTGGGTGCTGCGCAGTCAGCATCTCGGGGGTCTTTCAAGATGGCCGCTCCCACGTCTCTCGGTGCCTCCACGGGTCCCTTCTTTGCAGGGACTGTTGATCGGGCTGAGAGAAGTCTGGGAAGCTGTGTCTTGTCAGGCTTTGCACTCGGGCTCCGGCGGGAGGCGGCGGCAAAGCAGACGTCGAGGTGCTGGGTGGTGCCTGTGTTCACAGGGTGGCCCCTCCTAGGCCACAAGGGAGATGCTCTTCAGTCTTCTATCATCAGAATGTCGAAGTCCAGTCGTCTTCTTAGTTTAAAGTTGATTTCAGGATGATCTGAGTTGCATTGGCACTGCTCCCCCTCTTATTCCAATCTGAGGGGTGGATCGCCTGCTAGGTCCCTCCCCTATGGGTGGGACCAGGAAGGGGGGTGGTTACACCCCCTTTCCTTTGTCCAGGTCTCACTGGAGCTGGGGCTGGGCTGCCCCAGAACCGGTTTGACCGGATTATGCAAGGGGAAGCCTTGTGCTCCCCAGGCACTGTCTGGTTTCATTCAAACCTCCCTGCTACAATCCACTATCTCCTGTCTGGGGTGGTGTCACACCTCCCTGTGACAGGAAATCCTTTGTCCAGGCCTCCTCTGCTGAGTTTCGGTCAGCAGCAGGAGGTCAGACATGTGTCTGTGGCAGAAGCATCCATTTTGTGGATCTGAGGCTCTTTTAAAAATCAACCGCGTTTTAGCAAAAGTAACATGTCGTCCCCTCTAGAGGGGTGGAATGCTACCCCCGTCGCCAGGACTGGCGAGGGGGTAGTATTCCAAATCGTATGACACCTTACACGACATGTTTTGATAAAGCCAAACCAAAGTTGACATATAACCGCGAGGATTATACTGCACTTAATAGTATATGGTATGGCATTATCCCGGATCAGCTTAGGGAGTTGTTCCCGACAGCTTCAGACAGGCTCAGCTCATGCTAGAGCACCATCTCACATTAAACCACGCACTCTGCCTTCAGGATTGTTAAGGCCTGCCATAGGAGTGGCTCACAGGTTTATATGTGTCCAGATAGGTTTAGATATAGGCATACTATATCTAAGCAAGGGGTGATTACACCACCTTGCCCCAGCTGAGTGATCAGCCAGTTGTGTCAATTTTAGATAGCCAGCCAGGGGTGGCAAAAGATATGCTGCAGCCCCTGGTAGGCCTTGGATGCACCTATGCCCTGGGCACCTATAGTGCTCTGTACAGGGGCTGATAAGGTGACCCAAGCCAATCTAGTTATGCACCTAGGGTACATGGAATCCATTTTACAGAGAGAGCAGATAGCCTGGGGCCCTGATTAGCAGGGAACCAGGCCAACTAAGTCGAAAACCAGCTAAACACAAGGCAAAAAATCTGGGGTAACCATAGTCAGGTAGCCACCTTCCTACAAAGGGTTTCCTGTCCGGGGCGGTGCTAGCACCGTCCCAGACATGGTTTTGTGTATCCTGGGTAGGCAGGGCTTTTCAGGAAGGTGACTGCTGAGTGGCACCCCGGTGCTCACTACGCATAGGCCGGTCAGAACCAGTTCCAGGGGCACACCAGCCCCTGGCCTGGGGAAAGTCCGGCATGGCAGAGGGGTGTAACCACCCCCCTCCTAGTCCCACCCATAGGCAGGACCTAGTCACCGGGTCAGCCCCCTTTTTTACTATAAAGATGGGAGCGGGCCCCCTGTTCAAATTAGATCATCTTTGGAATCAAGACACGACTTTCTTCGAAAGGACTTCACGATTTCTTCATCAAGATTCTCCCTTGTGGCTAAGGAGTAGTCACCCTGCATCAAGCGGGCACCATCCTAAAGAACACTGCGGTCTGCTGCAAGTCCTTCATCACGAATCCGACGACCCAGCTCGACGAGACCCGGCTTCCCTGGCACCTCTGACCTCTACTCACCTCTACAGCAAAGCTGAGAACCGTGAGTGCGACGAGACCTCGAGGGACTGACGATCGCCAAGACTGCACGACATCTTTACTGCAAGCCCACCGTGTCCTCCACGGGTGAGTGCTTTGGGGTCCGAGAAGCCCCACCCTGGCAGCTCCAGCACCCAAGGTCAGCCTCCCTGCATCTCCATGATCTGCGTGGGGCCCTTCTGCTGTTTGCTGTGCACCGCGTTGTTTGGCTACTACCGACGACATCACTGCTGCTGGCAACCACCCTTATCCAAAAACGAAATTTAAATCAACTTTCTAGCAGTAACTTTCTCACATTTTTCATGAAACAAACACATTTTTTTCAGGAATCAACTCTCAGGAACCTAAAACAAATATAAAAAAAAAACATCTTTCTATGTATCCACTCTCCCTAATCGTGCAAGAAAATGTCAATTAACTAGTTGAAATAATGCAATCACGCCTATCCTGAAGCTAAATTTAAATAAACTTTTTAGCAGTAACACACTCACATTTTTCATAAAACAAACACATTTTTTTCAGGAATCAACTCTCTGGAACCTAAAACAAATATAAAAAAACATCTTTCTATGCATCCACTGTCCCTAATCGTGCAAGAAAATTTCAATTGACTTGTTGAAATATTGCAATCACCCTTATCCAAATACGAAATTTAAATCAACTTTTTAGCAGTAACACACTCACATTTTTCATAAAACAAACACATTTTTTTCAGGAATCTACTCTCTGAAACCTAAAACTAATTTTAAAAAAACATCTTCCTAGGCATCCACTGTCCCTAATCGTGCAAGAAAATTTCAATTGACTTGTTGAAATATTGCAATCACCCTTATCCAAAAATGAAATTTAAATCAACTTTTTGCAGTAACACACTCACATTTTTCATAAAACAAACACATTTTTTTCAGGAATCTACTCTCTGAAACCTAAAACTAATTTTAAAAAAACATCTTTCTAGGCATCCACTGTCCCTAATCGTGCAAGAAAATTTCAATTGACTTGTTGAAATATTGCAATCACTCTTATTCATAAACGAAATCTAAATAAACTTTTTAGCAGTAACACACTCACATTTTTCATAAAACAAACACATTTTTTTCAGGAATCTACACTCTGAAACCTAAAACTAATTAAAAAAAGCATCTTTCTAGGCATCCACTCTCCCTAATCTTCCAAGAAAATTTCAATTAACTTATTGAAATATTGCAATAACCCTCATCCAAAAACGATATTTAAATCAACTTTTTTGCAGTAACACACTCACATTTTTCATGAAACAAACATATTTTTTTCAGGAATCTACTCTCTGAAACCTAAAACTAATTTTAAAAAAAATCTTTCTAGGCATCCACTGTCCCTAATCTTGCAAGATAATTTCAATTGACTTGTTGAAATATTGCAATCACCCTTATCCAAAAACGAAATTTAAATCAACTTTTTAGCAGTAACTTACTCACATTTTTCATGAAACAAACACATTTTTTTCAGGAATCAACTCTCTGGAACCTAAAACAAATATAAAAAAAACATCTTTCTATGTATCCACTCTCCCTAATCGTGCAAGAACATTTCAATTAACTAGTTGAAATAATGCAATCACGCCTATCCTGAAGCTAAATTTAAATAAACTTTTTAGCAGTAACACACTCACATTTTTCATAAAACAAATAATTTTTTTTTCAGGAATCCACTCTCTGGAACCTATAACGAATTTGTAAAAAACATCTTTCTAGGCATCCACTCTCCCTAATCTTGCAAGAAAATTTCAATTAACTTGTTGAAATATTGCAATCACCCTTATCCAAAAACGAAATTTAAATCAACTTTTTAGCAGTAACACACTCACATTTTTCATGAAACAAACACATTTTTTTCAGGAATCTACTCTCTGAAACCTAAAACTAATTTTAAAAAAACATCTTTCTAGGCATCAACTGTCCCTAATCGTGCAAGAACATTTCAATTGACTTGTTGAAATATTGCAATCACCCTTATTCAAAAACAAAATTTAAATCAACTTTTTAGCAGTAACACACTCACATTTTTCATAAAATAAACACATTTTTTTCAGGAATCTACTCTCTGAAACCTAAAACTAATTTTTAAAAAACATCTTTCTAGGCATCCACTGTCCCTAATCGTGCAAGAAAATTTCAATTGACTTGTTAAAATATTGCAATCACCCTTATCCAAAAACGAAATTTAAATCAACTTTTTAGCAGTAACACACTCACATTTTTCATAAAACAAGCACATTTTTTTCAGGAATCAAGTCTCAGGAACATAAAACAAATATAAAAAAAACATCTTTCTATGTATCCACTCTCCCTAATCGTGTAAGAAAATTTCAATTAACTAGTTGAAATAATGCAATCACGCCTATCCTGAAGCTAAATTTAAATAAACTTTTTAGCAGTAACACACTCACATTTTTCATAAAACAAACACATTTTTTTCAGGAATCTACTCTCTGAAACCTAAACTAATTTAAAAAAACATCTTTCTAGGCATCCACTGTCCCTAATCGTGCAAGAAAATTTCAATTGACTTGTTGAAATATTGCAATCACCCTTATCCGAAAACGAAATTTAAATCAACTTTTTAGCAGTAACACACTTACATTTTTCATAAAACAAACACATTTTTTTCAGGAATCTACTCTCTGAAACCTAAAACTAATTTTAAAAAAACATCTTTCTAGGCATCCACTGTCCCTAATCGTGCAAGAAAATTTCAATTGACTTGTTGAAATATTGCAATCACCCTTATCCAAAAACGAAATTTAAATCAACTTTTTAGCAGTAACACACTCACATTTTTCATGAAACAAACACATTTTTTTCAGGAATCTACTCTCTGAAACCTAAAACTAATTTAAAAAAAACATCTTTCTAGGCATCCACTCTCCCTAATCTTACAAGAAAATTTCAATTAACTTATTGAAATATTGCAATCACCCTTATTCAAAAACGAAATTTAAAGCAACTTTTTAGCAGTAACACACTCACATTTTTCATAAACAAACACATTTTTTTCAGGAATCTACTCTCTGAAACCTAAAACTAATTTAAAAAAAAGATCTTTCTAGGCATCCACTGTCCCTAATCTTGCAAGAAAATTTCAATTGACGTGTTGAAATATTGCAATCACCCTTATCCAAAAACGAAATTTAAATCAACTTTTTAGCAGTAACACACTCACATTTTTCATGAAACAAACACATTTTTTTCAGGAATCAACTCTCTGGAACCTAAAACAAATATAAAAAAACATCTTTCTATGCATCCACTCTCCCTAATCGTGCAAGAAAATTTCAATTAACTTGTTGAAATGATGCATTCACGCTTATCCTGAAACTAAATTTAAATCAACTTTTTTGCAGTAACACACTCACATTTTTCATGAAACAAATAATTTTTTTTTTCAGGAATCCACTCTCTGGAACCTATAACGAATTTGTAAAAAACATCTTTCTAGGCATCCACTGTCCCTAATCGTGCAAGAAAATTTCAATTGACTTGTTGAAATATTGCAATCACCCTTATCCAAAAACGAAATTTAAATCAACTTTTTAGCAGTAACACACTCAAATTTTTCATAAAACAAACACATTTTTTTCAGGAATCTACTCTCTGAAACCTAAAACTAATTTTAAAAAAACATCTTTCTAGGCATCAACTGTCCCTAATCGTGCAAGAACATTTCAATTGACTTGTTGAAATATTGCAATCACCCTTATTCAAAAACAAAATTTAAATCAACTTTTTAGCAGTAACACACTCACATTTTTCATAAAATAAACACATTTTTTTCAGGAATCTACTCTGAAACCTAAAACTAATTTTTAAAAAACATCTTTCTAGGCATCCACTGTCCCTAATCATGCAAGAAAATTTAAATTGACTTGTTGAAATATTGCAATCACCCTTATCCAAAAACGAAATTTAAATCAACTTTTTTGCAGTAACACACTCACATTTTTCATAAAACAAACACATTTTTTTCAGGAATCTACTCTCTGGAACCTAAAACTAATTTAAAAAAAAACATCTTTCTAGGCATCCACTGTCCCTAATCTTGCAAGAAAATTTCAATTGACTTGTTGAAATATTGCAACCACCCTTATCCAAAAACGAAATTTAAATCAACTTTTTTGCAGTAACTTACTCACATTTTTCATGAAAAAAACACATTTTTTTCAGGAATCAACTCTCTGGAACCTAAAACAAATATAAAAAAAAATCTTTCTATGTATCCACTCTCCCTAATCGTGCAAGAAAATTTCAATTAACTAGTTGAAATAATGCAATCACGCCTATCCTGAAGCTAAATTTAAATAAACTTTTTAGCAGTAACACACTCACATTTTTCATAAAACAAACAAATTTTTTTCAGGAATCTACTCTCTGAAACCTAAACTAATTTAAAAAAAACATCTTTCTAGGCATCCACTGTCCCTAATCGTGCAAGAAAATTTCAATTGACTTGTTGAAATATTGCAATCACCCTTATCCAAAAACGAAATTCAAATCAACTTTTTAGCAGTAACACACTTACATTTTTCATAAAACAAACACATTTTTTTCAGGAATCTACTCTCTGAAACCTAAAACTAATTTTAAAAAAACATCTTTCTAGGCATCCACTGTCCCTAATCGTGCAAGAAAATTTCAATTGACTTGTTGAAATATTGCAATCACCCTTATCCAAAAACGAAATTTAAATCAACTTTTTAGCAGTAACACACTCACATTTTTCATAAAACAAACACATTTTTTTCAGGAATCTACTCTCTGAAACCTAAAACTAATTTTAAAAAAAACATCTTTCTAGGCATCCACTGTCCCTAATCGTGCAAGAAAATTTCAATTGCCTTGTTGAAATATTGCAATCACCCTTATCCAAAAACGAAATTTAAATCAACTTTTTAGCAGTAACACACTCACATTTTTCATAAAACAAACACATTTTTTTCAGGAATCTACTCTCTGAAACCTAAAACTAATTTTAAAAAAACATCTTTCTAGGCATCCACTGTCCCTAATCGTGCAAGAAAATTTCAATTGACTTGTTGAAATATTGCAATCACTCTTATTCAAAAACGAAATTTAAATAAACTTTTTAGCAGTAACACACTCACATTTTTCATGAAACAAATATTTTTTTATTTTCAGGAATCCACTCTCTGGAACCTATAACGAATTTGTAAAAAACATCTTTCTAGGCATCCACTGTCCCTAATCTTCCAAGAAAATTTCAATTAACTTATTGAAATATTGCAATCACCATCATCCAAAAACGATATTTAAATCAACTTTTTTGCAGTAACACACTCACTTTTTTCATAAAACAAACATATTTTTTTCAGGAATCTACTCTCTGAAACCTAAAACTAATTAAAAAAAAACATCTTTCTAGGCATCCACTGTCCCTAATCTTGCAAGAAAATTTCAATTGACTTGTTGAAATATTGCAATCACCCTTATCCAAAAACGAAATTTAAATCAACTTTTTAGCAGTAACTTACTCACATTTTTCATGAAACAAGCACATTTTTTTCAGGAATCAACTCTCTGGAACCTAAAACAAATATAAAAAAAAAATCTTTCTATGTATCCACTCTCCCTAATCGTGCAAGAAAATTTCAATTAACTAGTTGAAATAATGCAATCACGCCTATCCGAAAACGAAATTTAAATCAACTTTTTAGCAGTAACACACTCAAATTTTTCATAAAACAAACACATTTTTTTCAGGAATCTACTCTCTGAAACCTAAAACTAATTTTAAAAAAACATCTTTCTAGGCATCAACTGTCCCTAATCGTGCAAGAACATTTCAATTGACTTGTTGAAATATTGCAATCACCCTTATTCAAAAACAAAATTTAAATCAACTTTTTAGCAGTAACACACTCACATTTTTCATAAAATAAACACATTTTTTTCAGGAATCTACTCTGAAACCTAAAACTAATTTTTAAAAAACATCTTTCTAGGCATCCACTGTCCCTAATCATGCAAGAAAATTTAAATTGACTTGTTGAAATATTGCAATCACCCTTATCCAAAAACGAAATTTAAATCAACTTTTTTGCAGTAACACACTCACATTTTTCATAAAACAAACACATTTTTTTCAGGAATCTACTCTCTGGAACCTAAAACTAATTTAAAAAAAAACATCTTTCTAGGCATCCACTGTCCCTAATCTTGCAAGAAAATTTCAATTGACTTGTTGAAATATTGCAACCACCCTTATCCAAAAACGAAATTTAAATCAACTTTTTTGCAGTAACTTACTCACATTTTTCATGAAAAAAACACATTTTTTTCAGGAATCAACTCTCTGGAACCTAAAACAAATATAAAAAAAAATCTTTCTATGTATCCACTCTCCCTAATCGTGCAAGAAAATTTCAATTAACTAGTTGAAATAATGCAATCACGCCTATCCTGAAGCTAAATTTAAATAAACTTTTTAGCAGTAACACACTCACATTTTTCATAAAACAAACAAATTTTTTTCAGGAATCTACTCTCTGAAACCTAAACTAATTTAAAAAAAACATCTTTCTAGGCATCCACTGTCCCTAATCGTGCAAGAAAATTTCAATTGACTTGTTGAAATATTGCAATCACCCTTATCCAAAAACGAAATTCAAATCAACTTTTTAGCAGTAACACACTTACATTTTTCATAAAACAAACACATTTTTTTCAGGAATCTACTCTCTGAAACCTAAAACTAATTTTAAAAAAACATCTTTCTAGGCATCCACTGTCCCTAATCGTGCAAGAAAATTTCAATTGACTTGTTGAAATATTGCAATCACCCTTATCCAAAAACGAAATTTAAATCAACTTTTTAGCAGTAACACACTCACATTTTTCATAAAACAAACACATTTTTTTCAGGAATCTACTCTCTGAAACCTAAAACTAATTTTAAAAAAAACATCTTTCTAGGCATCCACTGTCCCTAATCGTGCAAGAAAATTTCAATTGCCTTGTTGAAATATTGCAATCACCCTTATCCAAAAACGAAATTTAAATCAACTTTTTAGCAGTAACACACTCACATTTTTCATAAAACAAACACATTTTTTTCAGGAATCTACTCTCTGAAACCTAAAACTAATTTTAAAAAAACATCTTTCTAGGCATCCACTGTCCCTAATCGTGCAAGAAAATTTCAATTGACTTGTTGAAATATTGCAATCACTCTTATTCAAAAACGAAATTTAAATAAACTTTTTAGCAGTAACACACTCACATTTTTCATGAAACAAATATTTTTTTATTTTCAGGAATCCACTCTCTGGAACCTATAACGAATTTGTAAAAAACATCTTTCTAGGCATCCACTGTCCCTAATCTTCCAAGAAAATTTCAATTAACTTATTGAAATATTGCAATCACCATCATCCAAAAACGATATTTAAATCAACTTTTTTGCAGTAACACACTCACTTTTTTCATAAAACAAACATATTTTTTTCAGGAATCTACTCTCTGAAACCTAAAACTAATTAAAAAAAAACATCTTTCTAGGCATCCACTGTCCCTAATCTTGCAAGAAAATTTCAATTGACTTGTTGAAATATTGCAATCACCCTTATCCAAAAACGAAATTTAAATCAACTTTTTAGCAGTAACTTACTCACATTTTTCATGAAACAAGCACATTTTTTTCAGGAATCAACTCTCTGGAACCTAAAACAAATATAAAAAAAAAATCTTTCTATGTATCCACTCTCCCTAATCGTGCAAGAAAATTTCAATTAACTAGTTGAAATAATGCAATCACGCCTATCCGAAAACGAAATTTAAATCAACTTTTTAGCAGTAACACACTCACATTTTTCATAAAACAAACACATTTTTTTCAGGAATCTACTCTCTGAAACCTAAAACTAATTTTAAAAAAACATCTTTCTAGGCATCCACTGTCCCTAATCGTGCAAGAAAATTTCAATTGACTTGTTGAAATATTGCAATCACTCTTATTCAAAAACGAAATTTAAATAAACTTTTTAGCAGTAACACACTCACATTTTTCATGAAACAAATATTTTTTTATTTTCAGGAATCCACTCTCTGGAACCTATAACGAATTTGTAAAAAACATCTTTCTAGGCATCCACTGTCCCTAATCTTCCAAGAAAATTTCAATTAACTTATTGAAATATTGCAATCACCATCATCCAAAAACGATATTTAAATCAACTTTTTTGCAGTAACACACTCACTTTTTTCATAAAACAAACATATTTTTTTCAGGAATCTACTCTCTGAAACCTAAAACTAATTAAAAAAAAACATCTTTCTAGGCATCCACTGTCCCTAATCTTGCAAGAAAATTTCAATTGACTTGTTGAAATATTGCAATCACCCTTATCCAAAAACGAAATTTAAATCAACTTTTTAGCAGTAACTTACTCACATTTTTCATGAAACAAGCACATTTTTTTCAGGAATCAACTCTCTGGAACCTAAAACAAATATAAAAAAAAAATCTTTCTATGTATCCACTCTCCCTAATCGTGCAAGAAAATTTCAATTAACTAGTTGAAATAATGCAATCACGCCTATCCGAAAACGAAATTTAAATCAACTTTTTAGCAGTAACACACTTACATTTTTCATAAAACAAACACATTTTTTTCAGGAATCTACTCTCTGAAACCTAAAACTAATTTTAAAAAAACATCTTTCTAGGCATCCACTGTCCCTAATCGTGCAAGAAAATTTCAATTGACTTGTTGAAATATTGCAATCACCCTTATCCAAAAACGAAATTTAAATCAACTTTTTAGCAGTAACACACTTACATTTTTCATGAAACAAACACATTTTTTTCAGGAATCTACTCTCTGAAACCTAAAACTAATTTAAAAAAAACATCTTTCTAGGCATCCACTCTCCCTAATCTTACAAGAAAATTTCAATTAACTTATTGAAATATTGCAATCACCCTTATTCAAAAACGAAATTTAAAGCAACTTTTTAGCAGTAACACACTCACATTTTTCATAAAACAAACACATTTTTTTCAGGAATCTACTCTCTGAAACCTAAAACTAATTTAAAAAAAAGATCTTTCTAGGCATCCACTGTCCCTAATCTTGCAAGAAAATTTCAATTGACGTGTTGAAATATTGCAATCACCCTTATCCAAAAACGAAATTTAAATCAACTTTTTAGCAGTAACACACTCACATTTTTCATGAAACAAACACATTTTTTTCAGGAATCTACTCTCTGGAACCTAAAACAAATATAAAAAAACATCTTTCTAGGCATCCACTCTCCCTAATCGTGCAAGAAAATTTCAATTAACTTGTTGAAATGATGCATTCACTCTTATTCAAAAACGAAATTTAAATCAACTTTTTTGCAGTAACACACTCACATTTTTCATGAAACAAATAATTTTTTTTTTCAGGAATCCACTCTCTGGAACCTATAACGAATTTGTAAAAAACATCTTTCTAGGCATCCACTGTCCCTAATCTTCCAAGAAAATTTCAATTGACTTGTTGAAATATTGCAATCACCATCATCCAAAAACGATATTTAAATCAACTTTTTAGCAGTAACACACTCAAATTTTTCATAAAACAAACACATTTTTTTCAGGAATCTACTCTCTGTAACCTAAAACTAATTAAAAAAACATCTTTCTAGGCATCAACTGTCCCTAATCGTGCAAGAACATTTCAATTGACTTGTTGAAATATTGCAATCACCCTTATTCAAAAACAAAATTTAAATCAACTTTTTAGCAGTAACACACTCACATTTTTCATAAAATAAACACATTTTTTTCAGGAATCTACTCTCTGAAACCTAAAACTAATTTTTAAAAAACATCTTTCTAGGCATCCACTGTCCCTAATCATGCAAGAAAATTTAAATTGACTTGTTGAAATATTGCAATCACCCTTATCCAAAAACGAAATTTAAATCAACTTTTTTGCAGTAACACACTCACATTTTTCATAAAACAAACACATTTTTTTCAGGAATCTACTCTCTGGAACCTAAAACTAATTTAAAAAAAAACATCTTTCTAGGCATCCACTGTCCCTAATCTTGCAAGAAAATTTCAATTGACTTGTTGAAATATTGCAACCACCCTTATCCAAAAACGAAATTTAAATCAACTTTTTTGCAGTAACTTACTCACATTTTTCATGAAAAAAACACATTTTTTTCAGGAATCAACTCTCTGGAACCTAAAACAAATATAAAAAAAAATCTTTCTATGTATCCACTCTCCCTAATCGTGCAAGAAAATTTCAATTAACTAGTTGAAATAATGCAATCACGCCTATCCTGAAGCTAAATTTAAATAAACTTTTTAGCAGTAACACACTCACATTTTTCATAAAACAAACAAATTTTTTTCAGGAATCTACTCTCTGAAACCTAAACTAATTTAAAAAAAACATCTTTCTAGGCATCCACTGTCCCTAATCGTGCAAGAAAATTTCAATTGACTTGTTGAAATATTGCAATCACCCTTATCCAAAAACGAAATTCAAATCAACTTTTTAGCAGTAACACACTTACATTTTTCATAAAACAAACACATTTTTTTCAGGAATCTACTCTCTGAAACCTAAAACTAATTTTAAAAAAACATCTTTCTAGGCATCCACTGTCCCTAATCGTGCAAGAAAATTTCAATTGACTTGTTGAAATATTGCAATCACCCTTATCCAAAAACGAAATTTAAATCAACTTTTTAGCAGTAACACACTCACATTTTTCATAAAACAAACACATTTTTTTCAGGAATCTACTCTCTGAAACCTAAAACTAATTTTAAAAAAAACATCTTTCTAGGCATCCACTGTCCCTAATCGTGCAAGAAAATTTCAATTGCCTTGTTGAAATATTGCAATCACCCTTATCCAAAAACGAAATTTAAATCAACTTTTTAGCAGTAACACACTCACATTTTTCATAAAACAAACACATTTTTTTCAGGAATCTACTCTCTGAAACCTAAAACTAATTTTAAAAAAACATCTTTCTAGGCATCCACTGTCCCTAATCGTGCAAGAAAATTTCAATTGACTTGTTGAAATATTGCAATCACTCTTATTCAAAAACGAAATTTAAATAAACTTTTTAGCAGTAACACACTCACATTTTTCATGAAACAAATATTTTTTTATTTTCAGGAATCCACTCTCTGGAACCTATAACGAATTTGTAAAAAACATCTTTCTAGGCATCCACTGTCCCTAATCTTCCAAGAAAATTTCAATTAACTTATTGAAATATTGCAATCACCATCATCCAAAAACGATATTTAAATCAACTTTTTTGCAGTAACACACTCACTTTTTTCATAAAACAAACATATTTTTTTCAGGAATCTACTCTCTGAAACCTAAAACTAATTAAAAAAAAACATCTTTCTAGGCATCCACTGTCCCTAATCTTGCAAGAAAATTTCAATTGACTTGTTGAAATATTGCAATCACCCTTATCCAAAAACGAAATTTAAATCAACTTTTTAGCAGTAACTTACTCACATTTTTCATGAAACAAGCACATTTTTTTCAGGAATCAACTCTCTGGAACCTAAAACAAATATAAAAAAAAAATCTTTCTATGTATCCACTCTCCCTAATCGTGCAAGAAAATTTCAATTAACTAGTTGAAATAATGCAATCACGCCTATCCTGAAGCTAAATTTAAATAAACTTTTTAGCAGTAACACACTCACATTTTTCATAAAACAAACAATTTTTTTTCAGGAATCTACTCTCTGAAACCTAAACTAATTTAAAAAAAACATCTTTCTAGGCATCCACTGTCCCTAATCGTGCAAGAAAATTTCAATTGACTTGTTGAAATATTGCAATCACCCTTATCCAAAAACGAAATTTAAATCAACTTTTTAGCAGTAACACACTTACATTTTTCATAAAACAAACACATTTTTTTCAGGAATCTACTCTCTGAAACCTAAAACTAATTTTAAAAAAACATCTTTCTAGGCATCCACTGTCCCTAATCGTGCAAGAAAATTTCAATTGACTTGTTGAAATATTGCAATCACCCTTATCCAAAAACGAAATTTAAATCAACTTTTTAGCAGTAACACACTCACATTTTTCATAAAACAAACACATTTTTTTCAGGAATCTACTCTCTGAAACCTAAAACTAATTTAAAAAAAACATCTTTCTAGGCATCCACTGTCCCTAATCGTGCAAGAAAATTTCAATTGACTTGTTGAAATATTGCAATCACCCTTATCCAAAAACGAAATTTAAATCAACTTTTTAGCAGTAACACACTCACATTTTTCATAAAACAAACACATTTTTTTCAGGAATCTACTCTCTGAAACCTAAAACTAATTTTAAAAAAACATCTTTCTAGGCATCCACTGTCCCTAATCGTGCAAAAAAATTTCAATTGACTTGTTGAAATATTGCAATCACTCTTATTCAAAAACGAAATTTAAATAAACTTTTTAGCAGTAACACACTCACATTTTTCATGAAACAAATAATTTTTTTTTCAGGAATCCACTCTCTGGAACCGATAACGAATTTGTAAAAAACATCTTTCTAGGCATCCACTGTCCCTAATCTTCCAAGAAAATTTCAATTAACTTATTGAAATATTGCAATCACCATCATCCAAAAACGATATTTAAATCAACTTTTTTGCAGTAACACACTCACATTTTTCATAAAACAAACATATTTTTTTCAGGAATCTACTCTCTGAAACCTAAAACTAATTAAAAAAAACATCTTTCTAGGCATCCACTGTCCCTAATCTTGCAAGAAAATTTCAATTGACTTGTTGAAATATTGCAATCACCCTTATCCAAAAACGAAATTTAAATCAACTTTTTAGCAGTAACTTGCTCACATTTTTCATGAAACAAACACATTTTTTTCAGGAATCAACTCTCTGGAACCTAAAACAAATATAAAAAAACATCTTTCTATGTATCCACTCTCCCTAATCGTGCAAGAACATTTCAATTAACTGGTTGAAATAATGCAATCACGCCTATCCTGAAGCTAAATTTAAATAAACTTTTTAGCAGTAACACACTCACATTTTTCATAAAACAAATAATTTTTTTTTTCAGGAATCCACTCTCTGGAACCTATAACGAATTTGTAAAAAACATCTTTCTAGGCATCCACTCTCCCTAATCTTGCAAGAAAATTTCAATTAACTTGTTGAAATATTGCAATCACCCTTATCCAAAAACGAAATTTAAATCAACTTTATAGCAGTAACACACTCACATTTTTCATGAAACAAACACATTTTTTTCAGGAATCTACTCTCTGAAACCTAAAACTAATTTTAAAAAAACATCTTTCTAGGCATCAACTGTCCCTAATCGTGCAAGAACATTTCAATTGACTTGTTGAAATATTGCAATCACCCTTATTCAAAAACAAAATTTAAATCAACATTTTAGCAGTAACACACTCACATTTTTCATAAAATAAACAAATTTTTTTCAGGAATCTACTCTCTGAAACCTAAAACTAATTTTTAAAAAACATCTTTCTAGGCATCCACTGTCCCTAATCGTGCAAGAAAATTTCAATTGACTTGTTGAAATATTGCAATCACCCTTATCCAAAAACGATATTTAAATCAACTTTTTAGCAGTAACACACTCACATTTTTCATAAAACAAGCACATTTTTTTCAGGAATCAAGTCTCAGGAACATAAAACAAATATAAAAAAAACATCTTTCTATGTATCCACTCTCCCTAATCGTGCAAGAAAATTTCAATTAACTAGTTGAAATAATGCAATCACGCCTATCCTGAAGCTAAATTTAAATAAACTTTTTAGCAGTAACACACTCACATTTTTCATAAAACAAACACATTTTTTTCAGGAATCTACTCTCTGAAACCTAAACTAATTTAAAAAAACATCTTTCTAGGCATCCACTGTCCCTAATCGTGCAAGAAAATTTCAATTGACTTGTTGAAATATTGCAATCACCCTTATCCGAAAACGAAATTTAAATCAACTTTTTAGCAGTAACACACTTACATTTTTCATAAAACGAACACATTTTTTTCAGGAATCTACTCTCTGAAACCTAAAACTAATTTTAAAAAAACATCTTTCTAGGCATCCACTGTCCCTAATCATGCAAGAAAATTTCAATTGACTTGTTGAAATATTGCAATCACCCTTATCCAAAAACGAAATTTAAATCAACTTTTTAGCAGTAACACACTCACATTTTTCATAAAACAAACACATTTTTTTCAGGAATCTACTCTCTGAAACCTAAAACTAATTTAAAAAAAAATCTTTCTAGGCATCCACTCTCCCTAATCTTACAAGAAAATTTCAATTAACTTATTGAAATATTGCAATCACCCTTATTCCAAAACGAAATTTAAAGCAACTTTTTAGCAGTAACACACTTACATTTTTCATAAAACAAACACATTTTTTTCAGGAATCTACTCTCTGAAACCTAAAACTAATTTTAAAAAAACATCTTTCTAGGCATCCACTGTCCCTAATCGTGCAAGAAAATTTCAATTGACGTGTTGAAATATTGCAATCACCCTTATTCAAAAACAAAATTTAAATCAAATTTTTAGCAGTAACACACTCACATTTTTCATAAAACAAACACATTTTTTTCAGGAATCTACTCTCTGAAACCTAAAACTAATTTTAAAAAAACATCTTTCTAGGCATCCACTGTCCCTAATCGTGCAAGAAAATTTCAATTGACTTGTTGAAATATTGCAATCACCCTTATCCAAAAACGAAATTTAAATCAACTTTTTAGCAGTAACACACTCACATTTTTCATAAAACAAACACATTTTTTTCAGGAATCTACTCTCTGAAACCTAAAACTAATTTTAAAAAAACATCTTTCTAGGCATCCACTGTCCCTAATCGTGCAAGAAAATTTCAATTGACTTGTTGAAATATTGCAATCACTCTTATTCAAAAACGAAATTTAAATAAACTTTTTAGCAGTAACACACTCACATTTTTCATGAAACAAATAATTTTTTTTTTCAGGAATCCACTCTCTGGAACCTATAACGAATTTGTAAAAAACATCTTTCTAGGCATCCACTCTCCCTAATCTTCCAAGAAAATTTCAATTAACTTATTGAAATATTGCAATCACCATCATCCAAAAACGATATTTAAATCAACTTTTTTGCAGTAACACACTCACATTTTTCATAAAATAAACATATTTTTTTCAGGAATCTACTCTCTGAAACCTAAAACTAATTAAAAAAAACATCTTTCTAGGCATCCACTGTCCCTAATCTTGCAAGAAAATTTCAATTGACTTGTTGAAATATTGCAATCACCCTTATGAAAAAACGAAATTTAAATCAACTTTTTAGCAGTAACTTACTCACATTTTTCATGAAACAAACACATTTTTTTCAGGAATCAACTCTCTGGAACCTAAAACAAATATAAAAAAAACATCTTTCTATGTATCCACTCTCCCTAATCATGCAAGAAAATTTCAATTAACTAGTTGAAATAATGCAATCACGCCTATCCTGAAGCTAAATTTAAATAAACTTTTTAGCAGTAACACACTCACATTTTTCTTAAAACAAATAATTTTTTTTTCAGGAATCCACTCTCTGGAACCTATAACGAATTTGTAAAAAACATCTTTTTAGGCATCCACTCTCCCTAATCTTGCAAGAAAATTTCAATTAACTTGTTGAAATATTGCAATCACCCTTATCCAAAAACAATATTTAAATCAACTTTTTTGCAGTAACACACTCACATTTTTCATAAAACAAACACATTTTTTTTCAGGAATCTACTCTCTGAAACCTAAAACTAATTTAAAAAAAAGATCTTTCTAGGCATCCACTGTCCCTAATCGTGCAAGAAAATTTCAATTGACTTGTTGAAATATTGCAATCACCCTTATCCAAAAACGAAATTTAAATCAACTTTTTAGCAGTAACACACTCACATTTTTCATAAAACAAACACATTTTTTTCAGGAATCTACTCTCTGAAACCTAAAACTAATTTTAAAAAAACATCTTTCTAGGCATCCACTGTCCCTAATCGTGCAAGAAAATTTCAATTGACTTGTTGAAATATTGCAATCACTCTTATTCAAAAACGAAATTTAAATAAACTTTTTAGCAGTAACACACTCACATTTTTCATGAAACAAATACATTTTTTTTTTCAGGAATCCACTCTCTGGAACCTATAACGAATTTGTAAAAAACATCTTTCTAGGCATCCACTCTCCCTAATCTTCCAAGAAAATTTCAATTAACTTATTGAAATATTGCAATCACCATCATCCAAAAACGATATTTAAATCAACTTTTTTGCAGTAACACACTCACATTTTTCATAAAACAAACATATTTTTTTCAGGAATCTACTCTCTGAAACCTAAAACTAATTAAAAAAAACATCTTTCTAGGCATCCACTGTCCCTAACCTTGCAAGAAAATTTCAATTGACTTGTTGAAATATTGCAATCACCCTTATCCAAAAACGAAATTTAAATCAACTTTTTAGCAGTAACTTACTCACATTTTTCATGAAACAAACACATTTTTTTCAGGAATCAACTCTCTGGAACCTAAAACAAATATAAAAAAAACATCTTTCTATGTATCCACTCTCCCTAATCGTGCAAGAACATTTCAATTAACTAGTTGAAATAATGCAATCACGCCTATCCTGAAGCTAAATTTAAATAAACTTTTTAGCAGTAACACACTCACATTTTTCATAAAACAAATAATTTTTTTTTTCAGGAATCCACTCTCTGGAACCTATAACGAATTTGTAAAAAAACATCTTTCTAGGCATCCACTCTCCCTAATCTTGCAAGAAAATTTCAATTAACTTGTTGAAATATTGCAATCACCCTTATCCAAAAACGAAATTTAAATCAACTTTTTAGCAGTAACACACTCACATTTTTCATGAAACAAACACATTTTTTTCAGGAATCTACTCTCTGAAACCTAAAACTAATTTTAAAAAAACATCTTTCTAGGCATCAACTGTCCCTAATCGTGCAAGAACATTTCAATTGACTTGTTGAAATATTGCAATCACCCTTATTCAAAAACAAAATTTAAATCAACTTTTTAGCAGTAACACACTCACATTTTTCATAAAATAAACACATTTTTTTCAGGAATCTACTCTCTGAAACCTAAAACTAATTTTTAAAAACATCTTTCTAGGCATCCACTGTCCCTAATCGTGCAAGAAAATTTCAATTGACTTGTTGAAATATTGCAATCACCCTTATCCAAAAACGAAATTTAAATCAACTTTTTAGCAGTAACACACTCACATTTTTCATAAAACAAGCACATTTTTTTCAGGAATCAAGTCTCAGGAACATAAAACAAATATAAAAAAAACATCTTTCTATGTATCCACTCTCCCTAATCGTGCAAGAAAATTTCAATTAACTAGTTGAAATAATGCAATCACGCCTATCCTGAAGCTAAATTTAAATAAACTTTTTAGCAGTAACACACTCACATTTTTCATAAAACAAACACATTTTTTTCAGGAATCTACTCTCTGAAACCTAAACTAATTTAAAAAAACATCTTTCTAGGCATCCACTGTCCCTAATCGTGCAAGAAAATTTCAATTGACTTGTTGAAATATTGCAATCACCCTTATCCAAAAACGAAATTTAAATCAACTTTTTAGCAGTAACACACTCACATTTTTCATGAAACAAACACATTTTTTTCAGGAATCTACTCTCTGAAACCTAAAACTAATTTTAAAAAAACATCTTTCTAGGCATCAACTGTCCCTAATCGTGCAAGAACATTTCAATTGACTTGTTGAAATATTGCAATCACCCTTATTCAAAAACAAAATTTAAATCAACTTTTTAGCAGTAACACACTCACATTTTTCATAAAATAAACACATTTTTTTCAGGAATCTACTCTCTGAAACCTAAAACTAATTTTTAAAAACATCTTTCTAGGCATCCACTGTCCCTAATCGTGCAAGAAAATTTCAATTGACTTGTTGAAATATTGCAATCACCCTTATCCAAAAACGGAATTTAAATCAACTTTTTAGCAGTAACACACTCACATTTTTCATAAAACAAGCAAATTTTTTTCAGGAATCAAGTCTCAGGAACATAAAACAAATATAAAAAAACATCTTTCTATGTATCCACTCTCCCTAATCGTGCAAGAAAATTTCAATTAACTAGTTGAAATAATGCAATCACGCCTATCCTGAAGCTAAATTTAAATAAACTTTTTAGCAGTAACACACTCACATTTTTCATAAAACAAACACATTTTTTTCAGGAATCTACTCTCTGAAACCTAAACTAATTTAAAAAAACATCTTTCTAGGCATCCACTGTCCCTAATCGTGCAAGAAAATTTCAATTGACTTGTTGAAATATTGCAATCACCCTTATCCGAAAACGAAATTTAAATCAACTTTTTAGCAGTAACACACTTACATTTTTCATAAAACAAACACATTTTTTTCAGGAATCTACTCTCTGAAACCTAAAACTAATTTTAAAAAAACATCTTTCTAGGCATCCACTGTCCCTAATCATGCAAGAAAATTTCAATTGACTTGTTGAAATATTGCAATCACCCTTATCCAAAAACGAAATTTAAATCAACTTTTTAGCAGTAACACACTCACATTTTTCATAAAACAAACACATTTTTTTCAGGAATCTACTCTCTGAAACCTAAAACTAATTTTAAAAAAACATCTTTCTAGGCATCCACTGTCCCTAATCGTGCAAGAAAATTTCAATTGACTTGTTGAAATATTGCAATCACCCTTATCCAAAAACGAAATTTAAATCAACTTTTTAGCAGTAACACACTCACATTTTTCATAAAACAAACACATTTTTTTCAGGAATCTACTCTCTGAAACCTAAAACTAATTTTAAAAAAACATCTTTCTAGGCATCCACTGTCCCTAATCGTGCAAGAAAATTTCAATTGACTTGTTGAAATATTGCAATCACTCTTATTCAAAAACGAAATTTAAATAAACTTTTTAGCAGTAACACACTCACATTTTTCATGAAACAAATACATTTTTTTTTTCAGGAATCCACTCTCTGGAACCTATAACGAATTTGTAAAAAACATCTTTCTAGGCATCCACTCTCCCTAATCTTCCAAGAAAATTTCAATTAACTTATTGAAATATTGCAATGACCATCATCCAAAAACGATATTTAAATCAACTTTTTTGCAGTAACACACTCACATTTTTCATAAAACAAACATATTTTTTTCAGGAATCTACTCTCTGAAACCTAAAACTAATTAAAAAAAAACATCTTTCTAGGCATCCACTGTCCCTAACCTTGCAAGAAAATTTCAATTGACTTGTTGAAATATTGCAATCACCCTTATCCAAAAACGAAATTTAAATCAACTTTTTAGCAGTAACACACTCACATTTTTCATAAAACAAACACATTTTTTTCAGGAATCTACTCTCTGAAACCTAAAACTAATTTTAAAAAAACATCTTTCTAGGCATCAACGGTCCCTAATCGTGCAAGAACATTTCAATTGACTTGTTGAAATATTGCAATCACCCTTATTCAAAAACAAAATTTAAATCAACTTTTTAGCAGTAACACACTCACATTTTTCATAAAATAAACACAATTTTTTCAGGAATCTACTCTCTGAAACCTAAAACTAATTTTTAAAAAACATCTTTCTAGGCATCCACTGTCCCTAATCATGCAAGAAAATTTCAATTGACTTGTTGAAATATTGCAATCACCCTTATCCAAAAACGAAATTTAAATCAACTTTTTTGCAGTAACACACTCACATTTTTCATGAAACAAATAATTTTTTTTTTTCAGGAATCTATTCTCTGGAACCTAAAACGAATTTTAAAAAAAACATCTTTCTAGGCATCCACTGTCCCTAATCTTGCAAGAAAATTTCAATTGACTTGTTGAAATATTGCAATCACCCTTATCCAAAAACGAAATTTAAATCAACTTTTTTGCAGTAACACACTCACATTTTTCATAAAACAAACATATTTTTTTCAGGAATCTACTCTCTGAAACCTAAAACTAATAAAAAAAAACATCTTTCTAGGCATCCACTGTCCCTAATCTTGCAAGAAAATTTCAATTGACTTGTTGAAATATTGCAATCACCCTTATCCAAAAACGAAATTTAAATCAACTTTTTAGCAGTAACTTACTCACATTTTTCATGAAACAAACACATTTTTTTCAGGAATCAACTCTCTGGAACCTAAAACAAATATAAAAAAAACATCTTTCTATGTATCCACTCTCCCTAATCGTGCAAGAACATTTCAATTAACTAGTTGAAATAATGCAATCACGCCTATCCTGAAGCTAAATTTAAATAAACTTTTTAGCAGTAACACACTCACATTTTTCATAAAACAAATAATTTTTTTTTTCAGGAATCCACTCTCTGGAACCTATAACGAATTTGTAAAAAACATCTTTCTAGGCATCCACTCTCCCTAATCTTGCAAGAAAATTTCAATTAACTTGTTGAAATATTGCAATCACCCTTATCCAAAAACGAAATTTAAATCAACTTTTTAGCAGTAACACACTCACATTTTTCATGAAACAAACACATTTTTTTCAGGAATCTACTCTCTGAAACCTAAACTAATTTTAAAAAAACATCTTTCTAGGCATCCACTGTCCCTAATCGTGCAAGAAAATTTCAATTGACTTGTTGAAATATTGCAATCACCCTTATCCAAAAACGAAATTTAAATCAACTTTTTAGCAGTAACACACTCACATTTTTCATGAAACAAACACATTTTTTTCAGGAATCTACTCTCTGAAACCTAAAACTAATTTTAAAAAAACATCTTTCTAGGCATCAACTGTCCCTAATTGTGCAAGAACATTTCAATTGACTTGTTGAAATATTGCAATCACCCTTATTCAAAAACAAAATTTAAATCAACTTTTTAGCAGTAACACACTCACATTTTTCATAAAATAAACACATTTTTTTCAGGAATCTACTCTCTGAAACCTAAAACTAATTTTTAAAAACATCTTTCTAGGCATCCACTGTCCCTAATCGTGCAAGAAAATTTCAATTGACTTGTTGAAATATTGCAATCACCCTTATCCAAAAACGAAATTTAAATCAACTTTTTAGCAGTAACACACTCACATTTTTCATAAAACAAGCACATTTTTTTCAGGAATCAAGTCTCAGGAACATAAAACAAACATAAAAAAAACATCTTTCTATGTATCCACTCTCCCTAATCGTGCAAGAAAATTTCAATTAACTAGTTGAAATAATGCAATCACGCCTATCCTGAAGCTAAATTTAAATAAACTTTTTAGCAGTAACACACTCACATTTTTCATAAAACAAACACATTTTTTTCAGGAATCTACTCTCTGAAACCTAAACTAATTTAAAAAAACATCTTTCTAGGCATCCACTGTCCCTAATCGTGCAAGAAAATTTCAATTGACTTGTTGAAATATTGCAATCACCCTTATCCGAAAACGAAATTTAAATCAACTTTTTAGCAGTAACACACTTACATTTTTCATAAAACAAACACATTTTTTTCAGGAATCTACTCTCTGAAACCTAAAACTAATTTTAAAAAAACATCTTTCTAGGCATCCACTGTCCCTAATCATGCAAGAAAATTTCAATTGACTTGTTGAAATATTGCAATCACCCTTATCCAAAAACGAAATTTAAATCAACTTTTTAGCAGTAACACACTCACATTTTTCATAAAACAAACACATTTTTTTCAGGAATCTACTCTCTGAAACCTAAAACTAATTTTAAAAAAACATCTTTCTAGGCATCCACTGTCCCTAATCGTGCAAGAAAATTTCAATTGACTTGTTGAAATATTGCAATCACCCTTATCCAAAAACGAAATTTAAATCAACTTTTTAGCAGTAACACACTCACATTTTTCATAAAACAAACACATTTTTTTCAGGAATCTACTCTCTGAAACCTAAAACTAATTAAAAAAAAACATCTTTCTAGGCATCCACTGTCCCTAATCGTGCAAGAAAATTTCAATTGACTTGTTGAAATATTGCAATCACTCTTATTCAAAAACGAAATTTAAATAAACTTTTTAGCAGTAACACACTCACATTTTTCATGAAACAAATAATTTTTTTTTTTCAGGAATCCACTCTCTGGAACCTATAACGAATTTGTAAAAAACATCTTTCTAGGCATCCACTCTCCCTAATCTTCCAAGAAAATTTCAATTAACTTATTGAAATATTGCAATCACCATCATCCAAAAACGATATTTAAATCAACTTTTTTGCAGTAACACACTCACATTTTTCATAAAACAAACATATTTTTTTCAGGAATCTACTCTCTGAAACCTAAAACTAATTAAAAAAAAACATCTTTCTAGGCATCCACTGTCCCTAACCTTGCAAGAAAATTTCAATTGACTTGTTGAAATATTGCAATCACCCTTATCCAAAAACGAAATTTAAATCAACTTTTTAGCAGTAACACACTCACATTTTTCATAAAACAAACACATTTTTTTCAGGAATCTACTCTCTGAAACCTAAAACTAATTTTAAAAAAACATCTTTCTAGGCATCAACGGTCCCTAATCGTGCAAGAACATTTCAATTGACTTGTTGAAATATTGCAATCACCCTTATTCAAAAACAAAATTTAAATCAACTTTTTAGCAGTAACACACTCACATTTTTCATAAAATAAACACAATTTTTTCAGGAATCTACTCTCTGAAACCTAAAACTAATTTTTAAAAAACATCTTTCTAGGCATCCACTGTCCCTAATCATGCAAGAAAATTTCAATTGACTTGTTGAAATATTGCAATCACCCTTATCCAAAAACGAAATTTAAATCAACTTTTTTGCAGTAACACACTCACATTTTTCATGAAACAAATAATTTTTTTTTTTCAGGAATCTATTCTCTGGAACCTAAAACGAATTTAAAAAAAAACATCTTTCTAGGCATCCACTGTCCCTAATCTTGCAAGAAAATTTCAATTGACTTGTTGAAATATTGCAATCACCCTTATCCAAAAACGAAATTTAAATCAACTTTTTTGCAGTAACACACTCATATTTTTCATAAAACAAACATATTTTTTTCAGGAATCTACTCTCTGAAACCTAAAACTAATAAAAAAAAACATCTTTCTAGGCATCCACTGTCCCTAATCTTGCAAGAAAATTTCAATTGACTTGTTGAAATATTGCAATCACCCTTATCCAAAAACGAAATTTAAATCAACTTTTTAGCAGTAACTTACTCACATTTTTCATGAAACAAACACATTTTTTTCAGGAATCAACTCTCTGGAACCTAAAACAAATATAAAAAAAACATCTTTCTATGTATCCACTCTCCCTAATCGTGCAAGAACATTTCAATTAACTAGTTGAAATAATGCAATCACGCCTATCCTGAAGCTAAATTTAAATAAACTTTTTAGCAGTAACACACTCACATTTTTCATAAAACAAATAATTTTTTTTTTCAGGAATCCACTCTCTGGAACCTATAACGAATTTGTAAAAAACATCTTTCTAGGCATCCACTCTCCCTAATCTTGCAAGAAAATTTCAATTAACTTGTTGAAATATTGCAATCACCCTTATCCAAAAACGAAATTTAAATCAACTTTTTAGCAGTAACACACTCACATTTTTCATGAAACAAACACATTTTTTTCAGGAATCTACTCTCTGAAACCTAAAACTAATTTTAAAAAAACATCTTTCTAGGCATCCACTGTCCCTAATCATGCAAGAAAATTTCAATTGACTTGTTGAAATATTGCAATCACCCTTATCCAAAAACGAAATTTAAATCAACTTTTTTGCAGTAACACACTCACATTTTTCATAAAACAAACATATTTTTTTCAGGAATCTACTCTCTGAAACCTAAAACTAATAAAAAAAAAAACATCTTTCTAGGCATCCACTGTCCCTAATCTTGCAAGAAAATTTCAATTAACTTGTTGAAATATTGCAATCACCCTTATCCAAAAACGAAATTTAAATCAACTTTTTAGCAGTAACACACTCACATTTTTCATGAAACAAACACATTTTTTTCAGGAATCTACTCTCTGAAACCTAAAACTAATTTTAAAAAAACATCTTTCTAGGCATCAACGGTCCCTAATCGTGCAAGAACATTTCAATTGACTTGTTGAAATATTGCAATCACCCTTATTCAAAAACAAAATTTAAATCAACTTTTTAGCAGTAACACACTCACATTTTTCATAAAATAAACACAATTTTTTCAGGAATCTACTCTCTGAAACCTAAAACTAATTTTTAAAAAACATCTTTCTAGGCATCCACTGTCCCTAATCATGCAAGAAAATTTCAATTGACTTGTTGAAATATTGCAATCACCCTTATCCAAAAACGAAATTTAAATCAACTTTTTTGCAGTAACACACTCACATTTTTCATGAAACAAATAATTTTTTTTTTTCAGGAATCTATTCTCTGGAACCTAAAACGAATTTAAAAAAAAACATCTTTCTAGGCATCCACTGTCCCTAATCTTGCAAGAAAATTTCAATTGACTTGTTGAAATATTGCAATCACCCTTATCCAAAAACGAAATTTAAATCAACTTTTTTGCAGTAACACACTCACATTTTTCATAAAACAAACATATTTTTTTCAGGAATCTACTCTCTGAAACCTAAAACTAATAAAAAAAAACATCTTTCTAGGCATCCACTGTCCCTAATCTTGCAAGAAAATTTCAATTGACTTGTTGAAATATTGCAATCACCCTTATCCAAAAACGAAATTTAAATCAACTTTTTAGCAGTAACTTACTCACATTTTTCATGAAACAAACACATTTTTTTCAGGAATCAACTCTCTGGAACCTAAAACAAATATAAAAAAAACATCTTTCTATGTATCCACTCTCCCTAATCGTGCAAGAACATTTCAATTAACTAGTTGAAATAATGCAATCACGCCTATCCTGAAGCTAAATTTAAATAAACTTTTTAGCAGTAACACACTCACATTTTTCATAAAACAAATAATTTTTTTTTTCAGGAATCCACTCTCTGGAACCTATAACGAATTTGTAAAAAAACATCTTTCTAGGCATCCACTCTCCCTAATCTTGCAAGAAAATTTCAATTAACTTGTTGAAATATTGCAATCACCCTTATCCAAAAACGAAATTTAAATCAACTTTTTAGCAGTAACACACTCACATTTTTCATGAAACAAACACATTTTTTTCAGGAATCTACTCTCTGAAACCTAAAACTAATTTTAAAAAAACATCTTTCTAGGCATCCACTGTCCCTAATCATGCAAGAAAATTTCAATTGACTTGTTGAAATATTGCAATCACCCTTATCCAAAAACGAAATTTAAATCAACTTTTTTGCAGTAACACACTCACATTTTTCATAAAACAAACATATTTTTTTCAGGAATCTACTCTCTGAAACCTAAAACTAATAAAAAAAAAAACATCTTTCTAGGCATCCACTGTCCCTAATCTTGCAAGAAAATTTCAATTAACTTGTTGAAATATTGCAATCACCCTTATCCAAAAACGAAATTTAAATCAACTTTTTAGCAGTAACACACTCACATTTTTCATGAAACAAACACATTTTTTTCAGGAATCTACTCTCTGAAACCTAAAACTAATTTTAAAAAAACATCTTTCTAGGCATCAACTGTCCCTAATCGTGCAAGAACATTTCAATTGACTTGTTGAAATATTGCAATCACCCTTATTCAAAAACAAAATTTAAATCAACTTTTTAGCAGTAACACACTCACATTTTTCATAAAATAAACACATTTTTTTCAGGAATCTACTCTCTGAAACCTAAAACTAATTTTTAAAAACATCTTTCTAGGCATCCACTGTCCCTAATCGTGCAAGAAAATTTCAATTGACTTGTTGAAATATTGCAATCACCCTTATCCAAAAACGAAATTTAAATCAACTTTTTAGCAGTAACACACTCACATTTTTCATAAAACAAGCACATTTTTTTCAGGAATCAAGTCTCAGGAACAGAAAACAAATATAAAAAAAACATCTTTCTATGTATCCACTCTCCCTAATCGTGCAAGAAAATTTCAATTAACTAGTTGAAATAATGCAATCACGCCTATCCTGAAGCTAAATTTAAATAAACTTTTTAGCAGTAACACACTCACATTTTTCATAAAACAAACACATTTTTTTCAGGAATCTACTCTCTGAAACCTAAACTAATTTAAAAAAACATCTTTCTAGGCATCCACTGTCCCTAATCGTGCAAGAAAATTTCAATTGACTTGTTGAAATATTGCAATCACCCTTATCCGAAAACGAAATTTAAATCAACTTTTTAGCAGTAACACACTTACATTTTTCATAAAACAAACACATTTTTTTCAGGAATCTACTCTCTGAAACCTAAAACTAATTTTAAAAAAAAAATCTTTCTAGGCATCCACTGTCCCTAATCATGCAAGAAAATTTCAATTGACTTGTTGAAATATTGCAATCACCCTTATCCAAAAACGAAATTTAAATCAACTTTTTAGCAGTAACACACTCACATTTTTCATAAAACAAACACATTTTTTTCAGGAATCTACTCTCTGAAACCTAAAACTAATTTTAAAAAAACATCTTTCTAGGCATCCACTCTCCCTAATCTTACAAGAAAATTTCAATTAACTTATTGAAATATTGCAATCACCCTTATTCCAAAACGAAATTTAAAGCAACTTTTTAGCAGTAACACACTCACATTTTTCATAAAACAAACACATTTTTTTCAGGAATCTACTCTCTGAAACCTAAAACTAATTTAAAAAAAATATCTTTCTAGGCATCCACTGTCCCTAATCTTGCAAGAAAATTTCAATTGACGTGTTGAAATATTGCAATCACCCTTATCCAAAAACGAAATTTAAATCAACTTTTTAGCAGTAACACACTCACATTTTTCATGAAACAAACACATTTTTTTCAGGAATCAACTCTCTGGAACCTAAAACAAATATAAAAAAACATCTTTCTATGCATCCACTCTCCCTAATCGTGCAAGAAAATTTCAATTAACTTGTTGAAATGATGCATTCACGCTTATCCTGAAACTAAATTTAAATCAACTTTTTTGCAGTAACACACTCACATTTTTCATGAAACAAATAATTTTTTTTTTCAGGAATCCACTCTCTGGAACCTATAACGAATTTGTAAAAAACATCTTTCTAGGCATCCACTCTCCCTAATCTTGCAAGAAAATTTCAATTAAATTGTTGAAATATTGCAATCACCCTTATCCAAAAACGATATTTAAATCAACTTTTTTGCAGTAACACACTCACATTTTTCATAAAACAAACATTTTTTTCAGGAATCTACTCTCTGAAACCTTAAAACTAATTTAAAAAAAACATCTTTCTAGGCATCCACTGTCCCTAATCGTGCAAGAAAATTTCAATTGACTTGTTGAAATATTGCAATCACCCTTATCCAAAAACGAAATTTAAATCAACTTTTTAGCAGTAACACACTCAAATTTTTCATAAAACAAACACATTTTTTTCAGGAATCTACTCTCTGAAACCTAAAACTAATTTAAAAAAACCATCTTTCTAGGCATCAACTGTCCCTAATCGTGCAAGAACATTTCAATTGACTTGTTGAAATATTGCAATCACCCTTATTCAAAAACAAAATTTAAATCAACTTTTTAGCAGTAACACACTCACATTTTTCATAAAATAAACACATTTTTTTCAGGAATCTACTCTCTGAAACCTAAAACTAATTTTTAAAAAACATCTTTCTAGGCATCCACTGTCCCTAATCATGCAAGAAAATTTAAATTGACTTGTTGAAATATTGCAATCACCCTTATCCCAAAACGAAATTTAAATCAACTTTTTTGCAGTAACACACTCACATTTTTCATAAAACAAACACATTTTTTTCAGGAATCTACTCTCTGGAACCTAAAACTAATTTTTAAAAAAACATCTTTCTAGGCATCCACTGTCCCTAATCTTGCAAGAAAATTTCAATTGACTTGTTGAAATATTGCAACCACCCTTATCCAAAAACGAAATTTAAATAAACTTTTTAGCAGTAACTTACTCACATTTTTCATGAAACAAACACATTTTTTTCAGGAATCAACTCTCTGGAACCTAAAACAAATATAAAAAAAAATCTTTCTATGTATCCACTCTCCCTAATCGTGCAAGAAAATTTCAATTAACTAGTTGAAATAATGCAATCACGCCTATCCTGAAGCTAAATTTAAATAAACTTTTTAGCAGTAACACACTCACATTTTTCATAAAACAAACACATTTTTTTCAGGAATCTACTCTCTGAAACCTAAACTAATTTAAAAAAAACATCTTTCTAGGCATCCACTGTCCCTAATCGTGCAAGAAAATTTCAATTGACTTGTTGAAATATTGCAATCACCCTTATCCAAAAACGAAATTTAAATCAACTTTTTAGCAGTAACACACTTACATTTTTCATAAAACAAACACATTTTTTTCAGGAATCTACTCTCTGAAACCTAAAACTAATTTAAAAAAAACATCTTTCTAGGCATCCACTGTCCCTAATCGTGCAAGAAAATTTCAATTGACTTGTTGAAATATTGCAATCACCCTTATCCAAAAACGAAATTTAAATCAACTTTATAGCAGTAACACACTCACATTTTTCATGAAACAAACACATTTTTTTCAGGAATCTACTCTCTGAAACCTAAAACTAATTTTAAAAAAACATCTTTCTAGGCATCAACTGTCCCTAATCGTGCAAGAACATTTCAATTGACTTGTTGAAATATTGCAATCACCCTTATTCAAAAACAAAATTTAAATCAACATTTTAGCAGTAACACACTCACATTTTTCATAAAATAAACAAATTTTTTTCAGGAATCTACTCTCTGAAACCTAAAACTAATTTTTAAAAAACATCTTTCTAGGCATCCACTGTCCCTAATCGTGCAAGAAAATTTCAATTGACTTGTTGAAATATTGCAATCACCCTTATCCAAAAACGATATTTAAATCAACTTTTTAGCAGTAACACACTCACATTTTTCATAAAACAAGCACATTTTTTTCAGGAATCAAGTCTCAGGAACATAAAACAAATATAAAAAAAACATCTTTCTATGTATCCACTCTCCCTAATCGTGCAAGAAAATTTCAATTAACTAGTTGAAATAATGCAATCACGCCTATCCTGAAGCTAAATTTAAATAAACTTTTTAGCAGTAACACACTCACATTTTTCATAAAACAAACACATTTTTTTCAGGAATCTACTCTCTGAAACCTAAACTAATTTAAAAAAACATCTTTCTAGGCATCCACTGTCCCTAATCGTGCAAGAAAATTTCAATTGACTTGTTGAAATATTGCAATCACCCTTATCCGAAAACGAAATTTAAATCAACTTTTTAGCAGTAACACACTTACATTTTTCATAAAACGAACACATTTTTTTCAGGAATCTACTCTCTGAAACCTAAAACTAATTTTAAAAAAACATCTTTCTAGGCATCCACTGTCCCTAATCATGCAAGAAAATTTCAATTGACTTGTTGAAATATTGCAATCACCCTTATCCAAAAACGAAATTTAAATCAACTTTTTAGCAGTAACACACTCACATTTTTCATAAAACAAACACATTTTTTTCAGGAATCTACTCTCTGAAACCTAAAACTAATTTAAAAAAAAATCTTTCTAGGCATCCACTCTCCCTAATCTTACAAGAAAATTTCAATTAACTTATTGAAATATTGCAATCACCCTTATTCCAAAACGAAATTTAAAGCAACTTTTTAGCAGTAACACACTTACATTTTTCATAAAACAAACACATTTTTTTCAGGAATCTACTCTCTGAAACCTAAAACTAATTTTAAAAAAACATCTTTCTAGGCATCCACTGTCCCTAATCGTGCAAGAAAATTTCAATTGACGTGTTGAAATATTGCAATCACCCTTATTCAAAAACAAAATTTAAATCAAATTTTTAGCAGTAACACACTCACATTTTTCATAAAACAAACACATTTTTTTCAGGAATCTACTCTCTGAAACCTAAAACTAATTTTAAAAAAACATCTTTCTAGGCATCCACTGTCCCTAATCGTGCAAGAAAATTTCAATTGACTTGTTGAAATATTGCAATCACCCTTATCCAAAAACGAAATTTAAATCAACTTTTTAGCAGTAACACACTCACATTTTTCATAAAACAAACACATTTTTTTCAGGAATCTACTCTCTGAAACCTAAAACTAATTTTAAAAAAACATCTTTCTAGGCATCCACTGTCCCTAATCGTGCAAGAAAATTTCAATTGACTTGTTGAAATATTGCAATCACTCTTATTCAAAAACGAAATTTAAATAAACTTTTTAGCAGTAACACACTCACATTTTTCATGAAACAAATAATTTTTTTTTTCAGGAATCCACTCTCTGGAACCTATAACGAATTTGTAAAAAACATCTTTCTAGGCATCCACTCTCCCTAATCTTCCAAGAAAATTTCAATTAACTTATTGAAATATTGCAATCACCATCATCCAAAAACGATATTTAAATCAACTTTTTTGCAGTAACACACTCACATTTTTCATAAAATAAACATATTTTTTTCAGGAATCTACTCTCTGAAACCTAAAACTAATTAAAAAAAACATCTTTCTAGGCATCCACTGTCCCTAATCTTGCAAGAAAATTTCAATTGACTTGTTGAAATATTGCAATCACCCTTATGAAAAAACGAAATTTAAATCAACTTTTTAGCAGTAACTTACTCACATTTTTCATGAAACAAACACATTTTTTTCAGGAATCAACTCTCTGGAACCTAAAACAAATATAAAAAAAACATCTTTCTATGTATCCACTCTCCCTAATCATGCAAGAAAATTTCAATTAACTAGTTGAAATAATGCAATCACGCCTATCCTGAAGCTAAATTTAAATAAACTTTTTAGCAGTAACACACTCACATTTTTCTTAAAACAAATAATTTTTTTTTCAGGAATCCACTCTCTGGAACCTATAACGAATTTGTAAAAAACATCTTTTTAGGCATCCACTCTCCCTAATCTTGCAAGAAAATTTCAATTAACTTGTTGAAATATTGCAATCACCCTTATCCAAAAACAATATTTAAATCAACTTTTTTGCAGTAACACACTCACATTTTTCATAAAACAAACACATTTTTTTTCAGGAATCTACTCTCTGAAACCTAAAACTAATTTAAAAAAAAGATCTTTCTAGGCATCCACTGTCCCTAATCGTGCAAGAAAATTTCAATTGACTTGTTGAAATATTGCAATCACCCTTATCCAAAAACGAAATTTAAATCAACTTTTTAGCAGTAACACACTCACATTTTTCATAAAACAAACACATTTTTTTCAGGAATCTACTCTCTGAAACCTAAAACTAATTTTAAAAAAACATCTTTCTAGGCATCCACTGTCCCTAATCGTGCAAGAAAATTTCAATTGACTTGTTGAAATATTGCAATCACTCTTATTCAAAAACGAAATTTAAATAAACTTTTTAGCAGTAACACACTCACATTTTTCATGAAACAAATACATTTTTTTTTTCAGGAATCCACTCTCTGGAACCTATAACGAATTTGTAAAAAACATCTTTCTAGGCATCCACTCTCCCTAATCTTCCAAGAAAATTTCAATTAACTTATTGAAATATTGCAATCACCATCATCCAAAAACGATATTTAAATCAACTTTTTTGCAGTAACACACTCACATTTTTCATAAAACAAACATATTTTTTTCAGGAATCTACTCTCTGAAACCTAAAACTAATTAAAAAAAACATCTTTCTAGGCATCCACTGTCCCTAACCTTGCAAGAAAATTTCAATTGACTTGTTGAAATATTGCAATCACCCTTATCCAAAAACGAAATTTAAATCAACTTTTTAGCAGTAACTTACTCACATTTTTCATGAAACAAACACATTTTTTTCAGGAATCAACTCTCTGGAACCTAAAACAAATATAAAAAAAACATCTTTCTATGTATCCACTCTCCCTAATCGTGCAAGAACATTTCAATTAACTAGTTGAAATAATGCAATCACGCCTATCCTGAAGCTAAATTTAAATAAACTTTTTAGCAGTAACACACTCACATTTTTCATAAAACAAATAATTTTTTTTTTCAGGAATCCACTCTCTGGAACCTATAACGAATTTGTAAAAAAACATCTTTCTAGGCATCCACTCTCCCTAATCTTGCAAGAAAATTTCAATTAACTTGTTGAAATATTGCAATCACCCTTATCCAAAAACGAAATTTAAATCAACTTTTTAGCAGTAACACACTCACATTTTTCATGAAACAAACACATTTTTTTCAGGAATCTACTCTCTGAAACCTAAAACTAATTTTAAAAAAACATCTTTCTAGGCATCAACTGTCCCTAATCGTGCAAGAACATTTCAATTGACTTGTTGAAATATTGCAATCACCCTTATTCAAAAACAAAATTTAAATCAACTTTTTAGCAGTAACACACTCACATTTTTCATAAAATAAACACATTTTTTTCAGGAATCTACTCTCTGAAACCTAAAACTAATTTTTAAAAACATCTTTCTAGGCATCCACTGTCCCTAATCGTGCAAGAAAATTTCAATTGACTTGTTGAAATATTGCAATCACCCTTATCCAAAAACGAAATTTAAATCAACTTTTTAGCAGTAACACACTCACATTTTTCATAAAACAAGCACATTTTTTTCAGGAATCAAGTCTCAGGAACATAAAACAAATATAAAAAAAACATCTTTCTATGTATCCACTCTCCCTAATCGTGCAAGAAAATTTCAATTAACTAGTTGAAATAATGCAATCACGCCTATCCTGAAGCTAAATTTAAATAAACTTTTTAGCAGTAACACACTCACATTTTTCATAAAACAAACACATTTTTTTCAGGAATCTACTCTCTGAAACCTAAACTAATTTAAAAAAACATCTTTCTAGGCATCCACTGTCCCTAATCGTGCAAGAAAATTTCAATTGACTTGTTGAAATATTGCAATCACCCTTATCCAAAAACGAAATTTAAATCAACTTTTTAGCAGTAACACACTCACATTTTTCATGAAACAAACACATTTTTTTCAGGAATCTACTCTCTGAAACCTAAAACTAATTTTAAAAAAACATCTTTCTAGGCATCAACTGTCCCTAATCGTGCAAGAACATTTCAATTGACTTGTTGAAATATTGCAATCACCCTTATTCAAAAACAAAATTTAAATCAACTTTTTAGCAGTAACACACTCACATTTTTCATAAAATAAACACATTTTTTTCAGGAATCTACTCTCTGAAACCTAAAACTAATTTTTAAAAACATCTTTCTAGGCATCCACTGTCCCTAATCGTGCAAGAAAATTTCAATTGACTTGTTGAAATATTGCAATCACCCTTATCCAAAAACGGAATTTAAATCAACTTTTTAGCAGTAACACACTCACATTTTTCATAAAACAAGCACATTTTTTTCAGGAATCAAGTCTCAGGAACATAAAACAAATATAAAAAAACATCTTTCTATGTATCCACTCTCCCTAATCGTGCAAGAAAATTTCAATTAACTAGTTGAAATAATGCAATCACGCCTATCCTGAAGCTAAATTTAAATAAACTTTTTAGCAGTAACACACTCACATTTTTCATAAAACAAACACATTTTTTTCAGGAATCTACTCTCTGAAACCTAAACTAATTTAAAAAAACATCTTTCTAGGCATCCACTGTCCCTAATCGTGCAAGAAAATTTCAATTGACTTGTTGAAATATTGCAATCACCCTTATCCGAAAACGAAATTTAAATCAACTTTTTAGCAGTAACACACTTACATTTTTCATAAAACAAACACATTTTTTTCAGGAATCTACTCTCTGAAACCTAAAACTAATTTTAAAAAAACATCTTTCTAGGCATCCACTGTCCCTAATCATGCAAGAAAATTTCAATTGACTTGTTGAAATATTGCAATCACCCTTATCCAAAAACGAAATTTAAATCAACTTTTTAGCAGTAACACACTCACATTTTTCATAAAACAAACACATTTTTTTCAGGAATCTACTCTCTGAAACCTAAAACTAATTTTAAAAAAACATCTTTCTAGGCATCCACTGTCCCTAATCGTGCAAGAAAATTTCAATTGACTTGTTGAAATATTGCAATCACCCTTATCCAAAAACGAAATTTAAATCAACTTTTTAGCAGTAACACACTCACATTTTTCATAAAACAAACACATTTTTTTCAGGAATCTACTCTCTGAAACCTAAAACTAATTTTAAAAAAACATCTTTCTAGGCATCCACTGTCCCTAATCGTGCAAGAAAATTTCAATTGACTTGTTGAAATATTGCAATCACTCTTATTCAAAAACGAAATTTAAATAAACTTTTTAGCAGTAACACACTCACATTTTTCATGAAACAAATACATTTTTTTTTTCAGGAATCCACTCTCTGGAACCTATAACGAATTTGTAAAAAACATCTTTCTAGGCATCCACTCTCCCTAATCTTCCAAGAAAATTTCAATTAACTTATTGAAATATTGCAATGACCATCATCCAAAAACGATATTTAAATCAACTTTTTTGCAGTAACACACTCACATTTTTCATAAAACAAACATATTTTTTTCAGGAATCTACTCTCTGAAACCTAAAACTAATTAAAAAAAAACATCTTTCTAGGCATCCACTGTCCCTAACCTTGCAAGAAAATTTCAATTGACTTGTTGAAATATTGCAATCACCCTTATCCAAAAACGAAATTTAAATCAACTTTTTAGCAGTAACACACTCACATTTTTCATAAAACAAACACATTTTTTTCAGGAATCTACTCTCTGAAACCTAAAACTAATTTTAAAAAAACATCTTTCTAGGCATCAACGGTCCCTAATCGTGCAAGAACATTTCAATTGACTTGTTGAAATATTGCAATCACCCTTATTCAAAAACAAAATTTAAATCAACTTTTTAGCAGTAACACACTCACATTTTTCATAAAATAAACACAATTTTTTCAGGAATCTACTCTCTGAAACCTAAAACTAATTTTTAAAAAACATCTTTCTAGGCATCCACTGTCCCTAATCATGCAAGAAAATTTCAATTGACTTGTTGAAATATTGCAATCACCCTTATCCAAAAACGAAATTTAAATCAACTTTTTTGCAGTAACACACTCACATTTTTCATGAAACAAATAATTTTTTTTTTTCAGGAATCTATTCTCTGGAACCTAAAACGAATTTTAAAAAAAACATCTTTCTAGGCATCCACTGTCCCTAATCTTGCAAGAAAATTTCAATTGACTTGTTGAAATATTGCAATCACCCTTATCCAAAAACGAAATTTAAATCAACTTTTTTGCAGTAACACACTCACATTTTTCATAAAACAAACATATTTTTTTCAGGAATCTACTCTCTGAAACCTAAAACTAATAAAAAAAAACATCTTTCTAGGCATCCACTGTCCCTAATCTTGCAAGAAAATTTCAATTGACTTGTTGAAATATTGCAATCACCCTTATCCAAAAACGAAATTTAAATCAACTTTTTAGCAGTAACTTACTCACATTTTTCATGAAACAAACACATTTTTTTCAGGAATCAACTCTCTGGAACCTAAAACAAATATAAAAAAAACATCTTTCTATGTATCCACTCTCCCTAATCGTGCAAGAACATTTCAATTAACTAGTTGAAATAATGCAATCACGCCTATCCTGAAGCTAAATTTAAATAAACTTTTTAGCAGTAACACACTCACATTTTTCATAAAACAAATAATTTTTTTTTTCAGGAATCCACTCTCTGGAACCTATAACGAATTTGTAAAAAACATCTTTCTAGGCATCCACTCTCCCTAATCTTGCAAGAAAATTTCAATTAACTTGTTGAAATATTGCAATCACCCTTATCCAAAAACGAAATTTAAATCAACTTTTTAGCAGTAACACACTCACATTTTTCATGAAACAAACACATTTTTTTCAGGAATCTACTCTCTGAAACCTAAACTAATTTTAAAAAAACATCTTTCTAGGCATCCACTGTCCCTAATCGTGCAAGAAAATTTCAATTGACTTGTTGAAATATTGCAATCACCCTTATCCAAAAACGAAATTTAAATCAACTTTTTAGCAGTAACACACTCACATTTTTCATGAAACAAACACATTTTTTTCAGGAATCTACTCTCTGAAACCTAAAACTAATTTTAAAAAAACATCTTTCTAGGCATCAACTGTCCCTAATCGTGCAAGAACATTTCAATTGACTTGTTGAAATATTGCAATCACCCTTATTCAAAAACAAAATTTAAATCAACTTTTTAGCAGTAACACACTCACATTTTTCATAAAATAAACACATTTTTTTCAGGAATCTACTCTCTGAAACCTAAAACTAATTTTTAAAAACATCTTTCTAGGCATCCACTGTCCCTAATCGTGCAAGAAAATTTCAATTGACTTGTTGAAATATTGCAATCACCCTTATCCAAAAACGAAATTTAAATCAACTTTTTAGCAGTAACACACTCACATTTTTCATAAAACAAGCACATTTTTTTCAGGAATCAAGTCTCAGGAACATAAAACAAACATAAAAAAAACATCTTTCTATGTATCCACTCTCCCTAATCGTGCAAGAAAATTTCAATTAACTAGTTGAAATAATGCAATCACGCCTATCCTGAAGCTAAATTTAAATAAACTTTTTAGCAGTAACACACTCACATTTTTCATAAAACAAACACATTTTTTTCAGGAATCTACTCTCTGAAACCTAAACTAATTTAAAAAAACATCTTTCTAGGCATCCACTGTCCCTAATCGTGCAAGAAAATTTCAATTGACTTGTTGAAATATTGCAATCACCCTTATCCGAAAACGAAATTTAAATCAACTTTTTAGCAGTAACACACTTACATTTTTCATAAAACAAACACATTTTTTTCAGGAATCTACTCTCTGAAACCTAAAACTAATTTTAAAAAAACATCTTTCTAGGCATCCACTGTCCCTAATCATGCAAGAAAATTTCAATTGACTTGTTGAAATATTGCAATCACCCTTATCCAAAAACGAAATTTAAATCAACTTTTTAGCAGTAACACACTCACATTTTTCATAAAACAAACACATTTTTTTCAGGAATCTACTCTCTGAAACCTAAAACTAATTTTAAAAAAACATCTTTCTAGGCATCCACTGTCCCTAATCGTGCAAGAAAATTTCAATTGACTTGTTGAAATATTGCAATCACCCTTATCCAAAAACGAAATTTAAATCAACTTTTTAGCAGTAACACACTCACATTTTTCATAAAACAAACACATTTTTTTCAGGAATCTACTCTCTGAAACCTAAAACTAATTTAAAAAAAACATCTTTCTAGGCATCCACTGTCCCTAATCGTGCAAGAAAATTTCAATTGACTTGTTGAAATATTGCAATCACTCTTATTCAAAAACGAAATTTAAATAAACTTTTTAGCAGTAACACACTCACATTTTTCATGAAACAAATAATTTTTTTTTTTCAGGAATCCACTCTCTGGAACCTATAACGAATTTGTAAAAAACATCTTTCTAGGCATCCACTCTCCCTAATCTTCCAAGAAAATTTCAATTAACTTATTGAAATATTGCAATCACCATCATCCAAAAACGATATTTAAATCAACTTTTTTGCAGTAACACACTCACATTTTTCATAAAACAAACATATTTTTTTCAGGAATCTACTCTCTGAAACCTAAAACTAATTAAAAAAAAACATCTTTCTAGGCATCCACTGTCCCTAACCTTGCAAGAAAATTTCAATTGACTTGTTGAAATATTGCAATCACCCTTATCCAAAAACGAAATTTAAATCAACTTTTTAGCAGTAACACACTCACATTTTTCATAAAACAAACACATTTTTTTCAGGAATCTACTCTCTGAAACCTAAAACTAATTTTAAAAAAACATCTTTCTAGGCATCAACGGTCCCTAATCGTGCAAGAACATTTCAATTGACTTGTTGAAATATTGCAATCACCCTTATTCAAAAACAAAATTTAAATCAACTTTTTAGCAGTAACACACTCACATTTTTCATAAAATAAACACAATTTTTTCAGGAATCTACTCTCTGAAACCTAAAACTAATTTTTAAAAAACATCTTTCTAGGCATCCACTGTCCCTAATCATGCAAGAAAATTTCAATTGACTTGTTGAAATATTGCAATCACCCTTATCCAAAAACGAAATTTAAATCAACTTTTTTGCAGTAACACACTCACATTTTTCATGAAACAAATAATTTTTTTTTTCAGGAATCTATTCTCTGGAACCTAAAACGAATTTAAAAAAAAACATCTTTCTAGGCATCCACTGTCCCTAATCTTGCAAGAAAATTTCAATTGACTTGTTGAAATATTGCAATCACCCTTATCCAAAAACGAAATTTAAATCAACTTTTTTGCAGTAACACACTCACATTTTTCATAAAACAAACATATTTTTTTCAGGAATCTACTCTCTGAAACCTAAAACTAATAAAAAAAAACATCTTTCTAGGCATCCACTGTCCCTAATCTTGCAAGAAAATTTCAATTGACTTGTTGAAATATTGCAATCACCCTTATCCAAAAACGAAATTTAAATCAACTTTTTAGCAGTAACTTACTCACATTTTTCATGAAACAAACACATTTTTTTCAGGAATCAACTCTCTGGAACCTAAAACAAATATAAAAAAAACATCTTTCTATGTATCCACTCTCCCTAATCGTGCAAGAACATTTCAATTAACTAGTTGAAATAATGCAATCACGCCTATCCTGAAGCTAAATTTAAATAAACTTTTTAGCAGTAACACACTCACATTTTTCATAAAACAAATAATTTTTTTTTTCAGGAATCCACTCTCTGGAACCTATAACGAATTTGTAAAAAACATCTTTCTAGGCATCCACTCTCCCTAATCTTGCAAGAAAATTTCAATTAACTTGTTGAAATATTGCAATCACCCTTATCCAAAAACGAAATTTAAATCAACTTTTTAGCAGTAACACACTCACATTTTTCATGAAACAAACACATTTTTTTCAGGAATCTACTCTCTGAAACCTAAAACTAATTTTAAAAAAACATCTTTCTAGGCATCCACTGTCCCTAATCATGCAAGAAAATTTCAATTGACTTGTTGAAATATTGCAATCACCCTTATCCAAAAACGAAATTTAAATCAACTTTTTTGCAGTAACACACTCACATTTTTCATAAAACAAACATATTTTTTTCAGGAATCTACTCTCTGAAACCTAAAACTAATAAAAAAAAAAACATCTTTCTAGGCATCCACTGTCCCTAATCTTGCAAGAAAATTTCAATTAACTTGTTGAAATATTGCAATCACCCTTATCCAAAAACGAAATTTAAATCAACTTTTTAGCAGTAACACACTCACATTTTTCATGAAACAAACACATTTTTTTCAGGAATCTACTCTCTGAAACCTAAAACTAATTTTAAAAAAACATCTTTCTAGGCATCAACGGTCCCTAATCGTGCAAGAACATTTCAATTGACTTGTTGAAATATTGCAATCACCCTTATTCAAAAACAAAATTTAAATCAACTTTTTAGCAGTAACACACTCACATTTTTCATAAAATAAACACAATTTTTTCAGGAATCTACTCTCTGAAACCTAAAACTAATTTTTAAAAAACATCTTTCTAGGCATCCACTGTCCCTAATCATGCAAGAAAATTTCAATTGACTTGTTGAAATATTGCAATCACCCTTATCCAAAAACGAAATTTAAATCAACTTTTTTGCAGTAACACACTCACATTTTTCATGAAACAAATAATTTTTTTTTTTCAGGAATCTATTCTCTGGAACCTAAAACGAATTTAAAAAAAAACATCTTTCTAGGCATCCACTGTCCCTAATCTTGCAAGAAAATTTCAATTGACTTGTTGAAATATTGCAATCACCCTTATCCAAAAACGAAATTTAAATCAACTTTTTTGCAGTAACACACTCACATTTTTCATAAAACAAACATATTTTTTTCAGGAATCTACTCTCTGAAACCTAAAACTAATAAAAAAAAACATCTTTCTAGGCATCCACTGTCCCTAATCTTGCAAGAAAATTTCAATTGACTTGTTGAAATATTGCAATCACCCTTATCCAAAAACGAAATTTAAATCAACTTTTTAGCAGTAACTTACTCACATTTTTCATGAAACAAACACATTTTTTTCAGGAATCAACTCTCTGGAACCTAAAACAAATATAAAAAAAACATCTTTCTATGTATCCACTCTCCCTAATCGTGCAAGAACATTTCAATTAACTAGTTGAAATAATGCAATCACGCCTATCCTGAAGCTAAATTTAAATAAACTTTTTAGCAGTAACACACTCACATTTTTCATAAAACAAATAATTTTTTTTTTCAGGAATCCACTCTCTGGAACCTATAACGAATTTGTAAAAAACATCTTTCTAGGCATCCACTCTCCCTAATCTTGCAAGAAAATTTCAATTAACTTGTTGAAATATTGCAATCACCCTTATCCAAAAACGAAATTTAAATCAACTTTTTAGCAGTAACACACTCACATTTTTCATGAAACAAACACATTTTTTTCAGGAATCTACTCTCTGAAACCTAAAACTAATTTTAAAAAAACATCTTTCTAGGCATCCACTGTCCCTAATCATGCAAGAAAATTTCAATTGACTTGTTGAAATATTGCAATCACCCTTATCCAAAAACGAAATTTAAATCAACTTTTTTGCAGTAACACACTCACATTTTTCATAAAACAAACATATTTTTTTCAGGAATCTACTCTCTGAAACCTAAAACTAATAAAAAAAAAAACATCTTTCTAGGCATCCACTGTCCCTAATCTTGCAAGAAAATTTCAATTAACTTGTTGAAATATTGCAATCACCCTTATCCAAAAACGAAATTTAAATCAACTTTTTAGCAGTAACACACTCACATTTTTCATGAAACAAACACATTTTTTTCAGGAATCTACTCTCTGAAACCTAAAACTAATTTTAAAAAAACATCTTTCTAGGCATCAACTGTCCCTAATCGTGCAAGAACATTTCAATTGACTTGTTGAAATATTGCAATCACCCTTATTCAAAAACAAAATTTAAATCAACTTTTTAGCAGTAACACACTCACATTTTTCATAAAATAAACACATTTTTTTCAGGAATCTACTCTCTGAAACCTAAAACTAATTTTTAAAAACATCTTTCTAGGCATCCACTGTCCCTAATCGTGCAAGAAAATTTCAATTGACTTGTTGAAATATTGCAATCACCCTTATCCAAAAACGAAATTTAAATCAACTTTTTAGCAGTAACACACTCACATTTTTCATAAAACAAGCACATTTTTTTCAGGAATCAAGTCTCAGGAACAGAAAACAAATATAAAAAAAACATCTTTCTATGTATCCACTCTCCCTAATCGTGCAAGAAAATTTCAATTAACTAGTTGAAATAATGCAATCACGCCTATCCTGAAGCTAAATTTAAATAAACTTTTTAGCAGTAACACACTCACATTTTTCATAAAACAAACACATTTTTTTCAGGAATCTACTCTCTGAAACCTAAACTAATTTAAAAAAACATCTTTCTAGGCATCCACTGTCCCTAATCGTGCAAGAAAATTTCAATTGACTTGTTGAAATATTGCAATCACCCTTATCCGAAAACGAAATTTAAATCAACTTTTTAGCAGTAACACACTTACATTTTTCATAAAACAAACACATTTTTTTCAGGAATCTACTCTCTGAAACCTAAAACTAATTTTAAAAAAAAAATCTTTCTAGGCATCCACTGTCCCTAATCATGCAAGAAAATTTCAATTGACTTGTTGAAATATTGCAATCACCCTTATCCAAAAACGAAATTTAAATCAACTTTTTAGCAGTAACACACTCACATTTTTCATAAAACAAACACATTTTTTTCAGGAATCTACTCTCTGAAACCTAAAACTAATTTTAAAAAAACATCTTTCTAGGCATCCACTCTCCCTAATCTTACAAGAAAATTTCAATTAACTTATTGAAATATTGCAATCACCCTTATTCCAAAACGAAATTTAAAGCAACTTTTTAGCAGTAACACACTCACATTTTTCATAAAACAAACACATTTTTTTCAGGAATCTACTCTCTGAAACCTAAAACTAATTTAAAAAAAATATCTTTCTAGGCATCCACTGTCCCTAATCTTGCAAGAAAATTTCAATTGACGTGTTGAAATATTGCAATCACCCTTATCCAAAAACGAAATTTAAATCAACTTTTTAGCAGTAACACACTCACATTTTTCATGAAACAAACACATTTTTTTCAGGAATCAACTCTCTGGAACCTAAAACAAATATAAAAAAACATCTTTCTATGCATCCACTCTCCCTAATCGTGCAAGAAAATTTCAATTAACTTGTTGAAATGATGCATTCACGCTTATCCTGAAACTAAATTTAAATCAACTTTTTTGCAGTAACACACTCACATTTTTCATGAAACAAATAATTTTTTTTTTCAGGAATCCACTCTCTGGAACCTATAACGAATTTGTAAAAAACATCTTTCTAGGCATCCACTCTCCCTAATCTTGCAAGAAAATTTCAATTAAATTGTTGAAATATTGCAATCACCCTTATCCAAAAACGATATTTAAATCAACTTTTTTGCAGTAACACACTCACATTTTTCATAAAACAAACACATTTTTTTCAGGAATCTACTCTCTGAAACCTTAAAACTAATTTAAAAAAAACATCTTTCTAGGCATCCACTGTCCCTAATCGTGCAAGAAAATTTCAATTGACTTGTTGAAATATTGCAATCACCCTTATCCAAAAACGAAATTTAAATCAACTTTTTAGCAGTAACACACTCAAATTTTTCATAAAACAAACACATTTTTTTCAGGAATCTACTCTCTGAAACCTAAAACTAATTTAAAAAAAACATCTTTCTAGGCATCAACTGTCCCTAATCGTGCAAGAACATTTCAATTGACTTGTTGAAATATTGCAATCACCCTTATTCAAAAACAAAATTTAAATCAACTTTTTAGCAGTAACACACTCACATTTTTCATAAAATAAACACATTTTTTTCAGGAATCTACTCTCTGAAACCTAAAACTAATTTTTAAAAAACATCTTTCTAGGCATCCACTGTCCCTAATCATGCAAGAAAATTTAAATTGACTTGTTGAAATATTGCAATCACCCTTATCCCAAAACGAAATTTAAATCAACTTTTTTGCAGTAACACACTCACATTTTTCATAAAACAAACACATTTTTTTCAGGAATCTACTCTCTGGAACCTAAAACTAATTTTTTAAAAAACATCTTTCTAGGCATCCACTGTCCCTAATCTTGCAAGAAAATTTCAATTGACTTGTTGAAATATTGCAACCACCCTTATCCAAAAACGAAATTTAAATAAACTTTTTAGCAGTAACTTACTCACATTTTTCATGAAACAAACACATTTTTTTCAGGAATCAACTCTCTGGAACCTAAAACAAATATAAAAAAAAATCTTTCTATGTATCCACTCTCCCTAATCGTGCAAGAAAATTTCAATTAACTAGTTGAAATAATGCAATCACGCCTATCCTGAAGCTAAATTTAAATAAACTTTTTAGCAGTAACACACTCACATTTTTCATAAAACAAACACATTTTTTTCAGGAATCTACTCTCTGAAACCTAAACTAATTTAAAAAAAACATCTTTCTAGGCATCCACTGTCCCTAATCGTGCAAGAAAATTTCAATTGACTTGTTGAAATATTGCAATCACCCTTATCCAAAAACGAAATTTAAATCAACTTTTTAGCAGTAACACACTTACATTTTTCATAAAACAAACACATTTTTTTCAGGAATCTACTCTCTGAAACCTAAAACTAATTTAAAAAAAACATCTTTCTAGGCATCCACTGTCCCTAATCGTGCAAGAAAATTTCAATTGACGTGTTGAAATATTGCAATCACCCTTATTCAAAAACAAAATTTAAATCAAATTTTTAGCAGTAACACACTCACATTTTTCATAAAACAAACACATTTTTGTCAGGAATCTACTCTCTGAAACCTAAAACTAATTTTAAAAAAACATCTTTCTAGGCATCCACTGTCCCTAATCGTGCAAGAAAATTTCAATTGACTTGTTGAAATATTGCAATCAGCCTTATCCAAAAACGAAATTTAAATCAACTTTTTAGCAGTAACACACTCACATTTTTCATAAAACAAACACATTTTTTTCAGGAATCTACTCTCTGAAACCTAAAACTAATTTTAAAAAAACATCTTTCTAGGCATCCACTGTCCCTAATCGTGCAAGAAAATTTCAATTGACTTGTTGAAATATTGCAATCACTCTTATTCAAAAACGAAATTTAAATAAACTTTTTAGCAGTAACACACTCACATTTTTCATGAAACAAATAATTTTTTTTTCAGGAATCCACTCTCTGGAACCTATAACGAATTTGTAAAAAACATCTTTCTAGGCATCCACTCTCCCTAATCTTCCAAGAAAATTTCAATTAACTTATTGAAATATTGCAATCACCATCATCCAAAAACGATATTTAAATCAACTTTTTTGCAGTAACACACTCACATTTTTCATAAAACAAACATATTTTTTTCAGGAATCTACTCTCTGAAACCTAAAACTAATTAAAAAAAAACATCTTTCTAGGCATCCACTGTCCCTAATCTTGCAAGAAAATTTCAATTGACTTGTTGAAATATTGCAATCACCCTTATGAAAAAACGAAATTTAAATCAACTTTTTAGCAGTAACTTACTCACATTTTTCATGAAACAAACACATTTTTTTCAGGAATCAACTCTCTGGAACCTAAAACAAATATAAAAAAAAAATCTTTCTATGTATCCACTCTCCCTAATCGTGCAAGAAAATTTCAATTAACTAGTTGAAATAATGCAATCACGCCTATCCTGAAGCTAAATTTAAATAAACTTTTTAGCAGTAACACACTCACATTTTTCATAAAACAAATAATTTTTTTTTTCAGGAATCCACTCTCTGGAACCTATAACGAATTTGTAAAAAACATCTTTTTAGGCATCCACTCTCCCTAATCTTGCAAGAAAATTTCAATTAACTTGTTGAAATATTGCAATCACCCTTATCCAAAAACGATATTTAAATCAACTTTTTTGCAGTAACACACTCACATTTTTCATAAAACAAACACATTTTTTTTCAGGAATCTACTCTCTGAAACCTAAAACTAATTTAAAAAAAACATCTTTCTAGGCATCCACTGTCCCTAATCGTGCAAGAAAATCTCAATTGACTTGTTGAAATATTGCAATCACCCTTATCCAAAAACGAAATTTAAATCAACTTTTTAGCAGTAACACACTCACATTTTTCATAAAACAAACACATTTTTTTCAGGAATCTACTCTCTGAAACCTAAAACTAATTTTAAAAAAACATCTTTCTAGGCATCCACTGTCCCTAATCGTGCAAGAAAATTTCAATTGACTTGTTGAAATATTGCAATCACTCTTATTCAAAAACGAAATTTAAATAAACTTTTTAGCAGTAACACACTCACATTTTTCATGAAACAAATAAATTTTTTTTTTCAGGAATCCACTCTCTGGAACCTATAACGAATTTGTAAAAAACATCTTTCTAGGCATCCACTCTCCCTAATCTTCCAAGAAAGTTTCAATTAACTTATTGAAATATTGCAATCACCATCATCCAAAAACGATATTTAAATCAACTTTTTTGCAGTAACACACTCACATTTTTCATAAAACAAACATATTTTTTTCAGGAATCTACTCTCTGAAACCTAAAACTAATTAAAAAAAAACATCTTTCTAGGCATCCACTGTCCCTAACCTTGCAAGAAAATTTCAATTGACTTGTTGAAATATTGCAATCACCCTTATCCAAAAACGAAATTTAAATCAACTTTTTAGCAGTAACTTACTCACATTTTTCATGAAACAAACACATTTTTTTCAGGAATCAACTCTCTGGAACCTAAAACAAATATAAAAAAAACATCTTTCTATGTATCCAATCTCCCTAATCGTGCAAGAAAATTTCAATTAACTTGTTGAAATATTGCAATCACCCTTATCCAAAAACGATATTTAAATCAACTTTTTTGCAGTAACACACTCACATTTTTCATAAAACAAACACATTTTTTTTCAGGAATCTACTCTCTGAAACCTAAAACTAATTTAAAAAAAAGATCTTTCTAGGCATCCACTGTCCCTAATCGTGCAAGAAAATTTCAATTGACTTGTTGAAATATTGCAATCACCCTTATCCAAAAACGAAATTTAAATCAACTTTTTAGCAGTAACACACTCACATTTTTCATAAAACAAACACATTTTTTTCAGGAATCTACTCTCTGAAACCTAAAACTAATTTTAAAAAAACATCTTTCTAGGCATCCACTGTCCCTAATCGTGCAAGAAAATTTCAATTGACTTGTTGAAATATTGCAATCACCCTTATCCAAAAACGAAATTTAAATCAACTTTTTTGCAGTAACACACTCACATTTTTCATGAAACAAATAATTTTTTTTTTTCAGGAATCTATTCTCTGGAACCTAAAACGAATTTAAAAAAAAACATCTTTCTAGGCATCCACTGTCCCTAATCTTGCAAGAAAATTTCAATTGACTTGTTGAAATATTGCAATCACCCTTATCCAAAAACGAAATTTAAATCAACTTTTTTGCAGTAACACACTCACATTTTTCATAAAACAAACATATTTTTTTCAGGAATCTACTCTCTGAAACCTAAAACTAATAAAAAAAAACATCTTTCTAGGCATCCACTGTCCCTAATCTTGCAAGAAAATTTCAATTGACTTGTTGAAATATTGCAATCACCCTTATCCAAAAACGAAATTTAAATCAACTTTTTAGCAGTAACTTACTCACATTTTTCATGAAACAAACACATTTTTTTCAGGAATCAACTCTCTGGAACCTAAAACAAATATAAAAAAAACATCTTTCTATGTATCCACTCTCCCTAATCGTGCAAGAACATTTCAATTAACTAGTTGAAATAATGCAATCACGCCTATCCTGAAGCTAAATTTAAATAAACTTTTTAGCAGTAACACACTCACATTTTTCATAAAACAAATAATTTTTTTTTTCAGGAATCCACTCTCTGGAACCTATAACGAATTTGTAAAAAACATCTTTCTAGGCATCCACTCTCCCTAATCTTGCAAGAAAATTTCAATTAACTTGTTGAAATATTGCAATCACCCTTATCCAAAAACGAAATTTAAATCAACTTTTTAGCAGTAACACACTCACATTTTTCATGAAACAAACACATTTTTTTCAGGAATCTACTCTCTGAAACCTAAAACTAATTTTAAAAAAACATCTTTCTAGGCATCCACTGTCCCTAATCATGCAAGAAAATTTCAATTGACTTGTTGAAATATTGCAATCACCCTTATCCAAAAACGAAATTTAAATCAACTTTTTTGCAGTAACACACTCACATTTTTCATAAAACAAACATATTTTTTTCAGGAATCTACTCTCTGAAACCTAAAACTAATAAAAAAAAAACATCTTTCTAGGCATCCACTGTCCCTAATCTTGCAAGAAAATTTCAATTAACTTGTTGAAATATTGCAATCACCCTTATCCAAAAACGAAATTTAAATCAACTTTTTAGCAGTAACACACTCACATTTTTCATGAAACAAACACATTTTTTTCAGGAATCTACTCTCTGAAACCTAAAACTAATTTTAAAAAAACATCTTTCTAGGCATCAACTGTCCCTAATCGTGCAAGAACATTTCAATTGACTTGTTGAAATATTGCAATCACCCTTATTCAAAAACAAAATTTAAATCAACTTTTTAGCAGTAACACACTCACATTTTTCATAAAATAAACACATTTTTTTCAGGAATCTACTCTCTGAAACCTAAAACTAATTTTTAAAAACATCTTTCTAGGCATCCACTGTCCCTAATCGTGCAAGAAAATTTCAATTGACTTGTTGAAATATTGCAATCACCCTTATCCAAAAACGAAATTTAAATCAACTTTTTAGCAGTAACACACTCACATTTTTCATAAAACAAGCACATTTTTTTCAGGAATCAAGTCTCAGGAACAGAAAACAAATATAAAAAAAACATCTTTCTATGTATCCACTCTCCCTAATCGTGCAAGAAAATTTCAATTAACTAGTTGAAATAATGCAATCACGCCTATCCTGAAGCTAAATTTAAATAAACTTTTTAGCAGTAACACACTCACATTTTTCATAAAACAAACACATTTTTTTCAGGAATCTACTCTCTGAAACCTAAACTAATTTAAAAAAACATCTTTCTAGGCATCCACTGTCCCTAATCGTGCAAGAAAATTTCAATTGACTTGTTGAAATATTGCAATCACCCTTATCCGAAAACGAAATTTAAATCAACTTTTTAGCAGTAACACACTTACATTTTTCATAAAACAAACACATTTTTTTCAGGAATCTACTCTCTGAAACCTAAAACTAATTTTAAAAAAAAAATCTTTCTAGGCATCCACTGTCCCTAATCATGCAAGAAAATTTCAATTGACTTGTTGAAATATTGCAATCACCCTTATCCAAAAACGAAATTTAAATCAACTTTTTAGCAGTAACACACTCACATTTTTCATAAAACAAACACATTTTTTTCAGGAATCTACTCTCTGAAACCTAAAACTAATTTTAAAAAAACATCTTTCTAGGCATCCACTCTCCCTAATCTTACAAGAAAATTTCAATTAACTTATTGAAATATTGCAATCACCCTTATTCCAAAACGAAATTTAAAGCAACTTTTTAGCAGTAACACACTCACATTTTTCATAAAACAAACACATTTTTTTCAGGAATCTACTCTCTGAAACCTAAAACTAATTTAAAAAAAATATCTTTCTAGGCATCCACTGTCCCTAATCTTGCAAGAAAATTTCAATTGACGTGTTGAAATATTGCAATCACCCTTATCCAAAAACGAAATTTAAATCAACTTTTTAGCAGTAACACACTCACATTTTTCATGAAACAAACACATTTTTTTCAGGAATCAACTCTCTGGAACCTAAAACAAATATAAAAAAACATCTTTCTATGCATCCACTCTCCCTAATCATGCAAGAAAATTTCAATTAACTTGTTGAAATGATGCATTCACGCTTATCCTGAAACTAAATTTAAATCAACTTTTTTGCAGTAACACACTCACATTTTTCATGAAACAAATAATTTTTTTTTTCAGGAATCCACTCTCTGGAACCTATAACGAATTTGTAAAAAACATCTTTCTAGGCATCCACTCTCCCTAATCTTGCAAGAAAATTTCAATTAAATTGTTGAAATATTGCAATCACCCTTATCCAAAAACGATATTTAAATCAACTTTTTTGCAGTAACACACTCACATTTTTCATAAAACAAACACATTTTTTTCAGGAATCTACTCTCTGAAACCTTAAAACTAATTTAAAAAAAACATCTTTCTAGGCATCCACTGTCCCTAATCGTGCAAGAAAATTTCAATTGACTTGTTGAAATATTGCAATCACCCTTATCCAAAAACGAAATTTAAATCAACTTTTTAGCAGTAACACACTCAAATTTTTCATAAAACAAACACATTTTTTTCAGGAATCTACTCTCTGAAACCTAAAACTAATTTAAAAAAAACATCTTTCTAGGCATCAACTGTCCCTAATCGTGCAAGAACATTTCAATTGACTTGTTGAAATATTGCAATCACCCTTATTCAAAAACAAAATTTAAATCAACTTTTTAGCAGTAACACACTCACATTTTTCATAAAATAAACACATTTTTTTCAGGAATCTACTCTCTGAAACCTAAAACTAATTTTTAAAAAACATCTTTCTAGGCATCCACTGTCCCTAATCATGCAAGAAAATTTAAATTGACTTGTTGAAATATTGCAATCACCCTTATCCAAAAACGAAATTTAAATCAACTTTTTTGCAGTAACACACTCACATTTTTCATAAAACAAACACATTTTTTTCAGGAATCTACTCTCTGGAACCTAAAACTAATTTTTAAAAAAACATCTTTCTAGGCATCCACTGTCCCTAATCTTGCAAGAAAATTTCAATTGACTTGTTGAAATATTGCAACCACCCTTATCCAAAAACGAAATTTAAATAAACTTTTTAGCAGTAACTTACTCACATTTTTCATGAAACAAACACATTTTTTTCAGGAATCAACTCTCTGGAACCTAAAACAAATATAAAAAAAAATCTTTCTATGTATCCACTCTCCCTAATCGTGCAAGAAAATTTCAATTAACTAGTTGAAATAATGCAATCACGCCTATCCTGAAGCTAAATTTAAATAAACTTTTTAGCAGTAACACACTCACATTTTTCATAAAACAAACACATTTTTTTCAGGAATCTACTCTCTGAAACCTAAACTAATTTAAAAAAAACATCTTTCTAGGCATCCACTGTCCCTAATCGTGCAAGAAAATTTCAATTGACTTGTTGAAATATTGCAATCACCCTTATCCAAAAACGAAATTTAAATCAACTTTTTAGCAGTAACACACTTACATTTTTCATAAAACAAACACATTTTTTTCAGGAATCTACTCTCTGAAACCTAAAACTAATTTAAAAAAAACATCTTTCTAGGCATCCACTGTCCCTAATCGTGCAAGAAAATTTCAATTGACGTGTTGAAATATTGCAATCACCCTTATTCAAAAACAAAATTTAAATCAAATTTTTAGCAGTAACACACTCACATTTTTCATAAAACAAACACATTTTTTTCAGGAATCTACTCTCTGAAACCTAAAACTAATTTTTAAAAAACATCTTTCTAGGCATCCACTGTCCCTAATCATGCAAGAAAATTTCAATTGACTTGTTGAAATATTGCAATCACCCTTATCCAAAAACGAAATTTAAATCAACTTTTTTGCAGTAACACACTCACATTTTTCATGAAACAAATAATTTTTTTTTTTCAGGAATCTATTCTCTGGAACCTAAAACGAATTTAAAAAAAAACATCTTTCTAGGCATCCACTGTCCCTAATCTTGCAAGAAAATTTCAATTGACTTGTTGAAATATTGCAATCACCCTTATCCAAAAACGAAATTTAAATCAACTTTTTTGCAGTAACACACTCACATTTTTCATAAAACAAACATATTTTTTTCAGGAATCTACTCTCTGAAACCTAAAACTAATAAAAAAAAACATCTTTCTAGGCATCCACTGTCCCTAATCTTGCAAGAAAATTTCAATTGACTTGTTGAAATATTGCAATCACCCTTATCCAAAAACGAAATTTAAATCAACTTTTTAGCAGTAACTTACTCACATTTTTCATGAAACAAACACATTTTTTTCAGGAATCAAGTCTCAGGAACATAAAACAAATATAAAAAAACATCTTTCTATGTATCCACTCTCCCTAATCGTGCAAGAAAATTTCAATTAACTAGTTGAAATAATGCAATCACGCCTATCCTGAAGCTAAATTTAAATAAACTTTTTAGCAGTAACACACTCACATTTTTCATAAAACAAACACATTTTTTTCAGGAATCTACTCTCTGAAACCTAAACTAATTTAAAAAAACATCTTTCTAGGCATCCACTGTCCCTAATCGTGCAAGAAAATTTCAATTGACTTGTTGAAATATTGCAATCACCCTTATCCAAAAACGAAATTTAAATCAACTTTTTAGCAGTAACACACTCACATTTTTCATGAAACAAACACATTTTTTTCAGGAATCTACTCTCTGAAACCTAAAACTAATTTTAAAAAAACATCTTTCTAGGCATCAACTGTCCCTAATCGTGCAAGAACATTTCAATTGACTTGTTGAAATATTGCAATCACCCTTATTCAAAAACAAAATTTAAATCAACTTTTTAGCAGTAACACACTCACATTTTTCATAAAATAAACACATTTTTTTCAGGAATCTACTCTCTGAAACCTAAAACTAATTTTTAAAAACATCTTTCTAGGCATCCACTGTCCCTAATCGTGCAAGAAAATTTCAATTGACTTGTTGAAATATTGCAATCACCCTTATCCAAAAACGAAATTTAAATCAACTTTTTAGCAGTAACACACTCACATTTTTCATAAAACAAGCACATTTTTTTCAGGAATCAAGTCTCAGGAACATAAAACAAATATAAAAAAAACATCTTTCTATGTATCCACTCTCCCTAATCGTGCAAGAAAATTTCAATTAACTAGTTGAAATAATGCAATCACGCCTATCCTGAAGCTAAATTTAAATAAACTTTTTAGCAGTAACACACTCACATTTTTCATAAAACAAACACATTTTTTTCAGGAATCTACTCTCTGAAACCTAAACTAATTTAAAAAAACATCTTTCTAGGCATCCACTGTCCCTAATCGTGCAAGAAAATTTCAATTGACTTGTTGAAATATTGCAATCACCCTTATCCGAAAACGAAATTTAAATCAACTTTTTAGCAGTAACACACTTACATTTTTCATAAAACAAACACATTTTTTTCAGGAATCTACTCTCTGAAACCTAAAACTAATTTTAAAAAAACATCTTTCTAGGCATCCACTGTCCCTAATCATGCAAGAAAATTTCAATTGACTTGTTGAAATATTGCAATCACCCTTATCCATAAACGAAATTTAAATCAACTTTTTAGCAGTAACACACTCACATTTTTCATAAAACAAACACATTTTTTTCAGGAATCTACTCTCTGAAACCTAAAACTAATTTTAAAAAAACATCTTTCTAGGCATCCACTGTCCCTAATCGTGCAAGAAAATTTCAATTGACTTGTTGAAATATTGCAATCACCCTTATCCAAAAACGAAATTTAAATCAACTTTTTAGCAGTAACACACTCACATTTTTCATAAAACAAACACATTTTTTTCAGGAATCTACTCTCTGAAACCTAAAACTAATTTTAAAAAAACATCTTTCTAGGCATCCACTGTCCCTAATCGTGCAAGAAAATTTCAATTGACTTGTTGAAATATTGCAATCACTCTTATTCAAAAACGAAATTTAAATAAACTTTTTAGCAGTAACACACTCACATTTTTCATGAAACAAATACATTTTTTTTTTCAGGAATCCACTCTCTGGAACCTATAACGAATTTGTAAAAAACATCTTTCTAGGCATCCACTCTCCCTAATCTTCCAAGAAAATTTCAATTAACTTATTGAAATATTGCAATCACCATCATCCAAAAACGATATTTAAATCAACTTTTTTGCAGTAACACACTCACATTTTTCATAAAACAAACATATTTTTTTCAGGAATCTACTCTCTGAAACCTAAAACTAATTTAAAAAAAACATCTTTCTAGGCATCCACTGTCCCTAACCTTGCAAGAAAATTTCAATTGACTTGTTGAAATATTGCAATCACCCTTATCCAAAAACGAAATTTAAATCAACTTTTTAGCAGTAACACACTCACATTTTTCATAAAACAAACACATTTTTTTCAGGAATCTACTCTCTGAAACCTAAAACTAATTTTAAAAAAACATCTTTCTAGGCATCAACGGTCCCTAATCGTGCAAGAACATTTCAATTGACTTGTTGAAATATTGCAATCACCCTTATTCAAAAACAAAATTTAAATCAACTTTTTAGCAGTAACACACTCACATTTTTCATAAAATAAACACAATTTTTTCAGGAATCTACTCTCTGAAACCTAAAACTAATTTTTAAAAAACATCTTTCTAGGCATCCACTGTCCCTAATCATGCAAGAAAATTTCAATTGACTTGTTGAAATATTGCAATCACCCTTATCCAAAAACGAAATTTAAATCAACTTTTTTGCAGTAACACACTCACATTTTTCATGAAACAAATAATTTTTTTTTTTCAGGAATCTATTCTCTGGAACCTAAAACGAATTTAAGAAAAAACATCTTTCTAGGCATCCACTGTCCCTAATCTTGCAAGAAAATTTCAATTGACTTGTTGAAATATTGCAATCACCCTTATCCAAAAACGAAATTTAAATCAACTTTTTTGCAGTAACACACTCACATTTTTCATAAAACAAACATATTTTTTTCAGGAATCTACTCTCTGAAACCTAAAACTAATAAAAAAAACATCTTTCTAGGCATCCACTGTCCCTAATCTTGCAAGAAAATTTCAATTGACTTGTTGAAATATTGCAATCACCCTTATCCAAAAACGAAATTTAAATCAACTTTTTAGCAGTAACTTACTCACATTTTTCATGAAACAAACACATTTTTTTCAGGAATCAACTCTCTGGAACCTAAAACAAATATAAAAAAAACATCTTTCTATGTATCCACTCTCCCTAATCGTGCAAGAACATTTCAATTAACTAGTTGAAATAATGCAATCACGCCTATCCTGAAGCTAAATTTAAATAAACTTTTTAGCAGTAACACACTCACATTTTTCATAAAACAAATAATTTTTTTTTTCAGGAATCCACTCTCTGGAACCTATAACGAATTTGTAAAAAACATCTTTCTAGGCATCCACTCTCCCTAATCTTGCAAGAAAATTTCAATTAACTTGTTGAAATATTGCAATCACCCTTATCCAAAAACGAAATTTAAATCAACTTTTTAGCAGTAACACACTCACATTTTTCATGAAACAAACACATTTTTTTCAGGAATCTACTCTCTGAAACCTAAACTAATTTTAAAAAAACATCTTTCTATGCATCCACTGTCCCTAATCGTGCAAGAAAATTTCAATTGACTTGTTGAAATATTGCAATCACCCTTATCCAAAAACGAAATTTAAATCAACTTTTTAGCAGTAACACACTCACATTTTTCATGAAACAAACACATTTTTTTCAGGAATCTACTCTCTGAAACCTAAAACTAATTTTAAAAAAACATCTTTCTAGGCATCAACCGTCCCTAATCGTGCAAGAACATTTCAATTGACTTGTTGAAATATTGCAATCACCCTTATTCAAAAACAAAATTTAAATCAACTTTTTAGCAGTAACACACTCACATTTTTCATAAAATAAACACATTTTTTTCAGGAATCTACTCTCTGAAACCTAAAACTAATTTTTAAAAACATCTTTCTAGGCATCCACTGTCCCTAATCGTGCAAGAAAATTTCAATTGACTTGTTGAAATATTGCAATCACCCTTATCCAAAAACGAAATTTAAATCAACTTTTTAGCAGTAACACACTCACATTTTTCATAAAACAAGCACATTTTTTTCAGGAATCAAGTCTCAGGAACATAAAACAAATATAAAAAAAACATCTTTCTATGTATCCACTCTCCCTAATCGTGCAAGAAAATTTCAATTAACTAGTTGAAATAATGCAATCACGCCTATCCTGAAGCTAAATTTAAATAAACTTTTTAGCAGTAACACACTCACATTTTTCATAAAACAAACACATTTTTTTCAGGAATCTACTCTCTGAAACCTAAACTAATTTAAAAAAACATCTTTCTAGGCATCCACTGTCCCTAATCGTGCAAGAAAATTTCAATTGACTTGTTGAAATATTGCAATCACCCTTATCCGAAAACGAAATTTAAATCAACTTTTTAGCAGTAACACACTTACATTTTTCATAAAACAAACACATTTTTTTCAGGAATCTACTCTCTGAAACCTAAAACTAATTTTAAAAAAACATCTTTCTAGGCATCCACTGTCCCTAATCATGCAAGAAAATTTCAATTGACTTGTTGAAATATTGCAATCACCCTTATCCAAAAACGAAATTTAAATCAACTTTTTAGCAGTAACACACTCACATTTTTCATAAAACAAACACATTTTTTTCAGGAATCTACTCTCTGAAACCTAAAACTAATTTTAAAAAAACATCTTTCTAGGCATCCACTGTCCCTAATCGTGCAAGAAAATTTCAATTGACTTGTTGAAATATTGCAATCACCCTTATCCAAAAACGAAATTTAAATCAACTTTTTAGCAGTAACACACTCACATTTTTCATAAAACAAACACATTTTTTTCAGGAATCTACTCTCTGAAACCTAAAACTAATTTTAAAAAAACATCTTTCTAGGCATCCACTGTCCCTAATCGTGCAAGAAAATTTCAATTGACTTGTTGAAATATTGCAATCACTCTTATTCAAAAACGAAATTTAAATAAACTTTTTAGCAGTAACACACTCACATTTTTCATGAAACAAATAAATTTTTTTTTTCAGGAATCCACTCTCTGGAACCTATAACGAATTTGTAAAAAACATCTTTCTAGGCATCCACTCTCCCTAATCTTCCAAGAAAATTTCAATTAACTTATTGAAATATTGCAATCACCATCATCCAAAAACGATATTTAAATCAACTTTTTTGCAGTAACACACTCACATTTTTCATAAAACAAACATATTTTTTTCAGGAATCTACTCTCTGAAACCTAAAACTAATTAAAAAAAAACATCTTTCTAGGCATCCACTGTCCCTAACCTTGCAAGAAAATTTCAATTGACTTGTTGAAATATTGCAATCACCCTTATCCAAAAACGAAATTTAAATCAACTTTTTAGCAGTAACACACTCACATTTTTCATAAAACAAACACATTTTTTTCAGGAATCTACTCTCTGAAACCTAAAACTAATTTTAAAAAAACATCTTTCTAGGCATCAACGGTCCCTAATCGTGCAAGAACATTTCAATTGACTTGTTGAAATATTGCAATCACCCTTATTCAAAAACAAAATTTAAATCAACTTTTTAGCAGTAACACACTCACATTTTTCATAAAATAAACACAATTTTTTCAGGAATCTACTCTCTGAAACCTAAAACTAATTTTTAAAAAACATCTTTCTAGGCATCCACTGTCCCTAATCATGCAAGAAAATTTCAATTGACTTGTTGAAATATTGCAATCACCCTTATCCAAAAACGAAATTTAAATCAACTTTTTTGCAGTAACACACTCACATTTTTCATGAAACAAATAATTTTTTTTTTCAGGAATCTATTCTCTGGAACCTAAAACGAATTTAAAAAAAAACATCTTTCTAGGCATCCACTGTCCCTAATCTTGCAAGAAAATTTCAATTGACTTGTTGAAATATTGCAATCACCCTTATCCAAAAACGAAATTTAAATCAACTTTTTTGCAGTAACACACTCACATTTTTCATAAAACAAACATATTTTTTTCAGGAATCTACTCTCTGAAACCTAAAACTAATAAAAAAAAACATCTTTCTAGGCATCCACTGTCCCTAATCTTGCAAGAAAATTTCAATTGACTTGTTGAAATATTGCAATCACCCTTATCCAAAAACGAAATTTAAATCAACTTTTTAGCAGTAACTTACTCACATTTTTCATGAAACAAACACATTTTTTTCAGGAATCAACTCTCTGGAACCTAAAACAAATATAAAAAAAACATCTTTCTATGTATCCACTCTCCCTAATCGTGCAAGAACATTTCAATTAACTAGTTGAAATAATGCAATCACGCCTATCCTGAAGCTAAATTTAAATAAACTTTTTAGCAGTAACACACTCACATTTTTCATAAAACAAATAATTTTTTTTTTCAGGAATCCACTCTCTGGAACCTATAACGAATTTGTAAAAAACATCTTTCTAGGCATCCACTCTCCCTAATCTTGCAAGAAAATTTCAATTAACTTGTTGAAATATTGCAATCACCCTTATCCAAAAACGAAATTTAAATCAACTTTTTAGCAGTAACACACTCACATTTTTCATGAAACAAACACATTTTTTTCAGGAATCTACTCTCTGAAACCTAAAACTAATTTTAAAAAAACATCTTTCTAGGCATCCACTGTCCCTAATCATGCAAGAAAATTTCAATTGACTTGTTGAAATATTGCAATCACCCTTATCCAAAAACGAAATTTAAATCAACTTTTTTGCAGTAACACACTCACATTTTTCATAAAACAAACATATTTTTTTCAGGAATCTACTCTCTGAAACCTAAAACTAATAAAAAAAAAACATCTTTCTAGGCATCCACTGTCCCTAATCTTGCAAGAAAATTTCAATTAACTTGTTGAAATATTGCAATCACCCTTATCCAAAAACGAAATTTAAATCAACTTTTTAGCAGTAACACACTCACATTTTTCATGAAACAAACACATTTTTTTCAGGAATCTACTCTCTGAAACCTAAAACTAATTTTAAAAAAACATCTTTCTAGGCATCAACTGTCCCTAATCGTGCAAGAACATTTCAATTGACTTGTTGAAATATTGCAATCACCCTTATTCAAAAACAAAATTTAAATCAACTTTTTAGCAGTAACACACTCACATTTTTCATAAAATAAACACATTTTTTTCAGGAATCTACTCTCTGAAACCTAAAACTAATTTTTAAAAACATCTTTCTAGGCATCCACTGTCCCTAATCGTGCAAGAAAATTTCAATTGACTTGTTGAAATATTGCAATCACCCTTATCCAAAAACGAAATTTAAATCAACTTTTTAGCAGTAACACACTCACATTTTTCATAAAACAAACACATTTTTTTCAGGAATCTACTCTCTGAAACCTAAAACTAATTTAAAAAAAAAAATCTTTCTAGGCATCCACTGTCCCTAATCATGCAAGAAAATTTCAATTGACTTGTTGAAATATTGCAATCACCCTTATCCAAAAACGAAATTTAAATCAACTTTTTAGCAGTAACACACTCACATTTTTCATAAAACAAACACATTATTTTCAGGAATCTATTCTCTGAAACCTAAAACTAATTTTAAAAAAACATCTTTCTAGGCATCCACTGTCCCTAATCGTGCAAGAAAATTTCAATTGACTTGTTGAAATATTGCAATCACCCTTATTCAAAAACGAAATTTAAATCAACTTTTTAGCAGTAACACACTCACATTTTTCATAAAACAAACACATTTTTTTCAGGAATCTACTCTCTGAAACCTAAAACTAATTAAAAAAAAAAAATTCTACGCATCCACTCTCCCTAATCTTCCAAGAAAATTTCAATTAACTTATTGAAATATTGCAATCACCCTTATCCAAAAACGATATTTAAATCAACTTTTTTGCAGTAACACACTCACATTTTTCATAAAACAAACACATTTTTTTCAGGAATCTACTCTCTGAAACCTAAAACTAATTTAAAAAAAACATCTTTCTAGGCATCAACTGTCCCTAATCGTGCAAGAACATTTCAATTGACTTGTTGAAATATTGCAATCACCCTTATTCAAAAACAAAATTTAAATCAACTTTTTAGCAGTAACACACTCACATTTTTCATAAAATAAACACATTTTTTTCAGGAATCTACTCTCTGAAACCTAAAACTAATTTTTAAAAAACATCTTTCTAGGCATCCACTGTCCCTAATCATGCAAGAAAATTTAAATTGACTTGTTGAAATATTGCAATCACCCTTATCCAAAAACGAAATTTAAATCAACTTTTTTGCAGTAACACACTCACATTTTTCATAAAACAAACACATTTTTTTCAGGAATCTACTCTCTGGAACCTAAAACTAATTTTTAAAAAAACATCTTTCTAGGCATCCACTGTCCCTAATCTTGCAAGAAAATTTCAATTGACTTGTTGAAATATTGCAACCACCCTTATCCAAAAACGAAATTTAAATAAACTTTTTAGCAGTAACTTACTCACATTTTTCATGAAACAAACACATTTTTTTCAGGAATCAACTCTCTGGAACCTAAAACAAATATAAAAAAAAATCTTTCTATGTATCCACTCTCCCTAATCGTGCAAGAAAATTTCAATTAACTAGTTGAAATAATGCAATCACGCCTATCCTGAAGCTAAATTTAAATAAACTTTTTAGCAGTAACACACTCACATTTTTCATAAAACAAACACATTTTTTTCAGGAATCTACTCTCTGAAACCTAAACTAATTTAAAAAAAACATCTTTCTAGGCATCCACTGTCCCTAATCGTGCAAGAAAATTTCAATTGACTTGTTGAAATATTGCAATCACCCTTATCCAAAAACGAAATTTAAATCAACTTTTTAGCAGTAACACACTTACATTTTTCATAAAACAAACACATTTTTTTCAGGAATCTACTCTCTGAAACCTAAAACTAATTTAAAAAAAACATCTTTCTAGGCATCCACTGTCCCTAATCGTGCAAGAAAATTTCAATTGACGTGTTGAAATATTGCAATCACCCTTATTCAAAAACAAAATTTAAATCAAATTTTTAGCAGTAACACACTCACATTTTTCATAAAACAAACACATTTTTTTCAGGAATCTACTCTCTGAAACCTAAAACTAATTTTTAAAAAACATCTTTCTAGGCATCCACTGTCCCTAATCATGCAAGAAAATTTCAATTGACTTGTTGAAATATTGCAATCACCCTTATCCAAAAACGAAATTTAAATCAACTTTTTTGCAGTAACACACTCACATTTTTCATGAAACAAATAATTTTTTTTTTTCAGGAATCTATTCTCTGGAACCTAAAACGAATTTAAAAAAAAACATCTTTCTAGGCATCCACTGTCCCTAATCTTGCAAGAAAATTTCAATTGACTTGTTGAAATATTGCAATCACCCTTATCCAAAAACGAAATTTAAATCAACTTTTTTGCAGTAACACACTCACATTTTTCATAAAACAAACATATTTTTTTCAGGAATCTACTCTCTGAAACCTAAAACTAATAAAAAAAAACATCTTTCTAGGCATCCACTGTCCCTAATCTTGCAAGAAAATTTCAATTGACTTGTTGAAATATTGCAATCACCCTTATCCAAAAACGAAATTTAAATCAACTTTTTAGCAGTAACTTACTCACATTTTTCATGAAACAAACACATTTTTTTCAGGAATCAAGTCTCAGGAACATAAAACAAATATAAAAAAACATCTTTCTATGTATCCACTCTCCCTAATCGTGCAAGAAAATTTCAATTAACTAGTTGAAATAATGCAATCACGCCTATCCTGAAGCTAAATTTAAATAAACTTTTTAGCAGTAACACACTCACATTTTTCATAAAACAAACACATTTTTTTCAGGAATCTACTCTCTGAAACCTAAACTAATTTAAAAAAACATCTTTCTAGGCATCCACTGTCCCTAATCGTGCAAGAAAATTTCAATTGACTTGTTGAAATATTGCAATCACCCTTATCCAAAAACGAAATTTAAATCAACTTTTTAGCAGTAACACACTCACATTTTTCATGAAACAAACACATTTTTTTCAGGAATCTACTCTCTGAAACCTAAAACTAATTTTAAAAAAACATCTTTCTAGGCATCAACTGTCCCTAATCGTGCAAGAACATTTCAATTGACTTGTTGAAATATTGCAATCACCCTTATTCAAAAACAAAATTTAAATCAACTTTTTAGCAGTAACACACTCACATTTTTCATAAAATAAACACATTTTTTTCAGGAATCTACTCTCTGAAACCTAAAACTAATTTTTAAAAACATCTTTCTAGGCATCCACTGTCCCTAATCGTGCAAGAAAATTTCAATTGACTTGTTGAAATATTGCAATCACCCTTATCCAAAAACGAAATTTAAATCAACTTTTTAGCAGTAACACACTCACATTTTTCATAAAACAAGCACATTTTTTTCAGGAATCAAGTCTCAGGAACATAAAACAAATATAAAAAAAACATCTTTCTATGTATCCACTCTCCCTAATCGTGCAAGAAAATTTCAATTAACTAGTTGAAATAATGCAATCACGCCTATCCTGAAGCTAAATTTAAATAAACTTTTTAGCAGTAACACACTCACATTTTTCATAAAACAAACACATTTTTTTCAGGAATCTACTCTCTGAAACCTAAACTAATTTAAAAAAACATCTTTCTAGGCATCCACTGTCCCTAATCGTGCAAGAAAATTTCAATTGACTTGTTGAAATATTGCAATCACCCTTATCCGAAAACGAAATTTAAATCAACTTTTTAGCAGTAACACACTTACATTTTTCATAAAACAAACACATTTTTTTCAGGAATCTACTCTCTGAAACCTAAAACTAATTTTAAAAAAACATCTTTCTAGGCATCCACTGTCCCTAATCATGCAAGAAAATTTCAATTGACTTGTTGAAATATTGCAATCACCCTTATCCATAAACGAAATTTAAATCAACTTTTTAGCAGTAACACACTCACATTTTTCATAAAACAAACACATTTTTTTCAGGAATCTACTCTCTGAAACCTAAAACTAATTTTAAAAAAACATCTTTCTAGGCATCCACTGTCCCTAATCGTGCAAGAAAATTTCAATTGACTTGTTGAAATATTGCAATCACCCTTATCCAAAAACGAAATTTAAATCAACTTTTTAGCAGTAACACACTCACATTTTTCATAAAACAAACACATTTTTTTCAGGAATCTACTCTCTGAAACCTAAAACTAATTTTAAAAAAACATCTTTCTAGGCATCCACTGTCCCTAATCGTGCAAGAAAATTTCAATTGACTTGTTGAAATATTGCAATCACTCTTATTCAAAAACGAAATTTAAATAAACTTTTTAGCAGTAACACACTCACATTTTTCATGAAACAAATACATTTTTTTTTTCAGGAATCCACTCTCTGGAACCTATAACGAATTTGTAAAAAACATCTTTCTAGGCATCCACTCTCCCTAATCTTCCAAGAAAATTTCAATTAACTTATTGAAATATTGCAATCACCATCATCCAAAAACGATATTTAAATCAACTTTTTTGCAGTAACACACTCACATTTTTCATAAAACAAACATATTTTTTTCAGGAATCTACTCTCTGAAACCTAAAACTAATTTAAAAAAAACATCTTTCTAGGCATCCACTGTCCCTAACCTTGCAAGAAAATTTCAATTGACTTGTTGAAATATTGCAATCACCCTTATCCAAAAACGAAATTTAAATCAACTTTTTAGCAGTAACACACTCACATTTTTCATAAAACAAACACATTTTTTTCAGGAATCTACTCTCTGAAACCTAAAACTAATTTTAAAAAAACATCTTTCTAGGCATCAACGGTCCCTAATCGTGCAAGAACATTTCAATTGACTTGTTGAAATATTGCAATCACCCTTATTCAAAAACAAAATTTAAATCAACTTTTTAGCAGTAACACACTCACATTTTTCATAAAATAAACACAATTTTTTCAGGAATCTACTCTCTGAAACCTAAAACTAATTTTTAAAAAACATCTTTCTAGGCATCCACTGTCCCTAATCATGCAAGAAAATTTCAATTGACTTGTTGAAATATTGCAATCACCCTTATCCAAAAACGAAATTTAAATCAACTTTTTTGCAGTAACACACTCACATTTTTCATGAAACAAATAATTTTTTTTTTTCAGGAATCTATTCTCTGGAACCTAAAACGAATTTAAGAAAAAACATCTTTCTAGGCATCCACTGTCCCTAATCTTGCAAGAAAATTTCAATTGACTTGTTGAAATATTGCAATCACCCTTATCCAAAAACGAAATTTAAATCAACTTTTTTGCAGTAACACACTCACATTTTTCATAAAACAAACATATTTTTTTCAGGAATCTACTCTCTGAAACCTAAAACTAATAAAAAAAACATCTTTCTAGGCATCCACTGTCCCTAATCTTGCAAGAAAATTTCAATTGACTTGTTGAAATATTGCAATCACCCTTATCCAAAAACGAAATTTAAATCAACTTTTTAGCAGTAACTTACTCACATTTTTCATGAAACAAACACATTTTTTTCAGGAATCAACTCTCTGGAACCTAAAACAAATATAAAAAAAACATCTTTCTATGTATCCACTCTCCCTAATCGTGCAAGAACATTTCAATTAACTAGTTGAAATAATGCAATCACGCCTATCCTGAAGCTAAATTTAAATAAACTTTTTAGCAGTAACACACTCACATTTTTCATAAAACAAATAATTTTTTTTTTCAGGAATCCACTCTCTGGAACCTATAACGAATTTGTAAAAAACATCTTTCTAGGCATCCACTCTCCCTAATCTTGCAAGAAAATTTCAATTAACTTGTTGAAATATTGCAATCACCCTTATCCAAAAACGAAATTTAAATCAACTTTTTAGCAGTAACACACTCACATTTTTCATGAAACAAACACATTTTTTTCAGGAATCTACTCTCTGAAACCTAAACTAATTTTAAAAAAACATCTTTCTATGCATCCACTGTCCCTAATCGTGCAAGAAAATTTCAATTGACTTGTTGAAATATTGCAATCACCCTTATCCAAAAACGAAATTTAAATCAACTTTTTAGCAGTAACACACTCACATTTTTCATGAAACAAACACATTTTTTTCAGGAATCTACTCTCTGAAACCTAAAACTAATTTTAAAAAAACATCTTTCTAGGCATCAACCGTCCCTAATCGTGCAAGAACATTTCAATTGACTTGTTGAAATATTGCAATCACCCTTATTCAAAAACAAAATTTAAATCAACTTTTTAGCAGTAACACACTCACATTTTTCATAAAATAAACACATTTTTTTCAGGAATCTACTCTCTGAAACCTAAAACTAATTTTTAAAAACATCTTTCTAGGCATCCACTGTCCCTAATCGTGCAAGAAAATTTCAATTGACTTGTTGAAATATTGCAATCACCCTTATCCAAAAACGAAATTTAAATCAACTTTTTAGCAGTAACACACTCACATTTTTCATAAAACAAGCACATTTTTTTCAGGAATCAAGTCTCAGGAACATAAAACAAATATAAAAAAAACATCTTTCTATGTATCCACTCTCCCTAATCGTGCAAGAAAATTTCAATTAACTAGTTGAAATAATGCAATCACGCCTATCCTGAAGCTAAATTTAAATAAACTTTTTAGCAGTAACACACTCACATTTTTCATAAAACAAACACATTTTTTTCAGGAATCTACTCTCTGAAACCTAAACTAATTTAAAAAAACATCTTTCTAGGCATCCACTGTCCCTAATCGTGCAAGAAAATTTCAATTGACTTGTTGAAATATTGCAATCACCCTTATCCGAAAACGAAATTTAAATCAACTTTTTAGCAGTAACACACTTACATTTTTCATAAAACAAACACATTTTTTTCAGGAATCTACTCTCTGAAACCTAAAACTAATTTTAAAAAAACATCTTTCTAGGCATCCACTGTCCCTAATCATGCAAGAAAATTTCAATTGACTTGTTGAAATATTGCAATCACCCTTATCCAAAAACGAAATTTAAATCAACTTTTTAGCAGTAACACACTCACATTTTTCATAAAACAAACACATTTTTTTCAGGAATCTACTCTCTGAAACCTAAAACTAATTTTAAAAAAACATCTTTCTAGGCATCCACTGTCCCTAATCGTGCAAGAAAATTTCAATTGACTTGTTGAAATATTGCAATCACCCTTATCCAAAAACGAAATTTAAATCAACTTTTTAGCAGTAACACACTCACATTTTTCATAAAACAAACACATTTTTTTCAGGAATCTACTCTCTGAAACCTAAAACTAATTTTAAAAAAACATCTTTCTAGGCATCCACTGTCCCTAATCGTGCAAGAAAATTTCAATTGACTTGTTGAAATATTGCAATCACTCTTATTCAAAAACGAAATTTAAATAAACTTTTTAGCAGTAACACACTCACATTTTTCATGAAACAAATAAATTTTTTTTTTCAGGAATCCACTCTCTGGAACCTATAACGAATTTGTAAAAAACATCTTTCTAGGCATCCACTCTCCCTAATCTTCCAAGAAAATTTCAATTAACTTATTGAAATATTGCAATCACCATCATCCAAAAACGATATTTAAATCAACTTTTTTGCAGTAACACACTCACATTTTTCATAAAACAAACATATTTTTTTCAGGAATCTACTCTCTGAAACCTAAAACTAATTAAAAAAAAACATCTTTCTAGGCATCCACTGTCCCTAACCTTGCAAGAAAATTTCAATTGACTTGTTGAAATATTGCAATCACCCTTATCCAAAAACGAAATTTAAATCAACTTTTTAGCAGTAACACACTCACATTTTTCATAAAACAAACACATTTTTTTCAGGAATCTACTCTCTGAAACCTAAAACTAATTTTAAAAAAACATCTTTCTAGGCATCAACGGTCCCTAATCGTGCAAGAACATTTCAATTGACTTGTTGAAATATTGCAATCACCCTTATTCAAAAACAAAATTTAAATCAACTTTTTAGCAGTAACACACTCACATTTTTCATAAAATAAACACAATTTTTTCAGGAATCTACTCTCTGAAACCTAAAACTAATTTTTAAAAAACATCTTTCTAGGCATCCACTGTCCCTAATCATGCAAGAAAATTTCAATTGACTTGTTGAAATATTGCAATCACCCTTATCCAAAAACGAAATTTAAATCAACTTTTTTGCAGTAACACACTCACATTTTTCATGAAACAAATAATTTTTTTTTTCAGGAATCTATTCTCTGGAACCTAAAACGAATTTTAAAAAAAACATCTTTCTAGGCATCCACTGTCCCTAATCTTGCAAGAAAATTTCAATTGACTTGTTGAAATATTGCAATCACCCTTATCCAAAAACGAAATTTAAATCAACTTTTTTGCAGTAACACACTCACATTTTTCATAAAACAAACATATTTTTTTCAGGAATCTACTCTCTGAAACCTAAAACTAATAAAAAAAAACATCTTTCTAGGCATCCACTGTCCCTAATCTTGCAAGAAAATTTCAATTGACTTGTTGAAATATTGCAATCACCCTTATCCAAAAACGAAATTTAAATCAACTTTTTAGCAGTAACTTACTCACATTTTTCATGAAACAAACACATTTTTTTCAGGAATCAACTCTCTGGAACCTAAAACAAATATAAAAAAAACATCTTTCTATGTATCCACTCTCCCTAATCGTGCAAGAACATTTCAATTAACTAGTTGAAATAATGCAATCACGCCTATCCTGAAGCTAAATTTAAATAAACTTTTTAGCAGTAACACACTCACATTTTTCATAAAACAAATAATTTTTTTTTTCAGGAATCCACTCTCTGGAACCTATAACGAATTTGTAAAAAACATCTTTCTAGGCATCCACTCTCCCTAATCTTGCAAGAAAATTTCAATTAACTTGTTGAAATATTGCAATCACCCTTATCCAAAAACGAAATTTAAATCAACTTTTTAGCAGTAACACACTCACATTTTTCATGAAACAAACACATTTTTTTCAGGAATCTACTCTCTGAAACCTAAAACTAATTTTAAAAAAACATCTTTCTAGGCATCCACTGTCCCTAATCATGCAAGAAAATTTCAATTGACTTGTTGAAATATTGCAATCACCCTTATCCAAAAACGAAATTTAAATCAACTTTTTTGCAGTAACACACTCACATTTTTCATAAAACAAACATATTTTTTTCAGGAATCTACTCTCTGAAACCTAAAACTAATAAAAAAAAAACATCTTTCTAGGCATCCACTGTCCCTAATCTTGCAAGAAAATTTCAATTAACTTGTTGAAATATTGCAATCACCCTTATCCAAAAACGAAATTTAAATCAACTTTTTAGCAGTAACACACTCACATTTTTCATGAAACAAACACATTTTTTTCAGGAATCTACTCTCTGAAACCTAAAACTAATTTTAAAAAAACATCTTTCTAGGCATCAACTGTCCCTAATCGTGCAAGAACATTTCAATTGACTTGTTGAAATATTGCAATCACCCTTATTCAAAAACAAAATTTAAATCAACTTTTTAGCAGTAACACACTCACATTTTTCATAAAATAAACACATTTTTTTCAGGAATCTACTCTCTGAAACCTAAAACTAATTTTTAAAAACATCTTTCTAGGCATCCACTGTCCCTAATCGTGCAAGAAAATTTCAATTGACTTGTTGAAATATTGCAATCACCCTTATCCAAAAACGAAATTTAAATCAACTTTTTAGCAGTAACACACTCACATTTTTCATAAAACAAACACATTTTTTTCAGGAATCTACTCTCTGAAACCTAAAACTAATTTAAAAAAAAAAATCTTTCTAGGCATCCACTGTCCCTAATCATGCAAGAAAATTTCAATTGACTTGTTGAAATATTGCAATCACCCTTATCCAAAAACGAAATTTAAATCAACTTTTTAGCAGTAACACACTCACATTTTTCATAAAACAAACACATTTTTTTCAGGAATCTACTCTCTGAAACCTAAAACTAATTTTAAAAAAACATCTTTCTAGGCATCCACTCTCCCTAATCTTACAAGAAAATTTCAATTAACTTATTGAAATATTGCAATCACCCTTATTCCAAAACGAAATTTAAAGCAACTTTTTAGCAGTAACACACTCACATTTTTCATAAAACAAACACATTTTTTTCAGGAATCTACTCTCTGAAACCTAAAACTAATTTAAAAAAAATATCTTTCTAGGCATCCACTGTCCCTAATCTTGCAAGAAAATTTCAATTGACGTGTTGAAATATTGCAATCACCCTTATCCAAAAACGAAATTTAAATCAACTTTTTAGCAGTAACACACTCACATTTTTCATGAAACAAACACATTTTTTTCAGGAATCAACTCTCTGGAACCTAAAACAAATATAAAAAAACATCTTTCTATGCATCCACTCTCCCTAATCGTGCAAGAAAATTTCAATTAACTTGTTGAAATGATGCATTCACGCTTATCCTGAAACTAAATTTAAATCAACTTTTTTGCAGTAACACACTCACATTTTTAATGAAACAAATAATTTTTTTTTTCAGGAATCCACTCTCTGGAACCTATAACGAATTTGTAAAAAACATCTTTCTAGGCATCCACTCTCCCTAATCTTGCAAGAAAATTTCAATTAAATTGTTGAAATATTGCAATCACCCTTATCCAAAAACGATATTTAAATCAACTTTTTTGCAGTAACACACTCACATTTTTCATAAAACAAACAAATTTTTTTCAGGAATCTACTCTCTGAAACCTTAAAACTAATTTAAAAAAAACATCTTTCTAGGCATCCACTGTCCCTAATCGTGCAAGAAAATCTCAATTGACTTGTTGAAATATTGCAATCACCCTTATCCAAAAACGAAATTTAAATCAACTTTTTAGCAGTAACACACTCACATTTTTCATAAAACAAACACATTTTTTTCAGGAATCTACTCTCTGAAACCTAAAACTAATTTTAAAAAAACATCTTTCTAGGCATCCACTGTCCCTAATCGTGCAAGAAAATTTCAATTGACTTGTTGAAATATTGCAATCACTCTTATTCAAAAACGAAATTTAAATACACTTTTTAGCAGTAACACACTCACATTTTTCATGAAACAAATAAATTTTTTTTTTCAGGAATCCACTCTCTGGAACCTATAACGAATTTGTAAAAAACATCTTTCTAGGCATCCACTCTCCCTAATCTTCCAAGAAAGTTTCAATTAACTTATTGAAATATTGCAATCACCATCATCCAAAAACGATATTTAAATCAACTTTTTTGCAGTAACACACTCACATTTTTCATAAAACAAACATATTTTTTTCAGGAATCTACTCTCTGAAACCTAAAACTAATTAAAAAAAAACATCTTTCTAGGCATCCACTGTCCCTAACCTTGCAAGAAAATTTCAATTGACTTGTTGAAATATTGCAATCACCCTTATCCAAAAACGAAATTTAAATCAACTTTTTAGCAGTAACTTACTCACATTTTTCATGAAACAAACACATTTTTTTCAGGAATCAACTCTCTGGAACCTAAAACAAATATAAAAAAAACATCTTTCTATGTATCCAATCTCCCTAATCGTGCAAGAAAATTTCAATTAACTTGTTGAAATATTGCAATCACCCTTATCCAAAAACGATATTTAAATCAACTTTTTTGCAGTAACACACTCACATTTTTCATAAAACAAACACATTTTTTTTCAGGAATCTACTCTCTGAAACCTAAAACTAATTTAAAAAAAAGATCTTTCTAGGCATCCACTGTCCCTAATCGTGCAAGAAAATTTCAATTGACTTGTTGAAATATTGCAATCACCCTTATCCAAAAACGAAATTTAAATCAACTTTTTAGCAGTAACACACTCACATTTTTCATAAAACAAACACATTTTTTTCAGGAATCTACTCTCTGAAACCTAAAACTAATTTTAAAAAAACATCTTTCTAGGCATCCACTGTCCCTAATCGTGCAAGAAAATTTAAATTGACTTGTTGAAATATTGCAATCACTCTTATTCAAAAACGAAATTTAAATAAACTTTTTAGCAGTAACACACTCACATTTTTCATGAAACAAATACATTTTTTTTTTCAGGAATCCACTCTCTGGAACCTATAACGAATTTGTAAAAAACATCTTTCTAGGCATCCACTCTCCCTAATCTTCCAAGAAAATTTCAATTAACTTATTGAAATATTGCAATCACCATCATCCAAAAACGATATTTAAATCAACTTTTTTGCAGTAACACACTCACATTTTTCATAAAACAAACATATTTTTTTCAGGAATCTACTCTCTGAAACCTAAAACTAATTAAAAAAAACATCTTTCTAGGCATCCACTGTCCCTAACCTTGCAAGAAAATTTCAATTGACTTGTTGAAATATTGCAATCACCCTTATCCAAAAACGAAATTTAAATCAACTTTTTAGCAGTAACTTACTCACATTTTTCATGAAACAAACACATTTTTTTCAGGAATCAACTCTCTGGAACCTAAAACAAATATAAAAAAAACATCTTTCTATGTATCCACTCTCCCTAATCGTGCAAGAACATTTCAATTAACTAGTTGAAATAATGCAATCACGCCTATCCTGAAGCTAAATTTAAATAAACTTTTTAGCAGTAACACACTCACATTTTTCATAAAACAAATAATTTTTTTTTTCAGGAATCCACTCTCTGGAACCTATAACGAATTTGTAAAAAAACATCTTTCTAGGCATCCACTCTCCCTAATCTTGCAAGAAAATTTCAATTAACTTGTTGAAATATTGCAATCACCCTTATCCAAAAACGAAATTTAAATCAACTTTTTAGCAGTAACACACTCACATTTTTCATGAAACAAACACATTTTTTTCAGGAATCTACTCTCTGAAACCTAAAACTAATTTTAAAAAAACATCTTTCTAGGCATCAACTGTCCCTAATCGTGCAAGAACATTTCAATTGACTTGTTGAAATATTGCAATCACCCTTATTCAAAAACAAAATTTAAATCAACTTTTTAGCAGTAACACACTCACATTTTTCATAAAATAAACACATTTTTTTCAGGAATCTACTCTCTGAAACCTAAAACTAATTTTTAAAAACATCTTTCTAGGCATCCACTGTCCCTAATCGTGCAAGAAAATTTCAATTGACTTGTTGAAATATTGCAATCACCCTTATCCAAAAACGAAATTTAAATCAACTTTTTAGCAGTAACACACTCACATTTTTCATAAAACAAGCACATTTTTTTCAGGAATCAAGTCTCAGGAACATAAAACAAATATAAAAAAAACATCTTTCTATGTATCCACTCTCCCTAATCGTGCAAGAAAATTTCAATTAACTAGTTGAAATAATGCAATCACGCCTATCCTGAAGCTAAATTTAAATAAACTTTTTAGCAGTAACACACTCACATTTTTCATAAAACAAACACATTTTTTCAGGAATCTACTCTCTGAAACCTAAACTAATTTAAAAAAACATCTTTCTAGGCATCCACTGTCCCTAATCGTGCAAGAAAATTTCAATTGACTTGTTGAAATATTGCAATCACCCTTATCCAAAAACGAAATTTAAATCAACTTTTTAGCAGTAACACACTCACATTTTTCATGAAACAAACACATTTTTTTCAGGAATCTACTCTCTGAAACCTAAAACTAATTTTAAAAAAACATCTTTCTAGGCATCAACTGTCCCTAATCGTGCAAGAACATTTCAATTGACTTGTTGAAATATTGCAATCACCCTTATTCAAAAACAAAATTTAAATCAACTTTTTAGCAGTAACACACTCACATTTTTCATAAAATAAACACATTTTTTTCAGGAATCTACTCTCTGAAACCTAAAACTAATTTTTAAAAACATCTTTCTAGGCATCCACTGTCCCTAATCGTGCAAGAAAATTTCAATTGACTTGTTGAAATATTGCAATCACCCTTATCCAAAAACGAAATTTAAATCAACTTTTTAGCAGTAACACACTCACATTTTTCATAAAACAAGCACATTTTTTTCAGGAATCAAGTCTCAGGAACATAAAACAAATATAAAAAAAACATCTTTCTATGTATCCACTCTCCCTAATCGTGCAAGAAAATTTCAATTAACTAGTTGAAATAATGCAATCACGCCTATCCTGAAGCTAAATTTAAATAAACTTTTTAGCAGTAACACACTCACATTTTTCATAAAACAAACACATTTTTTTCAGGAATCTACTCTCTGAAACCTAAACTAATTTAAAAAAACATCTTTCTAGGCATCCACTGTCCCTAATCGTGCAAGAAAATTTCAATTGACTTGTTGAAATATTGCAATCACCCTTATCCGAAAACGAAATTTAAATCAACTTTTTAGCAGTAACACACTTACATTTTTCATAAAACAAACACATTTTTTTCAGGAATCTACTCTCTGAAACCTAAAACTAATTTAAAAAAAACATCTTTCTAGGCATCCACTGTCCCTAATCATGCAAGAAAATTTCAATTGACTTGTTGAAATATTGCAATCACCCTTATCCAAAAACGAAATTTAAATCAACTTTTTAGCAGTAACACACTCACATTTTTCATAAAACAAACACATTTTTTTCAGGAATCTACTCTCTGAAACCTAAAACTAATTTAAAAAAAACATCTTTCTAGGCATCCACTGTCCCTAATCGTGCAAGAAAATTTCAATTGACTTGTTGAAATATTGCAATCACCCTTATCCAAAAACGAAATTTAAATCAACTTTTTAGCAGTAACACACTCACATTTTTCATAAAACAAACACATTTTTTTCAGGAATCTACTCTCTGAAACCTAAAACTAATTTTAAAAAAACATCTTTCTAGGCATCCACTGTCCCTAATCGTGCAAGAAAATTTCAATTGACTTGTTGAAATATTGCAATCACTCTTATTCAAAAACGAAATTTAAATAAACTTTTTAGCAGTAACACACTCACATTTTTCATGAAACAAATACATTTTTTTTTTCAGGAATCCACTCTCTGGAACCTATAACGAATTTGTAAAAAACATCTTTCTAGGCATCCACTCTCCCTAATCTTCCAAGAAAATTTCAATTAACTTATTGAAATATTGCAATCACCATCATCCAAAAACGATATTTAAATCAACTTTTTTGCAGTAACACACTCACATTTTTCATAAAACAAACATATTTTTTTCAGGAATCTACTCTCTGAAACCTAAAACTAATTAAAAAAAAAACATCTTTCTAGGCATCCACTGTCCCTAACCTTGCAAGAAAATTTCAATTGACTTGTTGAAATATTGCAATCACCCTTATCCAAAAACGAAATTTAAATCAACTTTTTAGCAGTAACACACTCACATTTTTCATAAAACAAACACATTTTTTTCAGGAATCTACTCTCTGAAACCTAAAACTAATTTTAAAAAAACATCTTTCTAGGCATCAACGGTCCCTAATCGTGCAAGAACATTTCAATTGACTTGTTGAAATATTGCAATCACCCTTATTCAAAAACAAAATTTAAATCAACTTTTTAGCAGTAACACACTCACATTTTTCATAAAATAAACACAATTTTTTCAGGAATCTACTCTCTGAAACCTAAAACTAATTTTTAAAAAACATCTTTCTAGGCATCCACTGTCCCTAATCATGCACGAAAATTTCAATTGACTTGTTGAAATATTGCAATCACCCTTATCCAAAAACGAAATTTAAATCAACTTTTTTGCAGTAACACACTCACATTTTTCATGAAACAAATAATTTTTTTTTTTCAGGAATCTATTCTCTGGAACCTAAAACGAATTTAAAAAAAAACATCTTTCTAGGCATCCACTGTCCCTAATCTTGCAAGAAAATTTCAATTGACTTGTTGAAATATTGCAATCACCCTTATCCAAAAACGAAATTTAAATCAACTTTTTTGCAGTAACACACTCACATTTTTCATAAAACAAACATATTTTTTTCAGGAATCTACTCTCTGAAACCTAAAACTAATAAAAAAAAACATCTTTCTAGGCATCCACTGTCCCTAATCTTGCAAGAAAATTTCAATTGACTTGTTGAAATATTGCAATCACCCTTATCCAAAAACGAAATTTAAATCAACTTTTTAGCAGTAACTTACTCACATTTTTCATGAAACAAACACATTTTTTTCAGGAATCAAGTCTCAGGAACATAAAACAAATATAAAAAAAACATCTTTCTATGTATCCACTCTCCCTAATCGTGCAAGAAAATTTCAATTAACTAGTTGAAATAATGCAATCACGCCTATCCTGAAGCTAAATTTAAATAAACTTTTTAGCAGTAACACACTCACATTTTTCATAAAACAAACACATTTTTTTCAGGAATCTACTCTCTGAAACCTAAACTAATTTAAAAAAACATCTTTCTAGGCATCCACTGTCCCTAATCGTGCAAGAAAATTTCAATTGACTTGTTGAAATATTGCAATCACCCTTATCCAAAAACGAAATTTAAATCAACTTTTTAGCAGTAACACACTCACATTTTTCATGAAACAAACACATTTTTTTCAGGAATCTACTCTCTGAAACCTAAAACTAATTTTTAAAAACATCTTTCTAGGCATCCACTGTCCCTAATCGTGCAAGAAAATTTCAATTGACTTGTTGAAATATTGCAATCACCCTTATCCAAAAACGAAATTTAAATCAACTTTTTAGCAGTAACACACTCACATTTTTCATAAAACAAGCACATTTTTTTCAGGAATCAAGTCTCAGGAACATAAAACAAATATAAAAAAAACATCTTTCTATGTATCCACTCTCCCTAATCGTGCAAGAAAATTTCAATTAACTAGTTGAAATAATGCAATCACGCCTATCCTGAAGTTAAATTTAAATAAACTTTTTAGCAGTAACACACTCACATTTTTCATAAAACAAACACATTTTTTTCAGGAATCTACTCTCTGAAACCTAAACTAATTTAAAAAAACATCTTTCTAGGCATCCACTGTCCCTAATCGTGCAAGAAAATTTCAATTGACTTGTTGAAATATTGCAATCACCCTTATCCGAAAACGAAATTTAAATCAACTTTTTAGCAGTAACACACTTACATTTTTCATAAAACAAACACATTTTTTTCAGGAATCTACTCTCTGAAACCTAAAACTAATTTTAAAAAAACATCTTTCTAGGCATCCACTGTCCCTAATCATGCAAGAAAATTTCAATTGACTTGTTGAAATATTGCAATCACCCTTATCCATAAACGAAATTTAAATCAACTTTTTAGCAGTAACACACTCACATTTTTCATAAAACAAACACATTTTTTTCAGGAATCTACTCTCTGAAACCTAAAACTAATTTTAAAAAAACATCTTTCTAGGCATCCACTGTCCCTAATCGTGCAAGAAAATTTCAATTGACTTGTTGAAATATTGCAATCACCCTTATCCAAAAACGAAATTTAAATCAACTTTTTAGCAGTAACACACTCACATTTTTCATAAAACAAACACATTTTTTTCAGGAATCTACTCTCTGAAACCTAAAACTAATTTTAAAAAAACATCTTTCTAGGCATCCACTGTCCCTAATCGTGCAAGAAAATTTCAATTGACTTGTTGAAATATTGCAATCACTCTTATTCAAAAACGAAATTTAAATAAACTTTTTAGCAGTAACACACTCACATTTTTCATGAAACAAATACATTTTTTTTTCAGGAATCCACTCTCTGGAACCTATAACGAATTTGTAAAAAACATCTTTCTAGGCATCCACTCTCCCTAATCTTCCAAGAAAATTTCAATTAACTTATTGAAATATTGCAATCACCATCATCCAAAAACGATATTTAAATCAACTTTTTTGCAGTAACACACTCACATTTTTCATAAAACAAACATATTTTTTTCAGGAATCTACTCTCTGAAACCTAAAACTAATTAAAAAAAAACATCTTTCTAGGCATCCACTGTCCCTAACCTTGCAAGAAAATTTCAATTGACTTGTTGAAATATTGCAATCACCCTTATCCAAAAACGAAATTTAAATCAACTTTTTAGCAGTAACACACTCACATTTTTCATAAAACAAACACATTTTTTTCAGGAATCTACTCTCTGAAACCTAAAACTAATTTTAAAAAAACATCTTTCTAGGCATCAACGGTCCCTAATCGTGCAAGAACATTTCAATTGACTTGTTGAAATATTGCAATCACCCTTATTCAAAAACAAAATTTAAATAAACTTTTTAGCAGTAACACACTCACATTTTTCATAAAATAAACACAATTTTTTCAGGAATCTACTCTCTGAAACCTAAAACTAATTTTTAAAAAACATCTTTCTAGGCATCCACTGTCCCTAATCATGCAAGAAAATTTCAATTGACTTGTTGAAATATTGCAATCACCCTTATCCAAAAACGAAATTTAAATCAACTTTTTTGCAGTAACACACTCACATTTTTCATGAAACAAATAATTTTTTTTTTTCAGGAATCTATTCTCTGGAACCTAAAACGAATTTTAAAAAAAACATCTTTCTAGGCATCCACTGTCCCTAATCTTGCAAGAAAATTTCAATTGACTTGTTGAAATATTGCAATCACCCTTATCCAAAAACGAAATTTAAATCAACTTTTTTGCAGTAACACACTCACATTTTTCATAAAACAAACATATTTTTTTCAGGAATCTACTCTCTGAAACCTAAAACTAATAAAAAAAACATCTTTCTAGGCATCCACTGTCCCTAATCTTGCAAGAAAATTTCAATTGACTTGTTGAAATATTGCAATCACCCTTATCCAAAAACGAAATTTAAATCAACTTTTTAGCAGTAACTTACTCACATTTTTCATGAAACAAACACATTTTTTTCAGGAATCAACTCTCTGGAACCTAAAACAAATATAAAAAAAACATCTTTCTATGTATCCACTCTCCCTAATCGTGCAAGAACATTTCAATTAACTAGTTGAAATAATGCAATCACGCCTATCCTGAAGCTAAATTTAAATAAACTTTTTAGCAGTAACACACTCACATTTTTCATAAAACAAATAATTTTTTTTTTCAGGAATCCACTCTCTGGAACCTATAACGAATTTGTAAAAAACATCTTTCTAGGCATCCACTCTCCCTAATCTTGCAAGAAAATTTCAATTAACTTGTTGAAATATTGCAATCACCCTTATCCAAAAACGAAATTTAAATCAACTTTTTAGCAGTAACACACTCACATTTTTCATGAAACAAACACATTTTTTTCAGGAATCTACTCTCTGAAACCTAAACTAATTTTAAAAAAACATCTTTCTAGGCATCCACTGTCCCTAATCGTGCAAGAAAATTTCAATTGACTTGTTGAAATATTGCAATCACCCTTATCCAAAAACGAAATTTAAATCAACTTTTTAGCAGTAACACACTCACATTTTTCATGAAACAAACACATTTTTTTCAGGAATCTACTCTCTGAAACCTAAAACTAATTTTAAAAAAACATCTTTCTAGGCATCAACTGTCCCTAATCGTGCAAGAACATTTCAATTGACTTGTTGAAATATTGCAATCACCCTTATTCAAAAACAAAATTTAAATCAACTTTTTAGCAGTAACACACTCACATTTTTCATAAAATAAACACATTTTTTTCAGGAATCTACTCTCTGAAACCTAAAACTAATTTTTAAAAACATCTTTCTAGGCATCCACTGTCCCTAATCGTGCAAGAAAATTTCAATTGACTTGTCAAATATTGCAATCACCCTTATCCAAAAACGAAATTTAAATCAACTTTTTAGCAGTAACACACTCACATTTTTCATAAAACAAGCACATTTTTTTCAGGAATCAAGTCTCAGGAACATAAAACAAATATAAAAAAAACATCTTTCTATGTATCCACTCTCCCTAATCGTGCAAGAAAATTTCAATTAACTAGTTGAAATAATGCAATCACGCCTATCCTGAAGCTAAATTTAAATAAACTTTTTAGCAGTAACACACTCACATTTTTCATAAAACAAACACATTTTTTTCAGGAATCTACTCTCTGAAACCTAAACTAATTTAAAAAAACATCTTTCTAGGCATCCACTGTCCCTAATCGTGCAAGAAAATTTCAATTGACTTGTTGAAATATTGCAATCACCCTTATCCGAAAACGAAATTTAAATCAACTTTTTAGCAGTAACACACTTACATTTTTCATAAAACAAACACATTTTTTTCAGGAATCTACTCTCTGAAACCTAAAACTAATTTTAAAAAAACATCTTTCTAGGCATCCACTGTCCCTAATCATGCAAGAAAATTTCAATTGACTTGTTGAAATATTGCAATCACCCTTATCCAAAAACGAAATTTAAATCAACTTTTTAGCAGTAACACACTCACATTTTTCATAAAACAAACACATTTTTTTCAGGAATCTACTCTCTGAAACCTAAAACTAATTTTAAAAAAACATCTTTCTAGGCATCCACTGTCCCTAATCGTGCAAGAAAATTTCAATTGACTTGTTGAAATATTGCAATCACCCTTATCCAAAAACGAAATTTAAATCAACTTTTTAGCAGTAACACACTCACATTTTTCATAAAACAAACACATTTTTTTCAGGAATCTACTCTCTGAAACCTAAAACTAATTTTAAAAAAACATCTTTCTAGGCATCCACTGTCCCTAATCGTGCAAGAAAATTTCAATTGACTTGTTGAAATATTGCAATCACTCTTATTCAAAAACGAAATTTAAATAAACTTTTTAGCAGTAACACACTCACATTTTTCATGAAACAAATAATTTTTTTTTTTCAGGAATCCACTCTCTGGAACCTATAACGAATTTGTAAAAAACATCTTTCTAGGCATCCACTCTCCCTAATCTTCCAAGAAAATTTCAATTAACTTATTGAAATATTGCAATCACCATCATCCAAAAACGATATTTAAATCAACTTTTTTGCAGTAACACACTCACATTTTTCATAAAACAAACATATTTTTTTCAGGAATCTACTCTCTGAAACCTAAAACTAATTAAAAAAAAACATCTTTCTAGGCATCCACTGTCCCTAACCTTGCAAGAAAATTTCAATTGACTTGTTGAAATATTGCAATCACCCTTATCCAAAAACGAAATTTAAATCAACTTTTTAGCAGTAACACACTCACATTTTTCATAAAACAAACACATTTTTTTCAGGAATCTACTCTCTGAAACCTAAAACTAATTTTAAAAAAACATCTTTCTAGGCATCAACGGTCCCTAATCGTGCAAGAACATTTCAATTGACTTGTTGAAATATTGCAATCACCCTTATTCAAAAACAAAATTTAAATCAACTTTTTAGCAGTAACACACTCACATTTTTCATAAAATAAACACAATTTTTTCAGGAATCTACTCTCTGAAACCTAAAACTAATTTTTAAAAAACATCTTTCTAGGCATCCACTGTCCCTAATCATGCAAGAAAATTTCAATTGACTTGTTGAAATATTGCAATCACCCTTATCCAAAAACGAAATTTAAATCAACTTTTTTGCAGTAACACACTCACATTTTTCATGAAACAAATAATTTTTTTTTTCAGGAATCTATTCTCTGGAACCTAAAACGAATTTAAAAAAAAACATCTTTCTAGGCATCCACTGTCCCTAATCTTGCAAGAAAATTTCAATTGACTTGTTGAAATATTGCAATCACCCTTATCCAAAAACGAAATTTAAATCAACTTTTTTGCAGTAACACACTCACATTTTTCATAAAACAAACATATTTTTTTCAGGAATCTACTCTCTGAAACCTAAAACTAATAAAAAAAAACATCTTTCTAGGCATCCACTGTCCCTAATCTTGCAAGAAAATTTCAATTGACTTGTTGAAATATTGCAATCACCCTTATCCAAAAACGAAATTTAAATCAACTTTTTAGCAGTAACTTACTCACATTTTTCATGAAACAAACACATTTTTTTCAGGAATCAACTCTCTGGAACCTAAAACAAATATAAAAAAAACATCTTTCTATGTATCCACTCTCCCTAATCGTGCAAGAACATTTCAATTAACTAGTTGAAATAATGCAATCACGCCTATCCTGAAGCTAAATTTAAATAAACTTTTTAGCAGTAACACACTCACATTTTTCATAAAACAAATAATTTTTTTTTTCAGGAATCCACTCTCTGGAACCTATAACGAATTTGTAAAAAACATCTTTCTAGGCATCCACTCTCCCTAATCTTGCAAGAAAATTTCAATTAACTTGTTGAAATATTGCAATCACCCTTATCCAAAAACGAAATTTAAATCAACTTTTTAGCAGTAACACACTCACATTTTTCATGAAACAAACACATTTTTTTCAGGAATCTACTCTCTGAAACCTAAAACTAATTTTAAAAAAAATCTTTCTAGGCATCCACTGTCCCTAATCATGCAAGAAAATTTCAATTGACTTGTTGAAATATTGCAATCACCCTTATCCAAAAACGAAATTTAAATCAACTTTTTTGCAGTAACACACTCACATTTTTCATAAAACAAACATATTTTTTTCAGGAATCTACTCTCTGAAACCTAAAACTAATAAAAAAAAAACATCTTTCTAGGCATCCACTGTCCCTAATCTTGCAAGAAAATTTCAATTAACTTGTTGAAATATTGCAATCACCCTTATCCAAAAACGAAATTTAGATCAACTTTTTAGCAGTAACACACTCACATTTTTCATGAAACAAACACATTTTTTTCAGGAATCTACTCTCTGAAACCTAAAACTAATTTAAAAAAAACATCTTTCTAGGCATCAACTGTCCCTAATCGTGCAAGAACATTTCAATTGACTTGTTGAAATATTGCAATCACCCTTATTCAAAAACAAAATTTAAATCAACTTTTTAGCAGTAACACACTCACATTTTTCATAAAATAAACACATTTTTTTCAGGAATCTACTCTCTGAAACCTAAAACTAATTTTTAAAAACATCTTTCTAGGCATCCACTGTCCCTAATCGTGCAAGAAAATTTCAATTGACTTGTTGAAATATTGCAATCACCCTTATCCAAAAACGAAATTTAAATCAACTTTTTAGCAGTAACACACTCACATTTTTCATAAAACAAGCACATTTTTTTCAGGAATCAAGTCTCAGGAACATAAAACAAATATAAAAAAACATCTTTCTATGTATCCACTCTCCCTAATCGTGCAAGAAAATTTCAATTAACTAGTTGAAATAATGCAATCACGCCTATCCTGAAGCTAAATTTAAATAAACTTTTTAGCAGTAACACACTCACATTTTTCATAAAACAAACACATTTTTTTCAGGAATCTACTCTCTGAAACCTAAACTAATTTAAAAAAACATCTTTCTAGGCATCCACTGTCCCTAATCGTGCAAGAAAATTTCAATTGACTTGTTGAAATATTGCAATCACCCTTATCCGAAAACGAAATTTAAATCAACTTTTTAGCAGTAACACACTTACATTTTTCATAAAACAAACACATTTTTTTCAGGAATCTACTCTCTGAAACCTAAAACTAATTTTTAAAAAAAAATCTTTCTAGGCATCCACTGTCCCTAATCATGCAAGAAAATTTCAATTGACTTGTTGAAATATTGCAATCACCCTTATCCAAAAACGAAATTTAAATCAACTTTTTAGCAGTAACACACTCACATTTTTCATAAAACAAACACATTTTTTTCAGGAATCTACTCTCTGAAACCTAAAACTAATTTTAAAAAAACATCTTTCTAGGCATCCACTCTCCCTAATCTTACAAGAAAATTTCAATTAACTTATTGAAATATTGCAATCACCCTTATTCCAAAACGAAATTTAAAGCAACTTTTTAGCAGTAACACACTCACATTTTTCATAAAACAAACACATTTTTTTCAGGAATCTACTCTCTGAAACCTAAAACTAATTTAAAAAAAATATCTTTCTAGGCATCCACTGTCCCTAATCTTGCAAGAAAATTTCAATTGACGTGTTGAAATATTGCAATCACCCTTATCCAAAAACGAAATTTAAATCAACTTTTTAGCAGTAACACACTCACATTTTTCATGAAACAAACACATTTTTTTCAGGAATCAACTCTCTGGAACCTAAAACAAATATAAAAAAACATCTTTCTATGCATCCACTCTCCCTAATCGTGCAAGAAAATTTCAATTAACTTGTTGAAATGATGCATTCACGCTTATCCTGAAACTAAATTTAAATCAACTTTTTTGCAGTAACACACTCACATTTTTCATGAAACAAATAATTTTTTTTTTCAGGAATCCACTCTCTGGAACCTATAACGAATTTGTAAAAAACATCTTTCTAGGCATCCACTCTCCCTAATCTTGCAAGAAAATTTCAATTAAATTGTTGAAATATTGCAATCACCCTTATCCAAAAACGATATTTAAATCAACTTTTTTGCAGTAACACACTCACATTTTTCATAAAACAAACAAATTTTTTTCAGGAATCTACTCTCTGAAACCTTAAAACTAATTTAAAAAAAACATCTTTCTAGGCATCCACTGTCCCTAATCGTGCAAGAAAATTTCAATTGACTTGTTGAAATATTGCAATCACCCTTATCCAAAAACGAAATTTAAATCAACTTTTTAGCAGTAACACACTCAAATTTTTCATAAAACAAACACATTTTTTTCAGGAATCTACTCTCTGAAACCTAAAACTAATTTAAAAAAAACATCTTTCTAGGCATCAACTGTCCCTAATCGTGCAAGAACATTTCAATTGACTTGTTGAAATATTGCAATCACCCTTATTCAAAAACAAAATTTAAATCAACTTTTTAGCAGTAACACACTCACATTTTTCATAAAATAAACACATTTTTTTCAGGAATCTACTCTCTGAAACCTAAAACTAATTTTTAAAAAACATCTTTCTAGGCATCCACTGTCCCTAATCATGCAAGAAAATTTAAATTGACTTGTTGAAATATTGCAATCACCCTTATCCAAAAACGAAATTTAAATCAACTTTTTTGCAGTAACACACTCACATTTTTCATAAAACAAACACATTTTTTTCAGGAATCTACTCTCTGGAACCTAAAACTAATTTTTAAAAAAACATCTTTCTAGGCATCCACTGTCCCTAATCTTGCAAGAAAATTTCAATTGACTTGTTGAAATATTGCAACCACCCTTATCCAAAAACGAAATTTAAATAAACTTTTTAGCAGTAACTTACTCACATTTTTCATGAAACAAACACATTTTTTTCAGGAATCAACTCTCTGGAACCTAAAACAAATATAAAAAAAATCTTTCTATGTATCCACTCTCCCTAATCGTGCAAGAAAATTTCAATTAACTAGTTGAAATAATGCAATCACGCCTATCCTGAAGCTAAATTTAAATAAACTTTTTAGCAGTAACACACTCACATTTTTCATAAAACAAACACATTTTTTTCAGGAATCTACTCTCTGAAACCTAAACTAATTTAAAAAAAACATCTTTCTAGGCATCCACTGTCCCTAATCGTGCAAGAAAATTTCAATTGACTTGTTGAAATATTGCAATCACCCTTATCCAAAAACGAAATTTAAATCAACTTTTTAGCAGTAACACACTTACATTTTTCATAAAACAAACACATTTTTTTCAGGAATCTACTCTCTGAAACCTAAAACTAATTTAAAAAAAACATCTTTCTAGGCATCCACTGTCCCTAATCGTGCAAGAAAATTTCAATTGACGTGTTGAAATATTGCAATCACCCTTATTCAAAAACAAAATTTAAATCAAATTTTTAGCAGTAACACACTCACATTTTTCATAAAACAAACACATTTTTTTCAGGAATCTACTCTCTGAAACCTAAAACTAATTTTAAAAAAACATCTTTCTAGGCATCCACTGTCCCTAATCGTGCAAGAAAATTTCAATTGACTTGTTGAAATATTGCAATCACCCTTATCCAAAAACGAAATTTAAATCAACTTTTTAGCAGTAACACACTCACATTTTTCATAAAACAAACACATTTTTTTCAGGAATCTACTCTCTGAAACCTAAAACTAATTTTAAAAAAACATCTTTCTAGGCATCCACTGTCCCTAATCGTGCAAGAAAATTTCAATTGACTTGTTGAAATATTGCAATCACTCTTATTCAAAAACGAAATTTAAATAAACTTTTTAGCAGTAACACACTCACATTTTTCATGAAACAAATAATTTTTTTTTTCAGGAATCCACTCTCTGGAACCTATAACGAATTTGTAAAAAACATCTTTCTAGGCATCCACTCTCCCTAATCTTCCAAGAAAATTTCAATTAACTTATTGAAATATTGCAATCACCATCATCCAAAAACGATATTTAAATCAACTTTTTTGCAGTAACACACTCACATTTTTCATAAAACAAACATATTTTTTTCAGGAATCTACTCTCTGAAACCTAAAACTAATTAAAAAAAAACATCTTTCTAGGCATCCACTGTCCCTAATCTTGCAAGAAAATTTCAATTGACTTGTTGAAATATTGCAATCACCCTTATGAAAAAACGAAATTTAAATCAACTTTTTAGCAGTAACTTACTCACATTTTTCATGAAACAAACACATTTTTTTCAGGAATCAACTCTCTGGAACCTAAAACAAATATAAAAAAAAATTCTTTCTATGTATCCACTCTCCCTAATCGTGCAAGAAAATTTCAATTAACTAGTTGAAATAATGCAATCACGCCTATCCTGAAGCTAAATTTAAATAAACTTTTTAGCAGTAACACACTCACATTTTTCATAAAACAAATAATTTTTTTTTTCAGGAATCCACTCTCTGGAACCTATAACGAATTTGTAAAAAACATCTTTTTAGGCATCCACTCTCCCTAATCTTGCAAGAAAATTTCAATTAACTTGTTGAAATATTGCAATCACCCTTATCCAAAAACGATATTTAAATCAACTTTTTTGCAGTAACACACTCACATTTTTCATAAAACAAACACATTTTTTTTCAGGAATCTACTCTCTGAAACCTAAAACTAATTTAAAAAAAACATCTTTCTAGGCATCCACTGTCCCTAATCGTGCAAGAAAATTTCAATTGACTTGTTGAAATATTGCAAACACCCTTATCCAAAAACGAAATTTAAATCAACTTTTTAGCAGTAACACACTCACATTTTTCATAAAACAAACACATTTTTTTCAGGAATCTACTCTCTGAAACCTAAAACTAATTTTAAAAAAACATCTTTCTAGGCATCCACTGTCCCTAATCGTGCAAGAAAATTTCAATTGACTTGTTGAAATATTGCAATCACTCTTATTCAAAAACGAAATTTAAATAAACTTTTTAGCAGTAACACACTCACATTTTTCATGAAACAAATAATTTTTTTTTTTCAGGAATCCACTCTCTGGAACCTATAACGAATTTGTAAAAAACATCTTTCTAGGCATCCACTCTCCCTAATCTTCCAAGAAAGTTTCAATTAACTTATTGAAATATTGCAATCACCATCATCCAAAAACGATATTTAAATCAACTTTTTTGCAGTAACACACTCACATTTTTCATAAAACAAACATATTTTTTTCAGGAATCTACTCTCTGAAACCTAAAACTAATTAAAAAAAAACATCTTTCTAGGCATCCACTGTCCCTAACCTTGCAAGAAAATTTCAATTGACTTGTTGAAATATTGCAATCACCCTTATCCAAAAACGAAATTTAAATCAACTTTTTAGCAGTAACTTACTCACATTTTTCATGAAACAAACACATTTTTTTCAGGAATCAACTCTCTGGAACCTAAAACAAATATAAAAAAAACATCTTTCTATGTATCCAATCTCCCTAATCGTGCAAGAAAATTTCAATTAACTAGTTGAAATAATGCAATCACGCCTATCCTGAAGCTAAATTTAAATAAACTTTTTAGCAGTAACACACTCACATTTTTCATAAAACAAATATTTTTTTTTTTCAGGAATCCACTCTCTGGAACCTATAACGAATTTGTAAAAAACATCTTTTTAGGCATCCACTCTCCCTAATCTTGCAAGAAAATTTCAATTAACTTGTTGAAATATTGCAATCACCCTTATCCAAAAACGATATTTAAATCAACTTTTTTGCAGTAACACACTCACATTTTCATAAAACAAACACATTTTTTTCAGGAATCTACTCTCTGAAACCTAAAACTAATTTTAAAAAAACATCTTTCTAGGCATCCACTGTCCCTAATCGTGCAAGAAAATTTCAATTGACTTGTTGAAATATTGCAATCACCCTTATCCAAAAACGAAATTTAAATCAACTTTTTAGCAGTAACACACTCACATTTTTCATAAAACAAACACATTTTTTTCAGGAATCTACTCTCTGAAACCTAAAACTAATTTAAAAAAAACATCTTTCTAGGCATCAACGGTCCCTAATCGTGCAAGAACATTTCAATTGACTTGTTGAAATATTGCAATCACTCTTATTCAAAAACGAAATTTAAATAAACTTTTTAGCAGTAACACACTCACATTTTTCATGAAACAAATAAAAAATTTTTTTCAGGAATCCACTCTCTGGAACCTATAACGAATTTGTAAAAAACATCTTTCTAGGCATCCACTCTCCCTAATCTTCCAAGAAAATTTCAATTAACTTATTGAAATATTGCAATCACCATCATCCAAAAACGATATTTAAATCAACTTTTTTGCAGTAACACACTCACATTTTTCATAAAACAAACATATTTTTTTCAGGAATCTACTCTCTGAAACCTAAAACTAATTAAAAAAAAAACATCTTTCTAGGCATCCACTGTCCCTAACCTTGCAAGAAAATTTCAATTGACTTGTTGAAATATTGCAATCACCCTTATCCAAAAACGAAATTTAAATCAACTTTTTAGCAGTAACTTACTCACATTTTTCATGAAACAAACACATTTTTTTCAGGAATCAACTCTCTGGAACCTAAAACAAATATAAAAAAAACATCTTTCTATGTATCCAATCTCCCTAATCGTGCAAGAAAATTTCAATTAACTAGTTGAAATAATGCAATCACGCCTATCCTGAAGCTAAATTTAAATAAACTTTTTAGCAGTAACACACTCACATTTTTCATAAAACAAATAATTTTTTTTTTCAGGAATCCACTCTCTGGAACCTATAACGAATTTGTAAAAAACATCTTTTTAGGCATCCACTCTCCCTAATCTTGCAAGAAAATTTCAATTAACTTGTTGAAATATTGCAATCACCCTTATCCAAAAACGATATTTAAATCAACTTTTTTGCAGTAACACACTCACATTTTTCATAAAACAAACACATTTTTTTCAGGAATCTACTCTCTGAAACCTAAAACTAATTTTAAAAAAACATCTTTCTAGGCATCCACTGTCCCTAATCGTGCAAGAAAATTTCAATTGACTTGTTGAAATATTGCAATCACCCTTATCCAAAAACGAAATTTAAATCAACTTTTTAGCAGTAACACACTCACATTTTTCATAAAACAAACACATTTTTTTCAGGAATCTACTCTCTGAAACCTAAAACTAATTTTAAAAAAACATCTTTCTAGGCATCAACGGTCCCTAATCATGCAAGAACATTTCAATTGACTTGTTGAAATATTGCAATCACCCTTATTCAAAAACAAAATTTAAATCAACTTTTTAGCAGTAACACACTCACATTTTTCATAAAATAAACAAATTTTTTTCAGGAATCTACTCTCTGAAACCTAAAACTAATTTTTAAAAAACATCTTTCTAGGCATCCACTGTCCCTAATCATGCAAGAAAATTTAAATTGACTTGTTGAAATATTGCAATCACCCTTATCCAAAAACGAAATTTAAATCAACTTTTTTGCAGTAACACACTCACATTTTTCATAAAACAAATACATTTTTTTCAGGAATCTATTCTCTGGAACCTAAAACGAATTTTAAAAAAAACATCTTTCTAGGCATCCACTGTCCCTAATCTTGCAAGAAAATTTCAATTGACTTGTTGAAATATTGCAATCACCCTTATCCAAAAACGAAATTTAAATCAACTTTTTTGCAGTAACACACTCACATTTTTCATAAAACAAATACATTTTTTTCAGGAATCTATTCTCTGGAACCTAAAACGAATTTTAAAAAAAACATCTTTTCTAGGCATCCACTGTCCCTAATCTTGCAAGAAAATTTCAATTGACTTGTTGAAATATTGCAATCATCCTTAGACAAAAACGAAATTTAAATCAACTTTTTAGCAGTAACTTACTCACATTTTTCATGAAACAAACACATTTTTTTCAGGAATCAACTCTCTGGAACCTAAAACAAATATAAAAAAAATCTTTCTATGTATCCACTCTCCCTAATCGTGCAAGAAAATTTCAATTAACTAGTTGAAATAATGCAATCACGCCTATCCTGAAGCTAAATTTAAATAAACTTTTTAGCAGTAACACACTCACATTTTTCATAAAACAAACACATTTTTTTCAGGAATCTACTCTCTGAAACCTAAACTAATTTAAAAAAAACATCTTTCTAGGCATCCACTGTCCCTAATCGTGCAAGAAAATTTCAATTGACTTGTTGAAATATTGCAATCACCCTTATCCAAAAACGAAATTTAAATCAACTTTTTAGCAGTAACACACTTACATTTTTCATAAAACAAACACATTTTTTTCAGGAATCTACTCTCTGAAATCTAAAACTAATTTTAAAAAAACATCTTTCTAGGCATCCACTGTCCCTAATCGTGCAAGAAAATTTCAATTGACTTGTTCAAATATTGCAATCACCCTTATTCAAAAACAAAATTTAAATCAAATTTTTTGCAGTAACACACTCACATTTTTCATAAAACAAACACATTTTTTTCAGGAATCTACTCTCTGGAACCTAAAACTAATTTAAAAAAAACATCTTTCTAGGCATCCACTGTCCCTAATCGTGCAAGAAAATTTCAATTGACTTGTTGAAATATTGCAATCACCCTTATCCAAAAACGAAATTTAAATCAACTTTTTAGCAGTAACACACTCACATTTTTCATAAAACAAACACATTTTTTTCAGGAATCTACTCTCTGAAACCTAAAATTAATTTAAAAAACACATCTTTCTAGGCATCCACTGTCCCTAATCGTGCAAGAAAATTTCAATTGACTTGTTGAAATATTGCAATCACCCTTATTCAAAAACGAAATTTAAATCAACTTTTTAGCAGTAACACACTCACATTTTTCATAAAACAAACACATTTTTTTCAGGAATCTACTCTCTGAAACCTAAAACTAATTAAAAAAAAACATCTTTCTAGGCATCCACTCTCCCTAATCTTCCAAAAAAATTTCAATTAACTTATTGAAATATTGCAATCACCCTTATCCAAAAACGATATTTAAATCAACTTTTTTGCAGTAACACACTCACATTTTTCATAAAACAAACACATTTTTTTCAGGAATCTACTCTCTGAAACCTAAAACTAATTTAACCACATGCGCGCTCCTCCTATTCTGCTGATATGCTGACTTTTTAAAAAACCCATTGTTCATGACGAGCTGGGCTCGTCATCAGTGTTTGAGGAGGCTACACCATGACGAGCCCAGCTCGTCATCAGCCTCGAAGGGGTTAAAAAAAACATATTTCTAGGCATCCACTGTCCTTAATCTTGCAAGAAATTTTCAATTGACGTGTTGAAATATTGCAATCACCCTTATCCAAAAACGAAAATTAAATCAACTTTTTAGCAGTAACATACTCACATTTTTCATGAAACAAACACATTTTTTTCAGGAATCAACTCTCTGGAACCTAAAACAAATATAAAAAAAACATCTTTCTATGCATCCACTCTCCCTAATCGTGCAAGAAAATTTCAATTAACTTGTTGAAATGATGCATTCACGCTTATCCTGAAACTAAATTTAAATCAACTTTTTTGCAGTAACACACTCACATTTTTCATGAAACAAATAATTTTTTTTTCAGGAATCCACTCTCTGGAACCTATAACGAATTTGTAAAAAACATCTTTCTAGGCATCCACTCTCCCTAATCTTCCAAGAAAATTTCAATTAACTTATTGAAATATTGCAATCACCATCATCCAAAAACGATATTTAAATCAACTTTTTTGCAGTAACACACTCACATTTTTCATAAAACAAACATATTTTTTTCAGGAATCTACTCTCTGAAACCTAAAACTAATTAAAAAAAAACATCTTTCTAGGCATCCACTGTCCCTAATCTTGCAAGAAAATTTCAATTGACTTGTTGAAATATTGCAATCACCCTTATCCAAAAACGAAATTTAAATCAACTTTTTAGCAGTAACTTACTCACATTTTTCATGAAACAAACACATTTTTTTCAGGAATCAACTCTCTGGAACCTAAAACAAATATAAAAAAAAATCTTTCTTTGTATCCACTCTCCCTAATCGTGCAAGAAAATTTCAATTAACTAGTTGAAATAATGCAATCACGCCTATCCTGAAGCTAAATTTAAATAAACTTTTTAGCAGTAACACACTCACATTTTTCATAAAACAAATAATTTTTTTTTTCAGGAATCCACTCTCTGGAACCTATAACGAATTTGTAAAAAACATCTTTTTAGGCATCCACTCTCCCTAATCTTGCAAGAAAATTTCAATTAACTTGTTGAAATATTGCAATCACCCTTATCCAAAAAGGATATTTAAATCAACTTTTTTGCAGTAACACACTCACATTTTTCATAAAACAAACACATTTTTTTTCAGGAATCTACTCTCTGAAACCTAAAACTAATTTTAAAAAAACATCTTTCTAGGCATCCACTGTCCCTAATCGTGCAAGAAAATTTCAATTGACTTGTTGAAATATTGCAATCACCCTTATCCAAAAACGAAATTTAAATCAACTTTTTAGCAGTAACACACTCACATTTTTCATAAAACAAACACATTTTTTTCAGGAATCTACTCTCTGAAACCTAAAACTAATTTTAAAAAAACATCTTTCTAGGCATCCACTGTCCCTAATCGTGCAAGAAAATTTCAATTTACTTGTTGAAATATTGCAATCACTCTTATTCAAAAACGAAATTTAAATAAACTTTTTAGCAGTAACACACTCACATTTTTCATGAAACAAATACATTTTTTTTTTCAGGAATCCACTCTCTGGAACCTATAACGAATTTGTAAAAACATCTTTCTAGGCATCCAATTGGCATCCAATTGATGCCCCCGGGTAAGCTGAGCGCGTTACAAGTTTCATATAATAATAATAAAACTAATTTTAAAAAAACATCTTTCTAGGCATCCACTGTCCCTAATCGTGCAAGAAAATTTCAATTGACTTGGTGAAATATTGCAATCACCCTTATCCAAAAACGAAATTTAAATCAACTTTTTAGCAGTAACATACTCACATTTTTCATAAAACAAACACATTTTTTTCAGGAATCTTTTCTCTGGAACCTAAAACTAATTTAAAAAAAACATCTTTCTAGGCATCCACTGTCCCTAATCGTGCAAGAAAATTTCAATTGACTTGTTGAAATATTGCAATCACCCTTATCCAAAAACGAAATTTAAATCAACTTTTTAGCAGTAACACACTCACATTTTTCATAAAACAAACACATTTTTTTCAGGAATCTATTCTCTGAAACCTAAAACTAATTTTAAAAAAACATCTTTCTAGGCATCCACTGTCCCTAACCGTGCAAGAAAATTTCAATTGACTTGTTGAAATATTGCAATCACCCTTATTCAAAAACGAAATTTAAATCAACTTTTTAGCAGTAACACACTCACATTTTTCATAAAACAAACACATTTTTTTCAGGAATCTACTCTCTGAAACCTAAAACTAATTAAAAAAAAAAAATTCTAGGCATCCACTCTCCCTAATCTTCCAAGAAAATTTCAATTAACTTATTGAAATATTGCAATCACCCTTATCCAAAAACGATATTTAAATCAACTTTTTTGCAGTAACACACTCACATTTTTCATTAAACAAACACATTTTTTTTCAGGAATCTACTCTCTGAAACCTAAAACAAATTTAAAAAAAACATCTTTCTAGGCATCCACTGTCCCTAATCTTGCAAGAAAATTTCAATTGACTTGTTGAAATATTGCAATCACCCTTATCCAAAAACGAAATTTAAATCAACTTTTTAGCAGTAACACACTCACATTTTTCATGAAACAAACACATTTTTTTCAGTAATCAACTCTCTGGAACCTAAAACAAATATAAAAAAACATCTTTCTATGTATCCACTCTCCCTAATCGTGCAAGAAAATTTCAATTAACTAGTTGAAATAATGCAATCACGCCTATCCTGAAGCTAAATTTAAATAAACTTTTTAGCAGTAACACACTCACATTTTTCATAAAACAAACAAATTTTTTTCAGGAATCAACTCTCTGGAACCTAAAACAAATATAAAAAAACATCTTTCTATGCATCCACTCTCCCTAATCGTGCAAGAAAATTTCAATTAAGTTGTTGAAATGATGCATTCTTGCTTATCCTGAAACTAAATTTAAATCAACTTTTTTGCAGTAACACACTCACATTTTTCATGAAACAAATAATTTTTTTTTCAGGAATCCACTCTCTGGAACCTATAACGAATTTGTAAAAAACATCTTTCTAGGCATCCACTCTCCCTAATCTTGCAAGAAAATTTCAATTAACTTGTTGAAATATTGCAATCACCCTTATTCAAAAACGATATTTAAATCAACTTTTTTGCAGTAACACACTCACATTTTTCATAAAACAAATACATTTTTTTCAGGAATCTACTCTCTGAAACCTAAAACTAATTTTCAAAAAACATCTTTCTAGGCATCCACTGTCCCTAATCGTGCAAGAAAATTTCAATTGACTTGTTGAAATATTGCAATCATCCTTATCCAAAAACGAAATTTAAATCAACTTTTTAGCAGTAACACACTCACATTTTTCATAAAACAAACACATTTTTTTCAGGATTCTACTCTCTGAAACCTAAAACTAATTTTAAAAAAACATCTTTCTAGGCATCAACTGTCCCTAATCGTGCAAGAAAATTTAAATTGACTTGTTGAAATATTGCAATCACCCTTATCCAAAAACGAAATTTAAATCAACTTTTTTGTAGTAACACACTCACATTTTTCATAAAACAAACACATTTTTTTCAGGAATCTACTCTCTTGAACCTAAAACTAATTAAAAAAAAAAACATCTTTCTAGGCATCCACTGTCCCTAATCTTGCAAGAAAATTTCAATTGACTTGTTGAAATATTGCAATCACCCTTATCCAAAAACAAAATTTAAATCAACTTTTTAGCAGTAACACACTCACATTTTTCATAAAACAAACACATTTTTTTCAGGAATCTACTCTCTGAAACCTAAAACTAATTTAACCACATGCGCGCTCCTCCTATTCTGCTGATATGCTGACTTTTTAAAAAACCCATTGTTCATGACGAGCTGGGCTCGTCATCAGTGTTTGAGGAGGCTACACCATGACGAGCCCAGCTCGTCATCAGCCTCGAAGGGGTTAAAAAAAACATATTTCTAGGCATCCACTGTCCTTAATCTTGCAAGAAATTTTCAATTGACGTGTTGAAATATTGCAATCACCCTTATCCAAAAACGAAAATTAAATCAACTTTTTAGCAGTAACATACTCACATTTTTCATGAAACAAACACATTTTTTTCAGGAATCAACTCTCTGGAACCTAAAACAAATATAAAAAAAACATCTTTCTATGCATCCACTCTCCCTAATCGTGCAAGAAAATTTCAATTAACTTGTTGAAATGATGCATTCACGCTTATCCTGAAACTAAATTTAAATCAACTTTTTTGCAGTAACACACTCACATTTTTCATGAAACAAATAATTTTTTTTTCAGGAATCCACTCTCTGGAACCTATAACGAATTTGTAAAAAACATCTTTCTAGGCATCCACTCTCCCTAATCTTCCAAGAAAATTTCAATTAACTTATTGAAATATTGCAATCACCATCATCCAAAAACGATATTTAAATCAACTTTTTTGCAGTAACACACTCACATTTTTCATAAAACAAACATATTTTTTTCAGGAATCTACTCTCTGAAACCTAAAACTAATTAAAAAAAAACATCTTTCTAGGCATCCACTGTCCCTAATCTTGCAAGAAAATTTCAATTGACTTGTTGAAATATTGCAATCACCCTTATCCAAAAACGAAATTTAAATCAACTTTTTAGCAGTAACTTACTCACATTTTTCATGAAACAAACACATTTTTTTCAGGAATCAACTCTCTGGAACCTAAAACAAATATAAAAAAAAATCTTTCTTTGTATCCACTCTCCCTAATCGTGCAAGAAAATTTCAATTAACTAGTTGAAATAATGCAATCACGCCTATCCTGAAGCTAAATTTAAATAAACTTTTTAGCAGTAACACACTCACATTTTTCATAAAACAAATAATTTTTTTTTTCAGGAATCCACTCTCTGGAACCTATAACGAATTTGTAAAAAACATCTTTTTAGGCATCCACTCTCCCTAATCTTGCAAGAAAATTTCAATTAACTTGTTGAAATATTGCAATCACCCTTATCCAAAAAGGATATTTAAATCAACTTTTTTGCAGTAACACACTCACATTTTTCATAAAACAAACACATTTTTTTTCAGGAATCTACTCTCTGAAACCTAAAACTAATTTTAAAAAAACATCTTTCTAGGCATCCACTGTCCCTAATCGTGCAAGAAAATTTCAATTGACTTGTTGAAATATTGCAATCACCCTTATCCAAAAACGAAATTTAAATCAACTTTTTAGCAGTAACACACTCACATTTTTCATAAAACAAACACATTTTTTTCAGGAATCTACTCTCTGAAACCTAAAACTAATTTTAAAAAAACATCTTTCTAGGCATCCACTGTCCCTAATCGTGCAAGAAAATTTCAATTTACTTGTTGAAATATTGCAATCACTCTTATTCAAAAACGAAATTTAAATAAACTTTTTAGCAGTAACACACTCACATTTTTCATGAAACAAATACATTTTTTTTTTCAGGAATCCACTCTCTGGAACCTATAACGAATTTGTAAAAACATCTTTCTAGGCATCCAATTGGCATCCAATTGATGCCCCCGGGTAAGCTGAGCGCGTTACAAGTTTCATATAATAATAATAAAACTAATTTTAAAAAAACATCTTTCTAGGCATCCACTGTCCCTAATCGTGCAAGAAAATTTCAATTGACTTGGTGAAATATTGCAATCACCCTTATCCAAAAACGAAATTTAAATCAACTTTTTAGCAGTAACATACTCACATTTTTCATAAAACAAACACATTTTTTTCAGGAATCTTTTCTCTGGAACCTAAAACTAATTTTAAAAAAACATCTTTCTAGGCATCCACTGTCCCTAATCGTGCAAGAAAATTTCAATTGACTTGTTGAAATATTGCAATCACCCTTATCCAAAAACGAAATTTAAATCAACTTTTTAGCAGTAACACACTCACATTTTTCATAAAACAAACACATTTTTTTCAGGAATCTATTCTCTGAAACCTAAAACTAATTTTAAAAAAACATCTTTCTAGGCATCCACTGTCCCTAACCGTGCAAGAAAATTTCAATTGACTTGTTGAAATATTGCAATCACCCTTATTCAAAAACGAAATTTAAATCAACTTTTTAGCAGTAACACACTCACATTTTTCATAAAACAAACACATTTTTTTCAGGAATCTACTCTCTGAAACCTAAAACTAATTAAAAAAAAAAAATTCTAGGCATCCACTCTCCCTAATCTTCCAAGAAAATTTCAATTAACTTATTGAAATATTGCAATCACCCTTATCCAAAAACGATATTTAAATCAACTTTTTTGCAGTAACACACTCACATTTTTCATTAAACAAACACATTTTTTTCAGGAATCTACTCTCTGAAACCTAAAACAAATTTTAAAAAAACATCTTTCTAGGCATCCACTGTCCCTAATCTTGCAAGAAAATTTCAATTGACTTGTTGAAATATTGCAATCACCCTTATCCAAAAACGAAATTTAAATCAACTTTTTAGCAGTAACACACTCACATTTTTCATGAAACAAACACATTTTTTTCAGTAATCAACTCTCTGGAACCTAAAACAAATATAAAAAAACATCTTTCTATGTATCCACTCTCCCTAATCGTGCAAGAAAATTTCAATTAACTAGTTGAAATAATGCAATCACGCCTATCCTGAAGCTAAATTTAAATAAACTTTTTAGCAGTAACACACTCACATTTTTCATAAAACAAACAAATTTTTTTCAGGAATCAACTCTCTGGAACCTAAAACAAATATAAAAAAACATCTTTCTATGCATCCACTCTCCCTAATCGTGCAAGAAAATTTCAATTAAGTTGTTGAAATGATGCATTCTTGCTTATCCTGAAACTAAATTTAAATCAACTTTTTTGCAGTAACACACTCACATTTTTCATGAAACAAATAATTTTTTTTTCAGGAATCCATTCTCTGGAACCTATAACGAATTTGTAAAAAACATCTTTCTAGGCATCCACTCTCCCTAATCTTGCAAGAAAATTTCAATTAACTTGTTGAAATATTGCAATCACCCTTATCCAAAAACGATATTTAAATCAACTTTTTTGCAGTAACACACTCACATTTTTCATAAAACAAATACATTTTTTTCAGGAATCTACTCTCTGAAACCTAAAACTAATTTTCAAAAAACATCTTTCTAGGCATCCACTGTCCCTAATCGTGCAAGAAAATTTCAATTGACTTGTTGAAATATTGCAATCATCCTTATCCAAAAACGAAATTTAAATCAACTTTTTAGCAGTAACACACTCACATTTTTCATAAAACAAACACATTTTTTTCAGGATTCTACTCTCTGAAACCTAAAACTAATTTTAAAAAAACATCTTTCTAGGCATCAACTGTCCCTAATCGTGCAAGAAAATTTAAATTGACTTGTTGAAATATTGCAATCACCCTTATCCAAAAACGAAATTTAAATCAACTTTTTTGTAGTAACACACTCACATTTTTCATAAAACAAACACATTTTTTTCAGGAATCTACTCTCTGGAACCTAAAACTAATTTAAAAAAAAACATCTTTCTAGGCATCCACTGTCCCTAATCTTGCAAGAAAATTTCAATTGACGTGTTGAAATATTGCAATCACCCTTATCCAAAAACGAAATTTAAATCAACTTTTTAGCAGTAACACACTCACATTTTTCATGAAACAAACACATTTTTTTCAGGAATCAACTCTCTGGAACCTAAAACAAATATAAAAAAACATCTTTCTATGCATCCACTCTCCCTAATCGTGCAAGAAAATTTCAATTAACTTGTTGAAATGATGCATTCACGCTTATCCTGAAACTAAATTTAAATCAACTTTTTTGCAGTAACACACTCACATTTTTCATGAAACAAATAATTTTTTTTTTCAGGAATCCACTCTCTGGAACCTATAACGAATTTGTAAAAAACATCTTTCTAGGCATCCACTCTCCCTAATCTTGCAAGAAAATTTCAATTAAATTGTTGAAATATTGCAATCACCCTTATCCAAAAACGATATTTAAATCAACTTTTTTGCAGTAACACACTCACATTTTTCATAAAACAAACACATTTTTTTCAGGAATCTACTCTCTGAAACCTTAAAACTAATTTTAAAAAAACATCTTTCTAGGCATCCACTGTCCCTAATCGTGCAAGAAAATTTCAATTGACTTGTTGAAATATTGCAATCACCCTTATCCAAAAACGAAATTTAAATCAACTTTTTAGCAGTAACACACTCAAATTTTTCATAAAACAAACACATTTTTTTCAGGAATCTACTCTCTGAAACCTAAAACTAATTTAAAAAAAACATCTTTCTAGGCATCAACTGTCCCTAATCGTGCAAGAACATTTCAATTGACTTGTTGAAATATTGCAATCACCCTTATTCAAAAACAAAATTTAAATCAACTTTTTAGCAGTAACACACTCACATTTTTCATAAAATAAACACATTTTTTTCAGGAATCTACTCTCTGAAACCTAAAACTAATTTTTAAAAAACATCTTTCTAGGCATCCACTGTCCCTAATCATGCAAGAAAATTTAAATTGACTTGTTGAAATATTGCAATCACCCTTATCCAAAAACGAAATTTAAATCAACTTTTTTGCAGTAACACACTCACATTTTTCATAAAACAAACACATTTTTTTCAGGAATCTACTCTCTGGAACCTAAAACTAATTTTTAAAAAAACATCTTTCTAGGCATCCACTGTCCCTAATCTTGCAAGAAAATTTCAATTGACTTGTTGAAATATTGCAACCACCCTTATCCAAAAACGAAATTTAAATAAACTTTTTAGCTGTAACTTACTCACATTTTTCATGAAACAAACACATTTTTTTCAGGAATCAACTCTCTGGAACCTAAAACAAATATAAAAAAAATCTTTCTATGTATCCACTCTCCCTAATCGTGCAAGAAAATTTCAATTAACTAGTTGAAATAATGCAATCACGCCTATCCTGAAGCTAAATTTAAATAAACTTTTTAGCAGTAACACACTCACATTTTTCATAAAACAAACACATTTTTTTCAGGAATCTACTCTCTGAAACCTAAACTAATTTAAAAAAAACATCTTTCTAGGCATCCACTGTCCCTAATCGTGCAAGAAAATTTCAATTGACTTGTTGAAATATTGCAATCACCCTTATCCAAAAACGAAATTTAAATCAACTTTTTAGCAGTAACACACTTACATTTTTCATAAAACAAACACATTTTTTTCAGGAATCTACTCTCTGAAACCTAAAACTAATTTAAAAAAAACATCTTTCTAGGCATCCACTGTCCCTAATCGTGCAAGAAAATTTCAATTGACGTGTTGAAATATTGCAATCACCCTTATTCAAAAACAAAATTTAAATCAAATTTTTAGCAGTAACACACTCACATTTTTCATAAAACAAACACATTTTTTTCAGGAATCTACTCTCTGAAACCTAAAACTAATTTTAAAAAAAAATCTTTCTAGGCATCCACTGTCTCTAATCGTGCAAGAAAATTTCAATTGACTTGTTGAAATATTGCAATCACCCTTAACAAAAACGAAATTTAAATCAACTTTTTAGCAGTAACACACTCACATTTTTCATAAAACAAACACATTTTTTTCAGGAATCTACTCTCTGAAACCTAAAACTAATTTTAAAAAAACATCTTTCTAGGCATCCACTGTCCCTAATCGTGCAAGAAAATTTCAATTGACTTGTTGAAATATTGCAATCACTCTTATTCAAAAACGAAATTTAAATAAACTTTTTAGCAGTAACACACTCACATTTTTCATGAAACAAATAAAAAAATTTTTTCAGGAATCCACTCTCTGGAACCTATAACGAATTTGTAAAAAACATCTTTCTAGGCATCCACTCTCCCTAATCTTCCAAGAAAATTTCAATTAACTTATTGAAATATTGCAATCACCATCATCCAAAAACGATATTTAAATCAACTTTTTTGCAGTAACACACTCACATTTTTCATAAAACAAACATATTTTTTTCAGGAATCTACTCTCTGAAACCTAAAACTAATTAAAAAAAAACATCTTTCTAGGCATCCACTGTCCCTAACCTTGCAAGAAAATTTCAATTGACTTGTTGAAATATTGCAATCACCCTTATCCAAAAACGAAATTTAAATCAACTTTTTAGCAGTAACTTACTCACATTTTTCATGAAACAAACACATTTTTTTCAGGAATCAACTCTCTGGAACCTAAAACAAATATAAAAAAAACATCTTTCTATGTATCCAATCTCCCTAATCGTGCAAGAAAATTTTAATTAACTAGTTGAAATAATGCAATCACGCCTATCCTGAAGCTAAATTTAAATAAACTTTTTAGCAGTAACACACTCACATTTTTCATAAAACAAATAATTTTTTTTTTCAGGAATCCACTCTCTGGAACCTATAACGAATTTGTAAAAAACATCTTTTTAGGCATCCACTCTCCCTAATCTTGCAAGAAAATTTCAATTAACTTGTTGAAATATTGCAATCACCCTTATCCAAAAACGATATTTAAATCAACTTTTTTGCAGTAACACACTCACATTTTTCATAAAACAAACACATTTTTTTCAGGAATCTACTCTCTGAAACCTAAAACTAATTTTAAAAAAACATCTTTCTAGGCATCCACTGTCCCTAATCGTGCAAGAAAATTTCAATTGACTTGTTGAAATATTGCAATCACCCTTATCCAAAAACGAAATTTAAATCAACTTTTTAGCAGTAACACACTCACATTTTTCATAAAACAAACACATTTTTTTCAGGAATCTACTCTCTGAAACCTAAAACTAATTTTAAAAAAACATCTTTCTAGGCATCAACGGTCCCTAATCGTGCAAGAACATTTCAATTGACTTGTTGAAATATTGCAATCACCCTTATTCAAAAACAAAATTTAAATCAACTTTTTAGCAGTAACACACTCACATTTTTCATAAAATAAACACATTTTTTTCAGGAATCTACTCTCTGAAACCTAAAACTAATTTTTAAAAAACATCTTTCTAGGCATCCACTGTCCCTAATCTTGCAAGAAAATTTCAATTGACTTGTTGAAATATTGCAATCACCCTTATCCAAAAACGAAATTTAAATCAACTTTTTTGCAGTAACACACTCACATTTTTCATAAAACAAATACATTTTTTTCAGGAATCTATTCTCTGGAACCTAAAACGAATTTAAAAAAAAACATCTTTCTAGGCATCCACTGTCCCTAATCTTGCAAGAAAATTTCAATTGACTTGTTGAAATATTGCAATCACCCTTATCCAAAAACGAAATTTAAATCAACTTTTTAGCAGTAACTTACTCACATTTTTCATGAAACAAACACATTTTTTTCAGGAATCAACTCTCTGGAACCTAAAACAAATATAAAAAAAATCTTTCTATGTATCCACTCTCCCTAATCGTGCAAGAAAATTTCAATTAACTAGTTGAAATAATGCAATCACGCCTATCCTGAAGCTAAATTTAAATAAACTTTTTAGCAGTAACACACTCACATTTTTCATAAAACAAACACATTTTTTTCAGGAATCTACTCTCTGAAACCTAAACTAATTAAAAAAAAACATCTTTCTAGGCATCCACTGTCCCTAATCGTGCAAGAAAATTTCAATTGACTTGTTGAAATATTGCAATCACCCTTATCCAAAAACGAAATTTAAATCAACTTTTTAGCAGTAACACACTTACATTTTTCATAAAACAAACACATTTTTTTCAGGAATCTACTCTCTGAAACCTAAAACTAATTTTAAAAAAACATCTTTCTAGGCATCCACTGTCCCTAATCGTGCAAGAAAATTTCAATTGACTTGTTCAAATATTGCAATCACCCTTATTCAAAAACAAAATTTAAATCAAATTTTTAGCAGTAACACACTCACATTTTTCATAAAACAAACACATTTTTTTCAGGAATCTACTCTCTGGAACCTAAAACTAATTTTAAAAAAACATCTTTCTAGGCATCCACTGTCCCTAATCGTGCAAGAAAATTTCAATTGACTTGTTGAAATATTGCAATCACCCTTATCCAAAAACGAAATTTAAATCAACTTTTTAGCAGTAACACACTCACATTTTTCATAAAACAAACACATTTTTTTCAGGAATCTACTCTCTGAAACCTAAAATTAATTTAAAAAAACATCTTTCTAGGCATCCACTGTCCCTAATCGTGCAAGAAAATTTCAATTGACTTGTTGAAATATTGCAATCACCCTTATTCAAAAACGAAATTTAAATCAACTTTTTAGCAGTAACACACTCACATTTTTCATAAAACAAACACATTTTTTTCAGGAATCTACTCTCTGAAACCTAAAACTAATTAAAAAAAAACATCTTTCTAGGCATCCACTCTCCCTAATCTTCCAAAAAAATTTCAATTAACTTATTGAAATATTGCAATCACCCTTATCCAAAAACGATATTTAAATCAACTTTTTTGCAGTAACACACTCACATTTTTCATAAAACAAACACATTTTTTTCAGGAATCTACTCTCTGAAACCTAAAACTAATTTAACCACATGCGCGCTCCTCCTATTCTGCTGATATGCTGACTTTTTAAAAAACCCATTGTTCATGACGAGCTGGGCTCGTCATCAGTGTTTGAGGAGGCTACACCATGACGAGCCCAGCTCGTCATCAGCCTCGAAGGGGTTAAAAAAAACATATTTCTAGGCATCCACTGTCCCTAATCTTGCAAGAAATTTTCAATTGACGTGTTGAAATATTGCAATCACCCTTATCCAAAAACGAAAATTAAATCAACTTTTTAGCAGTAACACACTCACATTTTTCATGAAACAAACACATTTTTTTCAGGAATCAACTCTCTGGAACCTAAAACAAATATAAAAAAAACATCTTTCTATGCATCCACTCTCCCTAATCGTGCAAGAAAATTTCAATTAACTTGTTGAAATGATGCATTCACGCTTATCCTGAAACTAAATTTAAATCAACTTTTTTGCAGTAACACACTCACATTTTTCATGAAACAAATAATTTTTTTTTCAGGAATCCACTCTCTGGAACCTATAACGAATTTGTAAAAAACATCTTTTTAGGCATCCACTCTCCCTAATCTTCCAAGAAAATTTCAATTAACTTATTGAAATATTGCAATCACCATCATCCAAAAACGATATTTAAATCAACTTTTTTGCAGTAACACACTCACATTTTTCATAAAACAAACATATTTTTTTCAGGAATCTACTCTCTGAAACCTAAAACTAATTAAAAAAAAACATCTTTCTAGGCATCCACTGTCCCTAATCTTGCAAGAAAATTTCAATTGACTTGTTGAAATATTGCAATCACCCTTATCCAAAAACGAAATTTAAATCAACTTTTTAGCAGTAACTTACTCACATTTTTCATGAAACAAACACATTTTTTTCAGGAATCAACTCTCTGGAACCTAAAACAAATATAAAAAAAACATCTTTCTATGTATCCACTCTCCCTAATCGTGCAAGAAAATTTCAATTAACTAGTTGAAATAATGCAATCACGCCTATCCTGAAGCTAAATTTAAATAAACTTTTTAGCAGTAACACACTCACATTTTTCATAAAACAAATAATTTTTTTTTCAGGAATCCACTCTCTGGAACCTATAACGAATTTGTAAAAAACATCTTTTTAGGCATCCACTCTCCCTAATCTTGCAAGAAAATTTCAATTAACTTGTTGAAATATTGCAATCACCCTTATCCAAAAACGATATTTAAATCAACTTTTTTGCAGTAACACACTCACATTTTTCATAAAACAAACACATTTTTTTTCAGGAATCTACTCTCTGAAACCTAAAACTAATTTTAAAAAAACATCTTTCTAGGCATCCACTGTCCCTAATCGTGCAAGAAAATTTCAATTTACTTGTTGAAATATTGCAATCACTCTTATTCAAAAACGAAATTTAAATAAACTTTTTAGCAGTAACACACTCACATTTTTCATGAAACAAATACATTTTTTTTTTCAGGAATCCACTCTCTGGAACCTATAACGAATTTGTAAAAACATCTTTCTAGGCATCCAATTGGCATCCAATTGATGCCCCCGGGTAAGCTGAGCGCGTTACAAGTTTCATATAATAATAATAATAAAACTAATTTAAAAAAAACATCTTTCTAGGCATCCACTGTCCCTAATCGTGCAAGAAAATTTCAATTGACTTGGTGAAATATTGCAATCACCCTTATCCAAAAACGAAATTTAAATCAACTTTTTAGCAGTAACATACTCACATTTTTCATAAAACAAACACATTTTTTTCAGGAATCTTTTCTCTGGAACCTAAAACTAATTTTAAAAAAACATCTTTCTAGGCATCCACTGTCCCTAATCGTGCAAGAAAATTTCAATTGACTTGTTGAAATATTGCAATCACCCTTATCCAAAAACGAAATTTAAATCAACTTTTTAGCAGTAACACACTCACATTTTTCATAAAACAAACACATTTTTTTCAGGAATCTATTCTCTGAAACCTAAAACTAATTTAAAAAAAAACATCTTTCTAGGCATCCACTGTCCCTAACCGTGCAAGAAAATTTCAATTGACTTGTTGAAATATTGCAATCACCCTTATTCAAAAACGAAATTTAAATCAACTTTTTAGCAGTAACACACTCACATTTTTCATAAAACAAACACATTTTTTTCAGGAATCTACTCTCTGAAACCTAAAACTAATTAAAAAAAAAAAAATTCTAGGCATCCACTCTCCCTAATCTTCCAAGAAAATTTCAATTAACTTATTGAAATATTGCAATCACCCTTATCCAAAAACGATATTTAAATCAACTTTTTTGCAGTAACACACTCACATTTTTCATAAAACAAACACATTTTTTTCAGGAATCTACTCTCTGAAACCTAAAACTAATTTTAAAAAAACATCTTTCTAGGCATCCACTGTCCCTAATCTTGCAAGAAAATTTCAATTGACTTGTTGAAATATTGCAATCACCCTTATCCAAAAACGAAATTTAAATCAACTTTTTAGCAGTAACACACTCACATTTTACATAAAACAAACACATTTTTTTCAGGAATCTACTCTCTGAAACCTAAAACTAATTTTAAAAAAACATCTTTCTAGGCATCCACTGTCCCTAATCGTGCAAGAAAATTTCAATTTACTTGTTGAAATATTGCAATCACTCTTATTCAAAAACGAAATTTAAATAAACTTTTTAGCAGTAACACACTCACATTTTTCATGAAACAAATACATTTTTTTTTCAGGAATCCACTCTCTGGAACCTATAACGAATTTGTAAAAACATCTTTCTAGGCATCCAATTGGCATCCAATTGATGCCCCCGGGTAAGCTGAGCGCGTTACAAGTTTCATATAATAATAATAATAAAACTAATTTTAAAAAAACATCTTTCTAGGCATCCACTGTCCCTAATCGTGCAAGAAAATTTCAATTGACTTGGTGAAATATTGCAATCACCCTTATCCAAAAACGAAATTTAAATCAACTTTTTAGCAGTAACATACTCACATTTTTCATAAAACAAACACATTTTTTTCAGGAATCTTTTCTCTGGAACCTAAAACTAATTTTAAAAAAACATCTTTCTAGGCATCCACTGTCCCTAATCGTGCAAGAAAATTTCAATTGACTTGTTGAAATATTGCAATCACCCTTATCCAAAAACGAAATTTAAATCAACTTTTTAGCAGTAACACACTCACATTTTTCATAAAACAAACACATTTTTTTCAGGAATCTATTCTCTGAAACCTAAAACTAATTTAAAAAAAACATCTTTCTAGGCATCCACTGTCCCTAACCGTGCAAGAAAATTTCAATTGACTTGTTGAAATATTGCAATCACCCTTATTCAAAAACGAAATTTAAATCAACTTTTTAGCAGTAACACACTCACATTTTTCATAAAACAAACAAATCTTTTCAGGAATCTACTCTCTGAAACCTAAAACTAATTAAAAAAAAAATTCTAGGCATCCACTCTCCCTAATCTTCCAAGAAAATTTCAATTAACTTATTGAAATATTGCAATCACCCTTATCCAAAAACGATATTTAAATCAACTTTTTTGCAGTAACACACTCACATTTTTCATAAAACAAACACATTTTTTTCAGGAATCTACTCTCTGAAACCTAAAACTAATTTTAAAAAAACATCTTTCTAGGCATCCACTGTCCCTAATCTTGCAAGAAAATTTCAATTGACTTGTTGAAATATTGCAATCACCCTTATCCAAAAACGAAATTTAAATCAACTTTTTAGCAGTAACACACTCACATTTTTCATGAAACAAACACATTTTTTTCAGTAATCAACTCTCTGGAACCTAAAACAAATATAAAAAAACATCTTTCTATGTATCCACTCTCCCTAATCGTGCAAGAAAATTTCAATTAACTAGTTGAAATAATGCAATCACGCCTATCCTGAAGCTAAATTTAAATAAACTTTTTAGCAGTAACACACTCACATTTTTCATAAAACAAACAAATTTTTTTCAGGAATCAACTCTCTGGAACCTAAAACAAATATAAAAAAACATCTTTCTATGCATCCACTCTCCCTAATCGTGCAAGAAAATTTCAATTAACTAGTTGAAATAATGCAATCACGCCTATCCTGAAGCTAAATTTAAATAAACTTTTTAGCAGTAACACACTCACATTTTTCATGAAACAAATAATTTTTTTTTCAGGAATCCACTCTCTGGAACCTATAACGAATTTGTAAAAAACATCTTTCTAGGCATCCACTCTCCCTAATCTTGCAAGAAAATTTCAATTAACTTGTTGAAATATTGCAATCACCCTTATCCAAAAACGATATTTAAATCAACTTTTTTGCAGTAACACACTCACATTTTTCATAAAACAAATACATTTTTTTCAGGAATCTACTCTCTGAAACCTAAAACTAATTTTCAAAAAACATCTTTCTAGGCATCCACTGTCCCTAATCGTGCAAGAAAATTTCAATTGACTTGTTGAAATATTGCAATCATCCTTATCCAAAAACGAAATTTAAATCAACTTTTTAGCAGTAACACACTCACATTTTTCATAAAACAAACACATTTTTTTCAGGATTCTACTCTCTGAAACCTAAAACTAATTTTAAAAAAACATCTTTCTAGGCATCAACTGTCCCTAATCGTGCAAGAAAATTTAAATTGACTTGTTGAAATATTGCAATCACCCTTATCCAAAAACGAAATTTAAATCAACTTTTTTGTAGTAACACACTCACATTTTTCATAAAACAAACACATTTTTTTCAGGAATCTACTCTCTGGAACCTAAAACTAATTTAAAAAAAAAACATCTTTCTAGGCATCCACTGTCCCTAATCTTGCAAGAAAATTTCAATTGACTTGTTGAAATATTGCAATCACCCTTATCCAAAAACAAAATTTAAATCAACTTTTTAGCAGTAACTTACTCACATTTTTCATGAAACAAACACATTTTTTTCAGGAATCAACTCTCTGGAACCTAAAACAAATATAAAAAAAACATCTTTCTATGTATCCACTCTCCCTAATCGTGCAAGAAAATTTCAATTAACTGGTTGAAATAATGCAATCACGCCTATCCTGAAGCTAAATTTAAATAAACTTTTTAGCAGTAACACACTCACATTTTTCATAAAACAAACAAATTTTTTTCAGGAATCTACTCTCTGAAACCTAAACTAATTTAAAAAAAACATCTTTCTAGGCATCCACTGTCCCTAACCGTGCAAGAAAATTTCAATTGACTTGTTGAAATATTGCAATCACCCTTATCCAAAAACGAAATTTAAATCAACTTTTTAGCAGTAACACACTTACATTTTTCATAAAACAAACACATTTTTTTCAGGAATCTACTCTCTGAAACCTAAAACTAATTTAAAAAAAAATCTTTCTAGGCATTCACTGTCCCTAATCGTGCAAGAAAATTTCAATTGACTTGTTGAAATATTGCAATCACCCTTATTCAAAAACGAAATTTAAATCAACTTTTTAGCAGTAACACACTCACATTTTTCATAAAACAAACACATTTTTTTCAGGAATCTACTCTCTGAAACCTAAAACTAATTAAAAAAAAACATCTTTCTAGGCATCCACTCTCCCTAATCTTCCACAAAAATTTCAATTAACTTATCGAAATATTGCAATCACCCTTATCCAAAAACGATATTTAAATCAACTTTTTTGCAGTAACACACTCACATTTTTCATAAAACAAACACATTTTTTTCAGGAATCTACTCTCTGGAACCTAAAACTAATTTAAAAAAAAACATCTTTCTAGGCATCCACTGTCCCTAATCTTGCAAGAAAATTTCAATTGACTTGTTGAAATATTGCAATCACCCTTATCCAAAAACGAAATTTAAATCAACTTTTTAGCAGTAACTTACTCACATTTTTCATGAAACAAACACATTTTTTTCAGGAATCAACTCTCTGACACCTAAAACAAATATAAAAAAATATCTTTCTATGTATCCACTCTCCCTAATTGTGCAAGAAAATTTCAATTAACTAGTTGAAATAATGCAATCACGCCTATCCTGAAGCTACATTTAAATAAACTTTTTAGCAGTAACACACTCACATTTTTCATAAAACAAACACATTTTTTTCAGGAATCAACTCTCTGGAACCTAAAACAAATATAAAAAAACATCTTTCTATGCATCCACTTTCCCTAATCTTGCAAGAAAATTTCAATTAACTTGTTGAAATGATGCATTCACACCTATCCTGAAACTAAATTTAAATCAACTTTTTTGCAGTAACACACTCACATTTTTCATGAAACAAATACTTTTTTTTTCAGGAATCCACTCTCTGGAACCTATAACGAATTTGTAAAAACATCTTTCTAGGCATCCAATTGGCATCCAATTGATGCCCCCGGGTAAGCTGAGCGCGTTACAAGTTTCATATAATAATAATAATAAAACTAATTTTAAAAAAACATCTTTCTAGGCATCCACTGTCCCTAATCGTGCAAGAAAATTTCAATTGACTTGGTGAAATATTGCAATCACCCTTATCCAAAAACGAAATTTAAATCAACTTTTTAGCAGTAACATACTCACATTTTTCATAAAACAAACACATTTTTTTCAGGAATCTTTTCTCTGGAACCTAAAACTAATTTTAAAAAAACATCTTTCTAGGCATCCACTGTCCCTAATCGTGCAAGAAAATTTCAATTGACTTGTTGAAATATTGCAATCACCCTTATCCAAAAACGAAATTTAAATCAACTTTTTAGCAGTAACACACTCACATTTTTCATAAAACAAACACATTATTTTCAGGAATCTATTCTCTGAAACCTAAAACTAATTTTAAAAAAACATCTTTCTAGGCATCCACTGTCCCTAATCGTGCAAGAAAATTTCAATTGACTTGTTGAAATATTGCAATCACCCTTATTCAAAAACGAAATTTAAATCAACTTTTTAGCAGTAACACACTCACATTTTTCATAAAACAAACACATTTTTTTCAGGAATCTACTCTCTGAAACCTAAAACTAATTAAAAAAAAAAAATTCTACGCATCCACTCTCCCTAATCTTCCAAGAAAATTTCAATTAACTTATTGAAATATTGCAATCACCCTTATCCAAAAACGATATTTAAATCAACTTTTTTGCAGTAACACACTCACATTTTTCATAAAACAAACACATTTTTTTCAGGAATCTACTCTCTGAAACCTAAAACTAATTTTAAAAAAACATCTTTCTAGGCATCCACTGTCCCTAATCGTGCAAGAAAATTTCAATTTACTTGTTGAAATATTGCAATCACTCTTATTCAAAAACGAAATTTAAATAAACTTTTTAGCAGTAACACACTCACATTTTTCATGAAACAAATACATTTTTTTTTCAGGAATCCACTCTCTGGAACCTATAACGAATTTGTAAAAACATCTTTCTAGGCATCCAATTGGCATCCAATTGATGCCCCCGGGTAAGCTGAGCGCGTTACAAGTTTCATATAATAATAATAATAAAACTAATTTTAAAAAAACATCTTTCTAGGCATCCACTGTCCCTAATCGTGCAAGAAAATTTCAATTGACTTAGTGAAATATTGCAATCACCCTTATCCAAAAACGAAATTTAAATCAACTTTTTAGCAGTAACATACTCACATTTTTCATAAAACAAACACATTTTTTTCAGGAATCTTTTCTCTGGAACCTAAAACTAATTTTAAAAAAACATCTTTCTAGGCATCCACTGTCCCTAATCGTGCAAGAAAATTTCAATTGACTTGTTGAAATATTGCAATCACCCTTATCCAAAAACGAAATTTAAATCAACTTTTTAGCAGTAACACACTCACATTTTTCATAAAACAAACACATTTTTTTCAGGAATCTATTCTCTGAAACCTAAAACTAATTTAAAAAAAACATCTTTCTAGGCATCCACTGTCCCTAACCGTGCAAGAAAATTTCAATTGACTTGTTGAAATATTGCAATCACCCTTATTCAAAAACGAAATTTAAATCAACTTTTTAGCAGTAACACACTCACATTTTTCATAAAACAAACAATTTTTTTCAGGAATCTACTCTCTGAAACCTAAAACTAATTAAAAAAAAAAAAATTCTAGGCATCCACTCTCCCTAATCTTCCAAGAAAATTTCAATTAACTTATTGAAATATTGCAATCACCCTTATCCAAAAACGATATTTAAATCAACTTTTTTGCAGTAACACACTCACATTTTTCATAAAACAAACACATTTTTTTCAGGAATCTACTCTCTGAAACCTAAAACTAATTTTAAAAAAACATCTTTCTAGGCATCCACTGTCCCTAATCTTGCAAGAAAATTTCAATTGACTTGTTGAAATATTGCAATCACCCTTATCCAAAAACGAAATTTAAATCAACTTTTTAGCAGTAACACACTCACATTTTTCATGAAACAAACACATTTTTTTCAGTAATCAACTCTCTGGAACCTAAAACAAATATAAAAAAACATCTTTCTATGTATCCACTCTCCCTAATCGTGCAAGAAAATTTCAATTAACTAGTTGAAATAATGCAATCACGCCTATCCTGAAGCTAAATTTAAATAAACTTTTTAGCAGTAACACACTCACATTTTTCATAAAACAAACAAATTTTTTTCAGGAATCAACTCTCTGGAACCTAAAACAAATATAAAAAAACATCTTTCTATGCATCCACTCTCCCTAATCGTGCAAGAAAATTTCAATTAACTAGTTGAAATAATGCAATCACGCCTATCCTGAAGCTAAATTTAAATAAACTTTTTAGCAGTAACACACTCACATTTTTCATGAAACAAATAATTTTTTTTTCAGGAATCCACTCTCTGGAACCTATAACGAATTTGTAAAAAACATCTTTCTAGGCATCCACTCTCCCTAATCTTGCAAGAAAATTTCAATTAACTTGTTGAAATATTGCAATCACCCTTATCCAAAAACGATATTTAAATCAACTTTTTTGCAGTAACACACTCACATTTTTCATAAAACAAATACATTTTTTTCAGGAATCTACTCTCTGAAACCTAAAACTAATTTTCAAAAAACATCTTTCTAGGCATCCACTGTCCCTAATCGTGCAAGAAAATTTCAATTGACTTGTTGAAATATTGCAATCATCCTTATCCAAAAACGAAATTTAAATCAACTTTTTAGCAGTAACACACTCACATTTTTCATAAAACAAACACATTTTTTTCAGTATTCTACTCTCTGAAACCTAAAACTAATTTTAAAAAAACATCTTTCTAGGCATCAACTGTCCCTAATCGTGCAAGAAAATTTAAATTGACTTGTTGAAATATTGCAATCACCCTTATCCAAAAACGAAATTTAAATCAACTTTTTTGTAGTAACACACTCACATTTTTCATAAAACAAACACATTTTTTTCAGGAATCTACTCTCTGGAACCTAAAACTAATTTAAAAAAAAACATCTTTCTAGGCATCCACTGTCCCTAATCTTGCAAGAAAATTTCAATTGACTTGTTGAAATATTGCAATCACCCTTATCCAAAAACAAAATTTAAATCAACTTTTTAGCAGTAACTTACTCACATTTTTCATGAAACAAACACATTTTTTTCAGGAATCAACTCTCTGGAACCTAAAACAAATATAAAAAAAACATCTTTCTATGTATCCACTCTCCCTAATCGTGCAAGAAAATTTCAATTAACTGGTTGAAATAATGCAATCACGCCTATCCTGAAGCTAAATTTAAATAAACTTTTTAGCAGTAACACACTCACATTTTTCATAAAACAAAAATTTTTTTTTCAGGAATCTACTCTCTGAAACCTAAACTAATTTAAAAAAAACATCTTTCTAGGCATCCACTGTCCCTAACCGTGCAAGAAAATTTCAATTGACTTGTTGAAATATTGCAATCACCCTTATCCAAAAACGAAATTTAAATCAACTTTTTAGCAGTAACACACTTACATTTTTCATAAAACAAACACATTTTTTTCAGGAATCTACTCTCTGAAACCTAAAACTAATTTAAAAAAAAATCTTTCTAGGCATTCACTGTCCCTAATCGTGCAAGAAAATTTCAATTGACTTGTTGAAATATTGCAATCACCCTTATTCAAAAACGAAATTTAAATCAACTTTTTAGCAGTAACACACTCACATTTTTCATAAAACAAACACATTTTTTTCAGGAATCTACTCTCTGAAACCTAAAACTAATTAAAAAAAAACATCTTTCTAGGCATCCACTCTCCCTAATCTTCCACAAAAATTTCAATTAACTTATCGAAATATTGCAATCACCCTTATCCAAAAACGATATTTAAATCAACTTTTTTGCAGTAACACACTCACATTTTTCATAAAACAAACACATTTTTTTCAGGAATCTACTCTCTGGAACCTAAAACTAATTTTAAAAAAAACATCTTTCTGGGCATCCACTGTCCCTAATCTTGCAAGAAAATTTCAATTGACTTGTTGAAATATTGCAATCACCCTTATCCAAAAACGAAATTTAAATCAACTTTTTAGCAGTAACTTACTCACATTTTTCATGAAACAAACACATTTTTTTCAGGAATCAACTCTCTGACACCTAAAACAAATATAAAAAAATATCTTTCTATGTATCCACTCTCCCTAATTGTGCAAGAAAATTTCAATTAACTAGTTAAAATAATGCAATCACGCCTATCCTGAAGCTACATTTAAATAAACTTTTTAGCAGTAACACACTCACATTTTTCATAAAACAAACACATTTTTTTCAGGAATCAACTCTCTGGAACCTAAAACAAATATAAAAAAACATCTTTCTATGCATCCACTTTCCCTAATCTTGCAAGAAAATTTCAATTAACTTGTTGAAATGATGCATTCACACCTATCCTGAAACTAAATTTAAATCAACTTTTTTGCAGTAACACACTCACATTTTTCATAAAACAAACATATTTTTTTCAGGAATCTACTCTCTGAAACCTAAAACTAATTAAAAAAAAACATCTTTCTAGGCATCCACTGTCCCTAATCTTGCAAGAAAATTTCAATTGACTTGTTGAAATATTGCAATCACCCTTATCCAAAAACGAAATTTAAATCAACTTTTTAGCAGTAACTTACTCACATTTTTCATGAAACAAACACATTTTTTTCAGGAATCAACTCTCTGGAACCTAAAACAAATATAAAAAAAACATCTTTCTATGTATCCACTCTCCCTAATCGTGCAAGAAAATTTCAATTAACTAGTTGAAATAATGCAATCACGCCTATCCTGAAGCTAAATTTAAATAAACTTTTTAGCAGTAACACACTCACATTTTTCATAAAACAAATAATTTTTTTTTTCAGGAATCCACTCTCTGGAACCTATAACGAATTTGTAAAAAACATCTTTTTAGGCATCCACTCTCCCTAATCTTGCAAGAAAATTTCAATTAACTTGTTGAAATATTGCAATCACCCTTATCCAAAAACGATATTTAAATCAACTTTTTTGCAGTAACACACTCACATTTTTCATAAAACAAACACATTTTTTTTCAGGAATCTACTCTCTGAAACCTAAAACTAATTTTAAAAAAACATCTTTCTAGGCATCCACTGTCCCTAATCGTGCAAGAAAATTTCAATTTACTTGTTGAAATATTGCAATCACTCTTATTCAAAAACGAAATTTAAATAAACTTTTTAGCAGTAACACACTCACATTTTTCATGAAACAAATACATTTTTTTTTTCAGGAATCCACTCTCTGGAACCTATAACGAATTTGTAAAAACATCTTTCTAGGCATCCAATTGGCATCCAATTGATGCCCCCGGGTAAGCTGAGCGCGTTACAAGTTTCATATAATAATAATAATAAAACTAATTTTAAAAAAACATCTTTCTAGGCATCCACTGTCCCTAATCGTGCAAGAAAATTTCAATTGACTTGGTGAAATATTGCAATCACCCTTATCCAAAAACGAAATTTAAATCAACTTTTTAGCAGTAACATACTCACATTTTTCATAAAACAAACACATTTTTTTCAGGAATCTTTTCTCTGGAACCTAAAACTAATTTTAAAAAAACATCTTTCTAGGCATCCACTGTCCCTAATCGTGCAAGAAAATTTCAATTGACTTGTTGAAATATTGCAATCACCCTTATCCAAAAACGAAATTTAAATCAACTTTTTAGCAGTAACACACTCACATTTTTCATAAAACAAACACATTTTTTTCAGGAATCTATTCTCTGAAACCTAAAACTAATTTAAAAAAAACATCTTTCTAGGCATCCACTGTCCCTAACCGTGCAAGAAAATTTCAATTGACTTGTTGAAATATTGCAATCACCCTTATTCAAAAACGAAATTTAAATCAACTTTTTAGCAGTAACACACTCACATTTTTCATAAAACAAACACATTTTTTTCAGGAATCTACTCTCTGAAACCTAAAACTAATTAAAAAAAAAAAAATTCTAGGCATCCACTCTCCCTAATCTTCCAAGAAAATTTCAATTAACTTATTGAAATATTGCAATCACCCTTATCCAAAAACGATATTTAAATCAACTTTTTTGCAGTAACACACTCACATTTTTCATAAAACAAACACATTTTTTTCAGGAATCTACTCTCTGAAACCTAAAACTAATTTTAAAAAAACATCTTTCTAGGCATCCACTGTCCCTAATCTTGCAAGAAAATTTCAATTGACTTGTTGAAATATTGCAATCACCCTTATCCAAAAACGAAATTTAAATCAACTTTTTAGCAGTAACACACTCACATTTTACATAAAACAAACACATTTTTTTCAGGAATCTACTCTCTGAAACCTAAAACTAATTTTAAAAAAACATCTTTCTAGGCATCCACTGTCCCTAATCGTGCAAGAAAATTTCAATTTACTTGTTGAAATATTGCAATCACTCTTATTCAAAAACGAAATTTAAATAAACTTTTTAGCAGTAACACACTCACATTTTTCATGAAACAAATACATTTTTTTTTCAGGAATCCACTCTCTGGAACCTATAACGAATTTGTAAAAACATCTTTCTAGGCATCCAATTGGCATCCAATTGATGCCCCCGGGTAAGCTGAGCGCGTTACAAGTTTCATATAATAATAATAATAAAACTAATTTTAAAAAAACATCTTTCTAGGCATCCACTGTCCCTAATCGTGCAAGAAAATTTCAATTGACTTGGTGAAATATTGCAATCACCCTTATCCAAAAACGAAATTTAAATCAACTTTTTAGCAGTAACATACTCACATTTTTCATAAAACAAACACATTTTTTTCAGGAATCTTTTCTCTGGAACCTAAAACTAATTTTAAAAAAACATCTTTCTAGGCATCCACTGTCCCTAATCGTGCAAGAAAATTTCAATTGACTTGTTCAAATATTGCAATCACCCTTATCCAAAAACGAAATTTAAATCAACTTTTTAGCAGTAACACACTCACATTTTTCATAAAACAAACACATTTTTTTCAGGAATCTATTCTCTGAAACCTAAAACTAATTTAAAAAAAACATCTTTCTAGGCATCCACTGTCCCTAACCGTGCAAGAAAATTTCAATTGACTTGTTGAAATATTGCAATCACCCTTATTCAAAAACGAAATTTAAATCAACTTTTTAGCAGTAACACACTCACATTTTTCATAAAACAAACAAATCTTTTCAGGAATCTACTCTCTGAAACCTAAAACTAATTAAAAAAAAAAAATTCTAGGCATCCACTCTCCCTAATCTTCCAAGAAAATTTCAATTAACTTATTGAAATATTGCAATCACCCTTATCCAAAAACGATATTTAAATCAACTTTTTTGCAGTAACACACTCACATTTTTCATAAAACAAACACATTTTTTTCAGGAATCTACTCTCTGAAACCTAAAACTAATTTTAAAAAAACATCTTTCTAGGCATCCACTGTCCCTAATCTTGCAAGAAAATTTCAATTGACTTGTTGAAATATTGCAATCACCCTTATCCAAAAACGAAATTTAAATCAACTTTTTAGCAGTAACACACTCACATTTTTCATGAAACAAACACATTTTTTTCAGTAATCAACTCTCTGGAACCTAAAACAAATATAAAAAAACATCTTTCTATGTATCCACTCTCCCTAATCGTGCAAGAAAATTTCAATTAACTAGTTGAAATAATGCAATCACGCCTATCCTGAAGCTAAATTTAAATAAACTTTTTAGCAGTAACACACTCACATTTTTCATAAAACAAACAAATTTTTTTCAGGAATCAACTCTCTGGAACCTAAAACAAATATAAAAAAACATCTTTCTATGCATCCACTCTCCCTAATCGTGCAAGAAAATTTCAATTAACTAGTTGAAATAATGCAATCACGCCTATCCTGAAGCTAAATTTAAATAAACTTTTTAGCAGTAACACACTCACATTTTTCATGAAACAAATAATTTTTTTTTCAGGAATCCACTCTCTGGAACCTATAACGAATTTGTAAAAAACATCTTTCTAGGCATCCACTCTCCCTAATCTTGCAAGAAAATTTCAATTAACTTGTTGAAATATTGCAATCACCCTTATCCAAAAACGATATTTAAATCAACTTTTTTGCAGTAACACACTCACATTTTTCATAAAACAAATACATTTTTTTCAGGAATCTACTCTCTGAAACCTAAAACTAATTTTCAAAAAACATCTTTCTAGGCATCCACTGTCCCTAATCGTGCAAGAAAATTTCAATTGACTTGTTGAAATATTGCAATCATCCTTATCCAAAAACGAAATTTAAATCAACTTTTTAGCAGTAACACACTCACATTTTTCATAAAACAAACACATTTTTTTCAGGATTCTACTCTCTGAAACCTAAAACTAATTTTAAAAAAACATCTTTCTAGGCATCAACTGTCCCTAATCGTGCAAGAAAATTTAAATTGACTTGTTGAAATATTGCAATCACCCTTATCCAAAAACGAAATTTAAATCAACTTTTTTGTAGTAACACACTCACATTTTTCATAAAACAAACACATTTTTTTCAGGAATCTACTCTCTGGAACCTAAAACTAATTTAAAAAAAAACATCTTTCTAGGCATCCACTGTCCCTAATCTTGCAAGAAAATTTCAATTGACTTGTTGAAATATTGCAATCACCCTTATCCAAAAACAAAATTTAAATCAACTTTTTAGCAGTAACTTACTCACATTTTTCATGAAACAAACACATTTTTTTCAGGAATCAACTCTCTGGAACCTAAAACAAATATTAAAAAAACATCTTTCTATGTATCCACTCTCCCTAATCGTGCAAGAAAATTTCAATTAACTGGTTGAAATAATGCAATCACGCCTATCCTGAAGCTAAATTTAAATAAACTTTTTAGCAGTAACACACTCACATTTTTCATAAAACAAACAAATTTTTTTCAGGAATCTACTCTCTGAAACCTAAACTAATTTAAAAAAAACATCTTTCTAGGCATCCACTGTCCCTAACCGTGCAAGAAAATTTCAATTGACTTGTTGAAATATTGCAATCACCCTTATCCAAAAACGAAATTTAAATCAACTTTTTAGCAGTAACACACTTACATTTTTCATAAAACAAACACATTTTTTTCAGGAATCTACTCTCTGAAACCTAAAACTAATTTAAAAAAAAATCTTTCTAGGCATTCACTGTCCCTAATCGTGCAAGAAAATTTCAATTGACTTGTTGAAATATTGCAATCACCCTTATTCAAAAACGAAATTTAAATCAACTTTTTAGCAGTAACACACTCACATTTTTCATAAAACAAACACATTTTTTTCAGGAATCTACTCTCTGAAACCTAAAACTAATTAAAAAAAAACATCTTTCTAGGCATCCACTCTCCCTAATCTTCCACAAAAATTTCAATTAACTTATCGAAATATTGCAATCACCCTTATCCAAAAACGATATTTAAATCAACTTTTTTGCAGTAACACACTCACATTTTTCATAAAACAAACACATTTTTTTCAGGAATCTACTCTCTGGAACCTAAAACTAATTTAAAAAAAAACATCTTTCTAGGCATCCACTGTCCCTAATCTTGCAAGAAAATTTCAATTGACTTGTTGAAATATTGCAATCACCCTTATCCAAAAACGAAATTTAAATCAACTTTTTAGCAGTAACTTACTCACATTTTTCATGAAACAAACACATTTTTTTCAGGAATCAACTCTCTGACACCTAAAACAAATATAAAAAAATATCTTTCTATGTATCCACTCTCCCTAATTGTGCAAGAAAATTTCAATTAACTAGTTGAAATAATGCAATCACGCCTATCCTGAAGCTACATTTAAATAAACTTTTTAGCAGTAACACACTCACATTTTTCATAAAACAAACACATTTTTTTCAGGAATCAACTCTCTGGAACCTAAAACAAATATAAAAAAACATCTTTCTATGCATCCACTTTCCCTAATCTTGCAAGAAAATTTCAATTAACTTGTTGAAATGATGCATTCACACCTATCCTGAAACTAAATTTAAATCAACTTTTTTGCAGTAACACACTCACATTTTTCATGAAACAAATACTTTTTTTTTCAGGAATCCACTCTCTGGAACCTATAACGAATTTGTAAAAACATCTTTCTAGGCATCCAATTGGCATCCAATTGATGCCCCCGGGTAAGCTGAGCGCGTTACAAGTTTCATATAATAATAATAATAAAACTAATTTTAAAAAAACATCTTTCTAGGCATCCACTGTCCCTAATCGTGCAAGAAAATTTCAATTGACTTGGTGAAATATTGCAATCACCCTTATCCAAAAACGAAATTTAAATCAACTTTTTAGCAGTAACATACTCACATTTTTCATAAAACAAACACATTTTTTTCAGGAATCTTTTCTCTGGAACCTAAAACTAATTTTAAAAAAACATCTTTCTAGGCATCCACTGTCCCTAATCGTGCAAGAAAATTTCAATTGACTTGTTGAAATATTGCAATCACCCTTATCCAAAAACGAAATTTAAATCAACTTTTTAGCAGTAACACACTCACATTTTTCATAAAACAAACACATTATTTTCAGGAATCTATTCTCTGAAACCTAAAACTAATTTTAAAAAAACATCTTTCTAGGCATCCACTGTCCCTAATCGTGCAAGAAAATTTCAATTGACTTGTTGAAATATTGCAATCACCCTTATTCAAAAACGAAATTTAAATCAACTTTTTAGCAGTAACACACTCACATTTTTCATAAAACAAACACATTTTTTTCAGGAATCTACTCTCTGAAACCTAAAACTAATTAAAAAAAAAAAATTCTACGCATCCACTCTCCCTAATCTTCCAAGAAAATTTCAATTAACTTATTGAAATATTGCAATCACCCTTATCCAAAAACGATATTTAAATCAACTTTTTTGCAGTAACACACTCACATTTTTCATAAAACAAACACATTTTTTTCAGGAATCTACTCTCTGAAACCTAAAACTAATTTTAAAAAAACATCTTTCTAGGCATCCACTGTCCCTAATCGTGCAAGAAAATTTCAATTTACTTGTTGAAATATTGCAATCACTCTTATTCAAAAACGAAATTTAAATAAACTTTTTAGCAGTAACACACTCACATTTTTCATGAAACAAATACATTTTTTTTTCAGGAATCCACTCTCTGGAACCTATAACGAATTTGTAAAAACATCTTTCTAGGCATCCAATTGGCATCCAATTGATGCCCCCGGGTAAGCTGAGCGCGTTACAAGTTTCATATAATAATAATAATAAAACTAATTTTAAAAAAACATCTTTCTAGGCATCCACTGTCCCTAATCGTGCAAGAAAATTTCAATTGACTTGGTGAAATATTGCAATCACCCTTATCCAAAAACGAAATTTAAATCAACTTTTTAGCAGTAACATACTCACATTTTTCATAAAACAAACACATTTTTTTCAGGAATCTTTTCTCTGGAACCTAAAACTAATTTTAAAAAAACATCTTTCTAGGCATCCACTGTCCCTAATCGTGCAAGAAAATTTCAATTGACTTGTTGAAATATTGCAATCACCCTTATCCAAAAACGAAATTTAAATCAACTTTTTAGCAGTAACACACTCACATTTTTCATAAAACAAACACATTTTTTTCAGGAATCTATTCTCTGAAACCTAAAACTAATTTAAAAAAAACATCTTTCTAGGCATCCACTGTCCCTAACCGTGCAAGAAAATTTCAATTGACTTGTTGAAATATTGCAATCACCCTTATTCAAAAACGAAATTTAAATCAACTTTTTAGCAGTAACACACTCACATTTTTCATAAAACAAACAAATTTTTTCAGGAATCTACTCTCTGAAACCTAAAACTAATTAAAAAAAAAAAATTCTAGGCATCCACTCTCCCTAATCTTCCAAGAAAATTTCAATTAACTTATTGAAATATTGCAATCACCCTTATCCAAAAACGATATTTAAATCAACTTTTTTGCAGTAACACACTCACATTTTTCATAAAACAAACACATTTTTTTCAGGAATCTACTCTCTGAAACCTAAAACTAATTTTAAAAAAACATCTTTCTAGGCATCCACTGTCCCTAATCTTGCAAGAAAATTTCAATTGACTTGTTGAAATATTGCAATCACCCTTATCCAAAAACGAAATTTAAATCAACTTTTTAGCAGTAACACACTCACATTTTTCATGAAACAAACACATTTTTTTCAGTAATCAACTCTCTGGAACCTAAAACAAATATAAAAAAACATCTTTCTATGTATCCACTCTCCCTAATCGTGCAAGAAAATTTCAATTAACTAGTTGAAATAATGCAATCACGCCTATCCTGAAGCTAAATTTAAATAAACTTTTTAGCAGTAACACACTCACATTTTTCATAAAACAAACAAATTTTTTTCAGGAATCAACTCTCTGGAACCTAAAACAAATATAAAAAAACATCTTTCTATGCATCCACTCTCCCTAATCGTGCAAGAAAATTTCAATTAACTAGTTGAAATAATGCAATCACGCCTATCCTGAAGCTAAATTTAAATAAACTTTTTAGCAGTAACACACTCACATTTTTCATGAAACAAATAATTTTTTTTTCAGGAATCCACTCTCTGGAACCTATAACGAATTTGTAAAAAACATCTTTCTAGGCATCCACTCTCCCTAATCTTGCAAGAAAATTTCAATTAACTTGTTGAAATATTGCAATCACCCTTATCCAAAAACGATATTTAAATCAACTTTTTTGCAGTAACACACTCACATTTTTCATAAAACAAATACATTTTTTTCAGGAATCTACTCTCTGAAACCTAAAACTAATTTTCAAAAAACATCTTTCTAGGCATCCACTGTCCCTAATCGTGCAAGAAAATTTCAATTGACTTGTTGAAATATTGCAATCATCCTTATCCAAAAACGAAATTTAAATCAACTTTTTAGCAGTAACACACTCACATTTTTCATAAAACAAACACATTTTTTTCAGGATTCTACTCTCTGAAACCTAAAACTAATTTTAAAAAAACATCTTTCTAGGCATCAACTGTCCCTAATCGTGCAAGAAAATTTAAATTGACTTGTTGAAATATTGCAATCACCCTTATCCAAAAACGAAATTTAAATCAACTTTTTTGTAGTAACACACTCACATTTTTCATAAAACAAACACATTTTTTTCAGGAATCTACTCTCTGGAACCTAAAACTAATTTAAAAAAAAACATCTTTCTAGGCATCCACTGTCCCTAATCTTGCAAGAAAATTTCAATTGACTTGTTGAAATATTGCAATCACCCTTATCCAAAAACAAAATTTAAATCAACTTTTTAGCAGTAACTTACTCACATTTTTCATGAAACAAACACATTTTTTTCAGGAATCAACTCTCTGGAACCTAAAACAAATATAAAAAAAACATCTTTCTATGTATCCACTCTCCCTAATCGTGCAAGAAAATTTCAATTAACTGGTTGAAATAATGCAATCACGCCTATCCTGAAGCTAAATTTAAATAAACTTTTTAGCAGTAACACACTCACATTTTTCATAAAACAAACAAATTTTTTTCAGGAATCTACTCTCTGAAACCTAAACTAATTTAAAAAAAACATCTTTCTAGGCATCCACTGTCCCTAACCGTGCAAGAAAATTTCAATTGACTTGTTGAAATATTGCAATCACCCTTATCCAAAAACGAAATTTAAATCAACTTTTTAGCAGTAACACACTTACATTTTTCATAAAACAAACACATTTTTTTCAGGAATCTACTCTCTGAAACCTAAAACTAATTTAAAAAAAAATCTTTCTAGGCATTCACTGTCCCTAATCGTGCAAGAAAATTTCAATTGACTTGTTGAAATATTGCAATCACCCTTATTCAAAAACGAAATTTAAATCAACTTTTTAGCAGTAACACACTCACATTTTTCATAAAACAAACACATTTTTTTCAGGAATCTACTCTCTGAAACCTAAAACTAATTAAAAAAAAACATCTTTCTAGGCATCCACTCTCCCTAATCTTCCACAAAAATTTCAATTAACTTATCGAAATATTGCAATCACCCTTATCCAAAAACGATATTTAAATCAACTTTTTTGCAGTAACACACTCACATTTTTCATAAAACAAACACATTTTTTTCAGGAATCTACTCTCTGGAACCTAAAACTAATTTAAAAAAAAACATCTTTCTGGGCATCCACTGTCCCTAATCTTGCAAGAAAATTTCAATTGACTTGTTGAAATATTGCAATCACCCTTATCCAAAAACGAAATTTAAATCAACTTTTTAGCAGTAACTTACTCACATTTTTCATGAAACAAACACATTTTTTTCAGGAATCAACTCTCTGACACCTAAAACAAATATAAAAAAATATCTTTCTATGTATCCACTCTCCCTAATTGTGCAAGAAAATTTCAATTAACTAGTTGAAATAATGCAATCACGCCTATCCTGAAGCTACATTTAAATAAACTTTTTAGCAGTAACACACTCACATTTTTCATAAAACAAACACATTTTTTTCAGGAATCAACTCTCTGGAACCTAAAACAAATATAAAAAAACATCTTTCTATGCATCCACTTTCCCTAATCTTGCAAGAAAATTTCAATTAACTTGTTGAAATGATGCATTCACACCTATCCTGAAACTAAATTTAAATCAACTTTTTTGCAGTAACACACTCACATTTTTCATGAAACAAATACTTTTTTTTTCAGGAATCCACTCTCTGGAACCTATAACGAATTTGTAAAAACATCTTTCTAGGCATCCAATTGGCATCCAATTGATGCCCCCGGGTAAGCTGAGCGCGTTACAAGTTTCATATAATAATAATAATAAAACTAATTTTAAAAAAACATCTTTCTAGGCATCCACTGTCCCTAATCGTGCAAGAAAATTTCAATTGACTTGGTGAAATATTGCAATCACCCTTATCCAAAAACGAAATTTAAATCAACTTTTTAGCAGTAACATACTCACATTTTTCATAAAACAAACACATTTTTTTCAGGAATCTTTTCTCTGGAACCTAAAACTAATTTTAAAAAAACATCTTTCTAGGCATCCACTGTCCCTAATCGTGCAAGAAAATTTCAATTGACTTGTTGAAATATTGCAATCACCCTTATCCAAAAACGAAATTTAAATCAACTTTTTAGCAGTAACACACTTACATTTTTCATAAAACAAACACATTATTTTCAGGAATCTATTCTCTGAAACCTAAAACTAATTTTAAAAAAACATCTTTCTAGGCATCCACTGTCCCTAATCGTGCAAGAAAATTTCAATTGACTTGTTGAAATATTGCAATCACCCTTATTCAAAAACGAAATTTAAATCAACTTTTTAGCAGTAACACACTCACATTTTTCATAAAACAAACACATTTTTTTCAGGAATCTACTCTCTGAAACCTAAAACTAATTAAAAAAAAAAAATTCTACGCATCCACTCTCCCTAATCTTCCAAGAAAATTTCAATTAACTTATTGAAATATTGCAATCACCCTTATCCAAAAACGATATTTAAATCAACTTTTTTGCAGTAACACACTCACATTTTTCATAAAACAAACACATTTTTTTCAGGAATCTACTCTCTGAAACCTAAAACTAATTTAAAAAAAACATCTTTCTAGGCATCCACTGTCCCTAATCTTGCAAGAAAATTTCAATTGACTTGTTGAAATATTGCAATCACCCTTATCCAAAAACGAAATTTAAATCAACTTTTTAGCAGTAACACACTCACATTTTTCATGAAACAAACATATTTTTTTCAGGAATCCACTCTCTGGAACCTAAAACAAATATAAAAAAACATCTTTCTATGTATCCACTCTCCCTAATCGTGCAAGAAAATTTCAATTAACTAGTTGAAATAATGCAATCACGCCTATCCTGAAGCTAAATTTAAATAAACTTTTTAGCAGTAACACACTCACATTTTTCATAAAACCAACAAATTTTTTTCAGGAATCAACTCTCTGGAACCTAAAACAAATATAAAAAAACATCTTTCTATGCATCCACTCTCCCTAATCGTGCAAGAAAATTTCAATTAACTTGTTGAAATGATGCATTCACGCTTATCCTGAAACTAAATTTAAATCAACTTTTTTGCAGTAACACACTCACATTTTTCATGAAACAAATAATTTTTTTTTTCAGGAATCCACTCTCTGGAACCTATAACGAATTTGTAAAAAACATCTTTCTAGGCATCCACTCTCCCTAATCTTGCAAGAAAATTTCAATTAACTTGTTGAAATATTGCAATCACCCTTATCCAAAAACGATATTTAAATCAACTTTTTTGCAGTAACACACTCACATTTTTCATAAAACAAACACATTTTTTTCAGGAATCAACTCTCTGAAACCTAAAACTAATTTTAAAAAAACATCTTTCTAGGCATCCACTGTCCCTAATCGTGCAAGAAAATTTCAATTGACTTGTTGAAATATTGCAATCACCCTTATCCAAAAACGAAATTTAAATCAACTTTTTAGCAGTAACACACTCACATTTTTCATAAAACAAACACATTTTTTTCAGGAATCTACTCTCTGAAACCTAAAACTAATTTTAAAAAAACATCTTTCTAGGCATCAACTGTCCCTAATCGTGCAAGAACATTTCAATTGACTTGTTGAAATATTGCAATCACCCTTATTCAAAAACAAAATTTAAATCAACTTTTTAGCAGTAACACATTCACATTTTTCATAAAATAAACACATTTTTTTCAGGAATCTACTCTCTGAAACCTAAAACTAATTTTTAAAAAACATCTTTCTAGGCATCCACTGTCCCTAATCATGCAAGAAAATTTAAATTGACTTGTCGAAATATTGCAATCACCCTTATCCAAAAACGAAATTTAAATCAACTTTTTTGCAGTAACACACTCACATTTTTCATAAAACAAACACATTTTTTTCAGGAATCTACTCTCTGGAACCTAAAACTAATTTAAAAAAAACATCTTTCTAGGCATCCACTGTCCCTAATCTTGCAAGAAAATTTCAATTGACTTGTTGAAATATTGCAATCACCCTTATCCAAAAACGAAATTTAAATCAACTTTTTAGCAGTAACTTACTCACATTTTTCATGAAACAAACACATTTTTTTCAGGAATCAACTCTCTGGAACCTAAAACAAATATAAAAAAAACATCTTTCTATGTATCCACTCTCCCTAATCGTGCAAGAAAATTTCAATTAACTAGTTGAAATAATGCAATCACGCCTATCCTGAAGCTAAATTTAAATAAACTTTTTAGCAGTAACACACTCACATTTTTCATAAAACAAATAATTTTTTTTTTCAGGAATCCACTCTCTGGAACCTATAACGAATTTGTAAAAAACATCTTTTTAGGCATCCACTCTCCCTAATCTTGCAAGAAAATTTCAATTAACTTGTTGAAATATTGCAATCACCCTTATCCAAAAACGATATTTAAATCAACTTTTTTGCAGTAACACACTCACATTTTTCATAAAACAAACACATTTTTTTTCAGGAATCTACTCTCTGAAACCTAAAACTAATTTTAAAAAAACATCTTTCTCGGCATCCACTGTCCCTAATCGTGCAAGAAAATTTCAATTGACTTGTTGAAATATTGCAATCACCCTTATCCAAAAACGAAATTTAAATAAACTTTTTAGCAGTAACACACTCACATTTTTCATAAAACAAACACATTTTTTTCAGGAATCTACTCTCTGAAACCTAAAACTAATTTTAAAAAAACATCTTTCTAGGCATCCACTGTCCCTAATCGTGCAAGAAAATTTCAATTGACTTGTTGAAATATTGCAATCACTCTTATTCAAAAACGAAATTTAAATAAACTTTTTAGCAGTAACACACTCACATTTTTCATGAAACAAATACATTTTTTTTTTCAGGAATCCACTCTCTGGAACCTATAACGAATTTGTAAAAACATCTTTCTAGGCATCCAATTGGCATCCAATTGATGCCCCCGGGTAAGCTGAGCGCGTTACAAGTTTCATATAATAATAATAATAAAACTAATTTTAAAAAAACATCTTTCTAGGCATCCACTGTCCCTAATCGTGCAAGAAAATTTCAATTGACTTGGTGAAATATTGCAATCACCCTTATCCAAAAACGAAATTTAAATCAACTTTTTAGCAGTAACATACTCACATTTTTCATAAAACAAAGACATTTTTATCAGGAATCTATTCTCTGAAACCTAAAACTAATTTTAAAAAAACATCTTTCTAGGCATCCACTGTCCCTAACCGTGCAAGAAAATTTCAATTGACTTGTTGAAATATTGCAATCACCCTTATTCAAAAACGAAATTTAAATCAACTTTTTAGCAGTAACACACTCACATTTTTCATAAAACAAACACATTTTTTTCAGGAATCTACTCTCTGAAACCTAAAACTAATTAAAAAAAAAAAAATTCTAGGCATCCACTCTCCCTAATCTTCCAAGAAAATTTCAATTAACTTATTGAAATATTGCAATCACCCTTATCCAAAAACGATATTTAAATCAACTTTTTTGCAGTAACACACTCACATTTTTCATAAAACAAACACATTTTTTTCAGGAATCTACTCTCTGAAACCTAAAACTAATTTTAAAAAAACATCTTTCTAGGCATCCACTGTCCCTAATCTTGCAAGAAAATTTCAATTGACTTGTTGAAATATTGCAATCACCCTTATCCAAAAACGAAATTTAAATCAACTTTTTAGCAGTAACACACTCACATTTTTCATGAAACAAACACATTTTTTTCAGTAATCAACTCTCTGGAACCTAAAACAAATATAAAAAAACATCTTTCTATGTATCCACTCTCCCTAATCGTGCAAGAAAATTTCAATTAACTAGTTGAAATAATGCAATCACGCCTATCCTGAAGCTAAATTTAAATAAACTTTTTAGCAGTAACACACTCACATTTTTCATAAAACAAACAAATTTTTTTCAGGAATCAACTCTCTGGAACCTAAAACAAATATAAAAAAACATCTTTCTATGCATCCACTCTCCCTAATCGTGCAAGAAAATTTCAATTAACTTGTTGAAATAATGCATTCACGCTTATCCTGAAACAAAATTTAAATCAACTTTTTTGCAGTAACACACTCACATTTTTCATGAAACAAATAATTTTTTTTTCAGGAATCCACTCTCTGGAACCTATAACGAATTTGTAAAAAACATCTTTCTAGGCATCCACTCTCCCTAATCTTGCAAGAAAATTTCAATTAACTTGTTGAAATATTGCAATCACCCTTATCCAAAAACGATATTTAAATCAACTTTTTTGCAGTAACACACTCACATTTTTCATAAAACAAATACATTTTTTTCAGGAATCTACTCTCTGAAACCTAAAACTAATTTTCAAAAAACATCTTTCTAGGCATCCACTGTCCCTAATCGTGCAAGAAAATTTCAATTGACTTTTTGAAATATTGCAATCATCCTTATCCAAAAACGAAATTTAAATCAACTTTTTAGCAGTAACACACTCACATTTTTCATAAAACAAACACATTTTTTTCAGGATTCTACTCTCTGAAACCTAAAACTAATTTTAAAAAAAATCTTTCTAGGCATCAACTGTCCCTAATCGTGCAAGAAAATTTAAATTGACTTGTTGAAATATTGCAATCACCCTTATCCAAAAACGAAATTTAAATCAACTTTTTTGTAGTAACACACTCACATTTTTCATAAAACAAACACATTTTTTTCAGGAATCTACTCTCTGGAACCTAAAACTAATTTAAAAAAAAACATCTTTCTAGGCATCCACTGTCCCTAATCTTGCAAGAAAATTTCAATTGACTTGTTGAAATATTGCAATCACCCTTATCCAAAAACAAAATTTAAATCAACTTTTTAGCAGTAACTTACTCACATTTTTCATGAAACAAACACATTTTTTTCAGGAATCAACTCTCTGGAACCTAAAACAAATATAAAAAAACATCTTTCTATGTATCCACTCTCCCTAATCGTGCAAGAAAATTTCAATTAACTAGTTGAAATAATGCAATCACGCCTATCCTGAAGCTAAATTTAAATAAACTTTTTAGCAGTAACACACTCACATTTTTCATAAAACAAACACATTTTTTTCAGGAATCTACTCTCTGAAACCTAAACTAATTTAAAAAAAACATCTTTCTAGGCATCCACTGTCCCTAACCGTGCAAGAAAATTTCAATTGACTTGTTGAAATATTGCAATCACCCTTATCCAAAAACGAAATTTAAATCAACTTTTTAGCAGTAACACACTTACATTTTTCATAAAACAAACACTTTTTTTTCAGGAATCTACTCTCTGAAACCTAAAACTAATTTAAAAAAAAATCTTTCTAGGCATTCACTGTCCCTAATCGTGCAAGAAAATTTCAATTGACTTGTTGAAATATTGCAATCACCCTTATTCAAAAACGAAATTTAAATCAACTTTTTAGCAGTAACACACTCACATTTTTCATAAAACAAACACATTTTTTTCAGGAATCTACTCTCTGAAACCTAAAACTAATTAAAAAAAACCATCTTTCTAGGCATCCACTCTCCCTAATCTTCCACAAAAATTTCAATTAACTTATCGAAATATTGCAATCACCCTTATCCAAAAACGATATTTAAATCAACTTTTTTGCAGTAACACACTCACATTTTTCATAAAACAAACACATTTTTTTCAGGAATCTACTCTCTGGAACCTAAAACTAATTAAAAAAAAAACATCTTTCTAGGCATCCACTGTCCCTAATCTTGCAAGAAAATTTCAATTGACTTGTTGAAATATTGCAATCACCCTTATCCAAAAACGAAATTTAAATCAACTTTTTAGCAGTAACTTACTCACATTTTTCATGAAACAAACACATTTTTTTCAGGAATCAACTCTCTGACACCTAAAACAAATATAAAAAAATATCTTTCTATGTATCCACTCTCCCTAATTGTGCAAGAAAATTTCAATTAACTAGTTGAAATAATGCAATCACGCCTATCCTGAAGCTACATTTAAATAAACTTTTTAGCAGTAACACACTCACATTTTTCATAAAACAAACACATTTTTTTCAGGAATCAACTCTCTGGAACCTAAAACAAATATAAAAAAACATCTTTCTATGCATCCACTTTCCCTAATCTTGCAAGAAAATTTCAATTAACTTGTTGAAATGATGCATTCACACCTATCCTGAAACTAAATTTAAATCAACTTTTTTGCAGTAACACACTCACATTTTTCATGAAACAAATACTTTTTTTTTCAGGAATCCACTCTCTGGAACCTATAACGAATTTGTAAAAACATCTTTCTAGGCATCCAATTGGCATCCAATTGACGCCCCCGGGTAAGCTGAGCGCGTTACAAGTTTCATATAATAATAATAATAAAACTAATTTTAAAAAAACATCTTTCTAGGCATCCACTGTCCCTAATCGTGCAAGAAAATTTCAATTGACTTGGTGAAATATTGCAATCACCCTTATCCAAAAACGAAATTTAAATCAACTTTTTAGCAGTAACATACTCACATTTTTCATAAAACAAACACATTTTTTTCAGGAATCTTTTCTCTGGAACCTAAAACTAATTTTAAAAAAACATCTTTCTAGGCATCCACTGTCCCTAATCGTGCAAGAAAATTTCAATTGACTTGTTGAAATATTGCAATCACCCTTATCCAAAAACGAAATTTAAATCAACTTTTTAGCAGTAACACACTCACATTTTTCATAAAACAAACACATTATTTTCAGGAATCTATTCTCTGAAACCTAAAACTAATTTTAAAAAAACATCTTTCTAGGCATCCACTGTCCCTAATCGTGCAAGAAAATTTCAATTGACTTGTTGAAATATTGCAATCACCCTTATTCAAAAACGAAATTTAAATCAACTTTTTAGCAGTAACACACTCACATTTTTCATAAAACAAACACATTTTTTTCAGGAATCTACTCTCTGAAACCTAAAACTAATTTAAAAAAAAATTCTACGCATCCACTCTCCCTAATCTTCCAAGAAAATTTCAATTAACTTATTGAAATATTGCAATCACCCTTATCCAAAAACGATATTTAAATCAACTTTTTTGCAGTAACACACTCACATTTTTCATAAAACAAACACATTTTTTTCAGGAATCTACTCTCTGAAACCTAAAACTAATTTAAAAAAAACATCTTTCTAGGCATCCACTGTCCCTAATCTTGCAAGAAAATTTCAATTGACTTGTTGAAATATTGCAATCACCCTTATCCAAAAACGAAATTTAAATCAACTTTTTAGCAGTAACACACTCACATTTTTCATGAAACAAACACATTTTTTTCAGGAATCAACTCTCTGGAACCTAAAACAAATATAAAAAAACATCTTTCTATGTATCCACTCTCCCTAATCGTGCAAGAAAATTTCAATTAACTAGTTGAAATAATGCAATCACGCCTATCCTGAAGCTAAATTTAAATAAACTTTTTAGCAGTAACACACTCACATTTTTCATAAAACCAACAAATTTTTTTCAGGAATCAACTCTCTGGAACCTAAAACATATATAAAAAAACATCTTTCTATGCATCCACTCTCCCTAATCGTGCAAGAAAATTTCAATTAACTTGTTGAAATGATGCATTCACGCTTATCCTGAAACTAAATTTAAATCAACTTTTTTGCAGTAACACACTCACATTTTTCATGAAACAAATAATTTTTTTTTTCAGGAATCCACTCTCTGGAACCTATAACGAATTTGTAAAAAACATCTTTCTAGGCATCCACTCTCCCTAATCTTGCAAGAAAATTTCAATTAACTTGTTGAAATATTGCAATCACCCTTATCCAAAAACGATATTTAAATCAACTTTTTTGCAGTAACACACTCACATTTTTCATGAAACAAACACATTTTTTTCAGTAATCAACTCTCTGGAACCTAAAACAAATATAAAAAAACATCTTTCTATGTATCCACTCTCCCTAATCGTGCAAGAAAATTTCAATTAACTAGTTGAAATAATGCAATCACGCCTATCCTGAAGCTAAATTTAAATAAACTTTTTAGCAGTAACACACTCACATTTTTCATAAAACAAACAAATTTTTTTCAGGAATCAACTCTCTGGAACCTAAAACAAATATAAAAAAACATCTTTCTATGCATCCACTCTCCCTAATCGTGCAAGAAAATTTCAATTAACTTGTTGAAATGATGCATTCACGCTTATCCTGAAACTAAATTTAAATCAACTTTTTTGCAGTAACACACTCACATTTTTCATGAAACAAATATTTTTTTTTCAGGAATCCACTCTCTGGAACCTATAACGAATTTGTAAAAAACATCTTTCTAGGCATCCACTCTCCCTAATCTTGCAAGAAAATTTCAATTAACTTGTTGAAATATTGCAATCACCCTTATCCAAAAACGATATTTAAATCAACTTTTTTGCAGTAACACACTCACATTTTTCATAAAACAAATACATTTTTTTCAGGAATCTACTCTCTGAAACCTAAAACTAATTTTCAAAAAACATCTTTCTAGGCATCCACTGTCCCTAATCGTGCAAGAAAATTTCAATTGACTTGTTGAAATATTGCAATCATCCTTATCCAAAAACGAAATTTAAATCAACTTTTTAGCAGTAACACACTCACATTTTTCATAAAACAAACACATTTTTTTCAGGATTCTACTCTCTGAAACCTAAAACTAATTTTAAAAAAACATCTTTCTAGGCATCAACTGTCCCTAATCGTGCAAGAAAATTTAAATTGACTTGTTGAAATATTGCAATCACCCTTATCCAAAAACGAAATTTAAATCAACTTTTTTGTAGTAACACACTCACATTTTTCATAAAACAAACACATTTTTTTCAGGAATCTACTCTCTGGAACCTAAAACTAATTTAAAAAAAACATCTTTCTAGGCATCCACTGTCCCTAATCTTGCAAGAAAATTTCAATTGACTTGTTGAAATATTGCAATCACCCTTATCCAAAAACAAAATTTAAATCAACTTTTTAGCAGTAACTTACTCACATTTTTCATGAAACAAACACATTTTTTTCAGGAATCAACTCTCTGGAACCTAAAACAAATATAAAAAAAACATCTTTCTATGTATCCACTCTCCCTAATCGTGCAAGAAAATTTCAATTAACTAGTTGAAATAATGCAATCACGCCTATCCTGAAGCTAAATTTAAATAAACTTTTTAGCAGTAACACACTCACATTTTTCATAAAACAAACACATTTTTTTCAGGAATCTACTCTCTGAAACCTAAACTAATTTAAAAAAACATCTTTCTAGGCATCCACTGTCCCTAACCGTGCAAGAAAATTTCAATTGACTTGTTGAAATATTGCAATCACCCTTATCCAAAAACGAAATTTAAATCAACTTTTTAGCAGTAACACACTTACATTTTTCATAAAACAAACACATTTATTTCAGGAATCTACTCTCTGAAACCTAAAACTAATTTAAAAAAAAATCTTTCTAGGCATTCACTGTCCCTAATCGTGCAAGAAAATTTCAATTGACTTGTTGAAATATTGCAATCACCCTTATTCAAAAACGAAATTTAAATCAACTTTTTAGCAGTAACACACTCACATTTTTCATAAAACAAACACATTTTTTTCAGGAATCTACTCTCTGAAACCTAAAACTAATTAAAAAAAAACATCTTTCTAGGCATCCACTCTCCCTAATCTTCCACAAAAATTTCAATTAACTTATCGAAATATTGCAATCACCCTTATCCAAAAACGATATTTAAATCAACTTTTTTGCAGTAACACACTCACATTTTTCATAAAACAAACACATTTTTTTCAGGAATCTACTCTCTGGAACCTAAAACTAATTTAAAAAAAAACATCTTTCTAGGCATCCACTGTCCCTAATCTTGCAAGAAAATTTCAATTGACTTGTTGAAATATTGCAATCACCCTTATCCAAAAACGAAATTTAAATCAACTTTTTAGCAGTAACTTACTCACATTTTTCATGAAACAAACACATTTTTTTCAGGAATCAACTCTCTGACACCTAAAACAAATATAAAAAAATATCTTTCTATGTATCCACTCTCCCTAATTGTGCAAGAAAATTTCAATTAACTAGTTGAAATAATGCAATCACGCCTATCCTGAAGCTACATTTAAATAAACTTTTTAGCAGTAACACACTCACATTTTTCATAAAACAAACACATTTTTTTCAGGAATCAACTCTCTGGAACCTAAAACAAATATAAAAAAACATCTTTCTATGCATCCACTTTCCCTAATCTTGCAAGAAAATTTCAATTAACTTGTTGAAATGATGCATTCACACCTATCCTGAAACTAAATTTAAATCAACTTTTTTGCAGTAACACACTCACATTTTTCATGAAACAAATACTTTTTTTTTCAGGAATCCACTCTCTGGAACCTATAACGAATTTGTAAAAACATCTTTCTAGGCATCCAATTGGCATCCAATTGATGCCCCCGGGTAAGCTGAGCGCGTTACAAGTTTCATATAATAATAATAATAAAACTAATTTTAAAAAAACATCTTTCTAGGCATCCACTGTCCCTAATCGTGCAAGAAAATTTAAATTGACTTGGTGAAATATTGCAATCACCCTTATCCAAAAACGAAATTTAAATCAACTTTTTAGCAGTAACATACTCACATTTTTCATAAAACAAACACATTTTTTTCAGGAATCTTTTCTCTGGAACCTAAAACTAATTTTAAAAAAACATCTTTCTAGGCATCCACTGTCCCTAATCGTGCAAGAAAATTTCAATTGACTTGTTGAAATATTGCAATCACCCTTATCCAAAAACGAAATTTAAATCAACTTTTTAGCAGTAACACACTCACATTTTTCATAAAACAAACACATTATTTTCAGGAATCTATTCTCTGAAACCTAAAACTAATTTAAAAAAAACATCTTTCTAGGCATCCACTGTCCCTAATCGTGCAAGAAAATTTCAATTGACTTGTTGAAATATTGCAATCACCCTTATTCAAAAACGAAATTTAAATCAACTTTTTAGCAGTAACACACTCACATTTTTCATAAAACAAACACATTTTTTTCAGGAATCTACTCTCTGAAACCTAAAACTAATTTAAAAAAAAAAATTCTACGCATCCACTCTCCCTAATCTTCCAAGAAAATTTCAATTAACTTATTGAAATATTGCAATCACCCTTATCCAAAAACGATATTTAAATCAACTTTTTTGCAGTAACACACTCACATTTTTCATAAAACAAACACATTTTTTTCAGGAATCTACTCTCTGAAACCTAAAACTAATTTTAAAAAAACATCTTTCTAGGCATCCACTGTCCCTAATCTTGCAAGAAAATTTCAATTGACTTGTTGAAATATTGCAATCACCCTTATCCAAAAACGAAATTTAAATCAACTTTTTAGCAGTAACACACTCACATTTTTCATGAAACAAACACATTTTTTTCAGGAATCAACTCTCTGGAACCTAAAACAAATATAAAAAAACATCTTTCTATGTATCCACTCTCCCTAATCGTGCAAGAAAATTTCAATTAACTAGTTGAAATAATGCAATCACGCCTATCCTGAAGCTAAATTTAAATAAACTTTTTAGCAGTAACACACTCACATTTTTCATAAAACCAACAAATTTTTTTCAGGAATCAACTCTCTGGAACCTAAAACAAATATAAAAAAACATCTTTCTATGCATCCACTCTCCCTAATCGTGCAAGAAAATTTCAATTAACTTGTTGAAATGATGCATTCACGCTTATCCTGAAACTAAATTTAAATCAACTTTTTTGCAGTAACACACTCACATTTTTCATGAAACAAATAATTTTTTTTTTCAGGAATCCACTCTCTGGAACCTATAACGAATTTGTAAAAAACATCTTTCTAGGCATCCACTCTCCCTAATCTTGCAAGAAAATTTCAATTAACTTGTTGAAATATTGCAATCACCCTTATCCAAAAACGATATTTAAATCAACTTTTTTGCAGTAACACACTCACATTTTTCATAAAACAAACACATTTTTTTCAGGAATCAACTCTCTGAAACCTAAAACTAATTTTAAAAAAACATCTTTCTAGGCATCCACTGTCCCTAATCGTGCAAGAAAATTTCAATTGACTTGTTGAAATATTGCAATCACCCTTATCCAAAAACGAAATTTAAATCAACTTTTTAGCAGTAACACACTCACATTTTTCATAAAACAAACACATTTTTTTCAGGAATCTACTCTCTGAAACCTAAAACTAATTTTAAAAAAACATCTTTCTAGGCATCAACTGTCCCTAATCGTGCAAGAACATTTCAATTGACTTGTTGAAATATTGCAATCACCCTTATTCAAAAACAAAATTTAAATCAACTTTTTAGCAGTAACACATTCACATTTTTCATAAAATAAACACATTTTTTTCAGGAATCTACTCTCTGAAACCTAAAACTAATTTTTAAAAAACATCTTTCTAGGCATCCACTGTCCCTAATCATGCAAGAAAATTTAAATTGACTTGTCGAAATATTGCAATCACCCTTATCCAAAAACGAAATTTAAATCAACTTTTTTGCAGTAACACACTCACATTTTTCATAAAACAAACACATTTTTTTCAGGAATCTACTCTCTGGAACCTAAAACTAATTTAAAAAAAACATCTTTCTAGGCATCCACTGTCCCTAATCTTGCAAGAAAATTTCAATTGACTTGTTGAAATATTGCAATCACCCTTATCCAAAAACGAAATTTAAATCAACTTTTTAGCAGTAACTTACTCACATTTTTCATGAAACAAACACATTTTTTTCAGGAATCAACTCTCTGGAACCTAAAACAAATATAAAAAAAACATCTTTCTATGTATCCACTCTCCCTAATCGTGCAAGAAAATTTCAATTAACTAGTTGAAATAATGCAATCACGCCTATCCTGAAGCTAAATTTAAATAAACTTTTTAGCAGTAACACACTCACATTTTTCATAAAACAAATAATTTTTTTTTTCAGGAATCCACTCTCTGGAACCTATAACGAATTTGTAAAAAACATCTTTTTAGGCATCCACTCTCCCTAATCTTGCAAGAAAATTTCAATTAACTTGTTGAAATATTGCAATCACCCTTATCCAAAAACGATATTTAAATCAACTTTTTTGCAGTAACACACTCACATTTTTCATAAAACAAACACATTTTTTTTCAGGAATCTACTCTCTGAAACCTAAAACTAATTTTAAAAAAACATCTTTCTCGGCATCCACTGTCCCTAATCGTGCAAGAAAATTTCAATTGACTTGTTGAAATATTGCAATCACCCTTATCCAAAAACGAAATTTAAATAAACTTTTTAGCAGTAACACACTCACATTTTTCATAAAACAAACACATTTTTTTCAGGAATCTACTCTCTGAAACCTAAAACTAATTTAAAAAAAACATCTTTCTAGGCATCCACTGTCCCTAATCGTGCAAGAAAATTTCAATTGACTTGTTGAAATATTGCAATCACTCTTATTCAAAAACGAAATTTAAATAAACTTTTTAGCAGTAACACACTCACATTTTTCATGAAACAAATACATTTTTTTTTTCAGGAATCCACTCTCTGGAACCTATAACGAATTTGTAAAAACATCTTTCTAGGCATCCAATTGGCATCCAATTGATGCCCCCGGGTAAGCTGAGCGCGTTACAAGTTTCATATAATAATAATATTAAAACTAATTTTAAAAAAACATCTTTCTAGGCATCCACTGTCCCTAATCGTGCAAGAAAATTTCAATTGACTTGGTGAAATATTGCAATCACCCTTATCCAAAAACGAAATTTAAATCAACTTTTTAGCAGTAACATACTCACATTTTTCATAAAACAAACACATTTTTATCAGGAATCTATTCTCTGAAACCTAAAACTAATTTTAAAAAAACATCTTTCTAGGCATCCACTGTCCCTAACCGTGCAAGAAAATTTCAATTGACTTGTTGAAATATTGCAATCACCCTTATTCAAAAATGAAATTTAAATCAACTTTTTAGCAGTAACACACTCACATTTTTCATAAAACAAACACATTTTTTTCAGGAATCTACTCTCTGAAACCTAAAACTAATTAAAAAAAAAAAAATTCTAGGCATCCACTCTCCCTAATCTTCCAAGAAAATTTCAATTAACTTATTGAAATATTGCAATCACCCTTATCCAAAAACGATATTTAAATCAACTTTTTTGCAGTAACACACTCACATTTTTCATAAAACAAACACATTTTTTTCAGGAATCTACTCTCTGAAACCTAAAACTAATTTTAAAAAAACATCTTTCTAGGCATCCACTGTCCCTAATCTTGCAAGAAAATTTCAATTGACTTGTTGAAATATTGCAATCACCCTTATCCAAAAACGAAATTTAAATCAACTTTTTAGCAGTAACACACTCACATTTTTCATGAAACAAACACATTTTTTTCAGTAATCAACTCTCTGGAACCTAAAACAAATATAAAAAAACATCTTTCTATGTATCCACTCTCCCTAATCGTGCAAGAAAATTTCAATTAACTAGTTGAAATAATGCAATCACGCCTATCCTGAAGCTAAATTTAAATAAACTTTTTAGCAGTAACACACTCACATTTTTCATAAAACAAACAAATTTTTTTCAGGAATCAACTCTCTGGAACCTAAAACAAATATAAAAAAACATCTTTCTATGCATCCACTCTCCCTAATCGTGCAAGAAAATTTCAATTAACTTGTTGAAATAATGCATTCACGCTTATCCTGAAACAAAATTTAAATCAACTTTTTTGCAGTAACACACTCACATTTTTCATGAAACAAATAATTTTTTTTTCAGGAATCCACTCTCTGGAACCTATAACGAATTTGTAAAAAACATCTTTCTAGGCATCCACTCTCCCTAATCTTGCAAGAAAATTTCAATTAACTTGTTGAAATATTGCAATCACCCTTATCCAAAAACGATATTTAAATCAACTTTTTTGCAGTAACACACTCACATTTTTCATAAAACAAATACATTTTTTTCAGGAATCTACTCTCTGAAACCTAAAACTAATTTTCAAAAAACATCTTTCTAGGCATCCACTGTCCCTAATCGTGCAAGAAAATTTCAATTGACTTTTTGAAATATTGCAATCATCCTTATCCAAAAACGAAATTTAAATCAACTTTTTAGCAGTAACACACTCACATTTTTCATAAAACAAACACATTTTTTTCAGGATTCTACTCTCTGAAACCTAAAACTAATTTTAAAAAAAATCTTTCTAGGCATCAACTGTCCCTAATCGTGCAAGAAAATTTAAATTGACTTGTTGAAATATTGCAATCACCCTTATCCAAAAACGAAATTTAAATCAACTTTTTTGTAGTAACACACTCACATTTTTCATAAAACAAACACATTTTTTTCAGGAATCTACTCTCTGGAACCTAAAACTAATTTAAAAAAAAACATCTTTCTAGGCATCCACTGTCCCTAATCTTGCAAGAAAATTTCAATTGACTTGTTGAAATATTGCAATCACCCTTATCCAAAAACAAAATTTAAATCAACTTTTTAGCAGTAACTTACTCACATTTTTCATGAAACAAACACATTTTTTTCAGGAATCAACTCTCTGGAACCTAAAACAAATATAAAAAAACATCTTTCTATGTATCCACTCTCCCTAATCGTGCAAGAAAATTTCAATTAACTAGTTGAAATAATGCAATCACGCCTATCCTGAAGCTAAATTTAAATAAACTTTTTAGCAGTAACACACTCACATTTTTCATAAAACAAACACATTTGTTTCAGGAATCTACTCTCTGAAACCTAAACTAATTTAAAAAAAACATCTTTCTAGGCATCCACTGTCCCTAACCGTGCAAGAAAATTTCAATTGACTTGTTGAAATATTGCAATCACCCTTATCCAAAAACGAAATTTAAATCAACTTTTTAGCAGTAACACACTTACATTTTTCATAAAACAAACACTTTTTTTTCAGGAATCTACTCTCTGAAACCTAAAACTAATTTAAAAAAAAATCTTTCTAGGCATTCACTGTCCCTAATCGTGCAAGAAAATTTCAATTGACTTGTTGAAATATTGCAATCACCCTTATTCAAAAACGAAATTTAAATCAACTTTTTAGCAGTAACACACTCACATTTTTCATAAAACAAACACATTTTTTTCAGGAATCTACTCTCTGAAACCTAAAACTAATTAAAAAAAAACATCTTTCTAGGCATCCACTCTCCCTAATCTTCCACAAAAATTTCAATTAACTTATCGAAATATTGCAATCACCCTTATCCAAAAACGATATTTAAATCAACTTTTTTGCAGTAACACACTCACATTTTTCATAAAACAAACACATTTTTTTCAGGAATCTACTCTCTGGAACCTAAAACTAATTAAAAAAAAAACATCTTTCTAGGCATCCACTGTCCCTAATCTTGCAAGAAAATTTCAATTGACTTGTTGAAATATTGCAATCACCCTTATCCAAAAACGAAATTTAAATCAACTTTTTAGCAGTAACTTACTCACATTTTTCATGAAACAAACACATTTTTTTCAGGAATCAACTCTCTGACACCTAAAACAAATATAAAAAAATATCTTTCTATGTATCCACTCTCCCTAATTGTGCAAGAAAATTTCAATTAACTAGTTGAAATAATGCAATCACGCCTATCCTGAAGCTACATTTAAATAAACTTTTTAGCAGTAACACACTCACATTTTTCATAAAACAAACACATTTTTTTCAGGAATCAACTCTCTGGAACCTAAAACAAATATAAAAAAACATCTTTCTATGCATCCACTTTCCCTAATCTTGCAAGAAAATTTCAATTAACTTGTTGAAATGATGCATTCACACCTATCCTGAAACTAAATTTAAATCAACTTTTTTGCAGTAACACACTCACATTTTTCATGAAACAAATACTTTTTTTTTCAGGAATCCACTCTCTGGAACCTATAACGAATTTGTAAAAACATCTTTCTAGGCATCCAATTGGCATCCAATTGACGCCCCCGGGTAAGCTGAGCGCGTTACAAGTTTCATATAATAATAATAATAAAACTAATTTTAAAAAAACATCTTTCTAGGCATCCACTGTCCCTAATCGTGCAAGAAAATTTCAATTGACTTGTTGAAATATTGCAATCACCCTTATCCAAAAACGAAATTTAAATCAACTTTTTAGCAGTAACACACTCACATTTTTCATAAAACAAACACATTATTTTCAGGAATCTATTCTCTGAAACCTAAAACTAATTTTAAAAAAACATCTTTCTAGGCATCCACTGTCCCTAATCGTGCAAGAAAATTTCAATTGACTTGTTGAAATATTGCAATCACCCTTATTCAAAAACGAAATTTAAATCAACTTTTTAGCAGTAACACACTCACATTTTTCATAAAACAAACACATTTTTTTCAGGAATCTACTCTCTGAAACCTAAAACTAATTTAAAAAAAAATTCTACGCATCCACTCTCCCTAATCTTCCAAGAAAATTTCAATTAACTTATTGAAATATTGCAATCACCCTTATCCAAAAACGATATTTAAATCAACTTTTTTGCAGTAACACACTCACATTTTTCATAAAACAAACACATTTTTTTCAGGAATCTACTCTCTGAAACCTAAAACTAATTTAAAAAAAACATCTTTCTAGGCATCCACTGTCCCTAATCTTGCAAGAAAATTTCAATTGACTTGTTGAAATATTGCAATCACCCTTATCCAAAAACGAAATTTAAATCAACTTTTTAGCAGTAACACACTCACATTTTTCATGAAACAAACACATTTTTTTCAGGAATCAACTCTCTGGAACCTAAAACAAATATAAAAAAACATCTTTCTATGTATCCACTCTCCCTAATCGTGCAAGAAAATTTCAATTAACTAGTTGAAATAATGCAATCACGCCTATCCTGAAGCTAAATTTAAATAAACTTTTTAGCAGTAACACACTCACATTTTTCATAAAACCAACACATTTTTTTCAGGAATCAACTCTCTGGAACCTAAAACATATATAAAAAAACATCTTTCTATGCATCCACTCTCCCTAATCGTGCAAGAAAATTTCAATTAACTTGTTGAAATGATGCATTCACGCTTTCTCTGGAACCTAAAACTAATTTTAAAAAAACATCTTTCTAGGCATCCACTGTCCCTAATCGTGCAAGAAAATTTCAATTGACTTGTTGAAATATTGCAATCACCCTTATCCAAAAACGAAATTTAAATCAACTTTTTAGCAGTAACACACTCACATTTTTCATAAAACAAACACATTATTTTCAGGAATCTATTCTCTGAAACCTAAAACTAATTTTAAAAAAACATCTTTCTAGGCATCCACTGTCCCTAATCGTGCAAGAAAATTTCAATTGACTTGTTGAAATATTGCAATCACCCTTATTCAAAAACGAAATTTAAATCAACTTTTTAGCAGTAACACACTCACATTTTTCATAAAACAAACACATTTTTTTCAGGAATCTACTCTCTGAAACCTAAAACTAATTTAAAAAAAAATTCTACGCATCCACTCTCCCTAATCTTCCAAGAAAATTTCAATTAACTTATTGAAATATTGCAATCACCCTTATCCAAAAACGATATTTAAATCAACTTTTTTGCAGTAACACACTCACATTTTTCATAAAACAAACACATTTTTTTCAGGAATCTACTCTCTGAAACCTAAAACTAATTTAAAAAAAAGATCTTTCTAGGCATCCACTGTCCCTAATCTTGCAAGAAAATTTCAATTGACTTGTTGAAATATTGCAATCACCCTTATCCAAAAACGAAATTTAAATCAACTTTTTAGCAGTAACACACTCACATTTTTCATGAAACAAACACATTTTTTTCAGGAATCAACTCTCTGGAACCTAAAACAAATATAAAAAAACATCTTTCTATGTATCCACTCTCCCTAATCGTGCAAGAAAATTTCAATTAACTAGTTGAAATAATGCAATCACGCCTATCCTGAAGCTAAATTTAAATAAACTTTTTAGCAGTAACACACTCACATTTTTCATAAAACCAACAAATTTTTTTCAGGAATCAACTCTCTGGAACCTAAAACATATATAAAAAAACATCTTTCTATGCATCCACTCTCCCTAATCGTGCAAGAAAATTTCAATTAACTTGTTGAAATGATGCATTCACGCTTATCCTGAAACTAAATTTAAATCAACTTTTTTGCAGTAACACACTCACATTTTTCATGAAACAAATAATTTTTTTTTTCAGGAATCCACTCTCTGGAACCTATAACGAATTTGTAAAAAACATCTTTCTAGGCATCCACTCTCCCTAATCTTGCAAGAAAATTTCAATTAACTTGTTGAAATATTGCAATCACCCTTATCCAAAAACGATATTTAAATCAACTTTTTTGCAGTAACACACTCACATTTTTCATGAAACAAACACATTTTTTTCAGTAATCAACTCTCTGGAACCTAAAACAAATATAAAAAAACATCTTTCTATGTATCCACTCTCCCTAATCGTGCAAGAAAATTTCAATTAACTAGTTGAAATAATGCAATCACGCCTATCCTGAAGCTAAATTTAAATAAACTTTTTAGCAGTAACACACTCACATTTTTCATAAAACAAACAAATTTTTTTCAGGAATCAACTCTCTGGAACCTAAAACAAATATAAAAAAACATCTTTCTATGCATCCACTCTCCCTAATCGTGCAAGAAAATTTCAATTAACTTGTTGAAATGATGCATTCACGCTTATCCTGAAACTAAATTTAAATCAACTTTTTTGCAGTAACACACTCACATTTTTCATGAAACAAATATTTTTTTTTCAGGAATCCACTCTCTGGAACCTATAACGAATTTGTAAAAAACATCTTTCTAGGCATCCACTCTCCCTAATCTTGCAAGAAAATTTCAATTAACTTGTTGAAATATTGCAATCACCCTTATCCAAAAACGATATTTAAATCAACTTTTTTGCAGTAACACACTCACATTTTTCATAAAACAAATACATTTTTTTCAGGAATCTACTCTCTGAAACCTAAAACTAATTTTCAAAAAACATCTTTCTAGGCATCCACTGTCCCTAATCGTGCAAGAAAATTTCAATTGACTTGTTGAAATATTGCAATCATCCTTATCCAAAAACGAAATTTAAATCAACTTTTTAGCAGTAACACACTCACATTTTTCATAAAACAAACACATTTTTTTCAGGATTCTACTCTCTGAAACCTAAAACTAATTTTAAAAAAACATCTTTCTAGGCATCAACTGTCCCTAATCGTGCAAGAAAATTTAAATTGACTTGTTGAAATATTGCAATCACCCTTATCCAAAAACGAAATTTAAATCAACTTTTTTGTAGTAACACACTCACATTTTTCATAAAACAAACACATTTTTTTCAGGAATCTACTCTCTGGAACCTAAAACTAATTTAAAAAAAAATCTTTCTAGGCATCCACTGTCCCTAATCTTGCAAGAAAATTTCAATTGACTTGTTGAAATATTGCAATCACCCTTATCCAAAAACAAAATTTAAATCAACTTTTTAGCAGTAACTTACTCACATTTTTCATGAAACAAACACATTTTTTTCAGGAATCAACTCTCTGGAACCTAAAACAAATATAAAAAAAACATCTTTCTATGTATCCACTCTCCCTAATCGTGCAAGAAAATTTCAATTAACTAGTTGAAATAATGCAATCACGCCTATCCTGAAGCTAAATTTAAATAAACTTTTTAGCAGTAACACACTCACATTTTTCATAAAACAAACACATTTTTTTCAGGAATCTACTCTCTGAAACCTAAACTAATTTAAAAAAACATCTTTCTAGGCATCCACTGTCCCTAACCGTGCAAGAAAATTTCAATTGACTTGTTGAAATATTGCAATCACCCTTATCCAAAAACGAAATTTAAATCAACTTTTTAGCAGTAACACACTTACATTTTTCATAAAACAAACACATTTATTTCAGGAATCTACTCTCTGAAACCTAAAACTAATTTAAAAAAAAATCTTTCTAGGCATTCACTGTCCCTAATCGTGCAAGAAAATTTCAATTGACTTGTTGAAATATTGCAATCACCCTTATTCAAAAACGAAATTTAAATCAACTTTTTAGCAGTAACACACTCACATTTTTCATAAAACAAACACATTTTTTTCAGGAATCTACTCTCTGAAACCTAAAACTAATTAAAAAAAAACATCTTTCTAGGCATCCACTCTCCCTAATCTTCCACAAAAATTTCAATTAACTTATCGAAATATTGCAATCACCCTTATCCAAAAACGATATTTAAATCAACTTTTTTGCAGTAACACACTCACATTTTTCATAAAACAAACACATTTTTTTCAGGAATCTACTCTCTGGAACCTAAAACTAATTTAAAAAAAAACATCTTTCTAGGCATCCACTGTCCCTAATCTTGCAAGAAAATTTCAATTGACTTGTTGAAATATTGCAATCACCCTTATCCAAAAACGAAATTTAAATCAACTTTTTAGCAGTAACTTACTCACATTTTTCATGAAACAAACACATTTTTTTCAGGAATCAACTCTCTGACACCTAAAACAAATTTAAAAAAATATCTTTCTATGTATCCACTCTCCCTAATTGTGCAAGAAAATTTCAATTAACTAGTTGAAATAATGCAATCACGCCTATCCTGAAGCTACATTTAAATAAACTTTTTAGCAGTAACACACTCACATTTTTCATAAAACAAACACATTTTTTTCAGGAATCAACTCTCTGGAACCTAAAACAAATATAAAAAAACATCTTTCTATGCATCCACTTTCCCTAATCTTGCAAGAAAATTTCAATTAACTTGTTGAAATGATGCATTCACACCTATCCTGAAACTAAATTTAAATCAACTTTTTTGCAGTAACACACTCACATTTTTCATGAAACAAATACTTTTTTTTTCAGGAATCCACTCTCTGGAACCTATAACGAATTTGTAAAAACATCTTTCTAGGCATCCAATTGGCATCCAATTGATGCCCCCGGGTAAGCTGAGCGCGTTACAAGTTTCATATAATAATAATAATAAAACTAATTTTAAAAAAACATCTTTCTAGGCATCCACTGTCCCTAATCGTGCAAGAAAATTTAAATTGACTTGGTGAAATATTGCAATCACCCTTATCCAAAAACGAAATTTAAATCAACTTTTTAGCAGTAACATACTCACATTTTTCATAAAACAAACACATTTTTTTCAGGAATCTTTTCTCTGGAACCTAAAACTAATTTTAAAAAAACATCTTTCTAGGCATCCACTGTCCCTAATCGTGCAAGAAAATTTCAATTGACTTGTTGAAATATTGCAATCACCCTTATCCAAAAACGAAATTTAAATCAACTTTTTAGCAGTAACACACTCACATTTTTCATAAAACAAACACATTATTTTCAGGAATCTATTCTCTGAAACCTAAAACTAATTTAAAAAAAACATCTTTCTAGGCATCCACTGTCCCTAATCGTGCAAGAAAATTTCAATTGACTTGTTGAAATATTGCAATCACCCTTATTCAAAAACGAAATTTAAATCAACTTTTTAGCAGTAACACACTCACATTTTTCATAAAACAAACACATTTTTTTCAGGAATCTACTCTCTGAAACCTAAAACTAATTTAAAAAAAAAAATTCTACGCATCCACTCTCCCTAATCTTCCAAGAAAATTTCAATTAACTTATTGAAATATTGCAATCACCCTTATCCAAAAACGATATTTAAATCAACTTTTTTGCAGTAACACACTCACATTTTTCATAAAACAAACACATTTTTTTCAGGAATCTACTCTCTGAAACCTAAAACTAATTTTAAAAAAACATCTTTCTAGGCATCCACTGTCCCTAATCTTGCAAGAAAATTTCAATTGACTTGTTGAAATATTGCAATCACCCTTATCCAAAAACGAAATTTAAATCAACTTTTTAGCAGTAACACACTCACATTTTTCATGAAACAAACACATTTTTTTCAGGAATCAACTCTCTGGAACCTAAAACAAATATAAAAAAACATCTTTCTATGTATCCACTCTCCCTAATCGTGCAAGAAAATTTCAATTAACTAGTTGAAATAATGCAATCACGCCTATCCTGAAGCTAAATTTAAATAAACTTTTTAGCAGTAACACACTCACATTTTTCATAAAACCAACAAATTTTTTTCAGGAATCAACTCTCTGGAACCTAAAACAAATATAAAAAAACATCTTTCTATGCATCCACTCTCCCTAATCGTGCAAGAAAATTTCAATTAACTTGTTGAAATGATGCATTCACGCTTATCCTGAAACTAAATTTAAATCAACTTTTTTGCAGTAACACACTCACATTTTTCATGAAACTATATTTTTTTCAGGAATCCACTCTCTGGAACCTATAACGAATTTGTAAAAAACATCTTTCTAGGCATCCACTCTCCCTAATCTTGCAAGAAAATTTCAATTAACTTGTTGAAATATTGCAATCACCCTTATCCAAAAACGATATTTAAATCAACTTTTTTGCAGTAACACACTCACATTTTTCATAAAACAAACACATTTTTTTCAGGAATCAACTCTCTGAAACCTAAAACTAATTTTAAAAAAACATCTTTCTAGGCATCCACTGTCCCTAATCGTGCAAGAAAATTTCAATTGACTTGTTGAAATATTGCAATCACCCTTATCCAAAAACGAAATTTAAATCAACTTTTTAGCAGTAACACACTCACATTTTTCATAAAACAAACACATTTTTTTCAGGAATCTACTCTCTGAAACCTAAAACTAATTTTAAAAAAACATCTTTCTAGGCATCAACTGTCCCTAATCGTGCAAGAACATTTCAATTGACTTGTTGAAATATTGCAATCACCCTTATTCAAAAACAAAATTTAAATCAACTTTTTAGCAGTACACATTCACATTTTTCATAAAATAAACACATTTTTTTCAGGAATCTACTCTCTGAAACCTAAAACTAATTTTTAAAAAACATCTTTCTAGGCATCCACTGTCCCTAATCATGCAAGAAAATTTAAATTGACTTGTCGAAATATTGCAATCACCCTTATCCAAAAACGAAATTTAAATCAACTTTTTTGCAGTAACACACTCACATTTTTCATAAAACAAACACATTTTTTTCAGGAATCTACTCTCTGGAACCTAAAACTAATTTAAAAAAAAACATCTTTCTAGGCATCCACTGTCCCTAATCTTGCAAGAAAATTTCAATTGACTTGTTGAAATATTGCAATCACCCTTATCCAAAAACGAAATTTAAATCAACTTTTTAGCAGTAACTTACTCACATTTTTCATGAAACAAACACATTTTTTTCAGGAATCAACTCTCTGGAACCTAAAACAAATATAAAAAAAACATCTTTCTATGTATCCACTCTCCCTAATCTTGCAAGAAAATTTCAATTAACTTGTTGAAATATTGCAATCACCCTTATCCAAAAACGATATTTAAATCAACTTTTTTGCAGTAACACACTCACATTTTTCATAAAACAAACACATTTTTTTTCAGGAATCTACTCTCTGAAACCTAAAACTAATTTTAAAAAAACATCTTTCTAGGCATCCACTGTCCCTAATCGTGCAAGAAAATTTCAATTGACTTGTTGAAATATTGCAATCACCCTTATCCAAAAACGAAATTTAAATCAACTTTTTAGCAGTAACACACTCACATTTTTCATAAAACAAACACATTTTTTTCAGGAATCTACTCTCTGAAACCTAAAACTAATTTTAAAAAAACATCTTTCTAGGCATCCACTGTCCCTAATCGTGCAAGAAAATTTCAATTCACTTGTTGAAATATTGCAATCACTCTTATTCAAAAACGAAATTTAAATAAACTTTTTAGCAGTAACACACTCAAATTTTTCATGAAACAAATAATTTTTTTTTTTCAGGAATCCACTCTCTGGAACCTATAACGAATTTGTAAAAACATCTTTCTAGGCATCCAATTGGCATCCAATTGATGCCCCCGGGTAAGCTGAGCGCGTTACAAGTTTCATATAATAATAATAATAAAACTAATTTTAAAAAAACATCTTTCTAGGCATCCACTGTCCCTAATCGTGCAAGAAAATTTCAATTGACTTGTTGAAATATTGCAATCACCCTTATATAAAAACGAAATTTAAATCAACTTTTTAGCAGTAACATACTCACATTTTTCATAAAACAAACACATTTTTTTCAGGAATCTTTTCTCTGGAACCTAAAACTAATTTAAAAAAAACATCTTTCTAGGCATCCACTGTCCCTAATCGTGCAAGAAAATTTCAATTGACTTGTTGAAATATTGCAATCACCCTTATCCAAAAACGAAATTTAAATCAACTTTTTAGCAGTAACACACTCACATTTTTCATAAAACAAACACATTTTTTTCAGGAATCTATTCTCTGAAACCTAAAACTAATTTTAAAAAAACATCTTTCTAGGCATCCACTGTCCCTAACCGTGCAAGAAAATTTCAATTGACTTGTTGAAATATTGCAATCACCCTTATTCAAAAACGAAATTTAAATCAACTTTTTAGCAGTAACACACTCACATTTTTCATAAAACAAACACATTTTTTTCAGGAATCTACTCTCTGAAACCTAAAACTAATTAAAAAAAAAAGAAATCTAGGCATCCACTCTCCCTAATCTTCCAAGAAAATTTCAATTAACTTATTGAAATATTGCAATCACCCTTATCCAAAAACGATATTTAAATCAACTTTTTTGCAGTAACACACTCACATTTTTCATAAAACAAACACATTTTTTTCAGGAATCTACTCTCTGAAACCTAAAACTAATTTTAAAAAAACATCTTTCTAGGCATCCACTGTCCCTAATCTTGCAAGAAAATTTCAATTGACTTGTTGAAATATTGCAATCACCCTTATCCAAAAACGAAATTTAAATCAACTTTTTAGCAGTAACACACTCACATTTTTCATGAAACAAACACATTTTTTTCAGTAATCAACTCTCTGGAACCTAAAACAAATATAAAAAAACATCTTTCTATGTATCCACTCTCCCTAATCGTGCAAGAAAATTTCAATTAACTAGTTGAAATAATGCAATCACGCCTATCCTGAAGCTAAATTTAAATAAACTTTTTAGCAGTAACACACTCACATTTTTCATAAAACCAACAATTTTTTTCAGGAATCAACTCTCTGGAACCTAAAACAAATATAAAAAAACATCTTTCTATGCATCCACTCTCCCTAATCGTGCAAGAAAATTTCAATTAACTTGTTGAAATGATGCATTCACGCTTATCCTGAAACTAAATTTAAATCAACTTTTTTGCAGTAACACACTCACATTTTTCATGAAACAAATAATTTTTTTTTCAGGAATCCACTCTCTGGAACCTATAACGAATTTGTAAAAAACATCTTTCTAGGCATCCACTCTCCCTAATCTTGCAAGAAAATTTCAATTAACTTGTTGAAATATTGCAATCACCCTTATCCAAAAACGATATTTAAATCAACTTTTTTGCAGTAACACACTCACATTTTTCATAAAACAAACACATTTTTTTCAGGAATCAACTCTCTGAAACCTAAAACTAATTTTAAAAAAACATCTTTCTAGGCATCCACTGTCCCTAATCGTGCAAGAAAATTTCAATTGACTTGTTGAAATATTGCAATCACCCTTATCCAAAAACGAAATTTAAATCAACTTTTTAGCAGTAACACACTCACATTTTTCATAAAACAAACACATTTTTTTCAGGAATCTACTCTCTGAAACCTAAAACTAATTTAAAAAAAACATCTTTCTAGGCATCAACTGTCCCTAATCGTGCAAGAACATTTCAATTGACTTGTTGAAATATTGCAATCACCCTTATTCAAAAACAAAATTTAAATCAACTTTTTAGCAGTAACACATTCACATTTTTCATAAAATAAACACATTTTTTTCAGGAATCTACTCTCTGAAACCTAAAACTAATTTTTAAAAAACATCTTTCTAGGCATCCACTGTCCCTAATCATGCAAGAAAATTTAAATTGACTTGTCGAAATATTGCAATCACCCTTATCCAAAAACGAAATTTAAATCAACTTTTTTGCAGTAACACACTCACATTTTTCATAAAACAGACACATTTTTTTCAGGAATCTACTCTCTGGAACCTAAAACTAATTTAAAAAAAAACATCTTTCTAGGCATCCACTGTCCCTAATCTTGCAAGAAAATTTCAATTGACTTGTTGAAATATTGCAATCACCCTTATCCAAAAACGAAATTTAAATCAACTTTTTAGCAGTAACTTACTCACATTTTTCATGAAACAAACACATTTTTTTCAGGAATCAACTCTCTGGAACGTAAAACAAATATAAAAAAAACATCTTTCTATGTATCCACTCTCCCTAATCGTGCAAGAAAATTTCAATTAACTAGTTGAAATAATGCAATCACGCCTATCCTGAAGCTAAATTTAAATAAACTTTTTAGCAGTAACACACTCACATTTTTCATAAAACAAATAATTTTTTTTTTCAGGAATCCACTCTCTGGAACCTATAACGAATTTGTAAAAAACATCTTTTTAGGCATCCACTCTCCCTAATCTTGCAAGAAAATTTCAATTAACTTGTTGAAATATTGCAATCACCCTTATCCAAAAACGATATTTAAATCAACTTTTTTGCAGTAACACACTCACATTTTTCATAAAACAAACACATTTTTTTTCAGGAATCTACTCTCTGAAACCTAAAACTAATTTTAAAAAAACATCTTTCTAGGCATCCACTGTCCCTAATCGTGCAAGAAAATTTCAATTGACTTGATGAAATATTGCAATCACCCTTATCCAAAAACGAAATTTAAATCAACTTTTTAGCAGTAACACACTCACATTTTTCATAAAACAAACACATTTTTTTCAGGAATCTACTCTCTGAAACCTAAAACTAATTTTAAAAAAACATCTTTCTAGGCATCCACTGTCCCTAATCGTGCAAGAAAATTTCAATTGACTTGTTGAAATATTGCAATCACTCTTATTCAAAAACGAAATTTAAATAAACTTTTTAGCAGTAACACACTCACATTTTTCATGAAACAAATAAAAATTTTTTTTCAGGAATCCACTCTCTGGAACCTATAACGAATTTGTAAAAACATCTTTCTAGGCATCCAATTGGCATCCAATTGATGCCCCCGGGTAAGCTGAGCGCGTTACAAGTTTCATATAATAATAATAATAAAACTAATTTAAAAAAAACATCTTTCTAGGCATCCACTGTCCCTAATCGTGCAAGAAAATTTCAATTGACTTGGTGAAATATTGCAATCACCCTTATCCAAAAACGAAATTTAAATCAACTTTTTAGCAGTAACATACTCACATTTTTCATAAAACAAACACATTTTTTTCAGGAATCTTTTCTCTGGAACCTAAAACTAATTTTAAAAAAACATCTTTCTAGGCATCCACTGTCCCTAATCGTGCAAGAAAATTTCAATTGACTTGTTGAAATATTGCAATCACCCTTATCCAAAAACGAAATTTAAATCAACTTTTTAGCAGTAACACACTCACATTTTTCATAAAACAAACACATTTTTTTCAGGAATCTATTCTCTGAAACCTAAAACTAATTTAAAAAAAACATCTTTCTAGGCATCCACTGTCCCTAACCGTGCAAGAAAATTTCAATTGACTTGTTGAAATATTGCAATTACCCTTATTCAAAAACGAAATTTAAATCAACTTTTTAGCAGTAACACACTCACATTTTTCATAAAACAAACACATTTTTTTCAGGAATCTACTCTCTGAAACCTAAAACTAATTAAAAAAAAAAAAATTCTAGGCATCCACTCTCCCTAATCTTCCAAGAAAATTTCAATTAACTTATTGAAATATTGCAATCACCCTTATCCAAAAACGATATTTAAATCAACTTTTTTGCAGTAACACACTCACATTTTTCATAAAACAAACACATTTTTTTCAGGAATCTACTCTCTGAAACCTAAAACTAATTTTAAAAAAACATCTTTCTAGGCATCCACTGTCCCTAATCTTGCAAGAAAATTTCAATTGACTTGTTGAAATATTGCAATCACCCTTATCCAAAAACGAAATTTAAATCAACTTTTTAGCAGTAACACACTCACATTTTTCATGAAACAAACACATTTTTTTCAGTAATCAACTCTCTGGAACCTAAAACAAATATAAAAAAACATCTTTCTATGTATCCACTCTCCCTAATCGTGCAAGAAAATTTCAATTAACTAGTTGAAATAATGCAATCACGCCTATCCTGAAGCTAAATTTAAATAAACTTTTTAGCAGTAACACACTCACATTTTTCATAAAACCAACAAATTTTTTTCAGGAATCAACTCTCTGGAACCTAAAACAAATATAAAAAAACATCTTTCTCTGCATCCACTCTCCCTAATCGTGCAAGAAAATTTCAATTAACTTGTTGAAATGATGCATTCACGCTTATCCTGAAACTAAATTTAAATCAACTTTTTTGCAGTAACACACTCACATTTTTCATGAAACAAATAATTTTTTTTTTCAGGAATCCACTCTCTGGAACCTATAACGAATTTGTAAAAAACATCTTTCTAGGCATCCACTCTCCCTAATCTTGCAAGAAAATTTCAATTAACTTGTTGAAATATTGCAATCACCCTTATCCAAAAACGAAATTTAAATCAACTTTTTAGCAGTAACACACTCACATTTTTCATGAAACAAACACATTTATTTCAGGAATCAACTCTCTGGAACCTAAAACAAATATAAAAAAACATCTTTCTATGTATCCACTCTCCCTAATCGTGCAAGAAAATTTCAATTAACTAGTTGAAATAATGCAATCACGCCTATCCTGAAGCTAAATTTAAATAAACTTTTTAGCAGTAACACACTCACATTTTTCATAAAACCAACAAATTTTTTTCAGGAATCAACTCTCTGGAACCTAAAACATATATAAAAAAACATCTTTCTATGCATCCACTCTCCCTAATCGTGCAAGAAAATTTCAATTAACTTGTTGAAATGATGCATTCACGCTTATCCTGAAACTAAATTTAAATCAACTTTTTTGCAGTAACACACTCACATTTTTCATGAAACAAATAATTTTTTTTTTCAGGAATCCACTCTCTGGAACCTATAACGAATTTGTAAAAAACATCTTTCTAGGCATCCACTCTCCCTAATCTTGCAAGAAAATTTCAATTAACTTGTTGAAATATTGCAATCACCCTTATCCAAAAACGATATTTAAATCAACTTTTTTGCAGTAACACACTCACATTTTTCATGAAACAAACACATTTTTTTCAGTAATCAACTCTCTGGAACCTAAAACAAATATAAAAAAACATCTTTCTATGTATCCACTCTCCCTAATCGTGCAAGAAAATTTCAATTAACTAGTTGAAATAATGCAATCACGCCTATCCTGAAGCTAAATTTAAATAAACTTTTTAGCAGTAACACACTCACATTTTTCATAAAACAAACAAATTTTTTTCAGGAATCAACTCTCTGGAACCTAAAACAAATATAAAAAAACATCTTTCTATGCATCCACTCTCCCTAATCGTGCAAGAAAATTTCAATTAACTTGTTGAAATGATGCATTCACGCTTATCCTGAAACTAAATTTAAATCAACTTTTTTGCAGTAACAAACTCACATTTTTCATGAAACAAATATTTTTTTTTCAGGAATCCACTCTCTGGAACCTATAACGAATTTGTAAAAAACATCTTTCTAGGCATCCACTCTCCCTAATCTTGCAAGAAAATTTCAATTAACTTGTTGAAATATTGCAATCACCCTTATCCAAAAACGATATTTAAATCAACTTTTTTGCAGTAACACACTCACATTTTTCATAAAACAAATACATTTTTTCAGGAATCTACTCTCTGAAACCTAAAACTAATTTTCAAAAAACATCTTTCTAGGCATCCACTGTCCCTAATCGTGCAAGAAAATTTCAATTGACTTGTTGAAATATTGCAATCATCCTTATCCAAAAACGAAATTTAAATCAACTTTTTAGCAGTAACACACTCACATTTTTCATAAAACAAACACATTTTTTTCAGGATTCTACTCTCTGAAACCTAAAACTAATTTTAAAAAAACATCTTTCTAGGCATCAACTGTCCCTAATCGTGCAAGAAAATTTAAATTGACTTGTTGAAATATTGCAATCACCCTTATCCAAAAACGAAATTTAAATCAACTTTTTTGTAGTAACACACTCACATTTTTCATAAAACAAACAAATTTTTTTCAGGAATCTACTCTCTGGAACCTAAAACTAATTTAAAAAAAACATCTTTCTAGGCATCCACTGTCCCTAATCTTGCAAGAAAATTTCAATTGACTTGTTGAAATATTGCAATCACCCTTATCCAAAAACAAAATTTAAATCAACTTTTTAGCAGTAACTTACTCACATTTTTCATGAAACAAACACATTTTTTTCAGGAATCAACTCTCTGGAACCTAAAACAAATATAAAAAAAACATCTTTCTATGTATCCACTCTCCCTAATCGTGCAAGAAAATTTCAATTAACTAGTTGAAATAATGCAATCACGCCTATCCTGAAGCTAAATTTAAATAAACTTTTTAGCAGTAACACACTCACATTTTTCATAAAACAAACACATTTTTTTCAGGAATCTACTCTCTGAAACCTAAACTAATTTAAAAAAACATCTTTCTAGGCATCCACTGTCCCTAACCGTGCAAGAAAATTTCAATTGACTTGTTGAAATATTGCAATCACCCTTATCCAAAAACGAAATTTAAATCAACTTTTTAGCAGTAACACACTTACATTTTTCATAAAACAAACACATTTATTTCAGGAATCTACTCTCTGAAACCTAAAACTAATTTAAAAAAAAATCTTTCTAGGCATTCACTGTCCCTAATCGTGCAAGAAAATTTCAATTGACTTGTTGAAATATTGCAATCACCCTTATTCAAAAACGAAATTTAAATCAACTTTTTAGCAGTAACACACTCACATTTTTCATAAAACAAACACATTTTTTTCAGGAATCTACTCTCTGAAACCTAAAACTAATTAAAAAAAACATCTTTCTAGGCATCCACTCTCCCTAATCTTCCACAAAAATTTCAATTAACTTATCGAAATATTGCAATCACCCTTATCCAAAAACGATATTTAAATCAACTTTTTTGCAGTAACACACTCACATTTTTCATAAAACAAACACATTTTTTTCAGGAATCTACTCTCTGGAACCTAAAACTAATTTTAAAAAAAACATCTTTCTAGGCATCCACTGTCCCTAATCTTGCAAGAAAATTTCAATTGACTTGTTGAAATATTGCAATCACCCTTATCCAAAAACGAAATTTAAATCAACTTTTTAGCAGTAACTTACTCACATTTTTCATGAAACAAACACATTTTTTTCAGGAATCAACTCTCTGACACCTAAAACAAATATAAAAAAATATCTTTCTATGTATCCACTCTCCCTAATTGTGCAAGAAAATTTCAATTAACTAGTTGAAATAATGCAATCACGCCTATCCTGAAGCTACATTTAAATAAACTTTTTAGCAGTAACACACTCACATTTTTCATAAAACAAACACATTTTTTTCAGGAATCAACTCTCTGGAACCTAAAACAAATATAAAAAAACATCTTTCTATGCATCCACTTTCCCTAATCTTGCAAGAAAATTTCAATTAACTTGTTGAAATGATGCATTCACACCTATCCTGAAACTAAATTTAAATCAACTTTTTTGCAGTAACACACTCACATTTTTCATGAAACAAATACTTTTTTTTTCAGGAATCCACTCTCTGGAACCTATAACGAATTTGTAAAAACATCTTTCTAGGCATCCAATTGGCATCCAATTGATGCCCCCGGGTAAGCTGAGCGCGTTACAAGTTTCATATAATAATAATAATAAAACTAATTTTAAAAAAACATCTTTCTAGGCATCCACTGTCCCTAATCGTGCAGGAAAATTTCAATTGACTTGGTGAAATATTGCAATCACCCTTATCCAAAAACGAAATTTAAATCAACTTTTTAGCAGTAACATACTCACATTTTTCATAAAACAAACACATTTTTTTCAGGAATCTTTTCTCTGGAACCTAAAACTAATTTTAAAAAAACATCTTTCTAGGCATCCACTGTCCCTAATCGTGCAAGAAAATTTCAATTGACTTGTTGAAATATTGCAATCACCCTTATCCAAAAACGAAATTTAAATCAACTTTTTAGCAGTAACACACTCACATTTTTCATAAAACAAACACATTATTTTCAGGAATCTATTCTCTGAAACCTAAAACTAATTTTAAAAAAACATCTTTCTAGGCATCCACTGTCCCTAATCGTGCAAGAAAATTTCAATTGACTTGTTGAAATATTGCAATCACCCTTATTCAAAAACGAAATTTAAATCAACTTTTTAGCAGTAACACACTCACATTTTTCATAAAACAAACACATTTTTTTCAGGAATCTACTCTCTGAAACCTAAAACTAATTAAAAAAAAAAAATTCTACGCATCCACTCTCCCTAATCTTCCAAGAAAATTTCAATTAACTTATTGAAATATTGCAATCACCCTTATCCAAAAACGATATTTAAATCAACTTTTTTGCAGTAACACACTCACATTTTTCATAAAACAAACACATTTTTTTCAGGAATCTACTCTCTGAAACCTAAAACTAATTTTAAAAAAACATCTTTCTAGGCATCCACTGTCCCTAATCTTGCAAGAAAATTTCAATTGACTTGTTGAAATATTGCAATCACCCTTATCCAAAAACGAAATTTAAATCAACTTTTTAGCAGTAACACACTCACATTTTTCATGAAACAAACACATTTTTTTCAGGAATCAACTCTCTGGAACCTAAAACAAATATAAAAAAACATCTTTCTATGTATCCACTCTCCCTAATCGTGCAAGAAAATTTCAATTAACTAGTTGAAATAATGCAATCACGCCTATCCTGAAGCTAAATTTAAATAAACTTTTTAGCAGTAACACACTCACATTTTTCATAAAACCAACAAATTTTTTTCAGGAATCAACTCTCTGGAACCTAAAACAAATATAAAAAAACATCTTTCTATGCATCCACTCTCCCTAATCGTGCAAGAAAATTTCAATTAACTTGTTGAAATGATGCATTCACGCTTATCCTGAAACTAAATTTAAATCAACTTTTTTGCAGTAACACACTCACATTTTTCATGAAACTATATTTTTTTCAGGAATCCACTCTCTGGAACCTATAACGAATTTGTAAAAAACATCTTTCTAGGCATCCACTCTCCCTAATCTTGCAAGAAAATTTCAATTCACTTGTTGAAATATTGCAATCACCCTTATCCAAAAACGATATTTAAATCAACTTTTTTGCAGTAACACTCTCACATTTTTCATAAAACAAACACATTTTTTTCAGGAATCAACTCTCTGAAACCTAAAACTAATTTTAAAAAAACATCTTTCTAGGCATCCACTGTCCCTAATCGTGCAAGAAAATTTCAATTGACTTGTTGAAATATTGCAATCACCCTTATCCAAAAACGAAATTTAAATCAACTTTTTAGCAGTAACACACTCACATTTTTCATAAAACAAACACATTTTTTTCAGGAATCTACTCTCTGAAACCTAAAACTAATTTTAAAAAAACATCTTTCTAGGCATCAACTGTCCCTAATCGTGCAAGAACATTTCAATTGACTTGTTGAAATATTGCAATCACCCTTATTCAAAAACAAAATTTAAATCAACTTTTTAGCAGTAACACATTCACATTTTTCATAAAATAAACACATTTTTTTCAGGAATCTACTCTCTGAAACCTAAAACTAATTTTTAAAAAACATCTTTCTAGGCATCCACTGTCCCTAATCATGCAAGAAAATTTAAATTGACTTGTCGAAATATTGCAATCACCCTTATCCAAAAACGAAATTTAAATCAACTTTTTTGCAGTAACACACTCACATTTTTCATAAAACAAACACATTTTTTTCAGGAATCTACTCTCTGGAACCTAAAACTAATTTAAAAAAAAACATCTTTCTAGGCATCCACTGTCCCTAATCTTGCAAGAAAATTTCAATTGACTTGTTGAAATATTGCAATCACCCTTATCCAAAAACGAAATTTAAATCAAATTTTTAGCAGTAACTTACTCACATTTTTCATGAAACAAACACATTTTTTTCAGGAATCAACTCTCTGGAACCTAAAACAAATATAAAAAAAACATCTTTCTATGTATCCACTCTCCCTAATCTTGCAAGAAAATTTCAATTAACTTGTTGAAATATTGCAATCACCCTTATCCAAAAACGATATTTAAATCAACTTTTTTGCAGTAACACACTCACATTTTTCATAAAACAAACACATTTTTTTTCAGGAATCTACTCTCTGAAACCTAAAACTAATTTTAAAAAAACATCTTTCTAGGCATCCACTGTCCCTAATCGTGCAAGAAAATTTCAATTGACTTGTTGAAATATTGCAATCACCCTTATCCAAAAACGAAATTTAAATCAACTTTTTAGCAGTAACACACTCACATTTTTCATAAAACAAACACATTTTTTCAGGAATCTACTCTCTGAAACCTAAAACTAATTTTAAAAAAACATCTTTCTAGGCATCCACTGTCCCTAATCGTGCAAGAAAATTTCAATTCACTTGTTGAAATATTGCAATCACTCTTATTCAAAAACGAAATTTAAATAAACTTTTTAGCAGTAACACACTCAAATTTTTCATGAAACAAATAATTTTTTTTTTTCAGGAATCCACTCTCTGGAACCTATAACGAATTTGTAAAAACATCTTTCTAGGCATCCAATTGGCATCCAATTGATGCCCCCGGGTAAGCTGAGCGCGTTACAAGTTTCATATAATAATAATAATAAAACTAATTTTAAAAAAACATCTTTCTAGGCATCCACTGTCCCTAATCGTGCAAGAAAATTTCAATTGACTTGTTGAAATATTGCAATCACCCTTATATAAAAACGAAATTTAAATCAACTTTTTAGCAGTAACATACTCACATTTTTCATAAAACAAACACATTTTTTTCAGGAATCTTTTCTCTGGAACCTAAAACTAATTTTAAAAAAACATCTTTCTAGGCATCCACTGTCCCTAATCGTGCAAGAAAATTTCAATTGACTTGTTGAAATATTGCAATCACCCTTATCCAAAAACGAAATTTAAATCAACTTTTTAGCAGTAACACACTCACATTTTTCATAAAACAAACACATTTTTTTCAGGAATCTATTCTCTGAAACCTAAAACTAATTTTAAAAAAACATCTTTCTAGGCATCCACTGTCCCTAACCGTGCAAGAAAATTTCAATTGACTTGTTGAAATATTGCAATCACCCTTATTCAAAAACGAAATTTAAATCAACTTTTTAGCAGTAACACACTCACATTTTTCATAAAACAAACACATTTTTTTCAGGAATCTACTCTTCGAAACCTAAAACTAATTAAAAAAAAATAAAATCTAGGCATCCACTCTCCCTAATCTTCCAAGAAAATTTCAATTAACTTATTGAAATATTGCAATCACCCTTATCCAAAAACGATATTTAAATCAACTTTTTTGCAGTAACACACTCACATTTTTCATAAAACAAACACATTTTTTTCAGGAATCTACTCTCTGAAACCTAAAACTAATTTTAAAAAAACATCTTTCTAGGCATCCACTGTCCCTAATCTTGCAAGAAAATTTCAATTGACTTGTTGAAATATTGCAATCACCCTTATCCAAAAACGAAATTTAAATCAACTTTTTAGCAGTAACACACTCACATTTTTCATGAAACAAACACATTTATTTCAGGAATCAACTCTCTGGAACCTAAAACAAATATAAAAAAACATCTTTCTATGTATCCACTCTCCCTAATCGTGCAAGAAAATTTCAATTAACTAGTTGAAATAATGCAATCACGCCTATCCTGAAGCTAAATTTAAATAAACTTTTTAGCAGTAACACACTCACATTTTTCATAAAACCAACAAATTTTTTTCAGGAATCAACTCTCTGGAACCTAAAACATATATAAAAAAAATCTTTCTATGCATCCACTCTCCCTAATCGTGCAAGAAAATTTCAATTAACTTGTTGAAATGATGCATTCACGCTTATCCTGAAACTAAATTTAAATCAACTTTTTTGCAGTAACACACTCACATTTTTCATGAAACAAATAATTTTTTTTTTCAGGAATCCACTCTCTGGAACCTATAACGAATTTGTAAAAAACATCTTTCTAGGCATCCACTCTCCCTAATCTTGCAAGAAAATTTCAATTAACTTGTTGAAATATTGCAATCACCCTTATCCAAAAACGATATTTAAATCAACTTTTTTGCAGTAACACACTCACATTTTTCATGAAACAAACACATTTTTTTCAGTAATCAACTCTCTGGAACCTAAAACAAATATAAAAAAACATCTTTCTATGTATCCACTCTCCCTAATCGTGCAAGAAAATTTCAATTAACTAGTTGAAATAATGCAATCACGCCTATCCTGAAGCTAAATTTAAATAAACTTTTTAGCAGTAACACACTCACATTTTTCATAAAACAAACAAATTTTTTTCAGGAATCAACTCTCTGGAACCTAAAACAAATATAAAAAAACATCTTTCTATGCATCCACTCTCCCTAATCGTGCAAGAAAATTTCAATTAACTTGTTGAAATGATGCATTCACGCTTACCCTGAAACTAAATTTAAATCAACTTTTTTGCAGTAACAAACTCACATTTTTCATGAAACAAATATTTTTTTTTCAGGAATCCACTCTCTGGAACCTATAACGAATTTGTAAAAAACATCTTTCTAGGCATCCACTCTCCCTAATCTTGCAAGAAAATTTCAATTAACTTGTTGAAATATTGCAATCACCCTTATCCAAAAACGATATTTAAATCAACTTTTTTGCAGTAACACACTCACATTTTTCATAAAACAAATACATTTTTTTCAGGAATCTACTCTCTGAAACCTAAAACTAATTTTCAAAAAACATCTTTCTAGGCATCCACTGTCCCTAATCGTGCAAGAAAATTTCAATTGACTTGTTGAAATATTGCAATCATCCTTATCCAAAAACGAAATTTAAATCAACTTTTTAGCAGTAACACACTCACATTTTTCATAAAACAAACACATTTTTTTCAGGATTCTACTCTCTGAAACCTAAAACTAATTTTAAAAAAACATCTTTCTAGGCATCAACTGTCCCTAATCGTGCAAGAAAATTTAAATTGACTTGTTGAAATATTGCAATCACCCTTATCCAAAAACGAAATTTAAATCAACTTTTTTGTAGTAACACACTCACATTTTTCATAAAACAAACACATTTTTTTCAGGAATCTACTCTCTGGAACCTAAAACTAATTTAAAAAAAACATCTTTCTAGGCATCCACTGTCCCTAATCTTGCAAGAAAATTTCAATTGACTTGTTGAAATATTGCAATCACCCTTATCCAAAATCAAAATTTAAATCAACTTTTTAGCAGTAACTTACTCACATTTTTCATGAAACAAACACATTTTTTTCAGGAATCAACTCTCTGGAACCTAAAACAAATATAAAAAAAACATCTTTCTATGTATCCACTCTCCCTAATCGTGCAAGAAAATTTCAATTAACTAGTTGAAATAATGCAATCACGCCTATCCTGAAGCTAAATTTAAATAAACTTTTTAGCAGTAACACACTCACATTTTTCATAAAACAAACACATTTTTTTCAGGAATCTACTCTCTGAAACCTAAACTAATTTAAAAAAACATCTTTCTAGGCATCCACTGTCCCTAACCGTGCAAGAAAATTTCAATTGACTTGTTGAAATATTGCAATCACCCTTATCCAAAAACGAAATTTAAATCAACTTTTTAGCAGTAACACACTTACATTTTTCATAAAACAAACACATTTATTTCAGGAATCTACTCTCTGAAACCTAAAACTAATTTAAAAAAAAATCTTTCTAGGCATTCACTGTCCCTAATCGTGCAAGAAAATTTCAATTGACTTGTTGAAATATTGCAATCACCCTTATTCAAAAACGAAATTTAAATCAACTTTTTAGCAGTAACACACTCACATTTTTCATAAAACAAACACATTTTTTTCAGGAATCTACTCTCTGAAACCTAAAACTAATTAAAAAAAACATCTTTCTAGGCATCCACTCTCCCTAATCTTCCACAAAAATTTCAATTAACTTATCGAAATATTGCAATCACCCTTATCCAAAAACGATATTTAAATCAACTTTTTTGCAGTAACACACTCACATTTTTCATAAAACAAACACATTTTTTTCAGGAATCTACTCTCTGGAACCTAAAACTAATTTAAAAAAAAACATCTTTCTAGGCATCCACTGTCCCTAATCTTGCAAGAAAATTTCAATTGACTTGTTGAAATATTGCAATCACCCTTATCCAAAAACGAAATTTAAATCAACTTTTTAGCAGTAACTTACTCACATTTTTCATGAAACAAACACATTTTTTTCAGGAATCAACTCTCTGACACCTAAAACAAATATAAAAAAATATCTTTCTATGTATCCACTCTCCCTAATTGTGCAAGAAAATTTCAATTAACTAGTTGAAATAATGCAATCACGCCTATCCTGAAGCTACATTTAAATAAACTTTTTAGCAGTAACACACTCACATTTTTCATAAAACAAACACATTTTTTTCAGGAATCAACTCTCTGGAACCTAAAACAAATATAAAAAAACATCTTTCTATGCATCCACTTTCCCTAATCTTGCAAGAAAATTTCAATTAACTTGTTGAAATGATGCATTCACACCTATCCTGAAACTAAATTTAAATCAACTTTTTTGCAGTAACACACTCACATTTTTCATGAAACAAATACTTTTTTTTTCAGGAATCCACTCTCTGGAACCTATAACGAATTTGTAAAAACATCTTTCTAGGCATCCAATTGGCATCCAATTGATGCCCCCGGGTAAGCTGAGCGCGTTACAAGTTTCATATAATAATAATAATAAAACTAATTTTAAAAAAACATCTTTCTAGGCATCCACTGTCCCTAATCGTGCAGGAAAATTTCAATTGACTTGGTGAAATATTGCAATCACCCTTATCCAAAAACGAAATTTAAATCAACTTTTTAGCAGTAACATACTCACATTTTTCATAAAACAAACACATTTTTTTCAGGAATCTTTTCTCTGGAACCTAAAACTAATTTTAAAAAAACATCTTTCTAGGCATCCACTGTCCCTAATCGTGCAAGAAAATTTCAATTGACTTGTTGAAATATTGCAATCACCCTTATCCAAAAACGAAATTTAAATCAACTTTTTAGCAGTAACACACTCACATTTTTCATAAAACAAACACATTTTTTTCAGGAATCTACTCTCTGAAACCTAAAACTAATTTAAAAAAAACATCTTTCTAGGCATCAACTGTCCCTAATCGTGCAAGAACATTTCAATTGACTTGTTGAAATATTGCAATCACCCTTATTCAAAAACAAAATTTAAATCAACTTTTTAGCAGTAACACATTCACATTTTTCATAAAATAAACACATTTTTTTCAGGAATCTACTCTCTGAAACCTAAAACTAATTTTTAAAAAACATCTTTCTAGGCATCCACTGTCCCTAATCATGCAAGAAAATTTAAATTGACTTGTCGAAATATTGCAATCACCCTTATCCAAAAACGAAATTTAAATCAACTTTTTTGCAGTAACACACTCACATTTTTCATAAAACAGACACATTTATTTCAGGAATCAACTCTCTGGAACCTAAAACAAATATAAAAAAACATCTTTCTATGTATCCACTCTCCCTAATCGTGCAAGAAAATTTCAATTAACTAGTTGAAATAATGCAATCACGCCTATCCTGAAGCTAAATTTAAATAAACTTTTTAGCAGTAACACACTCACATTTTTCATAAAACCAACAAATTTTTTTCAGGAATCAACTCTCTGGAACCTAAAACATATATAAAAAAAATCTTTCTATGCATCCACTCTCCCTAATCGTGCAAGAAAATTTCAATTAACTTGTTGAAATGATGCATTCACGCTTATCCTGAAACTAAATTTAAATCAACTTTTTTGCAGTAACACACTCACATTTTTCATGAAACAAATAATTTTTTTTTTCAGGAATCCACTCTCTGGAACCTATAACGAATTTGTAAAAAACATCTTTCTAGGCATCCACTCTCCCTAATCTTGCAAGAAAATTTCAATTAACTTGTTGAAATATTGCAATCACCCTTATCCAAAAACGATATTTAAATCAACTTTTTTGCAGTAACACACTCACATTTTTCATGAAACAAACACATTTTTTTCAGTAATCAACTCTCTGGAACCTAAAACAAATATAAAAAAACATCTTTCTATGTATCCACTCTCCCTAATCGTGCAAGAAAATTTCAATTAACTAGTTGAAATAATGCAATCACGCCTATCCTGAAGCTAAATTTAAATAAACTTTTTAGCAGTAACACACTCACATTTTTCATAAAACAAACAAATTTTTTTCAGGAATCAACTCTCTGGAACCTAAAACAAATATAAAAAAACATCTTTCTATGCATCCACTCTCCCTAATCGTGCAAGAAAATTTCAATTAACTTGTTGAAATGATGCATTCACGCTTACCCTGAAACTAAATTTAAATCAACTTTTTTGCAGTAACAAACTCACATTTTTCATGAAACAAATATTTTTTTTTCAGGAATCCACTCTCTGGAACCTATAACGAATTTGTAAAAAACATCTTTCTAGGCATCCACTCTCCCTAATCTTGCAAGAAAATTTCAATTAACTTGTTGAAATATTGCAATCACCCTTATCCAAAAACGATATTTAAATCAACTTTTTTGCAGTAACACACTCACATTTTTCATAAAACAAATACATTTTTTTCAGGAATCTACTCTCTGAAACCTAAAACTAATTTTCAAAAAACATCTTTCTAGGCATCCACTGTCCCTAATCGTGCAAGAAAATTTCAATTGACTTTTTGAAATATTGCAATCATCCTTATCCAAAAACGAAATTTAAATCAACTTTTTAGCAGTAACACACTCACATTTTTCATAAAACAAACACATTTTTTTCAGGATTCTACTCTCTGAAACCTAAAACTAATTTTAAAAAAACATCTTTCTAGGCATCAACTGTCCCTAATCGTGCAAGAAAATTTAAATTGACTTGTTGAAATATTGCAATCACCCTTATCCAAAAACGAAATTTAAATCAACTTTTTTGTAGTAACACACTCACATTTTTCATAAAACAAACACATTTTTTTCAGGAATCTACTCTCTGGAACCTAAAACTAATTTAAAAAAAACATCTTTCTAGGCATCCACTGTCCCTAATCTTGCAAGAAAATTTCAATTGACTTGTTGAAATATTGCAATCACCCTTATCCAAAAACAAAATTTAAATCAACTTTTTAGCAGTAACTTACTCACATTTTTCATGAAACAAACACATTTTTTTCAGGAATCAACTCTCTGGAACCTAAAACAAATATAAAAAAAACATCTTTCTATGTATCCACTCTCCCTAATCGTGCAAGAAAATTTCAATTAACTAGTTGAAATAATGCAATCACGCCTATCCTGAAGCTAAATTTAAATAAACTTTTTAGCAGTAACACACTCACATTTTTCATAAAACAAACACATTTTTTTCAGGAATCTACTCTCTGAAACCTAAACTAATTTAAAAAAACATCTTTCTAGGCATCCACTGTCCCTAACCGTGCAAGAAAATTTCAATTGACTTGTTGAAATATTGCAATCACCCTTATCCAAAAACGAAATTTAAATCAACTTTTTAGCAGTAACACACTTACATTTTTCATAAAACAAACACATTTATTTCAGGAATCTACTCTCTGAAACCTAAAACTAATTTAAAAAAAAATCTTTCTAGGCATTCACTGTCCCTAATCGTGCAAGAAAATTTCAATTGACTTGTTGAAATATTGCAATCACCCTTATTCAAAAACGAAATTTAAATCAACTTTTTAGCAGTAACACACTCACATTTTTCATAAAACAAACACATTTTTTTCAGGAATCTACTCTCTGAAACCTAAAACTAATTAAAAAAAACATCTTTCTAGGCATCCACTCTCCCTAATCTTCCACAAAAATTTCAATTAACTTATCGAAATATTGCAATCACCCTTATCCAAAAACGATATTTAAATCAACTTTTTTGCAGTAACACACTCACATTTTTCATAAAACAAACACATTTTTTTCAGGAATCTACTCTCTGGAACCTAAAACTAATTTAAAAAAAAACATCTTTCTAGGCATCCACTGTCCCTAATCTTGCAAGAAAATTTCAATTGACTTGTTGAAATATTGCAATCACCCTTATCCAAAAACGAAATTTAAATCAACTTTTTAGCAGTAACTTACTCACATTTTTCATGAAACAAACACATTTTTTTCAGGAATCAACTCTCTGACACCTAAAACAAATATAAAAAAATATCTTTCTATGTATCCACTCTCCCTAATTGTGCAAGAAAATTTCAATTAACTAGTTGAAATAATGCAATCACGCCTATCCTGAAGCTACATTTAAATAAACTTTTTAGCAGTAACACACTCACATTTTTCATAAAACAAACACATTTTTTTCAGGAATCAACTCTCTGGAACCTAAAACAAATATAAAAAAACATCTTTCTATGCATCCACTTTCCCTAATCTTGCAAGAAAATTTCAATTAACTTGTTGAAATGATGCATTCACACCTATCCTGAAACTAAATTTAAATCAACTTTTTTGCAGTAACACACTCACATTTTTCATGAAACAAATACTTTTTTTTTCAGGAATCCACTCTCTGGAACCTATAACGAATTTGTAAAAACATCTTTCTAGGCATCCAATTGGCATCCAATTGATGCCCCCGGGTAAGCTGAGCGCGTTACAAGTTTCATATAATAATAATAATAAAACTAATTTTAAAAAAACATCTTTCTAGGCATCCACTGTCCCTAATCGTGCAGGAAAATTTCAATTGACTTGGTGAAATATTGCAATCACCCTTATCCAAAAACGAAATTTAAATCAACTTTTTAGCAGTAACATACTCACATTTTTCATAAAACAAACACATTTTTTTCAGGAATCTTTTCTCTGGAACCTAAAACTAATTTTAAAAAAACATCTTTCTAGGCATCCACTGTCCCTAATCGTGCAAGAAAATTTCAATTGACTTGTTGAAATATTGCAATCACCCTTATCCAAAAACGAAATTTAAATCAACTTTTTAGCAGTAACACACTCACATTTTTCATAAAACAAACACATTTTTTTCAGGAATCTACTCTCTGAAACCTAAAACTAATTTAAAAAAAACATCTTTCTAGGCATCAACTGTCCCTAATCGTGCAAGAACATTTCAATTGACTTGTTGAAATATTGCAATCACCCTTATTCAAAAACAAAATTTAAATCAACTTTTTAGCAGTAACACATTCACATTTTTCATAAAATAAACACATTTTTTTCAGGAATCTACTCTCTGAAACCTAAAACTAATTTTTAAAAAACATCTTTCTAGGCATCCACTGTCCCTAATCATGCAAGAAAATTTAAATTGACTTGTCGAAATATTGCAATCACCCTTATCCAAAAACGAAATTTAAATCAACTTTTTTGCAGTAACACACTCACATTTTTCATAAAACAGACACATTTTTTTCAGGAATCTACTCTCTGGAACCTAAAACTAATTTTAAAAAAAACATCTTTCTAGGCATCCACTGTCCCTAATCTTGCAAGAAAATTTCAATTGACTTGTTGAAATATTGCAATCACCCTTATCCAAAAACGAAATTTAAATCAACTTTTTAGCAGTAACTTACTCACATTTTTCATGAAACAAACACATTTTTTTCAGGAATCAACTCTCTGGAACGTAAAACAAATATAAAAAAAACATCTTTCTATGTATCCACTCTCCCTAATCGTGCAAGAAAATTTCAATTAACTAGTTGAAATAATGCAATCACGCCTATCCTGAAGCTAAATTTAAATAAACTTTTTAGCAGTAACACACTCACATTTTTCATAAAACAAATAATTTTTTTTTTCAGGAATCCACTCTCTGGAACCTATAACGAATTTGTAAAAAACATCTTTTTAGGCATCCACTCTCCCTAATCTTGCAAGAAAATTTCAATTAACTTGTTGAAATATTGCAATCACCCTTATCCAAAAACGATATTTAAATCAACTTTTTTGCAGTAACACACTCACATTTTTCATAAAACAAACACATTTTTTTTCAGGAATCTACTCTCTGAAACCTAAAACTAATTTTAAAAAAACATCTTTCTAGGCATCCACTGTCCCTAATCGTGCAAGAAAATTTCAATTGACTTGATGAAATATTGCAATCACCCTTATCCAAAAACGAAATTTAAATCAACTTTTTAGCAGTAACACACTCACATTTTTCATAAAACAAACACATTTTTTTCAGGAATCTACTCTCTGAAACCTAAAACTAATTTTAAAAAAACATCTTTCTAGGCATCCACTGTCCCTAATCGTGCAAGAAAATTTCAATTGACTTGTTGAAATATTGCAATCACTCTTATTCAAAAACGAAATTTAAATAAACTTTTTAGCAGTAACACACTCACATTTTTCATGAAACAAATAAAAATTTTTTTTCAGGAATCCACTCTCTGGAACCTATAACGAATTTGTAAAAACATCTTTCTAGGCATCCAATTGGCATCCAATTGATGCCCCCGGGTAAGCTGAGCGCGTTACAAGTTTCATATAATAATAATAATAAAACTAATTTTAAAAAAACATCTTTCTAGGCATCCACTGTCCCTAATCGTGCAAGAAAATTTCAATTGACTTGGTGAAATATTGCAATCACCCTTATCCAAAAACGAAATTTAAATCAACTTTTTAGCAGTAACATACTCACATTTTTCATAAAACAAACACATTTTTTTCAGGAATCTTTTCTCTGGAACCTAAAACTAATTTTAAAAAAACATCTTTCTAGGCATCCACTGTCCCTAATCGTGCAAGAAAATTTCAATTGACTTGTTGAAATATTGCAATCACCCTTATCCAAAAACGAAATTTAAATCAACTTTTTAGCAGTAACACACTCACATTTTTCATAAAACAAACACATTTTTTTCAGGAATCTATTCTCTGAAACCTAAAACTAATTTTAAAAAAACATCTTTCTAGGCATCCACTGTCCCTAACCGTGCAAGAAAATTTCAATTGACTTGTTGAAATATTGCAATTACCCTTATTCAAAAACGAAATTTAAATCAACTTTTTAGCAGTAACACACTCACATTTTTCATAAAACAAACACATTTTTTTCAGGAATCTACTCTCTGAAACCTAAAACTAATTAAAAAAAAAAAAATTCTAGGCATCCACTCTCCCTAATCTTCCAAGAAAATTTCAATTAACTTATTGAAATATTGCAATCACCCTTATCCAAAAACGATATTTAAATCAACTTTTTTGCAGTAACACACTCACATTTTTCATAAAACAAACACATTTTTTTCAGGAATCTACTCTCTGAAACCTAAAACTAATTTTAAAAAAACATCTTTCTAGGCATCCACTGTCCCTAATCTTGCAAGAAAATTTCAATTGACTTGTTGAAATATTGCAATCACCCTTATCCAAAAACGAAATTTAAATCAACTTTTTAGCAGTAACACACTCACATTTTTCATGAAACAAACACATTTTTTTCAGTAATCAACTCTCTGGAACCTAAAACAAATATAAAAAAACATCTTTCTATGTATCCACTCTCCCTAATCGTGCAAGAAAATTTCAATTAACTAGTTGAAATAATGCAATCACGCCTATCCTGAAGCTAAATTTAAATAAACTTTTTAGCAGTAACACACTCACATTTTTCATAAAACCAACAAATTTTTTTCAGGAATCAACTCTCTGGAACCTAAAACAAATATAAAAAAACATCTTTCTATGCATCCACTCTCCCTAATCGTGCAAGAAAATTTCAATTAACTTGTTGAAATGATGCATTCACGCTTATCCTGAAACTAAATTTAAATCAACTTTTTTGCAGTAACACACTCACATTTTTCATGAAACAAATAATTTTTTTTTTCAGGAATCCACTCTCTGGAACCTATAACGAATTTGTAAAAAACATCTTTCTAGGCATCCACTCTCCCTAATCTTGCAAGAAAATTTCAATTAACTTGTTGAAATATTGCAATCACCCTTATCCAAAAACGAAATTTAAATCAACTTTTTAGCAGTAACACACTCACATTTTTCATGAAACAAACACATTTATTTCAGGAATCAACTCTCTGGAACCTAAAACAAATATAAAAAAACATCTTTCTATGTATCCACTCTCCCTAATCGTGCAAGAAAATTTCAATTAACTAGTTGAAATAATGCAATCACGCCTATCCTGAAGCTAAATTTAAATAAACTTTTTAGCAGTAACACACTCACATTTTTCATAAAACCAACAAATTTTTTTCAGGAATCAACTCTCTGGAACCTAAAACATATATAAAAAAACATCTTTCTATGCATCCACTCTCCCTAATCGTGCAAGAAAATTTCAATTAACTTGTTGAAATGATGCATTCACGCTTATCCTGAAACTAAATTTAAATCAACTTTTTTGCAGTAACACACTCACATTTTTCATGAAACAAATAATTTTTTTTTCAGGAATCCACTCTCTGGAACCTATAACGAATTTGTAAAAAACATCTTTCTAGGCATCCACTCTCCCTAATCTTGCAAGAAAATTTCAATTAACTTGTTGAAATATTGCAATCACCCTTATCCAAAAACGATATTTAAATCAACTTTTTTGCAGTAACACACTCACATTTTTCATGAAACAAACACATTTTTTTCAGTAATCAACTCTCTGGAACCTAAAACAAATATAAAAAAACATCTTTCTATGTATCCACTCTCCCTAATCGTGCAAGAAAATTTCAATTAACTAGTTGAAATAATGCAATCACGCCTATCCTGAAGCTAAATTTAAATAAACTTTTTAGCAGTAACACACTCACATTTTTCATAAAACAAACAAATTTTTTTCAGGAATCAACTCTCTGGAACCTAAAACAAATATAAAAAAACATCTTTCTATGCATCCACTCTCCCTAATCGTGCAAGAAAATTTCAATTAACTTGTTGAAATGATGCATTCACGCTTATCCTGAAACTAAATTTAAATCAACTTTTTTGCAGTAACAAACTCACATTTTTCATGAAACAAATATTTTTTTTTCAGGAATCCACTCTCTGGAACCTATAACGAATTTGTAAAAAACATCTTTCTAGGCATCCACTCTCCCTAATCTTGCAAGAAAATTTCAATTAACTTGTTGAAATATTGCAATCACCCTTATCCAAAAACGATATTTAAATCAACTTTTTTGCAGTAACACACTCACATTTTTCATAAAACAAATACATTTTTTTCAGGAATCTACTCTCTGAAACCTAAAACTAATTTTCAAAAAACATCTTTCTAGGCATCCACTGTCCCTAATCGTGCAAGAAAATTTCAATTGACTTGTTGAAATATTGCAATCATCCTTATCCAAAAACGAAATTTAAATCAACTTTTTAGCAGTAACACACTCACATTTTTCATAAAACAAACACATTTTTTTCAGGATTCTACTCTCTGAAACCTAAAACTAATTTTAAAAAAACATCTTTCTAGGCATCAACTGTCCCTAATCGTGCAAGAAAATTTAAATTGACTTGTTGAAATATTGCAATCACCCTTATCCAAAAACGAAATTTAAATCAACTTTTTTGTAGTAACACACTCACATTTTTCATAAAACAAACACATTTTTTTCAGGAATCTACTCTCTGGAACCTAAAACTAATTTAAAAAAAACATCTTTCTAGGCATCCACTGTCCCTAATCTTGCAAGAAAATTTCAATTGACTTGTTGAAATATTGCAATCACCCTTATCCAAAAACAAAATTTAAATCAACTTTTTAGCAGTAACTTACTCACATTTTTCATGAAACAAACACATTTTTTTCAGGAATCAACTCTCTGGAACCTAAAACAAATATAAAAAAAACATCTTTCTATGTATCCACTCTCCCTAATCGTGCAAGAAAATTTCAATTAACTAGTTGAAATAATGCAATCACGCCTATCCTGAAGCTAAATTTAAATAAACTTTTTAGCAGTAACACACTCACATTTTTCATAAAACAAACACATTTTTTTCAGGAATCTACTCTCTGAAACCTAAACTAATTTAAAAAAACATCTTTCTAGGCATCCACTGTCCCTAACCGTGCAAGAAAATTTCAATTGACTTGTTGAAATATTGCAATCACCCTTATCCAAAAACGAAATTTAAATCAACTTTTTAGCAGTAACACACTTACATTTTTCATAAAACAAACACATTTATTTCAGGAATCTACTCTCTGAAACCTAAAACTAATTTAAAAAAAAATCTTTCTAGGCATTCACTGTCCCTAATCGTGCAAGAAAATTTCAATTGACTTGTTGAAATATTGCAATCACCCTTATTCAAAAACGAAATTTAAATCAACTTTTTAGCAGTAACACACTCACATTTTTCATAAAACAAACACATTTTTTTCAGGAATCTACTCTCTGAAACCTAAAACTAATTAAAAAAAACATCTTTCTAGGCATCCACTCTCCCTAATCTTCCACAAAAATTTCAATTAACTTATCGAAATATTGCAATCACCCTTATCCAAAAACGATATTTAAATCAACTTTTTTGCAGTAACACACTCACATTTTTCATAAAACAAACACATTTTTTTCAGGAATCTACTCTCTGGAACCTAAAACTAATTTAAAAAAAAACATCTTTCTAGGCATCCACTGTCCCTAATCTTGCAAGAAAATTTCAATTGACTTGTTGAAATATTGCAATCACCCTTATCCAAAAACGAAATTTAAATCAACTTTTTAGCAGTAACTTACTCACATTTTTCATGAAACAAACACATTTTTTTCAGGAATCAACTCTCTGACACCTAAAACAAATATAAAAAAATATCTTTCTATGTATCCACTCTCCCTAATTGTGCAAGAAAATTTCAATTAACTAGTTGAAATAATGCAATCACGCCTATCCTGAAGCTACATTTAAATAAACTTTTTAGCAGTAACACACTCACATTTTTCATAAAACAAACACATTTTTTTCAGGAATCAACTCTCTGGAACCTAAAACAAATATAAAAAAACATCTTTCTATGCATCCACTTTCCCTAATCTTGCAAGAAAATTTCAATTAACTTGTTGAAATGATGCATTCACACCTATCCTGAAACTAAATTTAAATCAACTTTTTTGCAGTAACACACTCACATTTTTCATGAAACAAATACTTTTTTTTTCAGGAATCCACTCTCTGGAACCTATAACGAATTTGTAAAAACATCTTTCTAGGCATCCAATTGGCATCCAATTGATGCCCCCGGGTAAGCTGAGCGCGTTACAAGTTTCATATAATAATAATAATAAAACTAATTTTAAAAAAACATCTTTCTAGGCATCCACTGTCCCTAATCGTGCAGGAAAATTTCAATTGACTTGGTGAAATATTGCAATCACCCTTATCCAAAAACGAAATTTAAATCAACTTTTTAGCAGTAACATACTCACATTTTTCATAAAACAAACACATTTTTTTCAGGAATCTTTTCTCTGGAACCTAAAACTAATTTTAAAAAAACATCTTTCTAGGCATCCACTGTCCCTAATCGTGCAAGAAAATTTCAATTGACTTGTTGAAATATTGCAATCACCCTTATCCAAAAACGAAATTTAAATCAACTTTTTAGCAGTAACACACTCACATTTTTCATAAAACAAACACATTATTTTCAGGAATCTATTCTCTGAAACCTAAAACTAATTTTAAAAAAACATCTTTCTAGGCATCCACTGTCCCTAATCGTGCAAGAAAATTTCAATTGACTTGTTGAAATATTGCAATCACCCTTATTCAAAAACGAAATTTAAATCAACTTTTTAGCAGTAACACACTCACATTTTTCATAAAACAAACACATTTTTTTCAGGAATCTACTCTCTGAAACCTAAAACTAATTAAAAAAAAAAAATTCTACGCATCCACTCTCCCTAATCTTCCAAGAAAATTTCAATTAACTTATTGAAATATTGCAATCACCCTTATCCAAAAACGATATTTAAATCAACTTTTTTGCAGTAACACACTCACATTTTTCATAAAACAAACACATTTTTTTCAGGAATCTACTCTCTGAAACCTAAAACTAATTTTAAAAAAACATCTTTCTAGGCATCCACTGTCCCTAATCTTGCAAGAAAATTTCAATTGACTTGTTGAAATATTGCAATCACCCTTATCCAAAAACGAAATTTAAATCAACTTTTTAGCAGTAACACACTCACATTTTTCATGAAACAAACACATTTTTTTCAGGAATCAACTCTCTGGAACCTAAAACAAATATAAAAAAACATCTTTCTATGTATCCACTCTCCCTAATCGTGCAAGAAAATTTCAATTAACTAGTTGAAATAATGCAATCACGCCTATCCTGAAGCTAAATTTAAATAAACTTTTTAGCAGTAACACACTCACATTTTTCATAAAACCAACAAATTTTTTTCAGGAATCAACTCTCTGGAACCTAAAACAAATATAAAAAAACATCTTTCTATGCATCCACTCTCCCTAATCGTGCAAGAAAATTTCAATTAACTTGTTGAAATGATGCATTCACGCTTATCCTGAAACTAAATTTAAATCAACTTTTTTGCAGTAACACACTCACATTTTTCATGAAACTATATTTTTTTCAGGAATCCACTCTCTGGAACCTATAACGAATTTGTAAAAAACATCTTTCTAGGCATCCACTCTCCCTAATCTTGCAAGAAAATTTCAATTAACTTGTTGAAATATTGCAATCACCCTTATCCAAAAACGATATTTAAATCAACTTTTTTGCAGTAACACTCTCACATTTTTCATAAAACAAACACATTTTTTTCAGGAATCAACTCTCTGAAACCTAAAACTAATTTTAAAAAAACATCTTTCTAGGCATCCACTGTCCCTAATCGTGCAAGAAAATTTCAATTGACTTGTTGAAATATTGCAATCACCCTTATCCAAAAACGAAATTTAAATCAACTTTTTAGCAGTAACACACTCACATTTTTCATAAAACAAACACATTTTTTTCAGGAATCTACTCTCTGAAACCTAAAACTAATTTTAAAAAAACATCTTTCTAGGCATCAACTGTCCCTAATCGTGCAAGAACATTTCAATTGACTTGTTGAAATATTGCAATCACCCTTATTCAAAAACAAAATTTAAATCAACTTTTTAGCAGTAACACATTCACATTTTTCATAAAATAAACACATTTTTTTCAGGAATCTACTCTCTGAAACCTAAAACTAATTTTTAAAAAACATCTTTCTAGGCATCCACTGTCCCTAATCATGCAAGAAAATTTAAATTGACTTGTCGAAATATTGCAATCACCCTTATCCAAAAACGAAATTTAAATCAACTTTTTTGCAGTAACACACTCACATTTTTCATAAAACAAACACATTTTTTTCAGGAATCTACTCTCTGGAACCTAAAACTAATTTTAAAAAAAAC